>NC_051103.1:3045292-4468292 GCF_901709675.1 Syngnathus acus | reverse complement strand
GTTTACGAGGAGGCTCACCGGCGTCAAGTTCCGATCCAGCGGGTCAGTAAGAAAGACCTGGATAGAATGGTTTTGGGTCGGGTTCATCAAGGAGTTTGCCTGCAAGCTACTCCATTGAGCTACCTGGCTGAAGACTCAGCCCAGAGTTCAAAGTCCACATCTCTCTGGCTAGTCCTGGACGGGATTCAAGACCCGATGAATCTTGGAGCCATCTTGCGCTCTGCGTATTTTCTTGGCGTGGACCGAGTGGCCAGCAGCATCCGTAACAGCTGCCCTTTGACCCCAGTGGTGAGCAAGGCCAGCGCCGGCATCATGGAAGTGATGGGCGTGTACGGGTACAAAGACCTGGAGGACATGGTCCGGGTCAAGGCGGCGCAAGGCTGGCGGGTAGTCGGTACCGTGGCGGGCGAGGCGCCGGAATCCGGCGTTGCCGTCATGCCGTGTTCGGACTTCCGAATGACCGCGCCCACGCTGCTCCTGATTGGAGGAGAGGGTGATGGATTGTCCCGGAAGCTTTTGGCTTTGTGTCAGACGCTTGTGACCATTCCAGCTGGGAGACAGCTTCTACCTGGCATAGAGTCGCTCAATGTGTCTGTGGCCACTGGGATTCTACTGCACTCGCTGTTGGCCTCTATCAGGCACTGACACTGCAGAGTTTTCAACTTTTTCATGATTTAAAATTGGTCATTTTAACAACATTTACCTGGTATAAAGCACATGCCTGGTGTCTGTTATCTTTATAATGGTTATGCAAGTGGTAAACATTTATGGCAGTGGGTTAAGGAAGGACCTAAGAACATTTTTTTTTAAGAGTTTGCCTCAGGTTTTAAAACATCCAGTCAAAGACGAAGATCGTGTCGAATTCTACGGAGACTGGCGGAGCACTGTCGGTTAAAAGATGGCTTATTTGACGTGTACACAGAAACACCATTTGACAGAGGACAAGCTTACCGAGTTCTCGACCATACTGTTATCAGCCATGTCTGCAGATACCGGAATAAAGAATGCAACAGAAACTGCAAAAGAAACTCGGCAGCAAACTGTCTGTACAACCCACACGAACAAGAAGGTCAAATCAAAGCCACGCTTTAAAAAAAGGCTAAGCAGTCACATGATCTTGTTGCGTGCTGGTTTAATGACAAAGACTATACCATCAAGGCGAAATGTCACTAAGTGCCAATCAAAGCAGTTTGTCCAAAACACGAGATCAACAAATAGAAGAGGATGGCAATAACAATGATGGCTAAAGACAAATAAATACTTTGTGCTTCTGAACCTATGTCCTTTTTTTGGTCACTGCTCTAGCATTACTGTTTTAGAGAATTTTGTTGTTAGCCACAACATTATGATGAGAAAGGCAGGAGGTGAAAAGGAGCGAAAAATAAGAAGTCCAACTTGACTTAGCACAGCTACAATTTCATTTGGTCTCAGTACAAGTGTAATTTAAAAAGTGCACTTCTCAATTTCTACCGCAAGATGGCAGTGTGACCAAACAGTAGTGGCATCAGGCACTCGTCGTATGGCGGAAGAAGACGTGCGCACACAATGCATTGCACGGCTGACAAGGAGTGCGACTCCCCGATGTCCATGATACATTTACAATTCCGAGGAAACGCGTGAAAAGGAAGCGGCGGGGGACACGGCGTGCCCCCCACATATGATTTTTACACACTGGATTTTGTCAGGAAATGGAATCGTGAGCAGTGGACGCCGGTGACCGGTTGAACTTGTTCTAAACATTGGATCTAAACAGTGAAGGCTTCACGGTGGAGCTGCCCAGCCTAACGGGGGTTGGCCGACACCCTCGTTTATGGAAATCGACACCGAGGCTTTCAAGAACGGGCCTTGAATTTTTCTTCCAAGTGATGGAGGGGGATCAGAAGTGTTTTCGTGCGTGAAGGACTAATATAACGTTATTACACGAGTGATTGTCAGAAGTGGCTTCGCATTCCTCCAGTTTCGTTTGGAGGCAAAAAAAGGATGAACCCCCGCTAGCTAACAGCTGGATTGGCTAATGCTAACCTAGCTGTGTTGCTAACATTACGTCTTTCTTTTGATGGGTTACAAACTCAAACCCTCACTATCGCCCGTCAAACATATCGATAATTGAAAAAAAGATTAATCGACTCGGGATTATTATTCGGCCACGCGCTTAACTGTCCGGTTGGTAGTCGTGCGTTGATGTCGGAAAAACCGTATTTATTCTTAGGTTGCTGTCTGAATATATTGTGATGTATTGAAGTTAGCCCAGATCGTGCTATCTGAATTAGCAAATGCTAATTTGCTGGAGTCAAGCCTAGCCGAGTGCTTGGCAGGCGGTCGCGCACCAAGCTGGTATTGTTCCACATTTTTCTCCTTAGATCTGAGATTTGTGAATGATTGGTGTCGTTTTGACTTTATATCACAATGTCACGACAGACAGTGTGTTGGCGTTCCAGTATTTGGCTTCTGGGCCTTCCTAACTAGCTAACCGTGTCAATTTTGTGCTAGCACTCAAATCAATTGTCAGCAAATTGTTGACGGAAATATTAGTTGGCGATGGCCCGGATTTCAACAGCAAACCCATGTGAGACTGTTTAGTTGATTTAGTCAGCAACCCAAGCGGGACTGTCGTTTTTGTTTACATGCTTATTCGCTAATTTTCTTTGCTAGCGAGCTAATGTTAGCCACTTAGAAGATGTCCTGATCGTTGCGATTGTGCTTCACTTCCATCGCGGGTCGTTGCAAATAATTGAAATGACTCTCAAATTCCGCCGAAAGAAAGGCCCCGATGCCAATAGACTGTTGTCAAAGCAAGGGAAATAGTACGACCACTATTCAATTAACGCCATTTTCACTGGTGCTCCGAGCCCGGGGGGGCTGGTGTCATCTCTTTGCGGTTAGGTGCCACCTTCCGCCAGACCGGGACTTAATTTAAGTGCCTTTGGCGTCATCGGAGTTGGACAAAAGGCTTGGAGGACATGGAGGGTCCGAGCCGAAGCACTGCATCTAGGCAGAGCCGCCGCTCCCGTTCCCAGCGCGACAGGGAGCGGCGGCGGAGGACAGTCAACCTGCCTGAGGAACGGGCCACGTCCCTGTCGTCGGGCTCTGATCGGGAGGATCGCGGGGCCACTAAGGTCCTCGGACCGGGGGAGAAAGAGGGCCGGCCAGGTTTTGGTCGACACAGACCCCCGCGTCGGAGAAAGAGGGAGTCGGTGTCGTGTGAGGAAGACATCATCGATGGCTTCGCTATTGCCAGCTTTGTGAGCTTGGAGGCGTTGGAGGTAAATAAATATTTGCATGTTGACAGTAGCTGACATTTACTCTTTGCTGTTGTTGTCCAACTTCTATTCAACCAGGGCATATTGAAAAAAAAAAAAAGTCAAATGTGCAAAGGCCTGTGTGCATTTTGCTATTCAGAGAACAGCAAGCTGTGCAAGAACTACTGAACATTTGCTCTCGTGTATTCAAAAGTTGAGAATGTCCAATTAAATCACACGTTTAGAGATAAGAGTGCGTTTTAAGTTCACACCCATTGTCGAACTCCTCAACCCTGACACCATTCCTTGCTTGGAAAATGCATTCCACTCAGTTGATGGCTTGTGGAGAGGCCTCAATTATTCATGCACTCATTCCGGGAGGTGTTGATAAGCTGCCAAATGACTTTGCAAGAAAAATGCTTGAGAAATGACCCGCAGCCGTTTGTGTTTGTGTGTCTCAACAAGAGTGTCACTGTCAATTTTAATTTCATACGGCAAATGTGTGTGGGGGGGGGGGGGTTCTCCCCGGAGGGGGGGGGGGGGTTCTCCCCAAAGATTTTCCCATTTGAATGCACTGGCCCTGGTGATCATCATCATAAGTCCGAAATCACGTGTACATTATTGACAAATACATAAGAGGAGTAGCCGTAAAAAGTCGATTGATTTGAACAGATTGGTGGGCGGCAAAGGGTTACTGTCAGCCTCGATGCTAATTACAGCCAATCAGAGCGCTACCATGGAGACAGGCACAAACAGGAGCAGCGCTGAGCCTTCATCAGCTGCTGTTCAACTGGGATGATTCTGAGCAGACCTAAATCCACGAGATCAATTTGTTGCCACACAAACACATATTCATGTTATTCTACGTCATGACGATGGTTTTCTTGCAATTGTTAAGTGCAGAAATACTAATGATGGCGGTGATGATGATTCAGCCTACTTTATCGTCTTTGTCCCCTTGTTTAAGCTTACCCAAATGTTTTTGTTCTCTTCAGATGGACTGCTCTATGAAGCCAGGCCAGCACAACGACATGCTGGGAAGGAGGAACAAGGGCAAGAGGGGTCCGGAGGAGAATGGCGGGGGGCCGCTGTCCGAGCCGGAGGAAGGCGTTCCGCACAGCTACTCCAGCAGCTGTTGGAACAAGTGTAGGAACAAGAGGAGGAAGCTCGAGGTGAGACAAATCCTTCGGGCTCTGGTGTCCTATCAGCTGATTCACGGTATGCATGGGTGGAATATTCATCTTAATTCCTCTTCCACCAACGCCAGATTAATACATGGGGGCAACTAGAGTATAATATTGTATAGGAAATCCTTGAGTTCCCCTTTAAAGTGTTAAACTGAAGTGTCATTTTATAAACAACCGCTAAAATGTCACTCCTGCTCTAGGGACACCCGTTGGAGACTGGC
Source organism: Syngnathus acus (assembly GCF_901709675.1). Classification (NCBI taxonomy): domain Eukaryota; kingdom Metazoa; phylum Chordata; class Actinopteri; order Syngnathiformes; family Syngnathidae; genus Syngnathus; species Syngnathus acus. The sequence goes on along the minus strand of NC_051103.1, from coordinate 4,463,645 downwards.
TATATTGTAAGTGTCAAGTTAAACATTGAAGATAATGTTTTTGCAGACTTACATGATCCGGATCGGTGTATTGCAAATGACATTCTTTTTATTTATCTCAATTTGTTTCAGTGTGACACGGAGAGCGATGCTGGAGACAAGGTATGTGCTGCACTCACTCACCTGTCTCTTTTAGACATTTGGTCTCATAAGCTTCTTTGACTTTTCAAGGCCTCGGACCATGACATGGATCCAGTGTTCACCGTCAGCACCCGAAAAGGTTGGTGTCTTATTAAGTGCCGCATCCACCTGACACCAGTATAACCTTTACCTGATGCATGAGGTTAAATTTAGATCAGAAGAGCTGATTGTCACCAAACTCGGGACTGGCCTATTTCCATGAAAATGTTCTCACCGTTAGACAAACGGGTTTACTAAGTAATGTATTTGATGACCGACATAACCTGTAGTCACGTTTTGTTCTTGTGTGCCCGTGCCAAACTGGTCATTTTGACTTTTTCTTTTAAGTTGTTGAGCCTCCGCCCTCAACTGTGGACAAAAGCTGCTCGGGCATGCCGGCGCGGAGTGGCGTCCCACGCTTGATGGTGACGCCCAGAGTTTCCGGCCTGGAGCGGAGTCAGGAGAAAAGCCTTGATTCGCATTACCCGGAGGCCGTTTCGTCTTCTACCTCTTCCGCCTCCTTCTCCCGCCTGCCCTCCCGCTCCCCGGCCTCGGCGGCAGGGCCGGTTCCCAGGCCCGGCTCTGTCAACGTTAACGGCGGGCGGCACCACAACGGCAGCCCTCCGCTGTCCAAACCGAAGCCCTTCCTCACCTTGCCGGGACGCTCTCACACCCTTTACAACAGGTTTGTTTGACTTTTTCACTGTCCAGGTAGCAGAGGTGTGAGTGACTCTGTTGTTTCGTTCCCCAGGAGCAACACTCCAGTCAAACCTCCGTCTGTTGCATCATCTTCATCTTCCATGCGCCCTCCAACTCCCTCCACCAGTGTCTCCATGTCCTACATCCGGGGCGCAGGGTCCTCGGGGCCCCACCGACCCCCATCGCGAGCCAACTCGGGGGCTTTGTTTACTTCCTCACCAGGCCTGCCTCCCCCTCCGCCTCTACTACAGGGCCCCTCCCACTCTTCAGCAGCAGGTACAGTAATTACATAACATCATAACTTTTAATTTCACCAAGTGTTTTTTTTATTTTAATTATCTTGCCCGCCATGTAATGCGATCCACCACAGACCAGGAAATGCTGCGGCAGAATTTAAACTCTCACTTCCTGAACGCACAAGAGCGCGAGGGCCGACGCAGCGCTCCCGGGGCCGAAGGTAGTAACGCCGCCGCGGGTCGCTCCACTCCCGGCGGGGCGTCGGCGTCCAGTTCCACGCCTGGATCCACGGGTCGGACGTCGCAGAACCAGCCCAGCGTCCAACCGCTGGCTTACCAGTTCCATCAGCACAACCACCAGCACCAGCATACGCACACGCACCAACATTTCACGCCTTTCCTGCACCCCACGGCCACCGCACCGCCCCTGGTGAGGAGCATCCTTGTCACATGTGGACTGGATTGCATATTTGTGTTGATTAACCCTTCTTTCACTTTGGCTTTTTCAGTTTGATAAGTATCCTGGCAAAATGGATGGGCTGTACCGGCATCCTGTAAGTACCACACTGGTGTAAAAAAAAGTATTTGCACCTACCTTCTGTTTTGTTTTTGTTTTTTCTTATCATCACACCTAAATGTTTTGGCTCACCAAGTTAATTTAAATGTGGACTTCCCTTGTAAATACAGATTGCCACCACTAATGTGCGAGTAATTGATGGCCACCCAGCCCAAAAGGTTTGTAGTGATGTGATAAAAAAAAAAAAAAAAGAATTTGGAGTAGCCAAGTCAAAATCCAGACTGAAATGTAATTCCAATGCTGTGTTACAATGCAGTATAAATGAGTTACAATTCTACGAAGGCGAGTCAGCCCAAATTTGACCACAGCGATGCTGACTCATCACCAGACATTGCAAATGTTTGATTTCAGTTAATGCTGCCAAGGGCGGAACGACAACTTATTATGCACAGGGGCCAAAAAGGTTTCACAGAGATAGGATTGGAATTTTAGATTTGCTCGCGTCGATTTTGCCCGACGTGAAAGTTAGTGTGATGATCTGAAACTGAAAATAGGAAGGAAGCACGTACTTTGTCTCAGGCGTTGTTTGCGAGCGCTTCTTGATTGAATGTTGGAGTGGTCATGATGGTTTTGTCTGTCATGACAGTTCTTCCCGCAATACCCGCCGCCGCCCTCAGTGCCCAACATCCAGCCTGTGATTCCTCCCACCGGGCCTTTTAGCTCCCTGCAAGGAGCATTTCAGCCAAAGGTAAGAAGAACGTCAACCTGTCCTGACTCATGAAATCAAAAGTGGGCGGCGGCCGCTTGCGGTTTTTCTCCAACGCATATGAGGAATCTGGCGAATGGCTCACCTTCCGCTTCGAAGACTTAGTCATGGCCTCATGTTGATAACACTGTTTGACACACTTGGACATTTTATATTCATAGTTGTTGATTTGCTGGTCTGCCAGCGGTGCCTGACGGCTCGTTTTGTGCAACAGCCTCTTGTCCCTCAGGGAACCGGTCCGGATCTTAGCGCTCGCCTCGGGGTCGTGCCGCACCACATGCAGCCCAAAGATCACCGGGTAAGGAGCGCCTGAGTCCACCCGGACTTGTCGTTTCTCGCGCGACCTGACGTTGCACCACAATATGTAGCCTGTCGAGTTGTACTCCAAACAAAACAACTTTCTCCTGTGCAGTGATTTAAAGTGGCTTTACAACTGTGTTCTCTCGTAGCTAACTGATCCATTCGGGACATCGTTGAAAATCAGTAATGTAAGCACAAACTGATGTTTTGAATGCACTGGCTCAACTTAGCTTACTTTCTCACTGCTTCATTCACGCCGCACTAACCTCAACATGTTGCCTCGCTGTTGCTCTCGCTCAGTGGCCTTGCACACCAGTCAGATATTTCATATTTCCACAATGCTTTTGACTTCTCCTGTCCCCACGATTGCCGCACTCACTTAAGAGAAAAATGTTGTCGAGAGATCACTTAGAAATGTGTCATTTAGTTCGAGTGAGTAGCCAGGGGTGGGCAAAGTATGGTCTGGGGCCCACATATGGCTCCCGACATTCTTTAAATCATTTACAGGTTTTTTAAAACCTCATCTAAGATTGATGTGGATGTTTTAAAATTCAGACGGGGCCCTTGAGCACTCAGGTTTGCCCATTCCTGGAGTAGAGAAAAAAAATCATATGCATGTAACAGCATTGATGGATTAACAAAGCCCCGATTTTTTTGTTTTTGCAACGTGCAGAAACCTGGAAAATGGTGTGCTATGCATGTATATGTGGCCTGGATGATCCTGAGCCATCAGAAGAAAGTAAAGGTACGTCACAGTAGTAGGAGAATAAAAAAAATAAAAAAAGCAGACCTCTAATCTATTTTATTTTTTTTCCCCCCCACAGCTGATGCAGGCTGATCCTCACAAGTTGGACTTCCGCAGTGACCTGCTGGCTCGTCTTCCTGGAGCCGGTGGACTCGGCCCAATGGGCCCCATGGGAGGACCCCTGCCTCCAAGTCACGACTTGACCAGACCTCCCGGTCTCTTCTCAGCGACAGGTGCAGCCAGACAAGCAGCATTTGTACATTTTCTATGCACACTCACCAACCTTTCAACAAGTTACTTTAAACTGAAAGCGCACAATTCCAAATTCGGACATGGAGAAGTATTTTTTAAAAAGTTTGATGTAATAATTTTCCTCACTATCACAAGCGCTTCATCGCTGAGTCGTAGTTGGAAAAACTGGATTTGATCGTTCCTGTCTTAAGACTCACGTTACCTTCATGCAGGTGCAGTCAATCCGTCCTCGGCACCTTTCATCGCCCCATCAGCGCCGCACTCGTCTTTCCTCGCCCCACCTGCACATTTGGGTAAGAGTCTTCATTCGACGGAGTTGCTTTGATCCACTCACCGGCTAACGATTGGATCGGCTTTTTATGCGTGCACGTTTTAGACCCGTATGGCCGATCTCCACCCTTTACCCCGCTGGGAGCCCTCGGTTCCAGTGCCTTTGGAGGACTGGGAAGCCCAACACTTGGTCAGTCTCATTGTGTCCCTATTCTTGTTAAGAGTTGGCATCTGCTTGACTTTAATCAACTTATTATTAGTTATGATAGCTATCAATGTGAAACGGATTGGACTCCCAGTTAAAGTGACTCCATCTGGGTTGCAGCAGGCTCCATGTTCGGTCCTAAGGACTCACCTGCCAACGTGGTGGGAAGCTTATCCAACGCTTCCAACCACCACGATGCATGGAACCGACTCCACGGCACGCCGGCAGGCTTCCCGGCGGGCCCCAGCTGGGCCAAAGGAAGCGACAAGCGAGACGAGAGGGACCGCGCCAAGGACGCCGAGCGGAGAGACATACCACACATCAAAGATGAAAAGGACAGGTAGGATGTCACATTTTTATCGATTCAATGGTTTTGTATCCATAGAAACCCAAAGACTTAGTTGATTTACTAAAACTGTGTTTTGCAGAGACAACACGCTGTATGGCCGTCCACCTGTCAGGATGTCTCCTGTGGCGCCGTCCTTTAAGCCCCGCAGTAGCACCCCGGTCTCCCACATCAACGGCCACAGCAGCTCCCTGGGCCCAGGAGGCGGGCCTGCTGAGGACACGACTCGCAGTCTCAACAGAGACCGAGAACGCGAGCGGGACAGAGACGGGGAAAAGAGGCCGCTGCCGACAGTGTCTTCACGAGGGCTTCCCCATGGCTCTTCCACTTTAGTAGCAGACAGAGACAGACCGCGCTCTTCCTCCTCCTCCGTGCTCAACACTCCCCCGCCTGCCAGCCGCTCTGCCCAATCACCACTGGACCTTTACCCCCGCCAGCTCGGCCCGGCAGTACACGTCCATCACAATGAACACCCCCAAAGAGACGGCCCCCATCCCACTTCCTCGGCGGCTTCTGCCTCCGTCACTTCTTTATCTCAGGCCAAGAAGTCTGATCGGACCATGACGCCCGTCTCCAAGCCGCCCCTGGTCCTGGCGCCGGTTAAAGTGAAGGAGGAGCGCAAAGAGGAGCCGGAGCACATCCCCATCTCCCTGCCTGCCCCGCTACCCAACAACGCTTTTGACCGCCCCAACAGCCACCCACACAACCACAGTTCTGGTACGCCCTCATCTTCTCTTTCACTGACTCCCACTCCGGGTGTTCCCCTCCCTCCGCCCACTCCCAACCCGCCTTCCCATCTTACCTTGTTGGATCGCTCCCGGGCCCTTGAAGCCTATTTGGGTAGCGCGGCAGGGTCCGGTTTGGTAATGGGCCCGGGTGGGGATCGTTTCGCCCATGGGCCACCTCAGGGACCACCGCAAGGTCCCCACAGCTTCACCTGGGATCCCTGGAGAGAGCTTGCAGCCCAGCAGCATCAGCAACATCGAAGGGAGGCAATGGCACTTCGTTCCGACCCGCACCTCAGCCTGCGTTCGGATCCCCACCTGGCGCGGCTCCTCCAGCACCAGCGCTTCCTGGAAGCGGAAAGGGCTGCGGCTGTTGCTCACCACCCTTCTACGTCCGCTGCCTCCAGCCATGCGGTCCGCCAGGAGCTCGCCCTCATGGCCCACCACTTCGACCGGCCTCACCAACTAGGACCGCCGGGAGGGGGCCTGATGGACGAGGAGCAGCGTGCACAAATCCTGCGGGAAGACTTTGAGCGGGCGCGCTTCTTCGGCATGCACCCCCATCTTCCGCCAGGCTCTCACCTCTCCAGCCCCTCTCATGCTGCTACCGCTGCTCACCTGGAGCAGCTGCACCCTGGCCTTCTGTCCCACCACCTGCCTCCAGGGGCCGCCGCAGCCGCCGCCTCCCAACATCACGCGTCTCTATACTCGCGTCTGGGCCCACTTAACGCACACCACGTGCCCAACGGCATTCTGGCAAAAACGCCCGCGGGTTTGGTGGGGGCTCTGTCAATGGGGGCGCCGCCGCCTCTTATTCCGTCCATTGCCAGCCGGTCGTCCACGCCGCCCCGTGGTTCCAGACTGATGGGCCCCGGCGAGCTGACGCTGTTCGGCGCCCACAAAGACGGAGAGTCCAGATAGTACAGGTTGAAGGAGATGAAGGGAAATGTCAGGATCACTGTGCTGCTCGCTAACACAGTCTCTCGCAGAAAGTAGTCCCAGCAAGCGAAGCCTAGCTGCTGGTAGAGATGCAAGTCTCACCCATGTGTTACCAGTGCAATTAAGAATACATTATGGATCACTGTTTGAGCATTTATTCTGGAGATCCAACTTCAAGTCTGGATGCGTTTGTCTACACTAGTAAAACTATTGAGTGCACTAAGATAAACAAATGCTCAAAGGGCCTCTTCAAACCCATTTGAGTGTTATTATCCGATATGTTTTAAGGTCCAAAATTGCACTTGTTGACGACTGCGTGGTACAAAAATTGCTATTGAGAGGACAAAGAGCTACGTGGACCTTAAAAGGATAACAAGTAAATGTGCCAACAGCTTTTACTCTTGAGAAAAAGTGTAAATGGACTTGAGGCTTAATATCAGGGATTTTGAGTAAATGCTCAAACGGTTTATCATGATACATTCTTGGCATCTGATCAGTTTCATTTTCTGTGGGCAGTCGGTTACTGCAAGGCCGTCATTGGCGGCACATTTTTTGTTAACAAGTTGTTGGTTTTTTTTTGCCGTGGATCAGCGGTGACTTCCATCGGCATGTGCACCTGAAAATGTCAAGAGTTCAGATTCTCATTGGGGGTGAGTCTCAATCTGTAAAACGTGGCGGCGCTGGGGAAGAGAGTGTGTAGACATGAAATGGTTAAAAGAGGCACGTTGTGTTTGTGTGTACGTTTGTCATTGTGAAAAGACAGAATACTGATGAGACCAATCCAGGAGTCAGTATTGTACCTCAATTTCTTGCTTTACCCAAAAACCCCCAAAGCCTCAGCGTCATGAAACACGAAATTCATTCATCCCTTTTCAGTTTGTTTTTGGGCTTGTTTTGTTCCCCCCGGGGATAGATGGCGAAATGAACTGTGCAGCGTTGTGTTCACTCGCACAGCGTCTTAGAGCTTCCTCCATTTCCCACTCTCCTCTGGACTATATGAGCAGGACCAGATTATAGTAGTCTAGACAAAATGCCTTTGTAATTATTATTCTTAACATTATCTTCTATAATAATAAATATATTCACTGTTACGTTATTGTCATTGTTTCAGGTATGCACTAGTACTCTCTCTGTCCCTCCAGGTAGTAATACTGCACATCCTCCAAAAAAAGGCTTGCTTCACACTATTAGGTTGAAATGTTGGTTGAAGAGCAGCCTTTGGACTCTTCAAGGATCTCATCTCTATGCCTTTATTATGCTCACAGGGAGATTTGACTGTGTGCCCTTGCTTTGTGTGTTTTATCCATTTGGGATGATGTTGTAGAGGCTTGTACAGTAAGATCTGGGAACACAGTTTGTGTTGCTGACAAAAAAAAATAAGTTATATACTTGGATGAGTGGGGCATCTGCTGAAGAATTGAAAAGGCATACAAAGGACATCCACAGTGGACGTAATGAGAGGGGAAAGACTGGGTCGATTATTTTAATATGACCATTTTATACCTTTCCAATCCCTCCCCTAGAGACCACAAAGATTAATTATTAAATGAACTGTTGTTTACTCTCTGGTGTGGGTCTTTTGTTCTGGTTTTATAAAAAGGAGGCTTAAATACGATATCAGTCAAATAGTTAATGAAAAGAATGTCAAACTTAATGCTGACTAAAATGTGTTTACATTTAATCAATTGCAAACCACATACGGAGGGCCATTAAAGCTTTGCTGTAATTAATCCTGAAATTGGTTATATTTAATGTTAATTTGTGTGAAATGTTATGGGAAATAGAGCATGCAACTATTTAATATACAATTATTGTTCGGGTTGTGTTAAGAATTTGGTTTAAAAATGCTCATTTCTATTGAAATGTTAAGAATTTGGTTTAAAAATGCTCATTTCTATTGAAAGTAAAGAAAGTTCAGCAATTATGTGATAGCATTTTGCCAAAATAGAATAAACTCCCAATTATCAAGAACTATTTAGTTCAAATAAGTGTGATGCGGCAGGCTGGATCGTAAGTTTTTTTCTCCCTCAATAAAGTTCTATATAAATAGTTATTTAAAATACACCATGTATATTAAATACAATATATATTTTTTTTTAAAACTGCAAATCGGAGCTTTGTTTTGAGTTTAAAGCGCTAATTCCACTACAAACTCGCCGACGTTTGAAGCGTCGCGCCGTTTGAAGTATCGCGAGAGTTGCGTGTGTTGTGTACTTTGCGAGGAGCGGCGCCACTCCACCATTTCGCTGCGCTAAGTCTCCTCCCCGCGACCGCTACATTCTGAGCCGAAAGACACTCTCTCCCGGTCCGTATTTTAACTTCTTCATCGAGGTCGACTGCTACCTCGTTGGGTACCGGGAGGCAGTTTGGGCCACCGGCATCACGGATAGAGTGCGATTTTACACGGATGACGACTCCTTCAGCGAGAATTTAGTAAAAGAAAACTGGTCGGAAAATTCAGGTAGGTGGGAACTTAAGATGGCGGACTTTGAAAGGGAGGGGGCCAAAGAGGAAGTCATGAGAAACTCGGGGGAAGCTCCGACTGACGACACAACACTAGCGCCCTGCACATTGTTTCGCTTTGCACCCGTAAGTGGTTGTCTGAATTTAAAAGCAACTATGACCACACACGTTATTTCTACGTCGTCGTTTGAATTTGAGATTAAATTGAACAGTGGTTATCTGAAGAAACGAGGGTTGAAGTGTTCTATCATTGTGGTCGCTTCTAAAGAGCCAACAGTCGGACACAGCGAACCCCCTTAACAAAATTGTGAAATGCATGTGAAATTTAACAATTTAATTTTTATTTTCACTTATACTACAAGGGAAAATTCCTGGCATGATAAATGAGAAGAAAAAAATAAGCGTGTTTAGTTTTTGCTAAAACATTTGACCCCCAGCGTACTGACGTCACGAGCGATTGTCCCCCATTTAAAGTACATGCACAAGCGGGTTTTAATGGCACATTTTCAGTCGCCGTGGCCCATTTCAAAACAATTTGTCACGTTTTAAAGCAAAAATGAAAGCATTACATAAGCGCGGGTGGGAACGCGGCGCCTGCGCGTCCCACGAACACAGCCGACTAACTCCAGTTAGCTTGCTAGTTAGCTGCCTAGTGCCACCCTAGCACTGTTGTTGTACAACGCTAGCTAGCTCACCAGCTAACCGCGTTAGCCAAACCGGCATTGCGAAAACACCAAATCTAAGTCATCTTTTATGACGGGGAAAGGGTGTTTTCTTTGACTGTGTTGTTTTTTTCACCGCTGTCGCTACGTGTCTGTGCATTTTATATAAGCCACCAATGCTCGTGCATCCATCGAGCATAGATGTGAAATGGTTAAATGCAGATTCCAATGGAGATGTCTTTGTAATCAAGGTCCGGCCAGTGGTCGATGGTGGTCCTTTTAAAAAGGACTCAGATGTATGAGCAATGGGCATGTGGTGTGAAAGTGCGTGCTGCAGACGTCTTCCTGTGGGCGAATGCAGCAAACACAAGTTCACTCTTTTTTTTTTTTTTTTTTTTTTACTGCTGCTGCAGGATGCACACTCCATACACACAAGCTCAGCACACTGGGGCAGCAGCAGCAGTGAGCTAGCCTGCTATTCATTCACCTCGCTCCCTGTGACATTTGAGATGAGATGACACTTTACTAAGCTGCCCTCTGTGTAACTTCTCACATAACGTACAACAGGCTCAGAGCTAATATCCAGCACAAATAAACTTGTTTGTCTCTGTATGTTTCCCAAGAACATGTGGAGGGGACCTTAATTTCAGCATCCTGGAAGTAGAAAGTTCTGAAGATCCGTGTCTCACTCCACAGACAGGTGAGCTGCATGTGGTCAAATATTGTACACAAATGTGATTGCATGTACAGTGTTACTTGTTACCGCGGTCCATCGCTTGTCTTCTCAACAGGCAAGTCAGAAATTCAGGTTCTACTGTTACTTATAGTCAAGACTAACTGTCTTGTTTTCCTCCTCGAGTTGTCATTTTGATTTTTGATCTCCAGGTTCAACGTGTGGCCGCAGCAGCAGCGAGGAAGGAGGCTGCGGGGAGGCGGCAGTGCGGCAGCGAGCCTCTCCGGCTGTGGATGTGCTGGGTGGCAAGCCCCAGGCCGCACACAATGTGTCTGGGGAGTCACCTGGACATGTCCCGCAGCCCGCCGCCGCTGTCCCCCGCCCGCTCCCTCCTTTGCCAGAGAGCGTCCACTCTGCATTTCCCGTTATGGAGACCGCTTCTCCAGTCCCGATTTCCGGTGCTGCTGACATCTGCGTCCCACAGGGCGAGCGCATCGCCCAAGTTGATGGCGTCAGCTCGTCCAACCCTGAGGACTTCAAACCTTGTGCCCCCCTCGCCTCACATCCACAAAACACCAGCGAGTTTCAAGGGTTGCAACATGGCTTACATACTGTTTCTAAAGAGACAAACATGTCCAATAGCGATACGCTTCATAGTCAACCTCCCCAAGCCGGCGCTGGACTTGTGGTTGGTTTGCAGGAAAGTTTGGAGTGTAACTCGGAAACTAAAACACATTTGGAACTTGAAAGCAAAGACACGAGCAGAACTGTTGCCGCACAAGATCAGATTTGCATCACGGCCTCATCCCTCTCAAACACAGCCACTGAGCAGTCAGATCAAGCGAGCGCACATCAGGATTCGACGACGCCTTTGTCTGCTGCTTCGAACTGTGGGGAACGAGTTCACCCGCCGCAGGTCCTCAAAGAGGTCCAGCGGGATGCTGTCCACATTAATGAGGACGCTTCAAACAAAGCACCTCCTCCCTCGGCTGAAACACTTGAGACTCCAAACGCAGGAGAACTTGGATCAGGTTCTCCACATACGGCGGTGTTGTTTAACAGCACAGGACACGCCCACACACGCTGCGTGACTGACGAACAGAGCGACAATTCCCCCAAGTCCTCGGCCGTCCCCTCGGTGCTCGACTCGGACCTGCTTGTGTCCTTGCAGGCCGAGGCAGGACCGTCTCAACCCTTAACGGAAATGCCCGTGATTACTGAACTGGTGCATTCCGCTGACTCGCAGGAAATCGTGGTGGTCAGCGAGGCGGCGCACCTCGGCGGCGGCTGGTCCAACGTGCACCTGAAGCAGGGTTACCTCCTGCAACGCGCCGACGGTAGCGTGTGCGAGGCCGCCATCGTCACAGAGCACACGCCGGCCGAGGCCAAGCTGTACGAGGAGAGCGTTCGGGCCGACATGGGCTTGGACGCGCAAAACGTGGAAGTGTACCAGTTCTGCGGCCTTGTGGAGGAAGTGGGCGAGGAGACGGTGTGTGTCAGTACCAGTGTGCAGATACCTCACTCTCCGGGATATGAGGTCAACCTGTTTAACGCTTTGCTGGACCCCTCCGAGGACCTGGAATCTCACCTCGAACCTTCTATCCACACGATTACTGACAGTGACACAGTCATTATATCCCAACAGGAACATGACGCAAGCCAAGCACAGGTTTGCTCCACCAACAACGTCCACAGTCTCTCCGTAGCTGCAGTGGGACAACACCTGCTCCTGGACACCAGTTCCAACCAGGTGTGTTTGCTGGAAGTGGACTCGTTCCCGATGGAGCAGACTCCGACCCAAGTCTTGACGTCTTGTCCGCAGGACAAGCCCTCGCTCATAGATGCTGCAAAAAGTGAGCAGGAAGTTTCCGACGCCACGCCGGAGGCTTGCGTTTCCTCTTCTGCAGGTACCAAAGAATCTCTGTCTGAGGGTTCATCCCGGAAAGCAGCTGCCTCCACCAGAGCCCAACCAGAGGCTTTTATCGCTCACCCTGCGGGAGGTATTAATCCAAAGCTGTTGCTCATCCAACCGGGAGCAGCATCTCTCTTGAAGCAAACAACTTCATTCCTCCAGCAGAAAGTGGACTCAAAACCAGAAGACAATCAGGGCACCCCGCCGTCCGTCGAATCCCCCACTGTCGGTTCTTCACCTGCCGTTGTGGGTGACGGGAAAAGCGAAGTGAAGCCAATCGTCAGAAGGACCACAACAGCTTTGCGTTGTAGCCAATCGGAGCCCTCGAATGTCATTCAAACTTCAAACCTGACACCTCGCGCTTTTAGTGAGGAAAGTGCCATCGCCCCTTCATCCAGCGCCAAGGACCCTGCGACTGAGCGCGACTCCCCCTTTGAGGACGACGAGGAGGAGGAAGAGGATGAAGAGGACGATGATGATGATGAAGATGAACCAACGGGGGACGCGGAGGCCTTGGACGTCTCGTCGCGACAAGTCAGCAGTGAAGAAGATGGCAGCGATGAGGATGCGGAGAGACCGGAAACGAGCACACAAAGCTCGTCGCGCAAGGTATTTTTCCAAACAGTCGACATGTTATGGAATAAAGGCATCTTTCCCAGAATGAAATACATAATTTACAAGGATAATGCAGTTAAAAATTCACTTGTTAAAAGCACTTTCTTGTTCAAATAACCTCCCTAGGGACCAAATTAGAGATCCTCTGGTCTAGATATTTTTCACTGCTGTTGATCACTCTTTAACTTTGTTTCTATCGTCAAACTAGTACAAAATTGTTACACAAAGAACCTTTTCGTTCAGCCCTCCTCTTTGTGTTGGCAGTGGCGGGCAGATGGGGCTTCACCCTCCACCTCCTTCTATGAACCGCCACTTGGCGGCGACTGGACCGGCTCCCGCCGCGACAAGTCGTCGCTGCTGCGAGGACCTCACGGCAAGTTTGTGTCTCCCACCACCATCGGGGGATACACTTCCTTGTTGTCGCCGCCCGATCAGTCCACCCCGCATCGGCAGCGTGGAGAGCGGCGCTCCGACATGGCTGAGTTGGCCAAGCATGTGAGTGGACCACTCCAATACTTTGTCGCTTTATTAGGTTGATGCTCAATTTTGCTGTCTGCAATATCACTCTTGTGACCAAATGTTTCTGGCTGTCCCGCAGGAGGCTGACATAGAGCACCGAAGCCAGGCGCTGAAGCGAGAGGGTTTTTGGTCCACCAAGCGCCTCAACCGCCTCGCTGAGCCGCCACGGCCCAAAGTGCACTGGGACTACCTGTGCGAGGAGATGCAGTGGCTGTCGGCAGACTTTGCCCAGGAGAGGCGCTGGAAGAGGGGCGTGGCCAGGAAGGTAGTCCGAATGGTGATGCGACACCACGAGGAATTGAGGCAGAAAGAGGAAAAGGCCAAGCGAGACGAGCATGCAAAAATCAGGAGAGTAGCGTCCTCCATCGCCAAGGAGGTCCGGGCTTTTTGGAGCAGCGTTGAGAAGGTGCGGGATGCTGTTCCAATTATTTGTTTCCCCACACCAAGTTGTGCCGTTTGGTTCAGGTTGCAAAACTGCCTGATGATGACAAAAGGATTAAGAGCTTTCGCATTTTTGTTTGTCCCGTGAAGGTGGTGCAGTATAAGCAGCAGTCTCGGCTGGAAGAAAAAAGGAAGAAGGCTTTGGACCTCCAGCTGGACTTCATCGTCGGACAGACTGAGAAATACTCTGACCTCCTCAGCAAATCTCTCGCGCCCGCCGCTCGGCCCGAACCTAACCCGTCGCCTTCCAAGACTTCTGTGCCCCCCACCGCAGATGAAGATGGTGAGCGCTGTCTTTCACATCAGCCCGCCCAAGACCGATTCAAATTGAAAATGGGATCTCATTTAATCAATTCAGAGATTTATTCAAAAGACGTTAAAAACCTTCCTTCAAACATCTCTATCTTCATTGTGAAGCCGATCTCCCACAGGGACGTTTCCATAGTTACACAACACGGACACTGAGTAATCGAAGCAATGGCTGGTGAGTGTACTTTAGTCTCGGTCTGAGCACTTGTAATGCATTTGACGCCGACAGACAAAAGTGACACAACAGGCCCAGGAGCAGGACTTGGCCATCATGACCCGTCTAACCTGTTTGCCGCTGCCGTCGCGCTATTACTCACGCATCGTTCCTGCTCCACCAGGGCAGCCTCACATGACTCGCACTTGATTGAGGACGACTACATGAGCTCAGATTGACCTTGAATCTCTATTCGTGTTCACTTCACTGATTTCATCCAATCCGGCCTCAAAGCATTTCCCATTTCCATTCGCCTCATATTGCAGTGGCTAAATAAAAGACGTGTTCCTCTCACGCAGATCGAGACTTTGAGCCTCCGTGTGAGGAGGAAGACGACGAGGAGACCATCGAGGTGGAGGAGCAGCAGGATGGCAACGATGCCGAGAGCCGGCGCAGGGAGATCGAGCTATTGAAGGAAGAGAGCACACTGCCCCTGGACCAACTCCTCAGCACTTTGCAACAGACGCAGGTGTGACACCCATCACCAATAAAATAATTGGCAGGAGTTACCCGACAGTTTTTCTTGTTAGGATGGTTTAAAAAATAGAATAGCGGAAAATGTGGAGAATGAATGGCACATTCCGAGTCTCTGAACAATGACTGATTGGGTTGCGCAGGACTCCGTCTCAGATGAAGAACGCTCGCATGAATCGTCCTCGTCGGCAGAGCAAGAAGAGGAAGATGGAGAATTTGCTGCCAATGAAGAGGATGGTGAGATTGCCTTCAATATTAACGTCATTGTATTGTGGAAAGTTTGTCAAGTTACAAAGTCAAACATTGGTGATTGTACATGGTAAAGTTTCACATTGACTGTTAACATGGACATTTGATGGTAGTTAAGTTAATTGTTTGTTTTGAATGTGTTCCAGCTGAAGATCAGGAAGACACCATAGCTGCCCAGGAGAAGGCAGAGGGAGATGTGGATCATGCAGAAGAACTGGATGACTTGGCCAAAGAGGGTGTGTTGAATTTATTCAATAACCCTCTGCTCCCTGATTTGATTTCATTCTTGCAGGGATGTCAAATTTGTGAGATTAGAGCTTTCATTGGCATCCGGTCTGCTTTTACATGGTGGTTGGCACCTCTGTCTACTCCCTGTAGGAGACATGAGCATGGAGGAGCTCCTGGAAAAGTACAAAGGAGCATACACCTCCGATGCCGAGGAGCCCTCTGCTTCTGGCTCCAAAGTAAGCTCTGATTGGGAGGCGTCCGACGAAGAGGAGGAGGAGGACGAGGACAGTGACAATGAGAGTGACGAGGAAAGCAACACTTCCTCCTCAGGTATCGGCAAGAGTCTTAGCGAGAATCAACCAACGGCGTTTCGCCTCCCTGATGATGAACGAGTGTGTCTTGTCAGACTCTCCAGGGGAAAGCGATGAGGAGGAAAACAGTGAGAAAGATGAGAGGGAGGATGAGGACGACGGTGCTGATGAAGGGATGGAGGTCTTGCTCAAGGAGGGAGACCACAGCCCGTCTTCATCAGGCTCACGGCCGAAGAAAGAGATCAGCCACATCGCCGCCACTGCGGAGAGTCTGCAGCCCAAAGGCTACACGTTAGCCACCACCAAGGTGAACTTGCTGTACATCATAGAATGGACACAAGCTGAGTACAGAAAGTGACAATTAATCATTTGGATCGCACTTTATTGTGTCGTCAAGGTCAAGACGCCCATCCCCTTCCTGCTTCACGGCACGCTACGAGAGTACCAGCACATAGGACTGGACTGGCTCGTCACCATGTTTGAGAAGAAGCTGAATGGAATCCTGGCTGACGAGATGGGTCTGGGCAAGACCATCCAAACCATCGCACTCCTGGCTCACCTCGCTTGTGAAAAAAGTAGCGTTGATGTTTTTTTCCGCAAACACCTTTTTAACATTTTTTTTTTATGAACGTTTGCTGATGATTTATGTCTTTCGTGCAGGTAACTGGGGCCCTCACCTCATCATCGTCCCCACCAGTGTCATGTTAAACTGGGAGATGGAACTGAAGCGCTGGTGTCCCGGCTTTAAAATCCTCACCTACTTTGGCAGCCAAAAGGAGAGGAAGCTGAAGCGACAGGTAATGCATCGTTGTCTTAATAGGAATATGTTTGAGACACAATGTTCTAAGCGCTTCCGTTTTTCCCGACAGGGTTGGACCAAGCCCAACGCTTTCCACGTTTGCATCACGTCGTACAAGCTGGTGCTGCAGGATCACCAGGCTTTCCGCCGCAAGTCTTGGCGCTACCTGATCCTCGACGAGGCGCAGAACATCAAAAACTTCAAGTCGCAACGCTGGCAGAGCCTGCTGAACTTCAATAGGTCTCTCGATGCGCACGAGCACTTGAGATTCCATCAAGAGTCCAAGTGCACGTATCGGTGTCAACAACAATCAAATTAGTCCAGCTAAAGCTTGGCTTTGTCTTCTCAATTTCAGCCACAGACGTCTACTGCTGACAGGAACTCCTCTGCAGAACAGCCTGATGGAGCTGTGGTCTCTGATGCACTTCCTGATGCCGCACGTCTTCCAGTCGCACCGTGAGTTCAAGGAGTGGTTCTCCAACCCGCTGACGGGCATGATCGAGGGCAGCCAGGAGTACAACGAGGGCCTGGTCAAGCGGCTCCACAAGGTTCTCAGGCCCTTCCTGCTCAGGAGGATCAAGGCCGACGTGGAGAAGCAAATGCCCAAGAAGTACGAGCACGTGGTGCGCTGTCGCCTCTCCAAGAGGCAGCGCTTCCTCTACGATGACTTCATGGCGCAGGCCTCGTGAGTAAAGTACACGTTGGAACTTTTGGGTCTCTACTCTGTGTAGTCTCACCTCTAAACATCTCTTTGCTCTCAGGACCAGGGAGACCCTGGCTAGCGGGCATTTCATGTCCGTCATCAATATCCTGATGCAGCTCCGGAAAGTGTGCAACCATCCCAACCTGTTTGACCCTCGACCCATCCAATCGCCCTTCATCACTAAGCCGATTGTTTTCCGTACTGCCTCCCTGGCGCTGGACGCCTTGGAAGTGCCTCCTCTGAAGGTTGGTATCCCCAAAAACAGCGTTTCCCAACACACCTGATGATCTCTCACCGTGCCGCAACACAACGATCGGGAATTACTGGCGAAAACATACAAAGTCAGGTTTTTGCAGCTGTGTTGAAGACCTTTCTGTCTCTCTCTCATCCGCATGCAGCGCTGCGACCTTTCCATGTTCGACCTCATTGGTTTGGAGGGCCGTGTGACTCGCTACCAGGCGGACGTCTTCATACCAAACCGCAAAGTCAGTCGCCAGCTCATTCAGGAGATTACGGAGTCTCCCGAACCCCTGCCAAGACCTCGGGCGATCCACTTGAAAGTCAACAGGTACAGAAATATGTTTATAACAAAGGTTTTTTTGTTTTTTTTTATCTTAAGAAATATGGAGAGGTGCTTTTGCTGACTCAATGATGACATCTGATGTTTCAGGGTTCCAATCCCGCCTCCCAAAGGCGACAGCCGCTCTGCAGCTGTGATGAGCAAACCCACCTGCTCCGTGCCACCTGCAAGTCAGGCACCCAAACCTCCGAGCCCAGAGGCCACAGTGGCGCCTGTGCCCACACCTACACCAGCACCCATGCCTGCGCCCCCACCAGCCCCTGCTGTTCAGCAAGGTATGTCTTATGCTTGTGATGACATCACATTTTCTCTTTACAGACAAACTCGATTTGCAAGTCAAGGCACGATTGTACTTTGGCATTATAATTAAATTGACGTCATTTATTTTCACTGTCAGCTTTTAAGCATCCACACATAAGTCCAACAGAAATTGCCTAGCTTTTCGACATCCACACACAAGTTCAACAGAAATTGCATTCTCTCGTTGAAATTCAATTTTTTTTTCATTACAGTGATTTGTTCAGTGACAACCGCGGCCCCTCCCCGCACCCTTCTGCCTCCCGGTGCTCAAACGGCCGTGAGATCCAGCGCTCCCAAGCAGGTACTGACAGTGCGCCCTCCCCCTGCTCCGAGCACCACCGGCATTCCCGCTCATCCGACTCCCAACCCCGGCAGCATCATGCCACAAAGGGTTCTGCTCAGTCCGGACATGCAAGCCAGGCTGCCCTGTAAGTCCTTCACTTTAACTCGAGCTCATTCTGCCATCAAATTACAAGAAATCGATGTGCTTGCTTCAATTTGTTTACTTTTCATTCCCAACTGAAGCTTACTGTAAAATTGATGCATCAAACAAGAGAATCAACTCTGTATATTGACACAACAAAGCCAAACAGTAACATCAGTAATGCCTTTCCTTCAGTAGGGTTCCATTAAACTATTTTAAAAAATGTGAGCGGTTTTTAATACCCTTGGTTTAATTGGTCATTTCCTTGTGTCCGCACCAAGCTGGTGAGGTGGTGAGCATAGCGCAGCTGGCCTCCTTGGCGGGGCGCCCGGTATCGTCTTGTCAGGGCAGTAAACCGGTCACCTTCCAGCTGCAGGGCAACAAACTGACCCTCTCAGGAGCGCCCATACACCAGGCGCCACCCCCACGTCCTCTACAAGGTATGTGCATTTTTAGGGCACACTGTCATTTTTTAATAGTTGTCTTCAACCCGCTTTTGGTTCCTGACCTGCAAATATTGTGCCCTGCAGGCAATGTGATGCACTTGTTGTCCAGCGGAGGGCAGCATCATCTCATCAGCCAACCAGCCCAGTTGACCGTCCAGAGCCCGGTTGCTGCATCCCCCGCCCACCGAATTACCCCCAGTGCCTCCTCTCAAGGTGTCTGTCTCGGCAGATTTGTTTACTGCAGTGTTTTTCAGACTTTTTGGGATTCATTCATATTTGAGTTCAATTGTATCTTCACAAGTTGTTCATATGATAAATATTTCATGTAATTATTCTCAGTGCCACCTTCTGCCGTGGTGAGCAGCGCCGGGGTGGTGAAGATCGTGGTGCGTCAGGCAGCAGGCAAGGATGGCAGCCCCGTTCCCACCCTGGCCGTAGCCCCGTCTCCTCGCGTGGCTCCCTCCCACCCCCGCCCAAGCGCAACCCCTGTCCGAAACACGGCCACGCTGCAGCTCGCTCAGCGCACCCCCGGTCCTGCCACCGTCCACTACACCCTAGCGCCCCCTAGAACTCCCGGCACCACCCCCAACCAAGCCCAGCCCCAGGCCCCTATCCTCAAAATAGTGCAGCCTCCTCCACCTTGCACAGAGAAGCCAGGTGAGAGAACTTGACTTTTTGTCTCTTAATATGGCATGTGCATGAGCAGATGTGGATCAGCACCAGAAGTGGGGGACTCGAGTCACATGATTTGACTCGAGTTGGACGAAAGGTGCCAATTTTTTTTTCACTTGGCAGCTGACCTTCAGTCCTCTTTTCCCCACATCACTCTTCCACCGTTTGATTAGTTACCATTCAATTTGATGACTTTGCTCTCTTCATCTTCAGCTCCAGCAGTGGCGACAACGTCGTGTGCTGCATCCAAGCCGGCCGCTCAAGATAGCATCAGCAAAGAAACAAGTACCAGAACCGCCACTGCCACTACAAGCACCACAGCAGTCGCCAGCACGAGTCAGACACCAGCTGCAGTAAAGGCTAAACCCAGTGCTGCTCCGAAAGCAGCACCCAGGAGAAGGCCTCGGCCGATTCCTCGCTCTCCTTTTTACATTGTAAGTTTGAACAAATTGAAAATGACGTCAACACCAACATGCAACTTGTAGTGGACTAACTTCTATTGTCATGACATCGCCTTCATCCTGTCATCACTCTTCATATATGCCCCCTCCCACCTGACAGCCTTCGCTGGCCGAGACCCTCAAGAAGCAACGTGACAGCAAACTGGACCACATCTTCAGGGTCAGCGAGCGCCACTCCGCTGCAAAGCCTGTGTTTGGCAAGGAAGTTCTGGATTTCCTGACATTCCTACCCGGGTCCCGGCCCTCGCCCGCTGCTCTGCGTCCCGCCGAGGCCGAGTGGAGGCGTTCGGGCCACAGCAGCTGTTTGATGTCACAGTGGCGACACCCGCACGACTTGTGGAGTCACAGTCACTCAGTGGGAGATGCCATCCAAAGCATCGAGGAGAGGTTATTGCTGCTGTCAGACATCGTGGACCGGTTGGTTTCTAATCCTCAGTTGTTTGAATTGGAAGATAATGCTCAATACTAAAACGGTACTTGCGTAAAGCACTTTGATACAGATAAAATGTCACTATGGCACAAATTTAAAACATCTAACACTCGATTGGTTGCTTATGATTATTTTGTTTTTTAACTTCACCCAAGCGGCTGTGTAGAAAAACAGAAATTGTGCTCATTATTGTCAGGTTTACGTTTGTCATCCCGCCAGTGGAGGCCGCTCACATCACAATGCACTGCTGCCATCCTCCTCCCTCTCTGAGCCTTAATGAGGGGGTGTTCTCCTCTGAGCTCTCGGCCCACGTGGCACCGCTCACTCGCAGTCTCCATCGCATCCAGTGCAGCATGAGGACCCAGTTTCCCGATCTGAGGCTTATCCAGTATGACTGTGGTAAGTTTTTGCATATTGGGTTTTCTGATGAAACTTAAGTGTTGAAACCAGTGAAGAAATGAAGCAAATAAATTCTGAAGGGAAGCTAGAGAAGGAGAAAAAGAAGTTAACTCCAGTCCAAGGTCTTACTTTAAGACCAAATTGTCCCACTCTCTGAGGTCGTGTACTTCTTACACAGTCATCGTCCTGACTTTGTACTTTGCCTTTGTCTTCCTTCAGGGAAGCTGCAGACCCTCCACCTGCTGTTAAGAAACCTAAAGACGGGCGGCCACCGAGTGCTGATCTTTACGCAAATGACTCGTATGTTGGACATCTTGGAGCAGTTCCTCAATTATCACGGGCACATCTACTTGCGGTTAGACGGCAGCACACGAGTGGAGCAGAGACAGGTTGGTGCAGATGTCTTTCAGGGGAGGAGAACGTCAGTCTTGTCTGATATTTACTTGCCACAGTAACTTGGCTCTTGCTTGTGACTTGATAAGACTGAAGAATATTTCTTACTTCCTCCCATCTCTGTTTCTGGACATGAGTTTCAACCTTCTTGTTTTCTTCCAGGCTTTGATGGAGCGCTTCAACGCCGATCGGCGGATATTTTGCTTCATTTTGTCAACTCGCAGCGGAGGCGTGGGAGTAAACTTGACGGGTGCCGACACAGTGGTGTTCTATGACAGTGACTGGAACCCCACCATGGATGCTCAAGCCCAGGACCGGTGCCACCGCATCGGACAAACCAGAGACGTCCACATCTATAGGTGGGCCCGGCTCAAATCCCACCAAGTTTCTTCCTTTGTGGGGGTTTCATCTTTTCCCCCGTGCTTTACTCTGGCTTTCTTCCACATTACAAGAACATACACGTTACCCTCCACTAGTACTTGTGATGATGACGATGGCGATCCTTGTCTTCAGGCTAATCAGCGAACGCACCGTGGAGGAGAACATTCTGAAAAAAGCCAACCAGAAAAGGATGTTGGGAGATATGGCCATCGAAGGAGGAAACTTCACCACTGCTTTCTTCAAAGAGGTACAAATTCCTATCCACGTAACCGATGAAATGACGTGTGAAAAGCTTCGAAATAAACGTTGCCCAATTTTGTTCCTCAGCAAACTATCCGCGAGCTGTTTGACGTCAACGATGCTGAGAGGAGGGAGCCGGCCGTGGAGGTGTCGATGCCTCACGCTGAGGATGAGGAAGCTGGCAACAAGCAGAACACCACCATTTTGGAGCAGGTTAGATTTTCATTCTTAACCCTCAGGAGTGCCACCTCAAGGACCGAGGACGCCGGCATGCTTCTTTTTCGAGTGCTTTATAAACAAAGTTGAGTTGAGTTCGTTGAGCAAAGTGGCACAACCATCTTGCAGGCGCTTTGTCGTGCGGAAGACGAGGAGGACATCGTGGCCGCCTCTCAAGCCAAAGCCGAGCAGGTGGCAGAGCTGGCAGAGTTCAACGAGAACATTCCACTGGAGGACGCAGGCGAGCAGGAAGAAGTGGAGGAGCTCTCGAAAGCGGAGCAGGAAATAGCTGCTCTGGTGGAACAGGTGAATTGTCATGTAACATTACTGCTTGTATTTAGACTTGTATTCACATAACAATAATAAAAATGATTCTTGCCCCTAAAAAAATGATTTTACACCTGTTACTTTTTTCCCTAAACATCCCAATTATCATCTTAATGTTTCCAGCTCACTCCTATCGAGCGCTACGCTATGAACTTTCTGGAAGCTTCCTTAGAAGACGTCTGCAAAGAAGAACTGAAACAAGCTGAGGTAAGTCTTCGGTAGCCGGGTGGAAACTGGCTCCCAGCACTTGAGTTTGAACGAGAGTTTCTACATCAGATTTTTTTCTGTGTTGTCAGGAACAAGTGGAAGCTGCCAGAAAGGGTCTGGACCAGGCCAAGGAGGGCGGCCTCCGGCTGCATGCGTCCTCTGATGAAGATGAGGTTTTGTCGGCTCAAGCCTCTGCGCAGCCCGCTCAGCCTGCTCCCGCACGACGTGGACGTAAGCCCAAGGACAAGGACAAAGCGAAGGTTGTCACTTCAACAAGGACTAGTGGTCGTCTGCGTGGGGCTTCGCCTGAAACTGAGCCCGAGCCCACAACACATAGAGAAGTGCCTGCCCGCGCTGGTTTAAGAGGACGCCCCCCTGCCAAAGACTCTAGTATCTCGTCTCGCACAGACCCTCCAAAGACACCGACAACTAGGCTGCAGGATCCCTCCAAATCTTCCAAAGCCTCGTCATCTCATGCCGTAGACCAGCAGGCCGTCATAATCAAGACTCCGGCCAGTCCAGTGCCTTCCTCCCCTTCAATGTTGCCCCCTGGAGGGAAGCAACAGAGTGCGGCAGAGACTGAGAGCAAGACTACGAAGAGAGGCAAAGAGGAAAGCGGGATTTCCGAGTCCTCGCTGGAATCCGTCTGTCCGCTGGACCATGAAGCAAAAGATGATGAGGCTAAAGACCAAAGCGCCATGTCTCCTCCCTCCACCAGCTGTCGCTCACCTCGCAAGCGCCAGTCCGCCGACGATGAAGTCCTGAAGGGCCTTGTGGATGATTCAACGTCAGCCAAAGTCCTGCGGAAGCTTCCGGGTCGACTCGTCACTGTGGTGGAGGATAAAGAGCCGAGGAAGAAGAGGTGGCGAGGAAGTGGAGCTGGAGCCTCTTCAGAGGAAGTGTCAGTGGAGGAGAACTCAAGCGAGGAGCCAAATAAAGACACTCCATCTTTGGTCTCTGACAGCAGCTTGAAAGACACTTTGACCAAATCTTGTCCAGACCAAGACTCTACTTCGAGTCCACCTGTGCACCTCCAGCCCGTCAGAGCCTATCCTCCATATTCTCCTCCCCACCTGTCCCCGGACATGCCCGTGCTGAGGAATCTTCCGGTGCGTCGTAGGCTGGAAACGGAATCTCGCATGGCGGCTCAGCTTGGAGAGCATCTGCATGCGGGTCGAGGGAAGAACCAGCACAAGAAAACGGACTCTCCGCTGAGTAAAGAGACTTCCCCCGAGACCAGTGTGAATTCCCTTGAGACGCCCACAAAAAGAAAGCGGGGCCGGCCCCCAAAATGTCCCTCCAAGTTACCTGATCCCAACACTACAGCATCTCCTCCTCGTACGCAACACGTCTCACCGTGTGAGGATGGAAGTCTTTCCCCGAAGCGTAAGCGGGGCCGACCCCGAAAAGACCCCATGAATCCTCCAGACTTTGTTTCAGATTCACACAAATCTAAAAAAGTGACCCCTGCTGCATATGACTCCATTGAATCCAATCCCGATCCACTGAAGTCGGACAACACGCATCAGCAAATCCTGTCTGCCGAAGCTGAAGAAACGGACTCAAAAACTGTCGAAGCTGCATTACCTACAAATGAAACGTCCTCCTCAGTCTCGATTTCAACAGTCCGAACTGATGCTGCACCAGAACCTCAGGTAGCCTCCTCTGATCCGGTCTCCATCCCATCCGCGGTCCAAGACACTATATCGGCGACTCCAAATGAGGTTTCCACTGTCCTCATCCCTGAAAGTACCACAAGTGTATCACCATCCGTGAGCCTGGTTTTGTCACCTCATCCCACGCCAGTATATTCTGGATCATCTGATGCTCCATCCGAGCCATCAAAAGAACTGGACTCTGCCAAAAGCACCACTGGTGCGACCTCATCTGCTTGCTGTCCATCACCACCAACGGCAGACCCGACATCAGAGCGGGAGGCAGCCACTGTTACCGATCTGCCAGCCAACACTACAGAAACTTTCAACCACGATTCACCCATCTCATCAAGCCAAGCGGGGGACACAGAACCAGACCTGATTGGACATGTGTCAGCGCAGTCAAAGACCAGCGAACCCACGTCGGCAATGGTCAGTGTAGCCTGTGCAGTTGACGGACAGCACCCTGTGGAGCCGTCAACAACCGAGCCACTTGCAAATCCAATCTTGCCAACATCGGCTCCACTCTCACCAACCTTCACTCCATTAGCAGCAGCGACCACCATAGATTCTACATTCACCGGCACAGTCACAACCTCGACATCCCAGGATGACTTTTCTGCTGCTTCATCTGACAAGGTAGGCTCTAAACTCGTCACTCCGTCTCCCACAAGTAGCACCACACCCAGCGAAGAACAGACGAGCGCGGCCCACATAGAAGTCTCGGCCACGTCACTGACGACAGCACTCGCTCCTCAAACGTCCGCGGTCACTTTGTCACAAGCGGAAACCTTAGGTGCAGCCCCTTCTTCGTCCAAATCTGCAAAGACCCCTTCTAGTACAGAGTCAAACCCACCCTTGTCTGAAAAGAATCAAGGCCAGGAGGGTGGTCTTCAGGCTGAAGAGGAAACACAGCTGGATATCAAGCGAAGAAAGGTGGAGACTTGTGGCGAGGCAGAGCCCGTTGAGAAAGAAAACCAAGTGGCCGAGGGGGACAAAAGTGCCGCCTCTCCTGAGAGTGGAGTCAAGGAACCCAGCGAGGAGCTCAAGACTCCGAAAAGATCTCTCAGTCGTCAGAGCAGCCAGGAGTCTGCTTGCTCGTCGTCGCCCTCGTCCAGTTGCTCCACGTCCACTCTGACTCGTCACGCTCACCACAAGAGGACGTACGAGAACCGACATCCTACCAAGAAGCGGCGAGTGGATGTCACCTCTGATACGGCAACGGCAGTCAAACCGGAAGAGGACGAAAGCGAGCGGGACCTTGCTTTATCTCAAGGAAGATCCGGTTCCTCGTCCTCCTGTGACTCAGACAACGATGAGAGGGAAAAGGAGTGCCGCTTGACTCACCAGCTGCCAGACTGGGACCAGAACCAGGACAAAGTCAGGGGGCAGAGCAGCAAGCGTCGGGAGAGGAAGCCCGCCCTCAGCTCAGACAGTAATGCCAACACATCCACTGGCGGTGATTCTGGCAGCGACTCTTCGTCCGCGAGGGTCAAAAGGAGAATAGCAGGGTCTTCTCGAAACAAGAAAGTTGCCGCTAGCCGCGTGACCCCACAGCACCCGGAACCTGAAGTCCTGGGGAAGCGGTGCTCTGCACTCAATGCAGCCGCCAAGCTTCTCGCCATGAAAGGAAGGGTGGACACCCCTGGTCACACCCCCCGTAAGGACCCTAAAGCAGCAGGGAATGCTGCTGCTGCTACTGCGTCTCCTGACCAAAAGAACCCAAAATCCAAAAGTAAAACTGTCGCAGATTCTCTTCAAAACAATTCTGTTACCAAAAGTAAAAGTGATAGCAAAGCCTCGACGCCCAATCAGGCGAGTCGCTCCATGCCTCGCTCCACCAGGCAGTGCCCGGGGTCCCTTGTGCCCCCTCTGGAGGGGCCTGAATACAAGAGACCCAAAGTGGATGAAAAGGATGCCGGGAGTCAAAAGGTGGCAAAGGCGAAGGAGGGCGACAGGGAGGTGGCGCAGGGCCGCAGCGCATGCAGTAGCGACGGTGAGGTGGACGTCGAGCGGCCGGATAGTGGGCGGTCTGACAACAGCAGTGGCGGCGGGGCAGATGTCGGGCGGCCACAAAGTAGCCGAAGTCGAAGCAGCAGCGACAGCAGCCGGCGGGCCCGCAGTGTCAGTTCCCGGAACACGGACCGCAAAGGGGCTAGCTCTCGCGCCGCCTCCTCTGGCAGTGACCAAGACCGCAGCGTCGAGCGGGGCAGCAAGGACCGGCATGCCCTTCGAAAAAGCAGCCGTAAATCTCTGAGGCTATCACAGGAGGCTGCGGGCGCCTCGGGGGCAGACGGCACGCCGGACCGCGTCCTGAGGAGTGTGGCGGCAGCGGCGGCCGTCCAGGCCCGGTCCCCTGCGGCCAGCACGCGATCCTCAGCCAACCAACAACGCCACAACAAGACATGAGCGCCAGAGCCCTGGAACATGAGGTGTCGACACAGAGCGCGTCCGGACCTTCGGGGTTTCCGCATAAGCCCAGGGACCTCCCGGCATCTTAGGCCCTCTCCCCCTCCTTTACACGCGAAGATGGCCGGGGGGCGGCTCAGGGGGGCCGGACTGGGTAGAAAAGATCCACGTTGCGAGCAGGCAGGGTGGCCGAGTGGAGGCGAAGCGTGTACGCGGTGTAATGTCATCATTTCAGGACTGAAGAAGTTTTGCAAAGATGGGTTCTAGCTGGAGCTTCTTTGCTTTTTCTCTGGTCTTCTTATTTGCACATCTCACTTCTTTTCCATTCTTCCATCTTCGGTTCATCTCATCACAGCAAAGATGTGTGATGTGGTCCCAGCAGCCCCCGAGGCCAAGTTACTGTAGTGTTTCTAGTGCGTCAGTGCCTCTTGGGCCTTGTGAAAAAGTTCCCATCTGAGTTGTCTGCCTTGTGGAGCACTTGATTATGGAGTGTTGAGCGTTTCTTTCTTGTGAAAAAAATCCCCCCCCCACCTCAGCAAAACAAAACAAAAAAATCTGGGAATGATCAAGAAACCCTCTCTGCGTACTACCAAATTGATTTATGTCACGTCTTTGTTGTGTAAAGTACAAAGAGTACAAATGTGTGAATGGAAGGTGACCAGTGATGGAATTTATTTTTGGGTGTGGGATTGAGGGTGCAGGACGGTTCATTTAAGTTTCGGTGATGGTCTTTTTTTTTTTTTTTTTTTTGGGGGGGGTGTAAATTTATTTGTTGCATTCCTTCAATCCCTTGTAATAATTCCACATTGTTTTACTTGAACAATTAAGACAGTTACTATTGAATAAAAAGACCAAAAATGTATTTTTTTGTTTTTTTTCCCCCCAATACTAAGGTTTTCTTTCTACTCCTTTTCAGACTAGGTTGTGTATTTTGTACTGAACTTGAAAAAGCTTAATACTTTATGCAAGGGATGGGTCAGGCATTTGATACAACTAATTGAATATTTGATTTAAGATGTCACATGTGGATTTTTTTACTATTTTATTTTGTTATAAATAATCAAATTACTCTAAAATGTTAAATGTCAAAAAGTTTGTATTATTTTAGCAAGGTTTGCATTTGTGGGCACCTGTACTCTTGTTCTCGTTGAATGACACTAAACTACAGAAGATGGCAGCATTTTATTTTAAGACCAAAGCAACAGTGATACAATTCAATACTTGTTTTTTTCCCCCAAAATGAAACTCCCAACTTGTTTCAATGCAACTGCATCTTGAGTTTGACTAAGCAGAGGAAGGAAAAAAAAGTTGACCGTTTCAGTGCACGATGAGACATTTAAGAAGAATTTCATGTGCTCTTAGGAATCTCACACCTCCCAAGTTCAAGTGAGAAATACCAAAGCTGGTCCGTGATGCTATTAAAGGGGGTGGTGGATGTACAAACATCTGTATTTACACACTAAGGCAGTTTGCTTTAAAAAGTTTGTGTGAACAGCACCATACATTACAGTATGTACAATTAAAAAAAACAAATCCCCCTTTGTCCTAAAAAAAACAAAAATGTTCCTGAGTACTGATCGATCAACGCCGGTCAGGCTCCAGTCTGATTCGGGGGAAGGAGGGGGGGGGGGTGTAACAGTCCTGCTCTTGATGAATTGAAATTTTTTTACAGGGACGAGCGACACCGGGAAGGCCGACTATATTAGAGAGGCAAACGTGAGGCGCTGGGCACATTCCCAGCTAAGCCGGAGAAAGTGCTTCAGGTGGCCGTCTGCGTCAGGAGAAGGTGGCGGCCAGCGAGATGGCGAGGATGATGATGACCACGGCCAAGCAGATTGCGATCCAGATCTTTTTCTGCGTGAGAGTAAAAAGTGTTGTGTAAGTGTGCCCCCTCTCAAGTAAACAGTAGGCAACATTACCTTGCGTGCTTTCTGCTGATACGTGACTGCTTTCTCTGTGTTGTCCTTGGCCTTTTCCACATAGTTGGATGACTGCTTGATGTTGTGCTCAATCTGGTTCACCATCTCCCCCTGCGGGACACAAGAGGTAATTACATGCACTTTAAATGAAATGTACAGACATGTCCGTGAGTGTTTGTGTTGTGTGTGTAAGAAGTTGAATGTCACACCTGAGCCTCCACCTCCATGGCCAAGTACTGAAACATGTCGTGAAGATCTCTGATGCTTCGTTCCAGCTTGAGGATCTCGTCGTGCCGTGACTCGATCTCGTTCAGTGCTTGTTTGGTCGCCTTGGCGTCGCTCAGGATCTGCCCCACAAATAAAAAACTTGGTTTTAGGAATACAGAGACAGATCCAAATATTTTGCCAATATAATACCTATAAAATATTTCATACGTTATACGATTTTGAGAAATAATCCAGTAGGGATTTCTTTTCCCAAATATTGGGATTTTAAATGTAATATTTTCATTTTTAACAAACGAGCAATAAATTACATCGGTAGTATAATATCTAATATAAAATTTATTATACATAAATTCTCAACACATTCATCCCATACTCACATTTTGTGTGAAAACGTCTGTCTGGCCGCTTTCCAGCATTGAATCAAGCTCCTCGTCTGTCACTTTTGTGCCAGCTATAAAAAGAAGATAAAATTGTTTATAAATAATCTCATGAGTAACTAATAGCGGCCGAGAGGTGGCACAATGCGTGCAACTCACTAATTCGGAGTTGCCTCTGTATCCTCTCCACGTTGCGGTCTCGGTACTGTGCCTGGATGGTGTTGCAGTGGCCCATTAGTTCCACAAACTCCCTGGACAGGATGGCATGCTGTGCACAAAACAAATATGGAGAGAGGAAATATCAGTTCAAAAAATGCTTAGGAGTAGATCTATAAAAAAAAAAAAGAATGCATGGCATCACCTGTGTTCGCTGCATGCGAACATTGACGGACACATATTTGTTATCGTCGTCTCCCTTCTTGGACTCGATGCCTGCGTTGCATTAACAAGCAGTCAATCACACACAGGGAGAAAAACCATCTCAAATTTTCTGATAAAATGATTCCTGAATGTGGCCATGTTGTTAATGGAAGCGGTGCATGTCATCGGAGAAACTTAAACCTCTTAACTCCAGTTAATTTCAAGTGTGACATTTACTCTTCAGTTTCTTTTGGACTTGACTGGCCAGCGTCTTGATCTCGTCTCGTAGCGTCTGCAGCTCTTTCTTCATACCTGTAAAGATGACAGCACGCCTTAGAAACGAAGTTGTGTCTAATTTGTGTACATTACACACATTGCACATAAAAACACAACAAGCACATCTCACCCTCCTCTGGCAGCGCCACGCCCAGAACCGTTTTCTGCTTGTTCTCGAGATCGCACACCATTCTCTTCAGGCTGAAGAGACCCTCGTGGATTTCTTGTACCTGCACACGACAAACAACCCAGTTTAAGATCCACTGTTCTAAGTCACTTACAACCTCGTGAAAAATGTTCTTCACCTTTTTAAGGAAACTCTCATTGTCCTTTTCCTCCTTGGCTGAGGAGCTTCCAGGTTTGATCATCAGCGATTTGCCCTCATCCTCATCGTCTGAAGCATTGCCTTTCTGCGAACATGGAAAAAGTAAACGGCCATAGTGAGACAACAAAGTTGTTTAAGAATTTGAATTTGCAGTTTATTTGATTTTTAGGCAGGGTTGTGTATAAATTAAAGCTTTGCAGGGTTAATTTTAGTTAGGTTTTTTTTGTGTGTAAATTGTTTCGATTTTGCAGGGTTAATTGACCGTAAGTTTTTTGTTTACATCAAAATACTGTATTTGCAATATTGCCCCAGTCTAAAGTGACATAATTGTATGAGCTTCTCCACTACATATCAAAAAGTACGTTTAACCCGAATGTCCAGTTTTTGTGACGTATATAGATTTTTCGTATGCAAATCATGATGTGCCTTGATACAGAACTACGACTGTCCGACTGCCCTTGCACATCCTCCAACGGAAGTCGCCGATAAAACAACGCCCAAAGCGGACGTCGAGACAAAACTAAAGGTCAAATTGTCTTAAGGGCATTTCAAACTCATTTCGATTCTGTCCCAATGGGAAAGTTGTCGCGTGGTGAAAGATAAAATGTGCGACCGTTATTCGATTGGGTGCTAAAATGCATGCTAGCGTGCTAATGCTAAACACTCCTGCAGTCCAGTAGTATTTCTCACACTTACGTTGCCCAATTCTTTAGTTCGATCCCGCATTTTCGTTGGCTCCTAACCGCGCAGAGTAATGCCGGAGACGCCGCAGCGGTACGCCGAAGTGTGTTGACTTGTCAGCGGGGTGAAGTAACGTCAGCGATGAAAATGTGAAAAGTTAATAGTTTGGTTGTCATTCAACAAGTTTACTTGTGGGCTTCGGTTTTCCTTCTTCTTCACCTTCGCTG
Organism: Syngnathus acus; assembly: GCF_901709675.1. Taxonomy (NCBI): domain Eukaryota; kingdom Metazoa; phylum Chordata; class Actinopteri; order Syngnathiformes; family Syngnathidae; genus Syngnathus; species Syngnathus acus. The sequence continues at coordinate 4,432,981 of NC_051103.1, read as the reverse complement.
ATTATCAGAGACGAACGATTGGTTCATTAGCGCCGTTTAGCGGCGTAACAGTGTAATTTCACCATACACAACTTAGTGTAGTACCTGTTCTGAACCGGTTTAACTGTCGGTTAATAAGCACCTTTGACTAAAACCCAATATTTGGCAGGGTTTCTACTTTTTGGACCTGGATATGACATCTCAAAGTTTATATGCATTTATTAAGACAAATGTTTTGTTCGACACTTTCAATGACAGTGCTACTGGGCTCAACTGAACGTTCTTGATTTGATGGACTTCACCTCCCATGATGCACCGCGGCACCAGCGTCAAGCGCAAGTGGGAGGGAGAGCGAGAGCTGTCAGTGGCCGAGCACGGACGTCCAAATTCGGTCGACAAGCACCACCGTGAACACCTCGGGAGCAGCGAGTGAGGGAGGCGACCCACGGACACACGCCGGCCGTCCGCCCGCGTCGTCGTCCTTCGTCGCCGCTGCTGCAATGAAGCCAGAAGCGGTTGCTCGGCGTGGATGTAACGGCGGCGGACGTCATCCATGAGACCCCGCGGAGCTTGTGTGGCGCAGAAGACGACGACAAGATGAAGAAGCAGTTCAACCGAATGAGGCAGCTCGCCAACCAAACAGTGGGCAGGTAGGCTGCAATGAATGGAGGTCGTGTGATTGATGGCGTGGGCGTACACGCACAGGCGCGGACATGATGCCCGTGGATGACTGGGCAACACCCCCCCATCCTCCCACCCTTTCGGCACCCTGCAGTGATAAGTGGGGGTGGGGGGTAGATGGTCCCACTAGCATGGCTGTCACGTATTGATCTGACAATCACCACTGAGGACATTTGATTACGTTCACTATAGTCATTCAAAAGAAAACATTGTTTTTGTCATTGGCTCTCATTAGATGGTGTACCTAAATGAGTGTATGTGCGTTTGAAATTGTGACTGATGATATTCGACATACCTTATGTGTCATACAAGTGTTTCCATTGTAGTCTTTTTTACCAATGTGCATCATTGTTGCGACATTGTAGATTATGAAGTCAACGCCTTCGGTCTTTTTGCTGTTGTTTTAATGTTTAGATTGGTACCAGCAGACAAAATGCTATTTGTTTTTCTTCAGTTGTTGCATTCCAGAAAAGCTTTTTTAATCCCGGACTTGAACCGGCTGTCCAAGTATTTTGTGGCCGTACCAGTTAAACACTGCGACACGTCACGCTTGATGAGAGATGTGATTCATCCTGCCTAAAGCCACAAAGTGTAGAAACACTTGACATTTCCTACCTGTCTTCTTTTCTTCTCATCTCCCGGCTTAGCTCTCAGGTGAAACGGGAGAGAAATTCTGGCACAAGTTGTACAGCATGATGGATGCAAGCTGCTTTTTTTTTTTTTGTCTTAATATTCAGCTGTGAAAAACAACCTGGATCTCCATGGTGCCCCCTGAAATCTTTTAGTTTTTGTGGGTTTTACATTTGCCCAATTTCCACTATCGTGTGGAACAGGCCTGCATGTTGTTGGAGCACGTGTCGACCACACAGTAAGAAAGTGGGTCGACTTGTCGCCTCTCATTGACCAACGAGCTCAGTGTTTGTTCAAACGGAAGCCGGGACCGCCGGCCTGCAGTCAGTGGCGCTGAATTTCAGCCGTGAATGAAAAGATATTAGTCAAGCACAGAAACTCATCATCATGCTTTTGTCTTACCAAGAGTTTGCTGCATTTATTTAGCACCACCATGTTTTTCCCCACCTAAACTTGTTCCCCCCAATGGCGTCGCTCCAATCCAGATGTGGGTCGCCAGAGGTTCAGACGCAGTTCAGCTCATCTCCAAAACAGCAAGCGTGCAGCGTTAATCCTGCCTAAACTGTGTGACTGAGCGACAAAGTGTAAAGCCAAAGGGGGGGGGGATGAGTGCCGGAGGATGACGAGTCTTCTTCTTACTTCATTCACTATTTCCATGGCAACGACGCCATCAAGAGAAAGATGGAGACGGAAAGTATGACGTGAGGAATTTGTTGTCACGAAAGAGGTATAATGTGTGCACAAAATACTGATTTGTGGATTTGGACGTCTTGGTAATTATTTTGTGCGCATAGTACACCTAATGAAGCATGGAGTAAGAGTAAAAATGACTATTTTGATGAACCAATTGAAGCCTGCAGGCTATTAAAATTGAGAAATTGTGTTGCATTTTAAAGTCATTAGCGGCTGCCGGTTCCTGTGAGTGAAGACGCGACTTGAAATGACTTTTTCCTTTAATGGCTCCATTTGTTTTTGTGCTATTCTTCACATTGCGACCTCCTAAACAGAATCCATTTGAGTCTCAATTTAGGCTATTCTGTTATTTTGATTTTCTGTTAACTTTCCAAAATTGACATGGCATGCTAGCTTCATGACAAACATTCCATTACTCCGTTCAAGTCAGTCGTGATCTATGCGTGCATGTGTGCTCTCCTGTAGTGTTGTTGAGAAACATCTGCACTCTGGTGACTTGTGACCTTCCAACGCGAGCCTTAAAACTCGAGCGTGTCGACTGCGTGTCTGATGCAGCTGTGGCGGAACATGCCTTTGTTGCCGTGGCAACCGGGGCCCGGTTGTCTCGAGGTGACGTTAGCCAGCCAGCTGTACTGTCGGCGCGCTCTTGAGAGCACGGACGTGACAGGAAATGACATCACATGCTAGGAGACCCTTGATGAGGACCGCCTCCGAAATGTTTTGTTGAGGAATGTCGAAAAGCAGCTGCATCTTTTATTTAGAGCCGTTGCAACAATCAGGGCAGCCTTTGTCGAGTCGCATACGGGCGCCTTGCAATGCGTGACCTCGATTAGGCGTTTCCATGGCAACGGCTGTGGCCTCCTGTGACCATGGCAACGGCTATCTATGTGATTCCCCATGTCCACGTGTTAGTGTGATCTTATACTGAGATGGTCGACTGATGAAAGTCGACCCAAGGGCATTCATCACATGACGCGTGGGCAACACCCGTAGCTAGTCGGCTCCAAATGTGTCAGATTGCAAAGGTGTCTCCTGTACCACTTAGCTATATTAATATAACGATTTACGTTCGTCGCCGAAAATTTTATTCCAAGAAAAATGCTTGACTTTTGCTCACGAGCAATGTTTACGTGTATGTACTATAATCATTCATTTAGAAAGTCAAGTCCCAGAATGCCAGCTCGTGTGAGTCAGGCTCAGATGAGTCAGAGCTCAGTGGACTTTCCCACCGCCCGCCTCGTTCCTTCTCAGGACTGATGAGTGCATCTGTCTGGGAACAACTGTGGATGTATTTGTAAAGTAGCATAAGGGTTGACACAATTTGTACTTGTATTAATTAGCTGCCATAAATTCGATTCTATCGTGACATTCTCGATTTTTCCATCTTTCATAAGTTTCAGGCAAGCAAGACCCCCCCCCCAAAATCTACACGTTCCTGATAACATCGAGGAACGAGGAATGTGGGTCGTAACGAGGAGGAGAGGCCTTGCGGGGGAGTGCCGTAAATATCTCCCTGCTTTAAATGGCGCCCGCTGCTTTATTGGGAGCTCGCCGTAACGAGTCCACGCGGACCCAGAGGAGCTGAGAGGGAGCCCGAGGGCAGTTGGTGCTTTGAAAAATGCACAGACTCCTCCTCTCTCTTTACTTCACCAAACATGCTGAGCTGCCTTGACACAAAAGGAGAGAGAGAGAGAGAGAGAGAGAGAGAGAGAGAGAGAGAGAGAGAGAGAGAGAGAGAGAGAGAGAGAGAGAGAGAGAGAGAGAGAGAGAGAGAGAGAGAGAGAGAGAGAGAGAGAGAGAGAGAGAGAGAGAGAGAGAGAGAGAGAGAGAGAGAGAGAGAGAGAGAGAGAGAGAGAGAGAGAGAGAGAGAGAGAGAGAGAGAGAGAGAGAGAGAGAGAGAGAGAGAGAGAGAGAGAGAGAGAGAGAGAGAGAGAGAGAGAGAGAGCGTCCTTGAAAATGTTGCTCAGTGATACTTTGTGCTTGCAACACACCTGCTTGATGGGGTAAAAGGAGGTGAACATCAGGATCTGTCGTCAAAAATTGAGCATTTATTTTTCCCAAAATATTCTAAAAATATATTTTTGCTGTTTGTAGGGGAAGGAATTGGTATGTTTGCTTTTTTTGGACGCCTGCCTCCATAGTTAAGTACATGTCAACCTTGAGCTACTCGTCAATCGTCCCCCATTTTTTTATTTTTATTTTATTTTATGAATGATGCCTTGACAGGACAGTACATATTGCACACGCCTGCCACCACCGCAGCCACATTTTGTTTGTAAATCAAGCACGTTACAATGTCATTAACAAACCACAAACAAGCCTTTTATCAGATACATCGTTTTGACTGTCACTTATTAATTCATGTCAGAAAGTGTGGTTATTTTTTTCTTTTTTAACCTTGAGGGACAAAGTCCATTTTGCCCAGATTTAAAAGCCGCACATTTTTATACGCTGCCTACTTCCTGTATTGAATAGAGGCGTGGAAGTGTTGTTGTTATTTTCAGCCCGACTGAATTATTGATGCTGTCGTTGAGAGAAACATTAAAGTTTTAAGTTGGAGCTGCTGCAGCAAGTTCTGTGTCAGAATCAGAACCTCAGCACTTACTCACCAGCTCCATGATGGGGAGTTGAAACTTTCCGTTTATCCGGTAGGGTTGCAGGTGAGCTACACAATGAAATGGAAGATGGTAGCTGAGATTGGACGCCATGTTTAAAAACGGTCTTGCCACCAAAGTGGGTCGGGGTACGGCGGTGGAATTTGGAGCGCAGCCCGCTTTGTCTATGTGCTGAGAGTTTGGAGAAGTGAGGCCTTGGGGATGGAGGGAGGGGGGCAACGTTGGGTCGTGAGCAGCATTTTCATGAGCTCCTCTTTCTGGGCCAGCTCCAGCTCCGGGCCGGGTTTGATTATCACGTGACCCCTATGTTTGTCATGCAATACCAGTACAGCACCAGCAGCACCAGTGCAGGGGGCAAAGGGGATGCGCTAGTTTTGCCCCAAATCAATTTTTAAAAGTCTTAATAGTGCACTTGCTACTGCTACTACTATTCTGCCTGCCTGTCGGTGACATCATCCCAGAAAGTATTTCCTCCCGCTCTGCGGTTGCCATGGAGACCACTGGCTGGTTAACAATGGGCTCAGATTGAAAGACCTATTAGTCACATCACTGCTAATCCTGACATTGTGTGTCTGTGAGGAGGTGGACGAAGTAGACGCACGCTAACACACGTGCATGCTAACACTGGCTAGCATATGTACACACAAAAATATGTCCATTGGGTGGCAGATTGATTGATGGCTGATGAGGTAAAGTGAAAGGACCAGATAGTCAGGTTTCATTCTTTCTTCCCTATGCTTCCTCCTCCTCCTCCTCCTCCTCCTCCTCACTTGATGCCTCGACGGGCCTGAAAGCAGTTGCTGTCCCACCTACTGGTGAGGGCATGTGGAAGCGAAAGCTACGGATGAGCAGGGCTCGAGCTGCACTTCTGTGAGTTTGTGTTTTTTTAAAAAATATTATGTCGGACAGGAAGTGAGGAAGGACGAACCCAAGTGGGCTGGTGACTTTATTGATCGCTTGCCGCTTGAGGCTTTTTGACAGACCGACGTCAGCGAGAATGCATGGTTTTTCATTGAGGACTTGTGTGTGTGTGTGTGGGGGGGGGTCTTCCCACGAGTCTTTGCGTCAACACTGAAACTAGCAATGAATAATTTACCTCCTACAATATTCATAAAAAATGCAGCGGATGGCATTGTGACATGCATGTAATATCTGTGTTTCCCAGTTGCTATGGCAACCATATCCATCCAAGTTGAGCCTGACTCACAATTTCTTTCTTCCCTCGCAGGGCTGAGAAGACCGAAGTGTTAAGCGAAGACCTCCTGCAGGTATGTACTAATGGACACACGCGCTCATCTCAAATGAATGAAAATGATTTGATGCATTTGTTTCTTCTTTGTTGTGTGTCAGGCGGAGAAGCGTCTGGAGCTGGTCAAGCAGGTGTCGCACAGCACCCACAAGAAGTTGGCGGCGTGTCTGCAGGGTCAGCAGAACGTGGAGGTGGACAAGAAGTCGGTCAGGTCGCCGTCGGTGAGAAGACAAGACACACTTGTTTATTGACCTCATTGACCTACCCGAGATTAAACCTGCTGGACTCCAGTCCAGTAGGTGGCACTGACGTGCATTGCAGGAAAGAAGGAAGAGGAGAAGCGGCAATAAAACAAGCCGGTCATTATTGTGATCCCTTTTTGTGTTTCCATGTAGAAGAAACTTCCTTTGGCGACGCTAGCACAATGTATGGTGGAGGGGGCGGCGTTGCTCGGGGACGAGTCTATGCTTGGGTGAGCACACGGAATCGGTGGTGGCGGAGCTATTAGTGCTTGGCGTACTCCCAGTCCTAAATGTCCGCCGTCGCTTCTGCTGCCGTAGGAAGATGCTGATGCTGTGCGGCGAGACTCAGGACAAACTGTCCCAGGAGCTCGTCCTGTTCGAAGGCACCATCGAGAGAGACGTCATGGACCCGCTATATGACCTCGCCGAGGTACTATAGCCACGCTTGAAAATTGGCAGGAGAGGAGGAGGGGGGGGGGGAGTAATGAAATGCTTGTGACCTTGCGTTTGCCGCTCTACCTCAATGTGACACCTGCATGCCTGTAAAAGAATCCGCATGAGAGCAGCGCACATGATTGACTGTGTGTGTGTGTGTCGCGGCTGACAACAAAAGTCAACTCTCCTTGCCTCCCTCAGGTGGAAATCCCAAACATCCAGAAACAAAGGAAACATTTAACCAAACTGGTCCTGGATATGGACTCCGCTCGCACGCGGTTAGTCTTGCACCATTGTAGATGTGTGTGAGAAACAAAGCTGAGCTCAGTATGCTTTCCATCCCCGGCGTTGAAACCACAGGTACTATCAGTCCGGCAAGTCGTCGGGCATGTCCAGCAACCTGCAGCCCAGCGGCGGCAAGGCCGAGCACCTGAGGGAGGAGATGGAGGAGGCCGCCAATCGCATGGAGATCTGTCGGGTCAGGGCTTCACCTTGACGCAATGTTTGACTTCTCAAATGGACCCGATATTCATTTGTTTTTGCTCGCCGTCACCAGGACCAGCTGTCCGCCGACATGTACAGCTCCATGGCCAAAGAACTCGACTATGCAAGCTATTTCCAGACCGTATGTAAAAAAAAAAATAAAAAATGCGTAGCGCACACCGACGCATACTGACGCGTGCTGTGTGCCCTGCAGCTGATTGAAGTCCAGGCCGAGTACCACAGGAAGTCACTGGAGCTGCTGCAGAACATTCTGCCTCAGATTAAAGCTCATCAGGGTAAACAACACACACTGCTTTTAAAAATAGGAAAATCAGCAGTATAGTGGGGAACACTGTATTATGGCTGAGTGTGCATCTAATGTGTGCGTGTGTGTTTTGTCAGAGTCGTGGGCGGAGAAGCCTTGCTACGGGAAGCCGCTGGAAGAGCACTTAGAGCTCAGCGGGAGAGATATTGCTTTCCCCATCGAGGCCTGTGTCACCATGCTGCTGGAGTGCGGCATGGAAGAGGAGGTCAGACACACACACACACACATGTGCGCTAACTGAGATGATGTCATGCACGCACACACAAGATCATTTGACATGAGGCTCAAAAGTGCCCTGTGGTGTGTTTTCAGGGTTTGTTCCGAGTGGCTCCATCCGCCTCCAAGCTGAAGAAGCTCAAGGCGTCTTTGGACTGCGGCGTGCTGGACGTTCAGGAGTACTCGGCTGACCCGCACGCCATCGCAGGTGAGCTCATGTGTTGCCACATTCATGACTTGAATGTTTTTATTTGAGCACGGTCGTTGACGTCAATTCAATTTTTGTCCTGTAGGCGCTTTGAAATCTTACCTGCGTGAGCTCCCCGAGCCCCTGATGACCTTTGAGCTTTACAACGACTGGATTCAGGCCTCAAAGTAAGGAGCCTTTACATCTACGGGGTGGAATTGTGTGATTATTCTTATTTTTTTAACTTGGTCCTGCTTCCTACAGTATTCCAGACCAAGACAAAAGGTTGCAGGCTCTCCGCGGCGCTTGTGACAAACTACCGCCAGCCAGCAACAACAACTTCAGGTGAGACTGAAAAAAGGCTTCAAGTTGTTGGCTCCTTTTGGATATTTGCTGGAGGCCCGTGATGAAAGTGATGAGACGGAGCGCAAACTCCACGCGTGGGTGTATCTGTCGCATTTCACAAATGGAGTTTATTTTTAGCGCCTCTTCTCAGAGGGGATGTCAGACAGCCTCGCTCACCATTGCGAAGCCGCCTGATGCTCGCACGAACACACACGGCCGGCCCACTGGCCCACTTTTGTGTCCTCAAGGGTCTTCTCAAATGGGGAGTTGTGTTTAGCTCTGGGAGGCTTTTATGGACGTTTATCACACGCGGCTCCGCTTGGTTGTCAGGAAACTTGTACAGCTCAGTAATCTTGTGTTTTTCTTCTTCCGCCGGGAAAAGAAGAAATGAGGAGAAGTAGGTTATGCAAATGTGCACGACGACCTTGCTCTTACTTCCTGCCACATGTTTGCAGATATTTGATTAAGTTCCTGTCCAAACTGACGGAATACCAAGACGTGAACAAGATGACTCCCGGGAACATCGCCATCGTGCTGGGGCCCAACCTGCTGTGGACGCACAGCGACGGGTAGGACCAGGTTACATTTACAAAAAAATATTTAGTCGAATCATTTTTTTTTTATACCTCATTTAAAAATGACCGTCCATATTTGTCATTTTGAACAATTACAAATCCCACGGTGACATCTCAAGACAGTAGCACCACCTTCAGACTTGTTATCGTCCTTTCGGATGTGCTGATAAAAACCTCCGGACGCCCGTTTCCGAGCTGGGGTCCGTTTACGATGGTGACGCAGCAGTTTGAGAAGAAGTCGCCCTCCCTGGCGTCTTTCGAAATGTCTCGGCTATCAATCTATCGAGCTCTGTAACAGCTTTGCTAATGTTTCCTCTGCCGAGGGTGGCAAGTACAAATACTTGGGTTTAAAAAAAATGACAGTCAATTTTAGACCAAATCAGTTTCGGTAGCTTGGTCCAAGACATCGTGCGAGTCGTTCACCTTGTGTCCTCTGCAGCAACATCACAGAGATGATGACCACAGTGTCCCTGCAAATCGTCGGCATCATCGAGCCCATCATCCAGCACGCCGACTGGTTCTTCCCCGGAGGTGAGGCGCTCACACCTGCTCAAATATCATCTCCAACGCTCCCATCAACCACGCTTTTTTTTTTTCTTATAACCAGAAATTGAGTTCAACGTGACGGGCAACTACGGCAGTCCGGTACACAGCAACCACAACGCCAACTACAGCTCCATGCCGTCTCCCGACATGGAGCAGATGGAGCGGCGGCAGAACGAGCAGAGCCGCAGACCCCTCAGCGTGGCCACCGACAACATGATGCTGGAGTTCTACAAGAAAGATGGGTAGGACTGTTGGCTTTCAAAAAATACTCTCCAATTGGCTAACATAGCTAGTGGTTCTGAAAGAGACTTGAAGTCAAAAGTGACAAAGGATTATGTCTCTCTCCCTTTTTGTGATCCTCCTACCATTCTTTTAAAGCTCTTATCGCTCCCACCGGGGCGTCTCGGCGCAGCTCGGCTAATTAACCCGGACCCGGCTCTGATCCGTAGCCAGCGGCAGTCTTAGCTGTAAAGGATTTGACGTGAAAGTATCTGAGCGTGATACGAATAATCAATTTTGTATCCATTCAAATTGTTCACCTTATTTGGCCCTCTTTAATAATTTTTCTTCGTATTATTTTGAAGAACGAATCACCTTTATGAAGTCGTCCCAACCAGTTTTGGATTGAATTTGTTTTAAGAACAACTTTGTTGAGCCCCAACACAAGTTTCACAGATTGGCCTTTCTTTGTGTCCTCATTCTACTTCTTTCTCTCAATTTGAACCATGCAGCATCAGGAAGATCCAGAGGTAGCGTAATCACCCTTTCACCCCTCTCGTTACGGATTCTTTGTGTGTTGTGTCGGCGTTGGGTGGACTCGTTATCCAAGTTGTGTATCCAAGTTGCATCATTGTGATGTTTGGGGTCATTCGACGGGAAGACAGTTTCCAGTCCTAAAACATCCGTGTTCTTACGTCGGAAGTTGATCCCGTGAACGAGCCCCTCCCCCCAAGCTCAAGCCCTCCTTTGCAGTGATTGGCTGTGCGTCTGTGTCCCACTACAGCATGGGAGTCAGGGTGATGGACACCTCTTGGGTGTCCCGCAGGGGCTCGTCGTCCTCGCGTAAAACCACATCCACGCCCCCCAGCGTGCGGGCGCCCACCCCGCCCACGGACGCGCTCACCCCCGAGCCGCCCGGAACCCCCTCGGGGTCGCCCTCCCCCACCCCTCCTCCCACTAACAACGAGCGAGCCAGGTAAGGCTGTTGTGCCACCCCCAAGGCCACCCCCCCGAACCTGCGCCCCGCAGCTGACCGCATACTAGTGCCTTTAATGGTCCCCCTCCAAAGATCTTCCTTCAACTTTTTAACCTTTGACCCCAGACATGCTTGAATATGTTTTTTTTTTAGCCCCTTTCACGCTGCCTTCCGAGCATATTTGCGCATCGGAGGCGTTACGGTGGAGTGTTTACGCAGCTATTGTAAGATGTCACAAGATGGTACAAGGTTTGCGGTAATAGGACTTTGTTTTTTTTTTAGTCCGTATTGGCGAATAAATTCCAGAACTCTGCTAAGAGATGAATGAATTAGTAGCAAATTGCAACCGTGCGTGGGAAGGCTGCAATCTTCTCCTCTCACATCAACATAGTTCCTCGGCACCGAGATAACGTCAAAAGAGGCGCAACTCTCGGCGATGCAACTGTACTCCTGTGATGTGCCAATTGCGTCGGCGTGAAAGGGGCCACGGCTGCACGTGCGGCGCTCTCATGTTGTCTTTTGGCCGTCAGCCCCCGCATGTTTCACAGCTTCACCTTCCATTGTCGCAAGGCTCTGCAGTGGATGAGGTGACGCTTCTTTTTTCTTCCTCACCATCGGGTGATGTTTCCCACCCATTTCTCCTCTCCAACAGCTTCCCCGCTCGCCGTAAAAGATTTCTTTTATCATTCCAGCTCGGATGACGCTTCGGACGCCTGTAACGCTCACCCCTCCCCCGAGGAGGAGAGGCCGCCCCCCCCTTACCCGTCTTCCTCACCTTTCTCGCTCCCTCCCCAACACTTTTCCGCCCGAGCACCCCCCGGTATGCGCCCGCTCTCCCGCAGTCCCGAATGCGTGCCCGCGGGCCCGTCGCCCCTCCCCCGCCGCTCGGGCTACAGCCCGCCCCCGTTCCTCCACTCCCTGTGCCCGTCCCCGCAGCCCCTTGACATCAACTCCAACCCGCGAGCCCAAAGCTCCCCGCCCTTGCACAAGCAGGCCTCCCTAGCCGAGCCCCTGCATGCGCCCCCTGCCGACACAAACGGCTCCTCCCTCTACATCAAACCCCCGCTCGTTCTTACTCGCCACGATTTATTCCTGGGCTCCCCCAAACCCCCTGGCACGCCCTTGTCCGTCCCCCCTCCTTGGGCCACCTGTAGCCGAGAACGAGGACGCAAGGCCGCTAGGTAAATGCAAGAACCTCCTTATTTTTTTACCCCCCCACACAGGTAAGAGGTGGGTGATGGGATAGCAGCAGCATTTTTTTTTCTTCTTTTTGCCGTTATCCAATGCATCTTTAATGCAAGTCATCACTGCTACGTGCTGGTTGCCAGGGAATGCGGAGGAGGCAGTTGCTAGGCAACAAGGAAGAGTCAAAGCCTTCTGTGATGAAAGGGGGATTACGTGTGGGCAGGAAACAGGGGTCCGCAGAGTGATCTTGTATCATTTCAGAAATATTTAACCAATTACTTTCTACCTTACCTTTGGGCCTGGGTCCAAAATAAAAGCTTGAACTTTTTGATTATGACAAGTGGGTGGTGATGAGTCACATCAGCATGTGTGAGACTCCACCACTACACACGCAAAAATAGGAAAGCATGGTTGTGACGTCGTATCATGTGAATGTCAAAGGCTCATTTGCATGGCTCCGCCCCCAATTTGAAACACTGCAGTCATCCTCATTTGCTGGAAACTTCTGTCGAGCCGTTTTTGCCCTTCAGCCCTCATTATGGCTATCCTGTAAGTTGAGGTGTGAGATCTTTTTGTCATTACAATAATGCAGGGTGCAAATATGATGGGTGAGGTCATCTTTGAATCTAAATAGGTGTTTTTTGTTTCATTTCAGCACCCTGAAGAACAAGGAACTGTCTCCAGTCATTGGGCAGAAGGGATTCCAGGGGACACTTTCTTCTGGCTGCCAGTCTGAGCCCAGCCCACACACTCTACGGAGAGGTAAGATGATGTCATCACATGTGCCTCTAGTTAACCTCAAAGTTTGGATGTTTTTTTTTTTTTTTTTTTTTTTTTTATCTCATCCCCTAGCAAAGAAGCTTGCTCCAATCCCGCCTAAAGTCCCCTACAGCCAGACGGGGGCTGTGTCGGAGCAATCCACGGGCCAGCCGTCTCCTGTCAGCCTGTCGCCCACGCCCCCTAGCACCCCTTCGCCATACGTCTTCGGCTACCCGCAGGGTTACGCCACTATCGGCTCCCTGGGACACATCCAGATGGCCGGCACGCCGTCTCTGTCCTCGCCGCCTTCGCTGGCCGGGACGCTCACCAAAGTCCGGCCCACGCCCAAGCCGCCCCGGCAGAGGCCCAGCTTGCCTCCGCCGCAGCCGCCCTCCACACCCGGCACCAGCCCCCAGTCACTGGAGCACTCGTCTGGCCTGCTGGATGGTTTGTCTCCTGGAGAAAGCATGTCCACAGGTACGAGCTGTCATTTTCTTCAATAAGATTTAAGTCCACTACAAGAGTATCAAAACTCAAAGGGTCAAACTCTCATTTTTGTGAGTCGCTATTTTGTGTTAGATGACCACTCAACAGGTTGAACTGTTCTGATGTGAAATTGTTGTTGATTATTTGCAGCCGTTTGAGCCGTCGTTTTGTATGAGGGACTTTTAGGGTAAGCAGGACTTCATTTAACCCCCACCATCCCTCCAACTTGCATCTTGGCCACATGGCGAACCCCCCCCTCCACCACCACCACCATAAGTCAGAGCCAACGTCTCATTGCGCCCATTTTGCATGGCTCATGCGGGCACGATGGGTGCACAAAATGAAACTAAGCTAAACACAGCTTGGTCCCTCTAATTCCTGCTGCCAGCTTTGAGCGTCACTCCCACCTTTTGCCACCGCCTCCCTCCCTCCCTCCCTCTCCCCACTCCTCCATGTGTGCATATACGGAATATTATTTCATGTTGGACTGGGCTTTGCTACGAGGTAGTCGGTGTACATCTTGTATAACAGAAAGTTACATCCTTCTGCTCTGATGTTTTCACGGAAATATTCAAGAGCATTCCAAGGCAACTCATGCAGCGCTGTTAAACTCCATGCCCATCAGTTTTTAAGTCAATGCTGGAAAACAATGTTGACACTTTGACCCAAATTGGACAGTTTAGGCTATCTGAGTTATTTTGAGGGAGTAGTAAATGTACATTGTTGTACAAGCTGTACTTGGACTACTTTATGACGTTCGTAGCCAAGTGTCATTTCTTCAGTCTTGAATATATAGAATCAAATATTTACATAACGGATGAGGGGACACGGTAGAAACATTATAAAACATTCTCTGGTCATCTTGTGATATTATTTTCCTTCCCCATGCTTGATTTGGACTCGCACACTCCTCGCCCAGCATGGCCCCAACCCCCACCTGGAATCTTCTCAGCATCCCAACCTGAAGGCTCTCTGAATGATGAGTAAATGTTTTCCTCTTGCTCCTGCAGATTCCTTCTGCAACCTAGATATTCCCGTCATTAACATGGAGCTGGACAGCCTTCTGGACTTGGCTCACATCTCCCACCTCAGGCACTCGGTATCGCTGCTGGACTCGAGCCGCCTCAGAAGCACCGAGTCGGAGGGGGGGGAGGATTCGGAGAGCACGGTCCTATGACGCCGCAGCCTCTCCCCTCCTTCCTCCTTCTCCCCTAATGTATTCCTGCATTTGGATTGCCCCCCTCTTTTTGGTTTCTATTTGCCTTATTTGATGACTTGAACGCCAGACAAGGAACACACAAGCGCGCCAATCTTCTGCAAGGAATATCGACAACTATTCCCCTCTCGGCATGGACATCAGCCTGAGTGTGCACTGCATGTGTGTGCGCGTGCGTATTATCAACCGACATGCACGTTGTAGATACTTAGCCGAATAACAAACAAAACAAAAAAACATCTTGGTGGTTAAAATTAATTTAGTGAAAACTATTTATTGTCTATACTGTACATTTGCAGAGTTTATGATTTCCAATCAAACATCAGATCGTATTTTATATTGACAGGAGAACTCATAATACATTCGAAAAAGACGTTTAAGACGCTGTAACGTACACAGATTGACCATTTAAATCAGTGTTTCCTTCGTGTACCGCTAGAGGGAGCTTGCGCACCACACTTTGAGAAGAACCCCTTGATCGAGAAGGTCATTCAGGTGAACGAGAAGAAAACATGCTCACATCACCAAGAGGGGGCCCTACTATTTTTGTCCCAGTTGATGGATGCACTTTTTTTCTACATGGATGATGACCACATGTGAAGGCATAGATGTGCAAAGCATCCTGTTTATTTTCAGCAGAGTATTTATGATACAGATCTATTTCTTGCAAAAGCTTTTTACTTGACACCCATGTGGGCAAGGAGAAGCTTTCAATCATGGGACCAGATATATCTCTCACTTGACACACGCAAAAAAAAAAAAAAAAAGACTGTAAATAAGTTGTTGTACATACATGCTATGTATATAGGGACTTCAGTATAAATATATATGTAGATGTATAGAAATACTGGCTGGATTGAAATGAACACATGAAGATAACACTCATTGTTTTGTCTCCATTTTTCATATTAGCACATATTAGTCTATTGTTTTACACAATTAACCCCCTTGGGCTAATTTTAATATTTATTTGATAAAAGAAATGGACAATACATGTTGACTTGGACATGTAAATTAGTGGGACTGAATTGTTCAAAAACAGACCAGAGCTCGATTCGCAATATGAATTGACTGCTAATCTGCAATGTTTACAATTTCAATATCTGATTAAACCTACTATAGAACAATTCAAATAATCACCCGCCTTTATATTGTGTTGTGTTTTACGCGATTCACTGGAATGTAAAACTGGCAGGTTGTGTGTGTTTTGTGGTGGAGGGTCCGTGTCTCTTTTGGTCATTGGATATTTCATTTGGAAGCAGATATTAAAAATGGAAAAATGACTGGATATTTGATTTTCGTTTTGAATTAGGAACACTAAAATTGAAATATAATATTTCTCGGGGTTTTTTGTCTGATAAGAGGAGAGAAAAGTCAATCTACAATTTGATTTTCAATATTTAGTCCTCCAACGAAAATGGAAACACGGTTCTATTTGATTGGGATTCCCAGAAGTTGTCACCAACTGCATTTCACATGCTGACCAGGAGAGGGCGACAGCGTGCCGCCTGAAAACAATGTAGTGTTGTGTATTAGCCAGGTTGCTCGAACATTCGAAATAATGGCACAAAATCCAAAGAGCCCACCGTACTACCTGCAGCAAATGGAAGTGAACTGTGACTTTACTGTGCTTTGCTCAAACGCTGTCGCGTTCCTCAAGTGTGAAAATCCTGGAACGAGAAAAGGCATCGTGAGAAACGGCAGCAAACGACAAACGTTCGCTCGTGAGCAGACCTACCTGCGAAGTGGCCACGCGAGAGGACGCCATTTTGCTTCACCTGTGTTTAATAACTCCTTTCGTGCACACCGGTCATCAATTTACCTAAGGGCCTGACGTCACGTCCGCCAATCCATGGCAACCTTCTTCTCCTGCTTGTCCAACGCCGCTTTGCACACGAGCGCCACCAGGTGACTGCTTTGACGACCTTGCAATCAGTGCAGAGATAGCGCGGGCCTTCGGCATTTGTTCCAGTTTTTAATACTTACAACAACAATGGCTAACCCACTCACTAAACTGATGAATCATGACGTCTTTCATCAAATGTTTTTCATTATTTGCTTTTATTGATCAGCCACAACCGTTTTTTTTAATATTCAATCGAAAAGGAAACAAAATGCAGCTGTCAAAGGTTTGTCCCGTCTTTTGAATCACTGCCATTCTGACCAGAGGCAGCGAGCGATGCGATCATTTGGAAATTAACCTTTTAACGGTTTCAGTCTTGTTTTGGGGTTAGTGATAAAAGAAAAAGTGCCTTCAGGTGATTTCTAGGACTGAAGCTATTTGTGTCTGGTGGATTGCTGCATTCTAGTATGTCCACATGTTAATAGATGAACGCAAAATGGCAGCCGTTTTGCCTTCAGAAACATCCATCAGAAAAAAAATAATCCTTAAATAATGAGGCATTATGTGTTTCGCGTGTTTCTCCTTCAAACACCTCTTTTCATCGTTCCCAGCGACAGACGATGGAGCCATCATTGTCGTGACCAGCCGCGACCGGCTCTCACCTCGGCCGTGCTCCCTTGGGACACTGTGTTTGGCTAAAAGTACCCTTGGGGGCGGGCTGCTTGGGTCAGGATTGGATGGTTCCCTTCAGGTACCACATGCCGGCATGACTGCTGCAGCATTCCTGATTAAAAAATATTAAAACGATCATTTGACTGTTTTTTAAATAATATACGGATGAAAGAACCCACTACCCGTCTTGGTGGAAGGTGCTCGCTCACCTTGAGCAGCCGGTCCACGTCAGCCTTGGAGACGTCGCCAAACTCTTCACTGAGCCGGGCTTGCACTGCGCTCCGTCTCACGTGGTACGATTTGGTGAACATCTCGTAGAGCAGGCGCCGGTGCTGCTCCCAATAAATAAATGAACTTATTGTAAAGATTAGCTTTTGATTACTTTTGTTACAGTGGAACTTATCCATTGTACTACCCCCCCCCACACACCCCACCCTTTCAGTTTACCTTGTCCACGTCTTCTCCGGTCTCCCACAAGCCGAACACCTTTTGCTCGTCGGCAGAAGCTGTGGTCAAAGCGGGGAACTACATTTAGAGGAGAAACTGTTAGGTTTTGGCAAGGCAACGATATGTATTTAAATTTCATTTAAAGTGCAACTCAATGTGCTTCACACAAAATCGAAAAGCATTAACAAATAGAACCACTGATAACATTCACAGAACAAATTAAGCTACTTTTAAATAAAAATTGTTAAATGTACTACTGACGTTTAAGCACAATTGCAACCAAAAGATTTAAGAACATTTCAAAGCAAACGAAATTAAAAAGTAGTAGCTTTCTGAAATTACTAAAAGACAGTTTCGAGAAATTTGATTTTTTTTCAAAATGCTTAAAATACGCACAGGCACCATGATCCGTTTGCAGCGGCTGAGCAGCACGGCGTCCTGCAGCATGTGGTCCGACACAGGTCCGAAAGGAATGTGCCCCGCCGGCACGGTGGCCAGGTGGAGGCTGAAGAGCCTCTTGAGCTCATTCAGCGTCAAGACGGGATTCTTCCCGAAGGTCTCTGTCACAAAGTCCAGCAGTCGCGGCGAGGGCACGTTACTGAGGGTGCCGCCGTTTACGCACTCCATGCCAGCGTAGCCATTGAGCGAGCCGTTAGGGATGCCCGAACAGGACGGCGGAGGAGAGGACGTGTCCATGGGCTCGGGCTCGCCGTCACTTGGGGGCTCCTGTTTGATGGGGATGTCAGAGCCGCTGCTTCCTGCTCGCTTGGCATCCAGCTCCTTTTGGAGAGAAGCCTGCTTCTCCTGCGCACGGTCCTTGGCCGACTTGAGCCGCTGCTCGCCACTGATGTGGACCGGCGCTGCGAGAGCACACACCCAAAGCTTACGACACTGATATTCCAAATACCATACCGTGAGAATCTGAATCAGCTCTATTGTCCATTTATTTTAAAAAAGCAATCAGCGATTTGGCTCTGGTAGTTTCAAGTCAAGTATGAAACAAGCCGCTATGACATTTACATTTTTCTATGGAGGCTCTATTCACTTGTCAATGTTTATACTGCGTGAAGCTGCTCACTACGCACCAGACTGCGGGGAATTCTTGGGCACAAAGTCGTCCTTTGAGAAGTGGAAGACCTTTTCCAACCTTGAAAGTCAAGAGACCAAAAATATAAGTTGAAAAAATTTCCTCAGGGAAAACTTGAGGCACGACCCACTTGCTCTGGATGCCCTGCCACAGCATGTGCTGCCGCTGGGCCACGTCGGCGTGCTTCTTGACAAAGTTGGTGTCGGCGGGAAGCAGGAACTCCCAGCCGCGGTTGACACGCGGCACCGCCACCTGCTCCAGAAAATCCTTCACGTCCTCCGGAGGAAGCTGCAAGGTGAGGAAACACATTTACATTACGTTCAACAGAATTATTCAGTTTGACCATCTTTTGTTTTGTTCATATTTATTACCTAAGGTAGCTACATAAGGCTAATTAAACCACCAGGGCTTACTTTGATCACAGCCGCCACTTCCTTCCTCATCAGGGAGCGCTCCAGCGTAAACCGCCACATCTGTTAAGTATAAAGAAAAAATAAAAAAAATGGGAAAAACACACTGACTTATCAAATCAGATTTTATGAGTGAAGTATGAAGACATGCAGTTAATTCCAAGGCTTCACAAATGTTTTCTAGCAAACTTAAACAACGTAAGAATTCTTCACCACAAAGTCTCGCCCCCGACACAGCACATCCGCTGCGACGCCGCTGTGAGGACTGCACGTGTTTTTGGGATACAGGACGTCACTGAAAGGACACACCGAAAGCTTGAAACCAAGCAAATCTGATTGTCACTGAGCTAGCTGGGCCTTGTTACCTCTTCACCACCCAGTTGCCCTGGACTAGCAGCGCCACCTGCTGGATGCAGCGCAGCACTGCAGTAGAGTCGGTGCCTGACGCCAAAAGACCCATCAGGCTGGCGAACTGGATCACCTTGACTGCAGACATGCACACAAGGACAAAAACAAATACAAGCCAGCAAGCGGCATGTGTAACTATCATATTGTGACTTGAGACTGTACAAATATTCAGAAACAGTCCTTATTGTCTTGATAACGTAACTGCACGCGAGCGCTAATGCCATTCATTTGTGTTGTTTGCTCACCGTTCTTCATCAGAGTCTTGATCTGTTCGCCGAGCGGCAGCGTGCGCAGCTGGGCCATGGAGAGCACGTTGCTCGGGCCGACCGGCTTCACGCTAGGGCGGAGAACAAGACGGCGGGTGGTGAACATCCTTGTGCCAAATCGACGGTGAGAAATAAAAGATGAAGACCTACACTTTTTCCTCTGCTGGAGGCGGCATCAGCATAGTAAGGTATTCCCTGACGGGACAAAGAATTTTCATAGTTATTGCAACATACAGAAAGTCATCCAAATGAACAATTATGCTGTATTATTATTTTCTTTTTATGGAGACATCAGATTGTAATGGAGCTCCATTTTATGTTCAATGCACCGGTGTAATTATTGATAGGTCTGCTAAGTTTACATAACGACGACGTAGACCTCATATTTGATTAATACTGTGGAAGAGAAATGTCTGCAAGGAAGTTGAGTAAATAAATGGTCCAAAGGGCACATTGAGGAAAATCCGCTTCCCAACTTGGACACGTGACGTAAAAGACGCGTTGGAGAACTCACTTGGGCGTTTTAACCAGCTCAGTGTTGTCAGAGGCGTCCATATGCTGACTGAACAAATACTGACGTTCATGTTCCGACCGCCCGTCCTGAGGCAAACAAAATGGCGGACTTATTAGTAGCAATTCTGACGATACTTGGCGGCTACTCGTGGTGACAAGTTACCCTGACGCCGTGATACTGCAAATGGATCCAGGGCTCTTCGGCCTGCTTCTTCTGGAGGAACTCATACGACTGGATCCTCCTCTGCCGCGCTTGCTCCGACTCTGGCCGAGAGTACCTCACCTGAGGGTACGAGGGGGGGTTAGGGTGGTTGTGAAGTTAGATCGTGACAAGCTTTGAGTTGATGGGGTGGCACTTGTTTGTGTGCAAACGCGAGCACTCACCGAAACGGCTTTGGCTTCTTCCTCGCCTTCTTCCTGGGACGAGTCTCCACCTGTGTGGAAGGAATACAGCAAATAGAAGAAAAGAAAAGACAAATAGAGGGACGGACAAACTAAAGTGGTACCCTCGTTGTCCGCCTCTCGCTCTCGGGTTTTGTTATCGGCCTTGTCCAGGTATGCAAAGCTGGGCCTCATCTGCAGGATCCCTGTCAGCGGCGTCAAGTGAAGCTCACCTGTGGACAACAACCACAATTCAATCAAAACAATCAGAAAGAACCAAATGGTTTCACCTATGTTATTTAAAATAAGGAAATTCTTAAATGACCACCATGTATCCATCTGGACATTTTTCTTACACATACCATTTTGAAGTTTTTTTTAAGAAACAAAACAAATTAAGACCTTTTCGAAAGATGCCAGCGGCGTATCGGGAAGTGTTGGTGGTGGCCTGGATAGACGAGAAGGTCTGATTGTCCATCAGTTTCCTGCACAAAAGACATCAATGAATGTGAATTGACTTCCACTACCTCTAAATTGCTGTTTTATTGAATACAATAAGAAAATGTATTTTGTTCAGTGACACCTAAGAAAGCATAAAAATACACATTGTTAGAAATTTCCTTAGGGAGTGGAAAAGGGCAATTCTGTGTTTGTGAATTCTTGTTAGGAGGGCCACTGAATTGTGCACTGCGACATCTAGTGGAGATGTTCCAGCATAACACGCGACACAGTCAAAATGCTCGCCAACAAGGTCAACTCGCCGCAAAACGTACACTGAATACGTGTTGCTTTCCTCATAGCCAGTGCCGTCCACGTTCAGTGCAATCTGCTCGCCCTTGCTGCTGCAGTAGTTGGGGCTCTTGGTGTCCATACCCATCTGCAACTCCACCTAACAAAAAGCCAGCGCCACAATTAAGACTAAAGGGAATAGTTTTTAAGTAAAGTCAGGTTTTCATTTTACCCGTTGCTGTTTCGTTTTGATCTTAGCAGCCAGAATGTTGACATCGTCGTAGGTCATAGTGGATGGTCGCAC
Organism: Syngnathus acus; assembly: GCF_901709675.1. Classification (NCBI taxonomy): domain Eukaryota; kingdom Metazoa; phylum Chordata; class Actinopteri; order Syngnathiformes; family Syngnathidae; genus Syngnathus; species Syngnathus acus. The sequence goes on along the minus strand of NC_051103.1, from coordinate 4,411,879 downwards.
GGGGTACTGGAATGGGAGATAATTCATGACAGCAAGGGCTTTCTATTATACATCAGCTATTTTAGCTAAAGACCTTCCATGGTGGCAACTAATTTGCATGGGATGCAATACCAACTAAACCCACCTGGAGTAGATAAAGTTTCTCTGCAAGGCTTTTGGCGAGATAGACGTCAATCTGCAATGGCAAAAAAAAAAAGTGATCAGTGCCGCTTGACTAACCAGCAAGTATTTTTGATTTTCCACTGAGCACATACCTCCTCTATAATGGGGTCGTCGTCATCCCCGCTGGCCATATTTTAGGGAAGGTGATCTAAGGAGAGTAAATCCAACCTTTTAAAGAGATTTTTTTTTTTTAACAATTAAAAACAGAGCGATTAGCTGTCATTCATGATTACAGTAGACACATATTTGAAAATAGGCAAATACAAATTTGTTTAATTTTACACTTAATACTGGGACAGATAATACAGAGAACCAAATATGTGCGAAAAAAAATGTCAAAAACTCAATTTTCCATCTCAATTTCAAAAGGAGACAAAACAGCTTTAATTTAACATTTTCCCCAATTCTGTAGGCAGCAGCAGCAGCGCAAACAATGTTTCAACTTCAAGAAAATCAACTGCTATACGTGAAAAAGCTGTATTTGAGTCTAGAAAGAACATTTACGTGACGGCTCAGGTCTAAAATGCTGAGGGAAGCAGGTAAACACTGATAATGATGAGGTCAAAATGATGATGCAAGGTCCCGTAATCGAATTCAAATTACATTCCAAGGTCTAAAAACATTTAAACAATCTAACTCACAACACTGGGCAGCGATTATTATTGATTATAATGCCTTTTGAATCATCATTCTCCATAATATATACATTTTGAGGTGTGTTCGCACAATAGCAAAACACAGCAAATTGCCCAGAAGGCCTGCACTTAACTCCGCCAAACTAGTGAAAAACCAAGAAGCAAAATATAACACCGTGTGTATTGTAAAACCAGCTGCACGAAGACCACGTAAAGTTCTATGTTCTAGTAATATTCGTAAACGTGACAAATGAGTTAAAGTAGCCACTGGTTAGCAACTTTAGCCTAGCTACTTAGCTTTGCCTCACACACGCCGGTTGAAATAACATCAAGCTAGCGGACGGGGGCTTGCTTTTAAGCGTAAATTAGCCCCCCTAGAATATTGTACCATCCTGATATACGTTTACCTGCACTTTTCCGAGTGTGTTCAGCTATCTCAGAAACGTGACATCTGTCCGACAACGCGGACAGCACAGTGGAAGAAGCACAAACACACATGAAGTGGGAACCATGTTGACTGGGATCCACACGGACACGTGGGGAGCGGAGACGAGCCCACAATGCAAAGCGGGTGATGAAATATTAAAATATAAATGTAGTCTTTTGTTTATTGTATTCGTGGGCGGTTGTCAGAAGCAGGGGGCTATTTTAAATGTAGGAATTTAAATGTGTGTTTTCAGTAGATGCGAGTCCAAAAGTAATGGCAGCGGTGGGATTCGAACCCACGCCCCCGAAGAGACTGGAGCCTTAATCCAGCGCCTTAGACCGCTCGGCCACGCTACCGTTGGAAGCATTGAGACCCATACAAGTAATAAAATCGCGCAAAACAAAATGTGCCCTACATTGACTAAGACAAGCTTTATTCTCACTTTAAAAATGTATATAATTTTCAACCCAAAATGAAATCCTTACTCATCTTTGAAATAATTAACTAATTATTATTATGTCATTAGAGGGTTTACTTGCTGCAAAAGGCATTTTTTGGTTTGTTCGACTTAACAAACCGCAAATTTCCCCAAAATTCTACAATAATTATGCATCCATCCATTCAATTTCTGAACAACTTCTCAATAGGGTGACGGAATTCATGAAATTCAATGCAAACTTTATTTTTTTACGGTCACATAAGTAATTATTGTTTTCATACACACTTTTCGAATAGTAATGTGGTTTTGGCTCCATGACGACATTCACAGAAGACAAACTCAACATGGAAACAGCAACTTTCCCTCAAAAAAGAGAATCTTGCGCAGAAAACCCGATGAAGCTTAAATGCTGGAAGGCTTGATTAAACATGCAAACTCGCAAAGCACTGTTAACTAAAAACCTGTTATATAAAAAATGATGTAAACGCAACTCGTTTTGGGTCAGGCGGGACACTTGAAGTGCTTTTCTTTTGTGGTAAAAGTGTGCACAAGTAGAGTTACTCCTCCACTAGCGCCCACGCCTCTTCGGCTTTCATGTAGTACTGGTTTGCCGAGCGCCCTTTCATGGCCTCCATGGCAGCCTCTGCGGCTTCTGTAAACAGGTCGCCTGCAGGGAAAGACAATGCGAGAGGTGAAGGGTGGGGTTCAATCTTATGATCTTCGTGCCAAACAAGTATGTTCAAGTAAGTTGAGGAGCTTCATATAGTGCTTTGCCGCCATCTTGCGGTATGTGTAAGCAATTGTAAAAGTTGATTATATTGTTGTGGTTTCTCTATGTGGCTCTCACCTGCTTTCTGTGGGTCCGCCGTGAGGTTGTAGCCCCCCACCATAAACATCTCAGCCTCCCTGGCCAGCAGGAGGTAACGAGACTCATCCTGCATGCCGTCGAACTCGCCGCCCTCGTCGTGCTCATCCATGTTCAACGCGCTGTCGTACCAGTGGATTGCCTCCTGCCAGTCCTGATGTCTGTTGCAATAAAAAAAGTGATACTGGAAATACTGGAGAAACACCACTGAGGAGTTTCCTCCAGGGGGCAGTGTTAGAACATCTTCACACAAGGAGGCATAGGCCTCAAAGAGCTCTACCCACCTGTCTGCCGACAGATTAACACCCGTGTCAAAAGCTCGGGCCAAGATGATCATGGATGATCGGTCGCCTGCTTCGGCAGCCTGCAGGAGATACTTGAAGCCTTTCATTCGGTTTCCGGCGTTGTCCTGAAAGCGACGCAACAACTTTAACGGTCAAACTGAGGTCAGAGAGAAAAGAGACGGGACAAGGAAGTGGCACCTCCAGCTCCATATTGGGCAGGATGTGGTGGGGCAGCTGCAGGCAGCACTGGCCGATGGCCACGATGGCCTCCAGCTCGCCGCACTGGGCGGCTCGCTCCAGGTGAAACATGGCCGAATCCTCATCCCACTGCTCGTCCTTCTCGCAGAAGCGTCCCGCCTCGTGGTAGCGCACCATGGCCAGGTGAACCTGGACACCAGCAATGTTCAAATCACAACACCATACATATATTTTTTGGGGGCCACGTGGATTATTTTTCTCAGTTTTGTCTTTTTACCTTTCCAAGGATAGACTGCCCAATACGCTTCTGCATTAGCGAGTTGAGTCGCTCCATCTCGGTGGCAACGCAGGAGGATCTGTGCACGTGAGCGCGGGACGAGTGGAAGAAGCTCCACTTTTCTTCCGTCAGCTGTGTGGAAAATGCACACAAACAGTTTATAGGCGACTTCTTAATGGCGCCACCATCGATGAAGCACCCTCAACTAGCTGTACCCCTTGATCAACTTGAGGAGCACATGGCAGGTATGAATGGGGAGTGCGCACACACACATGGCAACAAAGGCAAAGACACAACACACGCACAATAACGCAGGAGGTAGATGGTTGGTTTGATTTTTCTGTACGTTACAATTGCAACCAAATATTTCAATGTGGATCAACACTACAAGGACAAAAGTTTTGGGACAGGCTTTTAGCTGCTCATAAGACTTTTGTCCATATTGTATTTGGCATCAGAGACACAAAGCTCCACAGGGACATGCCACGCATGCTTTTTGTTTGAATTTAAGTTCTCGTAGGCTCTCGGTATCGCAACCAGCACCCTCTAGTGCACAAACAAGGGAGGGGTGAAATGATGATCTGTTGATTAAATACAGCACACCGGCGTCGCGTATGTTGCTTTACCCGTCTGACACTGTCCTCGTCCGACTCAGAATAATGTCTTTGGTAGTGGTGGCGGGCCTACGGTGTTTTGAGATAAGACATGCATCATAAAAACGACTGCGTGTGGAGAAAAAGAGAGTAAAATGTCTGTGTCGGATTGTTTACCCCATCTGGGCGGTCGTTGGGATCTCCCTCACTTCTCTTCTCGCTGGGGTATCCGCTGTCCCCGCCGCTGTCCGACTCCTACACACCCAAAATGTGAGTCTTTAGCCCGCTGGACTCCACCATAAAAAGTTTCATCTGGTTACCCTGTGTTCCCCTGCGTTGTCGATTCGTTCCTGTTCGTACATCCCGGTGAAGGATAACCCTGTAAAAGCTGAATAGAGATTGAACGGTGAAGTTCGAACTGACTTGACTGGGAAACATGATCGATTAAATTAGTCCTTATTGGAAACAATAATGGCTAAATTAGCAATAGTTGGGATACACACCGGCCGGAGACCTCGCCATGTAGGCGGGCGCCACCAGCGGGGAGCAGGGCACCGAGTCCGTGTCGCTCATGCTCTCGTCCATGGACGATGTCTCGGACAGGCGGGACAGCAGCGGCGGCACCCGGCTGCCGGACATGGTGCGGACGCGAGGGGAACCGCACTGTTCCTCGCAGCCTCTCAGCACCGTCTTGGCTGATTTCTAACATGAGAGAAGGGCAAGGTGAGGAGAGCTGAGGCAGGTTGGAAGCCGCGAGCGAGGGGCGGGCGCCAACCAGAAGTTTGTTGGTGCAGTCCAGCTGCTGCCTCTCAATCGGGGACAGGTCGAAAGGCGTCAGGCCCATGCTTTTGCAGATCTTGTTGCAGAGATGAGAGTGGAAGAAGAGCGCCATGCCTCGCACGCCTGGCCACGCAAAAGATTCTTTGAATTCAACCCATATGATGATAAAAGTAGAGAGACGTACCAAGATTCCCGTCGCCAAAGTCGGTTCCCTTTTCTGTGTGAATCTGAGGGTCGGTGTAGAGATCACCAACGCCCTGGATGTCCACTACGATCAGTTGGTGCCCAGAACGCTCAAAGCTGAAGTGACTAAAAGCCTGACAGCAGATCGGATTGAAAGATTCACAAATGGCAGAAATGATTTGCAGTTTTGCCATCAACTCACCTGCGGTGTCAGTCTGATGTTGTCATCCCTCACAAAGCCTGAGTTGGAGTTATACTTGATGTACTTGCCCTCGATGTAATGCTCCAGGTGGAAGAGCGGCTTTCCGGGCCTCTCTGTCATCTCTACCACGCACATCTGCATGATGTCCACCTGGCCAACATTTCCAGATGTTACGACCTCTGCCTCAAAGCGTGATTTTGTCACGTGGTCTCATCTACCTGTTTGGGAGGCCTGTGGCGATTGAACTCCTCACCCCAAAGTTTAGCCTCCATCTGGAGCCGGACGTCTTCAAAGTAGACGTTCCGGTCCACCGTCTCCATGTAACGCTTGGCCACGTAGTTGCAGGCAGTCTTCCAGTTGTGGCTGTGCGAGAAGCTGGACAGCTTCTTCCTGAGAGCCGAGACCAGTTTTACCGCTTTAGAAACATAAACATGGGTACTCAACTCGTTCCACTTACGTTCTGAAGCACTCCCTCATGGCTCCTCTGCCAAATGGCTGTGTTGGAGATAAAAACAATCAAGTCTTAAGTAGAATGAAACTGCGGCTTTCTTCATGACATGATAATTGATACCTGTGCAGCCATCTTGATCTGGACTCGGTCTTGGGCCCATTCGCCTGTGATGGCGTTATACCTGCAATGCATTTTGATTGTTAAAGCATATGCAATAAATAGCTGAGAAAATGGATGCATCTAATATTTTTAATGCACAAAAGAGTTGTAAGTAAAAAAAAAAAAAAAAAAGCCAGTCATCTATTAAAAAAAACAACAACACTGAAAATGGCTGACTATAACAAAAAGATGTGATGTATATTTTTAAAGCATCTAACTATAATGGAAAAATGTTCTATTTAAACAAGTGAATGGCATTATCGCCAAAGTTAATCTTTGCCACCTTCCGTGTACGCGTAGCAGCAGGTTAGCGTGCCTGTTTATCTTGGCACTGATGTGAGCTTGAGGGAATGAGTAAACGCTGTTCAAAATGGAGGAACTCAACTCCACAAACATTTCAAGTCTTGTTTTTGCCTTGCAGAGAACACAATGTGCTTTTTGGCTCCGCGATACTAAAGTGGTCATGAAAAAAAAAAGAGGAGCAGGAGGAGGAGGAGAGCACATGAATAGCCGCCAGTCCTTCAATTTCTCCCTCTGTGTGTGGCTTATATAAGACATTCTACGTGAAATAAATCCCTCCTGCATTGTTCGTCTGCCAAATGCGTTTTATGGCGCTACGTGTCTGAACCAGATGCGAGCGAGCGTTGAAGCTTTCCGGCCTTCGTCTCTTTTCTCATACTGGTTGTAAGACTGTAAAAAGAAATTAGGTCAAAGGAGTAATTCTATTTTTTGCGGTGACGTTGTAAATTTGCTCAGTTCATTTCCTGTTCACAAGGGAAAAGTGTCCCAAAATAGCACACAAAAGCCACTTCTCCTTTTGCTTGCAAGAATGTAAGCAATAAAGGAGATAAGTACATGTAGACAAGATGATGTCATATCTTTGACTGGTAGCACAAACTTTTCAAAATGTTCTTCCCACCTGTAGCGCAAACAGGGTTCGGTTTCTTTGTCCTCCAGGTGAAATTCGGCCCAGGGGTCCGGCATGGCTTTGGCCTTCATAATAGCGTTTTTCCACGTCTCCTGTCGTAACAAGCACATAACATTATTATTATTAACAATTAAAATGAACTTGCATTTTTGTTTTTCAGATAGAAAAAAAAAGTATTTTTTAAAAGTGTGTTCAAAGTGGATAGAAACTGATTTTTAGAAATACTGCGACCATCGTTTGCTTTCCAACTTATTCCTGTAATTTAAAAAACAAAAGTGTTGCACTGTTTTGATCATTACATGTTGATGAGTTGCACATTATAACGGCAAATTGAGTTGGTTTGATGACACACCGACATAAACAAGCGCGAGTACGACTTGTTTGTATTGGTCTAGGAAGCATGTTGGATGACACGTCGTGTGAGTTCTCGCAGTCAGCCGCCCCCGTGTCTGAAAATAACTTCCCTAACGGGCGGGGTTGGTCGTTCATCATGTCAAGTCAGTTCATGCATTACCGCCCGGGTGTCCAGCGCACGTCTCCCTCGTACGTCGCCACGTTCACTAAGTAACTACTAAACTAACCCTATACGAGTGTATTTAATGAAGTGTCAGTTCAAAATGTGAAAGGTGAGAGATACAAGGAACTAGACATCCCAAAATAGGGAAGAACAGTCGTAAAGACGATCAGTCGTGAAAGGACGATACAGAATAGTAATTTAAGTTGTATAACATACCCGTGCACTCTCAGACAAAACGTGGTACGAACCTTCCGCCAAATGCTCTGTTTGATTCTATGTGAGGGAAAAGGTGGAGAAAACGCACCACTTTTCATCAGCAGAGCACAAAATGCAACAAGATAAACTTCAGCAAAGCTACACACACAAAAAACCAGACACATTTTGTTCCAAGTGACAAAAACGTCCCATTGAAAACAATTAAATTTGGCATTTTTAATCCCCGCTTTATCTTAACATAAAATAAAGCTAAATTATGTTTATTATTTCTATTTTGTTTCGTGAATTTCATTTTCGTGTCCACTAGATGGCGCTGCTTTTTTTCACATGCAAAGCATGCAGCAAAAATGTCACACTTTCTAGTATATTCTGTGTAGGTGCTTTCTTGTTCAAAACTTGTTCAAAGTGGCTACAAATACAAAATATTTTACAGCACCTGTGTATTTTTTTTTTTCCACTAGGGACAAATAAGAACCAATTAGGATTCAAGATGTATAACGGGGGCGACGCATTCTCACCCTGTACAAGAATTCTGTCTTGGGCAGCGAGTTTGAAAGCTGGTGGTTGTTGACCATGTTCTGCATGTAGTGACAGATGTCTCGGACAGGGTCGTCCAGGATGGAGCAGATGAAACCGTCGTCCTCCTCACCGTCATCGTCGTCGGTGAGCGAGGACACCCGATGTTTGGGCGCACTCCTTTTGTCTGAGGACCTGCTGCTACTGCCCTCCTCCTCCATGCTGAACATCAGTTCGTCCTCCATTGTGTGCTAAATTTAAAAAAAAAAAAGACTACATTATTGGAAGTGGTGGAACAGCAACAATTAACTTTTACTAGTGCACCAGACTGCAACTTTCCCCCCATTCAAAGCATGCAATATATTAATAAATGGCAAAGGCCCTGTCAGACATTTGTGTGGCTCCAGTGAAGCCCCTCCAGCATTTTATTTGACATCCCATCTATCTCAACCCCCCTATGTATCAGTCAAGACCAAATTTGGCCGCAGGAAGCAAAAACCTAAGGACGGTTTAATAAAAGAGCATTCAGAACACAAGCTAAAATGTCAAAATGTAAAAAGAACATAAATAAAAGGGCATTCGGAACACAAGATAAAATGGATACATGTAAAAAGAATATAAAATATAAAGAAAAGGCAGTAGTATATGCAAGCTATATACAAACATGGAGTGATATGGGAAACGTCCGTGCTTAGCACTAATCTACCCTGTTGTACCATTCTGCAAGCTGATTCTGCATGTTTTGAATAGTGTGCTGCAGCTGGGACAAAAGTGGACCATGCTTGTCATGGATCCACTATATTCAATTGCAGCATACTGCAAAGAGAATCTCCACACTCAAAACGGGCGTCAAGATTCATCCAATATGATATGCATGCGTTAAATGAACCCACCAAACCTGTATCTTGAAACTGTGTGTGAACAAGCGCTCCTCTTGAGTCGAAAAAAAAACAAAACACCACTCTCGGTGACAAGCTGTCACGCAGTTTGACGACTTCTCCCCGACGAATTCGTCCCGGCCTCTCCTGCGAGCCCTTTGGGTCCCGAGGCAAGCGGTTCGATGGGAGGGCTTCTCGCGACGGTTCCAACAGCCGCCACACCGATGTGGACCGTCGGCACGTAACAATTCAGTGACAGCCCCGCCCCACACGATCTGCAGCCTTTACAGGCTGTCGGAAAGAGCAAAACAAACGCCCCACGAGAGAGGCAGTAATAAATAAATACATAAATAAATAGATGCAATGGAAGCTATTAAATAAATTAAAACACATTTTATACAAATGTGACACTTTTAAACACTTACTATCATGGAGAGATGTATAATTCGGAACACGGAAGAGCTTTGAGTTGTGTAGCGGAAATGGTCGCACGTTGAACACTTGAAAGCCAAAACCCCGTCACTTAGCAGTTGTGGTATTTTTACAGTTAATAGTTTTTTCAAAGCCTTTGTCTAAGAAAATCCCTTCAAACGTCATGCCTTGCCTCGACAGTGTCATTTCAACAGACACCATTTGCCTCGGCTTCTGTCGCCTGCCTTGCTGCTGCTTCATTACATTTCGGATTGGCTAATTCGACATATAAAAACATGGCTACATTGTGAAACGAAAGCCGTCGCTATTTTTTGGTCGCACATTTAACGACAAATATTTGCTCACTTTACCGTCCACGGTAGCGTGGCCGAGTGGTCTAAGGCGCTGGATTTAGGCTCCAGTCATTTCGATGGCGTGGGTTCGAATCCCACCGCTGCCAGTACATTTTTCTGCACTTGTCAAAAAAACAAACAAATAAAGGTACACATCTAAATTTATTTGGTTGTTGATTAATAATATTATTATCGACATGTTTGGGACGTAGCTGGCTATAGTCAAACTATGTCATTAAAACTAATGAAAAATTGGATTTAAAATTCATGGACATATATTAGGTTCTGATAAGAAAGTTTTTTGTGGTGAATGGCTTCATTTGAATTTAAAAAAGAACAGATTATCCAGGTTGGCTGTAGATTGGGTGAAAAAAGTTCATATGTGTATGTAAATATATAATAAATACATATAATTTGTAACTTCATTTTACTACTATTGATTATAATTTAGAAAAAAGTAAATAAATAATAAAATTTATTTCATTTATCTCATTTAACAATTTGTTGATTTATTCATTGATGTGTAAATGATAAATGAAAGGTTCCTCTGTTTATGCTTGTCTTTCAAGAGATTCTCAAGATAAGAGACAAACATTTTTCAAGCCCCTTTATTGTTTATTCTTCAAGCACTGCCGGGCAACAAATTGCAATTTCCTGATGGCCAGCTGCGTATCTTGGGCCGATATGCCCAGATGCCACACGGCTCTCACAGAATTACGAAAATAAGGGTACATGAGGACTTGTACGCCCTGGCCCAGCGCGTCTTCCTCTCCATCTCCAACTTTGGCCATGCGGTCGCAGAACTCCGCGGGACTCAAGGCGGGTTCTCGGATTCCGAATCGCAGAATGTTTGTCTCCACTGCCGCCATGTCCACGGCAAACAGGGGCGGCTCGCATGTTTGCAAGGCTGTTAAGCGGAAAACATTTTGTTGTAATGGCGACGGATAGCAGGACAGTGAGCGGGTTCTCAAAGACACCTCGAGCGAAGGTTTTTGCGTTATCATGATCTTCCTGTAGTCTTTCGACCATGTCCAGCAAAGACAGTTTCCCTGCCGCTGCCAGAATGCCGGCCTGACGCATCCCACCCCCCAGAGCTTTACGGCACCTCACCGCCTGGGAGATCAAATCTCTGGGCCCAGCCAGCATGGTTCCTACCGGGGCACCCAGTCCCTGTTAAATTCACACGCACAACTACCGTAATTTCTTTCTAGGATTAGCTAGCCTTCTGATGACTACAAATGTCACCTTGGAGAGACACACGCTGACAGTGTGTGTGTGCTGCAATATGTCCGTCACCGGGACCCCCAGTGCCACTACAGCGTTCATCAGGCGCGCTCCATCCATGTGCACTGACAGGCCGTGTTTGTCGGCGAGAGCTCGCACCTTCGGAGAGAGAACACACATGTGGATGTCGAGGAGCGATTAACCAAAACAGCAGCTAACTCATCTGCAGTTGCATAAATAAATGCCCCTCGGATACTATATGGACTCGCACACCTCTTGCAGGAAGCGAAGCGGCATGACACGTCCTCCTTGTACGTTATGCGTGTTCTCCACGCAGATAAGTCTCGACCGGGGGTAGTGGGGGTTCGGGTAGTCGTGGCGGATCTTAGACTCCAGCTGGTCCAGGTCGAAGGTGCCGTCGGCGAGAGTGTTGGCTGTCGTGGCGTGGACGCCGGCGAGCTGTGTCGACGTCAACATAAAAAGCCATGCATTTGAAAAAAATATGATAAATTGCATACGCAGGTGTATTATGTAAATATATTACATATATAAACACAATTGATCTAAATTCAGTTTACCTGAGCGCTGCCTCCCTGCTCGTAGATGTGCAAATGGGATCGGTCCCCCACGATTATCTCATCGCCACGCTCCCTGCAGTGCACCATCACTATTGTGACCGAAGCATGATGGTCATTTCAACCTCTACCCCGACCCCCCAACCAAAAAATCAAATATTTGAGAATAAAGTGTTTCAAATCACCTGCGATGAGGTTACTCATTGTTCCCGAGGGGACAAAGAGCGCTGCCTCCATTCCAAACATGTTAGCTGCAATTTTCTGCAACTCTGCAATAAAGAGGCATAAATCCTTTTCATGCATGGTAACACTAAGTATGTAATGTATTTGGAATGAAAATGTGCCGTAATAGTAACAAAAGATTACGGATTATGTGAAAATAAACTGAAAATAAATAAATAAAATACAGAAATAATACAGTTAAATCATGCTCATGTTTTGCTATTTGTTTACTAAATTAAAAATCCTAATTTCTTAACCGTAAACAATTAAAAAGATAATCATATACATTCAGGCTTTCTTTTTTCCATTATTTTATTAAATTAAAAATCAAATTAAATAAAAACGAAACATCAAGGTTCGTTTTTTGTTAAGTGATAGTTTAATACACAAGACAAAAGAATGAATTGTGTACTGAGTATTCGGGACTAGCTGGTTACCGGGCTAACTAACTCGTAATTCGAAGCTACCGTTCACTGTGGGGTCTTCGCCCATCACATCGTCTCCGACTTCGGCCTCAGCCATGGCCCGGCGCATCGCTGGTCCTGGTTTGGTCACCGTGTCGCTGCGGAGGTCCACAACCCGTACACGAGTCGCCCTGCAGGACTCGGATGGTCCGGAGCTCCGGCTGTTGTCGTAACTTCGTTTTCCGGCATATGGTAGAGCGACGACGCGACCCCAAAAATGAAACTTACAACAAACTGTTTTGAGGGACATTGCTGCAGTGTAAACAGTTTGAAAAATCGGGATTGAACTTTGGATCGATTGCATCGATAATCATTTACTTGACCTCATGCAGGACGGTTAACTGATCCCCGAATAGCTGGTCAAAATTGCACGTGTCAAGATTGTCCACTGGGTGGCGCCACATACTCATTATAATATACAAACATAACGTACTTGTATGATAGAAAATATATTATCTTTTTTTAAATAAAATATTTGTATACTAAATGTTCTAGCGTAACGTTAACATAATCATAATACTATAACTATAATACTATAACACTAAAAATGCAAAACAACCAATATTATGTATTATACAGTATAATGTACAGTATCGTATTACAGTAATCCAAGAATGGTTTTCTGGGTTAAAACTATGATAGACGCATGCAAATAGTGTTATAAATAAAAACCTGGTGACGATAGTCAGTGGTGGTGTGGCTCACGAGCGCCCTCTGTGGACCATCTGCTATCGACACACACGCACTGACACTGCAGTACAGCTGCACATGTCAAAACGTCAACTAGCGTGGGACTCGTGAATCCACTGGATCAAATTCCAGTCGCACACACGCACGCACGCACGCACGCACTTCCCACTCTTGTGCGATTGTAATCACTTGATAAGAGCGTGTGCGCGCGCACGTAGTGCCAGTAAGCGGGCGTCTGCTTGTAATGTAATGGGGCCATCCAGCTGCGTGACGCTCACACACTCGAGTCTTTGTGGCCAGCGACTTTCATGGCTCACAGAGAAAAATATTGAATAAGGCAGAAATGAAGCAGGAGAAATATTGACCTCTTTCTGGGAAGAAGCAATGACGAGACGGCAACGCCTTTCCAATAACCATAAAGCCTGTTGGGGGCCCGAAATAGTCCCTCCCACCCCAGCCCATCCCTTCATTGGTTCTTTCGCTATCAATTGCCGCACAAAAGCAGGTGTTTATGGGAAGTCTTCACACACACACACACACGCACATCGAGGCAAAGATGCTCTTTGCTTAAAAGGTGTTGACATCAATGCTTGAGACTTGCTCACATCTGGTTCGCATTAAGCCCCATTTCACCCATCCCTTCCTCACAGAGACTTTTCAGGGTACTTCCCAACGCGGCATAATTCAGGGTGTCACCCGTCCAGTAAAGTGTAATATTGGGACACACCTTCGTTACGTCGCTTACAAATGGGATTTTTTTTTTTTTTTACACTCCTCCCACAATCTGAATCATATAATCGCTGCATTATAGTTTATCCCAATCCAATGGTGATGAATGAGCTGTTCATTTGCGGCGGGGCAAAGGGATGAAAGATGTTTCCATAGAAGCCTTGAAGCGCTTTCCTCGCAACTACTTATCCACTTCAAGAGGAACAAGCGTCTCATGGCAATTTTGTGAATCATCTTCATACGAGCAGCGCGCCGTTTCCAGGAATCACGTCAGTACCGAGGTTAAGATGACCTTGCGGGTTCCGCCACCTTGAGCAACCTGTCATTCAGTCGTTCCCCTTACCAGACCTTCGCTTTACCCTTTCTGTCACCTCCTTTTCACTCATCAGTCTCCCCCACCATCGTCACCCTCCCTCGCTTTCTCTCTGGGAAGTCACGTGACTTCTCTGAAGCCGAACCCTATAAACCAGTAGTACTTGGGGGGCTTAGTCTCTGTACCACACAGTGATTGGCTCTTTATATGCAGCACACACACACACACATACACAGAGGACCCCCTGTTTTCTACTGACGGGAACACGAAGCGTGACCCCCTCACGTTAAGATAGAAGAAAGGGAGGAGATAAATAAAAGTATTCTGACTGGGAAGCACTGTTTGTTTTCAGTGGAGTTTCCCGGCCTTCCCAGCATCCCGGACCGTTTTCATCCCACCGTCGCGGGCAAAGTTCACACACACCAGAATATCGGAGGGGGAAATAAATCGGGAATGCGGTTTAAGCGAGGGCGGTCGCGGAGTGACCACAGCGAGGTCAACACTTGGCGGCGGCACAATAACGATACAGCGTGTGCATGCTCACCATATGGTTTTTATTGATCCGCATCCTTATTATACCCCCCACCCGCCTCCTTCACTTTGTCCGCGCAGAGATGGCGCTGAAGGAATGATGGAATGCTTGGAGGGTAAATCTCCGCTTTCCTGGAAGCCGCTCGGGCTTTATCAGAAGCGGCTGTGACAATACTGGCGCTGATGGGCCGGCCCCGAACGGCTTTCCTATAAGCGCTGATCGGCCAACAAAAAAAGGCCTTCCTGGAAGAAACAATCAGCAAAGCCTCTTCCTGGAAGAGTGCCGCCGGAGCGCTCGTCGCAGGGGCGCGCTCAGAGTAGCCGCCTTTTGCGTATTTTTATACGACAGCTTGGGAATTTTTTCCCGATTTTCATTTTTGAAACACATTTTCAATAAATCAATGATTTGATTGAAATAAAGTAAACATTGAAGTAATCTATTCTGAAAACATGAGCGAGTCGTTGCGCACTTCCACCTATACTGTGACCGAACAGTGGAGCTAAGTAAAAAAAAAAAAATCTAGGGCCGCCAAACGATTCAATGTTCGTGCTGGAAAGACTGTGACTTGGCGAAAATGATGCAGGGAAGAATTATGGTATGTGGAGAACTTGAGTCACAGCTGAGCCCCTTTGTACATTAGACTACTTGCACTCTTTGCTTTGGAAGTGTTGAGGAGGAAAAGGACGGACGGAAACTTTTCAGACTTTTATAGACATTTAAGGGCATAAAAATATCCAAAAGTGAGTGTTTTTTTCTTTTTTTTTTGTCATGCTTTTATTTAAAAAAAATTGCATTTTAAAAATTTTACATTACAGTAGTACTTCAAAATGTTGAATTAAAATTTTATTTTTTACCGATTCAATTTAGTTTTTTTAATATCTTGTGTTACCTGCGTTAGTGTGACATTATTTTACCGCTGAACCTTGCGCGACATTTGCATGTGAAAGAATAGTTGTTTGCAGTCAAGTGGGTCTTTGTGTGTGTGTGTGTGTGTGTGTGTGTGTGTGTGTCTGCGCGCGCCTGAGTGCCAGGAATGCGCTTCATAATGACTTTTACATCATTTCTCCGCAGCTGAGGGCTTTTTTTGCGTCATTGAAAAAAAGTATTCTTTCTCCACGTCAAGCCCACCCCCGACACACACACACACGCTTTCCCCACATACGCACACACACAGTAACACCAGGCAAGCCG
Organism: Syngnathus acus; assembly: GCF_901709675.1. Lineage (NCBI taxonomy): Eukaryota > Metazoa > Chordata > Actinopteri > Syngnathiformes > Syngnathidae > Syngnathus > Syngnathus acus. The sequence continues at coordinate 4,396,465 of NC_051103.1, read as the reverse complement.
TAAAAATTCAACTCAATTAAAGTGCCTCTTTCCTGGAAGCCAGTCACACACAAAACACTAGGTATGCAGGGAATGGGAACCGCGTGTATGCGCGTGAGCGTGCGCGCTCCCGTGTGTGTGAATGAGTGCGTCACTTTTGAAACCGCTTTACGTTAACCTTCGAGACGGACGTTTTATGTGCGGCTAATGTCGGAAATGTCCCTTTCATACATTTGGCCTCACATAGAAACATACATACATGTACACACTCCCAAATATATCCATGCATACATGTATCTACCCGCCCTTTACAGACATGCACACATCCTCCTTCAGCCCCTCGGGCAGGATGTATTAAAGCCCGACTGAATTCCTTTCCAGTTAGGTCCGGCCCAAAGTGAGCGTTTTGCACAGTAAGGCCTGTGTCCAAGTGTGCAAGGGCTCTTCTGGTAATCCCTTTGTTACCGCCACCCCTCCTTCCTCCCCCGTCTTTCCTTTCCTATAGGCCTGGCTTTATGGAATTTACCCACAAGGCTTTGCAGCAGCTGAGGAGGGGGGGAAAAAAACAACAATTCTAACACAAGAGGGAAGCCCGAGCTAAGCTAAAAAGCTCTCTGTGAAAAGGAACAGGCAAACAAAGGCAGTTGGCTTTTGTAAAAATAGTGCTCTTTAATATAAATTATTGAAATATTTTAGAAATATAAATATGTGCAACGTTCCATTTTTTTTTTTGTTATTTATTCTTCTTGCTTTGTTTTTGTTGTTGAGAGATTACAGCTTGTGTTGTGCCACACTAAGTGGCCACCAGCCTGCTGCGGTTAAGTAGAGTCTTTATAAAAGACAAAATAATTTTACATACATACACATGACGTGACGTTGACAGACAGGTCCACCGGCACAAATGTGTGACTTTTCTTATTTTGTTTTTAGTGTTTGGGACGGCAGCAGAGAGCCTCCGCTGCTGAATAGGTCACAGGTTAGCTAGCGCCGTTCCAAGAAATATTTTTTTGCTTTTTTTTTTTTTGGCAAAGATGACTGTTAAAATAAGTAAAAAAGAAATCCCCTTTTTTGAAGGGGAGGGGAAGACGTGCTGCCGAGAGGTTTGAGTGGGATGAAAACAAAAAATACACACTTTGCTCTCCCGCTGTCACAATAGGATTGGCTGCTTTGAACCAAAACGGCCGACTTGCTATTCAACTCTCCCGTGAGACATTTATGTGCGTCCTGTTATGTTAGACTTGTCTGCTATATTTTAGGTCGATCAGTGAAACCGGTGTCCGGGGCCAAATTTGACTAACTTTCTAGCAGGCATTAGCAGGGTCATGTTAGGAGACCCCATCGATTCATACATTTCCACCAGGGCTCAAAAAACTTGAGCTTTCAGGCATGTGAGTGAGTCGTAATTGCACCTTTAATTTGGTGACTGTCATGTGTCAAAGAGAATAAAAAAAAAAACTTTTTACTGCTGAACTTTGAAATGTGGGGAGGAATAATGAACAAAGTAACCGGTTCCTACTCATACTTTGTGTGAAAAGCATGCGTCTGGGTTCATTATTAATATTTTATACAGTCTTTTAACAACTGCGCCATATTAAATCAACTAATCAATGCTCGCCTTTGATGAATTAATGATACGGACGCTAAATAAGTGCGCGGACCTCGTGGGGCAGCACTCATGCATCTATGTATGTACGTGTATATATAGTTATATTTATATATCGTCATTTGAAAAGCACGTACAGGGGTCCCTCGATTTATAACGGTCCCAAAATATAAGGTCTCAAGGTGCCTGCTTTTCTTTGCATTGATTTATATTTATGAGCTAAATGTGTTTGTCAGACAATCATTTTCTGAAATTATGACTCCGCATAAACTCGGGTTACATCTGTGACGTATGAACAAAACTTTTGTAAATTGAGGATGCCCCTGTATTGGTTTTCAAGTTTGTCCACCAGATGGCGCTACTTTTTTTTACCCCATTCAAACCATGCAACTAAATTTTTTTTGTGTTTTTTTTTTAAACTGTTTTCTACTGGGTTACCTCTCTATTGAAATAACAACTGTCGCAATTAATCTTGGGTAATAGTGTGTCAATCAGTCAGTCTGGAGACAGGGCCAAGACCTGCCGAAGAGGTCCTCGGTTTACGAATGTCCCGATATACGAGGCTTCAAATGGCATGCGGTAAACTCATTAGAATATGTGGTCACATGAAGGCACACTCAGTTACTACCGTACTTAATTGTGATAGCCACTACTGTGCTAGCATAGGTTAGCGATGGCGTAAAAATTTGGCTTGAGTCGCTCTAAACTCAGGACACCCTGGATATTAATTAGAGCTGAATCGTGATGTTATTGTCGGCCAAGTATCGCAATTATGTTATTTTAAATTGCATCGTGATGGGCACTTAGAAACTACCTTTCGGCAGATTATTCTAATCTCAACACTGCCCCCCATAGTTTCTGGTGGTACTGCAAAGTAAGACATTTTGACATATCTGATTTCCTATAATTCCTTGGTTTACGATGGTCCTGACATAAAAAAAAAATAGGATTCAAATGGTATGCAATGAAAGATCCAATTTGTGCTACGCTATAAGAATCTCGTCAGGCCAAATAAAAAGGCACGCTCAGTTACTGCAAGACATTGGACTGTGTTTTGCAAACAGTAATTCTGGCTTTACTACACTAGTGATTTGGCGCATTGCAAATGGTGAATTCACGTTACATCACTGTCATAAAAACGGAACTGTGTCGTAAACCAAGGACCTTATCTCCATTTGTAAAAGCCTGGACACACGTGTTTTATAAGATGAGAACTACAAACAAAAAAAACATCTTAAGACTCGACGCCATTTTGATTCTGGGGCATCTGCCTGTCATTTCCTCGAAGCGCAAGGTGTCTTTTCTTTGTACGACTATGCCTCGACGACTTCTTAATCCCATTTGCTACTTTTCTGCTTTCTCCATCTGCAAGATGATGGTGGATTTTTGCAGCCGGTTTTGGATTAAAAGAGAAAAAAAGTAGAGTTTGGTCCCGTGTGAACATGTGTACATTTCTTCTTGTTTAGTCTTCTATGAGGCTTTGCTCGGCGTCTAAGTCAGTCATTGGGAGAAGGTTGACCATTTACCTCTTCTCTCTGTCACGTCCACCGCCGAGAACTGGTCCGAGCCCAGCGTCTGGTAGCTCATATGGGGGCGTCGTACTCCTCCAGGAAGTCTTTGAGCGAGTGTGGCAACCGCTCGGCCCCGCCCAGGCCCTGGTTGTTCAGGGTCCTCCTGCATATGTGCTGCAGGGACGAGAGAGAGTTGAGGAGGGGCCGCTGCAACTCCAGCGGGATCCGCTCGCCGCCAGTGTGAATCAGATAAACGGTGCGGCTGGAGCCGGGTTCGGCGGCGTGGCCGGCGGGGCCCTTCCCCATGTAGTGCGCGATGAGCTTGAGCACGCAGTCAAAGCGCGGCGGCTCCTGAGTGCACTGTGCGTCGGGCTGCAGGAAAAAGCCGCTGCTTTCGCTGTGGACGCGCAGGTTCTTAGTGCCGCGTGCCGTCTGCACAGACAGCGTGAAGAAGTGGCGGTTGTCCGACGAGTCCCGAATCAGGAAGGTCCCGGGGGGCTCTGAGCGGAGCAGGGAGCTGGCCTCGCGGCCCCCCACCGCGCCCCAGTAGAAGCCGCTCTCCTGGAGCTTACCCAATGCGCGCATCACCTGAAACAAGTGATTTGTTGTTGGGGTTTGTTTTACTTAGTTTTGGGATTATTTCAACCCAACTACTACGTTTTGGGTCAAATATAAGTTCATTTCAGATTTTACTGCATCAGCATGCATTTTTTGGGAGAAATATTTCATAATTATGATCAAGGAACATGATTTGTTTAAGTTAATGTACGAGATGATTGAAATGGTAAATAGTGGTTGTGTTTGTGGTCGTTTTGACATCGTGTGCTGCTCATTCTGTTGTTTGATCCTTGGCCACCAGGAGGCAGTAAAATACAACAACGACATGTAGATTTGATGACAATTTCATTTAAATTGCAAAAATATTAGTCGTTTTTTTGCAAAGGATCAAGACTATTTGTCTTGTATGATTAGTGTTTAGGTTGAAATATAAGTTGTTTATAACTACCGCAGTAGTATCACTAGTTTTGCTAGACCATCTCTGTTGTTCCGTATTATGTGTTAACGTGAACTTTGGGCAAAGTTATGCAGTTTGGTTAAATATAACTACATGTATGTTTTGTTTTGCAGACAATTCCAGCTGGGAGATGTCCCTAAACAGAAGTAACAGGAAGTTTAAAAAAAAAAAAATCACTAACCTGCTGGTAGTGTGCATGTGAGCTGAATGGCTTGAAGTGATGCGGGGTGCAGTCGGACTGCGGGGCCCGTCCCTCCGAGGGGGTCCCGCCGCTCATGGCGAGGGGCTCGCGCCGACGAGAGGCCACCATGGCGCCACGGTCCGCCGCCTCTGGGCAAAGGACGGGCGGCGGGAAGGCGCCGGTCGCGGAGGGGGACAGAGGGGAGGACGGCGGGGTCACACACCGGGTCCAGGGCCCGGGGGCAGAGGAGCTGGATGCATCCAGAGAGTGGCTGGGAGAGACACACCTGCACAGTAGACAGATGCTGTTCCTGAAATCAATGCGAGTCAAATGGCACAGATGCAAGAATGGTGCACAACTTAAGCCTTTCATACTGTTCATTTTCCATGCATGCAGAGTATTTTGTGGGCCAATTTCAGTCGTATGCATGACTATGGACTATGACTATTCTTGTGTTGTTTTACATTTGTCCTACTCCAAGATTCCCCTATGGCCCTTTAGAGACCAACAGGTGCACATTTCTGTGCAAAGCTAGGCAAACGTGACGACAACATAGTTCTCAGGCCTGATTCGACACTGGTAAAACTAAAAACAGCCTCACTGCTAAGAATTTGCATACACAATTTATTTGCATATTTAGAGGGTTATTTTTGGAAAAGTCGTCACTTTTGAGGGCAGACATTTTGATCCCAAACAGTATTTAAGGGTTAAATAAGATATTGTCATGCACCTTGCAGCCCATTCAGCAACTGGAGCCTGATTGCAATCGATCGTTAAGGGGGGGCGTTAAAAAATAACGGGGTCACTGCCCTCTCTCTCTCCCCTTCACCCCAGCCCGTCTGCATTACAGCCACAGTGGCCCCTTTCTCCGGTTTCACACACAGATAGGGGGGCCCCATGCATGTCTGCACTGGAGCCTGGCGGTAGGGGTACGGAAAAGCGGGGGGGGGGGGCTTCCCCGGCTAGACCCCTGTTCCAGCTCGGAGCCGCAATTTCAGCCAAACCATTTAGACTACAAAGTAACTAAGACTCAGTGTTGAATTTTCAACATATTTTAACGCGGTCTACTTTGCGCACGAGCCGTAACTTACCTTGCGGATTAATATAGCCCCTCGCCGCAGCTCGTCGCCAAAAGACACACTCGGCAAACTACCCGAGAGTAGTGCTAGATGGAGGAGGATTAGCTCAGGCATTAAAATCCCCCCGCCGGAATATTCCGCAAAAAACATATGCCGAGAACGGTCGTCTTCGTCAGCGGCGGCGCTGCCGTCTGCGGGACAGGAGGTAGACAGACCATATGCGTGTGTGTGTGTATGAGTGTGGCGGAAGGTTACCGGAGGTTGTTTCCAGTGAGTAAAGCCGATCGTAAGGCCCCGCCCCCTTCTGTCCTGAGGTTCTTCCAGTAAACGCACGGGTCCGCGCGCGCGCACGATCTTGGCGCGCGGGCACGCGTGCATGCTCGCGCGGCTCTCGCTCTGGCGGATTGCCAGTAAATAATCGCGGTGACCTTTGCAGCAGGGTCCGCTTCCTGGTACCGCTCGAGCAATTCCATGCGCATTTTACACGGCATGAAATATTCATCGTGATAATTCATCACACTGTGTGCGTTTTTTCTTTTTTTTTTTCGTAATAAGGCGTACTTGTACTATTAAATTTGCGCACTCATTGCACATGTTAAACGGTACTGTCATTAACTGCTGGCTAATTACACATATCAGGGGTGGGCAAACCTTTGTTTTCCTTTGACGTTTAAAATGGAAAGATAATTTGTTGATGCGATTAAAAAAGCTATTTGAGTAATGGAATGATCATGCATTGTCATTTTTTCATCAATTATTAAAAGAAAATATGTGTTTGTAAATTAGGACTTATTAGGTATAGTTAAGAACCGATTCAGTCAATTTTGTATTCTTAAGATTGAGTGGGTTTGATTCAATATTTATGTTGAGTCAATAAGAAATTGCAGTCCAGCTAGAGTACCCGTTGAAAGTTTTCAAAGATTTATTTTCATACTCATGTGTCCAGATTCGGTATATGTCACCTTCACTCAATAAAGCCTATGTTTTGCGCAATACACCACAATCCCACATCTACAATAATACACGTACATATCTAAACTTATTTCTTCTCTTTTGCATATGAATTAAGTGTGCAAACAGACACAAAATTAGGATTTATAAAAGAAAATATAATCATTTTGTCGATAAAGGGCATAATACGTGACAAGTGCATCCGGGTATGTGGGGGATGTATCCAATGTTATGAAAGAAAATGCAAATGCTGTATCCGGTTGAGGCTGACACCTCCCGTGTGACATTTACTCAAGTTATCATTGTGTCGAACGATGCCGGCTTGTTCTACTCACTGGGAGCCTTCGCAGGTTATCTTGTCAAGTGTCCACCGCTTTGTGTGAATAAAGTTTTGCGTGTTTTTATTTTTTTTCTTCAAATGGTCACTGCGATAGCAATGGCGGCCCCCATGTCGTGGAGGAGGCTGGTGTACTCCGTGTACTCGCCGGCCCTGGCCGGGGTTTTCACGCGAATATCTGATCGGCTCTTCCGCGCGCGGGATCGACGAGGCGGGTAAGAAACGATGTCCAAATAAAATGCCGAAATCAGAGAGAAATCCGACGTTTCGTGTAGTAAGATAAGCATCCCGTTGACAGAAGCAGTTGCAGCATTTGAATGCTAATGTGGTAACACTGTGTGTGCCACTTAAATGCTGCTGTAAGCTTTAAACGTCCTTATCCCTGGCTGGAGTCCTTTAGAGTCCCCCAAAAATATTCCCACCAAAAGACACAAAAATGTGTTTTCCATAAAATGATGTCTGATCATCGTTTCACGAAGTTCCGTTAATCGGGAGAACTCGTGAGCTATTTAAAATGCTTCGAACGACACTCGTTATTTTCCGGCTCTCCTCGATAATCATCGGCTCTCCCACTGCTGCGGCGCTCTGATGCCTGATTGGTTGTTATGCTGTGGGACGGCATTGGCTGGATTCCCTGTGTGTCCCGCCCAGTTTGTAAAGTCAACACTGTGACGTATCGGATGTAAACAAATAACCGCCATATTGATTCGGAAAATGAATGAAAAATGACTATTTGTAATTACACTGTAATACAGTAGCCCCCCCCCCCCCGATACAAAATCACATTTACTATTTTCTTGACTAAATTATTAGAAACTGCTTTTGGCACACAAATAATGGATTTATCAATGAGTCCAATTAGACATTTCTTACTTAGCCTGCGTATTACATCCTCGCATTAGTATTCAGCACAGAGCTTTCAGCATTCTATCGCTGGTTAATAAATGTTCACATTTTGTTGGCGCAGCGCCTCCGTTCTGCTTTTAGCACCCTTGCTGGCCAAAGCCGAGCCTGCTCCAGAGAGCGCCGCTGCTGCGCCAGGCGCGCCGCATAGCCTCCACGCCCACTTCCGATGGATGGCGGAGCGAGTACCGGCCTTCCGGGTCAACGGCGCACGTGTCCACGTGCTCACCTCGCCTGACCAGTTCTACCAGACGCTGAAGGTCAGTTGGAAGACAAATACTGAGTTTTGTCTGTCCTCCCCTTCCGCTTCAACTAATTGAGGAAATACTTTCCGTCGTGTTTAATTGCTGGACAATTATTTAATTAAAGTTCTTGAATGTAACTTGTCTCTTTGGCACCTCTTGAAAGTAATGTCGTATATGAATCATTTTACAACTATTGATGAAATTCACGCTCACATCTCGTGCTACATACTCACCTTCAGGGTTTCTTCCCCATCAGGCACGTGTCAGGACCGCCAAGAGACGAGTGGTGTTGGCTTCCTTGTATTTGGGAACGGGTCAGTTGGAACAGGACCTGGTGAGAGAGACGTGGTGTTACTGTGTGTGTTCTCAAGAGAACGGCCATCTTTAGTTTGGGCAGGTGAGAGCAATATCAAAACACAGGCCCTGGCCAAAGAAGCTCTCAGAGATGCCAGAAAATGTGAGTCACCGTTCACTCTAGCACAAGAGGTGCAGAATGAAAACGTTCCCGGCACCAACCAAAAGCAATGACTGCAGAGTGTTGAGGTTTTACGGGTATAAGGACACCAGTGCTGGCCTGTGCTGGCGTGCTGTTCTCCATGCCTGGAAGCCCAGCATAACAGTATGAAAACCACAGTCTGGGCTTAAGTTCACATTCAGCTCTTTTCCTTTTGTTTTTGTTTGAAAAACACACACACACATACACGTATACACAAAAAGTACGCTGAGTCACACGGCGAAAAGAATCCGAGTGAGCTGGCGTCGCTGCCAAAGTCTTTGAGGATGAGTCATTCCCCCTCTGAAGAAATCCCAGGCGTCGTCGTTGTTGTGTATGGGATTGTGATGATGCGCAAAATGTGATAATAAACGAGGCGCATTACCGCCATTCAGATAATTACATTTGAGGTGTGCTTTTAACAAAGCGAGGTGTAGCCAGGGAGTTTCCGTCTGTTATTCTGCGAGTACAACATTGGGTCAACTTCAACCACCCCAATTCCACGTCGGTACCTTACATCAGAGTTTAATTTGGAAATATATCAGGCGAACCAAAACCAAAAAAAAGTACTTTACTGAAACAATGATTAGCTCCACTGTTGTGCAGTTTGAGAAATACACCGGTTGTTCAGGAAAATCCAAACATTTTCCTGAAAATCCCAATGGCCACCACGCCTCTGGTTTTGCATATCACGATACATAGCTGGCATAATAGAGAAATCTTTTTTGGTTACTTTGCCAAACCTGATTAAATGAGTGGGCTGTGTTAGTAAAGATTTTGGCATCAAAAAAATCACGTGTGTGACTCTCTGTGGGGACCAAAGTCACAACACTGTGGTTAGGAATCACCACCGCCTAACACAAAGAACAGCTAACCTGGAAAATAAATTCTTGATGGCATAAAAGGGAAAAATATGCGGTTGCTTTCCTTTGCGGCTACAACAACTTCCACTCTTTGCGCCCTGGCCTTCCCCACACTGTTCCCACTAAGTTGGAGGCATGCAAAACCGTGTGGCTAAGATGAAGCATTAACATTCAGGGGAGTGTACCTACGTGTCACTGCTAGAAAGAGGAAGGAGTTGGCTGCATGCATTTGGGCACCAGATGTTCTACTTGAGTCATCATTATAAAACGCTCCTCTCCTGGCTGCCTGGAAAGCAAAAAAAACAACAACCAAATAAATAAAATAGGACAGACATTGCCAAAACAAATCAAGTAGAACATCATCTAGTACCGGCATTGCCTGTTTTGTCATTGCACACAGCTTGTTACACATTTAAAAGTGCCACAGTGCTATTAAAGCCTCTTCTTAATCATTCTTGACAGGTAGCGCTTCACTCCGAGGGAAATCTTTGAAAACTTAGCTTTGACTGCTTTCAGAGTACATTTCTGAGTGCTTTTTGTTACTGTGTTGCAGGTGGACTGCATGCAGGAAGCGCTGGAAAACTCACAGGAAAACAAACACGCGCCCGACCTTAAAGTCTCTGTGTTGCTGGACTATACACGAGGCTCTCGAGGTCAGTGGTCGTCCCCGTCACCGCGAATAAGTCTACCAGAGGGACAAAGGGTCTCATCCTCCCCGATTGTTCCTCTCCGCAGGGCAGGTGAACTCGAGGACCATGCTGCTGCCTCTGCTGCAGCGCTTCGCCTCGCAAATGCGCGTGTCCTTATATCACACTCCCGACCTGAGGGGCCTGCTGAGGATGCTGGTACCGCAGCGCTTCAACGAGACCATCGGCGTGCAGCACATCAAGGTCTACCTCTTTGACGATAGCTTCATCATTAGCGGGTAGGTGTATGTATTTATCATTTTGGTGCATGGAGGCACAATAAATATATAAAACGCTTGGATGTTATTTTTCCAGGGCTAATCTGAGCGACTCCTACTTCACTAATCGTCAGGACCGCTACGTCCTGCTGGAGGACTGCGGCGAACTTGCGGACTTTTTCTCTGAACTGGTGGAGGCTGTTGGGGACGTTTCGCTGCAGCTTGGGCCTGATGACTCGGTGGCCATGCAGGATGGCATGGTACACCCATACCAAGGTAAATGCTCGGCTGTTTTGAACCATGCAGGTGTTTGTATTATTTTGGTTGCCATAAAGCTGATTCTGATGTGTGGAGAATTTTGAGAGAGAAGAAATGTTTTTTCAATTTGGAATAAGGCTGGAAGAAGTAAAAAGTTGTCACTATACCCTGGATGCCTCTAGTGTTATATAACACATTTTTAGTTTTGCTTCTCTCATTACAAGTTGACAAGAGTACCTAATGAAGAGTCTCCCAAACGCACTCACTTACTTGCATAACCGGAATATAGATTTACAAGATGCCACCTCTGCAAATGACATGATGTCTGCTGGAAACCAAACGCTGGGAGCGGCATTGAGATGTTACAATGATGCTGGGAATAGAGAACACACATGCAGTTAATTGATAAAAATACAATTGGCATTTCCTCATAGATGAAGAAACAAGTGAGCCAAAATGAAGGCAAACCCAACCAGTTAATTATTCTGTGATGAGTGATAAAAGCCAAAACAATTATGACTATTAACAAAGCATCCGGAAAGTAGGTAAAAGCATGTGACCTATTCACTTTTATGTTCATCCCATTCCAAAATAGAATGAATACTTTTGATCATGCGTTGACACTTTCTCTTTTTACTTTAATACACTTGCAAAAATCTCAAAACTTTTTCGTGTCATTCCAGCGTATTGCACAGTTAAAAAAAATCATTCATGTTGGAACAAGGTCAAAAAAACATAAAAATACTGTAAGAAAGTGAGGTGCTGTGTAAGATTTGTTATTCTAGTATGATGCGTGAACCAACAATACATGCTCAGCTGTCTTGACCCTCTTTGGATCTCCACCAGGTGACAGGCAGGATTTCTCTGCGGCGGCGAGCAAGCACATCATGGAGGTGGTGGACATGGCTCGCATGCGCCAGCAGCTACTCCTCAGCCAGCATCAGCACACCGAGGAGGAGGAACAGGAAGAAAAGGATACCTGGGTGTTCCCTCTGGTCCAGATGAAGCCCCTCGGCATCCGGGTGGACGAGCAGGTCACACAGGTGGGCGAGAGTGGCGTGTTTGTAACCCTGCGCGCGTGACTCACAGAGTAAAAAGATGACTAACAGCGGAATATTTGAGCACAGTTAGGTCACATTTTCTGGGCATCAACTCAGACAACAATCGCCAGCGCAATGGAATGTAAACTAGTGCGTCAACACTGCAAGCTTCGTTTGCACAATGTATTAGAACTCTTTCCATAATATTCTATAATAAATGTAAGGAAAGAACTAAGACAATCTTGCCTCCTCCAGCGTCTGTTGCGAGACGCGGGCCCGGACTCCACCATCTACTTGACATCGGGCTACTTCAACCTGACGCGGGCGTACATGCATCTGGTGCTGGGGCCGGGGGCGGGCTACCGCATCCTAACTGCCTCGCCGGAGGTCAACGGCTTCTTCGGAGCCAAGGGCGTCGCCGGCGCCATCCCCGACGCCTACACGCACATCGCCAGGCAGTTCTACGAGCGCGTGCGTCAGCTGGGCCAGCAGGGCCGCGTGCAACTGCATGAGTACCACAGGCCGCAGTGGACCTTCCACGCCAAAGGTGACTTCATTTTCAATCTCCTTGAAAAAAAATACAAATATATCACAATCACAATATCGAGGGAGGAGGGGAATTGCAATTTCATTTTATCTCTAAATCATCCGGCCGAGTGCCGTCCCAGTCCACATTGATAAAGCCTATATGGTGATTCTGTGCTCTCGTCCTCCAGGTCTGTGGTACTACCTCAGCGACCAAGACCGGCCATGTCTCACACTAATCGGCTCCCCCAATTTTGGCTACCGCTCAGTTCACCGCGACCTGGAGGCCCAGATCGCCATCGTCACAGAGAACGAGCAGTTGCAGGACCAACTGCGAGAGGTCTGCTTTTTATGCCGTCCTCACCCCAGTAAGACGACATTCCAACGGAGTCTCATTTAGGTATTTGACCGTCTTGTGTGATGAAACAGGAGCAGGAAATGTTATACCGGCGGTCCTCAGAAGTGTCTGGATTGACATTTGAGCAGCCAGACCGTCACGTTAAGCTTTGGGTCAAACTGGTCACGCCGTTCATCAAGAACTTCTTCTAAGGTAATAGGACCAACATGCTTGAGTACCTACATTGCAGCTTAGCTTACCTTTTGGCTTGGCAGGGGGATAGCACGGACCCATACAGTACTGTCTGTCATTATACAGGATCTATAGTGCATAAAAGATTAATGCACTAGAAAGAAGAGTACACTGAAACTTCTTTCGAGTTTGGCTTGCTTGAATGTTTTCTGTGACATCATCCATACATGGAAATGATTAATAGTCTTGGACTGATGCACAGTCACCAGAATCCAACCGGCAATTTTCTAAAGCAACTTCCAGAGTCGTTGCGGCCCGTCCCGAACCCCTGTCCTCGTCTTCCCAGCAGAACACCCCCCCACCCAAAAAAGCGCCACGGCTGACTCACCCCTTCTTGTTTTGACTCACTCACATTTATTTATGACCGCCATCTTTGGAGGCTTACCTCCAGTGTCGGCAACACTGTTTGGTGTGCGTGGCAACAAAGAATGTGACCACAGTAAGTTGTGGAAAAATAAAACCAATTCTTTTGAGTCAGGGCCAAAACTTTGCTATGATGTTTATCATATTTTACCCAAACTTATGCTTACTAATTTTGTTTAAAATGTCTTTAAAATATATATTTTTTTAGCATCTTCTCTAAATTTGCATTAAAAAAAAAATGTTCAAAAAAATCTGATAAGAAAAGAGCAACTACCTTTGTATGACCTCAGAACAGGAGCCATTGTTAGACACGGTGTGCTAGACACGGTGTTTTGCTTCTGCTATTTTGTTGTCCCTGTCAGGAAAAACAAAAAATGGAAGCACTCAATCAATACCTTTGCACCAGACAATTAAAAAAAGACAACTGTGAAGATCATTATCATCTGATGAGAGACGGGACGGTGTTATTGTTGAGAGCACTGTCAGGAGATTAGCTTTTGGATCCAATCCAGGCTTTGTGTAAGAAATCCACAGGCAGAAAATCTTTGTGACTCCAGCCTGGAGTCATGTGCCTTCTAGTGGTGAAAACAGTAATTGTCTCAGACACTTGATGTTGTCTTTTTAGACTTCAAGTTCAAATTTTATTTTTTAAAAAACCTCACCAGCCTGTCTGTGTTGTCGTTGCGCAGGTGGAGAGCATCGAGGGCAATGCCATTTCTGCTGATACTGCACATGTCAAAGACAGACTTGAGTATCCCTGCCAACATGTTCCAGGAATTGAAACACACATATACATACTGTTTCACATCCGTAATACATTTCAAAGAAAATCTTCTGCGCCGGAGAAATGAAACTGACTTCAAGAAGATAATGGACACAGTGAAGGAGAAGAATGTGTTATTGTTCAATTACAGATGTACTTTTGTATGATAAAAAAAAAAGGAGTGTGGGGTTATGTGTGAAAGCCCTCCTGTGAAATTCACGCCAAAGAATGCAGATATAGAAAGAACCTGGTTGTAAACTTTTAATCAGACAAAACAATAAATAAGGACAAATAAATACCAAGCAACACCTTCAATCACCAGTTCCACGAATTGTGCTTTGAAAGCATTGGGGGGGTGAGGGACAAAATGTGAAAAGAGATCCAGTTTTTCTTTTTTGTGCCGAATTTAAATGAATATGTCCATCGACTTTCATGAAATGTAAAATGCTCAGTCAGCTTCCCACCCACAGAAGCAACAAACGGAAACAGGCAGAGGACGGTCCTCGAACATACTGTATGCGTATAAAAAAAGGAAATGAGTTGAAGGTGCAACAGTGGTTCATTGATTTGACAGTTTGAGCTCGATTTGTTTCCAGCAGCACTCATCAGTCAAACCTGAGTGTGTTTGCGCACACTACACGCCCTTCAAGGAGGAAACCTTCTTTTTGCGAGCGGCCAACATCTCGTAGAAGGGGTCCTTGCTAATGGCGGCTCTGCGAGAGGCACATGGAGGACATGGCATGGGAGCAGGATGTAAATGAAATAAAAGTTCATCACATTGTGCAACTGACTTTTGTTTCTGTCCTATATATAAATGGCTACTAGAATTTAAGACGGGATCTCACAAGGTTGCAACACGAGTCACATGGTTCTATGGCCTTTTGGCGTCAGTTACCAAATATGGTTAAAGTATGTGATAGCTACAATTGATTCAGCACAACTACAACAAGACTACAAATAAAACTCACTTGATGCTGTTGATCCACTCATCCTTCTCCTCTGCGGTGGGGGCGGAAATTCTGTAAAAAGTGTGGTTGCCCTCGACGACGCGGCCGTCCGCCTCCGTCTTGCAGGCCTTGATCACCTGATCTCTGTGGTCCGGGATGAAGAGCTCAAAGCAGTTCTTGGGAACGGGACGAGGAGGAAGAGCGCCAGTGAGCTGTTTGAAAACCACACCCGGCTTGCATAGTTCAAAGACTTTACCGGTTTCTTTGAGTCATCCACTTCGCGAATGCTTAGATTTTCCAGGGGAATGATCCCTCTTGGTTCTTTGTCCTTTGCGGAGAAAAGACGTTTCATAATTAGGGTGAGTGACGCAAAATGTTATTAAAGTGTACTTACTGTTGTGAACTCAAAATAATAAAGGCAGTTATCTGTGAGGATGAACCAGCGCCTCTTCCAGGTCTTTACTCGACCGCCTGCGGACAAACGACAGGTCAGGCGTGAAGATCCTTCATATTTGCGGTTAAAGCAGGTTTAAAAAAAAAAAAAAAAAAGGTGTTTCCACTAAAAGAGGGGATCAGAAGCCAGCGTTTGTAAGATTAAAAGCACAGCATGGGAGATGGAAGCGTGACGTAGTTTGGGTGCTAGCGCATGAGCTCAAAGCTAATTTGCACACAGCGGTGAGGTGAGGCAAAAGCGATCGGTGCATTAAAGCCGAGATGGCCGGTACTTACCTCCTGGTTTCATAAAACAGAAAAACAGAAGAGAGAGAAAACAGTCAACTCTTTTCCAGTCACGCCCGCTGGCGTTCACACGCTATCTTGAGAGCTTCTCTTAAGAGAATCTACCAGGTGGCGCTCCCGGCAAACGCGTACCTAGTTTGAGCAGCCAGCCCTCTCTGTCGGGATTGAAAAAAGTGTGCGTGAGGTCATTGCCGTCATCCTCTGGGATTTTAAAGGGCTCGTTCTTGATGCTTTCAAAGAGGTTCTGCACACAGAGAGCCAGACAAAGCGTTACGCACGAGCTCATACACGTTTTCACGATAACAGCGCAATAGAAATATTAGGACAAATGTGGTACATTCCAAAAAGTTTCTCAACTACTGTCAGCAGATGCCTTTTTTCAGATGGCCGTTTCTACTACCATATAATTCATGTGATTGACTCTCTACCCAGTTTTTCATGACAACAGTCGCCTGGCACAACAGGAATAAACAAAATGATGGAAAATCAGGGAAAGGTAAGTCTCTCACTCGGAGAAGCTCTTCTGGCAGGTCTCCACCGTCGTTAATGCCTCGATTCATGGCTGTGAATCTCTGAACGGAGGGCTTGTCCTTCACGTTGGGGTTATGCAAACTGGTGTTAAGCATGATGACGGCAAAGGACAACACGTAACACGTGTCTGCGGGAATAAAAAGTCCTTGTTGTTACAAGTGCAGACCCATCGGAATGCCAAGGCTGAATCTCGCCCACTCACCCGTGCTCTGAAACACGCCGGGATTGCAGTAGCAGTATCTCCGGGCGAAGGCCTCCATCATGCGGTCGATCTTCTGCGCCTCGCCGGGAAGCCGGAAGCTCCACAGGAATTGCCGCAGGGCCTGGACCAGGTTCAGGTCAGAGAACTCGTGTAGCTGGAGGAAGGCGTGCAGCACCTCGATGTTGAAATCGTCTCTGCGACGCACACACACAGATTTGTCAATCAGTGACTCGAAATAGTAGACACTGAGTAACCAGCATCACTGGCTGTACAAAGCACAAAGTTGTGCTCCAGATGGGAGAATTGTCTGAAGGTAGCATCCGAAAAAACACTGACCTCTCTCCGAGGTAATCGCCGATGGCCGTCTTGTTCAGGCCCTCGCCTTTGTAGAGGAAGCGTGCGATGTCGTCACTAGTGTTTTTCAGCAACGAGCAGTCGATCAGGAACTGGATCCCCTTAATATTACAAATGCATACAGTCATAATTGAGCTACTGCTTCAAATGTGCAGTTGTGAAAACAACGTTTTTTTTAATCTCAAATAGATGAAGACTATTTTATTGATTTGCTTTCATGTACTACTCTCACCTTCTTGGGGTCCATGTTGAACTTCTTCCGGCCCATGGCCATCTGTTTATTCCTCTGCATGCTTTTCCTAATGACGCAGAAAATAAAATCAGCGACAAAAATATTATAATAAGGTAACGCTGTCCATGATAATGTACAAGTGCCAAAATGCAAATCTGGATTAAGTTGAGTTCAAGTCCATTCTGGATACAAAAATGGAACTAGGCCACTCGCAAATAAGCAGACAAAATGGTGCCCTGAATTTTGGGTGTCACCTTTCATCGTCTGCACTCCCACAAAAAAATGTTTCGAGAAAAACCTCTTACCTTTCTTCAGTCAGACCCAGGTTATCAATTTCACTGGTGACCTCGGCTATCTCATTCTTCAGCCTCTATAAGAGCATAAAGAAAAGCATATAGAAAAAAAAAACTCCAAACATAGATTGAGTGAAACCCTACAACTCTCTCTCAACTCCTCTGTGGGAGCTGGAGCACCTGTTCTTGGCTCAGCCCGGCGACCTTGCTTCCCCTCTCCTCACGCTTTGACCCACAATCACGAGTCTGCTCGGCCAGACAACACCCCCCTCCCTCCCTCCTTCAACAGCCCCCTGACAGTTGGCCCAGAATGGAGCAAGTAGGGGGGAATGCAGTGACGAGGAATGGCAAGAAAAAGAGGATAAATAAAGAGACGACAGCCTGTAGGAGCAAAAACATGATAGGAAAAAAATAGGATGAGGACTGTGTCTCCGATTAGGAGCTGCCCAGACACAATCCCCACCCCAAGTAAATAAATCCAGTCTGTGTCACCCTGGTGACAAATGCCCCCCCCCCCCTCCCTATAAAGCAGCGGCGTCCCGTGTCTCCATTACTGGAATATTTGACGGCCCATTGCCCATTTGTCCCGAGGGCACGTGGAAGCCACACTTAAAGCAGACAAGTGAGGTTCAAGACTTACCAAGAAACATTTCAATTCCTGTGAGTGCTTTTTGCTTTTTCTTAATTTTCTGTTCATTTCTTTTAACACTTGTGTGGCAGTTAATGACTTCAAAAATCAGCTTGAATAAGAATGAACCATTTCATTTTGCATTATTTTCGATGGGGAAAAATAACATGTGCAACCTATCCCATTCCCGTAATTATCCGGTCTGTGCAGAACATTACGTTTAGCAGAAAAGTGAGACTGATCGGTCAAGTATTTGCCATGAGGTAGACTGTGTGCATCTGTGTTTGTGTTTACTTGTATGTCCTGCAGTAGCTCCTGTTTCCTGCGGCGGATGCTCTCCAGCTCCTCTCTCTCCTCTGGACTGAGGTCATCGGGCACTGAGGGCCAACAAGAATGTATAAATACAACAAATTGACAACTTTTTGTAACCATTATGTATTACCCCGCCCACATCCGTGCAAATCGAAATCTCAATTCATATCATAAAAACAAAACAAACACTGCAGCTATCTAACCATTTCCAAACCTGAAGACACAAAACGACAGCTCTTAAATTAGCTCCATCTTGATTGTGCAATTGTCACTTTGACCCGGCGTTGGCATTCAACACAGTGATTTTGCCTTGTGATCCGGTGGTTGGTACTTTCTCCGCTGGCTAAATGAATGCGGCATTACATGCCTTCTAAAAAGGGCAAACACATGCACACGGCTCCCAGACAGATGTACTTAACCAGACTGAAGTTGCTCTTATTATAACCCAGGACAAAAATAACAGCACACCATTGTGAGAAAAAAAATTGTGCAAAACACTTGACGGAGGCACATTTCAAATGACAAAGTTATAACAGAAGAGACAACAGGCCACTTAGTGTGTTTGTGCATGCCGCGGGACTTCTTGTCATAGCGGTTCACACGCACAAAAACATGAATCAAATCGATTTGGAAAATGTTAGCACCGAAGTTGGCGCCTATCACATGTCACGCTGCTTCTTACCCATGAAAGAGTCAATCCGATCCCATCCGCCTGTCTTAATCTGAGAGTTGATCATTCCACATCATGGCCAGCATGGGAGAACAGACTGATGTGCGACAGCCAGAGAGGGGCGAGACCCTTTAACGTCACCCTCCCCCAATTCCGCCCCCCTGCCTTAAGTCTATCTCCTCCCTCCAAGCGTGACCTTCGAGTTGGGCATCATGAGCCGGCCGAAAGTGGAGTTAGATTTATTCAACCCAAAGCAAGACACTGTGTTCCAATTGATGTTTTTCCATTATCGTAAATTTTGTACGCAAAACAGCTTCTGGGTGATTGGTAGCTGCAGCTATGTGGGCACCAAGTCTCCATGTTGTTGGCTCGATTGAAATTCAGCGGGAAATTCTGTTCCCGCCACGACAACATTTTTTTTTTTACCAGAACGAGGAGCCCGGACAGTGGTGGTCATCACATGCCAGCAACCGCAAATTAAACTTGCGCCGCCTTCTCGGCTCAGCCCGATCTTGTCCATCTTACCCCTTTGGGACCTTCAGACGCAGCTGACATGGCACCCGTGGCCAAGCGGGTTTATTTGGGAAGAAAAGAAAATGATGCGTTTGGTCGTCTCGCTCCACTCATAAAGCGAGGATTGTCTTTGCCACGGCAGCTGGCCCCGAAGCTAACTGGCTGGGCACGGCGTGATATAATCCAGTGGTTACGGTGAACTCCCCATGGAGACTGGGAGGTATTCATCACCAGAAAGTCCAACGTGTATTCAACAGCAGACATGTGGCCAGAGAGAAAGAATGAGGAATGAGATGGAGCTGGTTTTGGATGCAGGACAAATGGCACAAACTACATAAACTGCAGGAAGACCCAACCTCACAAACACCTGTCATAAAAATAACGCTGCTGTTTGTGTAGTGAACAATAGAAACATTATTGCAACCGCATTTAACATTTCCTGTTTTAAACCAACAGAGCTGCACCAATTCTGTTGATCCCATGTGTTCATTTTAGGCTTAATTTCCCTAGCAACAAGGCAATATATATATATATTTTTTTTTTAAAACACCTACTTGTTTTGTGTTAACACACAAATTACCGGACCAACTTTGATAGAATGATGGACAAACAACACAACATTGCACATCAACTTTTACAAAACGTCACAAAAAGTCCTAATGTCCAAAACATCCTTTAACGACGTAAAAAAAAAAATCTCAAAATGGATGCTGTGGTTAAAGTGCTAATAAATGAGCACAGTACCTCATCAAGTGTGGCCTCGGTCCAAGTTGACTAATAATGGCTGACTTGTGTGGCCACAAAGAGCTTTTATAGACACAGTCGGAGACGAGTTATTTACTTAAATAAAAACGCGAATGATTATTTTGATGGTGTATTCTGAATTACATCACGTTAGCTGCTAATTAGCCCAACTCGCTGAGCTAACTTTGTTACCCTCGCTCAAATTAAAAGAATCCCCAAGGCAACTTACCGACGCCGTCTTCCGACTTTAAAACCATGTTCGCGTCGCTGTTCAACAGCCCGCAGATGAAGCAAGGCCCGAATGGGACAAGAATTAAAAACTTTGAGTAACTTTAAAGGTTAAAAAAGGGATTTGTACATGCGTTTGGATGGAGTGAAAATTTGACAACGGTATCCATCAAGACAGCCGGTGTTGAGGCTCAGACGAAGGGGCGTGACTTCAGCAGAGGCAGCCAATCAGAAGGTGACTATCTGACTCAATATCTGATTGGAGGAATAAAAATAAAAAGTTGAATATATTAAAACCATTTAATTTCATCATGATTTGATTTTAGCTTTCATTTGGCTTATTTAATCGATAGCTTTTTGATCAAACAAGAAGTAATATGTTTCTTTGTTTTTTGTGCCACAGTGAGGTAAATCGCCAGTTAAACACATTATTATTATTTGAATAACTTACTTATAGCAGATATATTATGAAAAAACACTTTTTCAGTCATTTTCTGTGTGGGATGCAGCTGTCGTATTGGATGTGTTTGGATGGAAGCAAAGGAGCCAAAAAGCATTGCAGCTGTGCACTTTAATCAGCCATTTTGGACACGATAACAACAGGATATGCTGAGGATGGGTTAAAGAAAGATCTCGGGAACTTGCTAATGGCCTTTTTCCTGAATCTGACAAAGAAAATGAGGTTAGATTAAATCTAACCGCTGAGTGGAGCAAACTTGGCTCAGTTTTACCTTGCAGTAAAACAAGACAATATGACAAATAATATGTACATAATCCAGGTCCACTCTTTTTATCATTTATTGTGGGTCCCAAATGGAGTTTGAATGAGGTGAAATGACACAAAGGGTACAAGGCGAGAGCGATGGGCCGTCGTGGAGATGGTACCACTCGGGCACCCACTTGAGAGGAGGCTCCATTCTGGGCCTGAGAGGATGGCGAATGTGCGTCACGCTCTCAATTGGAGCCCACCATGTCGTGCACGCAGGTTTTTGCCTGACTCATGCGTGTGCGTGCACAACAAAATGCCAAATAAACAAATGAACTAAACACAGCATGGTACGCACACACACACTCTTGGAAATCACCATGGCAACGGCTGCAACATGTTGCCCTGATATTCACATGAGAGATGGAGATAAACTGTGTTTAAATTCAATTTGACTGTTTTGACTACATCAGTGTACAGTGTAGTTATGCCACACAGTTTAAGGACCATTTTTTTATTGAGATTTTGTGTGTGATTATGTCAGACATAGATTTGAAGTTTTTTTTTTATTACGCCAGCCAAGATGCAATCAATCGGGAATGATAGTTTTGACTTTCGGCAATTGTTATGATTTACAAATGTGCTGTCACACCTAGCTTTTTGAGAATGATTGTTTTGATTTGATTTTAACAGGATATGATTATTCTATTACACAGATTGTTTTACTAATGACAATTAAAGTAAACAATTACTCACCTTTAGTAGCAGGAGCAGCAGCAGACTCCAGAGCTCGTATCGTCGGGCATAAAAACGCCTGAAAACTGGAAGCGCACAATTCGCTAACACTCCCCATAACGCAATCCCTCTTTGGTTGAAGACTCACAGCAACATCAGAATTTTTCTCCGTCCACTGACACCATCACTTTGCGATGGACTCTTCCAGAAACATGTTCTTCTTCATCTCACTCTCTCTCCACCGCTCACACACTTGACCTGACTCTCAACATCCACGCTCACACACTATCACATGGACACCCAATATGACACTCTGAACAGTTGCTCAAGTATTATTGGAAGTGATGGTGACAAATGGGCGTGCACACATGCACACCAACTCTTTCTCCCACTCGCGTGCCCATACATACACGCAGCTATTTTAATATCAGACGTGAAGGAATTTGCTTGCAAGAATTTATGCTGTCTCTTGGCTAATATTAATTTATTTTTTACTCTGGACCAATAAAACATTAGATTAAATAATATTTATATATACGTATATTTATATATATTTTTATCTAAAATAAAAAATAAAATAAACGTACATATTAAGTTTCTGTGTCATACTGACATTCACTTTCCCTTGCACTATTTTGGTCCAATAATAACTCTTCTTTTCCCTGCAGTGTTGACCTCGTTCTGATGACCTCTCTCTTGAGCTTTTCTGCCACCAGACATTTCACCTCTTCCCTTCACAGGTCATCTTTTGCTTTTTGATTATTTATCTTCATCTATTTTCACAGTCGAATATTTTCCCTTTCTGCTGCTTTATGGTAATGACAACTGTGCGTGTAGGCGGCAAAATGCAAGCAGCCTCGGCCTGGTCATTTGCATGCAGCTAAAGACAACAATCCAACAATATGACTCATCAGGAAAAGTATAGGGGGGAAAGTGTAGACTAAGAGAGACTTTTCTTCACTTTCTCTTCAGAGGAAAAGCAGCCTAAAAGATTAAGTGTTTCCTTGGAGGAATTTGGTGTTGAAAGACAAGGTCAAAAAACAAGCAAG
The DNA here is from genome assembly GCF_901709675.1 of Syngnathus acus. Taxonomy (NCBI): domain Eukaryota; kingdom Metazoa; phylum Chordata; class Actinopteri; order Syngnathiformes; family Syngnathidae; genus Syngnathus; species Syngnathus acus. The sequence continues at coordinate 4,373,981 of NC_051103.1, read as the reverse complement.
ACTGAAAGAATTTCAAAAATGATCAGAATCCTCTCTTGCATCCTCATTTTCCATTTTGTCTGCAAATGTAGCTAATTCAAGAATCAAATAGTACAACTGAATGAATATTAAATAGACACATTTTGGTCAACTTAAAATGTAAAAAAATATCTCCAGAATTGCAGCGTTCCCGGTTTAAAAGACAATAGCACATATCATTTATGTATCAGTGTTACTATCAATACGGTTTTAAGTACGTATTATTTTTTTTATAAAGTAAAAGACTCACATTACGGCTACTGTACTGTTATAGTCATTCAATGGCCTTTCACAATCCTAAGTGATATTACCTCGGGTGGCCACAAGAGGGCGACAAGTCACAGATATTCCATTGGAAAAGTTTTACATCAAAAAAATGAGTAGTTATACCGACTAACTTTAATACAAACGTCTTTTACAATAGAATTTATATCCTGCCTCGGAAACGCCAAGACATTTTGAAATAAACGAGTTTTTCGCATAAAAATCAGTTGGGGGGGGGGGGGGGCGCAAAGCAGGGCGTTTGACCCATTTTGCAGCAAACATCCGAAGGGCAAAGTCAAAAGCAGATCACATGCGGCTGTCTTGACATGCAAGCGCACGCAAGCACAGACACAAAAAAAGCGTCCGCGTGCACAAACAAAAGCACAAATTCACGCCCTCACAAGCTCCAATATCCCCCCCCCCCCAAAAAAAAAAAAAAAAAAAAAACTTGACACAGGAATGAACAGAAATGACAAAACCTGCTCCCTGGGCTGGGCTGCACATTTTTCAAATATTTTCCAACTGGAGTCAAGTAACTCTAGTGATTTTTCTGCTACGTCTTTCACAGTTGCTCGCGACCTAACTGAGGATTAGAAACGTATAAACAGCAATTAAAAAAAAAAAAAGTGATTTATTTGTATGTATATTTGAAGTTACTTTGTGTAAACTACATGAAAACAAATTATTTTCAAAATATGTGTTATTCTACTCCTATTAATTTTACTGTGTTGTATTTTCAGCAAAGCGAGAGAAAGAATATGCAAGAAAACATTGATCCTTTCAAAGATGTCTTTTTATTTGATAATATGGAATATGTGTGTCCTTTTTTACCGGACGTACACAAAGCCTCAGACACATGCACGGTGGTCTATTATTATTATTATCATCATTATTATTATTATTCACACACACAAAAAAAAGAGATGAATATTCTCTCTTCACTCTCACGGTGCTCCAGCGCAAGAGGACCTCGCCTCGACGGCTAAACACATTTTTAAGACAATGATTATGGAAAAACCGGCAAAAACGCACACAAAACAGATAACAGAATGGAAAATTTGAGTTTAAATTATGCCTCTAATACTCCTTTACATTTATACTGCATATAAACAATCACTTGCCAATTTATCTGGTACGCCTTGAAGAAAACCAACAAAGCATTACTTTTTTTTTGGGATGCTTTACTGTAGTTTAAATAGTTACAGTGGATATATGGGAAATTTATGAACAGTTCCAAATATCAATCAGTGCTAGCACAAAACCTTCAGGAAAGAAGAAAAAAAACAAAAAAACAACTACTACCCACATACACAGCTACAAGAGTGTGCACACTTTTGCAACCAACATTATGTCTATTTTGCCTCTAAAAATAGAGTTGTACGAGTTATAGGTCACAATAAGTTTTATTAAAATGATTTATTTTGGTGTAATTTTAATAAAAATTTCAACAGGGGTGTGTAGACTTTTTAAATCCACTGTATATATTATACAATTCCTTGAAAATAGGTGTTAAAATAAATTGTGTTGGTTTTTATCTTAGGGCACAGTACCTTTTAAACTAGAAAGTGTATGCAATTGTGTGTTTTTCTTTTTCTTCATATGTTTCCTTGCGTATAAAGCAGCGCTGTAGCGAGTAACTTGGTTGGAGAAAAGATGTAGAAAAGGAGGGGCACGGCCACACCGGACCCTCCGTACATTGGCAAACGGTGAAAATGCACATACAATCAATAAAGAACACTAGTATAAGCCATGAAATAAAAATTAAAAAATCCCTTTTTGTCTTAATTCCTTTCAACAAGCCTCTGGGAAGCTCTGTGAACGCGTGCCGTAAGCATAGCAATCCTACTAATCCTAATAATTGTGAAATCAGTGTTCAGGTCTTTCTGCATGGGGGGGTAAAAAAAAGTGCAAATCTAGTAAACTAACGCAGTGAATAATTCATCAAAAATAATAGTCAAGTAAGGACTAAAATGCATAGGTGTAGAGTGGGACACTGCAGATTAGAAGGTGACGCAAATATTAGTTGATTTAATAGAACGTGGTATATTATTATAAGTCTTGCTCCCATTTAACATATTCCATGGGAAACGGGAGCAAAGAAATGTCGACCTTTCTGGCTGTATACATTCTCACACACATGCACACAAGCACATCCTAGACTGGTCCAGTGAGTCATTTGTCACCAAACGAAAATACTGAATTGTGTTGTTTCGAAAGGAGATGAGCCTGACGTGGGCGCGCTTTTTTAAAAAAAAAAAAGGACACAAATAAAATGGCAAAATAAAAAAAAGGCAACTTGGAATATTTGCTTTGGATAAAATGGAGGTCATTGAAGTGACTCATCTTGCGCAGCTCAGGGATCGATTGGTTTGGACTTAACAGAAAAAGAGCTTCAGAGGAAGTGCTCTGTTGCTGCCCCCCCTCCCCAAAAAAAATAAAAAACTAAAGTTATGTCCTCCTGACGCCAGCCTCAGGAGGAAAAAAAAAAATCACTTGACCAGTCTCATGCCTCGAACGTGACAACAACAAAGAACCCTCATTTGGTTTAAAATGAACACAGAGAGGCTACAGACCCCCCCTCTAAATCAAAATGGCCTGATGTTTTTTTTTTTTTCCATGGGGGTGTGAATTAATACTTGCAAGGCCCTAGGGGTCCTCCGCGTCCAGGAACTCCTTCTTGGGCGGGGCCACGCCGCGGTACCAGGAGCAGGATCCGTCGGCCCGCTTGACGCAGGCGTAGTGGTTGGCCTGACGACCGTACACCTGCTTATCGATCATCAGGTCCGTCCACAGGCACTCCTCGGGGGCCGAGATCTCGCAGGGCAGTGAAGGGCAGCGAACAATCTGCAAGCCCACCTCAATCATAAACATTTTTTTCAAAGGATACGTGATAAAGTCGCAAAATCCTACCTTGCACTCGCAGCCCATCTGGTAGCGTTGGGTGAGACTCTTCTTCTGGGTGTTGCTCAAGAAGTCCCAGGGCATGATGTAATCGCACAGCGTCACGTGCATTTGCCCACCGGTGTCAGACTTGCCTGCGAAAAACAGAGGACGACAAATCAAATTTTTTTTTTTGGAAACATCTGCTGCGTTTGCAGTCTTCCGAGCGCTGCTGCAGCCTCCCGTTTTGTTGACGACGCTCCTTGCAGAGGAGGATGAGTCATGGCAGCATCAAATGGCAACGTTAGGGCTGCTTGTCATTTTGGGACGGAAAATTCATTCTTCTCGAGTACACACCAGAGATCAAGTACTCCTTCTTGCCGCTGGTGTCCAGGGTGACGCCGCACACGGCCGACACGGGCGCGGTGAAAATGGTATCGATGTCCTGGTTGGGTCCTTTGAACATCTGCGATGTGGAGAAAAAAACTGAGCAAACAACACACACACACACTCGATAATTGATTCGCATATACCTTGATCTGCTTGATTTCATACTGAATCTTCTTGATGGGGTTCCCGTAGATGTCGTTGCCGGAGTCGACCTCTCGTTCGCCAACCACCTTCGCTCGGATCACTGTTAACAAAAACACAAATTTGATGTAAAATTATTTTCCATGCTAGTATGAGATCGATTGGACCTAATGACCTTTGGCCTTCTTAAATAAAAAAACATGCTAGGGGCTTTTTTAGCGCTGCTGAGGCTTCCTGTTTCCAGACACGCTGAGCTGAATTTGCTATATAATGACTAAAAAAGGCTTTTCATTCTGCTCTATTAAAAGAACCTGAAAGATGATACGAAAACAGTGTGTGCGCGCGAGCGACGACGTCCAGCTTCAGCTATGCGTACGACATTAAATTCTCAATGGAAAATGTGAGCAAGCGAGTCAAGGGGGGGAAAAAAAACAAACCCCTTCAGAAGTGGAGGAAAACACACGCACGGACACACTCACAAAGTTTATTCACACACTTGAACGTCATACTGTAACTCCATTGATGTCATTTTTCCAACATAATTGGCACTCTAACAGTCGTCGGCACTGTGTGGTACTTGAATGCAAACTTTTTGCACAGGCTGAATAATGCTCAATGCTCGGAACTGTTTGCAGACCTCAGCATTTTCAGTCCCACTCTGCAAATATCCAGCACGTACACATGCACACGAGTGTGGTTGTACCTGGCTGGCGCTATGGATTGCATTCCTCTCCCCCCCACACCCCACCCCGCTTTCGCTTCCTGACCTCATTCTGAGTTGCAACAAGCACAGGATTAAGCTGATAGGAAGTTGCTGTTAAATTCGCAGTGTTGGCAATATGCACGGTGTAAGGCAAAGACCTGACCCCCCCCCCCCCCCCCCCCGCCCCAAAATAAGTCACTCAGTAGTGCCCCCTGGTCTATCAAGACTACACAAGAAGATGCTAACAGTCGAAGAAGACAATGTGAATAGGAGAAGACAAATCACAGACTGCAGATAGAACACCACAAGGTCATGTGATCTGCGCCAGGCCGCCAATCCGACAACAAACCACCAAGTGACCCACATTTCGATTGTTAGCGCTCTCAGGATGCAGCAGAATGACTCAGACTTGCATTTTGGACAACTTTTCCATGCAGGACGACGCCCCCCCCCTCCATTCAGCCCACCACCACCACCATGACGACCCTCTTCCTTTTCCACATGTTGAGCCAATTACATCAGGCTGCTCTAAAACTAAAACGTCAGCTGTAATTTCCGTCACGTCAGCCGTATTCCGTCTGCGACGCTAATGTGCAACAGCAGCGTGTGAACAAATACCTTTATTTTGAAATGTCCCAGTTGGGTTTCGACTTCCTCATTTACTACTTAAGCTCACCATATGTTAAATGGTGAAATCTAAATGTTCCTCTTTGGGGGGGATGTTGTTGCATAGACAGAGGTTCTAACAAAAGAAAGCTCTGGTCTACTGCGTTGCCATCTACACAAAGCAGCCATTTGTACATAACATAATAGCAATTCAATTGTGACATATTGGATGAGTAAATGTTGCACAATCATTCTAGTGTCCTATAGGGGCAGGGCATAGGTCATCTATCATCATTTTTGTAGGATAGAACCGAGGAGGAGCAAATACATTGAAAACAGCAAGGGCCCCAAAACAGATCCCTGCGGAACACCTAGACTCATAAAAACTGGAAACCACTCTAGAGCGCTACCAGTGATACCAACCTGGTATGTGGCCCAAGTTGAAATGGAAACAACATTGTAAGCATTACTGACCATTTTTCAAAATATATAATTGGGCATGAGTCCCACAAATTCTGCCGAGCCAGCCGCATAACCACGAGAAGCATTGCCGCACTAACGAGCAAGTTATAATAGTATTGTTTCCAAGATTTGCGGCGGGAGGATGACACCGCATAGCCGCTGCGGCTTGCAGCATCAATGAGCACGAAAAAAACAGCTGATCATACACGCTGGTTATTTACAGTATGGAAGCCACTACACAAACACCGCATCATTTTGACAGAGTGCGTTTGCAGGAAGCGCACACAGACTTGCGGCTTAAAAACAAAAATCCTGTCTACAACTTGGTACGTGTGAACTCCAAACCACATTTTAGACTTCCTGTAATGGTTTATTGACTCACGAAAGACACACCGGCTTACCAAACACATCCTGTTTGTCAAGGCAAGAAATCAAAAGTTTATTCGGCAGGATGTCTTAGTTGCTGCTAGAGTTCAACGTACATCCCAACTGACGAAAACAACACAACACTGGAACTTTCATTGCCCAGCCCCTCACTTGAAAACACACCCTGGATGTCATCCAGATGTCACCCGAGCTGCAGAGCTCCGCATCATGCGTTGCACTTCCAGCGTTACTGATGGTTTTTTTTTTTGGGGCGGGTTTTAAAGTTGCAAAGCATTCCAGTAATTCCAAAACTTGCACCACCCCTCCTCACAAAAAGGAGTGGAAATCAAGTCAAAAGACAGACTAGGTAGAGAGGAAAGTTTGCAGTGTGGTTGAGATTCGATTTCTTCTCAAACGCCCACCCCCCCCCCAAACCTTGAGACCGAAGCTTTCCACACTGCTTCTCTCTTTTCCCTCCGCGATGCCACGTTGACCCAGCCGAGCCGCGTCGGGATCCCGAAGGCCTCGTAAAGGCGCCATCTCATTTCCAGATTGCGCTTACTTACCGAAAACAAAAATCAGACAGAAAAAAAAAAATGACAGGCAGGCGGAAAGTTTTGCTTCCACATACTAATGGAGCAAGAACATGAAGTCAAAACTACGGGCACAATATTATTCATTCATTTATATTCACAAAGATCACACTCATTATGTTGTTTCCGAGGCAACTTGAAGCAGAGTCAGACACACTGAAGGTCACTTGAGGACTATGCATACACTTTAATGTCACAACTGAATCACTATTTTGTATTAAATGTTCCCCACCTAAACTGAAGGGAGCTTAGAAGAATGGGCTAAAGATTTGAATCATATTTGAAAAATAAAATAGATTTTGCTTGTGAGGGAGGAGCCACGTTTAGCCTGGGTTGTTAACAGTTAACAGCTGAGTTGTTGAGGTTTTTTTTTTTTTGGCTCAACATTTTTTACAAATTAATTCATAAAGTACTTATTTTTACGAATAATGTCAAATGAGCATGGAATATTTCAAAATAAAAAATATACAGCATAATAAATATTATAAATATATTGAATATTTCAATATGGGGATTCTAATTTGTGGGACATTTATTGACATAAGCAAATTTGTTGACCCAGTTTATCTTAACACTAACACTACCATAATAAATACAAATATTAAAAAAAAATCTCGACAAAAGTTCCTGCTCGGGTAATTTTACTTTACTACAATTTTACTACACTAGCTTTATCATATTTGGGTTTTGAGGCAAGCTATGTTTGCAATAAATCTTGCCAAAGTTTCCTGCTTCATTGACTGGCAGATTTACACTAAATTAATATATTCTCCATGTAAGCCCGGTTTTTACAGTGTAGAGAGGTCTGTGGTGGTCTCGTTTGGGGGGTCTGCAAGAGCAGGGGTGCTGCTGTACAAATCAGCATGCAAACCGAGTCGTGGCCTTGAGCAGCACACCCACCACTAGAACGTTAAACAGATCGATGACTAGGCTGCTTTTGGTTGCTGCATGTGGAACAGACACAGACAGCAAACAACAACAACAACATCACCACAAGCGTGTCCGGGCATGAGAGGGGCGGTGTACTCACCCACGTCGGCATTGCAGAATGCCTGTTGCGGGTGCACCGGGGCGCAGCTGCACGCCTCGGTCAGCTCCTCAGCCCGCCACACGAGCAGCAGTGCAAGCGTGCACAGAACGCCGTTCACGCTCAGCGGCATTGTTGATGCAGACACCGCGATGCGAGGTTATCTCTTTTTTGGCAGCGATGGAGATGCGAATGAAAAGTGACTCGTTTTTTTTTTTTTTTTGCTTAAAATATTTTTTTCCTCATAGAGCGAGTCAAGACAACAACGGCGTATGTCACAAATGAGAAGTTTCGTGCTGCATTCAGGGTTGGTGGAGCTTCGAAGTGCCGTTCAAGGACTCTTGTTATCGTCTGATGCGCGACTGTTTTATACTGCCTGGTCACGCCCCCTTATGGCTACGGCAAGTGGAAAAGGCCAAAGTAAATATAATCGCATCAACAAGACGGTATACTGAACATCCATCATACGTATTCCTGCAGCCAAATATATTCATTTATAATAAATATATAAATACTTTTGGTCCCACTGTTGACAATGAAGTTGCTCGACCAAATAAAATCTGCATGCACAGCAATTAATTTTAAATATTATATTTTATTCCAACATACACTGTTGATTGTGGTATCAATTTTGTACACAATTTCAGATGAATCATGCATACAGTCCTCCATTTTGCACAACACCTTTATTTTTTCAAACCAGCTGTGTCGTTTGTCCATCTTGAGCCGTGCACAGAAGTGTTTTAAGAATGTCCAGGAGGCCTTTTTGCTTTAAAAATAATGTCCAAGGCACGTAAATGTTTTAAGGGGGAAAAAAATGTACCGTTGTTTTGAGTTGGTTTGTTCAGTTACGAGCTTGCAAAGTCATAAAAAGAAAATTCCTGAGAAGAGATTATTTGGTTTGTAATGAGAGAGTAACTAAAATCATCATAGGTGAATTTAAAAGCATTCATCAAAAAATCCCTCGTGTATACGATATTAGTTCCACATAATAAGCACCTTTTTAAACATCTGAGTAACAATTGAGGAAAGAAGGAGTCTAAGGAGGCAGTGAGTCCTGCAGGTGGGCTTCTCAGAGGCCTTTGTTGAAATAGACGCACTGCACGCTGTCGCCGCACTTGGCTGTAATGGAGTCGCGGAGTTCGGGCTCGAGCTTCGACACTGCAAGGGTGCTGCGACACAAAAACGATAGATTATATACATTTGAAAAAGAAAAGAAATATTTCAGTTAAGACAGACAATCAAATTGGGCCTACATTATTTACTATTTTTAAATGATCAAATGTAGTAAAAAAAAACATTAAAATGTAATATACTGTTTTAAACATACGTATATAAATATAATTATATCTAAAATAACAATCAACGACTACTTCTGGAATAATAATAAGTATCCAAAGTAAATCAGACGTGAGTTACCATCTTTGCGGGAACAGAGCGCAGGCTGCTGGTACCATGAAGGTCAAACTGTTTCGAGACAAGCACAACAAAAGCGAGTTGACCCCCACACCGAGAACTTGTATCCTTCCATCGCCCTTTCCGCCAGATGTTGTACTTACAAGACGCCCACCATCATCACTTGAATGGGCCCGTGGAGGTACGTGATTCTCTGCAAAGGAGAAGAAAAGCAGTCACGGGATCGCTTTCAACAAAGAAAAGGAGGATAAGTGCAAAAGAGGATCAAACCTGCATGAATTTGTATTTTTCCATCCGTTGCATGATGATGGGAAGGATGACTGCGGAGGAGAGTGCACGTGAGCTGGGGGGGGGGGGGGGGGCAAAATATAGAACTGTTGTTGTTGTTTTTTTTTCTACATACTCATTCCCGGTGCAGCCATGGTGATCCTGGAGATGACCACTTGTGTGATGCCTTTCATCGCCGCTTTCTGCATGAGTGAATTAAGGAAGTTAAAGACCAGTTTTTTCTTCAATATCTACAAAAAATATATATATTCTCACCTGTGAGTGTCCCAGCTTGTTGCCGTTTTCATCGGTGACAGCGATGCCGTTCAAAATTTCCCTGAAGACACATTTTCAGTCAGAAGAAAATATATATATTTTTTAAATTGGCTTTTTTATTTTAAACAGTTGAGTCTTTGAGTTGATTTCCTGGCTAATTGTCAGAGCACACCAACTACCATTTAAAGTGCCGCTGAAAAAGCTCCTCATCTTAAAAGTCCTCAAAAGGTGGATGAGGGACTCACTGTTGTCGCATCATGGGAATGTTGACACAGTTGGCCGCTGCCACGGCCGCAAAAGGGACCCATCGTGCCACCAGCGGGGGGGCTTTCTGCGACAGAGAGACTTTACACACTTACGCACTTTGCGTAATTCGTGACAATCGTACCTTGGTGTAGAGGTTAAGTCCCACTGCCGTGGCTAAAGCCGTGCTGGTGGCCGTCACATAGGCCACGCCGATTTGCCTGAGGCGCACAATGGTGATGTCATTCCAAGCCTGCAATGGTGGCGGCTGTAACGAAGGCCTGACGTCTTACTTAGGGGTGATGGGCGAGGCGGCGTTGCGGTTGGTGTAGTTGACCAGCGCGTTGAAGGACTGATTGACCCACTGCCAGAAGACCACCGCAGGCACAGTTCTAGAAAGACAGCCATGAAAACACTTTCAGTCCCTTAACACACACAACATTTGTGGTGAAGTTTGCACTCGTCTACCTGTAGAACTGGAGCATACAGCCGGTGATGGCCATGCCGCCGGGGACCTGAAAGGACATGCGGCCGATGATGTTCATACGGTCGCCCGAGTCGGGGTGAAAGGCCGAGTCGTACAGCTTCTTGGCGTAATGGAGTTGCTCCTCGGTGGTACCCGGTGGGATTGAACCCGCCCTGGAACACGGAAGGGGCAATCAAACCCATGTCATGTACAAAAGTACATTTATTTTAGGGGGACGTGTCACCAACCTGCAGCTGTCCACCAAGGCTTTGGCCTCATCCAAGCGCGAGTCGGGCAGGAGCGCCGTCCGCCAGTCGGTGATGTTAAAGAAGTGTTTGAGCCGTCCCGTGAAGGTGGACTGGTCCCATCGCGGGGCGTCAATGTCAAACGTGGGGCTCAGTGCCATGGTGGAGCGCTGATATTTGTCCTCCAGAAATGTTTGACCAAAGACCTGAGGAAGGAAGAGCAATTACATTTCCACCAGGAGGAGAGTAGAAGTTGATTTATGGGTTCAAATTCAGTAGCAAGCACACAACAGTAAATCTTTTGACAAATAAGGGAAATGACCTAAATTCGCTTACTGCTTGCAAAAAAAAGCCACTTTTTTTTTTTTTTTAATTCAAACTGCTTTAAGACATTCATTTAATATTCAACTACAGCCCAGAATCGTCACATAAGAAGACTTTGTAAAGTTCGTAAGGGGGAAATGTGCCCTTTGTTACCTCTTCAGACAAATTCCTAACCAAATCCTCTGCTAGAAATAATTGACAAGCACCTAGTGAATGGTTCCTCTGCTTCTCTAGCTGCAGCAGCCTTCCAATACCCGACCAGAACCGGCAGAATCCAGCTTCCTAAATGAAAAAAATAAAAACATAATATACAAATTATTCACATGTGAAGTTATTCACAGATGTTGCAGCAATTGTCTTTTCAGAGACTTTGTGCAACCTCACCAGGCTTGAGCTGGATGGTTCTGGATCTGTTTACTTAGAAATGTGAGCTTGCGTCCAAAGTCAATAATTTCCCTAACACTGAGTTTTACTAACAAGATTAGAACGAATAGGCCTCTGCAGGAAATTACGCATGAACGTAGGCTATAGTAGAAGACGAGGTTGGAGAAAAAAAAAAGCTTCTTCGAGGTTGTAACGTTCAGGTGTGCAGGTGTTTAGTTAGTAAACAAACGCACGGATCATGGTTTTAAACGATTGGAGTAACTTCATACAACATATCTCTCTTAATTAATACATGTATTAAAAGTATAGCTATTAAAAGAAGCACTTCTGTGCGCACCTTGACAAACTGGATCTACAAGGCGGAGCGCATCTGGATGAAGTCCACACTGTCCTTAGAAGGGTTAGGCGTGAAATACGAATTTGATTGCATGCAAAAATAACCGAGGCTGTGATTTAATTGCATTCGAGAGTTGACAGAATTGGGTGGGTGGGGAGGTGATGCCAAAAAGAGGAGAGAAAACATATGTCCGGCAGACTGATGCAACTTGTGTCTCGTGTTACCGGCGCCCTGCCCGCGGCGACGAGGAAAAGAAAATGGAAGCGGGACATTTTGATGCTTTAGATTAGAAGTTAGGACGCAAAACTCACCTTTGAGCGGGTGGTCTGCTGCCTCTGTGTAAAAAGCTGTCAGGTCGAGTCAAGAAACATTAAAAAATGTTGCACGTGGCAAGCTCTCCGCCAATGACATGGTGGGGCAGCTCCCCGCGACATAGTAATCTGCTGGGTCCTAAAGCCTGAATATCACTCAGTATTCGCGCTTACTAAAACGTTAAAATCTTTAAAAATAAAAATCCACGGCCTTCCTACTCCCAAAATTTTATTCATATAACACGCAGAGTCACAAAACACCATACAGTTATATCTACACAATCCTCTAACAGATAGACAAACATATATTTGAAAGTATATGCTAGACAAGAGAAACGACAACCTTAAAATCTGGGGGTACGTGAAGCGACAAGACGCGAGGGCTGCGTGCGAGAGGCTTGTGATTGGTGGAGAACCCGGAAGCAAGTAAATGTGGAACGAGTTAGCGTGCGAGTCGAGTAATTGTTGTTTTCGTAGATTACGAGACCAACAGTGACCTATCGGACATTTGCAATGAACCTCAGAAAAATCACCAGTGTCTTTAAAAGTCGTTCTTACTGCTGCGGTATGACAAACAAAACACATGTAGGCACGACACGGTGGTTGCATGCGCTTACTTGGCTGTTGTCAGGGAAATTAGCCCCATTGTCGCCACCTCTGGTGTGGCGTGGTATCGTAGCTCCCAGAGAGTCGCCCGGGTCCTAAAGTCCGCAATAATTAAAACGAGTCTAGTGCTATAGCCTGCGGGGCAAAAATACACGTAATGCAGTGGACTGCAAAACCATGTGAATTGGTAATGGGCCGATGTTTTGAATTGCTCTGTCGCCCTCTCGTGGCTCTTAAATGAGCGCTGCGAAGAACGACGTGCAGTAAAAGAGTACTACGTTTACTGTACTCCATCGGCTATATGTATACAGCTAAAGCTACAGCTAGCGTAAACCACTACTCCGCGTGACGCCACACTCCAGTCCTAAATCATTGACGAAATAAAACGAACTGATTTATGCGACTAAATGTAGGTAAAACACAAAGCAGTTGGTGCAAGCAACTTCAGCCTCACTGTCGCCACCTGTGGATGGGAGTGTGAACAACATATTGAATTTTTACGTCCAGTAGTTCGCTTTATTCCAATCACATTTTAAGTATGACCACTTATCGTATTTAATGCGTGGGGATAATATCATTAAAGTGTTTTCCAAGCACTTTAGCGGCTTGATAATAGCCACTTACTCGGGCGCGTTCCTGTGCGAGTGACGTCATCGTCCTTAGTAACCCTCCGCGGCGGCGTCTCCACGACACAAGACAACAAGATGGTGAGTATCCGTAATTCCCTCGTAATGACCGTTAACTAGGTGAAAACGGGTCAAAATGTGCTCATTCAAACATAGGCGGGATTGCAAAATGGTTAAACCTGTCCGCTGGAGCAATCCTCAAAAGCCATCTTGTTGCGTTAGCTTCAGTTGCCAGGAGGAGATTAGCAAATTAGCCGCGTTTAGCATCTTCCGTACCGTCGATATCCGGGCCCAAAGCCAGTCAGTGAAAAGACAACAGGACACTAATTCAGATGTTATGAAGACTAAACGCGTTTAGATTGATGATGTCAACATCACGTTTGGAAGATGTGCAACAATGGCAGCCATCGTTGTTACATGTTCGTTAATGCCATTTGCAGGGATTGCTGTCAATCCTGCGCAAACTGAAGAGCACACCAGACCAGGAGGTGAGGATATTGCTGCTGGGCCTGGACAACGGCGGGAAGACCACCCTGCTCAAGCAGCTGGCCTCCGAGGACATCAGCCACATCACCCCCACCCAGGTAAGCAATGATGCACTTTGGCAACTCGGCTCAATTGCAGTCCTACTTTTAAAAATGCTTGCCTATTTTACCAAAGCAAGCTAACAATGTCATGGTCCCGTGATGGCTCCCCTAAAAAGTCACAATTTCTCTCCTCCTCCAGGGCTTCAACATCAAGAGCGTCCAGTCGCAAGGCTTCAAACTCAACGTTTGGGACATTGGCGGCCAGAGGAAGATCAGGCCCTACTGGAGGAACTACTTTGAAAACACTGACATGCTCGTACGCTCGTAACATTATCGAAACGTTTTGGAACTGCGTCAGGGTTCGTATGGTAATTTGTTATTTGTTTACAGATTTATGTCATCGACAGCGCTGACAGGAAAAGATTTGAGGAGACGGGGCAGGTATGTGAGGTTAATTGAGACTTTGGTGACATTATTCACGCTTCAGAAACATGCTACGAGTCATCTGATGGCAGCCATTTTGAGAATCCCTGTTATGACAACTGACTTATGTTGTATTATCTTTTCAGGAACTGGCCGAGCTGCTGGACGAGGAAAAGCTGAGCGGTGTGCCCGTGCTGATCTTCGCCAACAAGCAGGACCTCCTGACGGCGGCGCCGGCCTCCGAGATCGCCGAGGGCCTCAACCTGCACACCATCCGTGACCGCATCTGGCAAATCCAGTCATGCTCCGCCCTCACCAGCGAGGGTATCCAGGTCTGCCATCTTTTCCTTTTGTCATCAAGCAGTTATTCTTTCCATTCTTTTGCTCTTTTTTTCAAACTCACTTAACCCACAGGAGGGCATGAACTGGGTGTGCAAGAGCGTCAACTCCAAGAAGAAGTAGCTCGTCTTTTCAGTCGTCTTCTCCTCAGGAGGACGTGCGGCAACGTCTCCTGAGCCTTAAACACTCCGGGGTACAACTTGTGAATGTACACACTACAACGAATCCAACAAAGAGGGTTTTTAACTGCTGCATTCCCGCCCGTCACACTTTTAACTATTTCCGTCGAGCTGCTGTCTTTCAAGAGGAAGATTGAAAGTCAAAGTGTGTCATTCTTTTCGAATCGTTCCACGTGCGCTTTCATGGCTCTGTTTGACGTGAGGTCTTCTATTTTTGTAAGCGTTTTATTTATGGCAGAGTTAAGTAGAGTGTGCTTTCACCACCCTAAACCCACGTAAGAACGATACTGTATATGATATGTATAAAAAGAAATTAGATGAATTAGAGGCGTTTTTAAATCCACTGTAAATAGTGTGGGGATCCCCCCCTCCCCTCCTGCGTTCGTATCTTTTATGCGCATTACTCGGCTCTATTTTGTAGTCCTCATACTGTACCTGCAGATTGTTTTTGTTTCACTTCTGTGACATTTTTTGGGATTTAGATTGATATTCTCGAATGTAATCTGTGCTAAAGGTACTGTATGTGAATAAAAGAAAGAAAGAAAAAGTGTATGCTTGCCTTTTGTGTTATCAGCTGTTGGTGTCAGTGAAGAGGTCTCTGCACTGTGTGTGGGAGACAGCTCGACTCAAACGGATTATTTCAAATGCTCTCGTGGTGCGTTATTGCGCAATCTAGGTCATAGCATCATGAAAAAGACAAAATGCTTTTAACGTGGGCTTAAGTGCTCGTCTTATACAAACATCACTCAAACACGTGCATGAAAAAAATAGACAAACGATACATACTATATGTTTGACATTTGTATAGTGGTTAACTAAATTATGAATAAAAAAAAAAAAATGACACGAGTGGTGGGCAACTATGTCTCTCTTTCCATTGCATCCGACAGCTGCACGACAGCTGTGCATACTCGCATGGGAGAATGTCAGGAGAGAGAAACAAGGGAGTGTTTTATTACTATGTGGGCGTACTGTAGGAAGTGAGACGAATCATTAAAAAAAAACGTGTGTGGAAGGTTGGGGCACATAGGTAGGAGTGGCAGGAGGGTGGGTCGGGAATGTGTAAGTGTTCTTAACAAGGCTTGCCAAATAGAATGAACACAGAATCATATCATGGACTTTTAACACAATATTTAGCCATTTTTACCAGCTAATGCTAATCTGTGCAAAGATTGCAGCTCTATTTACCATCGATTCTTTCTCCTTGAAACTTCAACCACTTTGTTACCATTTTAAGAATTAAGGAGATTAAATTGTAATATTAACTGTTGTGAAAGTTCTGTGAAACATTGTTGTTACTTTAATCAACCAGGCAGGAAAGATTTAAATTCCTTTCTTTATTTGGAATTCTCCAACTCATGTCGTGTCATTTTTCCATTTCACAAAATATTTACAAAAAAAGATACTTTCAAGTTGTTGTTGTTTTTTTGTACTTTCTCTCACAGTCAAGTGTCCTTAATGGCTTCTATGTAAGAAGGATGACCGGTCCATTCTCATTCTTTTAGAAAAAGTAGATCATGGTACAGTCCTTTTTTTTTTTAACTGCATACAATGTCTCTTCTTCTGAGTGCTTAAAAAAAATGTCTTCCTTTGCGTGCTTACAGCAGCAAAGAGGAAGCCAAGCGCTATCACGTATGTGTGAGTGTGTGTGCTTACTGAATGGAAGTGACATCATCGCCCTGAAGGAAGTACGTGAAACAGCGTCGTCAGATCCTCTTCCACTTGACGCCTGATTGGTTTGGTCTCGCCACTCTGGGCTCTTATTTCTCGTGAAGTTGAGGGGGTGGGGGGTTACGGGAAAGCGTCCTACAAGTGCATTGTGGGTATTGGGTGGAAGAGCTTGGGAAGCAGTAACAAGTGCCACAACAGAGGGGACCGCCCCCCCCACCCCCAAAAAAAAAAGGCTTTCATGACAACGACGTAAGGCAACGGACCTCGGTGGATGCTGAACCGGGAACACTTGAGTCTTTTTCCTTTTTCTTGGCCCACCCATTAAAAGTTCATTTCCATCTCTCACTCTATAAATAACAGCTCCTCTTCTGCCTCCTCCCTCAGAGTCTCTTAAAACTCGCTCGGGTTTCTCGATGCTTCCTTTTTAACGCTTTTAACGTACATTTTACAACACTGACGGAAAATAAAATAAAAATAAAAAGCAATCGACCCTGCCCCCGAATGTGTATACATTGTATTCTAGAGGTGTGTGTGTGTGTGTGTACAGTTTAAATGTGTGTAGGCTATAACGGCTTTAAAGCAGTCTATCGTAATCCCCTGCATATTTGCGGTTCAAATTTTTGTGCTCTTTCTGAACAAAAAAGGGCCAATTTATTTTTAAGGGAAATGTAAAATGAGTTAGAAACGAGGGGGGAAAAAAATGTGACGATATTGTTGGTGGTAGATTTACAGTTTAAACTACTAATATAGGCTATTAGGAGGTCACCCATTCTTTGCAAATAGCAAGGGATTACACATTTTGCTGTGTGTGGTCTGTATGCATGTGTATGTGTGTGTTAACTAGTGACGTAGTGCTTTGCGGAGGGCTGCCCGTACAGCCCGTAGAAGTCGGCGTGTCTGTGCGACTGCGAGGCGTCAATCCAGTCGCGCACTGCCAGGCCCTGCATGGACGGCCCCCCAGAGGCCAGGCCGGGCGGCGGGGGGTAGTCCTGCGCGCTGACCCAGGGGAAGGAGCCCGAGCGCGGGTACGGCGGGTGGGCGCGGTGGCCCGACACGGACGGCACCCCGGAGCAATAGCAGTTATCCATGGTGCACACCAGGATCTTGCGCCCGCCGTACTGCGGCAGCACGGTCTGCTGGGAGGAGTGCGAGGAGCCCCCGGTGCCGCCGCCCCCGCCGCCGGCGGGGGGGAAGTGTGAGGAGCCGAAGACTGAGCCGGAATGGTGGTTGGCGCCGTCCGTGATGTGCGGTGGGCCGCAGGGCTGATTGGCAGACTGACCTTCTCCGGAGGACGAGGAGGAGCCCAGGTAGGGCTGCTTGCTCGAGGAAGAAGAGGAGGAGGAAGAAGAGCCATCTTTGAAACTCGCCGTGCCGTTTTTGCTCGAGTTTCCTTCCGGGAAGGCGGCGGAATGTTTCCGTTTCTCTACTCCCGAGGCTGAGCTTTGGTAGCTGGGGAAGGCCGGGACAGATTGCAGGAAGGTGGAGGGAGGGGTGAGCGGAGCTGAGGGTAGACACGAGAACATGTTCATGCAAAACACTTCACGAAGGACATTTTGACACCTCTCCCAGTTTGTACCTTCCAGCGTTCTCTTCAAGCTTTTCTCCCGCTTGGAGATCTCCGAGAGGAAGAGCTTGGCGTTCAAATTGCCCACCTTGTAGGGCGGCAGAGTGCTCCCCACGCACGCCTGAGACCTACAAAACATTCCAGATGAGACCCCGAGTACAAGCTATAAGACTGCAACGCTGACACCCCTTATACCTGTCAGCGAGGATCTTGACGGGCTTGGTGTTCTTCATGAAGCCCAGCTCCTCCGCCTTTCCGAACGCCGTGTTGATGGCACTCAGCAGCTTGTGCGCCTCGTGCCGCTGCTCACCCAGCGCCAAGACTTGGGCGGCGTTCTCCTGGCAGAAGCGCGCCTGCGCCCGCTCGAGCGCCTCCAGCGTGCGACCCAGGTCCTCCTCCAGGAGCTGATGCATGCGCTGGTACTGCAGGCGCACGTCCTCCTTCAGCTCCAGCACACGGTCCTTGTGGAGGAGGAGGACAAGGAGAGTCAACACAAAATGGAGGCTGAATTGTGCAGTTACAGTGCGCAAACACACCTCCACCACGCACTTGTCCGAGTCTAGCTTGCATAGCTGCTCCTCGATCTCCTGCACGCGGTCCTCCACACGCTCCTGCTGCTTCAGTAGGCTTTGCTGCAAGGTGACAGAAGAAAAGCAGAGGAAAGAAGGTCTTTAAAGAGTGCAACAATCCCCCCCCCCCTCCCTCCATCCCCGCTTAGTTAGTCTCAATCCGACACGCACAATCCCCACAGGAGGGGAGGACCATGCTGCCATGGCAACCCGCAGCTGTTTTGTACTTGCACAAGTGTGTGTGTGTGTGTTTGTGTTGGGGGGTTTGAATTGATAAATGAACCAACATAAGCAGGCAGGAAAAGCTCTCCTCCGCTTTAGTGGCCAGCTAAAAGCATGACATGTTTTCATAATTCAAGAGGGAATGGAATGCTTTTCATTTCTAGTTGTAGCGGGTTGTTTTATTTGGGCAAGGCAGTCAAATGAGCACATCCGAACAAAATGCTAATGTCAGCAGACAGACATGTCTCTGTGTTCACTGGGCCCATCTTTATCCGGATTCCACTATGTGTAGCACGCTAGCATGCTAGCCCTTGCAACGAGTGGAGATGGGATTGCAAAAGTGTCCGACATGGTTCGAAAATCTTAAACAGACAGCTGATTTTATCATTGGTTCCCTGGCTGAAAACCACTGGCCTAGATATCTCACACACAGATACACACACACACATGGTTGCCATGTTACATGCAGGACTGTGACCTGGTTGTGCTGATTGATTGAGTCGGGCTGTGAGCAGAAAAAAAGCTGCGGGGTCGAAGGAGAAGAAGCTTAGCAGAGGGAGGTTGCAGCTATGGATACGTAGGGCAGGCAGGGGATGGGCGGGTGAGATTGGGCACTGGGGGTCAAGGGAGGGGGGGGGGGGACTCGGGAGGGCCCCTCTTTAGCTGTCATTTCAGCACAGTGTCTTTTCCATCAGGACCAGGGGGGGCCATGAAGAAGGTCTGGCCGCGCCTGGAGGTGCAGGGAGGTGAATTAGATGGAAGTGCAGGGGAGGGGGATGGCGTAGCGAGGGGGTTGAAATCATATTAAAGATGGCTGATTGAGCTGGAATCAACGATTATTCATAAAGGGGCGGCTGGCAAAGAAGAGGTAGGGTGGATTTGGTGAATATGGAAATATATGTTAAATAGACCCTCATATCTACATACATGAATGCAGAACAGTGTAAATATTCGACCCTAAATAATTCAGCGGGCTCTAATTAGCGACCATCCAGAGCATTAATAATGGAGGAAAAAGATGGCAAAGATTTTTTTTTCTTTCGGGGGGGAGGGCGGCATGGCTTCACAGTTCAGATGGGCAACCACGCCCCCAACCCTAACCCCTGTCACCCCTCCTGCTGACTCATTGCGACAGGAAGTACAAGGCGGTGTGACAGGGTTGACACCGAAAGCCGGCGTCATGAGTCAGTCGACGCCTCACGTTTCCCCCCCCTCTGACTAATCCCCCCCCCCAACATGCATATTCCTTTGAAAAATGTATGTGTGTTAAAAAAAAAGGGGGGTCAAAACACCAGGAAACCAAGATGTCATTTAAAAATAAAATCCGCACAATCGAGTGACGAATCACTATAATCCCTCGCTGGCGATCCCCGCGCAAGGATGCATCTGCGGCGGGGAGATAAGAAACCCGCCCCCCCCTTCACAATGAGGGACCCTCATTGTCCCCTCCACCCGCAGCCCCACACCCTCCGCCGCTCACTGCATTGTGTGGCATTCCGACAGATGAGAAGGACGACTGCAGCAAGCTGGACGTATATTGCGGCCTTTGCAACGGAAATGTGACCATTTCAAGGACCCGATTTAAATGTGCTTGTTGTTGCTTGGTGACTACACGAAATGTAAAGTGATCGCTTTTGCCTGTGTGTGCGCGCGCGCAATGCTTCCAAGAACGCACAAAAGCACTTATTGATTATGGATAAACCTGACAGAATTCCCTCAAGATGGCCGACATTCACTTCTATGGATAACGTAGATTTAGGTCACTGTGGTACGGAAATAAAAAAAATTGCTCCAGCCTCCGTGTGCATGAATTCAATCTACCCAAGGCCTTCGGCATTAGTTAAATTATCAATGGGACTTTTCAAGAACCCAAATTCGACTCACATGGTCAAATAGCAAGTCCGCAATAACCTTAAAAATAGCAGTTACGAGGGGACTGTGGTGAGTGCGCGGATGTCTTACTCTGATGTCGTTGCGGCGCAGCTCCACGTCGGCGACGGCGTGCCCGTGGCTGGGGTGACAGCGGGCGAAGCAACAGTATTGGCACACCGCAGTCTGCTCAGCCTCGCAGTGATACAGCCGGTACTCGTCGTGCTGCGGGCACGTCCACGCCTTGACCGCCTCGGCCTCCACCAACAGATGCCCGAGCGCCGAGCAGGGCTGCTGCAAGTGGGTCTGCACGTGCGACTGGCAGCACGGCGCGTTGCAGCGCAGGCACACCTTAACGGCGGGCAGCGGGGGGCCACGTCGGCACAGAATGCATTGAGGCGGCGGCACGGACGCCTTTTCCACGCTGAGGGCATTGTACTTCTCCACGATGTTGGAAAGCTTGTGGTTCTTCTCCAGGCTGGGCTTTTGGCTGTACGCGTGGTTGCATTCGGGGCAGCGGGCCAACGTGGAGTCCTTGGCCCAGGCCTCGCTGATGCACGCCCGACAGAAATTGTGCTTGCAGGGCAGCTGGATGGGCTCGGAGAAGACGTGCAGGCAGATGGGGCAGATGAGCTCCTCCTCGAAGCAGTTCTTCCACGTCTCGGCCATGTCAGACGCCATGGTGGCGGGAGCAGGCATACAAAAAAATGCCTCGGGGTTTCGGTCTGTGTTCTCACGAAACCCGAGCCTCCCCCCCACAACACCCTTCCCAGAAAAAAAAACCTGACACTGTCCTTAAAGTGTGCGTTTACCTTTGCGCTGACACCCTGACTTGTTAGTTATTGCTGCGGCAAGTTCCGGAAAACTAACCAAAATGAGAACACACAGAGTGAGGCTGACGTTACAAGATTACTGTAAACTGTGACACACAAACACACAGGGAGTGATTGTGTGTGGCCTACAGGAAGAAGCAGCCTGCAGGTAAAACCTTGGAATCCAAACAAGGCACAGATAACTAAGCCAGGGGGGGCAGCCAAATATGCAAATGAGCACACGACCTCCTGCACGTGCACTGACAGCTGCCAGGGGCGTGTTCGTGTACCTGCTCCCACACCCTGATTAATGCTTTATTTTTTATTTTTTAAACCTGACACTAAACCTATAACAGTCACTCTCCAGAAATACCTAACAGAGCAGCACAGGAGGCTCGGCTCGGTTAAGTGCACAGCGGCCCACAACAGATTCCGATTAAAAACGCCTCGGTTTTGTTTTGACGTGAAACGCCATTTCCATGAGATGAATAATAATCCAAACACTCGCACACATACAGACAAGGCCGCGGCTCTCTCTGGCACTTTCCACTCGATAACAAAAGGGCCTACTAATCTTATTAGATGGAGAAATCATAAATGCATAGCCGGGCCGTTGCTTTGGATGCGGTTTCACTGCATAGTTGTCGCTTTTTTAAGGGCTCCAATCGAAACCACTGAACAAAAGAGCATTTATTTAGCTTAAGGATCTGCAGGAATGTTGCTTGCTTCGACACTCATCGATCGAATAAGCTCCTCCCTCCTTTCACAAAAAATACAATTATTCTTAAGTTATGACTTAAATCTTACTTTCTGCTTATTCGCCTGCTCTCGCCCCCGCCGTCGACCAACGACATATTTAATCGACTTATCTCGACAAAAATCGTGGGGGGGAAAAAACGAAGTGACTCACCTCACCATTTTGTAGCACAGGTACACATTTTTTAAACCACACTATCCTCACAAACGCATCCCTTGCTTGCATACAACATATACATTATTTTCTTAAATATATATTTGTAACCGTTCCAGGGTTAGAATATAAAAATATGAGGATATTAAAAGGGGAAGTCGCTCCGCTGTCCTTGTTATACGGGCTAGCTGCTGTCATCAGCCATCTTGATATAAAAAAAAAATAATACAGAGGATATCCACCGTGAAAAAGGTTGGAGGTCGTTTCACCGAAGCCTTTCGACTATTTACACAATATTAACGACGACACGGTGACTAAAAACGGTCGGGTTTTTTTGGTTTCTGTTTGATCATACTCTTCTCTCTTCAGGTCCAAAAGTCGACAGTCCTGACGTACTTGCTATTTAGTCACGGCCCATATTTGGTCACACGGTCCGGTGTAAGAGTCGACTATTCCTGATTTATAAACATCCAACTCGCTTTGGTGGTAAGGGGAAAACAAAAAATATAATTTGACGCCTTCTTCTTTGATGGCCTCCTTTCTTCTTGTGCCTCACTCTGCCCCAACGAGGCTGTCGACAGAGGAGGAATGCGGGCGAGCTGGACGCTTCCTCCCGTTAGCGTCAATACAGACGAGCGGCCCAACAGGCCACTTCCGGCGTTTCAGAATTAACTATTTCCGGTTTTCAAAATAAAGCACTGACGATCAGTCGTGAGGACCGTTTGACTCAGAAGTGTTATCACTGCTCTTAATATTAGGGTAAACAATGGAAGCTGGTTACATACCAAGGAAAATCAGCATGTGATCACGCAGACCATTGTCACGAGCAGAATAAAAACAAGTGCAAGTGTTTTTCTAATACAAACTTAATTCAATTAAGTTTGCGTCGATAGTTATGTTACAAATAGTGTATTTCTGTATGTTTCTAACACGTAAGTCCTTTCCTGCGCACTTGAACATCTCACAATCGTAAATGACCTTTGACACATGCTGCAGAGAAGGAGTCTGCACACTTATGGGTGTTGTGGGTAGATTTCTTTCTCTTTAACACGTAGTGTTGGCTCGTGAGTGACTTCCTACAGCAGTTGTTCTTAACCGGGGGTTAGGGTTAGGGGTGCGAGAATGCTTCCTACTGGAAATGCGTTCACTCACAGATCCGTTGTGTTGTCGAACGGGAAATGCAATTCACGACTCGTTCATGAACGGGAAGTGACGTCATCTTCTTCGTTTTGTTTTACGGCGAGGTGGCGCCAGCTTCAATGGGCATTACCGACACCTACTGGTTGAAATCATATGAACTGAAAAAAGAACGATTCACTGTAGGAAGTGATTCGTTCACTCTCGTTCACTGAAAAGATCCGTTCTTTTGAACGAATCGTTCACTCACGAGCCAACACTAGTGCCGGTAAGAGATTCAAGAGATTCAAGAGTTTTTATTCGCCATGTTTGAGCGTGCCAAACAAGGAATTTGACTTCGGTAAAACACACCCTCTGTTCAACATATAGGTGACTAACAACACTCAGGACATGTGAATAATGGCAAAAACAGTGTAGACAAATTCAAAAGGTGTGAAGAGCAGGATGTTATTGCACAGTAATGCCTCTGAGACTCTATGAGTGGTGTGAGTTCATCAGAGCAACAGCCTGGGGGAAGAAGCTGTCTCGGTGTCTGCTGGTTTTGGCGTACCGAGCTCTATAACGCCGTCCGGAGGGGAGTAGTTCAAACAGACTGCAACCTGGGTGAGAAGGGTCTGTAGAGATGTTCCTTGCACGTTTCCTGGTCCTGGACAGGTACAAGTCTTGGATAGAAGGGAGGTTGATTCCAATGATCTTTTCTGCAGTCCTGAAAAGATCATTGGAATCAACCTCCCTTCTATCCAAGACTTGTACCTGTCCAGGACCAGGAAACGTGCAAGGAACATCTCTACATTGGTTGTAGTTGTATTGTTTGATGTGTATGGGTTGTTTCCACTTGATATTAAAAAAAAAAGCCGTATCATTGTGTGTGTGGGGGGGAGTCAATGAACGATTCGTTTGAACCAATCTTTTGTGTGAACTGGTTCTACAGATTCAGTTCACCTGGAAGAACCGGAATGCACATCACTCATGTAGAGGAAGCCCCGCGATGATGGGCGTCTAGAAACTGAAAGAGACTCTTGTTGTTCCTCCCGACACAAATATTTAATTAAAGGCGATTAATTTGACTGAACTGAAGAGAAACGCGAGGCAAGGGAAGTTATTGTAAGCCATACAATGTTATCTAATGGTCGTTGAATAAAAACTAACTCGACATCCACGCATCATAGTGAAAAGAACAATTTTCATACAAGAGAAATACACCAAAGTCATAAATGCTTAACAAACATGTATAAATCATTGAAATAAGAGTCTTACAGCGCAAAGCATGCTGGGAGATTACAGGATTTCTGAGTCGTCTACGTCACCCCCGTGCGTCATGCTGCCTGTTAGCTCATCTCTTTTTAAAATAGTGAATCAGAATCAGCTTTATCGGCCAAGTTAGTGCATGCCAAACAAGGAATAAATAGTGTTTAAAAAAAGCCAAACCTGTCAGCCATTCTTCCCAGTTATGTTTTTTGAAGGGAGTTCAATTTCACTTCTTTGATACATGCGAATTATTTTGCTGTTGTGCAGGTTCTCCCAGGTTTTCATTTCCAGAATATAGTCGTGATTTGCGTAGAAAACCACCCGGCTCTTGTCATGCCTCTGGAAATAATAGTTGGAGTACTTTGTGTAGTCTCTCGTCATGAAGCCGTATGCATCAACCTGTGTGGAACAAAAAGAATTGGACGATGATCAGAATTTCAGTCAGTCAGTAAATGATTGTGTTACTTACTATATCACATGTGTGGAGAGCCAGGAAGAGTGCAAAAGCACCATTGGTTGGTCGGACTATTGCCCAGTAACGTTTGTTCAAGTTGGGAGATTTCAGGAACCTGAAAAGTGGCGCAAATATACTTGCAGTAGGAACAGCGTGGTCATGAAACATAATTAATGAGTGAAGCTCGACCTGTTGCGCACATATCGCAGAAAGTCTTGATGCAGGACATAAAAGCGGCTCTCGTTGTATTGGCCCGAGTAGTAAATCCGGGGCCTGGATGTGAAATAAAAAAAATAAAAACAGGAATCATACAGCTGTAAAGTCAAAAGATTTATTTTACAACTTTTAGAAAACCCGTACTTGGATTTTTTAAGACTATTGAAGAACATGACAATACTTTTCTAATAATAATAAATCTCCTGAAATCAGATAGGACATGCTCAATAACATTCAGGCCAGGCGCTTCGTCACCGTTTGTTTTTGTACGGGCCAAACTGCACCCTCTCTCCACGGAGGAGTCCTTGAAGCCACTGGAAGTCCCTCATGCCCTCTGGAATCATCACATATTTGATGCCCTGCATAAAATAAGCTGCATGAGTGAGCAATTGCGATATTGAATAAATAAATTGAGTAGGCTTACCTCGTCGTGGGGGGCAGACTTGTAGCCGTATTTCTTGAACAAATACAAAGACGTAGTGATGGAGTGAGCAGTGTGGACGTAGACGGATGTTCTGTTCCCCACGTCATCCTCGTAGCCCGCGGTTACCGCGCCGTTCATCCTGACAACCATGATTAGCATTATTTTGTGTAGTCATCACTTCCACACAATGATGAAAACTAGACAGTTGGAAGTTGAGAAGTTAGCATGATAAGTTTCAAATACCTGGCTGGACAAGAATGTCACTTCTCCTGTCCAACGAGCAGGACACTTTTGTCTGCCTGGTATTGTGAACTTGTCATTTCAAAACAAACAGCAATCCTTTGTCACTGATACATTTGATACCATTGTATGTGTTGCTCATTCCTCCGTCGGGCTGAGATGCATACCGGCATGAATACAATGTCACAGGACAGTTTAAAGTATTGGGGACACCTCATCATCAATGGAGGCATATGAATCTTCACAGTTACATGTCAATCAATAAATGCAGATTATGAATGGACGTTAATTACAACATAATCTCACCATTGTGTAGTACAGGACCAACCCACGTACAAACCTTTTCTTCTGAATGATGCATGCTGGAAAACTGGTTTTCCTATTTCATTTCCTCCATTGCGCATTGTGGTGTTGTGCACGCGCGACTTGAGCAATATTTATTTAAAACATCCTGGAGCTTAAAGGATGTTATGAATGCTTGCTGCTGACACTTAAGCTCAGATAATGGACTGATATCATATTGCATGACAACTTGTAATTATATAGAGTTTTAAATTAGTCTTCAGTGTAAACTCACTCCACTTTAGGATGTTCTTCCCTTTTAATGCATTTAACATGCTATACAGTATATCATTGGGATTTATTCTAAAACAGCGAGGTGATAAATCAACCAAATGGCTGGAAATCAAAACAAAATTTTACCTAAAGACGTAATCGTGCGCGTCAATTTCTTTGCCCATTTTGGAGCCGTTCAGGATGCCAGCAGTACCCACCACAGCGCAACGAATACAACTGCCAGCCTTTGGAGACAGGAGAGGCTCCTTTGGCTCCGGGATCAACTTGACTGAGGACATTACATCTGACAAAAATAGGAAATTATTATTAGAGTCATGGCAAATCTTTAATGGACAAAATGAAAATGCCTTACCATTATAAGAGTAATCCATGAAGCCAAACGGGTTGTTGAAATGGGAAAGTCTGTTCCACTCACTCATGTTGAGGTTGTTCTTGTGTAGGAACAAGCGTATTTTGGGGAGGAAAGCCTTCTTGAAGGTCTCGTCCGTGGAATTCCTCAACGATTGTTGGCACATCTAAGGGGGGGGAAAAATATACATTTTCTTTTCTTTCATCCCATGGTGTGTACTTACTGTGCTTGCGGGTCCATCCTGGTTGTACACGTCTTCAAAATCCCACACAGGAAGTTTGGAGAAGTTGGATCTAAAGAGGATGGGCATGGGGGTGTTCGGATCGATGCCAAGTGCGGAGACATTTTCTTTTGTTGGTTCCAACTCTGTGACGAGTGCATTTAAGGTGGTACGTCTGGTGACGCTTTCTTCATAATCCTGTTTTGAGGTGATAGTCTCAAAGATCCCAGAGAATGTGGTCCAGCTGGATTGGAAAAGAAAGTGATATCAAGGAAGCAAAGGCTGCAATTTGGATCGTTTGCCAAATTTAGTAGGTAGAGTTTCACAAATGACTTAATTAACTGCAGTGATATTCCTCTCTTTTTTTTTTTTCTTTCCAAAATTTGAATACATCGTATGCCTGGTATATCGTCTGTTGTTAGAACACGGTGACACTGATGCTATTTGGCATCATTTGCTAACATTAAGCTAAACAGGCTATCGTAATATATGAAAGAAAAGCTAGAATTTTGCTCAAAACAAAAAACTGACCTTAAAAAAAAACATATTTCTAATCACCCCATGTAAAGTGATGACCTTTTCACTAAACCAGACCATTTCCAAAATAATCATGCTGTTTTGAGCAGTGTGTAAATCATACATTTAGATCATCGTTCCCACCGCCCAAATACAAGCCCTGCCAAACCTTTTCAAATCACAAAAAAAAAACTTACTTGTTCACTGTTAAATTTTCTCGAAAGAAACCAAAAAATAGAAATCCAATGGAAATGGCAATCAGCCAAGTAAAAATTCTGGATATAGGGAAGGTCATGTCACCTGGAACCTGTGAGAAATGGCTGCTCTACTGAGGTGGAAGTGGCACTTAGTGGCAAATACATGCTGGGCAGGGCCTCAACTGAGCACTTGCACACGCACGCAAACACACACACACACACACTGGAGTGTACATAACAAGTCACACCTATATAACAAGAATAGTCCAGAAAAAATTGTTCGGAACTCGTGAAAACAAGTGATGGTCATGTGTGGAGGCACCATGATTTCGATTCCCACATATTTGTTTATAAATCTTTATTTAACCAGGCAAACAATGGTGATATGATGTGTGTGAGTGATTAAACAAAAAAAAAGTGATAGTCTAATGAAGCTTTTGTGAAGTACTGAACCGCTTTGACCAAGTCAAGTCAAGTCAAGTCAAGTTTATTTGTATAGCCCTAAATCACAAGCAGTCTCAAAGGGCTTCACATAGACAAAAATTGACAATTATTCTCAAAGCATCCCCTGATCTTAAGCTCCCAAAAGGGCAAGGAAAAACTCAAAACCCCTGCCCGGGGAAAATGAGAAACCTTGAGAAGGGACCACAGATGGAAGGATCCCCCTTTCAGGATCACCAGGTTGTAATGGATGCAGAGAGGGCACAAATAATACATAATATGAAAATCAAAAGTAGATGTCCAAGTCAGAGCGAAGGGCTGCCAGAGGAGCCCTCTGCTATCCTGGCTGTGGAGGTTGAGCTGCAGTTCCCCCAACCTGAATTAGCCCACAAGAATCCAGATAGCCGCTGTCAGCTTGGGTGCCACCTAACCACCTCCCCGGCCGGGGAGAGGGGGGGGAGAGAAAACAAAACAAACTCCGGCCGAATCGGCCACTCCAAGTTAGTTAAAGGCCATGTCATAGAAATGTGTCTTTAAACGTGTCTTAAATGTTTCTACTGAGGTAGCAGTCCTAATATCCATTGGGAGGGCATTCCAAAGCTCTGGAGCCCGACAAACCAACTGTTTGTTAAAAGGGTGATTTCTTTTAAGAGTGGGTAACAGCGACCCCTCCTGGTGAAAATTAAGGCTGCCGCAGATTTGAATACATCTACTATGAAGTTTACTATTTCATCTATTATAGTTTGAAGAAAAAGAATGGACTGTTGGGAAAAAAAAACAATGTGTTAATTACAAATGCTCATTGATTTTTGGTAGTGTTTAGGCCAGCAGAGGACTGGCCATAACCTGCCACTTTAGTATTTGTTTCCAGTTAGGTCTTTCGATGGGGTTCCTTTTCAGTTCTTTGATAGAGACGCATAACTTTACTGTTGTGCAGGTTCTCCCAGGTTTTCCTTTCCAGATGGTAGTCGTGATTTACGTACAAAATCATACGGATCTTTTCATGCTTTTGGAAATAGTAGGAGGGGTATTTCGTGTAGTCTTTCGTGATGAAGCCGTATGCATCAACCTGGGAACAAAAAGAATTGGACAATGAACTTTTCTTTGAGACAATCAATTATTGGGTTAAACAAAAAGAGCTCAACTATATCACACGTGTGGAGAGCCAGGAAGAGTGCAAAAGCACCATTGGTGGGTCGGACAATATGCCAGAAAGTTTTATTCAGGAAAGGAGATTTAAGGAATCTGAAAAATAAAAATATGCTTCCGGTGAAAACAGTATAATTATGAAACGTTAAAGTTATGAATAAAGGTCGACCTGTTGCGCAAATATCGCGAGAAATCTGGATGCAGGACGTAGAAACGGCTTTCGTTGTACTGCCCTGAGTAGAACGTCCGGGGTCTGAAAGTAAAAGTTTTAAAATGAAAAATAATAACAAAATAAAATATTCACACAATTGCAAAGTAACAAAAAATAAAAGTTATCTTTTGTATGTATCGAGCCAACTAACTAATTGAATGGTCTTTTTTTTTCTTTTTTTTTTTTTAATTGAATGATCTTTACACACTTTAATAATAAATCTTTTGTGAGGTATTGCTTTAAGATGCTAGCCTCGGTAATAAAAATTCTCATTCAGCCAGAATATTCCTCACTCATTGTTTTTGTACGGGCCAAACTGCACCCTCTCTCCACGGAGGAGTCCTTGAAGCCACTGGAAGTCCCTCATTTTCTCTGTAAGCATCACATATTTGATGCCCTGCACAAAATGAGCAGTACGAGTGAACAATTGCGATAGTCACAAAATAAATTGAGTGGGCTTACCTCATCGTGGGGGGCAGACTTGTAGCCGTATTTCTTGAACAAATACAAAGACGCAGTGATGGAGTGAGCTGTGTGGAAGTAGACGGACGTTTTGTTCCCCACATCATCCTCGCAACCCTCAGTGACTGCGCCGTTCATCCTGACATGGATTATTGGTAGGGTTTGATAAAACATTGTGCTGAGGTTCTTTCAGGTTTATTGATTTATTTACATCTAAGAAACTGAGGGCACAGATTCTCGAAACCCGCAAGGGCTTTCCTCCTGTTGGTCATTATTGTTTCCTGTGTGACAATGAAATTTGTTGCTCTCGACGTAATATTGCATGTTACCGAAAGATGTAATCGTGCGCGTCGATTTCTTTCCCCATATTGGAGCCATTCAGGATGCCGCCGTTGCCCACCACGGCGCAACGAATACAACCGTCGCCGCCAGCCTTTGGAGAGAGGAAAGGCTCCTTTGGCACTGGGATCAACTTGACTGAGGACATTACATCTGGAGGACAAATTATTTTTGCCATGGATTGTGACGTCTTCTCAGGCATAGGTTCTTGAGACTTTTCACTGGTCTAATAATGTTAGAAATGTCTTCCAAGTTTCATTCAAATCTCTAGGACTTAGTCTTACAGAGGATAACTGGAAATGTCTTGACTTACCATTATAAGAGAAATCCATAAAGCCAAAAGGAAGGTTGAAATGCGAGAGTCTGTTCCACTCGCTCATGTTGAGGTTGTTCTTGTGTAGGAACAAGCGTATTTTGGGGAGGAACACTTTCTTGAAGCTCACGTCCATGGAATTCCTCAAAGATTGTGGACACACCTAAAGGAGGGGAAACAAATCAAAGATCTTTTCTTTCCTGCCAAGATGTGTTACTTACTGTGTTTATGGGTGCAGCATCCTGGTTGTATACGTCTTCGAAATCCCAAATGGGAAGTTTGGAGAAGTTGGCTTCAAAGAGGATGGGCATGGGGGTCTCGGGATCGATGCCAGGTGTAGACGCATTTTCTGTCTCTTGTTCAAACTCTGTGACAGGCACTGATTCGGAACGACCTGTGACATTTAAGGTCATGACTCTGGTGGTGTTTTCCTCATAATCCTGTTTTGAGATGATAGTCTTAAAGTTCAAAGAGAAAGTGAGCCTTTTGAATTGGAGGAGGAAATTGGAAAAAAGAAAATTGGGTTGGTTCATTTTCTTCATTCTCAAGACAACAATTAAGGTGTTGGTTCAAGGAAACAATTAATTGAAACAAACTGGTTGCTGAGACTACGGCCTTTTTTTTTTTTTTTACATAAAACATTTGCCTGCCAAGGTAGTTCTGATCACAACATGCCAACACAAAATTCATGTTTTAAACAAAAGCAAAACTTGTTTCACACAAATGTTCACTTTTGTTAGGCCAATTTTGATGCTTGGGTTTAGATTTAAAAATAACTCAAGCTAAAATATTGAAAGACTACAGGTTATGTCTAAACCTATGTGGTAAGTACTTGTTTTACCAGCTCAGTGGCCTGTTGGTAGAGTGTCCGCCCTGAGACTGGAAGTTTGTGGGTCCAAACCCCGGCCGGGTCATACCAAAGACTATAA
Source organism: Syngnathus acus (assembly GCF_901709675.1). Classification (NCBI taxonomy): domain Eukaryota; kingdom Metazoa; phylum Chordata; class Actinopteri; order Syngnathiformes; family Syngnathidae; genus Syngnathus; species Syngnathus acus. Next base: position 4,342,524 of record NC_051103.1, on the reverse strand, counting down.
AAATGGGACCCATTGCCTCCCTGCTTGGCACTCAGCATTAAGGGTTGGAATTGGGGGTTTAGATCACCAAATGATTCCCGAGCGCGGCACCGCTGCTGCTCACTGCTCCCCTCTCCCCCAGGGGATGGATCAAAATCACACGGGATGGGTTAAATGCAGAGGACAAATTTCAACACACCCAGATGTGTGTGTGACTATCATTGGGACTTTAACTTTTTTTTTAACTTTTGGGGCTTTTTTTTACTTTTTGAATTCGCCTCATCAGTTATGTGCAGATTTTTGCCATTAGCTGGTCCATATCTCCTGCAAATAGTGTGTGACAATTTTAATAATAAATGACTTTTTTTTTTTCCCAAATAAGAAATATACACTTACTTGTACACTGCTAGGTTTTCCTGAAAATAAATAAAAAAGACAATTCCAATGGAGGTGACAAACAGCCAAGCAAAAATACTCAATTTGCGGCAGCTCATAGTGACAGCAATGTGCACGGCCTGCTCAAATCAAAAATTTGGTGCTCAGATACAAGTGCTCTGCCAATACTTCCAAAACCAGAAACTAGGCAGGGCATCATATGCTGTCAACCACGTAAGTTCAAGGAATAAAATCTACTACTTATAAACTGTTTGTCAAGTTAGTGGTGTTGAATAACAGGTAAAAGAGTACTGAAAATTATCTTACTAGGTCATTTTCTATATTTCATAGGTTTGTCAACAAAAAAGTAATGTACGCTCCTCATACAGTTTTTTTATCTGTAGTCTAGTCTATTTTTAACTTGTACTTCCAAAATGAAAACAGTCACAATGTGTATGCTACTCTTTCACCAGGAACCAAATTGAACTAACGCCTTTTAAAATGCCCACATATTATATCTTCCACACTTCAGTGTTATACTTTATTACCCTTGTTATAGAATTCATTTTACGTTTTTGACATTTTCTTTTTTTGGTACAGACAAATGATCGTACTGTTGTGCAGGTTCTCCCAGTTTCTCATTTCCAGCTTGTAGTCATGGTTGGCGAAAAAAGTCACGTGGCTTTTTACGTTCCTCTGGAAATAGTAATTGGAATACTTGGCATAGTCTCTTGTCATGAAGCCATACGCGTCCACCTTGGACCAAGAGAGAGTAAAATGATGCCCGGAAAAAGTGGTAATGTGACACGACATTGTGTGATTGTGTATATTGTATCTCCTTTTGGTCCAACTCACTGTGTCACACGTGTGAAGAGCCAGGAAAATCGTAAAAGCACCATTAGTTGGTCTGAATATCCTCCAGGAACGTTTATTCAGGAGTGGAGATTTCAGGAACCTGTTGGCAATGAGAAAAGTGCCAAATTGGTTTAGGGGGCACTATGTGGCCACATGTAATTTTTCCGAAGGTCGCAAAAGTGGAGCACGACCTGTTGCGCACGTATCGCAGGAAGTCCTGATGCAAGACATAAAAGCGGGTCTCGTTGTACTGCCCCATGTAGTATGTCCGGGGCCTGCATGATGGAAATGTGACAATTATATAGCTGTGAAATACATACATTTCATTATATTCTACTATTCCTTTTATTGGGCAAGGAATCACATTTGGTAACTTGTTGCACAAAAAATAAAACGGAACTAAGTTCTATCTATTTGACAAGAAAACACAAAATAGGGAATCCACACATCATTTGTTATGGCATCTCGATTTTCATTACCATTTTTTTCGGTACGGGCCAAGCTGCACCTTCTCTCCTCTGAGGAGTCCTCCAAGCCACTGGAAGTCCCTCATGCCCTCTGGAATCAACACATACTTGATTCCCTGCATAATATGAGATGCACAAATTATTTAAAAAAATGGAAGTGCCATTGAAGGAGTACTGATTACCTCGTCATGGGGGACCGACTTGTAGCCGTATTTCTTGAATAGATTCAAAGACGTAGTGATGGAGTGAGCTGTGTGGACGTAGACGGATGTTTTGTTCCCCACGTCGTCCTCGTAACCCTTAGTGACTGCGCCGTTCATCCTGATGAAACACCAAAATCTCTCTGGAAGTGCATCTGAGCCAAATAGATAGACTTAGCAGAAAAATACCGAAAGACATAATCGTGCGCGTCGATTTCTTTTCCCTTCTTGGAGTCGTTGAGGATGCCTCCGTTGCCAACCACGGCGCAGTGGATGCAACCGTCACCGCCTGGTTTAGGAGAGAGGAGAGGCTCTATCGGCTTTGGAATCAATTTGACTGAGGACATCACATCTGAAAAACAACAAGACCAAACATATGAGAGATTTTTTTTTGGCACACATGAATTACTTCTGATGTAACTTTTAATCATAATTCACTGTATGGGTTCCCTGCCAGATAAAAAAAATACTATGTATACATAAGCTGGTTGGCTTTGCACCATTGTAAGAGTATCCCATGAAGCCAAACGGATTGTTGAAATGGGAGAGTCGGTTCCACTCGCTCATGTTGATATTGCCCTTGTGCAGGAACAGACGTATGTTGGGCAGAAAAGCTTTCTTGAAGTTCTCATCCTTAGAATTCCTCAGGGACTGTTGGCACATCTACATGGGTGGAGTGTAGCAAAAACGAAAGCAGTTGTGTAAATCTCACCAGACATGCAAATTCCCACAGATAACTGACTATTGTACCGTGTTTCTGGGTGTGGCATCCTGGTTATACACATCCTCAAAATCCCACAGGGGAAGTTTGGAGAAGTTAGTCTTCAAAAGAATGGGCATGGGGGTTTCTGGGCTGACAACACGCAAGGTGATGTATGCCGTTTCATTACCAGCCTGTCTGACATGCAAGGAGGTCACCCACTCGGTGGACGTTGCTGTATTGAAGACATTGCTGGCTGTTGCCATGGTGGTGTTTCCCTCATAATCCCATTTTGTGGTAATCATCTCAACCCAAGGGTCATCTGCTACTGGATCAAGTTTCTTGAAAAAAGTGGTCCAACTGATTTGGAGGCGAGACAAACAGCAGCAGAATTATTAATTGAATGTTTATGGGAGGAATTCGTTTTTATTAAAAACTCACTTAGGTTTACTTTTTACAACCCCAATACTACTACCGTTAATTAGAAAGAATTGGCATGACGTCACAAAACTCAGCAACAGAGCTGCCATTTTAGCTGTTGGCCAGTTTTAGGCTATTCATTTTCATAATAGTCCGCTTCCCCAGAAGTGAAATGTGAGAAAAAGCAGACACTATTTATCATTTTTCTCTTCAAAAATGTACATGTCACACGTTTCAATAGTAGTCTTATCTGATGTTATTTTTGTCTGTCTGGATAGTGTACGGTAGAACTGTACTTGGCTAGTAGCTAGGCTATTTGGGGAGTTATCTTCTTATTTCTTTTATTTATTCCCAACTTATTCAAAAGCAATATGGATGTTACCAGCAAAAAAGTCAACTTACCTGACTTTCACAGAGGGCTCTCCTTGAAATAAAACAAAAACAACAATGCCCAGGGAGCCGACGATCAACCAGGTAAAAACCCTGGCGGTGTGGCGGACCATCGCGTCACTTTGCACCTGCCCGGCGAGACCACAACGTGGTCACAAACACACAAATTCCACCTGCATGTTCAGTTTATATTTATTATACAACAGCAGAGTGCTACACGGGTGAAAATTAAGTTTATATTTGGAGTTGCTCACTTGGTTTCGGGGAACAACGGCCAAAATAATACAAATGGACCACTTGTTTCTGTCATAACAAATTAGCGGCTGCTGGAATACTGTCACCCAAGTGTTTTAGTGAATTTGGTCGGCGAGGTAAGGCAGCGCAAGTGACGTCGTGGTTGTCTCTCGTCCTCCTCAAATGGAGTAGAGACGAAGCTGATCCTCCATGTCGCCCTCGGAGACGTCGCCGAACGTCTCCGTGTTGTCCTTAAGCAGCTGGAAGATGGCGGCCAGCTGTTCCCGCTGCACCCTGGGGGCGGGGGGGGGATTCTTTACTTAAAATTTTTTAAATAAATCTTTCATTTCTCAAATGATATATCGTTTCAAATCAGCAAGCACTCACCTTTCACAATAAAACAAAAACTTAAAAAAAAAAAAAAAAAAAGACGCACTGAATCGGCCGAAGTAGCGGCCGTTTTTCAAAGGCGACTATAGCATCCTCTAGCGGTCACTTAGAGGCAGTCCATGCAGGGGTATATATTCCTATCATGGTTAATGTTTTTTCTACGTATTTTGTTTTGCTTTACTATAATTTGTCTTTGTAAAGGCAGCATTTTTCATACAGATTACACTAATTATCTGGCCACAAATCAAGGAAAACTGTGGCCACAAGAGCTCATTATCGGAAGGACAAATGAGCAAGTGACTCCAGGAGAGCCAATCAACACTTCTGTGACACCTCTAATAAACAACACGGAGAGGTGATAGTTTCTAAGCAAAATCCGCAGGGTGAGTCAACACTAGGCGTCACGTCCTCCGGTCAAACGTCCTGCAAGCTGGCACGGACTCAATCTGGCCTTAAGTGAGTCTAGCCCGCATCGCACGGCAGCTTAAGAGCTGAAAGCCGCCAGTGAAAGCACAGAAGGTCACAGCATGTTTTGAACTGACCTTTGTTCCTCCTCTAGCTCCTCTTTGGACATCATCATCTCCATATGGTGGGAGCGCGACTTTCCGGGGATGTATTTCAAAGAGTTGTTGGCTTGGAACTCTGATTTATCTGCAGAAAAAAAGGATACCGTTGAATAAAAAACATGCAGAAAATGTAACCTACTAAATTGTAACGAGAGCTCTAATTTGGTGTTCACCATTGACTCCCGGGCTCTCTGTGTCTCCGTTGGTCTGGGGGGAAGAGAAAGCACACTTTAGGAGCTCCTGATCAGAGAGCCCGATGAAGGAGCGCCGGCCGCGCCCTGACGATGCCTCGGACGATGAGTCAAAGCTGCCGTGCCTGGAGTCGGGCTGCGGTACGGACAGGCTGGATGCTGCCGAGGAGGAGGAGGAGCGCTCGGTCACGGCCGCCGCAACCGGCGCTGGCTCCGGCTCCTCGCTGGTGGGACGGATTTCCGCCTCCTCCTGTGTGGCAGAATGAAGCATCATCTTGGAGGGATGCTGATGTGGCTGCTCGGCATCCCTCTTCGGATGATTGAAAGTTGACTTGATAATTGAGTTGCGCTTTTGTTTCTATAGGCTCCCACTATTATTAGTTAAAACAAAAACAGGTAAATAAATAAGTGATTTTGCATTGAGTCTTTGTTTCTATTAATACCCATGCTAACTTTGTACAACAAATAATTTCTAGAGGGCATTTAACTTTGGGCTCTATTGATGAAAAATAATTGAGTGAAAAAAAAAAAAAGGTCTCCACTGGCTGTTATGTTATGTACGGTGTAACAAACTGTAAGAAAATGAGAAAGAAAGTAAATACTTGTGTGCACAGGGCCTTTGTTTGTTCTGGCACAAAAGTGACAACAAATTGAATTGCAGTAATACAATTATTTCCAATATGCATAGAGCCAGGTCAAGACTAACTTCTGTTGGTCCTGACTGGATAGTGGGAGGGAAAGGTAAACAGCTTAAGAGAGTGACGTAATGTATCACATCTTTAGCACAACAAACAAGTGTGGATGGAGGACACTCACTGATAGCACAGATTTGACCACGTCCCAGTGGTCGTGGGAGCTGCCGCTCAGCTCACACCAGTCCGCCGTCTCCTTAGCTTTCCCCTGCTTGGTGTTCTCCGGTATGTGTCCGTTCTGCTTGGCCACCGTCTCGCCTCCTTTTCCGGTGTCCGCGATCGGTTCAGACGGGTAACTCCCGGACGATGACGACCTGGAGGAACCGTTCAGCAACGACGTCGCGACCACCAGGGCAAGCAGCGTGAAGATGACGGCTGATAAGATGAAAGTCACATCCATAGCTGATATTTAGTTGCTTTAATTGTCCGGCGAGGTTCCACCGTCAGCCATAGCGACGATTTGAGGATAATCTCCTCTAGACTAGCTGGCTAAACAAGCAGCGTTTACTGGATCAGGCGGGAGGCTCTGTTCGGGTATGATGTCACAACACCTGGCACCGCCCACTTCCTCCGATGGCGATCAGGCGCGCCAGCAACGTGCTTGGCCCGTCATCTCGATGTTAAGCTCATCAGCGGCCCAATGTCCACAATGTACCGCGGATGGATAGCTTGTGGCAGCACCCGTGTAGGCGCAGGGTGACAAAGAAAAAAGTCATGCACAGGTCAGCGGAAGACTCGCCCTGACCAGATTGACACTTCCGGGGTGTTCACTTCACGTGACTTGTTCCCATGACGACAGTGGTAAAAAAAAAAAAACTATTTTGTTTACAACTGGCACACACGTTCAATACGCATTTTTGGCTTTAACTAATTTTGGCACAAACGCATTTGTTTTTGTGCATTGAAAATAATCTACATTTGTGTAAATGCATCAAATGGGGTATCAATTCAGTTATTTACAAGGTGGGCAAGCCTAAAGTAAAAGCCGCAATAGAAGGCAGAACATACCATCAGGAAAATGTTTGAGCATGTGCTTTTGCTAACTAAAACAAATAAAATTCAAGATGTTTATATAAGTCAGTAGTTTGCTCTGCCTGCTTTATGAACATTATGTGGCTCTATATGTGGATAAGGCATATACATTTTCAGTATTCAAGCCTTTAATTCAGTGCTGTGTTGATAGTTTTAGTATGTATATATAGTAGGGTTCTAGTATAAATGTAAAAACAAACCCAAATAAACTTCTCAACACGGAGCCATGTCAAAACAATCCCAATAAATTGCTACACTTTAAAATAAACACACAATCAGCCTACTTTCAATTAGGTTTATTAGCATTCACCTAAAGAAAATGCACAAAAACAGAAGTTAACGGGGAATGCGTAGCACAAAAAAATTAATGAGGGGGCTGCAGCAGCCCCCACTTTTTTTCTTAATAGTAAACCCTTCAAATGTGAGCCCCACTGGATCCACACCCCCTAAAAAAGCAAGTGATGAACCAGACATGGAGGGGGGGGGGGGGGGGGGGGTGAAGAGGGTGGGAATCAACAAGGACACGGGGACGGAGGGTGATCTGCAACAACTGTGATCTTACAAACCGGCAAACAGCAGCGGAGGGTCGAGCGCCCCGGAACAGTGACCGGGCACTCAGCACCGCAACACGCCACACCATGTCACCACTGCACTGCACCGCATCTTAACAGCTAACCAGCATTACTCAACTGCTACACAACTGCGCCTAGTGCACAAAAGATACACAAGAAAGAGGGTTAGAGTCATAGGAAGCAACTTTAACCAGACAGCAAGTTGACAGGAGAACAAAATATCATCAAGAAAAATGAAAACACATTGATTGATATACATATAAATCTGTCCAATTGAGTGCGGTAACAAACCAATATTTTTAATTGACAACCTCCTGCCAAGAGAAGATGACAAGGTCTTCCATTACAGAAATTAACTCCAAAAAGGTTTATTGGAGAGTATAAATTCAAAAATAAAACCAGCTATAAGAGGGAACAAAAACATACACATTTATTTTGAGATGCTCAACTTTGCACACAACCAACATGACATTTATATAGGTTGCGCAAGTAAAATGAACTATTTTGAAAATGTTTAGACAAAGTTCCAAATAACCTTTCAATTATCTTTCAGTGGCAAAAGTGGAGTCCCCTTGTGCATGGCGAGACTCATCCTGATGTCCTCAACAAAAAGTAGCTGACATCCGAGAGATCTGCAAGAAAAGATAGAACAGAGTTAGAAAGGAAATCTAAAGAGACCCCATCGTAACTCCCGACCCGTGCATTGACATTCTACGAATGCACCTCATGTATGTTTACGCACCTTCCGTGGTACCACATCCCCAAAGACTAGCTCTACACAGGACTGGTACCGGGGGCATTACTTTCAAACAAACCTTTGGGTCGAAAGGCAGGAGGGCAAAGCGCAGGCGGCGGGTGGAGGGTCCGCCCCCGATCCCCGCGAACGTACCTCACCACACCGCCTCAAACACCAACTGACAGCCCCGCAACGCCGCCATGACGACCTGCTCCTGAACAACCAGGCGCTGCCTGGGTGACCTGCTCCCGAGCAACCGCCGTGGCCACCCCCAGCAATGGGCAGGTGACATGGCCAGCTCACACACTATAACTGCTCTCACACTGCCACACCCCCATCTCCTCCTCCTCTCTTTGCAAACAGGACTCAGCAGCTTGGAGGAAAGAATTTCACATTAAGTGAACGTTTGGAGTGAAGCACACCCATATTTACTCATACGAGCCAAATTCAATCCCTCTTATGCGTGTGTTTGGAATCACTGTGACAACACGCTAGAGCCAAATTGTATTTGTTTGTTGTAGTTTTGAATTAGACATAATTCTGCTGACTTGGTTGCTTGTATAAAATTTGAAAGTGCAACCTTAAGAGAGCAGAATACTAAACATCTAATCACGCATGTATTCATGACATTCAACCCATCTCACTATATACCATCACGTCGCATCCAGTTTTGCGCTAAGGCTCCGTCCCGTTGTCCTCTGGAGACTTGGGTCGGCTCTTGGACTTGGACCTGGATCTGGAACCGCGGTTGGAGGCAGGGGTTCGGCTCCTTGACCTGGACCGGGAGGGGGACTTGGACTTGCTACGCCTTGGGGTCCTGGACTTGGATTTAGACTTGGAGCGGGACCTAGATCTGGAGTAGGACCGGGACCTGGAACGGGAGTAGCGACGACGACTCCTGGATCGGGAATGGCTCCTGCTCCTGGAACGGCTGCGTCTGCGGCGACGGGGGCTCGCTGAACGTCTGCAAAGAGAAACAGTGAATGACATTCCATCTTAATTATTGCTTTATTGTAGTCTGCAGAGGGCAAAGTCAAGGGGAAAAAAACTGAAACCATTTATTTAACATTTGATTAGGACATAGAAACAACAGAGCTAGATGTCTTCGACTAACGATGCACGTTCCGAGGAAAACAAAATGGCGGCTAACGTTTACAAAACGTTGAATTAAAAGAACGTTAACGGAAACGGCGACCTAGTAAACCACAATTTCAGCACGTGACAATTTCACTGCATAACTCAATTATGATCTTAATTTAACCTTCGTACCGTCGCTGTGGAGCTCCTCTCCGGCTGTACATAGAGTCTGGCGGACGGCCGTAGCGGGCCATCTGCACGCGGAGCTCGCGGCCGTCGAGGAGGGCTCCATCCATGGCGTCCATCGCGTCCTCGGCGTCACGCTTGTCGAAGAAGCGCACGAAGGCGAAGCCGCGGCTCTCTTTAGTGTACCTGTCCCGCGGGATGTACACATCGCCGACCCGGCCGTACTTCTCGAAAACGCGGCGGAGCGTCTCCGGCGAGGTCCGGTATGTCAGGTTGTCCACTTTGAGGGAGGTCATCCCCTCCACGTCTGGCGGCGGCCTACCATAACTCATTTTCTGTGCGGAACCAACCAAGCTCCACTAACAAAAAAAAATTCTTTTAGCTATAAAATAACAAGTCGACGGTGGTTCTGGAATCCCAGTGAGACTCAAATCCGAACTTAGGTTTGAACCGCGAACATGTGCGCAACTAGATCCGTGCGATACCAGTACGCGAAATGGCGGCAACAAAGCTTCCTCTCTTTCTTCCCCGCCCGTGGTGGCCTTCTCTGATTGGCTGATAGCCTCGCGCGTTCGCACCCCTGGATGCGCTTCACCACCCCCTTGTGGCGAGGAGGTTACATGGCTATAACCTGCCGATACTTAGCAGCACCGTTGTTGCTAGATATAGCAACTTTTCACATTACCCAAGCAATAAAACCAAATCATACATTTTTATTTAGCTTTTACTACATATAAGATACAATTATTTGCATAAGTAGATCAAGTTAAGTTTCCCTCGGTAGTGTTTTACTGCTACATGCATGCTGTCCCTGCATTGCAGTCTTCGCCGTGTGGGGGGGCTTAGGCTACATATGAGGTGGCTATGCTAGCTGCTAAGAGAGAGAGAGGGGGGGGGGGGGTTACTGCGCCAAAACCAGGGTCCGGATTTTGTGACGTCACAGGATCCACAGCCCTCTGACAGCATCGACGCACTGCTGCTTTTTGGTGCTTTAAAAGTCCAAATTAAAAATTTTAAAGGGAATCCCACGATTTCTGCTCCCCCCTACCCCCTTCAACTAACCAACCGAGCTCCACCGTTGACCGGCGAGAACAAACAACCAGCGGACCGGTCGAAAATCCCCGGGACGGTCGCATCCACGGTATAGAAGGGGGAGATCGATCTCTTTTTATTTTTTTACAAGAAATGGATATAGACAAGGACCAAGCGGATTAAATGAGTCGAAGTAATCGTCATCGAGGGGGTTCGACAAAGCGAACCTTGAATGTCCATTTGGTCTTTATTACCGTCATTTGACTGGAGATGGGGGCTTTCGCGAGCAGACAAAACATAGGCGTGGAAGAAGTGGATATTCCATCTAATTCGGTGTACCGTTATCCACCGAAATCTGGTAAGACACTAACAACAGGTCAGCCCAATGGGTGTGTATGTGAGCGTGTATTGGAGTGTGTGTTTACCACCCTGCAGAGCGTATTGCAGGGGATTGTGTTTTGCGCTAAAATGTTGAAAAAGTAATACACACATGATCACAGATGCTGCTGAGAAACTGGAAAAGAGCTACTGAGAAGCCTTCAAGGCCAACATGACATAGCGTGTGATATTTTTGTAGTGTAAAATTGCTTTACAGTTACTGTAAATAATAATAATAACTGGTGAATTGAACACAAACCTTCTGTGTGTCTGTAAAGGTAACAAAAATAAAATGTCACCTGCATAAGATCTTTGCATTTCAAGATGAAATATTACAAACAGTTCTCTCTCCCCTACCTCGAGCAATCAGTGGCGGTCCTAGCTTGAATGGGACCCCATAAGAGACCCCCCCCCGCCCCCATCACGTGCATACAGAACCGAATATTTTCTTAATTTTTTTTTGTTGGCTTATAAATAAATTAAATGTTCCATAATATGCCCCTATTAAAATGTAATTCTATGGCAAATCATTGTTTCTCATCATCTCGTCAGTGTTAGAAGAACGAAGGTTGTCGATGAAACTGATCTGTCAGACCCAGTTCCTCACAGCGGGATCTGGTGACAAAGCTGCTGACCTGCTTCAGGAGCTGTCATTCACTCTTGTTCTAGTCTGCTGGCATGTGAAACAAGTCTTGAAGGTGTCAGACTCGATCCACACCTCCCACAGCCTGTCAAATATTTATCCGAATTGTTACTATTATGTTCTTGTCATGATTCAAAGCCAGCTGCACACCGCAAAAAAAAAAAAAAAAAAAATACGTGAATATTTTACAAGCCAAATTTGGAGGTCTGTGTTGTCACTCTTCATTTTGCAATCTCTCATCTGGGTCCACAGGAAGTTACTTCGCCAGCCACTTCATCATGGGTGGAGAGAAGTTTGACTCAACCCACCCGGAAGGTTACCTGTTTGGAGAAAACACAGATCTTAATTTCCTCGGGACCAGACCAGTAGCGGTGAGTATTCTCACTGTAACTTGTAAAGTCAATTTAGCTCGCTATCCTTGAATTGTTACGACCATTTAAAAAAAAAAAATCTATAAAATCATCAAATCAATCTGATATATTTGTTTTTTTATTATTCATTTTACACAATCCACTTGATGACTTTCATGATTTTACATTTTGAAAAGAGAGTTGTTGAGAGGTTTTACGTTCTGTTATAATTTCCACACCTTCACCAAACAACTCTTTTTACTTGACAGCCAACTCCATCATCTGGCATTCATTTCTTTTTAACGCGCACTACGCAAACTCACTCGTCCACACTTGACGGCATCCTGCTGCTGCGTTTCGCAACCTTCCGCATTCTGCCCGATTGCAATTTACACCAATTTGTCAACCGTTCAGTGTAATTAAAAATGTCACGCAATGAGGCGTCCGTCTACCTGCGGGGGTCTCGATTGCGTCACCAAAAACTCACATTTTAAAGTCAACCTTGTGGTCTTGTTTATGTCTAGACTCAGGCTAAAATTAGCAGTAGTGTTTTTCCTCCCCGATTATGAGACCATTTAAATCCTCCCGCGGGCTCAGAATTCACCAAAAATCATTTCTCCCCCTTTTTCATCTCTCTTTGAATGAGACGCTCAATGCGGCGTTATATAACGCTCGGTGGCTTGTGAGCAGATGGCGCGGTAAAATCATAAACCCGGCTTGAGTTATTGCACTCTGGCTCTCTTGCAAATACGATCACGGACAAGCTATATTTAGAAACACACACACATTCCCCCACAGGCAATAATCTCCCATAAGGAATCGAGTGTTTACAAAAGCTGTTTAATATACACGAGCATGAATGGCCGCTGTGACATTTCTAATAAGCCCTCCACTGTCGTCTACTGAAAGGCTCGTGTGTGTTTTACGAGCACGACTCTCACCGAGCTCCAGATGTGTAACGCCACACATGGATATTGCGTAGTGTGTGGAGTTATGTTGCCACATCCTAGATTGGTCCTTTTTTTTTTTTTTGGCACAGTCAGCAGCTTGTGGTTTTATTGAACTGACTCAAATGCTTTCAGTTCCCATACGCAGCCCCTCCACCTCAGGAACCGGTGAAGACACTACGGAGCCTTATAAACATCCGCAAGGACACACTGCGGCTTGTACGGTACGTTGTAACACCAACCCCCCCTTGCAGAAATGCTGACTAAGAACGAACAGCAACCGCTAACTCGAGGCTTTGGAATTGAGTTAGCAAAAAAGGCTTTTATCGTAAAGTGTCGAGCTAGCATCAAGGACACACTTTTGTTTTGTTTTTTTAAGGCCAACTGCAAGTTGTTGCTCTTACCTTGCAGATGCAGCGAGGACCTGAAATTGCCCGGCGATGACGAGGCGGGCAAGCAGCGGGCCTGCTACAACGTGGAGTTCACTTTCGATGCCGACACGCAGGTGGCCATCACCATCTACTACCAGGCCATAGAGGAGTTTCACAACGGCGTGCCAGTGTAGGTTCTGAGATAAAGAGAGAGAACACAGTGGTGGAGCTTGAATTTTGGATTTACGTTGGTTCCCTTTAGCTACTTGCCCCAGGACAGCTCTCTGCAGTCGGAGACGGTGCACTTCAAGAAGGGGGTGAGCCAGCAGTTCTGTCTTCCCTCGCACACCGTCAACCTCAGCGAGTGGGCGGACGAAGAGGTGATACACTTTATGGAAGACAAAGATCTCCGCCGTGTGTGCTAAAGTACCCACGCCCCTTGTTGTACTCCTCAGTTGCTGTTTGACATGGACAGGGAGATCTTCCCCATGGTGGTGCAGGCCGTGGTCGACGAGGGCGACGGTGAGTTCCGCTCCGACGCCGACCTGTGGCTTCAAATGACGTTGTGAGTGAAGGTCTTTGTGTTTTTCTCCACGCAGAACATCTGGGCCACTCTCACATCCTGCTGGCCACGTTTGAGAAGGTAAACTCGATTGCAACAAGGTCTTTGAAGATGAAGTTGAATTCCTCATAGTCTGGTTTTTTATGGCAGCACATGGATGGCAGCTACTGTGTGAAGCCTCTGAAGCAGAAACAAGTGGTGAGCACCTGTCAAATGGTTTTTTGATATCCCCCTGGAGACGTGACATCATTTCTTTGTCTTCCATTTCCCAGGTGGATGGAGTGAGTTATCTTCTGCAGGAGATCTACGGGATCGAGAACAAATACAACAGCCAAGAATCAAAGGTAAATGTGACGAGAGGCTCTTTTATTTATTCATTTTCCTTCTTGCTTGAGCTGATACGACCCGTGGGGTCCATTCATCTCCAGGTTGCCGATGACGAAATCAGTGACAACAGCGCAGAGTGCGTGGTGTGTCTGTCAGACGTGCGCGACACTCTCATCCTGCCGTGCAGGCACTTGTGTCTCTGCAACGCCTGCGCCGACACGTTGCGCTATCAAGCTAACTGCTGTCCCATCTGCAGACTGCGTGAGTCCACGTTTGCAAATACGGGGAGGTGCTCTTTTGCCAAACATTCCCATACTCTTTTTTGGGTTTTTTTAGCCTTCAGAGCTCTGCTGCAGATCCGAGCGATGAGGAAGAAACTCAGTCCTTTGACGCCGACCAACTTTAACCCCGTCATCACTTCACAGACGTCAGACTCGGAGGAACACTCGGTACGGCTAATATGAGCTAACGTTTGGACACGGATTTTAAGTTACCATTCGTTTTTTTCCTTTGAAGGCATCCGAGCACATCCCCCCGGGTTACGAGGCCGTGTCCCTGCTGGAGGCTCTCAACGGCCCCCTTGCTACATCCTCCGTGGAGCCCCCCCTTCACTCCGGCCCCAGTCACGTGTCAGGGGCGCTGCCCACGTACGGTAGCGAAGCCCACCCGGCGGCGGCCCGTTCTATATCCCCTCTGGAGCACTCCAACTCAAGTCAGGGGCTCAAACTCAAGAAAAGCGGTTCCAAGTGAGTGAATGTCTTTTTTTTTTTTCACTTCTTTGAAGCCGATCCAAAACCGCAGGTCTGTGTATTTTAGGTCGCTTTCCCAGAATTCCTCAGTGCTTCCCGAGGAGGAGGATGAGAAGTCTTGTAGTGAATTAGAAGCTCGTCGCCACAAACTTGCGGTGGATCCGCAGGAGGTGTGTATATTTTTACAGATGTTTCGTCAGGTTGGAAGCTCCTGTTACAACGCCGCTTTGGTTTTACAGTGTGGCGTCACACCAGACAGTGAAAATCTAACTCTCTCCTCCTCCGGGGCTATCGACCAGTCGCCGTGCACTGGAACGCCGCTCTCCTCCACTATCACTTCCCCTGAAGGTAACACAAAACGTACTCCATGAAAAGTCATCTCACAAAGGAAGCTGCTATCTCTACAAATAGTTTACCGCGTGTCAAAAGCAGAAGCTGTCGGGAAGAAGATTCCAAGATCGAACGGTTTCCATTTAAGTAGTATTGACCAATCACGTTTGAGTCGTAGAGGGCAAGTTGCATATTTCTGAAATGGAGACAAAATGTGGAAAGTAAAACCCTCAGTCCGGTTCACGGAGCGTTTTAACATGAATAAATTATAAGACGGTGCCATTGCGGCATTGAGCGGATCCGATGGGAGGATTTTTCAAAGATGGCGTCGGACCGTGATGTGTGTCTCCGTGTGTCTGCCAGACCCAGTGAGCAGCAGCCTGGCCCAGTCAGTGATGTCCATGGCCTCGTCCCACTCGCAGCACTCCCACATCAGCACTGACACCATGTCCTCCATGTCAGGGTCCTACCTGGCTGGGGCGGACGGCGAGCCCGGGGGGGGCCAGGAGGGGCTTGACGCCCAGGGCGAGGAGAACCGGGACACCCGCATGGAGAGCCGAGGACCCTCGCAGCTGGAAGGGGTAAAAATTTCAATTTCTGATACCGATTAAAAACTCATTCACTGCCAGCCCAAGTTAAAAAAAAAAAAAGAAGACCTTTGACCTCTATAGTCATTTTGTTTTCACTGACTTTTGATCCTCTCCCTTTTCCAAGGAGTCCACAGATTGAATTATCCGTGGCTGTCGATGAGCAGGACTCTGAGGTGACTGGCCTACAATGACTCGCATGAGTACTTCATGGAAACTTTTTATTTGAGCTCTTTGTTTTCTTAGGGAAATGATGTCACAGAAGAGGACCGCTCCTCGCCATCCAATGGCAAAGGTACACATTGACACATTGTACAAAAAACAAAAAATAAAGCCGCGGTCAATGCTGTTCCGCTCCAATCCTGTTGGTGGCGGTAGTGCACATTGCAAAAAACAAAACACCACGAAGCGCAACACATTCAGCAATGCTTCATTCTCGCATGGCCGACCAGCTCCCTTCCCGCCTGTCCCCCGTGCCCCGCCCGCTGTGCTTGGCTGCTCTTGTTTGACCTATGCCCTCGCTTGCAGGTGGGCGGAGCAGGTGTCCCGAGTTGGCCAATAACAATCAGGGCGTGGCCCTGTGTGACACGCCCTCTTTGGGCTTGGACAATGAGCAGGCTCCTGACGGCCGATTTGCCGGTGAGTGGACGCCGACCAGAAGCGATGCTCGAAGTTAGCTTGCTAGGCTAACACAAGGGAGAAAGAATGGCGGCAGAGGCTAACGCAGGCTCCTATTAGTCAGTTCTTTCCTTTGCTGCTTTATTGCTTGTTGATACCAAGTAACTGCGCGCTCCCTCCATCCTTAAGCCCTGATGTGTTTGTGTTCATGTGTGCTTCATCCATGCATGTTCTCCGTCAAGTGTGTTCATTTGCTTTGTATGAACATTCGCCTTGACGTCCGCCATCTTCTTCACAAAGCCATTTTCCTTCCCCATGTGTTGCGTTTTTTTTTTTAGCTCAAATGTCGTCTCTCTCTTTGTGTCGTAAAACGTCTTCTGTTATCTCTCCCTTCTTCCTGTGAATTCCTCCCATCCCGTATTCTCCTCCTCCCTTCCCTTTCTTCCCCTTCTCTCGCCTTCTTTTGGATGGAAAGATGAGGAGTCGTGCCCAGTACATATTGAGGACTAGGTATGCAGTGTTGGCTAAGACTCGAGATCTGACAACTGCTCTTCAATATTATTTTATTTTTTTAATTTTGGGTCTTAGCTTAACTTAATTGTGCATTTATTTTCTCTTAACTTAAACAGCATCGTCTTTTCCATTTGTCCATCTCTCGTTCAGGTTGATGTATCATGGCGGCTACAGGCCCGTTTTGGACTCCACCAGCAACCGGGAGGAACAAGGGGTGGAGAACCGGGAGGGCCAGAGCCCCAAAACACCCCCGCCGTGGACCCCTCATTGTGTAGCGCGCTCATACACACACACACCTAAACACAACTACTACGACTACTACTTGCACTTCCTACTCAGTGCTTCATTACTGGATAACGGCTGAGCAGGGAATTCCACCACCACCACCACCACCTCCAGGTTCTTCTCCAATGAGGCGTTATCTGAGCACTTTTCAAAATATTTTTTTCCCCCCCGGTCTGTTGTTATTTATTACTCATAGATCTAACTTACCTGTGACAGTTTCATGTTGTGACTTTATGTAGAAGTTGCTGCTACTCCACCACCACCAGCTAAATCAGTCAGGGGTTACTGTGATCAATTACAATGTCAGGTGGGCGATTTCAGTGCTGCTCCTCTCTAGACGATTTCTGCTGAATGTGAAACAAAAGCAGACATGGACCTGAACATTAAACGGATGTAGGAACCCAGAAGGGTCGGATGGGCATCGTTTTCCTTCATTATGTGGGAAATTAGCATGCAAATAATCAATTCATTGATATACACTACTCCTAAAAACTAATTGATACATTTTAGGATGAATCTAAAATGCAATATAATCTCTCAAGGTGAATTTGGGTTGAACTGTGACAATTTTAATGTTTTTGTACAATTTGCTCTTCTCTAACAAGAAGTAATTGACCACTAAAGTCAAATTAAAACTGGTATTTGGACTCTTGCAAGATGAAACCTGATTGAAAACCTGATGATTTTGCCATTCAGCTTCCTTTTGGAGATATTGGAGAAAAGCAAATTATATCAAATAAAAATATATAGACTGAAACATTTAACATTTGGATAGTGATGATTATGCCCATCCCTGGCTACATCAATGAACTGGAATTAAGCCCCGCCCACCCAGCCGTATTAGCATGTCAGTATTGTTGCAGTGCAACTCTTGAAGCCACCACCCAGCAATAATAAAAGGCTTCATCTTCTCATCAGTTTGCACTGAACTGCTAAATTAGTTTTTTTTTTTTTTTGCTCTTGTATTTTTTTAGTTAACCTCTTCTCAATGTTGATTTGTGTTTTTATCCGCTGCAAAGCACTGTGTTGTTGATTAGAATGTGGATTTAACTATGAAACATTTGTAAAGGTTTACACATGCTCAACACTTAACTCACGTACTGTAGCTGGTTGTAAAGGGATATTAATGCACTATTAGCCGTTTCCTAGGCGACGTAACGTTGCATGAGGCTGAAGTTGAAGCATGATACATCCAGGTGGCTGGTCTCGCGTCTTTTTAGGTGTCAAGTGGCCCTCAATTTCCCGAGCTGTCACATGATCGGTCACAGTCTGAATGTGTCGTGAATCCGAATTGTTTGTAGGATTGTCGGCGTGAACGTGAAACGGAAAATAAAGTTGTTGGTTTCTTTTTTTTTTTTTTTTTTTGCAACTGACCAATCGAGTTTGAAAGTATTATTGTTATCATTTTCATATTTTAGTTGTGATGTTTCTATTATAGTAATGCTGTGCCGGTTCAAGTGCAAGGTTCCCATCAAATGCACAGATTCTGTTGTGCATAATTGATTTCAGTGAGGATCTATGATTTACAATACAGTAATCCACCCTGCATTGTAATTCCGTGTTTGCGTAATTCCGCTTGTGGCCACAAGACGGCGACACAGTATGTTTCAAACTAAATTTCTAAAAACGAATAAAACATAAATTGAACTTCAAGTCCTTCAAACCTGATTTACGCCGACAGAAAGCAACGGTTGTATGTTCATTTTATGATGGGCCATAATTATCGATGAAGATTATGATTAATTAAGAATTATATAATTGATCATATTAAAAAATAACATTTGTAACACTGCCTCTAATTTCAAAAAGTTGCATCCTTCCTTATGTTTGATTGCCAAAACAACACGGCCAGTCTTGCATTGACCACAATAAAATACAATTATAATTTTTTTTTATCAAACTGTGATATTCAAGCATTAAAGTGGTCAGTCAGACAGAGAGGGACGGATATGACCATTAATGAGAAGGCAATGAGCATCTACTGGCGCCACGAATGATTGCATTTCCAATTTGGACATGTGGGAATTAAATGTGGTCCAGCCCATTTTTCTTTTTTTTCTCCTAAGTCCACACCAACCAAAGAGAACATTCTCACAAATCACTACATCATGATGCCAGCTTCTGGACTCTTCTTCTTTTTCATGCTCTTCCTCACAGGTGAGCTTATGATGCTTTTTATTTTTATTCTATTGTTGTTGGAATATATTTAGCCAAAATGTTGACATGCTATACAGGAGTGGAATCCTCGGAGCAAGTGTGTTCTTACCACGAAGTGTTGAATCATCTCAACTTGACCACACAAAGGACTTTGTACTACATGACGAGGCCGGTCAAAGACTACAAAAGCCGACTGTAGTTTCGCTGGAGCTTATTCTATACGCCATTCTAGACGTGGTTAGTTTCTTTTTCTTGACTTGTCTCTAGAAATGTATTTATTTGTATATATATATATATATATATGTTATTTTTACAAATTATTGACCAGTGTTAAAAATGGCAATATATGTATATATGAGGAAGGGATGCTATTCGCTAAATGATAAATGCAGTAAATTAAGTCAGTGGTTGCCAGGTGACATCATAAATCCTTTTGTGGTTAATCAGTCAGACACTGATGCTGCTTGATGGCTTTCTAAACTGTAATAAGTGGCTTCCATCATATTGGATGAATAATTAACCAAGGCTGGAAAAACCCAGGAATGCTTTTTTGGTTGGCAGATTGGGGGTAGGTTATCCTTTCTTGAATGCAATTGTTAATGGTTTTTTTTTTGGTTTTTTTGTCTGTCAACAGAGGGAAATTGACCAGACCTTCATTCCCTATGTTTGGATTTTCACGGTTCTTTCAAAACATTTTTTTCAAGTTGATTTAAAAATTGCCAGACTTTTTTGGGGTAATTATTCTAATTGTGTTTCTTGCACAGAGCTGGCACAATGATCACATCTCTTGGGATCCCGAGCAGTTTTGCGGGATTAAGAACATCTCTGTCCCTACCGAATTGTTTTGGAAACCAGATCTGACCATTGAAGAAATGTAAGTACAACACAGTTCCAACCAACATCTTCACATTCTAATCTTAAAATGCTAATCTAACCCAGTAACCCAACCACCCTAAACCTCAACTAAAATTGGATAAAATTCTGATGCCTGACATCTGCAGCGTGGTGTTGCCATGCAGGATCGAGAAGGACAAGGCCCCCCCGAGCCCTCACCTCACCATCTTCAACAATGGCCGCGTGCACGTGCAAAACGACCAAGTACTGCTCAGCACGTGCAAGTTGCACATCTACCAGTTCCCCTTTGACCGGCAGAGCTGCAACCTCACCTTCAAGTCTGTGATCCACTCATGTAAGGCTCACCAAAATGTTACATATTGTACATGGCAAATCTAAATCCGTTTTGTGTGAATGTAAAAAAAAACTTCAGAAAAATAAATACTCGAGTATTGCTGATACCTCTCAGTGCAGGAACTCCAGCTGCTTCATTCGCTCAGCTCCGCCGAGGCCACCCAGTGGTCACGGGAGGTAATGCGCACGCAGAACGAGTGGCTCTTTGTCAGCATGACCGTTGTCAACAAGACCAGCAGCGAGTTCGGCATCCAGCAAGACATGATTGTTTATACTGTGAGTAGTTTGTCACAAATACACTTTGAGGATCACTTTTCCTTACCACCAATGGGATGTCACAGATCAACATGAAGAGGAGGCCGGTGTTGTACATCATCAACTTCCTGTTGCCTGTCCTCTTCTTCCTGGCCCTGGACTTGGCCTCATTCTTCATCTCAGATAGGGGCGGCGAGAAGCTGAGCTTCAAGGTGACCGTGCTGCTAGCCGTCACTGTCATGCAGCTCATTCTCAACGAGATCCTCCCCTGCTCATCCAACAGAATCCCTCTCATAGGTCAGCCAAATGTGAAATGAAACATAAAATGACTCGCTTTTCATATTCATTGACGTCGTACGTCCGCTGCCTTCAGCCGTCTACTGCATCGGTATCTTTGCGTTGATGCTGGTCAGCCTGCTGGAGACCATTTTTGCCATGTACCTGATGGAAAAAGATAATGGCGGGGAGGATGTCACTGTCAGCGTGGATCAAAATGCTACTGGTGAACAAGGCTTTTTGTTTCGTGTTTCGAAAATTGATTTTCCAATAATATGGTCCATGGTATTCTGATTCATCTCATTTTGTTTGTTTGCAGCAAAGAAAAACCGAAGTTGTGCATGCATCTGTAAAGGGCCCACGGATGAAAATCCACCTGAAATGATCAAGGTTTCTATAACTCTGCAAAATGTTCTTTATCAGTCAGATATTCACAATAACCCAAAAAATCCATTGCAGGATGGCCGTCTGACCGAGTCTGACTCTCTGGAGGGACTCTCCAACGAGACGAGGGACTTGATGAAGGCCCTCACGCTGCTTCTCGAGAGCAGGAAGGAAAAAGAGGACAAGCCCGGCTACTGGACCAGACTCACCTTGAAAATCAACAGAATCTTTTTCATCATCTACATCACTGCTGTGTCTTTGTTTTTAACCGTGTTGAGCTTCATTTGGCAGACAAACCACCAAGAATGAAAGATTGATTAAAGCGATACCACAGCGGGCTTTAGATAGCATATGCATGCCATTGCTTGATGCAGATTTACTTTTAAATATACGTGTTACGTGTTTTTTAACAGTACAAGCATGCCTGAAACAAAAGCTGTATTCATACATCTATGTTCACCATCTATGAAATTATAAAATGTAATACACGCAAATGCTATTTGCTGCTTTATTTTTTAAACACACTTAGAGTCACTTTTGATATATTAAATGCTATATATAAAAGGAGTAATTGTTGTATAAATTAAATTTTTTTGGGCGGGTGTAATGTGTCCTCCGATACTGTAGGGGGTGCTGCTCTCTGACCCGCCTCCCCTGTGCGGCACAAATCAGTGACGTGGATTTTCATTCAGAGTCCGAGCTGCCCCGAAACTCGCACTACAGTGCACCTCAACGCCTGATTTTACGTTACTTTTCTTATATTTACAACGAATTCCTGGCATTTTTGTCGCTAACCTTGCTTCGAGACATTTTTGACACGGTGTAGTAAACAGGTGAGTGCGTCATTAACTAAAAAAAATGGTCAAATGTTATTTTTAAATGCCACCGGATAGCCGTGAATTGATGCATTTTACGTGTTTGCACAGGTAGGCAAAATGAGTAAAAGCAACAAAGTGTTTAATTTAAAAGATAAACTAAATGACAAGGAGATGGATTTGAGTCTGTGCAACCTCACCGAGGTGCCTGTCAAAGAGCTGGTGAGTTCACGCGTGTGAGGGGTGAGCTTACAAAATTCACTCATAATATTAATAAAAAACTATATAAAAAAAACACAAACGAATAATAACTTCATACCAACAGGCTTTATTCACCAAAGCGACGTTTTTGGACTTGTCGTGCAACAACATCACCTCTCTGCCGGTAAGTTCATTTTTTAAACCTAGAACTGTTTTTTAAAAATGCATATGAGTACATTTTCTAGTATAATTTTTTTTTTTCATCTGCTGAAATGTTAAAAAAACAGCATAGAATCGTCCGTAACTATGTAACATTGTGTTGAAAATTCTCTGACGTCACTCATAACCCTTGTGTTGAAACTCTACCCCCGGGCTACGAATTTTCCTGTGTATTCTTCACATGGCAGCCTGAGTTCTGCAACCTAACCCACTTGGTGAAGTTGGACCTGAGCAAAAACCAACTGACCTGTTTGCCGGATGACATTGGAAACCTTACCAGTCTGCAGCACTTGGATTTGTACAACAACAAGCTGATCACACTGCCTGTTAGCTTCTCCCAGCTGCGGGTGAGTGGAAGCGCATATATAACAAAAGTGGCATTTTTTTCATTGTCGCTAAGCTAATAGCACCGTTTTTTTTTTTTTTTTTTGCTGTCAGAGTCTGAAGTGGTTGGATCTGAAGGACAATCCTTTGGATGCGGAGCTGGCCAAAGTGGCGGGAGATTGCCTGGATGAGAAGCAGTGCAAGCAATGTGCTACTAAGGTATGAAAGAAATGCAGAAAAAAAGAAAACAGCAAAAGATGTCAAGTTAGTCAAAAGTTGTTTTTTTGTCAGGTTTTGAAGTACATGCAGGTGCTGCAGGAGGAGGCCGACCTCGCACGAGAGAAGCGACTTTTGAGGGAGAAAGGTCAGGAAACAATGTTTGATCTTTCACATATTGAGAACATGGAAAGTTTTAAAAATGTCTTTTCCATCAGAGTTGGAGAGGAAACGAGAGGCTAAGAAGCGGGAACGTGAGGCCCGTGAGAAGGAGGCGCGTAAGCGGGAGAAGGCAGAGGAGAAAGAGAAGCGGAGGAAGGAATACAACGCCCAGGTGGCCGCTGCCGCCGCCGTCCAGGAGCAGCAGCAGCAACAGAAGAAGAAGAACGAGGAGAAGAAGAGCAAGAAGAAGAATGGACATGCCACAGGTTAATTTTTTTTTTTTGCATTGTAAATTCAAATTTGTCAATACATTTTTGGGGGCTATACTTTTAGATGAAGAAAAAAGTTACTCAAAAACATTTTCATATATGGGGGAAATATATTTATTTCTGTTGTCAATATCAGGCATACATCCAAATATTTCATCTAAAAAAACAGGTAACCATTGTTTTTAAAACCAATCTCCTGTCTTTGTGTCACGTCAGCCGGGAAAAAGACCGTAGCGGTGTCGGCGTCAAAGCCTTGCCGCTCAGCCTTAGTTCTTCTCTTCGAGCTCTTCCTGCTGCTGCTGCTCGGCATGGCCATTCTGATAGCCACCTGCCGGCTGACGGAGCTGCGGCGGGAGGACGTGTGCGTGGCATTGGACGCCGCCCTGGACCGGGGCCTGACTTGGGCCCGTGAGCAAGAAATCATCGTCCGCCGGCTCCTCGGCAATCTCTCTGCGGCTGTTAAGGACTTTGTGGAATCCATGCAAATGTCTAAAAGCTAAACTGGGATTTGAAATGAATCTTTCTCATTAAGATGGCCACTGCTGCCGCTTGTCGTTGACGCAGAGAGACAAAAACGTGTGAAAATTCCTATGGAATTGTCGCTCTTTGTACAACCGTCTGTTTTTAAAAAAAAAAATTCTGTCTTCTCACGCCAATTTGCGGCGTTCTTCTTGCAATGTGATCACTTCTTGAAATAAACGTGCTGACTCCACGCCTCTGTCAAAAGACCTCACTTGGAAATGTCCGTGGCCGTCTGTGACTTTGGTTCCAGTCTTCGGTCGCAAGCTGCCAGGTAGTCCCGCTCGGTCATGTGACCTACTTGCTGCAACAGCATCCGGCGAAGTGACTCGTCCACCGCTGTCTCCAAAGTGACCTCCTTGAACACCTGACACACTGACACCTACGGAATCATCATGCAAACCATGAATAGAAAAAAGACAGAAAAAAAAATCTCTCAAAGATAATACTTCATCATACAAATTTATAATTATTAATATAGATTTTACCTGTTGGAACTGTAGTTTCTTGAACAGAGCAATGCTGACTTCATTATCCAGGCCGATTTTGGCTTGATATTTGCTGATACCAAGTTTAGTGACCCCTGGTGGTGGACAAGGCACTCATCAGTGAAAACTTATTTTTTTAATAAATTCATGTGAAAATACGCCCGCCCCCTCACGTTATGATTTTAATTTCAAGTGTTATTTTTCATCCTAAAAAAAACAAAACCTGTAGTAATAACATGCAGTAAAGGCTCACCATAATGCATCATCATTTGTGTCACCTCCTTCCCGATGCCTTTCCCTCTGTAACTGGGCTCTGTAAATAAAATAAATTAGGTAAGGAGAGACACAAGAAGCAAATCTCGGTTATCTGTTGACCTGCTATCATGATCTCCAGTTCGGCCAGGGAAGGATCCGTGGGGTCGGTCAGGAAGATGTTGACGTCTCCAATCATGCATTGCACCTCCTCTGCTCCAGAATCCGCCCAGCGCCGTTTGTCCAAGATGATGAAGGTGCACTCTGGGAAAACCAGGCATTGAGCAATGAAAATCTGTCGATCAAGAATTCAATTTGCCAAACAACTTACTGTCTGCGTCTTCCCTCCAGCTGCGTTGCATATCATATTCCTGCTCCAGTGTCAGAGGTTCTGAGGCAGTCAGTTGTTGCAGCTCCTCAGACTTCATCCACTCGTGGTACCTAAACAAAGCAATAAATTACAGACCTTTCTTCCTTTCCTAGGATCTACTTTTGATTCATGCATCCTTCCAACCTTTCTGCCTTCCATCCTTACGTGCTCAGACCCAATTATTTGCATAGTTCCTAACTTTACTTAAGACTATTTGTCCTCCTTTCCTTTTATTCTTGCCTTAAACCTACCTTGATGGACTCTGTTGAAAATATATATAAAACATTTTTTTATACAACACAGTACATCTTTGATGACCTGACCATTCTGTTCTGTGGATAAATTATCAATATTCTTGAGTTACGTTTTAGTTGCAATTACCTTGGCACGTGCTCAGCATTGTACGGGACCAACATGACTTTATGTCCTTCCAATAACGTGTTTGCATTTATTTTCATGATGAAAATCTGTATTAAAGTCTAAATGAAACGTGGCTTCGTGATTAAACGCAGGCATTTACAAGAAGGGTGTATAAATTGACGCACTTCCGGGTTACTTCTCACTCTACGCTACTAATTTAACGGCACAAGAGGCGACTTGCGCCGTCTCGTGGACATCAGCGGTATTTCAAGTTTTGCATTTCAACACCTTTTCTCTCTTTGAGTGAAAAATTTCACCTGAAACATCTAAACACTTATATTGTTTTGTTCCATTTGAATGAATCAGAATGTTTTCATTTTATTTAGCCACTTTACTGAAATATATTTGTGTATATGTCAAATATATTGCAGATAGACACTCCACACAAAAGCCTTAAGTGGTTGTGCAGAGTCCATGCCACACTTTGACCGGCTTGAGTGGTGTGTTGACCATGTCCATCCAGTGTTGCAGCTGCGGACCCCTGGCGTACATGAATGGACCAAGCACCACAACTCCTAACGGAACTGAAGGTTCTGGGTGTGTAAGAAAAACGGAAAATAGGAGAAATAGTTAAGCTAGTTAGAAAGCTAGCAAGAAAGATTGAGTTATCCTACTCATTTAGACAGTACAATGAAAGTGTAACTTCCCACTAGAAGATGATGAGTTACCTGAGGGAACGTGATCGGTCTGCCGCCGCACCTCCAAGCGGAGGCAGGCCTCGTCCACGTGTTCGGCCCGTAGTTTGAAACTCGTCCTGAGCTCGAATTCCGGTTCGCCGTCCGCCTTCACGCCGCCGCTGCTCTTGATCTTCACCACCTGAGTGTGAATTTGCAAGCTTGCACGCACGCACACACCTGTGAACAGAAGATATGTTGAAATAAAGCACATTGAGTGTAAAGAGACCACCCAGAGGACCTCCCACCTGCATCCATCAGAGGTTGCATTCCTCGAGCTTTTGGAACCTCCACTGATAGGCGCTGTAGAGTCGGGTTGTAGCTCAGGGACACCAAGACCTCACCGAGCTCTGAACACTGACAGGAACACGTAACAAGCTTCAGCAATGTAAACATCAATTTATTAATTGTTATTTTTAATCACTATTAAATTAATCACTATGCCATCTATGCACATACACGATGGTGGTTTTCAGTGTCCAAGTCTCTCCAGAGTACCCTACCAGCCTGTCCCAGTTCTCCTTGTAAAGGAAAGAGCACCTGGCCCACTGCGTGGCGTTTGCCGTCATGTGACACGCTCAGCACGGACACACTGAGCGTGCTCCGTGACACACGGGCTGCTGTCACCTGGTCATGTGGAGGACAAGAAGATTGGGGTCACATCATCAAGTGTGCGCACGCTCACATTCTCACCTGGAACAGGAAGTAGTCATTGAACTCCGGGTCAGGCCCGGTGCCCCTGGACTTGGCCTGGCGGGGACGCCGGTCATCGGGTAATAGGCGGAGCTGCACCAGGGTGACGTTACTATGGAAACGAGGCGGTAGGTTGCCCAGGCGGAACAAGGAGACGGCTAGCTGCTCGCCGCCGTAACGGTATTCCACTGAGAAGCAGAGACGCGTGGCCATGCCGGGCGGAGGTGCCACCACCTTGCCAGAATACAAACCGGCCAGCACAGTCCCCACTGGGTACCAACCTGGAACATTGAAAATTGAAAATGGGATGAGCTACCAACCCGAATAAAAGCAGTGGTGACTTACTTTGAACACAAAGAGAGCCCCGGTGAGCCAGAAGGTCCATCTTAGTCACCTCCGTCTTATCCTCACTTTTTTCCGTGTCTTTCCGAGGTATTGGGAAGCGAGGAGGCAACATGAACGGAATGTCGCCGGGCCTTAAGACAAACACCAAATTGTGAGAAACGAGTCAACAGTACTTACTGACGGTACTGACTTGGCACAGGAATCTTGCGAAACGGGGATGACCAGAGGGGTGCATGATGGGACGTGAGGTACGGCAGCGACCAACTCCAGGTATTGTCTGCGATCACGCCTCCTCTTCCACCTCCACAAACAGAACATCACCAAACCAAGAAGGAGAAGAATGAAAAGAAGCAGCACCAGAAGTCCTGCAATGAGGCCAACGGGAACCATCGAACCCGAAAAACAGGAGACGCAAAGTCAAAATGTGTGTCCATATGTGTGAGGTGGACACAGCTGGCTGCTTCTCGCATGTACACACGCCCTCTATTGGTCAGTCATTTTATTAGGGACAGTACTTTAGACAGCAAATGTAAAGGCAGAATTTTCAAGAGATTGATTATTCTTATCCTGTACAAGAATAAATGCTTTGGAATCCTGCCACCTGACCTGATCTTAACTCTTTAGCCACACACACGGAGTCCAGAGATAGGCTGTCAGCTAATGGGATGACAGGTGGCCGGTTAATCCTCGGGGCCCAAGATGCGACACACCCCACGGCACTCGTTCACTCATGCACGCACTGATGATTGATCGCCACCATTTTGATGCTACAGGTTGTTCACCCAGAAGAAGTGTTTGTGGGATTGGAAAGATGTCCGGGGGGAAACGGGACGCCATTTAGCTATACAGAAGAGGACATCACTTTAAGGTATGAAGATTATATTCCCATTGGAGTGTTGTTTAACTAGGAATTATTATTCCAGTAAAATCATCTTTTTTGTCTAAAAAATGACATAATCCAATTTAGGTACTTCTTAAGTTGTTGCCGTGGCAATGAAGCCCGTGCGACCCCATTCCGAAATCTACCCGGCAGTGTGTTGTTCCGTCAGTCCATCCGTGTCCTACTCCAGCTTGACGGAAGGACCGATGGACGACGGTGATGCCAACACACCCATCTTCTCAGTCTCCAAGAGCTCCATGGATGTTTTCAAGCGTGACCCGACGTGGACCGGCCTGGATCTACGCCGCAGCTCCAGCGCCAACGTCGAACAGGGCACGCTGCAGGAGCTGCACGGGTGGCGGCGCGTGGGCAGCCTGCAGTCGTCGGATGGCAACAACCCGGCCGCCATCAGCGAGCGGCTGGTGGCCAACATGCGGCGCTGGAGCCGTTGCAGTGGCGGAGGCAGCGTGCACAGCCGCAGCAGCACGCCCGACACGGTGGTGTGGGTCGGCAGCGCGTCGCGACCCGGCAGCCTGGCGAAGGACGTGGCCTGCTGCGCCCCTTCTAGCTCTTCGACCACTCTCACCTCCTCGCCATTCATCTCCCCGTTCATCTCCCCGCTGCTGACACCCACTTTGCCATCCGTGAAACAATACGCCTTGTCCCCGGCGTCCCCTCTGGAGTCCGCTACCACGCTGCTACCTGAGCACGGAGACTCTCCAGGGTCCCCCCTGGCATCCACCACCCTGCCTCCTGAGCCCTTTTTTCGGCTGAGGAGTACAGAAGATGACACCTCCAGCGGTAACCGCTTGCTTTATTTTCAGTATCCCTCCCCTATGGCGTCATCCGTGTGCTCAGAGGAAGGCGTATCTCCATCCCCTGGATGCCTCCCCGATGAGGAGACACCCCAGATATCCGATGGCCAAGTTCAGGTGTCAACTTCAGTGGATGAGGAGCGAGAACTGGATGAAGAAGGTTCGGTGTGCCACCTCCAGTTGCCGTGGCAACCGCAGCCAAGGAGGTCGCCTCTGGTCTCCTCGCTGAGTGACTCGCTTCTGGGTGAGGGGTGCAGATGCTCCAGAGGAGGAGCCCAAAGGGAGCCCATCTTCAAGGAGAAGGCCCAGCAGAAAATGGTGGACGCCGCCGTGCAGACGCTGTCCCCCACGAGTTCATGGTTGGACCTCCACAGTAACACCTCCCACTCTCTACTGGGCTCGCCTCCCGGATCCAAACTAGACCTGAAGGCCTCTGTGGACTCCAACTCTAACCTGGTGTCACCCTCCTCCAGCATGATCCCGCCGAGCGAGAGCGAGGAGGACGAGAAGCTGAAAGACGTTCTGGGGCGTAGAAGGTCGTGCCTTAAGACACAGGCCGGGGAGGAGAAGAAGGAGCCGGGGGGGAGGAGGCGGAGCAGCATGAAGCAGGTGCAGTGGGACGAGGACGGAATGACGTGGGACGTCCACGGCGCATCCCTGGAGCCGGAAATGTTGACCGCGGCCATACGGAAGCACCTGGAACTCCACAACAGCCTCCAAACTGTCAAACGACCCTCGAAGAAGAAGAGCAAAGCTCCTGCTCCTCCTTCTGTGGTGCTCCCCGACGCCACTCCTCCAGACAACGCAGAGGAGATGATACAAGACAAAGGAGCCGAAAAGGAGGAGGCGCCTCGTGAAGTGAGCAAAGACGAGGAAGGAGACGCGGTAAATGACAACATCCCAAAATCCCCCTCGCTCTCGCGTGGGACCATACGGAAGAGGAGTGTTATTAGGTCACTAAGACCAGGGTGGTGTGGAGGCTCAAAAAAGGAAGACGACTAAGACAAAAGATGAGATCTGTTGAGTAAATTCACTGATTACTGCAGCGCAACAGATTTAAAATATGCAATGTAAAAAAAAAAAAAATAAGGAAAAAAGTTGATGAAAGGTCTCAACAGCAACATTTTAGAATTGCAACATTGTGGTACATGAAGATACACTGTATTGCACTTTGCATTTTATTACACAAGTCACATTGAAAGTGATGTTTTGTTATTAATGTACTAAATGTACATGGCTGCTCTATTGCTGCTCTTTGCACAGGCAATTTAAAACGATAATCACTAAACTAATACATTTATTGTATTATTTTATTCAGTTACCCATTATTATTTTATGTGTTCATTATATTGATTTAATTTATGCTTATTTAATAAAGAATGGGTCAGAATTTTTGACAAACCGATTTCCTAACAAACTCAAACGCAAAACAAGAAAATCCATAAAAACAAATGTTGCAGAGAGTCTTGCTAATAGTTAACAATTCTTCAAAAAAGAACTTTCAATCTCTGTATTGCCACTCACGGTTGAAGTTTACTAACAAAGAAACCAAAACAAATCATTACATCTTGCGTATTTGGAAGAAGAAAATACATTCAATTTAGCCGTCTGCATGCATTATACTGCCCTCATGTGGCCAAACAGGGAACAGCAAAAAGAGCAGCACAATCACGTGAGTCATGAATTCTGGCCCACCCTATATTTCTTATAATTATATTTGGCATTTCTGTATTATTTTATTTATTTTGTATGTTATCATTTATGCATAATTCCATGATTTTATTGTAATCGGACTTGATTTGTGATAGAACACGTTTGTTTCAGTTCGTTGGGTGATGCTAGCTGTTTAATTAAAAAAAAGTAGATAAATTAATTAGCGCGAGTGGTGTTGAACTTTGCACCGCTTTTATTATATTTTATAATATTCTCTAAACGTCATCACCACCTTCAGCAACCACAACAATAATAACATCCACGGCCTGGTTCGATGATGCGGGTGTACCTAATATTCTGCTCTTTAACTACAGTCAGCTTGTTGAACCGTATTGAGGTGCTGCGACCATTCAGTGTTTCAGATGAGCGTGCACATTCCCATTCAGAGTAAAAAAAACAAAAAAACAGCAAAAACTCACTGGTGATTTCCAGATAGCTCTTTCTATACTTTCACATTATCATATGATCAGTAGAAGTGCAAAAGTGTTTTTATTTTAAAGGGGTGGTTCACTTTTTGTCCATAAAATACACAAATATTAGTGTTGTTTATCCCCAGAGGTCATTTAAAGGTCACTATGCCACTGTAGTACGTCACCTGACATGATGTTTGTGTTCACGACTACTACTGTATGTGTGTGAAAAGACTTTTTTTTTTTTTTTTTTTGTGAAAAGTCATCACAGCAGGAGAACAATCCAGCGCCTTGTTGTGATCCAACTCATTGTGTGTTTGTGTGCGCGTGTACCTGCTGCTATAAAAACGGCGGGTTGCGCGCGGCCTGATGATTTTTGCACGGAAAACGATGGCCGCCGCGCTTCATGTGGTGTGTTTGCTGCTGCTGCCGCTGCTGCGGGAGGCTGCGCACACGTACACGCCTGGCAAGCAGCATAAGGTCTTACACCTGGGTGAGAATACACACACATATTAAAATCACAACAGGGTTGACATGTGTGTTTTTTTTTTTCCCAGATTGGCCCAAAGATTGCGGGATGGCCTACTTCAAACCCAACATGGTCGAGAGGATCGTGTCGGGCAACGAGGCTAGACCGCATTCCTGGCCTTGGCAAGTCTCTCTGCAGGTATTTGAAAAATTAATATTAATAATTAATAATAATGCACCTACTGAGGCTTCTTCTTCTGTTGTTTGTCAGGTTCGACCCAGAGGTAGTAAACATCACATTCACGTCTGTGGAGGAACTTTGATCCACAAGAATTGGATTCTCACTGCTGCTCACTGCTTCCAAAAGTAGATAAAAAGCACATTTTGGTACTGTTAGAGACTCAAGTGATTAAAATCGATCTTTCAGGGGAAAAGCTGAGGACGCCGGCTCGTGGAGGATCGTGCTTGGCAAGCATCGGCTGAGGCGCTCCGAAACGGCCGAGAGGGTCTTCCCAGTGAAGCGCATCTACCGGCATGAGAATTTCCGCTACCCGGCGCATAGCGAGCTGGACTATGACATCGCTTTGGTGAAGGCAGCCGTTGACATCCTCCCGTCCAACTTCATCCGCTACGCCTGCCTGCCGCGCAAGCAGACCAGCCTTAAGCCGGGACACTACTGCTGGGTGACGGGCTGGGGTGACACTCGGGGTGAGTCTGAAGGAACTCGAAAAGATCTTTGTTTGGGGAAAAGTAGACAGATGTTTTGTTGAAATACATCAGGTGGGAAGGAAAACGTTTCCCTGGCAGAGGCTCTCAACCAAGCCCGCCTCCCCATCATCGACTTCAAAACCTGTCGGCAGAAGAAGTTCTGGGGTGACCGCGTGCGAGACTCCATGATCTGCGCTGGCTTTAGGGACATCGAGGATCCGCCTGCCGCCTGTCAGGTTGGCTTCCATGTTCCCTTTCAGCCTCATGAGGGGGGTGGGGGCAAATTATAAATCAGAGCGGTGTTCTTTTCAGGGGGATTCTGGAGGGCCTCTTTTGTGCCAGCTGGGCCGCGAGCATTGGGAGGTCCACGGCGTGGTGAGCTTCGGCCCCATCGGCTGCACGGTGGAGAACAAACCCAGCGTCTTCACCCGCACCGCCGCTTACATCCCTTGGATCGAGGCCACACGCATCCGAGACTTCTTCCTGCACTGACGTCGCTTCCACAACAATAAAATGTTTGCTTTTTTTTAATGGTATTTCTCAATTATTACATCAAATAATGGGAGACACACATTCGTGTTCGGCTTCTGATGATAATCACGGTGAAATAAATACAAGAGTAGAACCGACTGTAAGGCAAAGTTCATCATGAGAAGATCCACTTGCAGATAATTTGGCCCTAACATCAGAGGAAAAGGAGGATGATGAGGAGGAATTCAGTAAAGCCTAGAGGAGGACGGTGACGACGTTCCGGTCAGATGCTCCCAGTTGTTGTAGACGGCGTAGGCGCCAGACAAGGCCAGACCAGCCAGACCCCCACGGGCCACACCCTTGACGCCGCCTGCCAAAGCAAAGATAGTCAGATATTATTCATCCTGTATTATTTAATTGGGTTTACTCGAGACATACCCGCTGCCTTGAAGAGCATCCCCGTCAGCGTGCCGGCAGCTATTGTGTTGATGTCGTCCTCAGCTCCTCTGACCTTCTCGATCACCACGCCGAACGCGCTGTACAACAAGGCTGCGACACAATAACAGATGTCAATGCCGCATAAACGACATTGTTCGCATAATAAGACCGCGTTGGGTCTTACCGACTGAACCCAAAGTGTTGGCCCACGAAGCACCTTGCCTTGTCACCATGTTGATGATCCTGGTGAGACAACAGAACATTTCAACAGTCATCATCTTATCTCTGCTGCATGAAGTAAGATGATACAGAACACTCGGCGCCATACTCACTGTACATTTCGAGGTTTGGACCAAGCCATGTCTCTGGTCTCCTTCAGGCCCATCCTGAGACCATTTAAAGCACCAAAAGAAGCTCCTGTAACAAAACAAAGGGCAATTTGTAACATAAGACAGAGCTTATGGTTGTGTGTCGGAATGTGAAGTTGAATTGCCGACAAGTCGCTTCAAGATCCATTTACCTGTGATGCAAGAACCTCCGATTGTGAAGAAAGCCAGCTCGAACCTTCCTCTTGTCTTATTGGCGCCTGTAGGCAGAATGAACTCGTCCGTATCCTGAAAAGACACAATTATTGACATTGTTTTATCACAATTTCATCACAATACATTGTTTCACCTAAATTTCTGCATTACCTGAATTA
Organism: Syngnathus acus; assembly: GCF_901709675.1. Classification (NCBI taxonomy): domain Eukaryota; kingdom Metazoa; phylum Chordata; class Actinopteri; order Syngnathiformes; family Syngnathidae; genus Syngnathus; species Syngnathus acus. The sequence goes on along the minus strand of NC_051103.1, from coordinate 4,308,940 downwards.
AGTAACGAGGGTCGACGTTAAGATAAGGCGACAAAGGGCTCATTCCAGTCACTAAAATGACAAAAACAATGCAATCGTCAACACTGACTTTAGCATGCTAGCCGGTGAGCTGCTAAGCTAGCAGTGGAGGTACCAGGTTGCTTACATGGAACACCGGCGAGCTCCGTGTTGGAATATTCAGGTGATCCACCTCCGAAGAGACCACCGAGACTCGCCTTCAGTCCCCCGGAGCCTTGTGGGTTGTTGTCCATGTTTGGGTGGACGGTGGGAATTTAAAAAAAAAGGTTCTTGCTTCGGCTAAGAAACGCTAATTATGATGTAACGACTTAGATGATCCACGCTGAACTGTTGTGTTCAACGTCAATATAATAAAAATAATATTATAGTTGGTGGAACGTTTCTATTTTTTTAAGAAAGCAGCATATTTGTATCAAGAACTCGCTGTTCTGTCATGCCTCTGACCTCCACACACATTAGCCGCACGCTCTTGCCGTAAAGCGATATTGTCAAATTACGTCAACAACCCGGTGTCATCAATAGAGAAGGAAAGCACGGTGTTGTAGAAGATAGAAGTTGAAATCTTGAAGTTTCACGACCATAAGTAAGGTAAGCGAACCACGAAAGGCGTTTTCACACAGTTTAAGGTAAGTCTCGTTCACTTCAGGAGCCACGAATATTGCATCCGTTTTACGTCAGGTGAGGATGAATTACGGCAGGTAAACTCATTTACATTTAAATTCATCATTGAGATGCCCGAAAACTCAATAATAATATTTTTCTTAATATTGTGAGATATTTATGTAGAATTCAAGCATTTATTCTTTTAAAATACACCGTTTTTTTTTCAAGTGGGCACTGCATAAATTTGAAACTTGTCTCAGTATTGTTTGCTACATATCTACCACAAGAGGGCGCCATACCCTACAAAATTAACTAATCTGTGTTTGTCAGCTATATTGATAACAAAACATTTTAATAACGTACAATTTCCTTATCTCGCCAACTATTCATTGACCTGCATTTTTTTCAAACCATACGTACATTACCACTGATAGTTACTAGTATGTCCAAAAATGTTGAATGGTTGTGCAGATATAGAAAAGTAAATATGTAAATACTGAATGGTAAATATATATGTATTTATTTTATGTTGATCTTTTCTGTTCTAATGAATACATTCTTTATTTCCAAACTTTTACCCAAAGGTAGACCTTCCATTTTCTTCCAGTTTCTGCAGAGTTGCTTCATAGTAGTACCACATTCACATCTTATCTGAATTTACAGTATATTATTAACAGAAGATAATTTGTGCTAACATTGCAGCTCTGCTTACCCTAGGGCTTTGATATGATGTTTGCACTAAATCAAAGAGGTTCACTCTAGAACTGTGTCCTGCCAAGATAATCATGTAATTGGTAGAGAAATGTTATGTTAATTAGCTCCATTGCTAGCTAACCTTGGCTATGTGGTTGTTTTGTTAGAAATATTAAATTATTTCATGATATGTCTCATTTACTGTCTTTCTGTTTAACCTGAAGTTAAACAGTTTTCTTTGCTTAACATGATGCAGAGAAGGTGTTTTACTTGGGTACATGTCAGTAGGCCTTTTCACACCTTTTTTTTCCCCCATTATGCAATGGCGCAATGGACCACACGCACGCTCCCATACGTGCACGTTTTAAAACCGCGGGCCCCCCTGGAGGCCCATCTGCTGCTCAAAGCGCCACTGAAGGAATTCAGTGTGGCGCTGCCGAATTTCCCGAATAACACGGCATCTTAGCCGGGTATTCTGCCATTGTGTGTGTGTGTGAGTTTGTGACAGAGAGTGTGTATGTGTGTGTGTATTCACAAGGGGCCAAGTGGAGCGATGAAGTTTGCCATTGTCGCCCAGTGTGGGTGTTTTTCAGACTCTCTGGCATCATCTGTGAGTTAGTGTTCTCTGTGTTGCTGCCCAGTGTGCCCACTGTCTTCCCACAATGCCCCATTCAGGCCCCGGGGCCTCACTCTCCCACTCTCTCTCTCTCTTTCGTCCTTATTCTGCATCCGTTGGGAGGAGGGGGTGCTATCTATAATCCTCATCATTTTTTTTTTTTTGCAACATAGCCGTGATGTCATCTTTTATTTTTGTTTTCATCCCCTCACTTTCTCTCATTCTCTCCTTTTCCTCCTGTCTTTCTACCCTTTTCTCTGTCTCTCTCTCTCTCTGAGCTCCCAAACACAAAAGACAAGGGGAGGCCACGACAGGACCCCAGTGTATGCTGGTTGCCGGGGAGACAGTGTTGGGTCTTTAAACTGCCTTCACTGAGGGGTGTGTGGAGTTTCTTTGGTGGGGGGGGACTTATTTACATGGGAAGAGGACAAGGGTGAGAGCGAAGATTGGAGATTTTAAATACTTTTTTTTTTCTCCCCACCAACCTCGTCGTTGCTGCTAAAAAATCATTCCGCCGCATCAAATATTTACCGAGCGGAGGAAATGTAGAGCTGTTCATTATGTGGAGAATGCATAGCAGTCTAAATCAACCTGTCACACACATACACACACACTCTTTGATTGTGGTGGGAGCCTTGGTGTGTGTTGGCTCGCTGGCCGGAGCTGACTGCAGAATATATTAGCGAAGCGATTTAACCCCCCTTGTGTTGTCAGATTAACCCGTTTGAAAGTTAAAGAAATACAACACAAATGAAAGCTCGCTTCCGTCGGAGCAAAGTGAGAGAATGAAGCCCAAAATGGTTCTGTCCAAATTCAGCCATATGTTCTTTAGACCTTTTTAAGTGTCCTAGCATTGTAGATATGTCCACCGATTTTTGTGTTGATGGGTGAAATCTGTTTTCACTCAAAATGGCCGCTCACCAGATTGATAAAAACAGGTGGATTTTTATTCTTAATTCATATTGCAGAATAATAAGTCGAAGACCATGTTTAGCCTAGCGAAGGCCACGTAATACAAGTAAAATAAACTTGTCTTTTTCAATTGTGAGTTTTTCTTCCCAAGTTAACAAAGAAATGTATGTTTTCTTTCTAACAATTCAAACCCGCCTCAGGTCAAATTGACCGGAGAACATTATTGCGCTTCCTGAGAAGTGGAACCAGAGGCTTAGAAGACGATTGAAAACAGGAAAAAGAGACAAGAGCGCACACACCCATCCCAAAACATGCACGGAACCCCCCTCCCCAGCCACTCACACCCCTCTTAAAAAAAAAACCCAAAACCCTTTCCCTTTAGTGCTATCTTCCTGTCCAGAGGACTGTCAGCGGCGGTCACATTATGTTCTTTCTCTCTCAGTGATCAGGGGAGGGGGTGAAGCAGGCTCAACTCCAAGCCTGAAGTTCAATATCAAGCCCCCGCCACCCCCTCTCCAGCCCCCCCACCCCAACAAAAACTCCACAATGAAAGCAGGAAGGGCAGGCAGAGGACGAATGAGCCACCCATGGCTGCATTCACCGCCGAAAACGCTGTGTTGTTGTTTAACTTTGGGATTTAAAGGGAAACTTTGTTTTAAGCGCACGTGACGTGACTATATTTTTACGTCGAGGGCCCGAGCAATGTGTGCCAAGAAGGCCCCTCTTGAAAGTGCTTATTTTCTTCATCCTCCTTTAAAGACTTTCCCATACTCCAAAAAAAAAAAAAAGTAAATCCAAGTTTTGTTTGAAGCAACCATTTTGAGAAAAGTAGCCTCCAAAGTCAGTTTCATTTAAAAAGAAAAAAGTCTGAAAAGACTCAAGAAGTCGGCCATGTTGGATTAAAGTGGCCATTTTATCCCATTGCAAATTTTAAGACTGACTTGCTGATCATTTTAAATTTTCATGATATTGGAACAAGTTTGCAAAATTGGACGACTCGCCATAAAATCTCAGCCCCATAAGGTCGAAGCTGGGCCAATCGCGGGATGATGATGCTCCCGTCTTCGCCTCGAATCTCTGGACCAGCTGTTGTTGTAGGAGTTGCACTATTTGCTGTGATCCTGCGCAGATGTTTCAGGGCGCGCTTGCGTAATCAATTTCCCTTATATTCCCTCGACATTTCAAACCTGACACTCGCCCCCACCTCCTTGTTATACATGTGCATGCCTCGCAGAAACCATGGCGAGCCCGGGTGTGTTTTGTTCTCTCTTATTGCACAAATATGTGCAATGCCCTCTTTTAGAGGGAGACAGGATGGAGAGAAGACAAGGAAAAGAGGGAAGTGGGACGGAACTTTCATGGCCTTTTCCCTGCATTTCATCTAAAGGGGTGTGTGTTTTTATTGTGTGGAAAGCCCTTGTTTTTGGTGATTAGTATGCAGAAAGGAAGCTCATTTGCATAATTAAGTGCTACAGAGAGAGTGAGAGAAGCAACAAAGTTGGTTAGTTTTTACAACTTTAATGATTACAATGTTATTCCTGTTCACAATGTTAAAGAATCCATCGTTACCATAGCTATTTATTTTTTTCAAGAACCCCCCCCCTCAAAAAGACAGATACAATTAAGTGGTTAAACACAGAAATGTTTAGTAGAGCCTATACAGTGGCTGCTGAAGGGCAGATTAATATGGAACTACACTGTTAATTGTCAAAAAATAAAATAAAAATAAAACAAAGGCAAGCGGTGGTGTTCATCTCCAAGGCTCCAGTTAACACATAAAACATATCCAGTATTTCAGGACATAGATATATATAGTAAGGCATCAACTCTGAAAAGTTCATTTAATATACAAAATAGCATATAAAAATACATATAAACGTTACAGGTGTCACGACCCCCTGATGTTTGATAGCAAGGCCTCGGTTGGCTGTGTTGCATGTGCTCGTTTATATAATATGTGCGGGCTAAAAAAAAAAAAAAATCATATAACAGTGTTTCATCCTCACACATAAGTGAAAAGACATCAGTGCGTAATACTGTGTGGCACTTAGGGAGGGATTGGGCAGTAAAGAGGTAAATTGTAATATAAATGTAATACTGGTGAGTTGATTTTTTTTTTTTTAAAGGCACTTTTGTTCAGTTATTGTGCAAGCTTCCTTTCAACTTGGCATTTAAACCCGGCGTGTTGATTCACAGACTTGCGAAAGAAGCATTAGAATGCTTGACTTGATGACTACGATACTTTGGCCTTTTTAGATTTCACTTTTTTTTTTTTTTTTTTTTGCGGAGCGAGAGAGAGGATCCGCCTTGGCATTTTACTTCACTTGACGAGGTTAACAGAAGCATAAAATTCAATAAGGCACTCCTTAAAACGTTAGTGACATTTAAAAGAAATCAAGGAACATTTCAGGCCTTGAGTTTCTTTTTTTTTGTTTTTTCTTTAAAGGAAGGATTAATCAAATCATATAAAATAAAACCTTAGTGGAACTGTTTTAATCTCTGTTGTTGGTATTATTTAGATGCGAGATTGCGCGTTATCATAAAAGGATACATTGGACCGTAAATAATGATATATATATTTTTTTTATCCAGGCCTGTTAATTAGCTTTTTTTTCAAATGAAAAATGCTAAGATAACAGTTGGTATGCTAACGATAAGGATCGTCCTGCCGTGTGGTTGGGTATTTACATCAAAGAATTTATCAAATGCTAACATGTTAGCATTTGTTTGTTGCTGGAAATGAAGTAGAATGCAGACTAATCAACACCTCTCTCTGTGGATAGTTTGAGTGCAGGGTGAAAACAATTAGCATCTTCAGTAGTTGAGTTATAAAAGAGTAGTAATTATTGCTTATGCAGGAGCTCGTTTGGACCCCCACAATGGTGATGGTGGGCGATATGCAAAAGGAAGGCACGTGGGCTAAAACTTCGATCCCTGCTGGGTTATCGCCACCGCCATCCGCTGCTGGTTAGACCGAAGGGTCGCTTCCGGCGCCGGCTTCTGGTTGGCTGAGCCGAATTGGGATGGGGCGCGGAGGGATGAGGGCAGTGGGGCCGGGAGTGAGGGGCAATTGGCCAATGGGTTGGGGTCGGGGGGTCATCAGTGGGTGGAAAAGGTGTCATGGGTTAGTTGCCGTGGCAGCTAAAGTTAGACGGGACACAGACAGACCAGGAAAGGAAACGGAAACAAAAAAAAGAGGGCACACAGAAGGGGACATAAAAAGAAAAACAAAAGATAGAAGAGAGATTAGTTTCAGCTAGTGGCGTCGGGATGACAACAAGGCATTTTTTTTTTTTTACGGCGGTTTCACACGGTGCTAGGGGCAGATGCTTTGCTGCCCCCAGCGTCATGTGACCGCCGCTACCGTGACGCTACCCATGCTACCAGACGGTGAAACCATGAGGCAGAGGAGGAGACGCTGTGGTTACCCAAAGTGCACGTGTGGGGGTGTGATGCATTGGCCGCCATCATTAAAGTGTATCGAAAAAATAATGACTATACTTGTAAGATTACAATTTTTTTTCTCAGTGTATTTATGTACCTTTCTGTGAAAATGTTTTTCCTTTTCACAAAAACTTTTTTAGTCGCGTAATTTTCCCATGAAAATTAGCATTTTTGTGATTACGGCATATCATTTGTCCATGTGGTTGCAGATTTATCACCACCTGCACTTTGGGTAAGCACGGACGGCATGATTACATGTAAGTGAGAGCGTGACCCTCTCGTTGTAAGTAGCTAGATTTGCGAGTAAGGCTGACTGATTATTATTAATATCGTTTATGCTTTTGCTCCATTGGCTAGGAAGTATTAGCAGAGCGACTAATGGCTACTGTGAGCAGAGAAGTGCCATAGTAAGAGACAGCAATGAGAGGTTAAAAGATGGTGATTTCAAAATAGACAGTCTAACTACAAGAATTTAGAGTCTTTAGGTTGTCTTTGGAGATTTATTTTGTTCTCAATAGTCGTCTTTATTGCCTTTTAGTGTTTGTTTTTTTCTTTCCGTTGCTTGTTTTGTACAACAGGAGCACCACCGCTCACACACATACATATTGCAGCTAGCTAGTCCATGTCTATATTGCATAAAACAGTCATGAGGCCTGTGCATTGAGAAGGTCACCTCATCTTTTAAAAACAACAAAATCAAAAACAAAACAAAAGCACACACACTAGAGCAACAACGCCGCCTTCCAGGGAACAGTGGAAGCTACACACTCGGAATAGAAGTTTTACATGGAGACACTTCATCTATAAAAAGCATACCGTAAAAATAAAAATGTACAAACTAAAAAAAAAAAAAAAAAAAACCCCTACAAATACTTTCAAGCGATTTTGTTCCATTAGCTTCATATAAGCACTTTAAAATCCCTATATACAAATGTATTTTTCTTTTCTTTGCAGCTAAATACATGGCAACAGCACCACTCTGGCTAGGAAATATAATATGAAAGATGTAAACAGTCCCAATGATAAAGTCCAGTGGGCGACTGATAAGACCACAAACAATAGTATTTCATACCAAAAAAAAAAAAAAAAGAGCTTGGAACACAGACTTCAGTAGTCATCACACGCTGTGTTTTAGTAGTAAAACGGGATTAAGTGGCGTGTAGTCATTGGGCACAACACTTTTGATCATTCACACCAAAATACGGGAACTTAGTGGAATGAAATCTTGTATAAATAATAGGTTCCCAAAGGACGTACTGGGTAAAAAGAAGTAGCAGAGATTTTTAAAAAAAAGGAAAAAAAAAAGGACTCCCAAGTCCAGGAGTCACAAGGAAGGGAGTCACATGAATGGAGTGATTCACACTAATTAAGACGGGCCGCCTAGGTTATCGAAAAAGAGATAAGCGCACCCCCCCTCATCCTGACATGGCTCCTCCCAAAATGTCACTCTTACTGCAACAAGACTGTTTTCACATTTGATCTTGGCATGCCATGCTAAGACAAACTCACAATAACTGGTCCCTTGGTCTGCATGCACACACGCACGCACACACACACATAAAGTGGCTGGTGAGCTAACTAACCTCTGTCTGTGGTCACTACCCTTTGGTAAGGATGGATTCTCTTGTCTTGGCGGCGTACCTTAGCGGTCATGGCACCTGCTAACAAGCGCGATGACGTTGGCCAAAACAGAATACAGAAGGTTACTCATCAGAAAAGACACATCACAACGTCAGCCGCCACTTCTGGGAGATTTGACAACGTGCACAAAAGGGGGTGGGTGGGATGGGGGGGTCGGGTGGATGAAGATTTTAACCCTCCTGTTATGATGTGGGTCAAATCAACCCGTTTTAAGATTCTTATTATTCTGCGGGTCAAACTGATCACTTCAAAAATCTAGATTTGTTTTGTAAAAAAAATGTACTTCTCTAGTCTTCCCTTTTCTGGCTGTAAAAAATAATAATTTAAAAATATACAAGTTTTTTTTATATGTTGATTACACATAGAGTGGGTCACATTGACCCATAAACATTCTTGGTAAGGGACAAAGACAACAATTGTAGAATAAAAAAATTCTTATGCTGGCCTTACTCAAGCTTAACTTTTTTTTTTAAATATAGAAAAAATAATAATTTGCATTTATTTGTCATCATTAAACTGGGATTTCGAGGTGCTGGCCTTCATTTTTCGTATATATTAAAAAATAATTTGCAAATACCTCCTTTCTCATACATAACCTGGCAGTGACACAACAGGCTAAAAGCGAGACGTCAGAAACGGTCAATTCTATTCTGTCACACATACACATACACACCTTATTTCACCTCAGCCATAAGTGATAAGCGTTCATACATAACAGGAGGGTTAAGTCATTCAAAGAGGACCGTCATATCGTGTTGTGGTCTTCTGTTCTCTAAAAATGAATCCAAACCACTACTTTCTATCCAAAATAAAGTTTCACTAGTAGCTTCAAAATCACACTGATGAGGCACTGGAATGAATAAAATTGTTTCTTTTTTAGAAAAAAAGATATATTAAATCACAAAAAGCGCGCTAGAACATCTACGCTAGAAAAAAAATGTTACAATAATAAGCGGAATTTTTTTTTTTTTTTTAAGAAAAGGTTAGAATTGAAGGCATCACACCACCACGCTAGTCAGCTAATAGAAGTCACGAGCGAGAAGAAGCCATGGACACTCGACTATAGCGCGAGGAATCTGTCGTCCGACAGTGTGAGCAAGCTGTGAGCTTTTGCTCTGTAGCATACTGGAAGCGTTTAAAAGGGAAGGGGTGGTGGGATTGGGGTGTTGGCTCTGGAAGGGGAGGGGTCGGGGAGATGGGGAGGGGGGTCTCTGCAAGCCAGTCCGTGTGCGCTAAGACGTATAGCTAATCGCTTAGCCTTTGGTTGGGAAAGCCATACCTGCGAAAACACAGGACGAAGGGACTATTAGCCCGACGATAAGCTTCCGCATGCTGGGGATACACGAAGACGGATGTATTACGAGAGCTGGACACTGATGGCTGCATTGTCATCATTGATCGAGTAAAAGCCGAGGAATCAAACGAGGCATCTGTAAAGCTGAAGCTCACAGCAGAGTTTCGAGAACTCGTAAATTCTGATCCTAATATCTGCGTGCGCTTTTTGGGTTGATGATTTGGAGCCAAGTATCGAGGTCTCATAATACACCCATTGTCCATGTAGGAACATGATGAACCGTGGCGATTATTTACCTAATACGCCGGTCGAGTCGATGGGGTATTCCAATATGGAGGGCGTCAATGTGTAGGGGTACTCGTAGGGCGTGTAGATGATCCCCGACTCGGGTCCTTGGGGAAGCAGCGCCGGATGCGGGTTGCCGCCCGGCACGAGGGCGGAGCTCTGGATCTGACGGATCAGAGGCATGATGGTCGGCGTGGTCACGGGGGCGGGGTTGCGCAGGGCAGGTGGCAGGACGGGCGTGGGGCCGGTGATGATGCGAGGGGCCTGCGGGGTGCCGAGTGGGAACCCGGCGGTGGCTGCGGGACACAAGATGCACAATGATTGTGTGTACGCACCCACACCTAAACACAATGGACAGGGGACGAAAAAGGGACAAGCAGTCTATGTTACAAGGAACAGAGGCATTGTTTGTATATACAGTGGTCTCCTGTGAAAGAGGCCCCTCCTATCCTGTGCTGTGATCCTTACGTGTCTTGACATTGGCGTCTCTGTAGGTTCCATTGAGAATGGCCAACTCCATCAGCTGCATTTTCTTCAAGTTGTCCTCGCCTTCAGCCTGCGCAAAGACACACATCTCAAAATGGACGCCACCACAACAATGAGATTTCTCCCAGATATACAGGAAGTGTGGATTCAGTGGGGTGACTTCTGACTAGCCTCTATGATAATAGGTGCTAGTGGTTAGCAAATTGGCTTAAGAGTTTTGATATTCGGGCCTCATTTTTTCCCACTTTGACATCATCTGGCCTAATAATGTCTGCAAGGAAACATTCTGTCATCGCCCAAAAGTAGAACACATACAGTAGCGCCAGCTAGACACTGTGTGTCCAACAAGCTAGTAGCACGTTAGCTCTGGTTACTTCCCGCTGCGAAGCACATCTGATTTACTGCTTCAAGGCAAAGTTGCGCCGGTTAAGCCAAAACGTATTATTAGTCGGAGCCCAGCGCACATGAACGCTAACAAGGAATGAACAGGTGCTGGTGCTCCTGGCGACCACGACGTCTGACGGCCTTAACCTTTCCGCCTCGACGGCAATAGAATTCCCCCCGCTGTTCTTTTCATTCTGACCCAGTTGTTGCAAGAGGAAGCGATTTCGCAATCTACGCGATATTCCACATGTGAGCAGCGGAGGGAGGGCGGGACGTATGTAGGTGGCGCCGGAGAATTCGAGCGATGCGGAGGACTCCAATCAAAACGGGCCCTTGTGCACGTACAACAATGACGACGAAAAAAGATTGGGGTGGTGGGGGGGGGGAGAAAAAAGGAATATTGTAGCCGGTCGTTTGGAATGAAGTGAGTTGTGAACGAGTGAAAGGAGTGATGGAGTGGGGAGAACGAGTGAACAGACTCGCCATTCATTCGCGCAGCCTTTCAAACAACCCGGTGTTGCCGTGGCAACCCCTTTTTGTGCGTGTTCCCTAATTACCCTAACCCCTTACACATACTCACACACACACTTTTGGACCGACAATCCCATCCGACCCCCCCCCCCCCCCCTTCCGTGCATACCAAAATGCTAAACTCTCATCCCCGTTTTGTTTCGGATACTCACAGCGGGGATGAGGAGTTTCTTGACTTCGTTGATGGCCCGCTGCAGCTTGATCTTGGCGCGGTTGTGCGTGTCCTCCACTGAGATCAGGACATGAAGGTCCTCGCTCAGGTGCTCCCAGTTGGGCTTGCCTCGGTTCATCTCCTCCTGGAGGGAGTACACAAACAAGCACGCTGGGTTTGTATGCACGGCGTGGGCCCTTTCCCATTCACGCGCTACAACGAGCGACATGTAATGAGACTCTGAGGGTGTTTTTTTTTTTTTTTAATCCTGTTATGTTACGGGGCAATGTGACCCATTTTAAATAGGAAGTCAAGTAAAAATAAAAAAAAAGATTAATATTGTGTTTCATTCAATATGAATTAAGAGGCAAAATCCATTTATCCATCGCAGAGGCCATTTTGGCACTTGCTCTTGACATAATGACATCACAGGGTTCAGCTTGCCAACGTCACATGACCAAAGTTAGAAAAGAGGTGACCCGTGATTGGTCGTCACCTGATCCCGACTGTGATGTGTTTTTCAGTGTTAATAATGAGATATGATGACAAGAAACAAAGGCATGTTGATTAGAAATAACTTGTGCAACTTTCTCAAACTCCCCAAATGACGAAGCCTTCCCGCAAATTTTTTTGACACCTCATCATCGCTCCGACACCCTTATTATTGTGTCATTTATCTCGGAAGACACTATTGTGTCAAAGTCGGGTTGCATTAGGTTAAGCTTGTTGCGTTAGCTTGTGATAAAAAATGTTATGATGTCATTAAGAAAAATTGCACCATTGGCTCTTTGCGTAAAGTGCGAGTAAATCCCAGTGTCACTTTTGATAGGCTCTTCATGAGCAGTAAAAAAAAAAAATGGATGCATTACACCGCAAATGCTTTGATAAACAAGGCCAAGCTAAACATTAACACCATTGAGGCAAAGGATCGTGAACAATTTTAGCATCTCGACTCTAGTTCATATTTCATAACTTGAAAAAAAAAAAAAAAAAAAGGTAATAGGAGATGAATATTGGCTGCAACCACATGCTGGCGGAAAACGAAGTTACGAAAGCGTCCGTCGCAGTGTGGGGCGTGCACGCTGGGTTGAGGGACGGCCCGCTCTGCGAATGTTTTGTCAAGTGAGATGTATCGTTTTGAAGAGCACTAAAAAGTCAACATCTTTCTCTTGGCCTCCTCTCCCACTGTGTCTCTGTTTTCCTTCCTCTGTGTGTGTGTCTCTCAGAGGGTGTGCGGGGTAGGGAATGTTCTAGAGAGAGAGGAAGGGAGAGAAAGAGAGGTGGGTGGGGGGCGTCGCATGGAATGCTGGACTTGCTCCACCTGCCGTTTGGAAAGCTGGAACCAGCCAACGGGAGGAGACAACAGGGGAGAAGGAAGAAAAGACAGATGGACGAAGCAGCGGGACGAAGTGAAATCACATTGTGGGTGGCGACTATACATGGAAAGATGGATAAAGGGATAGAGATGTGAGGAAAACTATGATTTCAAACGCTCCCTGAAGGCAACACCCAATTTTATTCGGTTCTGTAGTTTCGCCCATTTCCGACGTTCGTCTATTGTGCAATCTTGACTTGTGATGTCTGGACATTTTTTCACATGAGTCATTACAATTATTTTGAGCGTGTCAAAGGAAAAAACATTTTGTGTGAGAACGGGAAGTGAGACCTCGCTATTGACCTGATAAACGCAATGTCACCTTTAAGCACAAATATTTAGTTTTAATCTTTAAGTAATACATTTGAAATTGTTGCTATTCAGTGTTGTGACCTGCTACGGTTGGACAAATTTTCCTTTAGTGAATCCTTTCAATAAATGCAATTAAACCATCCACGCAAACATTCCTGCCATAAATTAAGGACAAGCAGAACCGTTGCATTCATTGGATTCTTTAACTTCTGTCAAGGATGCTTCATAATTACTCCTAATTGACGTTTTTAGAAATTGTCCAATTACAAAGAATAAACAATAAAATATCCTGTTAGCGCTTAGCATGTCCATTAGCCAGGCTTCTGTGGGAGAACCGATGAAAGGATGTCACAACTCAAGGGGGAGCCCTGGAGCCACAGTTAACAGATCCTTTAACAGGAGATCCTTTTTAGTAAACGCAATAAAACAAGATCCGCAAACGACCCTGGAGACCGTTAAAGAGTGGCGCGTACCTTCTTCTTGTCCCTCATTGAGCCTTTCCCGCGCACCATGATCTTGCAGCCGGTCTCCGCCTCCAGCTGTTTGGCCGTCAGTCCTCGCGGGCCTAGGATCCTCCCGACAAAATTAAACTGTGGACCAAAGCAAAAAAAAATAAAAATAACATCAAGGTGGTCGCATATGACACGAGCCCACTTGGGGTCGGCTTGTGTGATGTGTTTGCGTTACCAAGCGAGACCAAAAATAGATCATTATAGGTGGCATGAGAGGACGGCGGCGCTCGCTTAACCTTATCTGTCACGGAGACTGAGTGATTAACAAGACAGCTGGCCCGTGTGTGTGTGAGCGCATGTGTATACTCGTCTCACACACGGTACAAACACACAAGCGCACGCACAATACTTCCACAGTGGCTACACGTCGATGGCGCGCTGACCTCTGACTCACATGGCGATACGCAGCGATAGAGACGAGCGGCTCCGACTAAATTTAACCTTGATCTCAAGCGTTTGCCTCGCCGTCATGTGAGTGAGGACAGCCTGTCATTGTACTGGCTGATTGGCGAGCTGATGCGTGGAGGAGGGGAAGTGAAGGGTAAGGAATAAAAAAACAATATAAATGATTGCAAAGAAATCATGTGAGCCCTTCAATCTGGATCAACACGACTCATATTGGAGTACTTAACTGTACTTGGCAGCAATGGCGACGATGTGCCGGATGCACGCGGGCCTAATATTTACGGCAGGGGAGAAGGCTTAATCCATCTATTTAAACGCCTCTAAATATGGATGAGATACGACGTCACGCTGGGGAAAACTGCATAAATAATCAGAATTTATCAGCAAACAAAACTGGTTAAAAAAATTGTGTTTTGACTTTTTAGGATGAAGTCAAAACCTTTTCTTGGGCTTGTCACCTTTTTATGACATCACAGCTCATTTTAGAAATTAATTTCTTACTATTTTGGCAAATTTAGCATGTTGATTTTAAGAAATTGGGTAATTTCTTATTATTATGGCATCTTAATTGTCTCCTGAAATTTAAAATGGGTCGAGGGAGGCCCGACTGACTTTTCATCCTCCCTCCCGCCACCGACAGGAGATAAAAGGGAAAAGTAAACAACTGGTAGAAAAGTTCGAAGGTCACCCGCCGGCCCCAACTCACGTCGGGGTACTCTTTGACCGGCACATAGAGCTTCTCTTGCAGCTGGGCCACGGCTCCGACGGCTTCGGGCAGTTCCTCCATATCGCGTCCGTTGAACATGCCTCCGTTCACCGTGTCGTTGTACATGTCCTTGCGTACCCGCCCGATTTCTGCCGGGACGAGAAAAAAAGTGACTCATGAGACAGCGCTGACAATTTCTCCTGCTATGTTGACACATGCTGTTCCCTTTTAACCCAGTAAATATGCTCGGGAGGTCAGTGTGACCCAATAACGAAACTGGACAGAACGGATTTGTTCATTTTGAAAAAACGTGCAATGTCTGCTCTTACGCGGCCCATTAAAACACTGTCATGCTTGTAATGTTTGTTTAGGCTCGACCCGGCGGCCCACAATGCCTCTGTAATGACACCCCGGCGCAATAATAAGTGCTTGCATGCCGAGCGCACTCACGCACACAAACACCAGCCAATGGCTGCCTTGAGGTGCAAATATCGTCTGACCTCAGCAACCCTTAACAACCTATTGTGACCCTCCACTTTTGGGTCATGCGTGGCCACACTTTGAGAAGTGAAAGAAAGCCATAGCGAAACGCTGTCATCGTCAAGTCGTCTTGTGTTTAGTTTCATGTTACAAATGAATAGTCGTCATGTCAATTAGCAAGATTTGATGCACAGTACAGCGTGTGTCGTCATAATATGGACGAAAGTGTGTGCGGCTGTCTGATCTGGGCGCCTGTCCACATAACTCTGGCCAGGCCAGAACACGCCGAACACGGGCCACTTTGATTCTAAACGTGGCTGTCACGCTATCATGTGGTGTGGCCTTTGTGTTTTTAAAATAATGACTGTCACTTAACCAGTTGTAACAATTGGTTTCTTTCCAAGAGCAGCGAGCTTGAAAAACAAAATAGATTGCAGATGACTAAAGGACACGATTGCAATGATGTGATTATTTGAGTATTTGTGCTTCCATGAAGAGAAATGGAACAAGTTGCCCAGTGACATGTTGTGTCGTTCCAGTACAGGGATGGGCTGCATCACTCCCACCATAAGCCTGCGCATTAGGTCACTGGCAAAGACTAACAACTGTCTGTTTGTTCCCATCACCAACTCACTCGCTCACACACGCTCACTCGTTCACTCTGCATGTGCGTAACTGATAAAGCACAGAAAATGGCATTTTATATGAGATGTCAACTTTAAAAATGTCACATTTGATTTGTTCAAAGTGACACGCTCGAGACCCCCCGTCCCACCCACCTTACCTTCATCCAGCAGCCGCTCCAGATGCGTGAAGATGCCGCTGAAGTTTGGCAATGAACTCATAACCTTCCGATCGTTCATCAGCTGCATTAAATAGTCCGGGTTGGACTTGGGTCGCTCCTTCACCTCTGTCTCCCCGACCATGGCTGAAGCGTCGATGCAAAAGCACTCTGGTTTGATTTATTACAAAAATATTGTATGGTGGAGCGATGGTGGTGGGGGGGTTTATCAAACAAGCAAACAAACAAACAAAAAAGTCTCCAAACGGACACCACGGGTCTTCCGTCCGACGAGCGTGTCTCTCAAGCGGCTATTCTTCAAATCACAGCCGCCCCCCCCCCTGCTCGGTTCCGAGCCCAACTCGTCTCCGGATGATGCGAGCCCCTCCTCGACCACCCCCGGCGACTCCAAAGTTGTTTTTAAGGGAGGGGGTGGGAGAAAAAGTTCCCTTGAGAGTTGTTCGAAGTGGACCGCGAACAAGTTGGTGTCGGCTGCGGTGTTTCGGACCCCGGATCGCTATCATATGATTACAGTAGTGCGGGTGAGCACGAGTGGGGCTCTGGGGAGCGCGCCGCGCGTCACCGCCAACGCCCGAGGGGTGGAGGCTCGTGCTCGCGCTCCCCATTGAGAAGCGCATACTACAAACGCCTCCTCCCCTCCCTTCCGTGTGGCGTCGCGCACGCGCACGCACAATACGTACGAGCGAACGTGAAGGTATGCGCATCTGTTGCTTCACCTCAACTGTCGCGTTAATTCGACCTGGGGCGCGCGCGCGCTAGTTTAGCGCGAAGGTTAGCTAGCTTGCTACATCGATTAGCATACTGTTACTTTACAAACTACAACACTTTTATTTTATTTTATTGATTTAACATAAATATTTCTTGACTTTTAATTTATATTTTGACTTACTGATAGATTGTCTTTCTTTATATAGCATAGCTGGCTAACTAGCTTTATGAATGAAGCCCCTTTGGAAAAACGGGAAATATGTGAGTGCGTATTGTCGCAAATAATGTAGGATTAGTTAAAAATGTGAATATGTGAATTCGTGAATGTTAAAGGACAGATATGAAGAGGTTCGCTGGATCATGATACATTTTAACATAAGCATGCATAGCGATAGCATAGCAAACCAGCTAATTATACAGTATATTAGCTAATTAGCTTTACTAGATATATATTGTACAGTTCGATCTCTATAACTAGCCACATGATCAATCAATATATTGATAAATTGAATTTCAACATGATGCAAAACATTTAAGAATCTTAGCATTAGGAACTAGCATAACTATCAGATATGAATGTTATGGTCTGGCTTGATAACTTGTGTTGACAGACACTACTGTTATACAATATCATAAGCAACATTTAAAAATAACATAGCACAGGTAACTATAACTAACCATCATGCTTTAGCTTGATAGCTAGTTTGATTATTCTGGATAGTTGTACTGTATAGTTTATCTTATTGTCTAAGACAAAAAAGTGATGACAATGTGTTCAATCTTCTGTTTTCTTTCCAGTGAAATAAGGCCAGTGGGGCGGCACACCCCGAAGTCCTGCGGCTGTGCAACCAGGTGGACGCTTTGCTGAACTAACAAGGCGGCGCAAAGTGTGCGCTTGTTCTCGCTGGGTGGCTGCCTGAAATGTCAGCGCTGAAGGAACAGATAGGTGCGAGAGTCTAAACATAACGTGCTGTAAATCACAAGCACACGCACGTAGGTGAGACAATAAATGTGTGTGGCTGCTTGAGGGTGGGATACAGCCTTGTCTATATCTGTGTGTGTCAATTGTGACGGGGCAGCATGGTAATGGCTGGTCAGCTGGTATGGCGAGTATTCAGGGCGGGGGCTGTGCATTGTCCTCTCATGGCTCCCCAACAATGCCCCTCTGAGCAACTCGCCACACATCCACCAGTCACGGGCCTCTCGCTCGTCCTCTCTCTGTTGCTTAGCTTTCTATCGGCCATATTTATTCAGCCGGGGCGAGGCGTAAAGTGAGACGCGATGGTTGTTGTGAGACCCGGGGTGCCCCGAACCATTTGGACGAAGGTCAAGCAGCTCGAGACCCCCTGCCGCCCTCACACCCACCCCTTCACTCATCATACTTCAATTGTAAGCACATGTCATTCACGCTGGAGCTGCCAAGACATATAGTACATACTCCATACATACGTCATTACACGATGCACACGCTGAATAATTTATAGCTCCTTGTCAGTTCTGAAAGACCTTTTTCAAAAATAATCAGCTACCGTCAAGCATATCTACAAGTAACCGATGACGTTTTATGTATAAGTGCCAAAAGATTGATTTTCCGTCTAATGTTTACGTCATAGGAACGCCAACATGCAAGTATGTCATATATGTAAGAGCCAGCGGAACCCAATAGATACACCATCCAAATGTCTAGGAAGTCAACAAGGCTATGTAATCTGTTTTTTTAAACACGTTTTGAAATACAAATTAATTTTCACATAGATTCAATCCACTTAAATATTTTAAATCCTAACTGATTTTCAGAATTAAAGAATTATTTTACTGTATATTGTGTCCATAATCAAGATGTCCCTTCATATTTCAGGACTTTTACGTCTGACTAACCTAAATATTTCAGATAAAAATGTAATAGAAATATCTTGATGGGATTTAAAAACATTTTGAGTTTAATATGAATAAGACAAATATTCAGAATAAAAAGGGCAAAAATATTGACTGCCTGTCTCCTGTTTGTCCTATCAATGCCAACGAATTTATGTTTCTGTATTTAGGGTAATATAAATAAACTTGACATGATTTGACTTTTGAAATAAAGTGTCTTTACTTTTCCACATTTGTGTTTCATAGTGAAGGCTTGTAAAAAGACGCCTTCTTGTGGACAATGGGTGCAACTGTCTCGGGTCAAGATGTGGAAGAAGAAACAAAAATGAGGAAAACACAGAAAAGGTGAGTGTTTTAAAATGTAGATGCGGCAAATTGTTGCCGTTGATTTCTAAAACAACATGCTCAAACCAAGTGGGTGAATAAACGTTTCAGTGCATTACCTACAAACGCCTACAGGGGGCGACATAGCGACAAGGTCATGGCAGCAGCTTTCTGTGATTAAAAATAAAATTATTATACTAGCTAGTTAAATAATTGCTTACTCTGGATTTAACTTATATATATTTTTATTTATATTGGATGTAATGTATTCAGTAATCTAGGTAAATATTTTTTTCCCTATAAATAAACAGACAGATGGCTGGTGGCATTAAGTCAACTCCACTCCCTGTTTTTTTATTTCCCCCGTGGGCCTTCCGCTCCCTAACTCTTGCATGTCCAATATGTGACGCATAAGTGCTTGCGGTTGGACATCAGCCACTCACCTGGCTGACGGGGACTCAAGCTAATCTCAAATCCGATTAGGCTCCTTATTGACTCAGTCCTGCTTTTTATGTGCTTTGGAAGCAACTGAAATACCGACGGCCTCTTTCATGCTCACTGCATCAGGGAACAGCAATGAACTAAATAGCTAGACAAGTCATAAATGCCCAAATAAGTATCTCTCAATGATGACTTAATCAAACATTTTGGTTCATTTTCAGCTTTCAAATTTTACTGTACATTAAAGTGTATTTGGAACAACTTGGTGTGGAGGAAGCCACGTTAAAAAGCCAAAGGATGGCGACGGATACACTCTAAATATTTGTTTACATTCAAATCACAAATAGTTTTTTCAACCACCACACACACATAGGATTGCTAGGTCAGGGGCATGTTAAGAGTCATCTCATGTCCGTGCATGTGAAAGCAGTAAAGAGCATAATTGCCTTGATCCGTTTTTCGAGTTAATCGGGAGCCTTGTGGCTCTCGCTGTGTGTCGGGCCTCCTTGACGCAAAGTCAAAAGACGAGCAGACCTTTTCTTACACAAACTCTAAGTGATTTTATTAGTTTTTTCCCGTTTTCTAAACACACAGCCCATATACACACATTTACATTGATATTTATATATTTAAATAGACAAAGTACATTATATTAAAAAAATGTTTTTATCGCCACGTTTTCTACACTATGTACAAAGACCGCCCACCCCGTTGTTAAATATAAAGAGATTGAATAAACTTCTGACAGGGGATTGTGGATTGCTTTTGGGGAACAAAATATTTAGCTGCCAAATTTATCCGTGGTATCAACAAAAATAATTTCCTCTTCAATTGGCTTGTGAATGTGTTGCGTTTCTGCGACAGGGGGGTTGCATAGTAACCACCATCCCCATCCAAATTTCTTTGCCCGGATCTCATTTGCATTTAATGTCTTACATTCCCTTGGTTCACTACGCCTTTGTTTTCACTACTGCAAAGAGCCAAAAAAAAAAAAAAAAATCATCTCACAAGTCCTTTTCCTTCCATTTGGGCGTGGTGGCGGTGTCAGTTTTGGCAGGGTGTGAGGGGAGTTGATAGATCGCTCAGCTCACAGTGGCTACGCCGCCCTCTTCGCCCCCTTCCTCCACTTTGCCGCCTTTCATGGCCTTCATTTTGGCCATGATGTCGGTGAACGTCTCCTTGACCGTCTTCTCCAGGAGCCAGCCCTCGCTCTCGCTCTCCGGGTCTTCGGGGTTGGCCAGAGTGGACAGCGAGGTGTCGACGTATTGCAGGCCCACTGTCACGGCGATCTGTGGCAAGATGAGGAAAAGGTCGTTAAAAACTAAGTTTGTTTTGTCAAGTAGACCGATAATAATACATCCACTATGACTTTACTATCTGCCAGCAAAGTTAACTTGCATAACTATTTCCAATCTGGGTTTCGTCCAAGTGGATCAGCTTCCAGGGAGTCGCCCTCCATTCAAGTTTCTACTGTCTGCTGGATTTGAGACATTACCTAAAAGTGTCTGCAGCCAAGATTAGATTCAGGATATCGTTACAAGGGAGATACTGAAGGGAAGGAAGAATTATTATTAGGTTGTTTAGGGAAATGAGGAAAACAGAGGAAGGAAGGAGCAGATGGGAACACCAGGTGTTGCTCACCTTGCACCATACAATGTGTTTCAAAAATATTTTGTTTATACCAGGAGCGCCCCAAAAAAAAAGTTTTACCTTCAGCCTTTTTGAATTATTTTTTTATAATTGAAAACTATGTATGATTGATGGTGTCATTGTTATATGTTCCCTGACCTCTAGCATGGTGACCAGCAGCACCAGAGCGCCGATGGTGGCCATCATGCCACCATAGTAGGAGAGCAAAGCATCACGACAGCCGCTCCTCCACACGTTGAGGTCCTCGGTGTGGTGGTCGTAGCTGTAATGCGCCGAGTTGTTGGTCATCTGCAGCTGGATGCACGGCCGCGGCGAACCCGGGTTACAACAGCTGAAGGGCACGCCGTCCATCAGGTACTGGCCGTCCACGTTGCTCCCGATGCGGCTAGGAACCAAACATTCCATTTTCATTACCGTCTATACAATTTTACAGTTGAGAGTCAACAATGCAACGCAAAGTGCAGGAACCGTTGAGTGACATTTATGGGTCAGAGTCGGAAGCACTTAATCCAGAACCAAACCGAGTAAACCTCTTTGATTGTGCAGGCAATGCGACATATAGGTCAAGGTGTAGAACTGCAACCAATTAGGGTCTTGAAAACAATCCACTAAGTGAAGCTCTTAAAATGTTTAATTTCACCTCGACCTCATGTCATCAACGTCAACACACTTTCCCTTCTTCTCAATATAACTGCAAAGCTGTAAAAACTTCAAATTAGCTTTCCTGGAGTCCTGCAGGGCTGATTGGGAAGGACACTGATGCTTGAAGCGCTAATCCCAGCGATTTAACAGTCATGGTCTGGGAACTTAAAAGAACTGGCACAGCACGTGACAAGTGTTTTGAATATTTTGCACTTCGATTCTAAGCTAAAAAAATAATAACAATATGTAATGTACCGACTGTATATAAATAAAAGTCAAACTGTAGCTGAAGTTTGACCAAAATATTTGTTTTGACTGACAATATAATTGTCACGTTTAGCCATAACTTTGGTCAAAACTGAGCATTTTTGATTGACCTGTTCTTATATTGGCTTTTACCCGCAAAGGTACCTAATATTACGGTCAGCACAAATGAATTGACATATACTTTAAATCCCCCCCTTGTGCTACTTTGACCCCTCTTATCGGTTTCTGCACTTAATCCCCAAACTAGCCTCTCATACATCACTGTGGCAAAACCGCCCAGTAACCTCCACTCATTTGCTCATTTACCCTCGCCAATTTTGTCACGCTAATCCGAGAATAACATACCTGCCCTGACCTAGCCTCACCCTAAATCCACTTATAATGAACTCAGTTTCAAAGTACCACCGCCTCCATATACCTTTGGGTCAAACGATTGGTGTTTGTTTCTATTTTACCACTATCAAAACATCGACCTAGATTTACAATTTAAATCGTTCAATCAGATTGTAGATTTGTTGTGACTATTTCTATAATTGTGAACTGACATTGGCGGTATGAAGAGGTGAATTACCAAATACAACTCAAATGACACGTTAGATTCATAGGAAGTCCACTTACTCTTTGACCTCCTTGGAACTGAAGTCCAGGTAGCGGTTGCTGACCCACTGGATCTCGAACCAGTCCCTGTAGTTGTCGTTGCCACAGCAGCGGAACTCCATCTGCATCAGGTCCAGCGTCCGCTTCATGTAGCAGCGTCCCGGCGTGTCCGTGTCCTTGTAGTAGCGCATGCCGTTGCGCAGGCCTTCGGCCAGCGTGAACTGCAGCGGGATGCGCATGACGAAGCACAGCAGCGCCGTGAGCACCAGCAGAACGTTGAAGACCACGCACCCCACCAGAAAGGTCTTGAGCATGGGCTTCCACTTGACGAACTTGGTGGGATCCAAGGAGTCGTAGCAGACCTTGCCACCGAATGCGTTGATGCCGCACGCCAGCAGGCCCATCAGGATGAGCAGGTTGGGCAAGAAGTGGCTCTCGTTGTTGTCCATCAGCTCCGAGCGCTTACGCAGCTCGATCTTGAAGAAGAGGCCCATGCTGAAGACCAGTACGCCAGCCATGACGGCGAACCAGAAGAGGAACCATACGCTTTGGGCGAGCTTCACTCGCTTTTTCAGATCAAACTTGACCTTCATCAACGCCATTGTTCAATCAGAGACCGTTAGATCCTAGGAGAACTTCGAGATGGTCTTTTTGAATAACCCAGTCACGGTGTGAACTTCAACAATTTCCTTTGGCGCATCAGTAATCCATCAGCAAGCATTCCTGTCGTGCCCCGGTGAAGCCCAAGTACGTTATTGATTCAAAGCCAGCGCCATTGCTCCCCAAATCTTCCTGGATTCGACGCCTTCACTTTGCCTGGAGGATTTCTGCGAGGATTCTCATGACTAAACTCACCAAGATGCAGTACGTCACGCTAAGCTCTTGTAAGCGGCCTGATCCAATTTGCGAGAAAAAAAATCCCCCAGCACAAGATGAGCCCGATTTGACGCCGCAGTCCCGGGAGCCTTAATTGGTTTGAGTGATCACGCGGGTCGCCTTGGTTACCTTCATGACGGGATCTCTGAAGATGAGCGGCAAGGAAGCAAGGCTATTCCTGGCGTCATTCACAGTTGCAGGTCTGCAGGTTCAAGACTAAGCGGATGTCTTATCTGCCGGAGGCCATTAAGACATCAACATTGCGCTTCACCATTTCAGTAGCTAAATACACTTCCTGGGTCAATTAGAAAATCTCCAACTTGACGATTGAGGATTTTATTGATCAACAATATCTCGCCATAGTGAGGCTTGGAACAGAGCACCCTTAAAGGGCAGCGGGCTATGAGCTTAGACTCAGTCGCATGTTGCAAGAAAGTGTCACAGAAAGATAGACGTTGGCACCTTGGATCTGAATTGATTTAATAAATAATCAGACAAGCTTTATTACAGGAGTTTACTTCTCAATGCATTCTACATTTTAGATATAACTTGCACTTTGTAATTTAAAAGGCACTGAGGGGACACTAGGGGTCCCATGTGGTCTTCCGGTCTGCTTCGGGAATAACGGTCCAGTTAGGTGACGGCGTCCCTGCGGCAAGCCAGTTAAAGTCATCCACCTGCTCCCAATTGTTAGAACTTGGGTCCAGGTCAGCCGCGCCAAAGTCTTCATCCAGGTTGGGGTAGGACCAGGTGTATGGTGCAAAGCGGACGCCGTGACAGTCCTCCACGATGGCACGGCTGGTGACGTGCAGGTAGACACAGGTGTCTTTGGTGTTGTGGGTACGCAGCTGCTGGCAGGCCACAGCCAAGGTGCTGCTCTGACAGTGGTCCACAAACACTGAGGTGGCCACAGGCCCGCATAGGATCTCGCAGCGGTCGATGTGCTTCAGGTGCAGCGTGCTGGGCGTACCATAGAGACGCACCTTGCAGTTGGACAGGTGGGACAAGAGCACATCCTCTTTGTGGATCTCTTCTGCGGTCTTCACGAGGACCATGTCGCTGATGTTAGAGAAGCCGCACTGTGGACCATCAGGGTCTCCATCCACTTGTGCAGCCCTGTGCTCTGCAAATGGAGACACGACAGCGTCCTTCACCGGGGCTGTTGACGTTTTGGTGCGGCCCTGAAAGCCGAATTTCTTCTTCGGCATGGCCTGCTCCCTTGTTTCATTGAGACGTGTCTGAAGCTTCTGAAGGGCCATCTGGGCTTTCCGTTGGTCGTAGGTGGTCAGAAACGCCATGCTGTCGTTGAGGTACTTTTGCAACTCTACAGTTTTGCTCGAAGCTTCGTCCAGCTTCTGCGCCACCGCCGTTTGGTCCGCGTCAGAGCAGGCGCAGAGCATCTCCTCGACAGCCGCCAGCTCGTCGTTGAAGGTGCTGAGAAAATAGACGACACTCTCCTTGGCGACCGATTGGTTCTCTTTGGCTTCTTTGCGCCGCTCCACGTCCTCAAGTCTTGCTTTGTTGCGTTTCTCCAACCGCTCCTTCATTTTAATCGCGCTTTCCAAATCGCTCGCTTGAACAACTTCATCGGGCACATCCATGTTGTCGCCTGGTGATGACGTCAGTTTCTTCTTCTTCGCTCTTGTTGATATTGATGGCGTCCTGCGCCGCCTGGCGGCACTACAACGTAAACAGTACATCTAGACTGCGTTTTTGGCATGAGGTTTTCCTTTAGTCAGTTATATTATTATCCAACTATTAGTAAAAATTTTATTGGTTTGGTCCACGGGTACATTGCATAGTTGTTTTAAAATAAAATAACAGTTCTTATTGAAACCAGGTAGTGTGTGTATCACCAAGTCAAGTCAAAAACCCTAAAATGACAAAGAAGTAATATATGCTTTTATGGATTATGAAATGTTAAAAATGACTATTAATTTGGGTTTATGGAGGAACTGACTGACACCGGGAGAGGCATACAACACAGAGACCTCTGTCTTGAAGGGAGATGGGAGTATGACAAAGAGACAATGGACATGAAAGTGAGTAGCTTGCCTGTGAGAACAGTTTCGTAATTGAGTCGTGACATGACTCGCAAAAACGTTCGATTTAATTATTCCATTGTACAAGCATTTTTTGTGTGTGGTACTTGGTATAAAAACTGAGAACCTCTGCTGTAGTTCAAATAAAAATCAAGGTTTTGGCCAGTAAGTGTGCTCATTTGAAAACAGACTGCAAAAAAAAAAGATGATAAAATTAGTATGTAAAACTTTGTCCTGTGTATGAAAGATAAGCACTCGTCCCAGGTAACATTTGCCACACCTTTATATACAGGCACTTGTCATGAGTGACGTCACGCATCACAGGCCCGCCCTCTACTGTTGGGAAAAGTTCACCAATTTCAATCAGGCGTGGTTTTTCAATTCAGTGTACATTAATTTCTCTTTTTTTTTGTCTGTACCAGATTCCCCCCATCATGTCAACTTTTATTATGGCACTAGCAGGATTGTGGAACGGAGGGGAGGGGGGCCGCTGCTGTGCCCTCCTTGAACTTGTTCTTCCAGCGGCGCGCGCGCTAGCCCCCACAGCCCGTGCAGCCATGGCGAGGAAACCCCGTTGACAAGGCACTGCTTTTTCATGACGGTGAGTTCCCCCTTTGAGTGTATTATCATTTTGGGATAAAAATTGCAAGGGAAAAAACACACACGGCCTCCTTCCCTCTTCCTCCTTCGGGGAGGGTTAGGGAGACAACTTTGAAAATGGAGCCGAGGCAGCACAGTGTGGGGAGACAGGAGTGAGGCGAAATAACACGAGTGGTGGGAGAGAGGGAGAAGAAGGAGGAGGAGGAGAAGGAGGGGGCGAGCGAATTAAAAGTTGGCCAAATGGAGATATTGGGTTTCAAGTGGAGTGGAGAAGGGAGTAAAGAAAAAAGGGTTTGCCTCAGCGACTCTTTATGTTATGCTAATCGGGATAAATATTTATAGATTCGTTTTCCGCCAAATTGCGCCTTCAAGAGGGGAGGGCGTCGACGACAAGTCGGCAGGCTAGCTAACCGAAAAGTCTGTCGTTTGGCCGTCAAAATATCTCCGGATTCAACGAAGCCGACTTGGACGAGGACCGGGTTCGACAGAGAGTTTACCCGACTGGCCTAGCTTTGGCTTCGGGGGAAATGTGACGTTTTACGCCGCTCGGGACGAGTGGGGGAAACCTTGGCCAAAACGCGTCAAGGCAACCACGTCGACTGGCCACCGGACTGCGATTATGTCGATTTGGTGCTATTTTGGGAAATAAAAGATTGCAGGCTGCACATTTTACTCATTTTCTCGGCTCTTTTTTGAGGCGTTTTTGACCAAATGCGTCCGGGACAAAATGGCGTACAAGTAAAGGCGATTTGAAGGGCAATTCGAGCTTTGTCCTGCACATTAGTGGCACCGAAGCTGGATTGTAGTTGTCCTTGATCCCGAATGACGATATATATTGTTCCGTAATGTTCTGTTTAAACGATCTTGTATAAAACACACTTTCACTATTTCTTTTTTTTTTTTTTTTTTTTTTTTTCCTCATGACGCCATTTCAAACGACACTTATTGTTCCTCGGACACGACGCCATTTCGAACTCGTTCTTGGGTTTCATGTTAGACCTTTGTTAAATTCATCTTAAAATAAACGCATTCCTTTTAAAGTTACTGTAGAGTTGCTGTGACCTAAATGTCGTTTTTTTTGCAATTTTTGCATTTCTACTCAAATTAGAAGCGCCTTTGACGATTTAACGTTTCATTTTCAGTAATATACGATTTCTGCAGTGAAAATAGCTCTTACAACATTACATTGAGCTCTGTCGATCAGTCTGGTTCATTGAATCAGTCCGAGCAAGGCGTTGCACATACAAAACGACAGTCTGGCTTTAACAGCAGCCATTTTGTCAGTTTATTTTGTCCAGTGTTGAAAATGTAACCCCAGCCACGCTTTACTCACTGTAGCATGTAATAAGCATTTCCTTCTTGCTCTGAAAAAAATCCACATTCCACATTGCTCCTGAACCCATGCACACCAAAAAATCCAAACGTGAATGTTTATACTCCTCGAGTGATGACATAAATTAGCAGGCCTGCTTGTCCTTTTAATTCTTTGCTACACAATACACTTGATGGCTAAAATAAAGCCAGCGATCCATTATGTCTGCCCTTCGAGGTTATTTAGAGCATAGTGTGCTTACTTCCACCCAAATGCACTTTTTCACCATGTGGAGGTGATGGGTGGGAGTAGTGTGTCACAGTACCAATGTTCTCTGAAGGAAGGCCACACTGCTCTCCTATGGTGATATATTGCATTGTCTTTTTAGCTCTCCCATACTGTCTGCTGCCTAACATAACACTTGTCATTTTGTGGCACCCCTGCAGCCCAACCCTTTACTGGAAACAACAAGGGTGTTACATGACTGGATCCATGCAGCCCGACACTAATCAGTGAGTGAGGCAAAGTTGTGAATACACACGTTATAATAACGTTTACTTGTATAGGGCCAAATAACTGAATACATAAGTTCAGATATTTGTGTAAAAGTAGAGGTACTCATATGATGCTTCAAATAAAAGTTAGAAAGTACAGACTCTGGAATGTACTGAAGTACAAGCAATAACAAGGATAATAGTATTAGCATCATGTCAAGTAAACTGGTTTAAATGACCTAATGAAGCAAACTGGGATTGTATAGGAAATTAATGTTCAAAAGTGGCTTTTATACATCTCACCTTCTTTGTCTTCAGGTGTCATGGATGATGAGGACGATCGCCATCTTCTGGATATTTTAGGGTAAAATATAAGTTTGATGGCGGCATTATTAGAAGCAACCAAGCATAAATGTGACCTTGACAAAGTTATTTTGTTTTCAGAGATGTGGATGCATTGAATGACTATCTACACGGCAACAACAGCAAGTCCGTGAGTGGCTCTTTAAAAAAAAAAAAAAGATTTACAGCCACACTCATTTGGCATGTTTACGTGGAACTTTGAATTCTTGAGGTAGATGCTAGCGTGTGGTTTTCCCCCATGCAGATTGAAGAGGACGATGTAGCCAATGCTGCATATGGCTCAGATGCATCTTTCTTCTCTGGGGATGCTGTGAGTGTACAATTTTTTTTTAAATATATTATTCCAAAGGAATAAATTCATTACCCTCCATTTCCGTTCCCATTCCACTCATTAATCCTTAAAACCACCAACGTGTACAATACAAATAAACAACAAGTAACTGCTTTGTTTTAGGCAAATACTGGACTCAAAGATGATTCCTCCTCAATGGCGGAGTTTGGAGGTGATCCGGCTGGAGACAGCCTACATCTTTCCAGCAGTCTCTCCTTCATCGAGGACCAGCTGGGGTCTGGGAGCCCTCCTGGAGCCGGCGTCGACCTCGGTGAAGACCAGCCCTTTGACATCCTCCAGAAATCCCTGCTGGAGGCTGACATCACGGAGCAGACGTTGGCACAGGAGGCCTTGCTGGAGACGCAGCCCGCACCCACCCTCGTCCAGGCCCCTGCGTCCCTCCCGTCCCAGAAGGTCTCTGGGGGCTACGGAGGGGGTGTGGTCACTACACCGGCTGCGACATTACCAGCTGGACAATTCCTTCAAGGCGTGTCCCCACTACCTAACGGTTCCACGCAGCACATTCAGGTGTTGGGGTCGTTCGGGGCGGGAAGCGGAGTCATGACGCTGAGTGGTCTGGAGAGAGCTCCTCAGATTGTGCTGAGGCCAGCAGGCCCCATCGCCGCTGCGGGCTCTCCGGCTCCAGGCGGGCAGGTGTACGCTCCTACCCAAGGGCATCTCGGTCAAGTGGGCTTTAAGAACATTCCCCTCCAGAACGTCATCATTCAGAGAGGTCCGGGAGGAACCCAGACACTTGTTAGGCCGATCCAGCCTAAACCTCATCAAGCTGGGGCTCAGACTGTATTCAGTTTACAGCCCACGGTCTCCCAGTTGGCAAATGTGACTAACAGTGCTACACCGCAGTACACCGCCAATGGCTCCATGGTAGTCGATCAGCAGCAGGCACAAGCTAACATACAAGCGGGACAGTTCTTGCTGCCCACTTCTTTGGCGGTCCACAATGGCCCCCCTGTGGACCCTGCTGCCCCTGCTGCCCATATCAATGCCCACAACGCGGTGCAGATTGTCGCCGGGCAAAAATTTACAGCGCAAGCGGGTGGGCAGCTCATTTTGAATCAGGGCCCTGCAAGTGGCGGCACGGCTCAAACGTGGAAGACCGCTGCATCCGCCACGAGCGCACCGGGACGGCTTGCGCTGGTCAGTCAGGCGCAACCCTTGGGTAGCCCCGTGCAGCGCCTCCTGGTGACGCAAACGGCCAACTGTACGTCGTTGTCCCCCTTACCTAACGCGGCCACGCCTGCAGAAGAACACAGACAGGTGAGGATAGCACTCGATTATTGCTTACTTAGCTATGTTTGGAATCACGACCCTATAGTGTATTCTATTGCCAGTTAACAGTCTGATCTTATGAATCACTTCCTGACTTCCCAGAACGCTTCTGGCGCTGCCGTCAAACAAGTGCAGCTCAACGCACAGAAGAGGCCCGCCCCAGCGCCGCTTACCAAAGGAGGAATGTGAGTTCAATCTAGTATAACAATGAACGGAACAATTTGAAATGATCAAGGTATAAATGTCAAGTTTTTCGAACGATAGGATTTTACAGCAGCTAAGGGAACATCACGAGCGGGTGGACATGCCCGATCGGCGACACTTTACATCGTTCAGTGATGTGCTGCAACGGCTCCTGCCCTACCATGTGTTTCAAGGCACGCCACCCAGCCAGGAGGAGTTCTCTCAGGGTACCTTGATTTATTTTTTTGCCATTTGGTTTTTTGAAGCATTTTAGGCTAATCTGTGCTTTTTGTTTTTTTATTGCCAGTGGATGAAGAATTTGAATCAGTTGCAACGCACGTGTTGATGAGGACGCAGGCCATGATCAATAAGTACAGACGACTGCTTTTGGCTGAATCGGAGGTATTAGACACGTGTCATTTATATTTTGCCAGGCAAGTCAGGAAGTAAAGTCATTCTCTTTCCTTGGAAGCAGCATTCCAGTCCTTCATCAGAGATAGTGATGATTGACAGGACCTTCAATCAAGAGGAGCGCAGCTGTCTTACCCAAGACAAGCGCATGCTGCTTGTCGATCCAGGTACCAGTCGTCCACTGCCTGTATCTTGAGTCCATGGAAGGTCTCACTGTCCCTGTTCTTGTAGACGCTTTCTTGGAGGATTTCTGTTGTGGGCTGAAATCCAAACGTTTGCAAGATCCTGTCCCCTCTCCGCCACCGCCGCCCGCCACACACTCCGAGGAGCCGGCTTACAGAACAGACTCCCAGCCTGGCTTTGGAGACCCAGGTGGAGGTGGAGGCAGTGGTACTCCACTTCAAGCTTCATCTGCGGCCAACAAGAACATCCTTGAGCTGAAGCGATCCCAGCAGCAGCAGGAGCAGCACTTGGGACAGGAAGGTAACCACTCATCTTCTGCGGCATCTGCAGGGGGTCACACAGACCACCAGGCAGCCTTGCCGCTACACCCGGACACAGACTCTGCTCTGGAGGCGGCCGTCAACAGCATTCTGGAATGTTAACAAACCATAAGGAGGTTCGTTCTTGTTTATTTGTCCAGTTTGTTCTGTTTTTTATGTAGCACTGTTATTTTATTTTGGCAGATACATGGGGTCCTCAGTTTACGACTTGACTTTTCTTTCTAGAAAACCTGAAATTGTCGGAAAGTGTAGTTGTCTATTACCTACACTAATCTATTCATAGTCAGAATCACCGTCAATATTTAAATAAAAACACATGTAGGCCATAAATATAAAATAATTCTCATGATAAACCGCAAAATCGGCACTAACTGAGTGTGCCTTATTGTGCTGTGTGACGGCGTTATTACATCACTACAAAAAGAATACATTTTTCACCGTGCGTAACCTCGGAATGTCACCATTACAAGTATAGGAAAAGGTTTGGCTATAAATATAAGTACAATACGTAAGCGTGCCGGGTGGCGACCAATTCTTACGCTATTGCAAACTCATCATAATCGTAACTGCGGTCAATATTTGTGTGAAAAACACTTTTAGGCCATAAATGAAAAACAATCCAATGAACCCCACACACGGCACTTTGTGAGCGTGCCTTATTGTGCCGCGCGACGCTGTATTCTTACGCTGCTATGCAAACTCGTCCGTTACGTGCCAACCATAACCTCGAAATGTGATCATTACAGAATGTGTGGATGAAAACACTTTTAAGTTGTTAGAAAACAAGTGTACAACAGTTAGTACGGTAGTGACTGAGCGTGCCTTCTCGTGCCATAATTATCATAATAACTAATCGTGACCACTTTGTGTTAGGTGTAAATGCCGTATGTCATAAAACGAGGACCCCCCCGTACTCTGAAGACAGGCACTTCTTATAATTACCCACAATGCTGTGGGAATGTGCAATTTAGAGGCTCCACAATTGTTTTTTGACGGCCAGTTTGCTCGCTTTGGCAACTCCGTGCCTCCTCCTCGGCTTTTATTACGAAGGGTTTACATGAAGAATCCTACATTTCTTTGATGAATTGCACTAAAAGCCGTTTACATGTGACTGCACACAAGCGTCACGTAAGCCGCCATGCCCCCCTCGCTCACTTTTATTTGGCATTTTCTTTGCCCCCTCCCCCCTTTCTTTTGTACCTTAAAGGTACGCGAGCCCCTACACATCAAACACGCAAACTCGCCTATCATTTCAATGTGTTTGCGTTAGGGGGAAGATTAATCCTCAGATTGAGGATGTTACTTTGTTCATATTTTTTTAAACAGTGTTTTTATTTACTTTGGTTTTAAACTGGAGAGTTTGTCGATTGTATGTTTTGTCTTGTTTAGTTGTTTTTTTTCTTTCATCAGCAGCACAACCAAAAAAAGCATCTTTCAAACGGGACTATAACTAACTTAAATTGTCACATATTGAAAATCAAATGAGTCAGACTGAAGAAATTTAATCCAGTCCATTTCTGCCAAAGTTTAAACCTGCTAGTGAGCTTCAACAGCAGATTGAAGGCCTTTAAAAAAAAAAACACAAAAAAAAACATTGTGTACTAGTGTTTAGTGGATATGCCTCATAGCTCCGAGGTTCAGGGTTGAAATGTATACATTTGCATGTCCTCCTTGGCATACTCTGGCTTTGTCCCACATTTCAGATAAATGCAGTTTAGGTTAATTGACGACTGTAAATGGTCCTTAGTTGTCAATGGGAATGATTGTTGGCTCCAGCTCATCCGCATCACTTAGGTGTACTGGCGCTATAGAAAATTGATGGACGGATATTCACTCTTCTTCTATCCGCTTGCTGCGCATTAAACAAAATGTCTAATTATGGTTTTTAAGTAAGGATGGAAGGATTTTTTTTTCCCGCTTTCTATCCGTATTGTCTGACTTGATCTGTATAGTTTGTCGTTTTGTATAAACAAACAAAAATGAAAAATATTTATAATTTTTCTATGGAAGAGGAGGAAAGAAAAGAATGTTTAAAAAAAAGGAGAAAATGGCAATTATTTTGTATAATTTAGACGTCAGTTGGTCATTGTTGTGTTGCCCACAGCAACAACAATAAATTCATTTTGAATACAAATATGACGGCGAGTCTCTCTTGCTATTCTGGTCAAGCACATAATATCTGTGCTGGCATAGGAGGAACTTTTAGGTTGGAAAGCCCCAAAAGATGCAGTCGCCACTTCTGGTCTAGAAAATATTATCCATCTAAAAAATGTGCCCGTTCCCTTTTAAATTTTATCAAGCTAGCACGCGTGATGCATGACGCAACAGCGACACCCTGTGGAGATTTAAAATACTTTCAGGTGGGTGTGAATTGAATAAAATGACTTAAAATTGACTGGAAGGTGGCAATTGTGAATAACAGACAGAAAAAGCCGTACACTGCGTAATTGAATTTTTTTTATTTTTCCTCAGTGAATTATTTGTAGTTGATATAATGCATAATAACTCTTAATGGTACTTCCTCCAGCGCTCATGCTCTATAAAAAAAAAAACAATTAAAACACTTTAACCCAAAATGTGACACTGTAAAGAGACAAGTGTTCATATGTATACATACTAAGATGAGGGTAAGACCAGACGTAGCCGAGCATACAATATCCGGCCAGCAGCATGCCAATGCCGCCCACGCCGCCTTTTCTCACGTCGATATACTTCCGGTAGTACCACTGCCAGCCTGTAAGGGGCGCACAGTGCAGATTATGAGAGGTACCTAATGATGTGGCAGTTGCGAGTATTTCTATTTATATTTTACCTCTCAGCATCATTTCCGCCGCATCTCCCGGGCAGCGTGGCGTCTTGCAGGCCAGCCACTCAGGAAGCTCCCGCAGTGTCACCTGACCTAGACTCCGTCCTGCTTAACAAACTTAGATGATGTCAGTATCATGATGATTATAAGAATAAAAAAACAAACAATTGGGCTTTATATTCATGATTTTGTATAATATTTATGAATGGAACAGCTTGATTTGTTTTTTTCAAACAAGTTATATGGGGCATTTGAGATCCTAGGTCAGTTTTAACTATTTTTATAAAAAATTAATAATTTGAAATTGTAATTCACATTTACATACAACAGCAATTAACTACATTCATTTGTACTGCCACATACTGACCTGATGAGTTGCTTTTCCTCATTTCTATTGCTGCTGTATCTACAGTTCTGGACTGAAAGTTCGAAAGGTGTCCTGGCAACACTGAAGTGAATTCTGTCTGTTGAAAACCAACTTTAGATGTTTTGAGGTCGGGCAGAATCAAAGGCTTATAGGAGGTCGCTTTGGATCCACTCACATTATCTTTAAGTGTAAGTAGAGAGTTTTTGGGTTGTATAATGATATTCAAACAAGCTGGACTTAAACCTGATTTAGTGTTCATTTGAGTAGTTTCAATGGAAGGCATGTTGGTCTTGGCCCGGCCCAATGTGCTGCCAACATGCTGGACCGTAATCCTGGGCATTTCCTTTCCGACGGCCATTTCTTTTTCTGGGCACTTGATTTGTTTCCCTTTAGAGGCACTTTTGGGTTTTTGGGACTCTGCAGATGATTTGGACTTGGTGCTCGTGGATCTTGAAGGTACTGTCTCCAGACTTTGTGGAGCTGAATCCATACCTGGAGAGGTTTGGCTGGATTTTGCCGCTTCTATTGTGGCACGAATGCTCTTTTTCTTTGGCTTCACCTGTGGCGACATATGTCCACTTTTCCCAGGTGCTTCTGGTGATGTCTTCTTATCGAGCTGTGGCGTTTTCTTCCCCTTTATCTTAAACGAGTCTGCTTCTAGCTGTCCTGGTGGCGAGGACACCATGGGCTCATGGTGACTTAAAGGGGGCTTGGCTGCCTTGCAGTAGGGCAAGTGACTCTTTAACCGCTTGAAGGATTTCCCACAGAACGGACACACCTCTGTAGTTGGGAGGAGAAAATAAACAAGAATGGAATTTGAAAAACCGCATGTTGATAATTGCACATGCTGCTGTCATATGCTTAAATTAGTAGCAATTCCCCTCAGGCGCTTTTCAAAATTACAATACTCATGCTACTGTGCATCCACAAAGTACTCAGCACTTGCTTTTTCCACATACAGCCTTATGCCATACTGGTTTATATATGCCAATATGAATATTAGCTATTACTACTATGAATAATACCAAAATTACTAAAACGAGTAACAATTCATTACTAGAAATAGGTAGTTTAGGTCACGTGACTTCGTTATCGAAACTTACCGGGGCTCATTTTGCAGGTGGTGACGAGAAAAAAAAAGAAAGAATGTAAGTTATGTTTAAAAAAAGACTTCAAAACGTGAATTCAAATCGGCACAAGTTGTTCACGTTACAAATGCAAATAACTTAAGCGTCACACGCGGATTTGCGTTCACGGTCATGTTATGATAGGCGAATGGAAGAAGGACCCAAGTTGATTTTAGGTGGCCAACCAGAGGCCTAATCAGAAATGTGTGAAATTTTTATGTATAAACGCGGTTCGTCATTTTAGGTACCTCGATTGATAGATTGTAATTAACTAAATTAAATGTGATCCATTTAATTTACGGGTGTGACGCGATTTTGGTGTATTAGTCAGGCGCATTTCCGGTTTGTCGTAAAAAAAAATCCCCTTGCAACAAAAGTGAAAGTGATCTTTTTTTAAGGTACAGCAAGTGGGCGAACTCAATGAGAAAAATGTGCAACCAAATATTGTAACATTTCTTTAGAAAAGTGTTTTATTGATAAACGTTAGAGTGGCATGAGAGTTGACACAGGGCAATTAATTTCCAACAAAAGATGGCAGAAAACAAGTGTCAGAAACCGACAAGAAAGAAAAAAACAATTGGGAAAACGCAGTGATTTAAAACAAAAACGTTTCTAGAACCATTTACATACAAGAAGATAAAACTAGGTATTTACAACAAAAATGATTGGGCTATGTACAACGAAAAGCTTGTCTTTTAAGGGGGGGGGGCAACTGGGAAGCTCAAAGACATTAGTGGTGTTCAGCAAAGAATAGAAACAGTATGGAGCTTTAATGGAAATTATTTACTGAATTTTAAATCAACCCTGAGAGAAGTGTCAGCTCGTGTCTGTTATTTGGCAACACACTACTGAATTAGCTAGTAATAGAAAGCTGTATATTTGTTGATAAGTAATATATCATTTTGGTACCATCTTGGTGCCAAGGAACTAAATTAAAGAGGCCATAGCCCTGTTTGATAAAAGAAAGTTATGCTTTTCCACCATCTTGTGGTATACACAAGTAACAGAACATTTTAAAAGAGAGCCCATTCCTTTTGATCAAATTTGTTTGGTACGATGTGAGATTTTTCCAATGTAATATATGTGCATTAGCTCAATAAAGGTCAGGTAACACTGCAAATTGACTGAGTGTTCCCCCATCTTTATTGAGCCATTGTCAAACATCACATAACAAGCCAAACAAATGTGACAAAAAGCGGATACACTGGTTTATTATGCATCTGCTGCCATCGACTGTAAGAGCATTGAATTATTTCACCTGGCATAGATAAATGAACACAGAATGTTATTTTATAAATAATTTTTGAAACTGGATAATTTTCTGCATAGCACCTGATCTCTTAAGGCACACCAGCTGGGAATCACTGCAGGCACAAATGCAGAATTTTAAACAATAATTTGGTCCCTGTCAAGGCATCAGGTTCAGTCAGTTTTTTCCTCGCAGACTTATGGGCGAGAAGATCAAGACCGGGAAGATTCGGGAGAAACGGACTGCTGTTCATCTATTCAGAAAGTAACACGGGACCTTGGGGTGGGGTAGTGCAACAACTGATTGAGTTACTTGCCTGAATTCAGTGCTCGGACCCAAAAAAAAAAAAAAAAAACGCAGACTAACCGACGCAGCTGATACCTTCGAGCGTCCTCTTGATCCCCCCCCCCGTGTGAAACGTTCTAACCTAGCCAAAAGACGTCTCATTAGGGTCGGGTCGGCCCCACGCCGCGAACTACCAATCCACGACTAACTTACAAAAGCAGCCGATGCGTTCTACCGGATGATTCTTCTAGAGTCCCCCTTTAAAGGTCACACACAAGGGTCATTGGAGCATGAGCTGCTTGAGGTTGTCATGAAGAATCGTGTCCTTGACATCCCGGAACACCAGTCGGATGTTCTCCGTGTTGATGGCGGTGGTGAAGTGGTGGTAAAGCGGCTTCTGGGTGGCGTCACGTCGCTTGGCTCGAAAGCGCTCCACCAAGAAGGCCTGCACGTCGGGCAGACTGTGCTCCGGCCCGTTGTAGTCGGAGAAGTAGTCCTTGAGAGGCACGCTCTTCACCTTCTCCTCCAGCAGGTCCGTTTTGTTGAGGAAGAGGATGATGGAGACGTTGGCGAACACGCGGTTGTTGACGATGGTCTCGAAGATGTTGAGCGACTCACACAGCCGGTTGGTCTGGCGGTCCTCCATCAGAACCTGTGAGCCAATTCATAATGTCTTCATTTGCTATCTACCCTAGTGAGATCTGGAGAGAAGAAGAAAAAAAAAAAAAAAAAGTCCCTTCCTTACCTGGTCGTACTCGGAGGAAGATACGAGGAAGAGGATGGAGGTGACAGAGTCGAAACATTCAAACCAGCGCCGTCGCTCGGACCGCTGGCCGCCCACATCCACCATCTTGAAGGGGACGTTCTTTAGCTCAAAGTCGTACTCGTGGACTCCCTTGGTGGGCTTTCTTGCCAGCAGGATGTCCTGCTGACTCGGCAGGTAATTCTGGCACACGCAAAGACATAATGATTTTACTTCAAAGTAATAGTAATTACTTAAAAAAAAAAAAAAAAAAAAAAAAAAAAAAACTTACTGGCTCGCCAAGCTTATCCAGATTATCTAAGAAATACTTGACGGACTCGCCCTGCAAGATACAAGCACACTCATTACATACATGTGGATGATGCAGTTGGACAAGACACAAAAATGGAGACACTAGCATATGTGGAACTGTGCTAGCTTCTGTTGAAGGGGCAATTAATGCAAGTCCGGACACGAAGCCGGAGAGACTCACATGCATTCCTTTATCAGCACGCGCGTGTGTGTGCGTAGTGATTTTCCTTATCGTTTTTCCTGGTGTCTCTCAAGGGCTTTTAGTTATGCTACCACATCTCACTGGAACAACCTTTGCATGCATTTTATGATAATTTCTCGATATCCTGGTGACAATTGCCAAACGTTTCAAAAACCAATCGGACGAGAATAACCTGTGTCTGTATTGTGTGGGCGTGTACAGGGCTCCAGACTTTTATTTTTTTTTTACCTCAGAGCAAAGGAGCACCTAACCTTAAATTTTAAGTTTAAAACCTGACTGTGAGAGAGGGAAAGGACGTTCAACATGAAGGACAGGCGCAGGGTGACGTTTCAAAAATTGTCGACAAATCAGTCAGACAGGGCGAGAGAGGGAATAAAAAAAGGAGAAGCGAGACAAAAACAGAAGATTTTTCCGTGTGCTGTGAAAGCAAAACTAGAACATGATTGTATATCTATATATGTCATTGCCCACACACTCACACACACACACTTCCTTGCATATATAAAACCCATATCTGACATTTCGTCCAGAATATACCAATTGAAACTCACAAATGAAATATATATGTGCGCCATCCTATTAAGGGTGACGAAATCATTAATCCACCTCTAAGGATGTCCTAATTCAAAGGCGCCTTCAAACATCCGGTCTTACCGTTGGCCTGTTTAAGTAGCAAACTTGTAGGACCTGATTTAACTACGCCCCCTTTGAGCCTGCCTTTTGTATACATTCGACATGCTAAAATTAATTCTGCTGTCCCTCCAGTCCACCCTGGGAACCTCACTTGAATGACTTCAATATTTGCAACTGGCATTATAATTTATTTCTTTTTATAAGACCTCAGAATAAATTAAATATATGTATATATAGCATGCAATATTTTTTTATGTAAGAATGTGAGTGCTCAAGTAAACACTAAGTGGGCAAGCTAAGACCCCCTGTTTGTAAGTATAAAGCAGTTTAACGACAGATCAACATTCCAGCTCCAATCACACTTGTGTCTGTGGCCGGGCATTAACAAAACACCATTGAGAACCCGCTGCAGCAGCCTTGTGCAACTCAAACAAACCTATTTAGAAAAAGTACATTTTCATGAGAAAGTGACATGAGGAAGTGTCAAGATGTCGCAAAGGACTATCTTTCGATCCCTGGCGATAATTTATAGTAAACATCTGGGCAAAATGTCAGCATCTTACGAGAGGGCGGAAGGTGTAAACAGGAAGTTGACTGAGTCACATGGCTATCCACTTAACAGTCAACTGCGAGGAAGGTTCACTTACAATTAGTTGATGTATTTCGACTTACCAATTGAAACTCGCGACGGCGGTCGTAGGCATGCTGGATGCCGGTGTCGGCCCACAGGGCTTTGATGGCGGGCAGGTACTGCAGGAAAACCGACGTCTCCAGCAGCCCGCGCGCCATCTTGGCCGAACGCGTGTCGAACGCCATCAGCTTGTCGCCGAGCTGCTGGTTGCTCGGGTTCCCCCATGGGATGTGCAGTTTCTCACGGGCGTCCACCAGCACACGTATGCCTGGCGAGGATTAGCAGATTCATTAAATACAAAATAATCTGATATTAACGACAAAATAATACATCATTTATTCATAATGAGTAGTAGCGATATATTTTTACTGTTGCTATTTAGTATAGGTGTACTTAATTATACTTTATTCATAGGGATGCTGCCCTGCGACCGGTTGGCGACCAGTTCAGGGTGTACCGTGCCTACCACCCTGAGACAGCTGGGACAGGCTCCAGCACGCCCGCACCCCTCGTGAGACTAAGCGGTTCCACGCACTGGTAACACTATTGGAATCTTTTACCGGTACTGTACTTCTGTACTCAACTGTTAAAAATGCTCTGATACTACAAAATCGATACCATTTCACCAACCTTACATTTAGAAGCCATGTCAGCTACATGCACTACAAATTTGCTCATCTAGCTATACCAACAACAGTGAACGAGAGAAACATTTAAAAGTTGTTCCGCCACAGTGCAATTAACCTGACCTAATTTACATTTGGCAAATGTGAGATTTGTATCATGCAAAATGTGTCTGCGGTTTAACAACGGTCGGGAAACACTGGATTATGTCAATGTACTGCTGCCAAGGTCACACGCCTAAAGCACCAATCTAACTAATGTTGGGAATAAATTCAATACATGAATTCAGAATCATACTAGCATGACTATGATCGAATTTATGACACTTCTGTGGTGACTCCTAGTTTATTGCAGGTCGACCTTAATCTTACTTTCCATGAGAAAGTGGCCATACAGAAACACCTCAATTCTATCCCATTTGAGCTATTTGTTGAGGAAGAAATCCCACTATAGCTAATTACCTCACTTTTAAAAAGTAAGATTAAAATTAAACGGCGATACAAATCGATCATGTATGCTTGTAAACAGGTTTAAACAGGCAGAAGGGGGCTCTCTTGCAGGGTGTGTCGAGGACTGTTTATGTGCCTCTCTGCAAACTTTTCCCGGCCATTATTAACCAACAAAAAGCGAGCCTCGCCTTGCATTCACGCGTCCCAAAAGCGCAATTTCAATGCTTTTTTAAAAAAAAAGTTAAATTTCACCTTTAATAACGTTGCTATAAATGGTTGCACGGAAGTCCTCGCGGGCGGTTTGATCGAAGTCCTGGCCGTGGATGATCCGCATTTGTTTGAGGAACGTCGACTTGCCGCTCTCGCCCGCACCGAGCAGCAGTATCTTTACCAGGCGCTTGACATAGGTTTTCTCTCGGGAGAGCCGCCGGTCGATCTCCTTGGAGCGGCGGACCTGCTCCACCTCGCCGCTGTTGAGTAGACACACGGGAAGGCAAACTTTAAGCACGGAGCGCGACGGCAGGAAATCCGCCATGTTCGCGAGAGCCTCATCGATGCTAATTTGGCTGCGCTGTACGCGGCGGCGTAAAGAGGCACGGGACCAAGCCCCTTCCCTGCACTCAGGAAGTAGACTTGTTTGGTCGGCTGTCTGCGGTGTGCGCGGACACGGCGAGATTAGTTCTTTAAAAAGCTGACATATCTTATCTTCGCTCAGACGTCCACGAAAAAGAAGTTTTTATATTGAGTAGTTTATCCATATAACGCTTGCAATGAGGAGAACCCCATGCAAGCTCAAACGGAGGTTTTGGGTGTTTCAAAAAAATCACGACGCATTTAAACTAATAAGTGACGAAAAATTGCATTTAGTTTTTATTATTAAAAACTGGGACACTCATAAAATTAAACTTTAAACTCTTGATAATGCAACACCGCCCTCAAGTGGGCAGTTGTGTAATTATTCTGTGGTCGAAAAATGCCGTCTCCTCATTGGTCGATTCCTCTTAGTTTTTAGTTATGGTGCGTTCAAACACAACGGAATTGAGCATTGCTGTTATAAACGGTTACCGTTTACAATCGAAGGAATTTAATAGCGCCTTAACCTATTTTAAAAACGCACGTGTATTTTGTTGCAAATGTAGTAATCCATCACTGCAATATCGTCAATTTGCCCGCTATATCCAAATCAAACCATTTCCGAGCTCGTTGGGAGCACGGGAAGGCACCACCGGTATTGATTATCCCAAGTCCCCATCCAGCCAGCATCCCTACACGACAGCTCGCAGTTGCATTGAGTGCGTGTGTGTGTCTGTATGTGGTAAGTGGACATTATCACCAGGAATCATGACAATTAGAAACACTCTGCGGGATCACGGACAGAGATATCGGCCAAGGATGGCGTGTCTTAAAAAGGTAATATTCTGCTCATCTCATACAAATCACAGGATCCTCAATAGTATATCCATGGGTATAGAAAACAAAACATGTATTGTCTTGGTAAAAAATAATAATAATTGTGCAATATACAATATTTAGTTTGACTAGCTCCCGTGATGCTGTTTGCATGGCTTCAATTATAAGTGTAAATCAATAAACATGATTAGAAATGCATGACATGTTATCAGAATGTCATCTCCTACTTACTAAACTTCACCTCGTCATTCTAATAAGGTCATGTAGTTTAATAGGTATTAAGACAGGATCATTGTCAGTGATGCAGCCCCCATGCAGAAAGAAGTTAATCCAGCTACTGGAGCTTGACTCATCTCACCTACGTCACGTGTGAGGAGGAAGGCGTGGGCATCTTTATTTACACTTTTGTTTTTCCTGTAATATTTGAACTGTAGTGCTAAAAAGTTGTTCGAAATATCATTGATGATCTATTCCTACACAACATTGAGATGAAAATCCAGTTTAGATTGAAAGCATGAACATAACATTTTTTTTTAATTATTTTATTTTACCCGGAATGTTTTTTAATTGCATTATTAAAGTTCTGTCATTAAAATAACCTAGAAGTTATTCAGCCCACAGCTGCCCTCGCAATCTGTTGTCAAAGCAACCCATCCAACCACCATCCCCAACATGGGTTGTCACGGTAACCTCTTCCTCCCCCCCCCCCCGCAGGCGGAAAAGGTACTGCTGGAGATGCAGGATCCCAAATCGGGGGTGAAGTCTCAGCCGCAGCGACTGGTCATCACCACCATACCGCACGCTATTACTGGTGAGCGCACGTACACACTCGCAAACTGATCAGCAGTACTCACTTGATGCTGAGTGATTGTGTAATCAACGGATATCAGCCGAGACACGCTGCCTCAAAGTCGAGAGCTGCAGATTTTGTCGCCATGACAACTCCGCGGACTCGTCAAAGTGAGGGAAAAAGTCGGAGGAGGAAAATGAAATAATGATCGAAGACGTAAGCAAAGGAATACACATATGGGCAGAGGAGGCGAGTCGAGAGGAAGAAAATACATCTTCCACTTCATACTTCTCTCCTACTGCGTGTCAGAGGGGGGTCTGGCATTTACACTCATGCACACACTGTCAGTCAAAAATCATATCATTTGCATATATGATCTCTAGGCGAAGATATGGTTGCGTGGCTGGCGGACAGATTCCAAATCGACTCGAGAGGTGAGTTAAATACATTAAAAGTTGACACAACAAG
Organism: Syngnathus acus; assembly: GCF_901709675.1. Classification (NCBI taxonomy): domain Eukaryota; kingdom Metazoa; phylum Chordata; class Actinopteri; order Syngnathiformes; family Syngnathidae; genus Syngnathus; species Syngnathus acus. The sequence continues at coordinate 4,266,286 of NC_051103.1, read as the reverse complement.
GTCAATTTGTATCTCTCTGTATCGCTGTGGTCAGAGGCCAGGAGTTTGGGTTCCATGCTTGTGGCGCTGGGTTTCGTGTACCCGCTGCAGGACCACAAACGTTTGCTGCTCAAACCCGACGCGTCGCTTTATCGCTTTCAGGTAATGCAACTAAATTATGATTATCTTCACCAGTGATCACCATGGGGAATTATGATTGAACTAAATTGGTACAAAGCTAATTTAATCAAATTTTATCTTTGTTCATCTAATGCCAATAGTGACAGGCAGAACAATTTAATGCTTGTCCACTAGAGGGCAGAATTTATCCTCATGTGAAGTAACAGCTCTAAAATTGAGTTTTAGCGTCGAATTAGCAAATACATGATTTATAGCTTGTCATTCTTGTGCATTGATTCAATAGCTAGATTTCATTTTCATCTACACAAACACACTTTTCATTTCAGACGCCATATTTCTGGCCTGCCCAGCAGTGGCCTGTGGAGGACACAGATTACGGTGAGTGCGTGATCAATTTTCTGCACATCACCCAACGGTACACTGCATGCTTTAATACTGTGCTGCAGCAATCTACTTGGCCAAGAGGAACATCCGCAAGAAGGGAATCCTGGAGATGCACGAGCAGGTCAGGGAATAAAAACACGACTGCAGCTTTTGCTGTTGGAGGTCCTTACGGTTGTGTTGTCATCTCCGGGGGTCCTCAGGAGCAGTACAATCGCCTTCACAAGTGGATGAATCACAAGTGGGACTTCATTGTGATGCAGGCGAAGGAACAATACAGGTAGGAACTGAACACGAACCATATTTAGTCCTGCAGTGTGAAGTGAATGCATAAATACAATTTAAAAAAAAAAAAAAAAATGTTGTGTAACCTTAGGGCTGCCAAGGAGAGGAAGAAACCGGACCGTGTGGTGTTTGACTGTCAGGAGAGGGCCTACTGGGTGGTCCACAGACCCCCGGTGAGACAAATGCACACACTTCTACGTACATACACATGCCGACTAGAAATAAATTGCGCCTCCATTCTTCCCGGGGTATCTCATTATCTCTACCCGCGATATTGCATTGCCATCAGCGCCAAAAGGTCACGCTCGATTAATATTTCACATCGCATAGGAGAATTACATGGCTTCCATTCCAGCCTCGTGTGACAACTTGTTGTCAAGTTCACGCGTTAGGTTTGTCTTATTAATTACCAGTAAATGTTTTTTGTGTGTGTGTGTGTGTGTGTGCAGCCTGGCACCGTGAGCGCCATGGACTACGGACTCGATCGGCATATCGATCCAAACGCAGATGAGGTAACAGGTGAGTGGATGTGATTTCTTTCAGTTTGCTTTAAATCCATAATACTTCTTTTTTTTTTTTTTCATACTAAGCATGGTTTTCTTTTCTGTCTCCTGCAGGCCTTTCTCGCTGCTCTTTCTTCTAAAGTGATCATCTTTCACACGTTTTTTTTTCTTCTATCTCTTTCATCATACTTTCTTTTTTTTTTTTCCCTATTCGAAGGTGAAAACGCCCGACTACTATGAGAGAATTGTAAGAGTCCCACATCTGGTTTTGTTGAAATGGATAACTCCTCTTAACTTATATTTTGTCATATATCCTCTTCCTCTTTGCAGATGATCTTCACCCAGCAGTCCATCATGAGGCCCAGAGTCAAGTCATCGGTGTCCATTGGCGCGTATGTTTGTCATCCATATTGTCGATTTCTCTTGAGCAAGGCAGCGATTAGATTTTTTTTTTTTACTGGAAATTATTTCTTATGCAGATTGGTGAAATATAGCGCCACCTACAACAGCCACGACCCGTTCCTCTCCAAATGTCTTCCCAGCAACCCCTGGCACACAGACGACGTCACATACTGGACCTTGAACATGCCCAAGTAAGAACAAAATCCCGCTCGATGACTTTGAATTTATTTCTCTTTTCACTGTAGTGTGGAAACGCCAACCAAGATGCGTGTCGAGCGCTGGACGTTCAGCTTCGGCGAGCTGCTCTTGGACCCTCGAGGGCGCGACGACTTCAGGCGCTTTTTGAAGAAAGAGTTCAGCGGTATGATTGTAGACGATGATGATTACGGAAGGCATTTTGAAATACAAAATGCTCGCTGGGTTACAGGTGAAAACTTGGCATTCTGGGAAGGCTGCGAGGATTTAAAGTGGGGCACGGCGGCGACCATGCGGGAGAAGGCCGAGCAGATATATAAGTAAATCAATTACTCGTGCAAATCTTTATCTACTTTGTGGATTATTTCTTCTTCTATTTCTTCTGATCCAAGGACTTTCCTGGCCCGCGGTGCACCAAGGTGGATCAACATCGACGGGAAGACGATGGAGATCACGGTGAACGGCTTGAAGCATCCGCACAGATACGTGCTGGACGCCGCCCAGACTCACATCTACATGCTCATGAAGAAGGTGAGTTAGGACTTTGCCGGCGTTTTCCTTTCATGGAATTCATCGCTGAGTGTGGAATTGCAGGATTCGTATGGCCGTTACATGAAGTCTCAGGTGTTCAAGGACACGTTGAAGAAGGCCATTTGCCCTGAGGAGCACAAGTTCACGTAAGTGACCAACTTTTGGACTCAATATCTCTCCGGAGCCTTTTTTAAAATATTACTGATGCTCTCCCAGGGACACCCAGTTGGAGCAGAACGCCAAGAACCGGCGGCCCAGCCTCAGTCCCATCATCCTCCGGCAGCAGGAGCTGGAGCAGCGCGCCAAGATGGCTGCCAACGCGCCCGTGGACATTACGCAGGTCATGAGCAAACTCAGCAGGCAGAAATGAAAATGCTGTGTGTCAGGTTCCAGATCACATTCATCATTTTGAGCAGTTTTGCAAATATGTTAATTAGTGTATTGTTATCAGTATTATGATTGCCCACAACATATAAATCACCTTTTCCTCCATATTTAAATCGACCAAATTACTAATAAATATATCTAAAAAAATAAAAATGCTAATACATATTTTATTGAAAGCAAAATATTTGATAAAATACACAATTTAAGACAATAATTTTATCTTAGCCCCACAATGTATCGCTTTTTGAAAATTGGCATATAAAGCAAACGTTGGTTCGGTTTTGTTTGTGTCCCCCCCCTCCCCCATCCATGATTCCACGTACAATTTGTACTGTCTGCATGCATGTCACGGTGACTATAATAAAACATCCAGCAGCACTTCATCTGTCTGTCCCGTCATTCCTCCGCCACCGATGTCCATCTCGCCGATGATGACCATCCTCATTAAGTCGCATTGTCAACTGAAGAGTCTAATGATGGAGAAACGTAAGCAAAAATCAAACTGATTTATTGTTTATCCATTCATTTGTACCTTGACATATGTACCACCCACACCTATAACATGTTTCATGTAAGTTCCGTGTCCTATCCTACTGTCATTGTGAAATAGCCCTGCTGTTTGCAGCCATGTTGTAATTTCTTTTTGTGTTTGATCCCGCAGCTATGCCGCTTCACCACCCCAGTGCCCCACCTGACTGTATACTCCGGCCTCATGGACTCCCCCACCGCCAACGCCTCATCCTCCCTCGGCGAGGGAGAAGCAGGGGGTGAGGCGGAGCGGGACGGTGATGCGGCGCGAGACCCCACCTGCAAGTCGAGAGTGGTACTTTCGCTGCGGCGGCTATTGAGGCGGGGTTGCGGCGTGGGCGGCGGACCCTCCTCCATCTTCACCAGCCTTTCGCCCAAGTGCCAATCGGTCGCCGGGGCCAGCGGACGAATCCGGCCAATTAGTCCGGATTCCTCCAGCCAAGCCCCGCCCAGGAGGATTGGCAAGTGAGTGTAAAGATGTGTCACAAAATGATGATTTTAAAAAAACGTCTTAATATTAATCCCTGTCTGTCAGCTTTTTCCAGCTGAAGGTAGACATCCCCCCGGAGTGTCGGATCTACCCCATCGAATCCGAGGACGAAGACGACGAGAACCGAGCCTTGGGGGCCAAGGAGATCATCTGCCCCTGGGAGAGCCTCACCCCTCACAACGGGACTGGCTAAAACAAAGACAATAAAGGTACCGAAAGGATTTTTTTTTTCTTTCAGCCTTTTTGTAACATTCCACCAAAAAAAAAAAAAAATGGCATCAAACTTGCCCTCTAATGTTTGAACGTCTGAAAAGCATTTCAAAATGAATTGTAGCGTTCACATTCAAACTTCATTCCGAGTAGCCCCACTGCAGCCTTATTGATAATTATACGCCTTATTTAGCTTTTGCCTTACACTGCGTACCGGTAATTATATCAATTGAAAAACAAACTTACTTTATTGATATTGAATGGAGGGACTCTAATTATAAAGCACCAAAGATAACATTTGGACTGAGCCCTTATTTATTGTTATTTATTTATTGTTGCCTTCCAATGAAAAACATGCACATTTTGTGAGTTTTTTTCTTTTATTAACTAAAATTATTCAATAAATGAAAAAAAATGGAAGTTCTTTTATTTTTATATATTTTTTTAATAATAAGAATAAACTCCAACATGTGTAGATACAGTGTTCCCCTGCTATATCTGTTGTTTAAAAAGAGTGTTAAGTTTAAACGTGAAAGCATGTGAGAATTGCGAAATAATATTAGCGTTTTTTAAATATGATATCTCTATATTTCAAATTTGTATCTGCTTAAACTGGGGGTTGACTGTACACGTTTTTCATTGGTAATAATGTACATTGAGACGAGTTCTTGTACACATGGTGAAGTCATTTTAGCAACATGTAGTTTTTAATGTGGCGCTGTTTTTGTACTTTAGCAATGTTCCGGTGCTTGGCGTGAGCAACGCTAGTATGTTTACAAATTAAAAAATGTACATTTTTATTTAAATGGTGTGCTGTTTGACGGGTACATTCCACAACTTGTGTCAAGTGCCTCTATGAGTATGTGAATAAATAACTTGTGTCCTTAACATGTCTTATTTATATTCGTAAAAAGGGAAAATATTGGCGTCAAAATTTTTATTGAAATAAACTTGGCTGATGGTGTCCTCCCTCTGGCAACAAAATCACTGATGCTGGAGTTCTGCTTGCCACACCCAAACAGCATCAGGATGTTGTTGTCAGAAGTTAGCAAGAAAGGAAAAGATCCTGCAATGAAAGCAATAAATTCACAATGACAGCTGGTCTCTTAGCAACAAGTACGCCATTCCTGCTTCGACATGATACGGCTTGTTCCCGTTGTGTTTCACATTCTATTTTCACATGGGGACTCGTGATGGATTGCTCCCCTCTCAGTTGCTTAAAATTTGATATCGCTCGACAGCGCCTTGTGTCCATATGTCACACCGGATTTGGTTTCAGTTCGACTGCCTGCAGGGAAATTCAGGAAGAGAAATTATGACCCGCAGTGTTATACATTTTATTAGCAATGAAAAAGTATTTGTGCCTTTCTTGATTTTTATCACACCTTTCAGATTATCAAGACAATACTTCTGTTTTTTTCAATATTGTGATGAACAACACACACACACACACACACACACAGTATACATTTCAGTGGCTAATCCTAAACGTGATGAGGTACACAGGATACTATATATGTACTATATAACCCTGGAGATGTAATAATTAACATTACATTCATTGCAAACTAAATTAAAAAAGGCAATGCATTACTATTATATTAATAAAATAATCCATTTTACACAATAAATCACCATATTAGTCAAATAGTTGATTTTGTATTTTATTAAATATAATAAAGTATTCATACCTGTGTTTTGACTCCCGAGTCCCAAAATGACCTCTTCCTATTTAGCTTCCTCTTCCAATCCAGCTACATCTAAATACTGTGCAACCACAAACTCTTTCTGATCACTTCTTACACGCACAGAACCAAAAGTGCAATTGCCAGCCATCTGTCTCTACCTCTGTCCCATCCCCCATTTCATCCATCACACAGGAAACCAGGTCTTCCTGAAAACAAGCCACGGGAGTAAGGAAAGGCACAAGGCCAAGGTTGGGGGGGTGCAGATGTGCGAGGGAGGGGGGCAGAGGATGTTTTTGTCGTTGCACCGCTTCTCGCGGGTCTCACCGTAGGCCCATCCTGAGGAAACGGGGCTCGCGTCACCGCGTGGCTGAGCCAGAAGCACTCACGTGGTGGTAACGTCGTAAAATCCGATTCGCTCTAGTATTCCTTCGCGCATTAGATGTGGAACAAATTGTCACTAATGTGTCTTTACAAACACAACTTCAAATCAGTCTTATAGTTCAATCAGTATAATTGCAAGGTGCATGTAGAGACATCAACTTCAGACAAACATGCTAACCAGTTGTTTGCTAAAGCTAAATATCAAAAGAATGTAAAACTGTGATTCCACATGCTAAATGTAGCATGAGGTAATGGAGAAGACATCTCCATGGAGCTCAGCCTGACCACGATAGATAATAACAGGATGTTTACAACTTGTGGAACTGCCGCATGGATGATTAAGAGGATGGCAAGGAGCCAGCGAGTAAGCTAGCAAGGAAATATTAGCATCACAACATTTGCACCAAACTGAAATATGATTTTTTTTCAAAGAATGAAGCCCAATTAGAGAACAGGTTTTGTGACTTAAGATGTACTTATGACCTCCCACCTCTGCTCTGACGTCTTTCGCGATGCTTCAGCGGGCCATACGTTGATAACGTCTTAAGTGGTCAGCTGCAGGTGACAGCGGACAGAAGGACGCTGGTGGTTTCTGACACTCGGTGCTGGGGGTGAAAGCTTATTCACTCCACTGCCTTGTTTCTTTTACCACGTTGCCGTCAAACCGCTGTGGCTTCCACCTCAACCACAACTAACTCCGTCGGTATGGCCATCACTGATGTTCTCGCTGTCTCGGACATTACCTCAGCGATTAACGCGTGTAAAGGTATGAGCTATTTTTCGGACGCCTGGAGGTGTTAGGATAAGGTTTGAATCTTAAATATTTGTGTTTTTCTTCTTTTTCTTCTTCCAGCAAAGGATTCCTTTAACCCAAAGATGTTTTTCAAAGTCGTGGGTTTATCAAAAAAGACTCCAACCGAGATAGAGAAGGTCTTTAACATCTTGGACCAGGACAAAAGTGGCTTCATAGAGCAGGATGAGTTACAGTTGAGTTCAGAATTCATTTTCCACCTTTAGTTTGTTTTCTTCTCTTTGAGTGTGGAATTGATCATGTCTCCATTAGACTCTTCTTGCAGAACTTCTCCAAAGGAGCCAGGACGTTGACTGCTGCTGAGACCAGAGGCTTCCTGCTAGAAGGCGACTCTGACGGTGATGGCAAGATTGGATGGGAAGGTATTTGAAGTATTAATTCATTTTTACAATTTTGAGAGAGTGATGCCAGTTCTATGTTAAATATTATAGAAGTGTGCTCGAAATAATCTTCGCAAAAACTGAATTTACTTGTTATAGTAAGATGATTTATTTTCCCTCTTTGTTTTGTATTTCAGAGTTTTCCGCACTGGTCAAGTCTTCATAAGAGCAGCCTGACTTGATGTCTCTATGATTTATTGTATGGTAATAATCTCAGGGTGGATGTTCTAAATTAGCCACAGACACAAGAGCTTGAGTAGAAAAACATTCCAAGTGTTTAAATGAATCTTAACTGTAATGTTATTCCTCATACTGGTTCTATAAATAAAGACACACACCCTAAAAAAAATGAAGTCTTTGTCATTTTATAAGCTTCAGTAAAAAAACGTTTTGCAATAAAAAAAAAAAAGATTTATGATTCTAGTAGTAGTCATCATAGTCGTATTTATGATTGACAGTAATCGGTGTGGTGTGCAGGTGAGAGTTAACAATCTGGCAGTTTGACAAGGGAACCCTGAATTCTGGCCCAGCCTCAAAATGTTTCAAAATGAACTGGCCAGCGGCACCGCCGTTCTGTGCCAGCACATTTCCTGGACTTGTGTAAGTGAGGCGCATTTATTTAAAACTTTTACACTCGCAAGCAGACGAGCGTAAGTAGATGGCGGCGAAACATCCACTTCGGTATCAAATTACGGAATGAATATAAGTTGTAAAGTTTTATTCTGTTTCATTTCAGCGTCCGTGTTTCTTGACAGATCTCGGGTTATTTACGGCCCTTTTTGAATCCGGTCAAGATGATGTTTAGAATGGATGGCTAAGACGTTGCTTGCTTTTAATGGGCTTTAAATGCTGCTGTTAGGATATTTGTAATGCAACACGGATATTGAAGTAGGTGCAGGAATAGTTACAGTCTCCGAGGCCCCGCGTCGTCCGAGGTGACTGACCTCGCTTGACCGTGACACATTTTAAATTGACATTGTAAGTTGATTCAAGCAATAAGAACTTGACAGAATTAAATATCATATTAAACAGCAAATCAGCGGTTGAAATTATTCATTCGTTATTACTTGATTTTCTCTCGTCCATCCATCATTTATTTAATCATGTGTCAAATTAGTAAGCTCCGAAGAGCAAGTTGTGGACAAACCCCGACTTAGAGGGAACCGGTTGCTGCGATACCAAACAAACCCACCCAGCTGTCAAATATGTCGACCCGATGGCCTCGCGCCAAACCGAGTTGGCCTTCGTGTCTGTCTTTCTGCTCTCGAGCGCGGGTTTCACCCCAATCAGCAGCGTGTATAATTAGCCCGGCGTGATACCGACCACTTTTCAACATGGACCCTTTGCACGCCACGTGGGCCTACCATTTTAAGCATCTTCATTTAATGTACATATAAATAGAACAGCTGCGTCTACTTGACACATTTTTAGCGTCTGCTTCGACCATGCTGCGAAGCGTGTCTATTACTTGGCCTATGCATCATGTTTCGGCCCAGTGCAGGTATATAAGTTGATGCAATATCGCCGCCGGGCCCCACTGCAGTGAACAGATTCTTCTCAGTGAATCCTCTCGAGTCTTTTGAGATCCAACCACAAGGTGAGTTTCACTCTTTCTGGGCTTAAGGTCTTCAACTTCACGCAATGGAAGTCTGGGAGTTATGGAATCGACCACAGGACTTTTTAATTTTTTTTGGGCCGGCTAACTTTTCTGTTTTAAATGAGTGGAATCCAGGTAGATTTTGACATGTCCATCTTTTGCCCTTTTTATAGTTAAAGATGGCATTCGCCGGAATTCTGAGTGACTCTGACATCACTGCAGCCCTTGCTGCTTGCCAAGGTAAAAATTTCATGGTAGTCAGAGTCACACATTGAATTGACTTGTGATATGCAATAACATTTATTGACACTTCATTAAATACGCTTATAGACAAAAATAAATCGGCCTTCACGGTGTTACACCCGCACTTTTTCCTCTTTGTCAAGCAGTCAGAAAGCGAATGATATGTGAGAATGTCCATCATGCCTACATGTCTCCTGCCAGCTGCCGACTCCTTCAACCACAAGGTGTTCTTCGCTAAGGTCGGGCTGGCCGGCAAGTCCGCTGAAAACATCAAGAAGGCTTTTGAGGTCATTGACCAGGACAAGAGCGGCTTCATCGAGGAGGAGGAGCTCAAGTAGGTGACGCCCCCTCCAAGACCCCATCCAAACCGCTACCACCCCTCTTTCAGCTTAGATTTCATCTTCTCAGAACCTTGTGTGTAGATTGGATGTCTGGAATGAGAATGATGTCAGCACCGTGCAACATCTGAGAGGATTTGAACGGCTGGGTGTTGAATGGCCTGACATGCAGATAATTATGGCATGCATGTTTGACTTACAGAATGCAGTATTTTATTCATTATTATGTCATGTCGATTTTAGTATGAATCTGAACGCGAGGACAACGCCATAACTCCATAACTCTATAACTATAAGTCTATAACAATATACCTATAACTATTGCTATAAATATAATAAATAGCGCTGACTTTCTTAAGAGCCATGGCTCTCTGCGGGGCAAAAATACACATACACGTAAGGCAATGGACCGAAAAAAAACATGTGGAATTGATGGTGGAAGCATGTTTTGCATTGTACTGTCGCCCTCTCGTGGTTAAAGTCCGAAGCACATGCTTAAACCATTATAATGTTGTACAATACAACGAAATAAAGCAAAATAAATTAAAATAACTACATTAAAAAAATGAATAATTATGAATTTAATAAAATAAAATGGAGTAAAATATAGTAAAATATAATAATATATTATATATAAACCGTGACTGAAAAGAAAATGTGGAATTGATGGTGGAAGCATGTTTTGCGTTGTACTGTCGCCCTCTCGTGGTCAAAGTCTAAAGCACATGCTTAAACCATTATAATGTAATACAATACAATGAAATAAAGTAAAAGAAATAACTACAATAAAAAATAAATAATTATGAATATAATATAATACGATATAGTAATATATAGCAAAATATATATTATATTATATTCATAATTATTTATTTTATAATTTAGTTATTTTAATTTATTTTAATATATTTCATTTTATTGTATTACATTATAGTGGTTTAAGCATGTGCTTCAGACTTTAACCACGAGAGGGCGACAGTACAATGCAAAACATGCTTCCACCATCTATTCCACGTTTTTTTCTCAGTCACGGTTTATATATAATATAATAATAGTATAATTTACTATACTTTATTATATTATATTTTATTATATTCATAATTATTTATTTTATAATTCAGTGGTTTTAATTTATTTTACTTTATTTCATTGTATTGTATTACATTATAATGGTTTAAGCATGTGCTTCAGACTTTGACCACGAGAGGGCGACAGTACAATGCAAAACATGCTTCCACCATCAATTCCACATGTTTTTTTTCAGTCCAGTGCCTGTCCAGTGCGCAACATGGCTATACGTATTATATTATATTATATTATATTATATTATATTATATTATATTATATTATATTATATTATATTATATTATATTATATTATATTACATTACATTACATTATAATAAAGGGGTCTGTAGACTTTTTTTAAACAATCATGGAGCCAATAAGGAGACTTTTTTGACAGCATGTAAATATTAACATGAAGCAGAACTAAAAATGTTGAGAAAGTCTGTTTTTCTGTGGTCCCGGTGCAGGCTCTTCCTGCAGAATTTCTCTGCTAGTGCCAGAGCGCTGACTGACAAAGAGACCAAGGCGTTTCTCCAGGCTGGTGACACTGATGGCGATGGCAAGATCGGAGTTCAAGGTAAGAACATGTGTCACGTTGTGTCCCCAACTACTTTAGGAGAGACTTTTTTAAAAAATATTTATTTATTTATTCATTTATTTGTAATGATATGCACTATTTAATCATGTGTATTATATTCTCATTCTCTGCAGAGTTTTCTGTTATGGTCCAGTCCTAAACCAACAAGCTGACCAACATCTTACTTGACTACTCTTAAGGAACAACTTGAGCCCAGATATTCTCTTCTTCTCTCTCACTTTCTCCCTTCAACTCCATTTTTTTTTTTATACATTTGGCCATTGAGCTCTGAAGCCAAATCAAGCCGCTCCGCCTCCTGTTGGTTGTGCTGCCCACAATGAATGTAGCTGACTGTGTGGTGTGCGTTTGTGTCTTCCTTTCTTTCTCTCTCTCTCTCAAATACTTCTGACGTCATCGTTGTACTGTGACCTTTGCTTACTGTGACATCAGTGCTGGTGCACTTGAATGGCAAATGGACGGACGATGAGAACAACAATAAAGGTGCTTTTTCAGTACCACAGCTGACCCTGGTTTTTATTTCATCAAGTTAGTCTTTTGTTGCTTATTTCTGAGACGTTGTGCATGTCCAAAAACGCACTATTGTAGTATTGTTACATTGTCTGTTCACAAGTGTTGCCGCACCATTTGTGTTCAAATATGTCTAATGTTTGCAAACTACATACTGATTTTGTACCTATTTTATTTTGATCCCACACTTGTATTGACAATGCAAGTGTACCCAATTTAAATGCTGATTAATTTTGGAATTTGTTATCACAAGGTGGCGCTGTAGCTCTCACTTGCTTTTCCGAAGTTGTTGAAGGCCTATTGATTTAATCGTAGCAATAGTTTCTGCTACTAAATATCAATAACACTAATTAAATGAACACACAATAGTGGCACAGTACTAGCAATGCTGACACACCAAACCCCAGAAGAAGAAACAGGGAGAAATAATGACCTTTATTCCCTTGCTTCTCATTATTAAAAAAAAAAAAAAAAAACACCCTACCTGTGCTGCGTTTGACAGAAATGCTGACTGAAATCACCAGAGATGACGCTGCTGCCTTTGCAGAGGAAACCCATCAGTGAGAAAGTAGCTGGTCGTCACGGTAACCATGTGTCATTTAATTTGTACTGCACTCGTGGAATTGTTCCCAATTTTATTTATTATCGTGCGCTCTATTTTTTTTTTTCCTTTACAGACTTGAAGCAACAGCTGATCAGAATGCATGTCCACTCGTGATTGCTCACCCGATTGGATTGTTTTTTTATGTCGTGAGCTGGAAAAGCATCTCACATGATCCATAGGGATGTATACATCATGCATTTGTGCTGCTCTCATTTTATCCTGCTTTAGCGGCTTACTGTGAAAAAGCCTAAAGAACAAGAAGGGCCCGCATAAGGCCCCTCCACCTTTTAATTCAGGTGTCTAAATACAATATAATAACATATTGACATATTTAACTTTTTAACCTCATCCACTGACATTTTAAACATCAAGCCCTGATATACAGTAGATTAAAGCACTTTGCTTAAATGTGATATGTGTATAATCTCCAATATGCACATGCGGAGCGAGCGAGGGAGGGAGGGAGGCTGGAAGAGAGAGCGAGAGCATAGAAAGAGAGGGCTCGGAAAATTTGATTGGATGAAAAAAATCAGTATGCGTTTTAGCTGAAAGGAAGAGTGAGCAGAGCTATAAAAAGTTTATCGGGCAGGTAGAGCAACACGAGCTGGGAGGAACATCTGATCCCAGGGTGGAAATTCAAGCAGAGTCTATAAAAGTGAGGCTGCCACCACAAAGACTGTTATCTGCTTTTGTTTTGGACCTGAGAGGACACCAAGTCCACAGAGGTGAGTTGCATATTTGGGGGACATGGAATTTGCCTCATATGCACTAATATGCCATATTTGGAGGCTCTAACTGAAAACTTTAAAGAAGACTTTATAGCGTGTAGGAGTAGGCTGCACACTGCGCTCGATCAGAGGTGAAGGGTTTACTCAGATTTTGGTTTCTTTATTTAGGAGACGAATATTGGATGATGCAATGCAGTTGTCCGCCTCTGTAAATAACACCCACAATCTTGAATATATTTAAATTAGCTTTATAATCTTTGCAGCATTTGCTTTTTTTTTTTACCAGGCAGTTTGTTAGAAATAAAAATGTAATAAATTTAAGTGAATTGAAATAATTAAAGTTTCACAACTTGCTTGCTAACTAACACGGTTGGCATAAATGTCAATAATGAGGGAAAGATGAGAAATGTCTCATTTGCAGGGTTTTTCTTTTCACTCCGCAGAATCAGCATGTCCCTCACTTCCATCTTGTCGGGTGAAGACATTGAAAACGCTGTGAAAGACTGTCAAGGTGACACACAGACCACAAACTATAATATAAAACAGATCAATCTGCGATTGCCGTAACCTCTAACAAAAGACAAGGTTACTAATCTTTTCTCTGGCTGCATTAATTTCACTTTTGTGCACTACAGTACCATCTTATCTCCACCTCCATGATTGCAAAAGCTTTTCAATCATCCTGTCCCTTTTGGTGGTTGCATGACTTTGCTATACATAAAAAAAACACAGTCAAAAGGGCAAAGCTCTTAGCAGTGGCATCCATTGTAAAAAAAAAAAAAAAAAAAATTAATTCTGTTTATGATGTTTGTTTCTTTCTACAGCTCCAGACTCATTCTGCCACAAGAAGTTCTTTGGACTATGTGGCCTCTCCTCCAAGACGCCCCAGGAGATCCAGAATGTCTTCCAAATCCTCGATGAGGACAACAGCGGCTACCTGGAGGAATCGGAGCTGAAGTGGGGACATCTTTTATGTTGTATTTGTTGATTTCAAGATATAGTAAAATGGAACAGTGTGCATGACAGAGAGATTAGGGCCTACCTAATAACTCACACAGCTGTATTAAAGCCATCCCTTTGTAATCCGTGTGGATTATACATGTTTAAGTGTTATGTTTTTGGTGTTACATAATTCACCTTTTGCTATGTTGGGATGTGGTAAAATAGTGTGTCTTTGTGATTTGCTGTGTTTGAATTATTAACACAACACATCTTGATTGACATTCGTGTTAGGTTTTTCCTGCAGCGGTTTGTCCCGGGAGCAAGAACGCTGACTGAGGCTGAAACCAAAAGCTTCATCTTGGCGGCGGATGACGACAGCGATGGAAGGATCGGAGCAGAGGGTTAGTATCTGATTTCATGCAGCTAAACAGGCATTCAGGCACTTTTCCTGCAAGTTGCTACCCTGACGCACTCAAGTTTAACTAAAGCTTTTCAATTATTTATGATGCTGGACAAATTCCACAGTACAGTTTTGTCTGTTCTGATAAATAAAATATACAGATTTTATTTTGAGTGGATTATTATACATGTGTATGCATTGAGTGATGTATTTTCAGATGTTCTATTCATGATGTTTTGTTTCTGTTTAGAATTCCAGATGATGGTTCTGTCCTGAGTCTTGCATGTGGATCAGTTTGCACCCATTTCCATTGATTTTTTTGTGGTTTTGTTTTCATTGGCTTGTATTTCAGTAACTATTAGATGCTTAATTTCCTTCCTAGCACTCATTAATCGACAATAACTATTAAAGTTTGTCCTTCAAACCTGTGACAATGAAAGAAATGAAATGTGTGGGCTCTCTGTTTTATCAAATAGTTTGTAGCAATGGATAGTCAAGCGCCTTGCAACATTAGTTTTCCAAAATTACTCTTCTAATGTCTCAATGTATCTTTAGTAGAAGTACAAGTTGCTTCTCACTAGCACCAAACTAGCATTTTAACCCTTTTAATTGCTTAATATGTTTATTAGAAAAGAGTGTGTGTGGGTTTTGTTTTTGCAAACAAATGTTAGTCTCACACCAATACTTTGGTATTCTCTGTGGGGAAAATATTTATAGATATTAGAAAATCCTAAATAATATAGAAATGTCACAGATACCGTCAATAATTTTGCTGAATGCTCCACCACCATAATAATGAACATAAATTATTATTATTATTATTATTATTATTATTAGTAGTAGTAGTAGTAGTAGTAGTAGCAGTAGTAGTAGTTGTTGTTATTGTTGTTGTTGTTGTTGGTGTTGGTGTTGTTGTTATTATTGTTGTTGTCACGTCTAAAACTGACCGGGTGGAAAACAAGGCCAGCACAAATGCCTTGTTTTCCTTCCGGTTGGTTTTAAACGTGACACTCAGCTGTCAAAAGCAGGAAGTAGACGATGTGCATCGTCTCTCCTCTAGTTAAATTCCATTTTCCTACTGGTGCAACACAACGGCGTGCATACGAACCCTTTGATTTATGCACTGTAAGGTGAGGATTTTACTTTTTTATGAACGGTTTTGTTTTTGGTTGTTGTTTTTACGCGTTGGATGTCAGCACACCGAAAATCTTGCTAACTAAGCTAAGCTAACTTGCTAAACGTCCTAGGATTTATTTATTTGGAATGTTCTATTCGTTGCACTTTTTATTTGCCGAGTGGATTTATAATAACAGGAACACAATTAAAAACGGTGTTAAAGCCACTGATATATCAATGAAAAAAATCCAACGAGATTAATTCAACATTACATGTACATGTTAATTATCAGGAAATCCTGTCAAAATTCAATTCCCCACTGCTTGTTTCACTTCTGCAGGCAAACGGCATGCTAGCAACAGAATTATTCGTGCAAAGTAAATCCAGACAAACGTGACACTGATGCTGATGATAAGGTAAAAACAGATTCATTTACTCCATAAAGTGACAATATGAGCTTATGTCCAGCTACCTATTTTCTCTTTTTTGTCTTGTAGCCCCAGAATGGCCTCAGGAATGCAAGAGAAACAGTTCACAGCATCTCTACTCAATTTCTTTGTTTATAATCCCACATTTGGACCACGGGAAGGAGAGGTGATTTTCAATTTGTGTCTGAATTGGTCCCATTACTGTAGTTTTACCTCTGTTCTGAAAATGACTGATATAAGGTGATGTTTTTACCATATTAGGAAGAGAAAAAGATCCTGTTTTATCATCCCAGCGACGTGGAGAAGAATGAGAAGATCCGAAATGTGGGCCTTTGTGAAGCTATTGTCCAGTTCACGAGGTAGTCATCTTAAAAGGGAAATGTTAGAGTTAATGTTATTTTTGCAAGAACCACACGGGAGACAGTATGCCCTTTTTGAGCACTTGAAAGTGGAGAGTCATTCGTCGCTGTGCGAACAGTGATGATCGAATGAGGTCTGATTTTGGATTTTTGCAAGAGAGTATTTATTGAGAGAAAGCAGGGTAGGGGTGACATTGGACATGTTTGGTGGTCACCTCAGCAACTGGTTAATCAGTGCGGAGGGTCCCAGCTCGATGTTTTACAAGGTTGTGGAAACACAAACTAGTGGAGCATTTTATATGACTAACTAAGCAAGAATGTTTCCACACCATTTGGAAAGTTTCAACAACTGAATGGTTAAACTTTTCAGAGTCAAGGAAAGGTAAAAGGTTTAAACAAAGTTAATAATTCTAGTCTACATTCCAACATAATCATACATTCAAAATAATCTGTAAACCCTAACAGGAAATATTGTAATAGTGATGTATAGAAGTGTGATAGCAACGAATGTTTTTTTTTTTTATCTAGAACATTCTGCCCAACAAAACCAGCAAAATCCCTGCACACGCAAAAGAACCGTCAATTTTTCTTTGAGCCTGAGGAGAATTTTTGGATGGTCATGGTAAGAATTCAAGCTTTTCACCTATTTAACATATAATTACTGGATCAATTTTGTTTCCAAAGCCCATTTGTTTTTGCGTACATTTTTTTTTTTTTTTGCTCAGGTGGTTCGAAATCCAATGATTGAAAAACTAAACAAAGATGGAAAACCTCCCACGATAGAGTATCAGGAAGAGGAAATACTTGTAAGTGCTTTTTTTTTTTTTTTTTTTTTTAATATATCAGCTTTGAGTTGTTAACCATGCTTCCCTTACTCCCCCAAGGACACGGTCTATGGAGCAGTGGTAAAGCAGTGCTACAGTATGTATAAGGTAACAAGCCACCCCGTCTCAAAATATATATATATATATATATATATATATTTTTATAACCAACGTATGATGTCATCCCTTATGCTGCAGCTTTTCAACGGTACCTTTAATAGAGCAATGGATGCTGGCGGAGTGGAGCTGCTAACTCAGAAGCTTGAAAAGTTCTTCTACAGGGTAAAACCATATCCAGTGCTTCCTTAATTGTTTGCATTTCTACATTTTGTTTCCTACCCTGTGAGCACATTTTTAAAGTGACATATCAGCACATCAATTAATCACCGACTCGTCCCGTTTCTGCATCTTCAGTACCTGCAGACGCTCCACCTGCAGTCCTGTGACCTCCTGGACGTATTTGGAGGCATCAGTTTCTTCCCGCTGGACAAGATGTCCTACCTGAAGATCCAATCCTTCGTCAACCGGGTGGAGGAGAGTCTCAGCCTCATCAAATACACAGCCTTCCTATATAACGACCAGCTCATCTGGTAACAGGACGGATGCGTCGGCTCGGCTCGCTCTGATACTTCTTCAGGTGTTGAAATGGCTTTGTATGTGCAGGAGCGGCCTGGAACAAGATGACATGAGGATCCTGTACAAGTACCTGACCACCTCGTTGTTCCCCAGGCACTCCGAGCCAGAGGTAAGGTGCTGAGGATGTTGTCAGTATATATTTGCACAATTTCCCCCTCATTTGATTCCATCTATCCCCGCATAGTTGGCTGGCAGGGACTCTCCTCTGAGGCCGGAGGTTGCAGGCAATTTGTTGCATTATGGGAGGTGAGTCCCGAAACCATGGTTGAGTAAATTTTGTGTTCAACCCAAGATGTTCATCAAATATACTTACACACAATGTCCTCTCCAGGTTTTTGACAGGACCACCCAACCTTAAAGACCCTGAAGCCAAATTCCGTTTTCCCAAAATATTTGTCAGCGCAGAGGATGGCCACGAGGAGCTTCATCTGATTGTGTATAAGGTAACACGTTGTGAATATAGTGCAGCTAAACCTCACTTAGTGTTGGCAATCCCTCAAGGCCGATATAATTAGTATAAGCAATAGCAACATTGTTCCCACTAATTGATGACTGAAATGCGTAATTGATTCCAAATGCATTAAAGAATGGATTATTCCCCCTACACCCAGTTTGACTGCATGAAAGGAATGTTCCTAAAAGCCTTTCAGCGTGCGAGCGGATGAAATGGGTGCGAAATATGCCGCAGCCTTAACTGAGGATATGGATTTTTCAGGATTAGACTTGCATTTTAAAATAATGAGTATGCAGCACATCAATGTCATTTCAAACCTGTGTGACCTTGTTTCTGGGTTTGACCTGCTCTCTTTCAGGCGATGAGCGCTGCCGCCTGTTTTATGGTCAACGGTAAGCATCTAAGAGTGCAGTTTATGTTCGAA
Source organism: Syngnathus acus (assembly GCF_901709675.1). Lineage (NCBI taxonomy): Eukaryota > Metazoa > Chordata > Actinopteri > Syngnathiformes > Syngnathidae > Syngnathus > Syngnathus acus. The sequence goes on along the minus strand of NC_051103.1, from coordinate 4,247,729 downwards.
AGCTACTTTTCTTCAACACTTTCTTTCGACGCAGCCTCTGTGGAGATGACGAGGGAGTTTTGTGAGCAGTTGGATGGCTTGGTGGGGCCGCAGCTCACTTTGCTGGCGTCGGATATATGCGAACAATTCACCATCAACCGCAGGATATCAGGGTTAGTTCTACTTTATAACTGCTTGGCAGAACTAACTCGCAGAATTCATCCTTTAGCATGAAAGGACATTCTTAAGGGAAGTCACAAATCTGATTAGGCGTTTATAAAAGGATCATGCTGCACAGAATGCGTGTCGTGCTTGTTTTGTTGTCTTGCTTCTGCAATGCCGCCTTCTGTGCAGGCCAGAGAAGGAGCCTCAGTTTAAGTTCATCTACTTCAACCACATGAACCTGGCAGAGAAAAGCACGATACACATGAGGAAGACGGCCAGTGTCTGTCTCACGTCGGTTCATCCTGACCTCATGAAAATCCTCGGGGACATCAACTGCGACTTTGCCAGGTAAACCAAAGTACATCGACAATCTCAGGAGGAGGTTCTGAAAATCATGTTTTGTATTTTTTATGCGTCTTCCAGAGTTGATGAAGATGAAGAGATCATAGTCAAAGCCATGACAGACTACTGGGTTGTTGGTAAAAAGTCTGACCAGCGAGAACTGTACGTGATCTTAAATCAGAAGAATGCCAACCTCATTGAAGTCAACGGTATGTGTGTGGCAAACTTATGTCATACCAACCTCCAGTCCATTCTATAAATATGTTTTTCTCTTCTGCAGAGGAGGTGAAGAGGCTTTGTGCGACACAATTCAACAACATATTCTTCCTGGACTGATGGAATGAGCACAAAGACTCTTTGACCACACTACAAACTGTCAGTGTTCCAGGGTATCACGGCAGCATCAGTGTAATGCAATAGTTGCATTGTAAAATAAAAATGGGGGGAAAAAAAAAAAAAAGATTTCTCATCATTATTTTTAATTTAACCTTTAAAATGTCATTCCCTTTTGTAATTAAGTGTATAAATATACTTTGTCATATCATTGTCTTTGCACATAATTTCTTTTTAGAAAGTTCTATTAAGATATCCCTGTATGTCTTCTCATTGAACACCTCTGTGTCTCAAACTGGTGTCCGCATAATTGCTGTTTCAGGCTGCTTTCATCGCTCACTTTTTTTTAGACTATAACATCAAATCTTGTTTGTAAACAACTCTACTAAATTTGAATAAATTATGTTGTAATTTTGCAGTAGTGAGAAGACTTTTTTTTTTATCTGGAGTATTTGTTTTATCTGTACAACGGCATGCCCCTGAGAACATATTGTTTTCCTAAAATATTTCTAGAATCGTTAATATTATATTTATTATATAATTAGTACTGTGTAAACGTTTATAGCATCTAAATAGCTTATTTACTTTCACTATCTGCTGCTAGAAACGAGAAAGCACTCAAAACTTTGAAGTTGCATCCCATTTTAATGCCTTGAATGTTTGTTTTTTAGATGAAGGCGTTTGACAGTTTTGTTTTGTTTTTGGTATTTCCGTTTGTTTCTGTTCGACTGTTCAATAAAGGTTAATTTAAAGAGAGTAATAAAAAAACGTCTAAACCGGAAGTACAACAATCAAAGAGCCAATGAGAAGTCACCAGTTTCGCAAGGTTCAGCCAATCAGAGCCATTTAGATTGAATTTAAATTTGTAACTGAAGTTGCTTATGTTCGTTTGAAGACGCAGTTGCGTGTATTTGCACTCTTTTTCTTCTTAACCAAAAGGTAAGATCATTTTCTTGTAATTGTTTGCCGTGCAGTTTTGAAACGTTGTATTTTCAGTTTTTTACTCGCTCGGTGCAGAGCCTCCTGAAAGCTACTAAACGACCTTAGGAATCGTAAGGGACCTGGCGAAGTTAAACCAACACACGATGTCTATGCTGTTTTCTTTTGACTTAAAAGTCTTACTCTCGGCCACAAAACCATGCATTTAATCGACCAACAATTCCATGAGTTTTACATCTTTGGGTAATCGTTTGATTATAACCGAAATTGCGATTTGTAATGTGACTTAAGTAGAAGTACATAGTGTGTTTAAAAATAAATACTGTTAATAACTGACTAAAGATTCCAAAGGACTGTATTTTAAATGTATTTAAGTACAATAAAAAGCCGTCAGGAAAAAAATAAATACTCACAGTATAGACTCATGAAAAATATTAATTTATTGCTGCCCACTGCTTTCTCTCTCACAATTTACTGCAGGTAAATCACCATGGAGTCCCAATTTTCTTACTTGAGACACCGGGACAGCAGTGTGGATATGCTGCGGATCAAAATGTCCCGGAGGATCAGTCAGAACCAGAAAGAGAATCGAGAGCGGGCAATGGATGCACGAAGACAGCTGGACAATCTCCAGGAACAGGAACAGGAAATGGATGCCTCTTCTGTGTCAATCACATCATCGACAATGAAAGACTTAACAAATGTCCAGAAAAAGTCTGCAAAAGGTTTTTTATTCCACCTCCGTCTCATGTGCATTTTGAGCTTATAAATATGCACCTCGTTATTCCTAAACTGCTTCATCTCAAATCATGTTTATCTTCAGACAAGGCCGCAGAAGAGAAACGGAATCAGCTTGCACGCTGGAAAGAAAGGAAAGCTCTTGAGAAAGAGAAGCAAAAGCGAGAGCGGGAACGAAAAGGGGTGTTTAAGACTGGCCTCTATCATCCCAAAGACACCGTTTTCTCTTTGATTCCAAAATCGGAGGCCTCAACCAAAGCAAAAGAGGTAAAAGCTAATTTAATAATGACTCATTACCCAGAAGCTTAGCTGCACAGTGTTTGTTTGCAGACTAGTTATATAGCAAGAGTGTGACTTGGTTTCACCTGTCCCTTACTAATATGCTCCTCAAACATTTCATCACCTGCAATTGTATTGATGATAAACACTTTGGACAACCGACAGATTGAGCTTGTAATAATTTCATTACAGACCACAACAAACACAGCTCTGTCACAGAGCAGCAGAGTCACCCGTTCAAAGACACGACAGCAACAGCAGCAATCGCAAAAGGTGCCACTTTATCTAATTTCAATTTTTTTTTTTAAAATGCTTCGATTAATTGTAGCTAAAACGTTGCTGTCCTTTCTTCTCTCTTTGTAGCCTTCGAAGACGCCCAGTTCAAATATGGCAGCAAAGAAAGGTACGGTGAATTTTCCTTAATGGGGGACATAATAACACAAAGTACTTTTTGTTTGTTTACTAGTAGTTGATGTCAAGTGTGTTTCAAGATCTGGGGGGGGAAAAAAGCCTCTTTTTAATAACTGCAGAATTTTTACTCTCCTGTTTTCAGATCCAACTGCTGCTCAGAGACCAACCAGGGGACAACCAGTCATTACAGCGGTTAAAAAAAACGAAGTTCGTGCAGGTGAGGAGCACATCGTCAAAGGTGTATTATGATTTTTTTTTCCCCACCACCTCATGTTGTTTCTCTATTTGCATTGGTTGTTGCACAAGGACCCTCTACCAGGGCAGCCAACAAGGCTGTTCAAGCAGCTCCTGCAGCAAAAAAACAACCTAAGAACACCATTCCAGGTAGGAATAATTTTTTTTTGATGACTAAAAAAAAATCACTTCAATATGTTCTACTATTTTTACTTAGATCAGGGAAACACACAGACACTAGCCGTTCTCCCTTTGCCCCGAGCCACTGCAAACCAAAAGAACTGCACAGGTACGGAATTGTGGACTCGTTTGGTCTCCTTATCTAATGAGACTCGTCTTTTTTTTGTAGATGACGGCGAGTTGGATGTCCATCCTCTTGTGTCGAAGGTAAGCATTTGATACCCATCCTGCTTTATTATTATTATTTTTATGTAACAGTTTTAATGTCTCTATTGGTTCTTTCTGCTTTGTGAAGCTGCCAGAGTTAAATGTGGCGGACCATCTGGAGTCGGAGGACGAACCTCACGAGGGCGACACTTGTAGTTCTGAGGAGAATCCCGTGCCGTCCTCGTTCGCTCCCGAGGGCTTTGTGTTCCAAGCGCCCGCCGGCTTGGAAAACTTCACTTTTGTCCCGCTCACGCCTTCCTCGGCAAATCGTTTTTTTGAACCGAGGCCGATGCCGCAGTACTTGACGCGCTCGCGCGTCAGCCTCTGCGATGTCGCTGTATTTCGAGATGCGTGTCTTGCTGAACCAAGTCAATCCTCTCCCCCAAAATCTCCTCACCGCACTCCTCCTCCTCTCCCGGTGACTTTGGCCGGTCTCCTCGACTCAAAACACGATGTGGCGTATTTCAGGTAATCGAGCCGCCTTTTATCCCCAGAATCTGATTTGAGAGCTATTAATGTTCTTTTGGGATGTCCAGGTCACAGATGGACAACGAGACAGACAGACTGACATCGCTGTGTGATCAGTGGAAGACCAAAGCTGAAGATGAGTCCATCCCTGAAGAAGGTGAGTCAACCAACTTCTTCATACAGGTGATTTGTTTTGATTTATTTTTCCTCTGCGTGATTAGTGAGAGGCCACATCCGTACAGCAGTGGGCCAGGCCAGACTGCTCATGAAAGAGCGCTTCAACCAGTTTAGCAAACTGGTGGATGACTGCGAGCTGCACCGAGGAGAGAAAATCACCACCTGCAGCGACTTAGAAGGGTTTTGGGACATGATTTACTTCCAGGTTAATCGTCCGTACGAGGGCTGTGTTTGTTTACAAAATGGCAGCGAAAGACGTCCAACGTTTTGTGTGTCAGATCGAAGATGTTAACAAGAAGTTTGATGCCCTCCAAGGAGGAGAGGCGCGAGGCTGGGTGGAAGAACACAAGCCACCGCCACCACGGCAGAGGAAAACAGTCAAGGTGACAAAATTGAAGCTCTTCTTCGTGGCACCTGTGTTCCACATTGTTGCACAGTATGACAAATGTTTGTCACAACAGAAACCAGCCGCAGCACCTGCCAAGCCAACATCAACCAAAGCAGGAGCCAAGTCGGGCCTAGCAGCTGTGAAAGCGGCCATGAGAGCCCAAAAGAAGGCGGCCGAGGCCGCAAAGGCTGCCGGTGGCGCCACTGATGCCGAGTCACGCCCGTCCTCTCAAGGAGCACAAAGCCGCTCTGACACTGTGGTCTTTGATGGAGGCTTTTTCCGTGTGGAGAGCCCAGCTAAGACTCAGAACTGCGTGAGGCGATCCAGCCGTCTGAGCGCCGCCGCCGCGTCTTTGCGCCTTTGCACGCCTCCAACAACTCCAAGAAGAGTCACTCGTCAATCCCTCGCATCGGGACTAACGGCCGCCACTCCGGTTCAGCACGAGCGCGCTCTCACTCCCCTCCGTCGTGTCGCCAACACGAGCTTCAGAAATTCACCGGAGCCGCTGCCAGTCACCCATCAGCCATCCCAAAGAGTAAAAAAATCCACCCGCTTCTCCTTTCTTGCGGGCATACCTGCATCTGCGCCTCTGACTTCGCAGGAAGACGGTATGATGATGACACAAAGTGCATGTTTGTATTTGTAATGGCTGCAGCTTCTTTTTTTTTATTTTTTTTTTTTTATAGCTAGTTTGGGGGTCACTAGATTTAATCAATCATTACCCCATGATCTCTCTCATGACACTTAAATTTTAGTCCACGCTTGCTGTAATCTGAATTGTTCCTCTCTTCAACAGTTTTGCTCGATGGCATAAAAGAAAATGCACAGCCACCACAGGTTTGAAAGTTTTTCTGTTATGACTTTTCTTTGAATTAACACAAGCCAAGGATTTCTTAATAATCGTCACTTTATATTTTGGTGCATATTTTATAGGCGGAGACAAATCAGGAGACACTGCTACTTTTTACACCCAACACGGGCAGCAAGATACGCCAGTCAACATGTCCCAATGACCTAATTTACTTCACTCCGCTACTGTAATATATTTATCTAATGTCTTTTGTAACTCTGTTTAAGGGAACCCCAAAAAAAATCGTTTGATTTTGGAAGTTTTGTAACTTGTTTTATTTACCGTAAATAAAGTTCTATTGAGGTCTTAGAGACTTTATGAAAAACTCATAATTGGTGTAATGGCGCCCTCTAGTGTGCTGAACTCTGTTGCATCTTGCTAATCATAATAAATGGAGAAGGTCAACGGCAGGGAAGAACATATGGTTGAAGAAGTGATGGATCTTATGACTCCAAGCATCCAGTTCACGGTCTTGGGCTAGCGTCTGTTGCCACTGACGTGCTAGTGCTGGAGAAAGTTAAAACATAATACACGTGACACACACTACTTGCATATTAGCTTACGGAATATGACAATTGTGTGCACAAACCTGAAGAAGATCGAGACGGACTTATCTTGGGGTAAGGACCCGTCATCTGTTGAGCAAATAGTCTGCTCTGTTACTGTGATTCATGTAATTAATTTTTTTTTCATGCAGTAAACAAAAACAAGCACTCACCTGCTGACACTTGACCTCGCTGCAGCCAAGGAGAACCTCAAAGAATTCTAGGAATATAATCTATAGCACAAGTAAGAAAAGCATAAGCAAAATCACAATAGATGCATTGTTAGCATTTTAAAACTGTAATTGGACCTCGAATTCCATGCAGGCGGACCGGTTGCCCGGGTCGAGGGCCTCTGCACAGATGATCTCGATGACCCTCAAGATGGTTAAATTACTATCGTAGAGCTTGAGATCCTAGCGCGGCGGATGGAGAAATGGCGCTAACAACTTGTGTTTTCAAATGCGTGATTAAATACAAGTTGTTACCTCATACATCCATAGAAGTTGCCGATTGGTCATGGTGCTGTCATCCCTGGGAGCTTTGTTGACCCTGGAGTAGGCCTGAAAAACCTTCCAGCTTTTCGTTAGGAAATCCACAGCCACAATGGTACGCTCCGGCGGCTTAAAAAGAAAACCTGGCCACAAAAAAAAAGTTCAACGCTAACAGCCTTTTGAAGCTGGACAAAAAACTTTAAATAGAATCTATTCATCCTACCTTTTACATTTTTGGCATTTGGAAATATATCATCAACCAATAGTTTTGAGAAACATGCTGCCAGAAGGTGATTTGATGACCTACAAAGATTTGCAAATGAAAAGTGACTACAGAGCAAAAAATAGATTTTTCTACATTGTTGCTTACTCCGTGTCGTTACGGTAGATGTAATAAGCGATGATCACGAGGCAACTGAGGAACCGGCTGAGCATTATGGGAGTGAAGGGGGAGTGAACCTCTGCTGGATCTGGGTTATCTGAAACAGGAGAGTCAATCAATTAAGCATGGATGAATTATTTGTTGTTTAAAAATTGACCCGACCTCGTAAGTAAAGGTCGATTTCCACCAAAGTGACGCCGCGATGGTGGACGTAACAATCTTTAAGCATGCGCCACATTTGCATGCGGGACAGCAGGAAGGCGCCGCCCGGAATCTGGGGTTGGCCCAGTCGGCTGTAGAAACGATAGATGGACCTCAGCTCCGTCTTGTGCCTCAGCAAAACAAACCTCACCTGGTCAATGAACAACAAATTAATTATAATCCAGTTGATGTAAGAATATTGTGCAAGCTAACCTGTTTGTGCTCAATGTCTCGTTTTTTCTGAGGTATTTCCTCCAAAAGGCCATCGATGTTGACCGTCATGTCTGGTCCAAGAGTAGATTCGTCCATACCTGATGGCATTTATTCATCCATTCTTAATATCATTGTCATGTAGCGTTAGCTTAATCCTTTTTAGCGTGGCGGGAAAATTATGTTTACCATGTAGAACGGGAGCTTGGTTTGCTGTCATATTGGGGGTCACCATTTTGTCATTAAGGAATTGTCCTTGGAAAACATAGCCGTCCTTGAGGGTAACTTTCCCCTAAAGATTTAATACAAATGATCACAAATGATCAAAAACAAGAAACAAATCTAGGTGAATTCACCTTCCCATGTTTTTTATTGTCCTGCCATCCACCCTCATAGATGGCACCGCCAGCGTAATAAAAAGTGCCCGGTCCGTGTTTGTACCCAAGGAAAAAATTCCCCGTGTACTGATTGCTGGGACGGAATTCAGCTCCGGGTTCTGTTCGCTTCATGAGCCACACGTGGGTACCGTGGCCTTGCTGCAGGAGAAAAAAAAGTGTAAAGCGGCACCTTGGTTTACACGTTAATACTCTAATGTACATTTTGGAATAAATTAACCTGAAAGAAATCCATTCCAGCCCTCCTAAAACCAGTAGGCCCATTACTAATTCCCATATTGTACCTGGATTCCATCATGCCAGTTCCCAATGTAGAGCTGTCCCAGGTTCAGCCATCTCATGGTGCCCTCTCCATTTCTCAAATTATGCTTCCACTCACCAAAATAAATATTACCAGAAGGGTAGCTGTCATGAGAAATTCAATACGGCAAATAGTCAATTGTTTTGAGTAAAATAACGCAGACGGAAACCTGAAAAAATATTTGAAATTTGTGACATCTTACCATCTTACTCCCCATCCCTCTCTTTTGTTCATCACCCAGTTGCCTTTGTACCAAGAAGTCTCCTCCTGGTTATAATACACTGTGCCCTAACAAAAACAACAACAAAAAGATGAGGATTCGTTTCAACTACATCTGCAATCTCAGATCCAGCAGATATTAAAATAATTTAATAAGAAAAGTATAGAGTCACCTTTCCGTGCCTCTTGCTGTGATTCCATTGACCTTTGTAGATGGCATTGCCACTTTTGTGCATTCCGTTGCCATGCCTGACGCCATTGCACACGTCACCTTCGTAGGTGCTGCCGTCTGGCCAACTGTACTTGCCTTGGCCCATCGGTATGTTGCGCACAAACTCGCCCTATTGACAAGAAATACATGACACACTTTTCTAAACAAGTCATATTATTATTATGATTATTATATCCTACCTCATATGTCACCTTGTCGGCCCATGTGAAGACACCGGTTCCATGCATAGCTCCCATGGAGAATATACCCTTAAAACAAAACCATGCTTTAGCTTCTTTACTAGATTTTTTTTTTCTAATTTCTGTGATGAAGTAACAAATATTTGGAGCAAACAGAACAGTAAGGTATTTAATATGTATTTAATAAAAGTGGGGAAAACTTCATACTGTAGTCGAAGTTAAAAAATATGTTGAATGATACCGCTAGTGTCTGCAAAATGCTTTATTTATTATATGTACCGTATAAGAATGGCCTCCTTTAAAATTGGCTGTGCCTCTCCCATGGAAGTAACCGTCTTTGCTTTCCCCCTCATATCTGTCAGGGATAGCATGACCATATTCATTCTCTGTTGTGCTATTAATACAAAGCAGTAATATTTAATAAGTTTATTTACCTCTGAAAAGTTAAAACAAAGAACGAAGGGAGTTCAAATAAGCCATCGTCGTGCTGCTGCTGCTCGTCGTCATCGTGATGCGCCTGTTTCGAATATCTTACTAAATTTGGACTCCCTTGTAGCATCTCGATATAATTTTTAATTGTTAGAATATTAAATATTAATGTGTTGTCCTTGTGTACAAAGATTGTTGCCAACTTAAGGCCAAAAAGTGAAAAACGTGAACGGAGTGTTTCTGAAGGAACGCGAACGCGAAAATAAACAAAGTGGTTTCCATGGCAACCAGTAACATTCAGCGCATAATTTTATGTCAAGCTAACCGCCATATTGAATGGGGCAAAAAGAAAACAAGCACAGGTAGCCCACAAATACACAAAGGAGTGCGATGAGAGAACACACTAATAAAACAACATTTTCTTTTTCTTTGTTCATACTGTGTGATGTCATGGAACATTTAAAATAACATTTCAAAAGAATTTATAGGTAAAAATGCAACAATCACATATAATTACAAAAATTATACACAGTATCTGTTTGGGGTCAGGTTTTGATTCTTAAGTGAATCATCAAGTAGGATTGCGCTTCTTCTTGATCAATTTTGTGAGAGGAGATCCAGGTTGACCAGGTGTCTCATGGTGGGCCTCCCGTGAGGGCAGTTCCATGGCTGTTCAATCTCAGCCATGTGACCCACCAGTTTCTTCATCTCGCTTGTACTCAGTGCCGTGCCAATCATAACCTGGACAGGAAAAACAAATATATAGACTGCCTAATACGTCAAATTGTAAACTATTAGCAACTCACAGATTTTCGACAAGCTCTGGAGGCAAACATCTGCCTGACGCGTGACGGCCGACACATGACCCCCGGGCTGTCACTGAGCATGAAGATCAGCTCCTCAATGTCGGTAGGACCAAATGTCCAGTTCTTACTTGTGGGCAGAGATACCAGCTTGACCCTCTCCATCACTTGAGCTACATTGGGAAATGCATTTAATGTTTACTCATCTACAATAGAATTTTTTTTTTTTTTACTTGAAAACTCAAAATCCTACCATCTTCATCAATCTGAAATTCAAAGCCGTTCTTTTGAAAGATCTCAATATTTTCCATAAGTACGTTCTCGTTGACTGCAGTGAGGTGAAGTTTTTGAGGGCTGAAAAATAAACAAATACATCAAAGTCTAATTCGACCTAACTTGTTCGTTTCACATTCAAATTCATTTGAAATGTTTGGATACTTGCACAATGAGTTTTTGTCCTTGGAGCACTGTGTGTTGTTGCAGCATTTCAAAGTTGTATTTCTCATCTGTGGCATGCTGGTCGATCATGAAGATGTCCGAGTTGAGTTTGGTGATGATAAAGCCCAGATTAAACTGGCCTACAATTTCCATCTGTTTGAACATGTCTTTGCTGTTGTGGAGGGGGGGGGCACAAAAAGCAGATTAACCAATTGCCATAATAATGTTGAGTTTATATATGAGCCCACCTGATCTCCTTCTTCAGCTCCGCCTCTGCACATTGGCTTTCTCCCGGGTTGATTTTGGCTCTGAAGCGTCGGTACTGAAGCTCCTCACTGTTTTTTTCCTTCTGCTTGCGGTCCTGTAACCTTTTTATCTTCCCAGTCAGGTCTTGCAATGAGAAATAGAGCGACACTGCCCTCTTCTGTAAACTGATCGGAGCATCCACCGCACAATCTGGATTCTCTTTTCTGGCTCTTTTCAAATCTGGACTCAAAGAGCGACACTCGCTCTCAGCGGTTGGTTCGATTTGCAGGTAAGACTCCTGGAGAACTTCGGTTGTCTCTGTCGGTGCTTCTTTTTTTATGATCGGTTCTTCCACATCAAAAGCAGGTGAATGTGGGTCACAATTCTGACTATCTGGTGAAGGAATGTCCAAACTGTATGGAGCAATGTCCTTGGAGTCATGACCTTTACCATATCTGAACCCATCCAGAACTGACCTCCCTGCTGAGGAACCTGTCTTCAAATTACACTTGAGGGTTAAAGGAGATTTCCCACCTGGATTACAGGAAGTTTTTCCAGTGTCTTTAAAGAAAGACTTGATGTTTTTTTGCGCCGGAGAATTATTGGCAGCTTTTGACAAATTGGACTTGACACCAGAATTGGAGTTGTGGTAATTCGAAAAAGCAGCTTTTAGATCAGCCAAGTTCAGGGATGACTTCGGGCTCTCAGTCACGAGTCGTGTGTTATCTCCAGACTCAAACATGTTCTCTTCAGATTGTTTAGATGCAGTCGCTGGAAAATAGTCACAGGAGATGTTACAGTCAAGTTTTTCTTGAATGAAATAATGCCATCTTACCGCTGCTGGGAATGAGAGTATTGTTTAGACTAATTTTATTGACCCCGGCCTCAAACATGCTGATGAGACAAGACTTTAAAATGGCTAATAAGAGTTTCTCCTCCTGAAGGAGAATCTGCCGCTTGTCTGGGGTAACGTTGACATCCACACACTCTGAAATTTAAAAAAAAATAGTGAATACTTAAAAAACTACAATGCTTAAAATGACCCTTTTTAACATTTTTTTCTTTTACCTGAGGCAACTTCGATGTTCAGGGCAACAAATGGATACTGATGTCTGTTATACATATGATAGACTTCATTCACAAGTTTGGTCACCTGTCAGGGGAGAAGAACCAGAATTCAGGTTGGAAGCAAAAACCCCAACAAATCCATTACATACCTTTTGGGGGTCACATGGTCGCTTGTTTATAAAAAAGAATTGTCTGTCTGTGGCACTTCTTCCCACACCGTGGTCTGCTTGTGACACAAAGCCTGTGATGCTGCCAAAATTTCAAAAATATTAATATTGAATCCGCAACATCTACATTAACAGTGTTACTCACCAAAATAATTTTTGGGGGAGTTCCGCGTTCTCAAGACCATATTCTTCCAAGACGTTGTCATTAGGAGGCACATGCTGAAAGGGCAGAAGGTTCTGTAGCTGCAGAAACAATGTAAAAAAAAAAAAATCAACGACTTCAACATGTCAGTGTTGTCGAATTCTATTTTCCAACCTGTTTGGGTCCAAATATAGCTCCTATGTTGTCTCTCATATTCTGGCTTCCACTTGTGTTTACAACAATGTTGCGCTTCCCCTGTCCACTTTGGTTGGAGCAGGTAATGCGCACGCCAGTAGAGATGATGCAGTAAGACTGCAAAACATGCACCATTTTGGTGAACTCCTAAAAGAATCAACGACAAATCAATTCAGTCTAGATCCATTAATCAGGCCTCTGTTGCCTATTACATGAAACAAATATTCAACTGGCCCTTTTAATATTGCGCCGGAACTCCTTGTGTCTGACGGGCAGGGTTAGGAAGAGCTGCTGCAGGGTGACTGTGGTGCCTTGCTGCCGTGGATGAGGTAGCCGCTGAACCAAGTGGCCCTTGTGGTCAAAGACCAGCTTGGTCCCGACGGTGCTGGATTCATGGCACGTCACCACACTTACGTCACTGGTGGGAGAATAACAAAGTAAGTACAATTTAGCACTCATTATAGAGATTTGAAGACAGGCTGTCGAGATATATCACCTTAGTGCACATAAAGAACTGAGGGCTTCACCTCTGAAGCCAAATGTCTCCACATGGAGGAGATCGGAAAAATCCCTCAATTTTGAAGTGTGATGTTTTAACGCTATGGGACAGGTGACACATGTCATCATTCAAACATCTTAACGATTATAAATTAACAGATACGTACTCAATCCTTCAAAGTTGGCCTCCTCGACACCTTTTCCATTATCAGATACTTCCACAAGTTCAATTCCGTGCTCCTTCAGTTTGACATCTGGAATATTTAGTAGTTCTACTAAGTATTGTGCTGATTCATACAATTTTCCCATTTTCTTTTCTTACCAATGTTGGTGGCCCCAGCATCAATACTGTTCTCCACCAGTTCTTTAACAGCAGTGGCCAAGGTCAGCACCACCTGACCAGAGCAGATTTGATGCACCGAGTTCTTGTCAATGGCCTTGATGGCTCCAGCAGGTTCCAAGCTACTAAATGCAAAACGGGCAATTACAAAGACTGCACACTTCTTTTCCTTCCTCTTATTCAAAATCAAAAATCAACTTACCAATTGTCAGTCATAATTCAGAAAATGTTGCAGGGATTGAGCCACACTACGTTCAGAGGTTTTGATGTGAAATAGAAATCCGATAGTTATAAAACGCAGGCATAGAATAAATGATTAGCCCATTGTTAACTTTTGATCATTTACTGATACTTTAGTGGAAAAAACAGCCAAAACAAAGGTAGCCATGATGTAAACAAACATGAGGTCTCAAACCGTACCGCGCGGCGTAGACGGACATTAGCAGAGTCACCGCTGCGTATTAGATGCGCATGTCAACAAACTAAGCGCATCACATGTACCTTTAAAAAGAGAGGAATTATTAATAAAAACCTGTTTGTAAAATTATAAAAATAAAAAAACTAACTCACTACAGAAATAACTTATCTCTAAATATTTTATCGCACTGTAACATTTCATCACCGCCATAGGCCCAATGTGGCTTTAGGGCGCACGTACAAATGATCAGGGTTGAATGTACAAATAAAGTGTCGTCATGAGAAGACACTTATTTTTCTTCATGATTGATTCGAAATGTATATTTATTTAGATGTTCATAATCATATGTGCTTTCTGTAGAGTTTCATTTTGTTAATGACAGCAAATAATATTTTATAACAATAAATTGTATTTGCTGACGGTGCCTTCCTGAGTCTAAGGAAAGATGGCCGCCACCTTACAACTCGTGAGAATTGTTGTCCAATTATATAAACATATAACCAAGTTTGTTTGAACCAATACAGATAGTATTTGCTCGCCTAAATTCAGATCCTCGGTTATTTATTATGGTCAATTAACATGTACAGTTTAACGTCCGCTAGCAGGCACTTGCGATCGGAGGAATGTTCTAGTAGCAGTAATAAGATTCTACTTCCCCGAAGCTGTCTGCTTAAAGCCGTTGGTAATCATGACTGCAGTAGTCTGCCAAGTCTTGCCACCGAAGAGGACGATGAAGTACACTTTGACAGTAAGCAGCTTTTCTTCTTCTTATGTAACATTTACAGTAATTTAAGCAGCAGGTAACTATTCAGGATTAGCTTAAAGCGTTAGCCCTGTTGTTGCTTTCTGAATTAAAGATTCCAAAACGTGCGTATTACTAGTCATTTGTAAAAGTCTTACAGAAAATTCTGTTGTTTGGCTTGAGAGACTTAAAAGTCTACACGTAATGACAAAAGTAAACATAGATGATTCAGCAGATTTGGAGAAGCAAGATATTCCCCCAACACAATGACTGTCAGGAGGTTTAAGGAGTATAGAACGTTCATTAATGAGACAGATTTGCATTCTGTAAAAATATTATCTCATTATATGCTGCCTCCCTGTTAATGGAAAGAGGTGGAGGTCTGGTAGGCACTGGTCCTTCAAGATAAGGATGGCAGCAGTATACGCCCCCTTATGTATAAACAAGATGAGTATTGTTGCCTTAAAATGTTACAAGACACTCAGTAGTGCTGCTCTGCGTGTTGTCATTAAAAGATGGACCAAAAAGAAAAAAACATTGTTGAAATACTAGCAAAAATAATCGAAGAAGGTAAGAGAATTTGATGTAACGTCTTTTATTTCAAATGTAATATGAGAACTGACTTTTTTTTTTAATACTTTTAAAATTTGGATTAAAAATGATTTGTGTCTACTGTTATTGCCATGCCCTTAGTCAGTTTTATTTCTCTCTCAGCTTCCGACACCGACAGTCACCATGAAGTTCTCTTGGCGGGTAGACGCGACTCGTCCGTCCAAGAGTTTGCCTCAGCTATCCCCAACCACCTCCTCATGGGCTCCCTGCTGGAGCTTTTGTGCTTTGTTTACGAAAGTAATCCAGCACGCTCGCGAACATTATTTAAAGGTACGGACCGCAATGATGAAATAATGTAAAATCCTGCCACCTGAACTTTTGCCTTTTTTTGTTTCTATTAGTTATTGGCCAGCGGTTAGCTTCTATGAATCTTCTCTCACCTTTGGCCATAAGTGACGAGTTCAGCACAGTCAGACTCCAACACAATCGGGCCTTCACCGAGCTGCTAAACGCTGTTAGCTCCTCACCGTACTCACTGGTAAAAAAAATAAATCTTTTGATCTGATAGATTACTTGAACATTTTTAATTTAACCCCTAATCTCTATTTTTTGTTCTTTTCGTATTATTCAGGAGCAGCAAAGCCTTAACATAAACACACACAACCCTGCACTGAGGTGAAGCTAACTTTTAATAGTTCAAAAAACTTGAAGCATGTCAGACTACTTTGAAAAGTGCCACCTGCTTTAAGTTGCTGTTTGTCCTCCCGCAGACAAAAGGAGAGACTCTTTCAAGCCCAGACGTCCCGTTATTTAAGCGAGTTTGAAGAAATTGGTAGAATTGGAAAAGGATCTTATGGGAATGTTTATAAGGTGCTACATTGTTTATGATGTGGCTATTTTGACTGTTGAGTATTGGTCACCCAATTTCTTTTATTCTTTTACAAAGGTGCTAAACAAACTGGATGGGCAGTGCTATGCTGTGAAGAAGATTCTCATTAAAAAAGTCTCAAAGGAGGATTGCATGAAGGTGAGCGGTCGGCTTAAATTTTATATTTGCTTTCACGTCCAAGAATCGTCTCATAACTGCAACGTTCCTGTGTATTATGAAATAGGTTCTCAGAGAAGTGAAAGTGCTGTCCAGTTTGCAACACGTCAACATCGTCGGCTATCACACAGCGTGGATGGAGCACGTTCAGTCCACGACGTGTAAGGAAACTCAAATTGTTTTTGTGAATGGTGTTGTAACCTCTGGACAAAGATGTCATGGCAAACTGCTTCCCATTGCAGATGCAGAGAATCGCCTACCTGAATTGGCTACACAAGAAGACATGTAAGAGAACTAAAAACACGGCTGCACAGTTTTGCACACACTTGTATTGCCTTTTTAATTGCAGTTCTGACGAGGACCTTGACAGCAGTAGCTCAAGTTACTCTGTAGTTTTCCAAAGCCGAAGCCAGCCGCAGGTGAACTGTTCTTCAAACGCCGCTGTGCCGCCAAGCAATGGCCCACCTGGCAACCCACTAGCGCTGACACAAGAGAAGGGTCAGGAGGCGTGTCCGAGTATGATGCGACGTATCCCCGAGAACTACGTACCCTGCGTCTTCCTGGGACAGAGAGGGCCCATTAAGACCTCGAAATGTCCCGCCGTTGGTTGGGACACGTCCGGACTGTTGGAGGAGGAGTCTAGCAATAGCGGGATTGAGGTCAACAACAACTCCTCCTGTGTTGAAAAGAAGTGTGAGCAGTATAGCGACAATAAACAGATGGCAAAACCCGCTAAGGAGGTAGGTGAATAAAAATGGACACAATTATTTTTTTTTAATCGCTTTATCAATAAAGTTGTTCCTTATGGCGTGCGCAGGTCCGCCTCCACCTGATGCTCTACATCCAAATGCAGCTATGTGAACGTTCGCTCAAAGACTGGATGACTGAGAGGAATTCCAAGCCCAAAGAGGAGCAAATTTCAAGATGTATTCACTCCGCATCAAATTCACATTTGTCGAATTTACTGGATGAGGTTTGTAACGTTTCCAACAATAATCTTCGCAGGTCCTTACGGATGCGTGAACGCTGAGAACACGTTCAGTCTGCTCAGAAAAATTCTGGAAGGGGTGGAATACATTCACACGAGTGGAATAATTCACAGAGACCTCAAGGTAAGTGCTGTGCACTGTGTATTAATGGCACTTTGATTAATCTCCCCCCCCCCCACAGCCAAGGAACATTTTCCTCAACGGTCATGACTGTCACGTTCGTATTGGCGACTTTGGTTTAGCTTGCAGTGGTCTAATACTAAATAATCCTGAAAGCGTCATTTCTCCCACTGATGGTAAAATCTCATTGTTTGCAACATTTTACCTCCAGAATAGTCAATTGTTAGTGGTGTCATGTTTCTGGTGTACTTTTCAGATTCCCCACATACGACGGGCGTGGGTACATTTGTCTACGCAGCACCTGAGCAACTGCGGAGCTCCCATTATGATTCAAAGGTATTTATAGCAGGCGTAGGATAGTTGAATAAAAAGATAAAATTTTGTTTGCTCAACTTTGTTGTTTCTCTCCTAGTCAGACATGTACAGCATCGGGGTGCTCGCTCTGGAGCTTTTTCAGCCCTTTGGTACAGAGATGGAGCGAGTCCGGACATTAGGGGACCTGCGAGAGGGGAAAATATCCGAGTCGTTCAGCAACAGATGGCCTGTCCTCGCCAATTACATCTCAAAGCTGACGAGTATTGAGCCCGGCACGCGACCCACGGCCAGCCAGCTTCTACAGAGTGAACTCTTCTGCAGTAAAGATGTGGTATATAATTTAAAGCAATCAAATCTTGTTGATGTAATCCAGTTTTTTTTTTTTTTTTTAATAAACTCAACTAATATTCATGTGTGTGTTTTTTCTTCTCTTCAGGTAATCTGTGGTTTGAAGAAAAAGGTTGCAGCACAAGAGGAAGAAATTCATCTTTTGAGGAAACAAATACAGCGGCTACAAAGTTCACACAGCACTTTTCAAAATTGTCAGAGTTGGGAAGACACTTGACGCTTCAAAGGTTCACAATGTGTCTTGACTTGAGTGATTTAATTTGTGCGAGTGCATTCGTGTGGTCTTGGAAACTTTTATAGAAAGGTCCATTACAATTAATATATGTCATATTAAATTATTTACAGTGTTTTACAGTATTGGGCAGGTATTTTTTATTTTGTTTGCTCTTGTCAACAGCTTGAAAAGCAAATGTATAGGAGACGTTTTGCAGACTCATTTGGGTCTTATGGCAGAATTCCAGCCAGACCTGGAACCTTAAATAAGGTTAAAGGAATTACAAACAGTTAAATACTTTTAAGACTTACCACATTTCTTCTGGTGTCCACTAGAAAGCAAAATAAAATAACAAGAAAACCCTACCCAAGTATCATAAATTTATTTTGGGTTAATCGGGCACACTTTATGGTGGCAGGTAGGTGCTGACTTCTGCTTAAAGCAAGTTTGAAAACTTAATTAATTACTGCACAATCATCTGTCAAATTAACACACACTTTTGTACATTATTTTTTATTTTTGTTCGGAAAATGAATGCGAAAGACTCCAACCTGTATGTTTTGATGCCTTTGTGGATGTTTTTTTTTGTTTTTGTTTGATCAAATCAGGAAGTGGACACCGTACGTTGAACTTTTTAAAGTTGAAATAGTTGAGCCCTCACTTCCAAGGGGCACTCGAACGTCTACGAAGATAGTGTAATATATGCGGTAACGTCAGTCGAAATGTTTTTCGAATCCATCGGCGTCATGTATGAATTGATTTGTATGTGGAACGCGCACGGTGATGAATGTGCATGTACACAAAGGTCGGTGGCACGAACGTGCGACGGATCTGCACGAAACGCAGTCAAACGATGGAGGGAGCCAATCACAGACCTAGTTTGATCCCAGGTGCCCGGATGTTGCCGTGGAAAGCTCATCTACGTCATTGTTCACCGCCGGACACCAGCTTGGAAATAAGGAATGGCTTTACAATCGCTACAAACGTGCTTTTAACAATATTCCAGGTGAGTGTCTCGACGCTTTTATGATCAAGTGGGTATTCAACGACACGGCCGTCGCGTTCTGGTGGACCCGAGTCGCTCCGGTTTGTTGTGGCATCCTTACACCGGTACTGTCATGTCTCCTGGAGCGGCGCAATGAACACACGGCTGCCGGTGTCGAGCCCCTCCTTTAGCTACGCGTTCGTGAACCAAGGCCATCATGCTATACAATCAAAATACTTTTCCAAAAACGAAACCGCAACGTAGTGTTCGATCGCTAAGAGACTCGCTGTGCTCTCCGCCATGTCAGCCCCGTCCATCGTGCTAAGTCGGCTAACGTTAGCACGTCTTGTTAGCTCTTTAGCTTTTGCGTAATGGTCGCCGTTTCCATGGTGTTCGTCTATACAACATTCACACCAGTTTGTTATTCAAGCTCTGTTGACTGCGTGAAGAAATGTTTAAAATCCATTATTGTGTTCCTGCAACAAACCATTCATGTTTGAGGAATGCTTTATTGTGATTGAACGGCTGTGCGCGCGACAGGCCTAGCCGCCAACGTGAGTCAGTAACGGGGAGTGGGAGGGAACAGCTGCTTCCCAACCAGGAAATTCGCCCGTTTTTTTTTCTCACCTTTACACACAACTTTATCCAAGAGAAAATAAAAAGTGAAAGCGTTTTTTTTAAAAGCTCTTTTTAACAACGCGTGATAAAAATTTTTTATGACGACGCTAGTACGTTTTTGATCTCCCAAGAAATGCTATTTAAGGGCAAGTGGAGCCTTTTACGTGTGAATGATCACATTCAGTATAACTTCTTTGCTGTTTTGTAATAACTAAAAGTGAGATTGTATAACGATTTGTCAAGCTGTTGCAATTGTTTTTTATTTTGTACGTTTGTTGTCTCTGCTGATGAAATTCTATTAAATTGTCCACAACTTAATGGGGAACCGTGCAATCACAACATATGAAAGCCACATTTTGATTTGGTATAAAAGTCATTAAATCGTAGGTTCATTTATTACTCTAAAATATCCATTAGTGTGAAAATGAAAGAAAGGTTGTGTACATATGTCCTGTGATTGGCCAGCAACCAGTCCAAGGTGTACTCTGCCTATTGCCAATGTCAACTCATGAACCAAACAGAGCACAAGCGCTCTCAAGAATTTGTAAACTGTGATTCTTGCCTGCCCTAAAATCTTTTATGTTTCCCCCCCCCCACCCACAGCAATGAACTATGACCATTGTTGACAGATCCTCCGAAAATTCTGACCACGAGTCAGTCGGTTGCAAGAGATCCCCCTTCACCAGTGGAGACGGGATGGACAGCAGCTGTTCCAGCAGCTGGGCAGTGGGTCCCACCCTACCCACTGACTCGCCGCGGCTGAAGGTTCCGGGGGGCTGCTTGGGCCCGACGCCTGGCGCCGTTGTCTACAATAGCACGCCTCCCTCCGTGGACCGGCCCAAGGAGCATGGTAGGGGGACAGATGAGTGTGTGAATAATAATTGACAAGAATTCAAGCTGAGCTGAATAAACCGTCTTTGATCTATGCTTTGTGTCAACTCAGGAATAGAAATAACTTTTTACAAAGGCTGTGCTTTGTCTTTAGATACCGTTACAAAAAGTATCTTTCATATTTTAGAACATGTTGAATATATGTACTTAATGGCCCAGCTTCCTTTTTCTGTGCTAAATAGGCAATACAGCACAATGGCAGGAACTGGTCCTATGAGCTACTCTTGAGAAATGTACTCAGTCTAATTTTAGTCTGTTGTGTGTCCAGTGTTGTGCAGCGGCGATGGCATTGACATGCCGCAGAAGGTCCTCTTCTCTCCCGAGCGTCTTAGCCTAAAGTGGAACCAGGTTCATCGCATAGGCGCCGGCCTGCAGAACATGGGCAACACTTGTTTCCTCAACTCGGCCCTCCAGTGTCTCACCTACACGCCGCCATTTGCCAACTACATGCTGTCACGGGAACACTCGAAAACATGTATGTATGTTTTTTTTGTTTTTGTTTGGGTCAGGGTTGTCTGCCTTCTAGCTATCAGTCATGTTTGATGTATTTTTCTCTTTTTTTTTGTTCTGTGATGCCACAGGTCACGAGCCAGGCTTCTGTATGATGTGCACCATGCAAAACCACATCATTCAAGTTTTTGCCAACTCTGGGAACGTTATTAAGCCAATGGGTGTGCTGAACGAGCTCAAAAGTAAGTACAGGCGTTTTGTCTTTACTCAGAGTGAACAACAGGTGGCGCTGTTTATCTGTTTACTTTCATGAATTTGGAGGGAACTGGTTTTCCGGTGCTAGTCCGTTTCTTATGCTGTACTCTTCCCAACGCAGGAATCGCGAAGCACTTCCGCTATGGAAGCCAGGAGGATGCCCATGAATTTATTAGGTACACGGTGGATGCTATGCAAAAGTCCTGCTTGCCTGGAACCAAGTAAGTTTCATCCTTAGTGGAGGATTTGCAATAAACACGACGGGAAAGTCTTTCGTTGCTGCATTTGCTTGTGAGTTAAGACCTTCTGTGTTGTATGGCAGATTGGACAGGCAAACGCAGGCGACCACTTTTATTCATCAGGTATTTGGTGGTTACCTAAGGTCCAGAGGTAAGTTTGTGACATCAATTTGTGGATATTATTTTTTTATAATATCTTGAATCTGATGAACTCTGTTTTTGTTTCTCTTTCAGTTAAATGTTTAAACTGCAAAGCAGTCTCTGATACATTTGACCCTTTTCTGGACATCACTCTAGAAATCAAAGTAACTCCACAGGATAGATTTGTTCTTCAGCATGCTTTGCTCATTTTTTTTTTTTCTTTTCAAGGGATCTAACCTGTCGATTGCTTCTCTTTGCAGATGGCACCCAGTGTTTCGAAGGCTCTAGAGCAGTTTGTCAAGCCAGAGCAGCTGGATGGGGAGAATGCCTACAAGTGCTCCAAGTACGTCTTCACACAATGATCAAATTTTTCCGGGGCATTTTTTTACGTGGTGTTTTGCCGGTACTCACCCAAAAAAAAAACGTTTTTCCCCAGGTGCAAAAAAATGGTCACTGCCTCAAAGAGATTCACGATCCATCGCAGCGCCAATGTCCTCACCCTGTCGCTGAAACGCTTCGCCAACTTCAGTGGAGGAAAAATCACAAAAGTGCGTTCCAGCAATTCAACTCAATTACAGACCTGTCGGTTATTTTCGTGTTTATCAACTTGTCGTTTGCTCGTCAGGATGTGAAATATCCCGAGTACCTGGACCTGCGGCCCTTCATGTCGCAGTCGCAAGGAGAGCCACAACTCTACGGGCTGTTTGCTGTTCTGGTCCACTCTGGATTCAGCTGCCACGCTGGACACTACTTCTGCTATATTAAGGTACGGTGAGCCAATTCGCTGATTTGTTGTGCTTGCCGCAAGCTCGCTCTCGTTTCACTATGCCTAAATACTGACGATCCAAAGTTTTGTGTCTCGCAGGCAAGCAATGGTCAGTGGTTTCAGATGAACGATTCGTCTGTGACTGTAAGCGACATTAGGTCTGTTCTTAACCAGCAGGCTTATGTCCTCTTCTACATCAAGTGAGTAAACCTTTCACATGCAATAATTAACTTTCAAGATTTGTCTATTTGTATATTTCATTGGCTGTCTGTCTTTCGTCTCATCGCTAATGTTCCGGCTCTTATGTGGTTTCACAAGGTCCAGTGACGGAAAGAAAGAAGGGGACTATGGTCACATGACCCATAACTCAGCTGCACCCGGCCAGTCATCACCTCGACCCATTGTGATTCCCCGCATCAACACCACCGCCCATCACAACAACAATGGCGGCTTCATCGGACCACAGCTGCCCCCGCACATGAACAAGGTAATGCTGATCCCAAAAACGCTACGAATTATGAATACTACATTTTCAGTCTCCCAATATTATTAAAAGAAATGAACCGGTGTTATTGGTGTTTGACCAAGTTTGTGTCCCCTCTGTAGAATTCTCTCCACATGAATGGGAACGGGTCTTTGAGGGAGTGTCCCAAGCCCAGCACCAGCAGCAGCATTGCTGGAAAACCCAACCACAGCGCGGCCTCCTCTTCTTCCACGTCGCACTTGGCCAGCCAGCCTTCAGCGATCCCAGAGCACGAGAAGCGCCTGAAGCTGTCCTTCTGCATCGGCCAAGGCAAACCAAATCGTCCGGCGGCGTCCTCCTCCTCCTCCTCGTCGTCATCGGCCAGCAGCTCCACCGCCACCTCGTCCTCGAGCTCTTTACCCTCCTCCTCCCAGTCTACCTCAGAGGCTCGCTTCATCCCAAGTCAGGTGAACCACGTCAACGGCACGCCGAGCAGTAACGGGGAGCACCAGGCCGGCGGGAACGGCTCGTCGTTCTTGGTGCCGTACGGCCAAGAGTTGTCGGAAGAGTCGGACCAAGAGAACGGCGGGTCCCTGGATAATGGCTGCTCAGTGGAGAGTCACATGAATGGTAACAAAAGAACAAGGGAGGACTTTGCCAATGGCGACTCTGGCGCGCACCACAATGGAAACGGTGTAAATGGAATTTCCCACAGCATATCTAAAAACATACAAAACGGACACCATCATGGACTTCAAAAAGTCAATGGTCATAATAGTGTTGAAAAGGTAAGCTAAAGTTTTCCTTTTAATTCTACGCTCACATAATGTAATGAGATGTAATGTGCAGTCCCACAACACTAAATTCTGATATGTTGTTTAAAAACGACCTCGTCTTTTTCCCTTTCAGATCTCGGTCAGTAGTGAGGGAAGTTTGTCATCAGAGGGGAGTTCGACTGTGAATGGAGTAGACACTGATCACTGTCAACCAAGGTAGCTTTTCAAATTCAACTCTTTTTATTACATTAGCCTAAAGATCCCGATTCAGATTTTTAATTTAATTTGCTTATGCCTAACTGATGCTATATGACCGCTCTTGACCTTGTTTGCCTGCTTTGTTGTCGTTGTGCTCGCAGCAAAGAGTCGTTGTCATCCCAGGCTAGTTCTGTTCAGAGGGTCCAACCCGCCGCCAGCGAAAGCCAGAAACTCTCCCCCGACGTAAGGGCGACACGAGTGGCCGATCCCCCGCCTGAGCAAACGGCCTGCGAAACCGCATCCGCTTCCACCAGCAAAATTCATTCCTCGGCATCTAGCGAGTCCGCGTCCATCAGTCTCCCAGCCACCTCGCCCGACTCCTCCCACAGCACCAGCGGCACGTGCGCGCCTCTACCGAAGAGTCCCGATGAAGTCACGAATGCCCCATTGACCAACGGCTCATCGGCGGCGGCCTCCAAAGGCCGTGCAGAGGTGAGAGATCATCTCCGGCCCAGTCCGCCTTCCAGAAGCTACGAAAGACAGTCATCGCGGGAAAGGGGTCGGGACCGGACGTACTCGTCTGACTGGAGCAGGGACAGAGAGCGAAACTACAACAGGAGTCAGGAGAGGGACGCAACTCACTACAGACGGGACAACAGAGACCACCATTACAACCACCACCGCTCATACAGGGACTATTACTACCGGGACTGGGAGAGCGAACGTCGCTGGGAGCGGACTCCCTACCACCCCAGGGAGCGGGACCACGACCGCTGCTCACACCACTACCACTTTTATCACCACCACCACCGATCCAGGGAAGACCGCGATTACCAGCGCAGGAGTTACGGCAACTCCTACCGCCACAAGTCTCACGGCCAATGGAGGCGGGATCAGGACAGCTGGGAAGTTCGCGGGATGAGGGACGATGGCAGGGAAAGGGACCACCACCACCTCTATCGGGGGACGTCGCCCAACAGGTCGCCGTATCGGCACGCTCATCCGGGGTCGGAGGACCAGAATCCTCGGCGGAGCGGTCGCTCTGTGAGCTCTGAGGAGCGGCATAGCAAAAAACACAAAAAGAGCAAGAAGAAGAAATCAAAGGATAAAGAGCGACACCGTGAGAGTGGGTAAGTCAGTCAACCTGAAGCGGAACTCGTTTTCGTTACTCGTCTGGCCGGACCAGGGGAAGGCAAACCTTTGTGCCACATTTGCTACCTCTGCATTAGTCTCAACAGTACTCATTGGATTTATTTCAGGAGCTCCGACTCAGACCAAGGCTATGAAGTTAAAAAAAAGAAAAAGAGGCGGCACCAGAGCGAGCAACGCAGCCCGGACGGCGGCCACAGGAGCCGCAGCAGCGAAGAACGCCAGTGCCGCAAACGCCGTCACTCCAAGGATGCCAAGCAAGACGAGGACAGCTGCTCACCGGACAAACGCCGCCGCCTCGACTACGACCACAATGGCACCTCCCCCGCCGGACCTGCACACGGGCCATTTCACAGTCACCTTAACGGATACGCAGGTCCGTTCATAGTATTCTCAACTTACACGAAGGCAAACAAAAGTCCGAAATAAAAGCTCACTGTGTTTCATAGGAAACGGTTACAGCCAAACCAACGTTGTATCCCACTGATGGTCCGGTTTGCCGAGAAGTACCATGAAGCACTGAAAGTGAGTCACGGGTCACATTATGGACTTGACATCCACTTACAAAAATCATTTTTTGTGCTCTGTACGTATGTTTGTCCACCTCTGCTTTCCATCTCTCATTATGTTTTATACTTGTGTTGTTCCAGACCCCCTTGCCTAGACATACAGCGGAGGAATGATTCATTGATCTGGTGCTTCATTGGGAGGGGGGTTGTATTTTTACCACACGTCAAGTGTTATATATATATTCACTTTTAAAGCATTGATTTTTTTTAGTTGCAGTAACGCTCCTACTCTCGTCGGACGCGAACGATGACAAATATTAATATATTCGTGTATGGGACACACAAAAGCCTGGAGCTTAAAACATCTCGACTGCTGCTCAGTGGAACTCAGGACTCAAACTCATCATCCACTCGCTTCACGTGAAAGGGAAACACAAGCGCTGCTGAAAACAAGTTTGGAAGGTGGGTACTACGTGCGTGGATGGTTTTGAGTTTCCTTCATCTTCACTTCTGGGTTGGGGGGGGGGGGGTAAATGGGTGGGAGGTGTGGAAATTCTGAACAAACAAGCAAGCAAGGCTTCACTCACTGATACCCTGGATCCACGATGCCCTGGACTGACACATTTCCCCTACGTTTGTTTAGGTTC
Source organism: Syngnathus acus (assembly GCF_901709675.1). NCBI lineage: Eukaryota > Metazoa > Chordata > Actinopteri > Syngnathiformes > Syngnathidae > Syngnathus > Syngnathus acus. The sequence continues at coordinate 4,221,728 of NC_051103.1, read as the reverse complement.
TCTTCTAACACACTTTACTATTTTAAACTTGTTTCTCTTCTTCTGAGTCATTCCTTTCGGTCTTTCTTTCAGCTCATGTTCTATTTTAATGAAACCGAAAAAAAGATTATGTAATCGCAGTTATAAATGGGGGGAAAAAAACTACAGAAAATCCTGTTTGCGTCGACTAGCATCATAAGGAATACTGTGAATTTAATTTTTGAACTGTACTATCAGTTACTTTTATATACACATATATATATATATATATATATATAAAACTCCTGTATCAGGATTATAAATAGATGTTGTTTTGCTTTATTTGTTTTTAGACAAACGTGTTAATTCTGCTCATATTCTCTGAAATTATGGCAGCCATGAGTACGGATTGTGTTTTGTTTTGCAACTTTTTGCCAGAAGTTGAAAACTTGTATTATTCCTTTAATTTAGCATGTCAGCATTTATACATTGTACAAGGTAAATGCCTTAAAATACATTTTGTTAATGTCAGAAATTGTACTGTTGTTTTTGTGTGTGGAAAACTGCACTGGAATAGCTGGAAAAGTGTTCTAAATATTTGAGGGGCGATTAGAAAACCTTTTTGTATTTTTCACAAAATAGATTGTCATATCTATGTGTACACCATACAGTAAAGAAGCACTTAAATGAATAATAATAACCTGTTGAAGGGTCTAGTCATTAAAAAAAAAAAAAACTAAAAATGGCTTATGAAATAACCAAAGAACTGCTCAGTGATCATACTAGATGTTTTTTTCCAACATCCTATACTGTATATTGTTTTTTACACCCCCACCATCATTTTGCATCGTTATTCTCTTGCTAATGTTATTCAAACACTTTTCCATGATTGTAAAGTGCTGAACTAAATGATGAATGGTCACTCAATCACTTGGAAAATACAGTACATAAAAACAAAAACAATGTACATCATATACATGCAGATTGTAAATCGATTTTGTTAAAAATTAAGGAAATAAATTACAAAAAAAATTACAAAGGTGGATCATCAAATTTGTGTTGCTATTCTAAAGACACCAAATAATACAAAAGTGCAAATTATTCCCAGTATGCTAACTAATATTCCAAGAACGGGAACACATATTTCACAAATAAAATACACTCCTCCCCAAACATTATTTAGCTATTTGGCTTTTAGGTCGGATTTTAGGATGAAACTAAAATGCATTTAAATCAAGTTTTAATTAAAATGAATGGAAATGCTATTAATTGTGATCCTTCTGTTGTGTATGCCTGGGCCGCTAGGAGGCAGTGTAATATGGACGTCACACAAGGCGGACCTCTCGCGTGATCACGCTTGACGTCACAAGCGCGAAGAGAAGCTGGCAGGTACTTCCGGGTATACACCGAAACTTGCCGAATGTTCGTAAATATTTCGTGGAGGAGCGTTGTAAGATGGTATTGTCGACAAAAAATAATTTGCTCTGTAAAATGCTCTTTGGGGAGTCTAGTTTTATACAAAGAACGACATTGGGTAAGGAGGACATGTTTTATTTATCACCGCCTCCTTGTTCGTCAGTCAGGGCGCTGCTTCAATTGGCTACACTCTCTTGCGTCACACAACGTCGGCAATAGCTAAATTTCCTATATTATTTAGTATTTACTAATAAGTAGTCGGCTTTCCCCACACACAAAAAAAGTTTTAGGTCTCAATTTATTGAACATGTTTAATGTTTAAGCTCTAAATACACCTCAAATATAATGATAATCTTATAACGATAGTCGAGCATTATGCGTCCTTGGGCGGGAAAGGGTCTTCATGTGTTCACCCACTTTGGCTTTTTGACTAATTTACTGTTTTCGCTGTCTTTGTGGTTGTCCCATTTGCCATAAGTGAAGCGCTTTGTTACAGGTGAGGGTGTTGTAAACTGCGCTTTATAAATACATTTGCATTGGGTTGTATTGTCCTTAAGCTCGAGTCACTCGTAACTCAAGGCAGCACTGTAATGCATCTTATGTTCATCCTGAAATTGCATCTAGAAGCCCAATATCCCTAATAGTTTCGAGTCTATTGGGGTTTTGTGTTTGTCTATAGCCACAAATAAGTCAGTGCATTTTGCATATACAAATCAGACCAGCTGATTTTGTTTGAGGCTTTCATCAAGACAGGATTGTTCAGAATGGTACCCATCAGCTGAGTGAAGTACATGTCATTCCTCGTAATATCCGCCAGAGGGTGTTAAAGTCTTTACAGACAAAGTCTTAACAGACGTGTCCCACCAAAATGTTGCCCATAGTGCAACTCCTGATCCTCAAGTGAAAGTTTGATTTTGCTGGACTCGGACGTGGCAGTGATCCAAAGGAAAGAAGTTGAAAGATGCCTTTGGTTATTTCTTATTGGCTATCCTCCTCTTCCTGGTGGCCAACATATCATAGAAAGGATCTCTGCTGATGCTGGCTCTGGAGACATTGGAGAGAAAGCATATCTTTTATAAAAAATAAAAAAAATGAATGCAAAAAGATGCACTGCTGCAAGAGATCTATTCTGATTTCTATGTTGTATTATTCAGGATTAATGTATTGCAGATGCCAGGAACCACCCTTGATTTCATATATAACTCTTACTCTATATTGCAGATTTTAATTGTTTTAAATAGAGCTAGTCTCATAAATGTATACGTTGTTCCACAATTTTTTCTAAATTAATATGTACACTTGTATGATTTTTTTGGTAAATGTTTGCAGTCATGGAAACACAGCGTAGTAGTACTTAGCATGTCTGCCTCAGTTTTTCTTCCTTTGTGAAGGTGAACTCCGACACTAAAATTGCTCCATTTACATGCACGTCAATGCTAAGTGGATTGTAGCACCATTAGAGCGCAAGAGGGAGGGTTTAATAAAATTTAGAGCTCTGAAATCCCATCCATCCATTTTCTATAGCCTTTTTACTCATTAGGGTCACATCAGGGGGTGTTGGAGCACAGGTAAGTATGCTGAGTTCACACAAACTCCACAAAGGAAGGCCAGTCCCACACATGCTAACCACTAGGTCAACATGTGTGCACGTGTGTGTCCGTTTACTCGCGCTAATCAAAGGGAAGTGAGCTTATCCAACAAAGCAGAAGTCACCTCGTGCGTTATCTGTGCCAGGAGTGTGAGAAACAGACTCCTGTTCGGTCACCAGTGCATGTGTGTGTCTTTCCATTGTGTGTGTATGGCAACACATGTACAAGTGGTGTGTCATCGTCAAGGTCACCCATGAGAAGCCGACACATGGGATGTGTCTAAGTGCCCCTTCGGTGTAAATGGATCCGCATAAACACAGCCAAGCTCACTTGATGGATTTGATCCATTCCTCCTTCTCCTCGGGCGTGGGGGCCGAGATTCTGTAAACCACGTGGTTGCCCTCCACCACGCGTCCGTCCGCTTCCGTTTTGCAGGCCTTGATGACCTGCCCTTTGTGGTTAGGGTTGTAGAGCTCGAAGCAGTTCTAGGGGACATAACAGAAAAGCCAAGGGCGTGTGAAAATCTGTCTCCAAGAAAGAAAATGTAAAGAATTTAACATGTGTTTTTACCGGTTTCCTAGGTTCATCCACTTCACGGATACTCAGGTTTTCCAAGGGGATAATCCCACGGGGCTCTTTATCCTGCAAAAATAAACCTCAGCGTGACCTAGCCAGTAATAACAATTAAAATTATGTCACTAAACAGTTAGTGCAACATAATTGTTTTGTGCTTTAATTCAATTGGCCTCCTCCTGGCCACCAGGGAGTAAAATGTGTAGAGACGGTCACAGTTGTTTTTCACAGAGGATAAAGAATATATGCTACATGTTGCTGCAGCACAATATGCATTATACGCCACAACATCAATGCCAGTTTCGGTAGTTCATCATGCATTGGGTGTTATCATTAAGTTAGCAGACTTTTGTAAGGCAAACAGATTTGTTGATTATTCTTTACGTGTAATTCTTTTGTTTTCTTTCCAGTCAACTGAGAATGGCAGTTAACAGCTTCAAGGTGTTTTTTTTTTTTATCTTCAAAGAATTGTTCTTGGAACGACCAAACTGCTGCTTGTTGTAAAGTGAGGTGAGTGAGTTCGCTGCAGCTGTTTAACTAGCCAAATATTTTCTAGCTTGTATCGGTAAAGAAATCGTGAGTCGGGGCACCGCTATATTATTTTGCTGTTATTTGCTGGCATCACAAGACCAACTGTTGAAATGAATTGGATCAAATCAGATTCAGTCCAACTGTCTAGTAGTTGTCCTGTATTTAACGTCATTGCTTTGTCCTTAGGTGAAAGTTTACAATGATGGTAACGTCTACAGCCATGATGTGCCAACACCGTTCGTCGAGGTCCAGGAGCAAAAATGACATTAACAAGGTAAAATAAATAATTTAGTCAAATCATTTTTACCTTTGAGCCTAGAAGTTTGCCCACAGCAAAAAATCTGCACATATTGAATTATCTACTTACGGTTGTGTATTCAAAGTAATACAGGCAGTTGTCTGTCAGTATGAACCACCTCCTCTTCCACGTCTTCACCCTGCCGCCTGTTCACATGCAAAAAAAGAAAAACAAGTGCAAGGCTTAGAGTATAAAATGTGAAATTCTTTTATGTTTCATTTTGAAAGTCAGGCTGACGAATAATCGCCTTGGCACAGAGTTGGTGGCAAAAGTACGGAGTTGCTTTTCCCTTAAAGGAAATATCAAGTCACAATCCCGCCATCTGCTCGCATCGTTTAGTGAAAGTAGATTATTCGGATTAGTGGATATTCTGTGCTGTAATTAACCTGTGTAATAAAAAACAAGGTTATGGCTTAGCGCTATGCACACGTCTGCCGCAGACTGCACCAAGCAGCCGTTAAACTGATGTAATCAATATGTAATGTTCGCTTGACCTAGATTTTTCTACAGGGGATGTGAAATCAACGTGTGAAAAATAAAATGTTGCCTTTGCTGCTCAGAGTTTCAACCCAAAAAACATGAATTGAAATGTATTTTTCTTGCAGGGAAACTGTACTGGCTTTTCACTTTATTTTTTTTAATTAGGAATTAAATTTTGGGGGCAATTGACAACTGTTAAGTCGTCAGGCAAGCAGGGCAGGACCAGAGGGAGGATAATAAAAAGGCGAGAAGGTCTCCATTATTTCTCTCCATGAGCAGCCACACAGCAGTGGGCACGCATTCCCCACCAGTCCATTCTTTAAAAAGTTCAGCATGACTGTGTTTTGACAGGACCCTTTGTCTTTTTTTTTTTTTTTTTTAGGGCAGCTTCAACTCATATCTATCTGTGGTCCTTAATGCTGTTGTATAATGAAGAGAATGGGGCTTCACCATAATTCGTGAAAGGCTAAGGTGACAAAATGGCAATTTTCACATTTTCACCGCGTGGGTCGGCCTCCCACGAGGCTGAGTTAATGAAAACGCCAACACCAAATTGTCGGCAACATTAGTGTTGAGATGATTCTATTATCGCTGGCCATTTACATACCAAGCTTTAAGAGCCAGCCTTCTCTGTCGGGGTTGAAGAAGGTATGCGTCAGATCATTCCCGTCATCCTCCGGGATCTTAAACGGCTCGTTTTTTATGCTCTCGTAAAGGTTCTGCGGAAAATGGCGGGGGGGGGGGCGGTCACAGTTCATCAGAGTCGAAAAAGGCTCATTTATGGCAAAGGAGGCCACCGCCGTACACAAACGCTCCGTGCGACAAATCCTCACCCTGAGAAGCTCCTCTGGCAAGTCTCCGCCTTCGTTGATCCCTCTGTTCATGGAGATGAAACGCTCCACGGGGGGCTTGTCTCTAACGTTGGGGTTATGCAGGCTGGTATTCAGCATGATGATAGCAAACGACAGCACGTAGCAAGTATCTGGAAGCAGTGTTACAATTGATGTTACGTCTAAATGTACGTAAGTTCCCTCTGCTTTACCTCCTCGTGTACGCATAAGGAACGTCTTTCACGCTGTAAAACATCTTCAAATATTTACGAGTGTGTTGTCGTTCCTGCGTTCGTCACCAGACTGCGTTCTCACTCAGCCAGGTCGTGTCTTTGTGAATTATGGATGCAGCGGCTCTTTGCTCATCCGCCGTGCGGAGCCGTGATGTTACTTAAGTCTGCTTGATCCTTATTGAGCCTTAGTTACAGCAACTCGTGCATCTTATTGTCATGTTTTTAAGCGTATTGGATTTAAAGGTGGCTTGTGCAGATATAACACAATGTTTTCAAGCCATTAAAAAAATATATATATCATTTTTTATGGGATTATTTTGGCTGGTAACCAAGGTCATTCTAAAACGTTCACATACCTGTAGACTGGAAGACCCCCGGGTTGCACTGGCAGTAGCGCGAAGCAAAGGCCTCCATCATGCGATCGATCTTCTGAGCTTCACCTGGCAAACGGAAACTCCACAGGAATTGCCTGAAAGACAAACAGGAAGTTGGCGTCACGAGCTGTCAGGATGTGTTTAACGACGTGTGTTTTTATTTTTCGCTGACCGTAGCGCTTGGACGAGGTTGAGGTCAGCAAACTCGTGTAGCTCCACAAAAGCCTGCAGCACCTTAATGTTGAAGTCATCCCTGGTGGGCGAGCAAACACATTCCGCGTCGGAAAAAACAAAAACGCAATCCACACGCAACTCGGTAAACAGGTGTCGAAATGGGCCTTCCCTCAGCATTCTTGTCGTGATTACTAATTTATTCGCACAAGATGCTGAGAGGTGGCGTGTGGAAGCAATTTAAACAGCTGGCCTGTGCTTTGCATTTCCTCGGCCCTCAAGGCATTGGCGCATGTGTCAGATTGATGAAAAACAGCTCAACCCCAAACCGCACACTGGTTTGTGGGGTCGTTGGTGGTTTCTGCGGTGAAACCCGCTCATACGAGCCTCCGTTGTCTTTTTATGAGCCAAATACTTTTGTCTGTTGAGCAAAGTTTCGAAATGATAACATTCCTGAGTTATTTGGACCGGGGGTTGTGTTGTCTTTGAATGTGTGCGCAGTTTAAATCATCTGGAGCCAGACAAAAATCAAGCCAAGAACAACAACTTCCATTTGTCGGCCATTGAAGCGTTTAATTTGGCATAATTCTATAGGTACCCAAATTAAGTCAACTAGCACAGGTCAAACTTGGCAAATCTTCAAACCATCATCTCACCGTTCGCCGAGGTAGTCTCCAATGACCGTCTTATTGAGACCTTCTCCTTTATACAGAAATTGCGCAATGTCTTCTGGAGTGTGCTGAAGGAGGTCGTTCTCAAGTAAGAACTGGATTCCCTGGAGGAGAGGAGGTGAGCTCCCATGAACCATTTCAAGAGCATCTGAACAAGATGGAAAGGTGAGGACACTCGAGGAAGAAAAGTACCTTTTTAGGGTCCATGTTGAATTTCTTCCTGCCCATTGCGATCTGTTTGTTTCTCTGGGATGTTTTACTGGAAGATAGGTTTGATTTGGACAGTTAAAAAAAATATCTGTACAAGTGCATCTCTAATTAACGTTTAATTTTATAATCAATTAATCTGTCGGTTAATCGATGAAACAGTTTGAAATGAAACTTTTTCAATTCCATCCCTTAATTAAAAAATAAGACATTATTTCAAACAGACAACAAATTTAATTGTGATTCAATTTGGTCGCTAACATGTTGAGGAATAGGTAAAAAATGTTGATCTTTGTTTCTTAAAGTTAAAGCAAATGTTTTTATTTTGATTCAACATAAAAATAGTCTGCTTTCATGGAGGATGACAACGATCAGAAAGTATTTTCTCCTAAATCCTTACCTCTCGCCGACACACGTCAGCTGCTCGATTTCTGTCATGACCTCGGCAATTTCACACTTCAACCTCTGCGCGACAGACATATTAATGCAAATAAGTTGGCAAAGTAGTTCAAAAGTAACCCAAATTGGTTCAAGATTGCAACGTCAGGTTTTTTGCTACAGTTTCACACACACCTCAATGTCGTCCAGCAGTTCTCTTTTCCTACGCCGGATGTTGCACAGCTCATCCTTCTCCTCCAGGGAGAGATCCTCAGGAACTAAAAGGCATGATGGAGAAAACACAGCTCATTTGTACACAGTTCACATCCTCCGCTGCACACGCGGCGACAACGCGCCAAGATCAAACAGCAAATGGAGGGATGGCGTGAAGTCGAGGGAAAAGAGAATCCAATCTGGCAGACCGGAGGAGCTGAGAATGATCAGCAAAACATGGGAAGAAAAAAAAAAAAAAAAAAGTGTCTGCTGCCTATCGCTGCTGCTCGACTGACTGTTTCACCTCCTTTAGATGGAGCGAGAAGCATCGCGAGGCGATGTCTTGAGTCTTAATTAACTCGAGAAAGAGGTTTTAATTAATCCACTTCAAAGTAACTCAGCCCACTCCTCCTTCTCCGCTCGGCCCGAGGGATAATTCTATTAATAAAACCAATCCAGATTATACGACACAGGATTCTGCGATTTAACTCGCAGCTCCAGGAAAAAAAATGAGAAAGCAGAACGGACGGACGAGTCACTTCTTGATCACCATCCATCCTACTAACACATTAAGTATGTTTGATCTCGCTTCATTAGGCTAACGTGGCACAAATCTCACCGCGGGGCTCGTCTCGCCTACATTTCGGGGAAGAAAATAACATCACTCCCTCAATTTATCCTTACGTGCCAAGATTACTCTGCTGTTTGTATCAAATTAAGAACCGTAGATCAGTGTACAACTTTGTAGCACCTGTACTTGTTGTTAAATGTGAAAACTAGTCAAAGATTGTTTGATCTTGCTTCATTAGGCAAAAGCGGCACACACAAAAAAAAAACATCACCAGTTTTCCTTACTCCCTCAAGATAAGTAAAACAAGGTCACTCAGCGAAGAGGAAAACATTCATCCCACTTTTACTTTGACATCTTGTGAGCAGAAGAGTTGCGACACATTTCAATGACCTCATTGACCGTACATATTCCTGAAGCGCTGTGTTTAGAGTTAAGGAAACTGTGGGTGTGTGGGGGGGGGGGGAAACATCTGTGGGATTTCCTGTGTGGGAACCGCGTTTAACACGTCTTAATTTTGGGGCCAAGCTTCGTTTTATCCCCATCTGCTGTCAAAGCACCGCGACAGAGAATAAAGATGTTAATTAGTGGTTGTTACCGCCGGCACTTCTACAACTATGAGTGTGGAGGATATTAAAAGCCAATTAAGGACTCATAATAGAAAAACTTTTAACGCTGTTCATAGTTTTATGAGAGGGAGTTTCCCCTCCAAATTTGTGCGGACATTTCTAGCCTATGGTCAAGTCAAGATGCACAGATACACTATCGCTGAATTGTTAGGGGTCAAGTTTAAATTGTGACTACACTTGCATCTCAAATCATCTTTCTTCATTCAAATTCATGAAAAGTGCCAATAACTTGTCCGCTGTCACCAAGTCAGCAAAATGCCAAACATAATATGGAAAAGCATCCCTTGGTTATTATTTATATCGATCAAAAACGGGCACTCAACGGCTCCCGCATTCTGCTTGCCCGAGGCCCTACATTAGCTAATGAGTTAATGTCTCCTCACGGCAACAACACGCATGATTACAATCTTGATTCATTCCAAATCTAATGAACGGTAGACATTGCTCCATGTCATAAAAGATCATCGCTATTATTAGCCCACTGCTACCATTATCCTCCAAGGCTAGATCTTATTGGTCTCTCCAAACTCATAAAATCCACTGTACAATCAGCACTCACATCTTTGTGCCAGTAGATAATCTTGTTTGGCAATGGTGGAGGGGCTTCTCTGCCAATTCCAATATTAACACTCCTCCATCAGTGACCTTCCAGGACTCTTTTCTTAATTGGGTTTCTTTAGGAAGCAGAGAAGAAGCCCTACCTGTACTCACTTTATATTTTTCCCTCCAAATTCTCCTGTCATACATTGTTGTGTGTAGAATTTTTGAACAAGGCGATCGATCATTACTTCATTCATTTTTCAGCTGCACTGTAACAGTGGTTTGAGAGAGCCCAGAAGATTTAATGTCCATCATGTGCCCAATAACACAAGTGGGCTCCCATTGTAATCTCACCCACTACCCCCTCAAAAATAAATCCCCCTAAATCTACTTTTTGGAGTAAATCCCCTGCCTCTCCGTGCACCCGAAGCAAACAACTGTCCCCCATCTGAACCACCCACTGGCGTTAACAGCTTTTTTTTTTTTTTTTTTAAATGAATGCACCCAAACCTTCACTTTCATAATTTTTACAAGGTGACGATTGTTATAAACTACATGGTTTCACTTAATTACTCCCCAAAAAAATGATCTCTGTTCATCTATGTCTACAATCTATAGTGACAAGCAAAAATAATTTACTATTTTAGTAGCAGTGGTGAAAGACTGGAAGCAATGCTAATTGCCTGACTATTGACAAACCTTCACTTTCATAATTTTTACAAGGTGACGATTGTTATAAACTACATGGTTTCACTTAATTACTCCCCAAAAAAATGATCTCTGTTCATCTATGTCTACAATCTATAGTGACAAGCAAAAATAATTTACTATTTTAGTAGCAGTGGTGAAAGACTGGAAGCAATGCTAATTGCTAAACTATTGACAAATGAAACATTGGCTGACTTATTTTGTAACTGTTGATATATATTTTTTTAAATCGTGGATTAATTGGTCAGTCCCTTTTATAAAAAATTGATTAAATAAAAAACATTTTTTTGGGTGGTGTTCTGTGCGATTTTTCCAATGTAAAATCCAACATATATATATATATATATATATATATGCATTGGCTCAATAAAGGTTGCGACACATTATCGAGCCCACCGAGCTTGCAGAAAGTGAGAATCCCACGCTCACTTAACATGGGCTGCTGTGTGACCGCGGGTGGATTTAACCATGCTTCCCTGGCTTTATTTAGCGACTTAACGCACTTTAATGCTTTCAAAAAAAAAACAAAAAAAACATCCCTGTTGCTCTGCTTGGCAGTACAGCAAACAAGTGGGCCTCTAATCTAACCCCCCCCCCCCTCCCCCTCATTGCCTCCCACTGGATAAGCATTCACATTACAACCCGGGTCATATAGACAGACAGACGAAGAACACAACCACACACACACACACACACACACACACGGGGAGGGCCAGCTGGCACTAATCCCGCACACTCCCCCTCCAAAACCCCCAATAGAAGCGGAAGTGTGATGTATGGCCGACCTGTACGCAGATGTTGCAGCTGCCCGATTCTAACCTACTTTGCCTCGGCTGGATAAAAAGCAGCACGTGGAGCAGCAGATAGGCCGTTTGGTGTTGTGCGCTACTCGGATGTTTGGGCCTGGCGCCACGTCGCAAAAAAAATGATGGGCTGTCATGTCATCATAATGCAGGAGGTGGAAGTTATTCATAGACTTGCAAGGCTGTCAAAGATGCAGAAGAAGCTGGAATGTGAAAACGGAAGAGTGAATGTAAAATACATTTTGGGCGTGCAAGCATATTGCTTTTTGGACTCGCCGTGTTTTACCGGCTTATTAATATGGAGTCTCGCGTGAGTCCCCCCTCCCCCACATTATAAAAATTGTAATGCTTTCATTTGCATCAGTGGTTATCTGGTGCAAATGTGACATCCAGTTAACTAGCTAGCTATACTGTCATCCACAAATGCATCTTTCCTTGAGATCGTGTACTGGCGTGACCGTTTTAGAGTGCCTCATTGTGCACCAAAATTATTTGTATGTTTTTGTTTTTTAACAAACAAAAAATTTGAATATTTCCTCTCTTTTCTTGGTAGCAGCTCTTCTCTTTGCGTGAGAGAAAAGATTTGGGGAGCTTCTAGTTTTTCTTTTAACTACCTCACAGAGGATATGGGGCTCAAAGAAGCTGATTGCTTGGGTTAAGCCGCAGATTTTGGGGACGGGCGACCTCCCGCCGAGAACGTATTTACAACGGGGGTGGTCCGCCCATAATGTCCTCATTCGATCACACATCTGCTCAGCATCAGCGCTATCATAATACAGTATGTTGGAATCTACGGTAGGATCTGAGAGGTTTTGCCGTCCTATGTTGGCAGGCCAAAATAATCAGCATTTGATCGGCCTGAGAATGAAACATTCTGATGTTTTTTTTTCTTCTAGCATCTGGACAGGGTTAGGGTCTGTCCAAACATCTCTGTTGTGGTGACTGAACTGAAAAGTCTTGTTTCTTTTTGTGCTTTAAGATGTAAATTTGAAAATAGGTTTCTTCTTGTAGCCAGTGATGTTTTCAAACATGCAAACACGTGACACAAATTTGGACGATCATTTCCACACCTCTGCTTGCCTGCTCCAGGCTGTCAGTCAGGTGACGGACAGGAAACAGAATGAATGTAATAATCCGCCCGATACGCTCGGCGACATTATTGCGATGCGTATCCAGCAATTTTGAAATGCTATCGTGATGACTTCTTTGATATCGTCTTTAGTTGGACGGGAAACTAACACCTTTCTCACCTCTGCAGAGACCCGCGCGCTACTTGTTACTATTCTAGTAAATTTCACAACGCCTTTCTCTTCTCTCCTCTGCACAGATTTGGAGAGCTTCCTTTCCACAAGCAATAAATCCACGTGAGACTACCTCTTTGCTGAATGTTGCCTCACTCGCCAACCCATCCCATCCACCTACACACACACATTTAAATGCAGTACCATGGTGATGGGAACATGCAGGGAAGCTTTCTCAGTCTCTTTCCTAATCAGCTCCATATGTAGTCTCCTCTCTCCACTCTTGATAGTAAAGTCTTTTACAAGCTCCCCTTCACTCCCATTTTACTCGCTGTTACTATCGGTGAGTTCAACATGCGCCATAACGTACACTATATTTAATCTTCTACTGTTGCCCCACAAATGTAATCTTGCCAGTCAAATGCAATTTGCAGTCTTAAGAAAATCTAATCTTAAGCCCTTCAACAACCAGGCAAAGATTTCTGTGTTGTAAATCTTCAGACACACAAAGGAGACATTTTGTTTTGGATGGGGTGAATTCAATCTGGCTCAATGCGTTTATAGCAAAGCTTTTTTTCCCCCCCGCTTCAGCCGAGCCAACAACAGACATTAACGAGAAATCAAGATTTTTTTCTTTTTGCCCAAAATGACTTTAACGTGAAAACAGCGACCGTCACAAGACTGAATTGATTAGTTGCATGTTTTGTTTCGAGAGTTCTGGATTCCTTTGACTCTCTTTGTTTGAGCTATTGTTATCAAACGCCTGCAACTCATCGGGATGTCAGCACGATTAATCTACCAATTTTGGAGTGTTTGTTTATTGAAGTGGGAGCCAAACTTGAAAAATGCAGTCAATGGCGAGCTGCCCCAAGTGACTGTCTGCTGCCCTCCCACACGGTGCGCCTATAGCCACAACAAAGATCGCACAACTTCCCCTTCGAAGCCACTAATTCCCTCCGAGGTGCAGCACTAGATTCCCAAAAATCACACATTCAGTGAGTGGTTTCCAGTTTTTACAAAATGAAATCCGGCATGTCATGTGACATATTGTCGTCTATCTGCTCTCAGATGACTTATCGGCCTTGCGACGCCCCGCGTGCGGAGGTGCGCGTGTGAGCAATGCGAAGTGACGTGTGCGGCGGTGGCCCTGTTAGCACTCGAGCGAGAATCAGGCGACGCTCCCCGTTAGTTTAACATTTATGATAAGTTATCTGAATAATTCATTCGGCGCAGGGGCTGTTTCCCGTCTGATCACAAACAGCATGTCTGACAGCCCGTCACATGGTCGACATTGACTATGGGGGGGGGTGATGGGGAAGTGGCAATGACAATGCCCGTCAACTCTTGCTAATCTCTCACAGTTTAACCGGCAAACTGTTATCAGACTCAAGTCCGTTTGTGTTCAAGGTGGGTGGCATTATCTGATGGAGGATGTATTTGCATGTGTGATAAGTAAGACAGACTGTTGGCAAAAAAAAAAAAAATTGATTGCAATTTGAGATTTGTGGGAAATCTACTCTCGGTTAGTCTTCACCTGTTTGCGGTTATTGGGCCCCAAACTAGGTCTAATATAAAACTATTGCACTATGTTGAAGTGATGGGAGTAGCTTCATTTCGCTTTGCCCCATGGAAAAGGGGATTTGCTGCCATCTTCTGGCCTCTAAAATTAATTCCAAGTATTTTTAGGTAGACTTTAAATTCTCAGATTTTTTTTCTTTGGCTGCAGTTTTCACTGTGGTTGAAAAAGTCATTTGTTATAAAACAAGCTTGTTTGAGAATTTGAGATGCAGAAGGAGGGCAAAAATATTAGATGACCATAAATGACTATACTGACGGTTCCGTTACGGAGCAATGCTGTTTTAAGTTCTAAATCTGATATCGCAAATAAATACATAATCTAAATTGGTTTCCAAAAAGTGTAGGTAACGAAAGCAAGTGATTTGCATGACACACTTTTGCCACTAGCGCATTATCAGTTATGAAGGGACATTCGGCGGCACTGGATTTCATCAGCAAACTACAAAGGAGCCTGAGCACTTGTTTGTGTGGCTGCCATCCATTTATCTTATCAATTCCACCCAGTTTGCAGACTTCAAATACAAGATAGTGTGCAAGAGAGAGACTTTCAAGCTTTGCTACAGGGGCTTCAAACAGATGGAAAATTATGTTTTTGTTTTGAAAAGACCAAGTGCCTTAAGCAAGGAAAGGGGAACTAGTACTTGTAGCTGTTTTTGCATAAAGGTGCAACCAATTTAGTAGCGCATGGATGTACACATCGAGCATCCATCCATGCCAGAGCGAGTGCTGAAGGAGGAAAAGCATCCTTACCATGATTGTTTTCATCCATATTGATCCAAGCGGTGACAGGGCAGTCCTCCTCAAGGTGTGTCCGGATGGACCCCTGCAAATCTATGTTTTTCCTCTCTTATTAGGATTTTTTTTTTTTTTCCTCTCTCCCCCCGTCTCTTTCCTCGGTGACAAGCCGGTGTGTATGAGTCTGTCAGACGTCTGGAGACAAGCAGATGATGGTGAAAATGAAGGAGTGCAAAGTGGCAGCAATCTGCCCACAAATGAATGTTAATCAGATCCTTAATTGTGAGGAAGGACGCGTGAAATGGAAATGTGTCCACGCGACGAGACTGTTCTCCCCCTCCTTCTCTCTCTCTCTCTCGTCTGATTCATCCTCAGCGAGTGTGTTCACATTCGCTCCGCTGCAACCGCTTCGACGTCCCAAGCCCCGCCCCTGCAAGCAAGCGACGCGCACACACACACATTCCCTGCTAAATGAATGAGAACTCATTGTGTAAAAAGCTGACGCGATCCTATTGTGCATCAGAAATAATATTCAGAGTTAGAATACACACATTTGAATAGTGTATTGTTTTTTTTTCTTACCGGTGTAGAAGGGGGATAAAAAAATAAAAATAATTACAATATCTGTAAGTTAGTTCAATTTAAAAAAAAAAGTATTTTTATCCTTACTTAAAATTACATTTTTGCCATGCATCTGCTTGTGTGCTCCCCTCCCACTGATGAAAATCCCTAATATTGGCTACACACCCTCAAATGACATAAACATGACATACAAAAATCAGGACGTCCAACCTAATAGAGGGCGCAGGATGAGGGCGTCTCCGTCACTTCACTTCCTTTCCTCAAACTTTCTTCCATTGTCCCCTGTGGTGTGGCACAATGAGTCCTCTGCCTCACCCCTCTTCCTGGACTCTCAGCTGCAAGCCGGGGTTAGGGATCGTCCCTGGAAAAGTGAACTGAGTCACGAGTTCAATTGGACAGGGACACACAGGAAGTTTTGC
The DNA here is from genome assembly GCF_901709675.1 of Syngnathus acus. Classification (NCBI taxonomy): domain Eukaryota; kingdom Metazoa; phylum Chordata; class Actinopteri; order Syngnathiformes; family Syngnathidae; genus Syngnathus; species Syngnathus acus. The sequence continues at coordinate 4,206,003 of NC_051103.1, read as the reverse complement.
TTTAACTCGCATCATGTGCCTTTATAATTGTGGAGAATATTTGAAACAAATTCCACTACACCCTATAATAACAAACAGATTGTTAAATTAATCCTATATGGTCTATCAAGAGCTTGCAATTTGCTTTCTGACAGTTAAACTCTGTCTCCCCCCCCCCCCCCCCCCCCCCCCCTTAAGGCATCACCAAATTCTACAGCATAAGCAGTCACAAGTCATTGGAAGCATGTGACCATGTAATTGCTCCAACCTCAGAAGCCACCAACTGCTTTCTTTATATGAGAAACTTACTGTAAGTACCGGTAGGTTATTCCATGTTCATATGTCCAACATCCATATTTTCCACTCCAGAATAAATCGGATGTGAACGTTCCTCTCCAAATCCCACAGTCGTGCCAAAGTCCTGCGATCAATGAAACGCTAACTTGATGCATGTGTTGTTCACAATGTGCACCATTCTAGATCCAAAGCACATGTCCTGCAAATCAATTTGGATGTGCAAATACCATGTGAGAGTCAGACTTTTTGATTCATTCCTTGCTGATTAATTTCGGACCCATACCAGCCGCCACTAAAACCTATTTTAAGGGGAAAATAACAAATTCAGACGGATGTGCTGCAAGGGAGTATGTGTCAGCCACATTAAGATCCGTCGTGCACACATCTCGGGGGATGAGGGTGAAGTGACCCGGAGAGTTGCTGAGTGCTTACAGATGACCACGTTGGTGCGTGGCGAGGCCGGACACACGCATGCAAGCCCATACGGTCATTTTGTTTGCCATGATTCGGATGATGAAAGCCTCTTGTGTTGATTTAATGCAAAGGGAAAGGAACATAACTCTGCAGGGTACTCTTACATTTGCAGTTTGATTTAAACCTGCACTCAAAAGTATTGTCAACACAATCCCGAGGCGATTGGAAATAGATCTTCGTTTCTTGGTTTCATGCAAAGAGTTGTTGACAAGCCTTCTGGGAAATGTGGCGCACAAAAAAGCAAAATCAACAACATGTGATCGAAATAACCACAAATGCAACTATTTATCACAAACACATTTTCAGTTCTTATTTTTAGCTGGCTGCTCATTGTTTTTTCTTTATTTTATTTATTTTTAAAGACGCTGAACTTCTTTGGCTGGGCTTCAAGAGCTTTGCTGGAACTATTTCGGAATATCTACCTCTGTCATTTTTGGAATCGGCAACATTTCTGCTCAACAGGTACGTTTTTGTTTTTCCAATAAAGGTCTCATCCGTTTCTATCGTGGGCTTGTTTACACTTCTAATGCTAGTTTAGTTTTGCTAGCACTGCAGAAGCGCTTGCAGCATCTTTCCAAATGGGTGAGTTTTGCTTTCAAAGTCTTGCCACGGCCAGAAATTTGCCACCATATCCAGCATCAGCATGTGACTCACCTCACAGCTCCGTTACATCTGATCCAATCGGATCACAGAGATGACTCAAGGCCTATTGTTACCATGCTGCGTTTTCTGATCAGATCAGATAAACATAGCTTTGTGACTCCATGGGACCTCACCCCCCCCCCACCACCTATGATGACTAACAATCTGCATGTGCAAAAAAAAAATAAAAATTCGAGTTGTTCAACCCTAGCTCCGAGTAGTACTGTATTCCACATTTGCATCGGTTATGCAGGATAACTACTCCTCCAAAGCAACAGCCTCAGCTGGGTTCAACCATCTGTTTTATGAGCTCATCGAATCGGGGGAAATGCTTTGCAGGCATGTACTGCATCCCCGATTGCGCTTTTGAAATGTTGACTTCCCCCCCCCCCCAAATCAGGTGACTGCAGAGTTCCTGTGCACCCCAATATACATTTGTGAAATTTGTGAACATCTTGCATCATTTTACGTCCTGTGTTTTGTTTTACAAGCCCCCTAATGGGTTGGTGACAGAGCTCTTTCGCCTCCTTTTTAATCACTCACTTTGGCTTCCATGACTAGAACTTGATTATTTCTAGCGATTTTACTACTCAGGCGGTGTCTACATTGGTGTAATCTATACTCTTGTGAGTGGTTTAAAATAATAAATCTGGCCTACAGTATCCAATACAGTATTTTTGCCTACTTTTAGTAAAATGAATCCGATCCTGCAGTCCCAGTTCTAAGCAGTAGGTGGCAGCGTTTGCCTGTCATGGTTTGACCGGATGTGCCTTGCAGGGATTCTCCGGCTTCATCTCTCCACAAAGTGCGGCTGGTTTTCCTTTTAATCTCGACTCCGGTGTTTTTTTTTTTTTTTTTTCTTCCTTGGGTGTTGCCTTCCCTTTTCCAACTTTGGCGTGTCTGTCCATCTCGTCTTGCCGTGTAAGCTTTGTGAGTGGGCCAAATTACAAACATCTCCTTCATTATCCAACTGTTTTCTATTCAAGCGCTGTCACGTTCACGTTACCGTTTTTTAAAGGACTTGTTGATTTTCGACTGGCTAAGCTAACTGAGCTAAGCAAGGAGCGCTCCCGATGCAGGCCATTAAGTGTGTGGTGGTGGGTGACGGGTGAGTTCAACTTGATATGATCCTTTTTCGCCAACTTCTAACACAGTTATGATCGCAGTTGAGAGTTTAAAGTGTTGTTGATGTTGTTTACGTTTATTTATTTACGTTGACCCAGTTAGCGGCTAACAGGCTGCCACAGCTGTTGCTTCAGATAGCGGAGCAATCATGCTTACTTATCCTCGCAGGTCCAACTTTGTCATAACATCTCATACATAAAATCAAATGTTTTCACGTATATGAAATTAATTATAGTACAATAACACAGTGTAATGCTCATTCTTGAATGTTGATGCCAATTTCTCATGATAAAGCAATCACACTTATCCAGCAACCTTTGGACCCAGGGCCAGTTACTATAGGGCTGGGGATATGCCCCTTCAAAATGAAAATCGTCATCAAAATTTCTGATATCTATTTTTTTTTTCCTCTCGTACAAAGAGCAATATGGTATTATTGTAGTATTCAAAATAACTTTTGTTTTTTCTAGGGCTGTGGGTAAAACCTGCCTGCTCATCAGCTACACTACCAATGCTTTCCCTGGAGAGTACATCCCCACTGTGTAAGCCACACTAGAACACAGAGAGAATTGACAAAACCCCCTCCCCTCAAAATGATTTTTTTCTCTATGTCTCCCTTCAGTTTCGACAACTATTCCGCCAATGTGATGGTGGACGGTAAGCCGGTAAACCTCGGCCTTTGGGATACTGCGGGACAGGAGGACTACGACCGACTCAGGCCACTGTCCTACCCACAAACCGTACGTAGACCCGGGGCGCTTGCTTGTCGCATGCTATGCTGTCACGCCTTCAGCTCGTCACCAATTTTGAGTCATTCACGGCCCCAGACGGGAGTCTGCACACTCAGCAATTTGGAGCCTTGTATCCATAGTACCTATACACAGTCTGGAAGGCCGCTGGAGGGAGTGAAAGGAGCTCTTGTTTACTGGCCTTTGTCCTCACGACAAATCTGTCTCTGTGCCTCAGAGAGTGGGGGTCAGGTCTTAAGTGAACACATAGTTTCTGCAGATTTACAATGCCGGGGAATAAAAGCATTCACCCGCGTCTTCACTTCAGATTGTCTTAATTTTTCCGTTTCTTTTGAAATGTGATCACACTTAAACATTTTGCATCTTCAATCAAATTTTAATCTCTTGCAAAGGTAAGTAAGCCAAGCGTTGTACCTCGACTTGCAGATGACCCGAATAACTAGTTTTTCAGGATAATGTGAGAGTCAGAACATGAGCAAAAGCAGCAATTTGCCAATTATTCAGAACAATTCTCCCAAAAAAATGCTTCAGGTTAAAAAAAAGATGCTTGAATTTGTGTATTGCCACTCCCAGTTGAAATTCACTGCCAAACTAAATGGAAAACAAAGACATTATGTATTTAACCAAATGATATTTTCTATTTCTTTAAAATGTAGAAATCTATGTTTTTGTCTAATGCTATTTTGTTTCCCCCCTTTTAGGATGTCTTTCTGATTTGCTTCTCACTAGTTAGCCCCGCTTCTTTTGAAAATGTCCGGGCCAAGGTAAGAATGCGGCCTCTTCGTTTTAATAATAATTTTTCCATGTTCCATCTTTTGGGGTCTTTGAAGGTGCTCATTGTCTCACTGTTTTTGCTCACCAGTGGTACCCTGAGGTAAGACACCACTGCCCCAACACCCCCATCATCCTGGTGGGCACCAAGCTCGACCTGAGGGACGACAAGGACACCATCGAGAAGCTCAAGGAGAAGAAACTCGGGCCCATCATTTACCCTCAGGGCTTGGCCATGGCGAAAGAAATAAGTCAGTGATGTGCACAATTTGCATACACAATCTATTGTTAAAATGACCTCATCTTACAATTCACCTGGCCTATCAGTTTTAAAAATATTCATTTTTTTCCCTCCACCAGGTGCCGTAAAGTATCTCGAGTGTTCAGCTTTGACACAGCGCGGCCTTAAAACGGTGTTTGACGAAGCCATCCGGGCGGTCCTCTGCCCACCGCCCGTCAAGAAAAGAAGAAGGAAGTGCAGCGTTTTGTAAAAGCTGGAGCCTGGAAACGTGTCAGGTCTAAATACCATCAGACAAAACGATTGCCGTCCAGACTCGTCCAGCAACATTTGAGTTTGTTGCCCTACTTTCCTGATTGTTCTTTGTTTGTTTTTTGTTTTATCAACACTCATTAGATCAGGCTAGGTCCTTATTGAAAGGAAGAAAAAAAAAAAGTCTTCTTTTTTTGTTGTTTGATCAAGAGCATCTTGGTCATTTTCTATTCAATGTTTGGATTATGAAGTAAGACCTTTTGAAGATATTTTTACTTTAGTTAGAAATTCCCGGGGCCTTCATGACTTAACTCCATAAGAGGAAGTGTTTTTCATATGTTTTGTTAAATTGGGTTCAGCACGCCCCTAAATCCACCTTCAGGCAGTGGTTAAACCACTTTTCCATTAACTTCTCTTTTTTTATTGTTCAATTGCGATCGAAGGACCGATTGTTTACTATCTGATTTTAGAGTCAGCAAGCAGTAAAACAACGCGTGATTGCTTATAAAGAAGCTGTAGAATGCTTGCTGAGAAATGACGCCAGAGAAATGACTCGTGTTTTAACAGCCGTACGTGATGCTCAGCACAAAAGTGAAGTCGTTCATATAAAATCAGTATTTTCAATGCTCATGCGGTTGTTTATAGTGCAGATTTTATGACTTGAATATTTTACCTTAGATGCTTTCCCAACAATTAACATTTCCCAAGCTCTTTTTTTCTTCTTGAGAGCCTGCCTGTTGCATCATGAGGAGCCAGTACATGCATATGTGATCATCAGCTGGCATGTAACCTTTGAACGCGTTGTCAACACTACCCCACCCTGCTCCCCGCCCAAATGAGCAATGATCAAGTTGACGTCTTGGCTTCATGTTTCAGTGGAGCCTCATTGTGCACACTTGGATTTACAGTTATGGTATCATTTCATGTTTTATAAGTAAATAAAATCCTCAAAAATGAGTGAATGCATTAATACATTTATAGGTAAGTGACCCCAATGTTAGTTGGTTGTTGATTTCCATTGTTCAAACACCAGCTTGGCACTCACTGCATCTTCAACTCCCATTCCTATAAAAAAATAAAATAAATGCACACTTTGTTGTATGAGAAGTGTGAAGTCAAAGTATCGGTAGAATTTACCAAGCGATTTAAACAATGTTGTTTTCTCTTGGAGTGCAGGTTTTCCTCCACTGATGATTTCTCCGAGTTCTGCAAACACTTCCACCTAAAAAGATGACATCACCTTTAAACTTCAACACAAAGTCCATTGATTTGAAGCGATGAATTATAATAAATGACTGGCTGACCCCGGAGAGGATGATGTCACCAGACTCGACCATGGCTCCCTCCCTGCTGTCAACGTACACCACCGCCTCCTTCATCAGGACGTCATCCAGCTCTCGATATTTTGGGTCGCAAGCTCCCACCGCTGCCCGTCCGGTAAGATTTTTTTTTGTGGTTTGCAATTTGGGGGTGTTTTGGTGTTTGGCTGCTCACCTGCCACATGAGCTCCCGGTTTGACCCACTGTCCAAAGAGCACCGGCTCAGAACTTGAGGTGACGGTCACTATGACGTCAGCTCCCGTCACTGCTGCCTCAGCGGAGTCGCAGAGGGTAACGGGACCACTGACGGAGCTCTGAAATCTTGACATTCCTTGTTTTCTGTGGCCCCACACTCGCACCTTTCACCAGAATTCAAGGTTAAAGTAAACATTCTTAAAAATGAGTAAACAAATACTGTTTTTCCTAACTAACAAACTTGTGACAATATACATCACTAATCATAGTTAGATAAATTGTACCCAGAAAATAATAATAGTAAACCTGGAGCTGGTGATGGAGGGGGTTTTACTGGACACATATTTTTGGTACCCAGGAACTAGAATGAACTACAGACAAAATTATTTACTACATGTATTTTGGGTACTATTGTGTTCAGCTATGCCAAGTTTAGGGTTTAACGGTTACATTTCTTTCGGACTTGCTTAAAAATTACTTTAGTAGATCAAACTTGGTTTGAGGACATGTTAATATTTGACTTGCTGGTTAAATACCTTAAATGTTAATCAACATCTGCTCATTTCCATGCCCATGGTTGTTTAACATAAAATACTTGGGTACCCTTGGGCATGAAACTTGCAGAACCAATTTCTACTGAAGAAAAACAAACTTTGCTGTGAATACATTCCAGCACAGAATATTTCAATGTGGGGAAAAATGTATTTTATATTTTTTTGGATGTGGGGGACTTTTTTACAGTAATTACAACAACAACAAAAATCTACTACATTGTGTGATAAACTATGTACCTCATTAAATGAAAACATCTCAGTGAAGACAGTGTAGTGGCTCAGGGCTTGTTGTCCTGTACCCAATATGGCCAGCACCTCTGCTTTGGGAGGCATTAGCAACTGCACAATTTTTTTTTGGCACACTGTGAATGGCTGCTTTCAATGCCAAACACAAACGGAGAGAGCAAACCTTAGCAGAAATTGCAGACACCGCGGCTGTCCTCATGCACGTGATGACGTTGCCCTCCATCACCTGCAGATTGTTGTGACCGTTAAACATTCTGATGTGTAGCTGTCACATCCGCCGAAGAGCCCCACTCACGGCCTTCATGCTTCCAGTCTCGGGGTCCAGCAGCACCACCGTGGCATTAACTGAAGGCAGTTCGCAGCCTTTCTCCCGATTGTAGACGCCCACAAACTTTGTGCACAAGATTCCGTTGTTTTCCATGTACGTCGGCATCAAACACATGTTTCTGTTTAAAGGAGAAAAGTTTTTTTTCCACAAATCACATCTGTACCATGATTTTTTTTTAACATTAGAAACACATTTTTATTTATTGTATCTTATTAGTTACAGTTAGGTAATTTTAAGTTACAGTTAACTAATTTAAGTTTACAATAATTTCATTGCAATTTGATGTTATTTTTATTTAAAGTCAAATGGGATTATTAGGGGGAAATTATGTAATAGTTAAATCCGTATTTCTAAGCGCAATATAGTTTGGCAAAACGTCAGCGTCTGGAACCTGTCCCTCGCGAATAACGGGGGTTTATCACACTTTCATTCGCGAGTGAATAGCAACTCCAATCTTAGCTCCCCTGCAGAATCCGGACAAATAGACTCAAACTGTTTCGCAAGCGCCACCAGTCAGCATACTTTAGGCTTACCCGTTAAATTTCTGCAAATGCAGAGTAGACCTTACAGGTTGAATCACCTCCGAACTGTCCCTTCGGGAATATTTTGCCAAAGCTTCCTCCAGACGAGGGATGAGCTCCTCGTAGTGTAAGAGACGAGAAACTTCATTTTCCGAAATGACAACCGGTAGCTCGGCCATTGCTGCGAGTTTGCTTGCGGAGTTGGGATCTTTTTGCAGTCGTGGTAAAATTCTCGGTACGTTTACCTCAAACACATGAGCGTAGCCTAGTGGTTCTTCCGTGGACGACCGGGCTTAGTGAACCGTAGCCGCGCGGTCGTCAAATGTATATTTTATTTTTAGCTTGACCTATAGAGCCATTGTACAATATGGATTTTACCATGCGGTGTAATTTAAAGCGATTACATTTCTGCTAAAGATCTCACCTGTTGCTGAACCTAACCTTTTATTTAAAATTCAGTCTATCCATTTTGTGACATCTGCCATACACTACCAAGTGAAAATGCAAGCAATATATTTTTTGATTGTACTACTTATTTTGAATTTAACAGATCTAAGGCATTTGATAGTGAATTGTGTGCACTGTACAGCATAACAAAGCAAGAATACAAATAGAAAAATGTTTATAAAAGTTTTATTCTGAATCAGGGAATGCCATGACAAACAAATATACTAACCATATAAACATAACTGAATTATTTTCTCATTTAATAACATATCTAAATTGAAAACTCCCTGTTCTGTATGAACAATTAAAAAAAAAAAAATTACACAAGCAGTCTCTCAATAGCCATTTGGACACTCTGGATTTGGGGTTTCAGCTGAGAGCCCTCCTTTATGGTGACCGAGGTAGCGATGACGGCTCGCGACGCCCCACAGGCTCGGCCCAGGGCTTGTTTGGAACGTACAAACACATACGGGACGTTTTTGTCCTCGCAGAGCAAGGGAAGGTGGAGGATGATCTCCAGTGGTTCAGCATCAGCAGCCATGACGATGAATTCCGCAATTCCTCTGTTCAGGGTCTTTGTGGCTGGGAGAGAAAAAGCATAATAATAAATGAAACGTCAGTAACCCTTTATAAGAGTGTTTCCCAAATTTTATTGAGACAAGGCGCATTTGAACTGAGCTGCAACATTTTAAGGATACAGCAGGACCAGATTAACAACATAGCCAGACAAAAATATATATATTTTTAATATTTCCCAATTTTTTCCAGATAAAAATTAGCAGCCGCACCTTCATTGGCCCCCTTCCTTATCTGCTTGTAGTTGGCGGCTTGTTGCACCAAATCCAGGATGGTTTTGGTGAGTACGGCGTCGGCCAGTGGGTAGGCCTTGGGGTTCACTGGAGCTTCACTCTGCACACAAAATACACTTTTTTAAATCCAAATGTACATTTTGTTCCGCAGTTACCTTAAAGTTGAACTTCCCTCAATGGTTTAAACTTTGACGCTAGCGGTTAGCATGCACATGGTAATAGCAAGTTTGGTCCATTCAACAAAACCCTCACCATTGCGCTTCTTGGTATTTCTTCCCTCTCGGCAAAATGCTTCACGGAGGAGTATTTCCCTTTTGGTAGGGATAGTGGATCAACAAAATGCGAAATTGAGAGATTTGCTCTTTCACTGCTACGGAACGCACAAATGTTACGGCTTGTCGCTAGCTGAAACGTTTGCTTCACGTGTAGCCTAATGTGCGTAGGCAGTTGCTTGCGGAATCGGAAATGGAACTTCTTTTTCAGGTGCCTCTTTCTGGTCTCACGACGGTGCGTTTACGCCACCTACCGATTTGGAATGGAACTGCTACAATTGAAAAATTATACAACTAATTTTTTTTTCTGTTCACTTGGATTATTATATTAATAGTTGCTTGACGTTGTATCCTCTGGTTTTTTTATATATATTTTTTACATTTTGATCACATGGAATTTATTATTGTACGTGTTCTTGTTTTAAAAATAGGAGTGCGTGACCGAGCCACTCTCCATACCAGTAGATGGCAGTAACAAATCACACCAACACGACGAAGAAGATGTTGAACCCAGTAGGGCACTTTGACGCCGCCATATTACCCCGTCGTCCTGGTCTGAAGGACAGAGCGAGGGGAAATGAAAGGGTTCCGGGGACTCACGCATTTATCGGTAAGGACTATTTGTAAACCAAACCTCTCTAATTTAATGGGTACGGTTTCTCACTTTGTCGCTGTCTTTTTCACGCTGTTTGTGTGGTGAATTCTTCCGAGTTCACGTCCCGACTCGCTGTGGGAAAGGGGCTGTCACCTGAGAACCTCAGGAGGACTGCCGCTTCCTTGTTTACCATTTATGCTTTATTATAATGTATAATAATAATAATAGTAAATAAATTAATATTCACAATAGACAGGTTGGGAAAAGTAAACGAGAAACGATCCCACACAACTTTAGAGCATTTAAGATAACCTTTCTGTGCTTCTTATCAATATAGGTTCACTGAGTTGAGAAACAAACTCATGTTTAGTCATTTCAGAGTATGTGAAATGTTCTACCTATCATCCCACCTTCCATTTACTATTTTCTCAGACCAGGCTTTACGCGGCGCAGGCTGCCCGTAAGGTGGAGACCACCAGGGCTGCTGAACATGTTAAATTTCAGCCGCAAGATGTGCAGGTCAGTGGTTGTTGATGTTGGTTTTCTTCTCCACAGAGACGCTTCTATGCAGCTGTCAGAGCAGACCGCTCTCTTGTTGAGCCCCTGGGTGGCCTCAAGCTGACTCCAGGGGCTGCTCACTCCATCCAGGATGTTCATGTATGTTGCGCAGTGAGGAGGAAGGCTGGGTCCAGACAGCATAGTTCTGTGTTATGTTTGTAAAATATGTTCAATTTTATTTTAAGGCTGTATTACCCAGCTCAACTTTCATCTTCCCTGATGAAAATGATCTAAAATTGATCGTTGTCCTCTTCCAGGTGAGCCGACTGCCCAGTGGACTGGTGATCGCCTCCCTGGAAAACTACTCACCAGCTTCCAAGATTGGTGTGTTTGTTAAGGCTGGATGTCGTTATGAGACCCTTGACAACCAGGGCGTTACCCACGTCCTCAGACTGGCTGCCAACCTGGTATGATGCGTTGCTACAATCGACTGTCAATTTTTTCCCCCCCATTTTAGTCTCACACTGTGTACAGCTCTGCCATCAAAATCTAAAACCTAATAATAATTGACGCATCCTGTATACTGCAGATGCCAAAACATGGCAGTAAGTGGAGTTTAATTGTAGTGCCTTTTTTCCAGACTACCAAAGGAGCTTCAGCTTTCAAGATATGCCGTGTTATCGAAGCTGTTGGAGGTAAACTGAGGTCAGTGGCCATGAGAAGGAGAAAAAAAAACAACAATTTAACATTTTTGCTATTCATTCCTTTTATTCTTTTTCACATTTGTGCCTCTCTAGTGCTTCTTCATCCAGAGAGAACATGATCTACACTGTTGACTGCTTGCGAGATGACATGTGAGTAAGCACCAATCATGCCAGATAATTTTTTCTCCTCAAAATTCAGATTTCCATCATTTTTCAAATTTCCTGACAAATTCAAGAGCATTAGGTTATGTGCAAGTATTTTATTTGAGTGTCCTTGTTCAATAGCGACACAGTGATGGAGTATCTGATCAATGTGACAACGGCGCCAGAGTTTCGCCCGTGGGAGGTGTCCAATCTCACACCCAGGGTAAAGGTTGACAAGGATCAAGCAGGACAGAGTGATCACATAGGTGAGTGGCTCAGCTCTCTCACATTACACACATGCAAATTATAATATTGAGCTTGCTGTCCATTGTTTTGTCCCAGCTGTGGTTGAAAGTCTCCATGAAGCCGCCTACAAGAACGCTCTGTCCAACTCCCTTTACTGTCCTGACTACATGGTGGGAAATATCCAGTCTGAGCATGTGAGTAATGTCCCTCTATTCTACTTCCTGATAGTGTCAAGCTCAGCTCTCAACTTGATTGTTGCTCTCTTTTGTTTTCAGCTTCACCAGTTTGTCCAGAATCATTTTACAAGTGCAAGAATGGCACTTGTTGGACTTGGTAAGGACGTATCGTAGTTCATGTAACCTTCTAGTACACTTGGAATTAGAAATGAATAAAAACAAAAAGAGCTTCAATGGTGTCTACAGGTGTGGATCATACCGTTCTGAAGCAAGTAGGAGAGCAGTTCCTTAACATCCGCGGTGGCGGCGGAACATCAGCTGGCCAAGCCCGCTATCGTGGAGGTACGGGACACATTGAACAATCTTGACAGGCTCCAATTTTACCATACTAATCATACTTATGTGGAACGCAAGTCATATTATACAATTCGTGATGTCAGAATAAGTCCTCCAACTTGTCTTGTTTTATTTTTCTCGTATTTCTGTATGCTCTCCAGGTGAGGTCCGGCTGCCGAGCACCAGCAGCCTGGTCCACTCTGCCGTTGTGAGCGAGGCAGCAGCTTCAGGCACCGGTGAGGCTGTGGCCTTCAGCGTTCTGCAGCACCTGCTGGGAGCTGGTCCGCGGATCAAGAGGGGCTCTGATGCAACTAGCAAACTAGTGCAGGGGGTTGCCAAGGCAACTGCTGACCCCTTTGATGTGAGCAGTTGCCTGATAGGCACACAACGGCCTTGGCGTGAAACTGCATTTTATATCCAATTTGCATTTATTGTTATTTTTTTTATCTTGACAGGTGAGTGCTTTCAACGCCAGCTACTCTGACTCTGGGCTGTTTGGAGTCTACACCATTTCCCAAGCAGGATCTACCGGCGATGTAAGTATAGTCATTGCCGCGATCCGTACAATCTCCAGCAGCACGTTCCCAAATATGAGAAATAATGTTATATTTTTGCGTGCGCTGCAGGTTGTCAAGGCCGCTCTTGCTGAGGTGAAAGCTGTCGCCGAGGGCGGAGTCACAGCTGCTGACCTCACTCGGGCCAAGTAAGAAACTTTGCAATTGGAAGCATTTAACTCCGCAATTGTTTCCCTTTATAACAACCCAACAAGTGTACAAGGTGAAAATACTCATAGATAATTTACAAATATTTGAAGGGTGAAAAACAAGAGTTTTCAATCGCCTTGTATGCTTGAAACTTGTTGAGCGACCCTTGTTTTTTTTGTGGAGGATTTCCCTCAAGTCTCACTTGCTGATGACTCTGGAGACTTCAGAAGGTTTGCTTGAGGCCATGGGCGCTCAGGCACTGGCTAGTGGCGCCTACCAATCCCCGGAAGAATTTGCCAAAAACATCGACAACGTCTCTTTAACGGATGTGGCCAACGTAAGAGCCTTGTTTGCTTCTTTATTTGTGCTCCGATAAATCTGATGTATGACAATTTGTATTTTTATCTTAAGTCACACTTTTCTATTTTGGTTGAGGTAGTCGCGCATCACATCAAGATGCAGTAGTAGTAATTTGTTGTATCTAGTATATTTATAGAATATTTTAAAATAATTTATGCAAAATATAGAATTATCTTAAATGGTAAAAGTGTACCGAATGAGTGTATATGTGGCTGAATTGCTTATTTCGTCAGTAAATTTCCTCTGTGGCTGACGCACATTTTAATGATCCTCATTTTTGCATTTATTCCCAGGCTGCAAAAAAGTTTGTGTCTGGCAAAAAGACCATGTCTTCCAGCGGGAACCTTATCAAAACACCCTTTGTCGACGAAATTTAAAACCAGCGCTTGCTTGCTTCCACCACCTCCTCGGCTTGTCGTTTCACTTTGGAATTTGTTTCCTCCACTATAACAGAAATGCGCCGTTCCTGCACTGTTGGTCTGAGAGGTGTCCTCTGGGTCTTTATATATATGTTAAGATTTGTTTTGGGGTCATCGCAACACCATTTCTCATTTGCTCACATGCAGTTTAATGTATAGCTCATGTAAAAAATAATGGATAAATTCTATCTGCCTGACAGAGTTGTGGTTTGTCATGTCGCTGTTCATAAGGTCTCTATATAATAAAAAAGAAATGTATTACAAAAGCCAAATAACTGATGAAACTGAGTATGTATTGCTTTGTTTTTTCATCAACAGGGTAGTTGAAATACACAAATGCAATGTGATTGAAAACTAAAAACCACAGACTTTTTGACTAATCCGGATGTATGTATGTATTTCATCTACGACTTTGGATACACGCTCCACGTTCAACTTCTCATCAAACGTGGCAAGTAAGAAATACTTGATTACAAGCAGAAATCAAATTTTCAGGCTATTGTTTCTTCTTTCAACCTCTCATTGTGTCAAGTTATTAACATGGTTAATTTAAAAAAAATACTTTAGTACTTTTCAAAGTCTGTCCTTTTTACCTTGCGTTCAGTGTTTTATATATTTTATATAGTTTATATAATTCTATGTAATATTTGTTCAGTTTTTTCCCCATTTATAGGAATTGACAGTCAATGCTCACTGTTTTTTTGGGTGTAAATTTTCTCTTTTATTTTGTTTACTCGTTTCATATCAAACGAGATTTGGGGGTACCTGAAGTAGCCGCGGGGCACCTCCTCCCGTATGATATCGCGAGATTTCCCGTTGACAGACGCGAAGAAAGCAAGCTTGCTGGATTTGAGTTTGTTTTTTGCAGCTTGAACGCGTCCTCTTTTCGTAAAAAAACACTGCGTCGTCTAGCTTGAACGTATTTAATTTAATTTAAAAAATAGTAATAGCGACAAAGAAGTGAACTAATATTTTGTTTTTGACAATTCTATAACAAGAGTGTTACGGCGGGCTGCAGGAAAGTCGACTGCATCGATTTGGTGTGATTGCAGAATAATTGTAGCGGCTAACGCATCCACTTTGTGTGACTAATCCAGGCGTCTTGCTGAGGAATATTCGTGGGAAAGTTGCCGGGATGGCGGTACGTGAAAACAGGCGATGAATCCCTCCTCCGAGGGCTGCATGGCAAAATCCTCTGGAGGATTGTTTTGGATGGAGCACTTTCACACTGTGAGATTCAACGCCATGAGCGTGATTCACATCTAGCTGTGGACACTTGAGGTGGGATCGAGCCACAAAGACCGGACCACCAGCACCACCTGTGTGTGTCCACGGACATGGATAAACTGACTGTCATCTCAGGATGTCTCTTCCTCGCTGCAGAAGTCTTCGCCATCGCCAGCATCGCGAATCCGGACTGGATCAGCACCGGAGAGTCAGCCGGTAAGAAATCATCTTGCAAAACTTTTACTACTTCCCACGTCATGGCAGTTTAAAGGAGTCATCTTATGGAAAACTGAGTTTTAAATGATTGTCTCTAGAGTGCATACCCACCCAAGTTGACCAAGTACAGCGCCGCCTAGTTGCGGATAATTGAGGCTATTTATTCACCTAGTTGCTGTTTTATGCTTTTTCCAAAACGCACTAATGCCACAAGATGGTGCCAAAGCGCTCTACGAATTAAAGGTACATTGGTAGCTTAACTTACAAGTGCCTCAGTTTACAAGTTTTTAAAATCAAAAGTACTAGCAGTATCCGTGAGTACTCAGTGACTACTCATATTGGTCTGAAAAATATGGTCTTGAACATCCCTAGAAAAATGTGTATCATGTCTTACACAGTAAATATGACTGTGAAATCACCATCCTTTTTGTTGGCTTAATTATCCGCATATAATTAAGGCGGGAAGTGTTATGAAGGAGAATGTGTGACTTTTAATGAGGTCTCTTGGGAGGGTGAGATCTTCCACCTGGAGGATTCAAGCCATGTGACTCATTTATTTTGGCTAAAGGTGCTCAATGTACACAGAAGAGAAAAAGTAAACTCAATGTTATCAAATGATTAGTAAGTTATCAATGGTAACACTTGTTTTTCCCCATCCAGGCTCTCTGACTGTCGGTCTGGTCCGACAGTGCCAGACCATTCACGGCCGAGATCGGACGTGCATTCCCCCTCACATGCCCCCGGAGTGGGTCACGACCCTTTTCTTCATCATCCTGGGCATCCTCTCGCTGACCGTCACTTGTTGTCTGCTGGTCATGTCCCACTGGCGTCGTGAGGTTGTCCGATATGCACGCTGGATCGCCTTCACAGGACGTAGGTGTCTCGCCGCTTCCTCCCTCCTCAATTGCAATAATGGCCAGTGAAAGACAACGTCAATTTATTTTGTATTGTTGCTTTATTTGTCTTTGTAAATCTGGCAACTTTTTCATTCATATGACCTTTTGAGCTACTTGTGGAAGATGGTGTTAGAATTATGAGATCTTTAGGAAAAAAAAAAATCTTACTGGAAGGGTCTCTGGCCTTAAACAGTGCGCATCGTTCCTCCAATATTTCCCCACAGCAAGTGCGAATCCCTCACGTCTGACAATTCTCACGCTCTCCTCCTTGTCTTACCTCAGTTGTCCTCTTCTGTATGGCCGCCCTCATTTTCCCAATCGGCTTCTACGTCAATGAGGTTGGAGGACAGCCATACAAGCTGCCCAACAACACCGGGGTGGGTTCCTCCTATGTCCTCTTCGTTCTGTCCATATTTTTCACCATCGTGGGCCTGCTGTTTGCTGGGAAGGTTTGCTTACCCGGCTGACGTACTTTACACACGGGAACTCTTGGCCATTTGGTGGCCGAAGATGCAGACTCTTTTCTTTTTTTTTCCTCTTCGTGTCCTCATGGGAGGCTTGGCACAACACTTCTGATACATCCGTCCATCTGTTTGCTCAGAGGGAGTGAGCGTCGTCCTGAAGGAGCGCACATGCAGGGGAATTTTCCAAAGATGGATTTAAATAAGGGCGTATTATCAACCATCTTATGAAGGAACCAGATAACCTCTCTCACCCCGTTTACAAAAACTGGGACAGGTATGATTGTAAAAAGCTGTTGTATGAGCAGCACAATCCAATCTGTAACAAATTCAGTGGCATTTTTGTATTTATTTTCTTGTTTTGTAATTCTTTTTGAGTAAAAAGTAATATATTCCAGTGCATAGCAACCATTAACATGTAGGGATCAAATTGCCTTATAAATGTGCATTTGTTTTGTGCTTTAGTTTAGGATTTGAGTGCACATTTTTCTTTTTTGTCATGGAAACAAATAGCTGAATACAGTGAACTCCCGCTATTTCACGACTAACTAATTACAGTTAAATCATTAAATACAATGTAAAGCATTCAATTCTTCACATTTTTGCTTCAATTCATGGGTATTGTCCTGCCACGTCTGGCCACCTGGGGGCAGTATAATTCAAGCATAGTCGATGTACAGTCACTCTTAATAAAGGATAAAGAATACTATATATGCCTGTGAGCATTGTTATATTATCGGTCTACATGTTCCCCCGCACTTTGTATTCAAATGTCAATTTCTTTAAAAGCGCAAAAGGGTGCGATTGCAAAAGCCGATACCAGGAATATGTGGGGGTTCACTGTGTTACAGAAAAGTTTTTTTTTTTTTTTTTAGTAAACACTTAAATAAATATATTTTCTGTGTCATAATGGATGTGACTCAGGTGTTGTTGTTTTTTAAGTTCAAGCTACAGTGCATTGCACATACTCTTTTACTCTGTATAATATATATGTATTCATTAGGTCCATAAGGTTGAATTGAGTCAGGTTATTGTGTTTTCTGTATCTGTAATGAGGCCAAGCCTCACCACATCCTCACACCTACTCCCCCTCCTCTTTTTGTCTGCACAGGATCTTAAGGTTGCCATGGGAACATCATAGGATATGGCAATAATGTATCTTTATGAAAGGATCCAGCAGCAGGAATCCAGTTGTCTGTGAGTGTGTTGTGTTTGTGTGTGTTAAAGTTCCCGTGTAACGTCGCCGTTCAAAGTTCTCTTTGACGTTGCCCGTGAATGCGACAGACACAAACATGGCTATTTTAAGGCCGGCGAATTGTTTCATGCGAGCGAGCCAAGTGAAGTGAGAGCACATGGAAACAGGATTTATCTTTATCTGCTCGTTTATTTGCTTATTTTCTCAAGCACAGACAAACACACAAAGCCTTTGATTGGGTTTGGCGCGTATGGGGAAAAAGAATGTGAGCGACAGACTTAATGAAATGTGTGCAACAAATGTGTGTCACTTCTTATTGAGAATTAGCAGTATGACATACTCAGTTGCAACCCTGCATTGTGTTTGGAAATGTTGGGAGGACAACAAAATAGGGTAAATATCTCGCATGCATGCTTTCTTCTGTTAAATTATTTCCGAAGTAATTATCTGTCCCCAACTGTGTGCTTGATGCTTCTGATGCCGAGGCAGGTTAGGGTCATGGTTCACCTCAAGTGGGTGAGCTTTGAAATGGCATCTGTTCTGCCAAGTGACTCCACAAGGGGGCGCAATATGTCCTTATGCAATCCTTTTGAAACTGGGATGTTAAATTTACAAGACATCGGTAATCTAATTGAAGCGTTCATTCCATTTACGCTTATATATTTACACAGACATGCTGAACAAAAGAATCTGTTTATATAAAAAAAAAGAA
Organism: Syngnathus acus; assembly: GCF_901709675.1. Classification (NCBI taxonomy): domain Eukaryota; kingdom Metazoa; phylum Chordata; class Actinopteri; order Syngnathiformes; family Syngnathidae; genus Syngnathus; species Syngnathus acus. Next base: position 4,187,896 of record NC_051103.1, on the reverse strand, counting down.
CAGATTTTGTAGTAAGAGTGTCAGCATAAACGGGTGAAGCAATAAAAACACATCGGGGGGGAAAAACAGATTTTGTAGTAAAAGAGTGTCAGCATAAACAGAGGTGAAGCAATAAAAATAGGTTGAATGAATGAAGACACACAAAGTGACACAAAAGTCAAAATAGATACAGAAATGAGACACCAGTGTACTCCATTAGCTAATCTTCACTCTGAACTGACTTGATTATTTCTGCTCTTTTCTCACTGGCTGTCTCCTTAAACTTTTGGATGGCCTGGTTACAGGATTTTTTCTGCAAGTGGAAGAAAACATGGCATTAGATACACACATGTTTACATTCATACATTTATAAAATCTCATTTCGAGTAACATACAACTTCAAAAGTGTGCTTCTCCAATTGCAGCTTTAAAATCTCCTCCACGGTCAGATCTTCCACGTTCTTCTTCAGGGCAATGAAGTGACATGAAGGTGAATGGGATTTGTGCTCCTTCCTGTCAAATGGAGACACAATTAAGCAGTTAAGGAAGCAATCTTAAACATTGAAGGTACTTTTAGACAAAGTGTTTGTACATTGTGTTGTTTTGTACATGTTGCTGCTTTTAAACACTTGGATTGCAAACTTGCATGGCTCACGTATTTTGCTGTGTAAGAGCAGAGTACCAAAAAGCTGCTGAGGTGTGGAGAGCAATATAGCAATGTATACATCTTACTCTGGGTCATCATCGGGCTCCCAGCCTTCCAACTCTTTAAGGCAAAAGAAACACATGGCGACATCTGGGCTGTTATCCGAAGGCGTATGTATGAAACCAGCCTTTGCCATCTGTGGAAACGCATGATTAACACATTTGATTACATTTTTGTTTTAAACTTGTTGCTATTCAACAGCTACGTGGTTAGCTCAGGGCTCAACAACAAATACTCACGTTTTCCGGCGTGCAAGCGCAGTCTTTGTCGAATGGCCACCCCTCAAATGTCTGCAGCCTATTCTCGTAAATGTACATTTTAAAGATATCGTTGTGAAACGGCTCCATTTTACGTAGCTTTGCGATTTTTGGGGGGGTGAATATATTTTTCGCCACTAAGGTTTTCAAATCCCAGTCCTTTAAAAGTACGCGTTTTGATTGGATGATGCTTTCTTTTTCTTCAAGGTGTAAAAACAGACGCGCATTATGATTATTGCCACCTAGTGGTCAATCTGCTTCGAGTTGAACCAAAGCATTTTATGCAACATTATATGTAGTAGTTTGAGGGGAAAAAAGTATTTTGACATTATTTTGGATTAATTTTAATTATTACCTTTATTGACAACAGACATATTTCCTGTTGTTCTTAAAGTGATCCATAAATAGAACTGAGTTCCGTTGTTTGGTATCAGGTCAAATTCCAGAGGGAAATGTTTATATACGCTCTGAGCTTTTGCAACAAGCAAAATTGTAGTATTATTAGGCCGTATCAAAATTAATGTAAACGACGTTCTTTGGCGTAATGTTAACGACTATCCAGTCGGTGGCAGTAATGAGTCGAACTGCTATTTACCAACTGACATTAAACACCAGAGAAAGAATGTTCTCAACTGCTATTGGTCAGAATTCGACGCGCGAAATCATCCTGTGTCGACAACCCGGACATAATCGACGTCAAATTTTCTAAATATATTAATTGCAAATCGTGAATTGTGTCTAATTCCACCCACGTTTAATTTTCTCGAGTTGCGGTGATGCAAGGCAGGTGCGCAGTTGACACGCTGACAGAGTTTGGCTTTTCTTCAGCGTCAAGCACCCTGAGAGTGGGCTCCCATGTATTCCTTTGCACTGGAAGCGACGAGGTTTATGTATACAACTACCAAGACAGACAATTGAAGGCAAGTTTAGGATGTGTTTTCATAATTTCTCAAATTCTAGAGGACATTTTATCCCACAATAATGCCACAGTTTTGGGGGGCAAGCAGTGATAACGGGTCACTGTTAAAAATGACCCATAGAAATTGAATCGGCTCAATCGATACAATCACCCAGCCCCCGCTAATAATTCAATTCCTCCAGGTGGTCTTCATCTTTCCTGGCCCTGTGAGAGACCTGGTATTGAATGAAGACAAGCAGACCCTCTATGTGGCCTGCTGCAGTGGAGTTTATGGAATCTCTTTCTCATCTTTCCCCTCCAGGTGAGAACTTTTTTTTCCATATATCACTGGCCTGCACACTACTACAACTGCTGTTTATTGATAATCATCTTTACAAGCGGAAGGGTGCAAGACAATATTCATGAAACGTCATGGATGTAATTATGGTTGCGTGGAAAAGGGAATAACATTTGGGAAATACTGCCCTAATGCAAGTGATTTCTGTTCACCTCAGGGTTCAAAGCTTGGAAGCATCCTCTACTGTGCCTCGTGTTAATGTATCCCCCAAGCAACTTGTTATCAGAGAAGATGGAGTATTAGCCCTACTCGTGATCAACTCTGTGCTGCTGAACCTCAAGCGGACAAAAACATCCTGGCTGTTGACGCGCTACAAAATAGCTGAAGTGTCAAAATTCAGTGGCTATGAAACACTTGGTTCATTTAAAGTGCCATTGATATCAGACTCAGATGAGTCCGGCGAAATGAGGCCAGTGCTGATTTGTGTCCACTCTGCAGATTCACCATCCTCGTCGAGCTTACCGAGTGGTCACGTCTCCCTCGAGCCGGTCCTCTTCAAACTCCTATTCGGGATTGACGCTTCCCTAGCCAAATCACCGGTTGTTTTCTGCGGTCTGCCGGACGGCCGTCTGTGTTTTGCCGCTCATCGTGTTCCAGGATCACAGCTCAGAGTCCTCCACAGCCTCGAGCAGCCTGTGGTGTTTGTCGGTTCACCTACCGGGACCCGACCAGAACCGGTAGGCTGTTTGGTGGCACTGGGTGAACAAGGCAAATTTGTGCTTGTCACATCCAAACGAGCAGGACGGGAAGGAGGAGGCGTCAGAACTGCTTTTACCGAGGTGTGTGTTCCTGGACCTGTGGTGTGTGCCTGCCTTGATAGTTGCTGCCTTTACTACAGCACTGGTTCAGACTTGCTGGGTCTGGATCTGTCACTCGCTTTCACTGAAGAAGCAGGATTGCAAAAAGGAGCTGCCGCCTTTCCGAATGTCATCAGTTTAAATGTGTGTAAGGTCGTAGCCTTGACCGGACATGCAAAGAACGCTGAAGGTAAGAAAACTCAGAGTCATGGAATTTTGACATGGAATCACTAAGAACCAAAGGTAAAAATAAATTCAGTTCTGATGTTGTGACTCAAAAGTGCATTTATGTCAAATATTTCTGTATCAGGTCAAGTTCAGCTGCTAGGACTGTCCTGCAGGGGGCAGCTCCGAAATATTAGTTTGCCTGTCGGATTGCAAGATGGCGGATCATCCCATCTTCCCTCGTCGCACGTTGGCCGTAGCATCAAAGATGTCCTGTCAGCTATTGGAAATGTTTCTAGAAGGTATGGATTTTCCACATTGCTGCCGTGGCATTGAGCCAAATTTTAACATGCTGGGGAAAAAAAAAAAAAAATCAAATGTGTCATTAAAAATTCAGTTAACTTATTTTTCCTTTTAGAGCATCAGTGCTGAAAGCATCAATCAAATCCAGAAACCAAACCCTGAAAAAGCTGAATCAGGTGCTCAACATCAGCTTCTTATTGAAAGCTGGAGCAGACAGTGGGACGCTTCCAATCCAATGTCACGCCACTACCAGCTGGATCACTTTGCTTCAAAAAGACTCTTTGAATTTGAAATGCATCCTGGAAAATGGAAGTTGTCATATTCTGGAGCAAGGATGGACATTAAACATCACCGCATCTTCCCTGTGCAATTCCACCAATGAGGAAAGCTCTTCTACACATTATTCATTCCCTCTTCAGAATGTTCAACCATGCGAGAAACTGGAGATTTCCCTGCCATTGGCGACTGCAGAAGACTCATTGTTACCTTGTAGCGTCTCCTTCTCCCTCACTTTCTCCCTCTCAGACCTCCTTGAAGAGGAAGCAGCGACGCCACTTCCAGATGGCGGTCTTGTCAGTTTACCGTTGAACACGCTGGTGGTGGATTGCTTGCACGCTCTGAGGGTGGTCGGTCCGTCAAAGCGAAACGTTGCATCTCGACCATACGACGTCACCACGGCGGACCCCATCTGGGCGCTTTTAAAATCACGCCGTGGCGAAGAATGGAATGCGGGGAAGCATCAGCATTCTATGACGATTAAGGTGTCGTCGCAGTTACTAAGGAACGTGTTGAAACCTCCAGAGGGGAGATCAAAAGGGATACCTTCAAACGTGTGTGTCACGCTGCTGGACTGGCTTCTCTGTGAAGGCCACGGTGGTGTGAAGATGCAAGGAGACAAGATGGCCATCGACAGCTCTGTCGTCCACGCTCGAGCACCAAACGGGCACACAATAAAGCTGACGGCTAAAGAGGTCACATGCACATTTTGTTGCTTTAATATTGCAAAAGGCATTTTATCTGATTTGTGTTCTGACCCCGAATTATTCTTTTAGCCTGGAAAAATGCCAGTTGCATGCCTGATGGGCTTTGGCTTTCTCATCCAGGTTGCAGAGGACGGTGCGGTGGAGAAGGAGTCCCTGGCCATCGTGGAGCTTCAGGTCGAGAGCTGCTCATTGGGAGCTGTGTGTGGAATGCATCATGCAGTCTTGCGGAGAATACAGGTTACAAATGCACCTTTGCATTTTGGACCGAATGCAGGAAGTAGAAATCTAATGAGTGGCCCAAAAAAAAAAAAAAAATTCTGAGTATATTTTGCTGCCTTTCAGAATCAACATCTCTTTTGCCTTTGATACAGAATTTGTTGCAGAGGGTGCCTGAAAGGCCTTCTTCCACAATCAGAATGCAGAATTTACGTATGAGAGAAGCCCTACAGTGCGCTGAGGTAAGATTTCAATAAATTGTTCATAAAATAAAAAAACTGCAAAAACTCACTTCCCAAATTATTTGTAATCATAGTTACTAAATGTTTTACCGTAACGTTCATCACTAAACATTTTACTCATAAATACAAGATCTGTTTTTGTCCATCTGATTGTCAGAAAATGTTGCAGCAGCTCCGGCAAAGTCGAGTCTCCTGCAATTTTGGTGAAGGCATGTCCACGAGCAAGGTGACGTCATGTCTTCTCAGTGTGTATGAAGCACTCAGAGAAAATGAAAATTCTCTGCTTATTATTTAACAACTACCCAAGTATACTGTCTACATATATTGTAATTGGGCATATGAATCATTTGACAGCAATAAAGTGTGTCTTCTGATAACTGTGAAAGAACTTCCATAAAGAAATCCTGCTAAAAATAACTTTTAACAAATGAGACGCAATTTAAAAAAAAAAAAATATATATATATATATATATATATATATATATAATAATAAAAAAAGAGACCACACTTAAACGATGATCTCTGGTGACTCATACATCAATATTCCGTTAGGGGGCAGCATATTACTGTCAAATGTGTTTATCCAGGCAAAGTCAGCAAAAACATGTTTGTAGTAAATAAATAAATGAAGAGATTGAGACATCACACAAAAAGCTTTGATCATAAATTAGAAAAAGAAAGAAAAGTGCAGTATTGTCTTCATTGCAAAAGGAAAAACCAAGCATAGGAAATGATCATTGCACTTTGTCATCGGTAATCATAACACTGGTTTGAGTTGATTAAAATCCAACAGGTACAAGTGAACTGTAGGAACGTGCTATAGTTTCACCACAATTTCTAGTCAAATATCCATCGCTACTTTGTCCACATTCCCACCAAGGGAAGAAAGAAAAAGCTGTGATTATTTAATGTAGTGGGAATGAGTGTTAATTACAGTCCAGTAGAATCTACTCTTTCTCGAAACCTGATCTCATGTGCTAATAAACTCCGTGGGCCACTTGTACCACACTAATGAGGACTCTGTCTAAAAGGTGACCTCCATTTTCCCTTGACAGTCCCTGTGTCTTTCTCAAATGACCCCCCACGAGCGGGAGGTGTCATTACACTTTCCTTGAAGAAACAGCGAGCGGGGAAATAGACTGCTTGCTCTAAAAAATATGCTAAAGGTTCCATCATGATGTGAGGCATTTGAAAACCTGCTAATTGGAATAAATCATAAGGGCCTCCATCCATCCTCCATCTTGTACCTCAAACTTCAATTTCTAGGCACTGCCGTCTCCATGACAACAGAACCAACAGCGAGGTCACAGGTACGTTTTCTCCCCCCTTTTTTATTAATACTCCCACAAAGCCGAGCTGTTCAAGCTGAGTCCGTCTGCTTTCAGCGTGCCTCCCTGGTCGCCGCGCAGATAGTGGCCGCTCCTGCTGCGAATGGCGAGGCGGCCGCGCTCCGGGAGTTCCACGCCGAAATCTTCGGGCACTTCACCGTCCGAGCACACCAGCCCGCTACTGTTGACGTACCAGAAGCGACCGGTCGCACCTGCCGGGGTAAAAACGATGCATTACAGCACAGAATGATGGCCAACCATTTCATTTAAACCCAATTTGGCGTGCTGACCTTTAATATGGTAGGCCCCGTTGCTGAATTGCAGACTGAAGATGTCGTAAACAGATCTGCTCGCATCCAAAGTGTTGGAGTTCTTGTGGTGGCAGATGAAACCATTCTCACCTCGGAGGATCAACGTGGGCCGGTTGGTTAGTTTCAAACTCAGCTGTTCGTCCTCCCCTGACAAAAAAAAAACAGCGAATTTACTCAAAGACATAAATCTGAGATGAGATTTTGTAGCGAATTTAAAATCTCACCTATAGAATCACTGACAGCTAGCAACTGTCCATTCTTCTTGGTGCAGATATATTTACCATTGTTTGCTTTTAATGCTATCTTGTGACCAATCCACTCCATTGCAAACATGGTGTTAGCTGAACTGCATAAAATAAGAAATATAATTTTCTTATTTAAAAAGCCCACTGATTGAACTTAATAAAGAATGAGCACACCACTCACACTTGCGTGGCTGTACTCTGGATGCCTCCGTGGTCCACCAGGGCCCAGTAGTTGCCACGGCTGGTTCGAAAAGTACACTTGTTGCTCTCCTTGTCCATCTCCATCTGAAACGTCTCCGTATCCGTCTCGTCTTCCTGGTTGGCGGCGAGGCTTACGCCTGGGAAAGAAAAAGCAAAGTTCCCGTTTAGTGATCAGAGCAGAGAGTAATGCGACAAGTCACATGACCACGAGACAGACAGATTGTGCAGGTTTTAATTAGATGCATTGCGCAATATCCCCCATGAATATTACTAAGCTCTTAACAACAATCCGCTTATCTCTCTCTTCTTTCTGGTCATCCTTCTCTAATAATCTCTGTAGCTCCTCACCCCTGACCCCCCCCTCCCTCACCCCAACCCCCACCTTTGCCCCACCTTTGGGGCCTGCCTATCTGCCCTCTTTCACAGCTGGGTTTCGGATATAATCAGCTTTCGAGTGCTGCCCGTCTAGCCCCTCAATCTCCTCAATAAAAGAATCAAGCAAAAAAAAACAGGAAGAGCGCTGGATTTATAGGTCCACACTTAGCAGGATGTGCAGATAATTGGCAACGCCACTCAACTCTCAAGAAAGCGATGATCAAATGTAGGCAGAACAAAAATGAAAGTGCATTTATGTTAATAAGCTAATTTAGGAAAGGAAAGAAGGGCTTTTCCAAAGCCTGAAAGCTTATATTATGTATAAATGTATTACTTGTATTCAGAGGCGAGATTTGATTTAAGAGGCAAAAAAAAACCAAAAAACTGGTTGCTATTTGAAAAATGTTGACCTTGGACATTTTTAAACTAAAATAGTTTTGAGTGAAGAAAACCACCATGTGCCTTGGCTCAGTAAAGGTAAAGAACACTGCTGTATTTTCTCAGCACCATCACGCAATCTATAAAGACAATATGGATGCAAATGGAGATGAATCTAATATGCCATACTATCACATCTCCCTTATTATTTCAGCAGATTGCATTTATTTTCTGATTTTTATTTATTTTCTCTCCCCTAGGTGGATTTTGATTTCAATTACATGTGGAAGAGAGACAAGTGAGAGTGTGACGACACGCGACAGAGATGTCACGCCCGCTCTCTGAGCTACCTGGACACGTTAATGCCCATCTTATTAACTCGTGATGAATCAGGCATCAGTGGGGGAGTTCGTGTGCAGGCGTGACTCATCATTGATATGAGGTACGTATGTCTGAAGCAGAGTGGCGGCCATGCCAGGTAGAAGGGGGGGGGGGGGGGTTACTTTCATATAGTCTCCTCCATCCTGAGTCAATGTCATGCTTTGTCTACCTATTCCATGTGTCCATTTCACACTAATTCAACCCAGAAATGATCCTCCGTCAGGGCTCAGCTGGACCTCGCAGCCGGTATGCCGTCAATGGACGGGAGGACTGAGGAGGAAAGAGATTGGATACGCTGAAATCTGAGGAACCAATCTGAAAAATATCAAAAGCTGTGCTGATGGCCATCGCAAGGTTTGCTCAAGCATACACAAGAAGAAGAAGGCCTCGCCGTCGCAGCCGCGATCGGCTTTCAGGTACGTAAGTTCACTTTCCTTGTTTACAATCGGGCCCTCGGATAGAATCTTAGCATGCTCCTCCGTTTTGGGACGCCGCCCCAGAACGGTCTTGTCCTACCTGCAGTCTGAAAGTGGAGCAGGCCCAACTAATCCATCAGCTCTGCCATTTATTATTAATGGCAAGCTGATGCCACTAACCCCCCCCCCCCCCCCTGCCTCTCTTTATTTCTTCTTTCCCCCAATCTACTATCCTGCTCTTCTGCATTTGGGCTTGCTTTTCATGTTGCTCCTTTCAGTTCCACTTTCTTCCTTGGGTCCGTGTGAGCATTTGGATGGAAAAATAATCTTTTGCTCAGGCAACACGATAAGCGTAAAAAGCCAAAATGAATAAATAATGAAAGACTTTATTGTCATTATCTTCAGCATCTCTCATCTTAATAACATCAAAAGCCTCTTTGATTACTGGACTCGCTGAGTCCATTAGTAACAAGAAGGCGCGCAAAGTGAGGTCCGGTGACTGACTGCGGTTCTTAAGAATCCCCAAACATGTCTACTCCCTTGTCCGCTTTCCCTTTCACCTCCGTCTCCTTTTATCATTTCGTCGAGCAGCAGACGTACGCTTCTCCGCTTCTCTCCACTAACTCAACAATTCCTTGTGGCAAATGAGTAAGACGCATCATAACCCATTTTTGACATGCGTTTGGGAGATTTTGGTTCAAGCCTGGATTTATATCCAGTGCAGGAGGTTTCATGCTAGCATCGGTTGAAGTCGTAACTGTATTTCCATTTGCGTTATGGATTGTGTTCCACCTGACTGTATTGTTAAACGAATACCGCTATGGGCAAATATTTATTTGCAATGCAGTGTGGGGGGGGGGGAACTTGCGCTCAAGGGCCACATTTGATATGGTTGGATGGACATTCATAGATGAAGGTAAATAAAATAGAATATTAATACATATTTATATTTCCGTACTCTCTGTAGCGTAAATGCATTGCCTACTGCTGATCTAATATACTTTTTTCTATTTTTTTTTTGCTGCTGACCCCTTCATGAGCATTTTCCGTCATATTCCGCCGTATTGTTAGGGAGTCAGCGGTCAGTGGGTTAGGTTAGATTCGGTGACTCAAGAAGCTTTTGACCAAAGGGAGGGCGGGGGCTTGTGTTTCTGAAAGCAGACGCTCTCTTTACCTTCCAGGAACAGGGGACTAACTTCATTAATAATTCAACACACTTCACCCCCCACCCACTCGCCACAGCGGGACATTATGTTAGTGTGTGCGGGCCTGTGTGATTGCGAAAGATGAAGCTTTTGTTTGTGCGAGGAAAACCTACTGTAGGCATGATGCAAGGATGGAAATTTACACCCAATGTGCAGAGAGAGCTGCGGCGGACTCTCTCGCCATTTCCAGTCCTTCCCTTCAGCCAATCAATCTTAACGCGCTCCCGGTCATTTGGTTTCTGTCGGCAGCCCCCCCTTCGCTAACAATGAACGGGGGCCAGATTGGGTTTCAGCAAGCCGGGGTGGAGTAACACGAGCCCGCAGACAAGAATCTGCAGCCAGTGGCTCAGCATGCTGACAGTATGCTAATCCATCCCCAATCAGACCAGCGCGTGCCTTTCAACCCTCAGCAACCAAACACTTAGCGAGCACTTGTAGCGCACTTCTACTTGGGTGTAAAATGAGCCCCGCAATCGCAATCTTGAGTTTTGCACACGCATGAAAGAAACGCGGCCTTGTTTGGGACGAGAATGGACTTTGAAGCTGATGCGGAGCAGCTGTAATCCATCAACGGTGCGCTGCGCTGCCATGTCCGCCCTCGCGCTGATCAAATAACCCCACTTCAACTGCCCTGTGACAAGACCAAAGCGTAAATACATAATGCAATATCAACACAATTCTGCCACGCGCAATATAGGTTACAAGCAGCTGTTTCAAAAGGCCCAGCAGGAAAAAAAAAAAAAAAAAAAGCAAAGCGCGTTAACAGCATTAGCCAACAACGCCACTACAGGGAAAGCCAGACTTTTTTTTTTTCTTCTTCTAAAAAAAATAAAGTACATTTCTATGATTGATTAAAGGACTCGGAAAACAATGCTGTGCTTTCACACCTCGGAACAACACAATTAGACGTCGCATGTGTCAGAGTTTCATTCATTCTAGTATCACGGTGACCGCACACACATTCACGATTGGCAACTTCACCTTTTCATGTCCAAGTGATACGTCTCGACTAAGAGGCTTTGTATGTAAGGGGTGCTTTACCTACCTTGCCTCATGGAGACGTGTTTCCCATTGGCTGCCGTCAGAACCACTTGCGGTTGGCTCTCCTCCAGGTCAAATAGTTCATCTTTGCCCGGTTTGGAACAGCGGCCGGACCTCAAGGTGCCGCTGGGGCCCATGGGAGACAAATACTTCCCCTCACAGTCTTTGAAAGCCAACTTTCCACATTTGAGCTCCAGCGTGTACGTAGTGGTCCTGCCGCTTTGCTTCACCAGCTTCCCATCATTGCTGAGGAAGCGGCCGTCGCAGGTCTTCAGGCAGTACTTGCCGCTCTGGTAGACGAGGGTCAGGATTGCGGCCACCCCCCAGGGAATGTTCATATCCACCGAGATCTCGCCGTCCTCCGCCAAGAGATGGGCGTAGCGCTTGCGGGCCACCGACAACAAGTTGGCCTGCGGGTGCAGAGCCAGGTGCAGCACCCACAGTTCGGCGTCTGTGACACCTTGAGCGAAGCAGGACAGGTAGTCCCTGGAGCCGCCGAAGAAGCGGAGGTGCTGCTCGGATTGAAGAGCCCAGCGACCGTCCGACTGGGCCGCGATGAGGAAACGGCATTCCGAGTGGCGGCCCTCCGCCTCGCAGCTCACCTTGCCGTCCTTGTCGGAGGCCAGGTAGCGCCCGAGGTGGCTACGCAGGTACACCACCCTGGTGTCCTGAGACTCCTGCTCCAGAATCCAGATCTGCTTCTTCTTCATGCTTGGAGCTGAAGCATTGAGCTGACAGACAAAGATAGCAAAGTGTTAGGCGGCACCTGTCATGTTTTCAGGATGGTCCAATTCGATTGCCTTTAGCCATGTCGCCTAGTGAATGATTGGACTTTTGATTATTATTTGTATTCAATTAATTAATTCAGCAATTAATTGGATTTTTTTTCCCCAACCTTAAAGCCAAATCTCTCAGCTGTGAGGTAGCAGCCTTCGTGGTTGATCAGACCAAACCGAAGCGTCAAAGCATGATTCCCATTGGACGGCATCTCGACCTACAATCAAAAACACAAGATAGATTATATAAACTTTCTCCAAACTGTTTCCACAAAGCTGAACGCATAAAAGTTGTGGCCAGCAGCGTTCATGCCGCTTGTTCCCAATTTTCTTTGCCCTTTGTTTGCCGCACTTGTCTAACTTCAAATAATTCTTTCAATCCGTAGTGGGAGAGAAAACTAAAATTCCATTTTATAAATTAATGGAAGTTGTTACAGTTAATTGCAGCGCTGACAAGGTAGATTTCCTCCATCCGACAAAATTACCAATGACTCATGCTGTTGTGGGAGAATTAGCATTTAATTTAGATTTATTCCTTTCTTTGTAGCACTCTGCTAAATCAACAGGGGCTGGGGGGAAAAAAAACGAATAGAGGTGATGTCATGGGGAGTGATGAAATGCAAACATGACTAAGACAGGAAATCAATTCATTAAGGTACAGCGTCGAAAGCACTCCAGAGACCGCCAAATTCCGACCCCCACCCATGGCTTTCGCGATAGTTTTCCAGCCGCAGCCTCCTAATTTACTTACTGTGGTTTTGTGGCTTCCTCGCTGCTGTTTCTTCAGCTCTAATTCCGGCTCCCAGATTTAAGAGTCTTCTTTCACCAAATGACCTGTTGTAATTCCTGCTTTGGTTTTCCACCTTCCCTCCCAGCCTCCACTTGCCTAATCAGGTTAGTCGCGGCGAAGGCTTGAGTCAAGCCCCTCGGCGGAGAGCCTGTCGTCGGTCTCTTGTGCCGCGTGGACTCATTTTGCTCTCGACCGCTTATCTCCTCATCTTCAGCGTGCCGCCTCCCCCTCTCGCCTGTTGAACCCGTCCAGCTTTTTTGACTGCTTCACTCCGAAGCTTCATTTGCTCGTCGTCTTCTGCTCATTTTCTGAACTTGAGCTTGGTCTACCAGGTTCTTTAAGTGTGACCAAGAGGGAAGAACATCCTCAACCATCCAAGTACTCCTTTTTCTCCAATCATAAGGTGTCCATCACAAAAGGATGCCTGCCTTTGTCACCTTTCCCATCTCGCTATGCTTTGACTCCTCTGCTCTTTTTCGCAACTTTTGCTCTGTTCTTTACTCTCTGGCACATGAAGACAAGTCACAGGCTGATAGTAACCAGAGCACTCCTTGTGCCTGCTCTTCTCCAGCTCCCCTTACCCTCTAACACAGAGGCTTTAGTTACACACCTTCTCTGATTGCACACTCCCTGGATCAGTTCTAATAGGACCAAGTAGCAGACTTTTGTGTACCCCTCCAACTCCCACCCTATGCGCGTGCTTGTGTGTTAGTGCGTGTAATCAGCTTCTCCAATCAGCCGATTGTTAGACTTCTTCGTCGGGTAAACAACCGTGTCTCTTCCCAAAACCTTTTAATCCTCAACCCAATCATCTCAACGTGGCTAATCTACCGCCGATGCCTCACCCGACGATTTGGCGACGCACATTTGCACGCACCATAGAAACGCCTATGTGAAGTCAGTAAACACCGACCGCCCCAAGATTCAGGCAAGATTGGAACCCAAAACATCAGAACAGCGAGCCAGGCATGCTAACCACTAGGCTGCATGGCAACCGCAATTAATGAGGAAAACAGATGATACATTTGAATGCATTGAATCCTCCCTTGTCATGACATCCACACTTGTGATGTTTGCGGTTGAGGTAACAAAAACACTGCACAGAAAAAAAAAAGTCATACAGCGTTATTGTCATCAGCGCCATTATTTTCATTACTGTTACTATTATCACTTCCACTGTAATTCCCCCTCATGTGTGTTCTATCTCACGCGCCATTAATTCAGACCGTGCGGCCCTCGGGGGCCCGCGTCATCGTCTGCTGATGTGCCGGCGAGCCCGCCGCTGTCGGCACGCGGACGCCTGTCGATAGCCTGCCAGATGTTTTTTTTCTTCCCTCTTTATTGTGCGAGGTGGCCGTGCCAGGTTCACCGTGGCAACCGTGTGATGGTGCTTTATAGGCCATTACATCGGCCCTCTGATGACACTCAAATAGCTATCATTACACCTCCTCCAAGGAGACACAGAGCAGGGAGGGGGAGGAGAGTGGGGGGGGAAAAAAGAGGTAGATGAGCGGGACCAGGAAGAAAGAAGAGAGGGCAAGGCAACGAGATGGCGAGGGGAGAAAATCTGAAAGGTGAACGGTGGAATGATGGCATGAAATTGCACGGGAAGACGGGATGAGAGAGAGAGGTGGGAGTGACCGGGAGGGAGGATTCAAAAATGACCGTTTTGGAGTTAACAGCCTACAGGCCTTTTTTTTCCTCCCCTATTAACTTCTATTCTGCCATTACTTGGGACTGCGGGAGGCTGGCTCGCACCCCGCAGCGTCCCGTTATACTTCCACAGCCACCCCCCTCCGGTCCCATGTGTACACACCCACACGTAAGCTCCCCACACTCCTTTTCCAAATTGTGAACAGGAGATCAGCTGCTTATTTGGTTTTGTTTCTTCTTTTTCACTCGCCCTTTCTCTCAGTCCATCCATCCATCCGATTTCCGGGACAGAAGGATGTGACGTTTCCCACTGGATTGTTGTGCCCCACCTTGGTCCTATCTATTGCATTGAACCTTCTCCTTGTGATTTATTCTTCCTGTCAAACTTGGACTTTGCATCTATGGTGCCGTTTGTGCGTTCTTGCAGGTTGTAGTACCTACAGCCACCGCTGAGTGGCGGTATGAGCCTTGTATTCCAGCAGGCAGTCGTACGTGTGTGTGTGTGTGTGGGGGGGGGGGGGGGTCGCTATACTTTACTGTACATCTCTTGGAGGTGGAAAAAAACGGGAAAGAAGATTGATACTTGTTTCGTTACTGTTGGTGCCTGTGCGACTGCACAGCCCTGAGAAGAATGAATGAAGAAGCCCTTTTAAATGGCTGCTTTTAATGCTTGGCTTTTTAGTGGGGGTAGGAGCAAGTGGGATGGGGGGCTTACAGAAGCGAATCAAACCTGAAACATCAATGCAATTAAAACAAGGCTGTCGCGTTTGCACAACAGGAGCGCGTTTTTTTTCCCGTTTTTTTTTTACCCACAAAGTTATGTGTGAATTGAATGTTATGGTTTATTCTGCGCCGCATGCAATGCTTGCATTTCTCATGTGCTTTTAATATCACCGCTTGTCTTGCATGCTAATTTCATTATGATTAGGGAAAGGTTTAAAAAGCAGCTCCTGGTGTTCCTTTCTTTTAAATCTGTCCCAAGCGAGGCTTTGGAACAGTCCGGATGAACTGATACAATGCCTTTCTAAAAACAAACCGCCCCTGGATCATTCATTAATTCACATTTGGCTATTACAGTGCAGGGTTGTGTTTTATGGGCAGAGCGGTTCCTTCCTAGGTGACAGGAAGGAGTTAATATCAACGGGCTAAACGTGATGAGTGAGGGAGACCGGGACACACACTCAGCCAATCGGCGCAAAGATTAACACCTTAGTCGGCTCTTATTGGTCCAAAGCCTGATATTGTCCTTTGGCAAATCAGAGCCCACGTGGGGTGGGGACCCCTCATCCCACCGTTCATTGGCCTAGACTCCAAACTGGAAGCCCACCTCACTACACGATTGGCCTTCCCTCCCCGTAGAGCCCCTCCCCGGCTTGTTTTCCCTCCGCAAGGAAGGGAAATATCCCTCTCGCGAGCTCCGTGGGCTCGCTTGCGCTTCCTCGTCTCGGCGCCGTGGTCTCGCTTCACATTTATCAACATGTCACAGCGAGCCTCTTTAACGGCGACAAAGTACGAAATACACGACTACCGCGTGATATTTAACACTGAGTCAACACGGCATTCCGTCTGTGTTCACCTTACCTGAGGATGCGCACAGTTTTAGTGCATGATTTATGTCCTTGTGACATCACGTATATGTGACACACACACACGTCGTGACACGGCTAACCTTTAATGAGGTCATTATATTAGGAAAGATGAACAGGCAGGAGAACTTAATCCAATTAGTCTTTATAGCTACAGCATCCGTCCATTCTGGCATCCATTCGCACTTGAAATGAATCAACCATCCATCACTCGAGCATTCCTTCAACCATCTACCTATCATCCGTCCATGCAGCATCCATCCATCCATCCATCCATCCATCCATCCATCCATCCATTCATCCATCATGCATCAAAACAGCAACAGGGACTTAAGATGATTCCAATGACCTGGCAATTAAAATAACAAAATGCACCGCAAAACCAAAGTACATATGTAGAACCTTGACCATTTGCTCTTTAAACGTCCGAGGAAATCGTGCGTCATCGGAATATTGTTACTCACATGAGGGCATCAGCAATACACGACAAAAGCCTTTTTCCCCTGCACAGTATATGAAAATTAATCGCCTGATTTAGTCAGCTCGATTTAAGTCTATTAAGCACTAAAGCCTTGTAATGGTTGACCTTATAAGATTTACCAGTTTCAATTATGTTCTGTATTTATTGTTTGCTCGCTCTCACAACTACACTGCCCCTAAAGGCCTTAAACATTATTGCTATTTTAATCAAATGCGGGTCTTAAATTCCCACTTACTTGTTAAAAACGTGGAACAAAGTAGAAGATGTGTTTTAAACAGCAACTCTTTCAGGTTTGTTGTTGTTTTTTTTTTGCTTCAGTTTATTTTACACAGTTGCATTTTGTTAGTTCAAGTCAACACAAATGTTAGATACAAATTAGGAACTTAAATCAGTGATTTTTATTTTTTTGGTGGTGACATGAGTCAGTCAACCGATGCACTTTGCGAATTTTATCTGGCTTCTGATACTGTGTCAGCAGGGCGCGGCGGCTCTCGCCGTGTGGCGTCCCGCAGGAAGGGGACCCCGCTTATGTGTCCTGAGCGATTGTCGTCACGGCGATGGCGGCCATAGTGCTGGTTGCCAGGGAGATTGCTGGCTGCTTGTCTTGACCCGTCCCCCTTTGTGCTGTCACCGGCGTTATTGATGCACGCCGCTGCTTGCTATTGTGGGAGTGTAGGAGGGAGGGCGAAGAGGACAACGTTTAATGAGTTCAGGAGGAAGAGGGGCTCTCCCTCGAACCCCCCCCCATCCTTTGCCTCTCCTTCATTTCTCATGGGGGTCTGCCTTGTGTGAGTGTGCATTACGAATGGGGGTCTCTCGTTATCCATCATGGTAAAATGCACTTTGCTTTGCTCAAAAATGCTCACACACCCGAAACCCTGCATGCTGCTTTTATGGAGAGCGCTTGCAAAACATTCTCCTTCACCTCTTTGGGAACCGTAAACACACACTGTCTCTGTCTCTCTCTGACACACACACACAACGCTGCCTGAAGCTAGGGGCAAGATTAATAATGACCCATCTCCCCATAGACAGACCCAAATATACATTGTTTGAAGAGGGGTGGGGGGGTCAGGGGGGACAGGTACAGACAATGACGGGATGAGGAGAGGAAACTAAATGGTCATAACAAAGAGGAGGAAAATTGGTCTCCGGTAAAAAACAATTAGCCTTGTTGGGGCCTGTGAAACAGGTTATGTTAGTTAGAGCTAATTCAGGCCTCTGAAATTGCCCATCTCTGGTCTAGATTACTACCACCATGGTTTATTTTTTAAAATTACATTCTCTACAACAACGGTGCAGCTTGTTTGCATAACAAATAACCAAAAACAATACACGAAATGTGTTTTTCTCCCTCTCATCAGATTTCATTTGATTTAACAGTATAATATTGTGTAGAGTTTATGCATAAATGTTTCGTGTATCGCAGCTGTAAGGTGTCGGCAAACTCAAAACAAATGGATCCTGGAATGTGCTTGAATTTGACCTTGAAAAAGGTATATGAACCTTGTCTAAAGAGTGTAGAGATGGATGAGGAAGAATCCGAATTACACTCAACACACAAGCACATATATAAATATACACACACACACACACACATGCACACAAAGAGAAGCATCAGTGTGGATTAATGTCTTTGCCTCAACTATTTCATTTATTAATGTCAGAGGCCTTGGTGATGAGGGCATTTTTCAGGTTGCTAACCATTATTCCCCCAAGGCCCCGGGCTCCATAGGTTCTCTAAGCACCGTGTGTGTGTTTGTGTACGTATATGTGTGCATATAAATATACATTCGTCTACAGTAGTCTCACCAGCTTGTGAGACTATTGCTGTTTTTTTTTTTGCCATTGTTTTGCACACAACAACACAAGCCTTAGCAACTCCCAAATTTATTTTTGTCCTTGAAATGATGTTTTGTTCATTCAAGCGCATAGAATGTGCTGAGTATGCGGCAACCTATCATGACGACCTGAGAGAAACTCACAAGTGAGACAAACAACATCGTGTCTCGATAGACTTTTTTTCCCTCCTGACATTGTTTGTGGTGTGTGATGACATTAATAACGTGGCATTGATGCATTCTTTTTTTTTTTTTTTTCCATAAAATTGGCAAATTGGAAAAAAATGCACAAAAAACAAAACAGGGACTCAATATTTATTTATCAAAAAGCTACATGTTTTCTTCTAACATTCACATGAAGACAGCGTGAGTGTTTTTAAGCCAAGGCTCACGACTGAGGTGCTTAATACTGCAGCACAAGTTGTGAGTTAAACATGAACCAAGAATTTAATCAAACTTCCAAGCACCCTTTTGTGACCTCGCGTCAGTCAACACAAACACAGCGCCTATTCAAGATCCACATTCACAACCAACACAAAATCCAACATGCAACATGCTGGTGAAGAAAGCTGATCCAATGAGATTTCTTGGTGTTTCTTTCAGATGGGAAAATGGAGTCCACTCAGTCGGCCATGAGGTCACGTTGAAGACATGGCAACAATACAAGGAAACCCACGTGTAGTCCGCATGATGTTGCGCTCCCTTCAAGCTATTCAAGAGGTATGTTTTTATCTCGAATTCGAAAGTTGGGAGTCGAATTTCTCTGGTGCTGCACTGAGTGCTTGAATGGATGTGACAAGTAAAGAGAATGATAAGTATTCTGATGCTTATCACTCATATTTTGTTTGATGAAGAGAAGTAAACTGATTATATCTTTTAAAAAAAAAAATTGCTTTTTTTTATGCTGAGCAAAATGAAGTCATGTGTTTCGTATTTCATTTCCTTAGTTACTGTATGATTAGCATCTCTTTGTTCAATGAACTGCAAATTCTGTTGCCGATACCCACAACATGCGAAGAATACGCAAGTTGCTGCTAGCTAGTTAGCTAGCTTTACACATATAAACATATTATCCTATGTGTGTGTTGATTTGCGTTTTAATTCTTTTTCTTTTCAAAATTTCCCTTTTGGGGCTGGCCCCTCTGAGGTGGATGCCCGGGACTGACGGACCCTTTGCCCACCACTGCCTGTCGCCCAGCTCACCCCCATTGTAATGACGACAACAGAAAATGGATGAATGGATAATGACAATTTAATGACGGTATATTATATTGTATTATTCCGAGTCCTCAAATCTGCCTGCTTCATCTTCTGTGTCCTTTCTAAGTTTCCCTTTTTCCTCTCCTCACTGTAAATCTCTTTTCATCTGGATTCAAACAATATTATTTATTCCCCCACCTGCAACTTCATCTGTCTGACGGTCTGCCTGCATTTCCGGCCATTCATCCAGCATCATGGTGTTGCTGATGTGGTGCAACGGAGGTTGCATGGAGGGAGTAAATAAACAAAGCGGGGGCCAGGATTCCGAAAAGATCTTGTCTTTGCATGAATGACGCTCATTCATCACCGCCCTGCCTCTCCCTCTGTATTTCTTTTGTGTATGGGAGAAGATTTATCTTTAATTCTAATGGAGAGTCGAATGATGAAGGAGGGGAGGGAGCGCGAGTGGGAGATGAGAAATTATTAAATGTCACCTCCAGTTTGATGCCACCAGAGCCTGAGATGTCATCTTTGTTTGGTGGGCTTACAGTTTAGCTCTGGTCTCAGGGGCTGGAGAGCATCCCAAAATGTTGGTAATTTCTAGGAATAAATTCCCTCTCAAAAGCAATGACCAAAAAATGACAAATCAAACCAGTTGTACAGTTGTGATGCAAGAAAGGGCCATAGATATGTGAACCTTTATTTTGTCCGATTTAATTGTCATTACATCTTTGTAAGCGGTGGCGGTGCTAGCTAGAATCGCGCCCTGTAAGAGACCCCGCCCCCTTTTCTCCCAGCAACCTGATGCTCTACTTCCTGGCACACCTAGCATAATTTTTAAACAAAGTTGCTTTAGTTTTGACACTTATAACTAGTGTTGAACTTACCTCAACAAAATCAGCTGTTCCCGATTTGTCTCATCATAACTCAAAGTTGATAAAACACGTTTGCGGCCATGTCATTTCTAATCACTTTCCATCAACAACTAACTTAAAAAAAAAGATTTCCTATTTCCTTGACCTTGATGACCTCTCCCTCCACTGTTCATTAGCAAAATCCTTTAAAACACCCTGTCTCCACAAGGGGGCGCAAATTCCCCAAAGAATGCTGAATAAAATGCTGCCCTGTACGGATATACCAGAATGCTAGCTAGATAGAAAGATAAAGTACCCATCCACCATCTTTCAGCCACCCCACCTACCATTAGCAATTAGCTGGTAGTCCATAATGGATGCTTGTTTGCTATGTTCACCTGTCAGCCGATTGAATTAGCGCCTCCAAAAGTGTGTGCGTGATCATCTTAGTCCAGTCATAAAACACAGTTAGAAATGACTTCAATCCTGTTAACAAAACAGCACCTGAGTGCAGGCCGCTAGATAAATCAAAGGTGGGTCATCACCACGTCAACTCGAGGCGGTTGAGAATCATCGTCTTAAACAGCCGCATCATGGCTATGCAAATTAGACGATTTATCACAGGTATGCTTGGATGGCTGATTTCAGGAAGATGACAAAAAAAACAGATTTTTTGTCGACTCTTGCAATATTTGCTACGTGAGTCACTGATTCATCACACCAGTTGCAGGCTGTGGATTTTATACCTGGCCCCTCCAATGGGGATTTACCCGATTTAATCCATTTCTTAATGCCACCGCCATCATGTCGCAATTATGGAAATATAGCAAATATAGAAATCAATACTAAAATGCAATATAATAGCATGCATGAGTAGAGTGGATATTAAAAGTCTACACACCCCTGTTCAAATGCCAGCTTTGGTGAGACAAAAATAATAAGACGATTGGACAGAAAAAAGAATCTTAACACTGGATGGTGTGGGATTTAGACAAATGTTACAAAAGCAAAAGAACAGTCAGTTTGGAATAAATAAATAGAATTAGGTTGTAAATATTCATCAGTGCGGTAGTGTTAAAGCCTTACTGGCTCCTGTCCTGTCTTTGTACAGACAGACAGAGAGAGAGAGAGAGAGAGAGAGAGAGACATCCTCCAATGCTCACATACTTAATTGTGGTAATGTTTGACTTCACGGAATCTTTCAAAGCTGTCATTTTCCCACATGATACCGCCTTGTTTTCAATTACTTGGGAACACACGGCTCTTAAACACGTACACTAAGCAATACCTGTCTCATTGTGTGTATGTGCATGAGTCTGTATTCATGCTATTGTTTTTGTGTGAAAATGTGCGATGAACTAACTTTTTTTTTTTTTTTTTTTTAGCTCAACGCCAATGATGGAGGATGAGGTGCCTTTACGGTACGTTTTGATCAGTAACTTAAATTTCAGCTTTACTATCTGTGTGTTGTGTGCTTGCGTATTTGCACAAGCAGCGCAGGCTGTCAACAGCCAGTCGGTTGAAAAATTGAACATCACCACCACCTCATTTTTATACATGTCCGCAATAGTTTTTGGTTACAGTCACTGATCACACCTCATCAGCACTTATTGTGAATCTACGAAGAAGAATTTTGTTAGCGTGTCGACACACACAAAAGCACACACATTTGTGCGCCAGGCAGCTGAGCATGAGTCAACATTAGGGGACTAAGAAAAATAAAAAGCACATAGTCCACTCATTACGTGCTGAGCGGAACCCAGTCAACCAGATCAGAGGCGTGCGTGTGAATGAGAGTGATAAAGAGGCTCCAGCATGTGCGCTTGCAAATGTGTGCGTGTGTGTGTACTCATGTCAGTCATCTTCTTTGCACTGGTCCGCTGCTGGAATTTCAGTCAAATGATCAAGATTGTTCATATCTGTCCTGTAATCTTGTTGGTGTCAATCTCAGATCCAGAGTCTATTATGCAATGATACGGAATGAATGCTGAAACAACTTTCCCGTACTAGTATTTCGTTGATGAGTGTTTAGGGAGGTTCATCTTCTTCAACTGCTTCAAAAGCCACGCTCGCAAAGTGAACCTCCTATTTAGTCACAAGTGAAACTGATTAAAAATATGAGGCATAGAAGCCTTTTGTTCAGCGCATTTGCCGATGGAAATCTATTGTAGTGCTTGCTCTCCTCCCCCACCTGAGGAGGACGAATGGCGTCGCACAAAGAGCAAGCGCATTGACATTCCAAAAGCACAGGTTGGGGCTTTGGATACTTCAAATTTGAAATTATAATCGACATTGTCAATAAAGCAAGTCCCCTTAACCCGGCTCCCCTTTTTGCACACATTGCGGCCTTGTAAAAAGCCGACTTCGGCTCCTCCTCCGGCCGTATATCATTGCGCAAACATGCCCTCCGTCATTATGAGGCTGCTTGTCATTTTTCTCAGCAGGACGGTGCATCTCGCAGCGCTTCTCATTGATGCCTTTGATTGAACTTAAAGAGATTAGTTTAATTATCTCACGTAGGTGCCGTGAATAAATATAGCAGCGACTAGGAAGGAAGCAAGTGCAGAAAATGTTCATTATCTGTACAAAATGCAAATGTGCTTACTCAAATGGTAAGAAATCCAATTTTCTAGAAAAGGGATTTGAGGTAGAAGGCATCTTCTCAACCCTGGAACACACCCCCACCCCTCCCCACCCCGGTTCTGCTTTTTCACGAAGACGAGACTAAACGGCATGTCAGGCGGGGCCTCGACTCTTTGTAAACAGGCTGTGGGTCCGGTCAAGGCTGTGAGAAGAAAGGACAGGCGAGGAGGGGAGACAACTGAGCTTGTTTGCCATCAGGTGTGTGTGTGTGTGTGTGTGTGTGTGTGTGTGTGTGTGTGTGTGTGTGTGAAGATATCTCCAAACATTTGGACCCGGGAGATAACAACATGCCAGAGAGACGAGGGTGGGGGGAGCGAGAGATGAGTGTATTTCCCCAGGACCACCTAAGCCTCCTAATCAAGATATTCCCAATCTTACTCGTTTGTGTGTGTGATGTGTGTGTGTGTGTGTGTGTGTATCTGTGCCAAAGATAAAAGGCAGTGTATCAGAAGTGTCCCTCATCAAGCTTCCTCCTAGGTTAGGTTCATACTGCAGGACTTAATGGTTAGTTTGAATTGTTGGGTGGAATGTGGTGGTTTTTGTTTTGTTTTGCCTTTTTTTATTGTAAGCATTTTTAAAGTGACCTTATTGAAGATTGAAAGTGCCATAAAGAAATACAACCTTAAATATTTTGATTTCAAAATAATTGTTTTTTTAATTGTATAATTAAATAAAAAAGAATGAAAGAAACCCGTCAAATTCAAGTCAAATATTCACATTCACAACTTTGCACTTGAAACGACGAAAGCGAGGTGGCGCTAGTGTGCAAAGCGCCGTTGGAGAAACAGGAGAAGAAGGTTGCCATGGATTAGCGGACGTGACGTCAGGCCATTTGGTCAATTGAAGACCGGTGTGCACGGAAGTAATTATTAAATACAGGTGAAGCAAAATGGCGTCCTCCCGTGTGGCCACTTGGCGAGCAAATGTTTGTCGTTTGTTGCCGTTTCTCACGATGTGTTTTTGCTTGTTGCAGGATTTTCACACTTAAGGACTGCTACAGCGCTTGAGCAAAGCTCAGTAACGTCACAGTACACTTTCATTTCCTACAGGTGGGCTCTTTGGTTTTTGTGCCATTGTTTCGAATGTTTTTGTTTTTTTTAATGCTGGCCAGCTCATTTTTTTCTTTTCTTTCCCACGTGGTGGTTTTTACTGGGGGTTGAATGCAAATGTTTGTTTGACAAATTGTCCGCGTTTCTTGGTTCTGTTGAATATTGAGTGGTTTTATTCGACGTTTTCATGCAAACGTTTGGATGTGCTTTTTTTTGCCAAACAGATTGTTGCGAATTCTTATCAAAACCAAATATTCGTCCACTTTCGGTATTGGTCTACTCAAGGTTGACAAACTCATACCTAAAAAAAAAAAAAAACGTTTGCAAACATTTTTTCCCTCTGGTTTCCGCCCGTACGGGACACGCGCCCTCTTTGGACAGCTGAGCTCCATTCCGCCGATTTTGGACTGCAAACTTGGATCGTGTTTGGTCTCGAGGTAGGTTGCGTTTGGATAAGAAAATGTCCCGTCTTGTGCACTTGCGTCGCTCAATAAAACTGCCAATGAGTAATTTTGAGGTTATTTGTTAGATGTTAATTGACTTTACTCTGCCATAATGGCGCCGTCCGTGCATTAACTACGATGCTGCAACTACACGGCAGAAAAGAAAATGTCCCGACTTGAGCACAATTCTGAACAAGTTTTATTTGGCCATAATGGCGTTGTTCGTGTTGTAAATACGATGCTGCAGCTACATGCAACGCTCGCCCCCAGAAACTGCCAGTTTAATTTGTCTGTTTTACACCAATGTGTACACTATCTTGACATTGGCTTTTTTGTTTTTATATAGCCATAGAATGACGACTGCAGCTTTCTTATATAAAAAGTGAGCAGCAAGATCTCGAGGAGGTTTCAGTGAGGATAGAGATAATGCACTTCAAAATGAGGTGAGTTCATCTATGGTTGTCACATTCTCATGCCAATTGAAGTTACCAACACTCAATGGTGATGCGTGATTTGTAGGCTGGAAGAGGAGCCGAATGACATGAGGAAAGGACAAATTCTACACTCGGTCAAGAATCAAGCAGCACGCAAAAGTTGATACGTGTGGGGATCATGTGAGGGGGCAGTGTGGAGCTCTGGGACGCGCTTTGGTTATGGGTGCATGACGGAAAGGTTTTTGGAGTGGACAGTGTTTGGGGGTCTGATGGTTGGACTTGCTCAAGAGGTGCGCTGTAGTTGTGGTTGAGGTTGTGGCTTGTCTGGATCCAGAGCAGCGTTGTCTTGTGCTAGGATTGCCATTGACGGCGCATTGTAACCTTTGGGGGAGGACGTCGTCACGTCGATGGACACAAACAAAACTTTGACGTGGAGCTGAATGTCCAATTTTGCGATATGACTTGTTGACTATTGTAACATTTTGTCTTTTTCTAACCCATCACTGTCGTACTTGCGTTCTTTGTTCCCCCCTCGGTGTAGGGCGGTGTTGGAGCGAGCCGGTCCACGAGGTGCCAGAAACACAAACAGAACTTTGACGTGGAGCCAAATGTCCAATTTTGCGATATGACTTGTGACTATTGTAACATTTTGTCTTTGTCTAACCTACCACTGTCGTACTTGCGTTCTTTGTTCTCCCCTCGTTGTAGGGCGGTGGAGTGAGCCGGTCCCGAATGTCCAATTTTGCGATATGACTTGTAACATTTTGTGTCTTTTTCTAGCCTACCACTGTCGTACTTGCGTTCTTTGTTCTTCCCTCGACGTAGGGCGGCGTTGGAGCGAGCCTGTCCACGAGGAACCACCACCGGTCGAGGGTGCTCAAGACATAATGACGTGAGCAGCGCACGATTCATTGCATTCTGCCTTTTGCAGGCTGGACGCAAAAGGGGGGGGACGCACGGCCCGACGACAGTAACCAAGAGTAGCTAGCCGCTGTGATCAAGTAAGCAAGTGACCTCCAACTTGGGGTGCTCTTTGAGTTTCTGACATTGTTTGTGTTTCTGCAGATGGCAACCGGGACACGACACGATCTGATCAGAAGTGGACGGACTGCTGTGGCATCACTCTGAAGTATCCTGCAGCCAGCCGGGTTCTGAGGGAGACCCGCTTCCCTGGAGGCGTCGACCTGTGCAGCTTCAATGCGTGAAATGGTGTTTTTTCTTTTTTAATTCA
This sequence comes from Syngnathus acus, assembly GCF_901709675.1. Lineage (NCBI taxonomy): Eukaryota > Metazoa > Chordata > Actinopteri > Syngnathiformes > Syngnathidae > Syngnathus > Syngnathus acus. The sequence continues at coordinate 4,162,130 of NC_051103.1, read as the reverse complement.
CACCAGTGGTGTCCAAACGTCTGAGGGCCGCATACTGAAACAAATTCCCAATTGTTTGACACAAATTCATTAAACACTAATCAATCATGACATTTTGCTCTTAATATTTTGTGCTACTGCTACAAAACGGTGTTCATTTTGAAGGTCATTCATGTGGTGTCTTGATAAACCTGACCTTGACACAGCAAAAATGAGGATAAACTACAATGTGCGTCTGAGTGAAATTTTGAACAGATGATTTGACTTGTAAACGGCATATCTTATTTGATGATGCCGTTGATCAGTCGTATTTTGGCGCTTCCCTCGTGGCCCATGTCCAATGGGCTTTTGTGGCAAATAGCCCCTAGGCTGCCGTTTGGACACCAATGGTGACGTGTGTCGGGCTGCACGTGTATTGGAAAGCTGCCATATGGTGGTCTGTTAAACATGTATTTTAAGAAACAAAAGATTTTTTCAGACCCCCAAACACTGTCCACTCCAAAAACCTTTCCGTCGTGCACCCATAACCAAAGCGCATCCCAGAGCTCCAACACGGCCCCTCCTGGTCACATGATCCCCACTCAACTTTAGCGTGCTGCACCCATAACCAAAGCGCGTCCTAGAGCTCCACACTGCCCCCTCCTGGTCACATGATCCCCACACTTCAACTTTTGAGTGCTGCTTGATTCTTGACTGGGTGTGGAATTGGTCCTTTCCTCGTGGAGTGGAGCTTAGCTGTCCAAAAAGGGCGCGTATGGGCGGAAACCGGAAGTAAAAATGTTTGCAAACGTTTTTTAGGTATGCGTTTTTCATGTATCAACCTCGAGTAGCCCAAAACTAAAAGTGGACGAGTATTTGGAGCCGAAAGTTTGGTTTAGATACGAATTAGCAACAATCTGTTTCGCAAAAAGCACATTCAAACGTTTGCATGAAAACGTCGAATAAAACACCAGCTAATATTCAACAGAACCAAGAAACGCGGACAATTTGTCACAAACATTTGCATTCAAGCCCCAGTAAAAACCACCGCGTGGGAAAGATGGCCAGCATAAAAAAAAAAAAAAAAAAAAACATTCGAAATAATGGCACAAAGACCAAAGAGCCCACCGTGCTACCTGCAGCAAATCAAAATGAACTGTGACGTTACTGTGATTTGCTCAAACGCTGCAGCGGTCCTCAAGTGTGAAAATCCTGCAACAAGCAAAAAGGCATCGTGAGAAACGGCAGCAAACGACAAACATTTGCTCGTGTGCAGACCTACCAAATCAACCCGAATTTCAATTTTAGTGTTACTATTTCAAAACGAAAATCAAAGAAGCAATCGTTTTCTATTTGATCTGATAACCAAAAGAAACACGGACTCTTATTTCTGTCCATTTTATTTGCATTTCTTAAAGACAATAAACAAGCTCAAGACAATGTAAACGTTCTTTTAAAACGGGTTGCGCGAGTGGATTTTTTTCAAACCTCTAGGTGGCGCTTCAGCGGCTAATGACAGAGGGACATGTGGATACCGAACTGTCCGGAGAAAAGTTACGACTTGAAATCAAATATAAGGTGTCACAAAAAATGTAGTCACTTCTATAAGTCATATGTAGTTTCTTAGGTGCAAATGTCTTAATCTGTGTGTTCATATACCTGCAAAAAAAGCATCTTTCAAAGACGCAGAAGCATTCTTGCACTGATTTTTATCTTCGTTTGTGTGGGCGTGCGAACGCTGTGATGCCGCATTAATTGCACGCCGAGTCCTTTCTTAATAACGGCGCGACACGGCAACTCAATCACGCGGCCTCGGCTGCATTCGGGTTTTGTAATTTGGCTTTTAAATGAAATAAACGAGCTATCTGGGAGATCTCCGGGATTACAGTTATCATTATCACCCCCCCCCCCCCCCTTGAACGACAAATGCCACCCTCTGATTGGTTGATGACTTGCTCGTGAGTGGCACTCGTCCTATGTGGTTGTCTGGCGTGAGCGGAATGCAGAGGATAATGAGGCGCAATTACAAAGTGTGCATCGCCCACTGTTTTCGTGACCACCCCTTCACCAAGTCATTCATGCGCTCACATATTACTGGCATATTAAAGGGAGATGAAATTAAAAAAAAAAGATTACGAGGATTTGAATAATTATTCAATCAAGGCAACTGGAGAACGCCCCTAATGCTTCTCTTGCACTGCGCACAACACGACCCTACTACTGATGCAGATACAAAACAGGCACAACAAAAGCGGATGGAATGATGGGATGAAGATGTCAAACTCACGTAAAAGAGGTCGTATCCTGGTATCCTGTTTTTGGATGAACGACAACAGAGATTATTTATAAATAAAAATAAAATGACGTCACTTTCTCAAACGAGTGTTTTTTTTTTTTTGACCCGCCGCTATCTTGCACAGCTCCTATGCATAAGTATGTACAAAGAAGGTGTCAATTAGACTGACTAATTAATTAATGGACAAATGGAAGTCCATCCTTTATGTCCATCCTCAAAGGGAAGCTGAAGAGCTTTCTGAGTGCAACACATCTAAGAGAATGATTCCTTTGCGGCCTTCTCCTCTTCCCTTTGTGGCTTTCACCCTATCCTTCTCCCATTGTCTTGGACCTCTGCAAACTAATCTCACTTAGTCTTTTTCCCTCTTCACGCTCGAGCCTTCTCCTTTGCCCCAGCGGAGCTCTCGATGGCTCTCTCCCATCCATCGATGTTTGCCGCTCCATCAAGGCCCCTGTGATGCTTTTCTTCCTTTTAGCTTTTCCCTTTGTCTCGCACCTTTTGTGTTTCCTCCACAGGTACCGCACTCTCCTGGTGATACACATGTTGTACACGTACCACAGACTCAACGCCACTGATGGACGTCAACGCTAAAGTGTGCACAAATCAGATTATATTAGCTTGGAAATCTTCTCGAGACCACTGGGAAATATGCAAAGTAGAACATGCTACAAGGGGATTCGTTATTTCCTCTGTCAAGCATAAAATTTGGCAGCTTAAAATTTGATAAGCGTTTGTCGGGTCATTTATTTAGTTAACAAGCCAAGGAGGACCCGTTGAGTTTTAGCCCATCTCTCATCGTTACAGTCCGCTTTCATCGGGCCAAGTGAGGTAGTGACCCGTGAGATCAGAACTACTTGTGAGACATAGCACCCCCTACAGGCCTGGAGTGGAACAAAGTATGGCCCAGGGGCACAAACGGGGACGTGGAGAATTACATGCAGATATTTTTTTTACAACTAAGATATTACTGCAGTTTAACGAGTCCCTGACAGTAGTTGATAGAAAGTTTTTTTTTTACCTTAATTCATATCCAGCTTGGCATGATTGGAGTTCACATAGCTGCGTTGTCGCCATTCTGCGTGCCTTCGCTAGGTTATTGGACTCCATCAATAAAGCCGTTTATATCGCATGTATTTTGACGCTCCGCTCTGTGTGGGATCTTGGAATGGTCCGAGCTTTTCCTTCCCCGACGGCGCCGCTTCTTTATTTGCACGTCTCTCTTGAGAGACATTAAGGTTCCCTCTCATCACTTTTCAGGGTGGAAAAAGCTCAGAGGTCATCGCAGTCACTCATCAGCGAGACAACCTGGCGGTAAGGTTGCAAAACAGCTTTACTTCAAGACCTGTGAAATCTCCGCAATATTCAATATCAAAAGATCATCGGAGTCCGATGTCATAAATACCATCTAACCTCAAACACTAATCACCAGACGAAGCCATTAAGACAGCCTCGAGTCTTAACGTTCAGTCCAAAGATACTGTGAAAACATAAAACACATTTGATTGAACTAGTCGACTACCACGGCTAAGGCAAGTTGAGATCGGCTATATCGCGACCCAGCCAGTCAGCAGTTGCCGACTTCATAACAAACACGGACGAGTGAGTATCTGAGCAGAGGGGGATATTTAGGGAGCGATAGAAAAGAAGATGAATGATGGTGAGAAAGATGGATGAGCGGAAGATGTGTAAAAAGAGAAGGCCGGTGAAGATGAGAAGGGAAGAGAGCGTCTCCTGCGTCTCAGAGCTTCTTTGCATGTGGGCGCATGATACCGGGTATTTATTTTTTTATTTCTATGCCGTTTGTTGGACAGCTTAACGCCAGGCTTGTAAAAATGTTTCACATGCCGAGGGACATGCGGAAGGGGAGGGGGAGGAGGTGGTCACTGACGCACACATCCACGTAAACTTACACACAATAAACGGGAGGTGTGGAGTTGCACCGTTATTTATTAGAGGTCATGTGATGCGGGTCATCAGTCACCGGGTGGAAGGGCATCAACGCAGGCTAAAAGCAGAGGATGTTGTTTTAACATTTTACCCCGATCGGTAAATTCTGCAACATTTTACCGTGGGGGCCACTTAAAAACATTCTGCAACTTTGCAATTTGTTTTTTAGAGGCTTGAGCAACTAAAGTGAGCGAAGGTCTGGTAGCAAACTTGTGCAACATACACCCACTGGATATTCCAGTAGGTGTCATAAAATACGGCAAAAACAGGGCTAAATGAGGATATATTACGTCATTTCAGCAAAAAATAAATATTTTGCAATTTTGGACTGCAACCCCTCAATAGCCTCTCCGTCATAATAAGAAGCCGCCACTCAAAACGCCTCCAACCAACCTGCAGTTTATTGCGTCCGCCGGATGAACCAACCCGACTGGGATTCGAGTCCCCACCGAGCGACGCCGTTTGCTAAATTGAGGGGAAAGGGTCAGAGAACAAATGTTGAAAGTGAAACTGGTAGGCCCGCAAAGAAAAATTTGAGAAACATACGTATTATCCATAATGAAGCGAGGAAGAAGAGGATGGGGAAGAAAGAGCAGGGTGGGGGTGAGGGGGTTCAGACAGAGAGGAGACGTCCTGTCATCGCTAAAAGAGAGCCATGGATAGATGGACAAAGGCGCCGTCCTGAGGGACTGTGCACTCATTCGGCATGGCTGCCTATCCGTCACCATGGCAACTGTACCTGTGTATACATTTGTACGCGCCGTGGTGACCAACAGCAAGCTGCGTGAGGGTGTTATGGGGAGGGGGGGGGGGTGTAGGTACCGCCTGCTGTGTTAGCAGAAAGACTTTGAAAGTGGCTATGATCACATTCCACGTCATACACGTGCGCGTTTTACAGTCCGAGCGTGTCTGGAGGTGGAGAGATGTTATCGTTTGAAAGCGGGGCCCACGCTCGATGAGTGATCCGCCGTGTGTTGTGATTGATGAGGGAAGGACTGATGAACACTTGATGGGATGAAAGAGTGAGGAGCAAACATACACACTCAGGCCTCAAATTATCATGAGGAGGCAGTGCACCTGTAAGCACTGCCGGAGCTAGGATTTTTTCTTTTTGGGGGGGGCAGTGCCCCCAAGCACCCCCTCTAGCATCACCAATGCTTGTTAGGCAGAGGAACCGGGTTGGCAAAGTTTTGTTTTTTAAGATGGGCCACGTCATTCATAAAGTTAATCATAAAGTCAATTCTATTGTAAATAAAATGCTAAATGTAAACAATTGCTAAATTAATCCACAAAATAAACAAACGGAAGCGTTTTATAACAGGCTAAATAACCCACATTCAGTCAGACTACTTTCCCCCGCCGCCCATTTTGATAACACTGTAAATGTCGGCTCTTCATTCATGTCATGACTTCAATCTTACACTTAATAGTACAAATTATAATTACAAAATATGCGAACGTATGAAAAGTGGCGACAGACCGAGTTAGCCTTACACGTTAATGTAAACGATTAGAAGTCCTTTCAAACAATGTAAAGTGATTCTTTCGAACCGTGCCCTCATTGAAAATTTGTTCCCATGTCATGACTGAGCTGATTTATTACCTATAATAAAACAATAAACACGCACGCTCACGCCCCGCTTGAACATTGACGGCCCTCATAAACACACCCGTAGTAAAAATGTTTTTCTTAAGCATCCATTCATTTGTGATGAGTATCATTTTCCCTAATCATAACTTGAGCTACATGTTGAGATACTGTACTGCTTTATTGAGAAGCACAATTTGAATCTACATTTTTGTTTTTCCCCCAAAAGGTGAAGAGTTCCCCGCACAAGCATTCGTGGCGTGTTGGCTCACGCGATGTGCATTAATCTTAATCCGACGACGTCAGGTGGCGTGACACGGCGTATACGACCTTGAAGCGAAGCGCTCGTGTTTACCCCATAACGCTCTTTGTGTGTCCTCTCACCATGAAAAAGTGACAAAGGCGCCTCCGTCAACACCACCGCTAATTACATTTCTGGAAATTTATCACCATGGTTACCGCAACTTGACGTCAACATGGTTTGAATGGCGCTAAGGCTTATAATATGTGCAAAGTCTCATTTTGAAACGCGGGGAGGTCAACAGGTAACGTGAAGAATCTCATTAATTACGATTCCTTTCACAAGACAAGGTCTCTCCGTTTTTCTCTCGTGACGATTGTTCAGTTGAGCCACGCAAAGCTCATTCAAGTATGGAAAGTCAATAATTCACCATGTGAAATATGGAATTTTTCCAGCATGTTTGCTTTTGTAAGCGTGAGGTGCTAGAGTAGATAAATATAGCGACTAGCTTCATCTTTTCCGTCAAAATAATTAACTCAACTAGCTCAATCTGTTACTGGGAATTAGCTATTAGCGATATTTGTCGACGTGTATTTATGTAGCTATTGCTTTCCTTCCTTTTGTATAAAATATTGTTTGAGACAATGCACAGAATGTAAATTGATGATAAAAGCTGTTGGGAGAAACGAGACAGTCACCCAGCGCTAATATGCTACACGTTGCAACGGCGGGCGTATGCTATTTAAAACCTCCCTGCTGGGTATGGCAAAGAAGGGAAAGGTTTATGCAGACGCACGTTGATAGAAATACACCGCATGGAAGGTTTGGAGGTACAGATGCGGATCGGATGGTAAAGCTTGACTTTTGTCACCTAACACACACATGCCGAGACAAGATGGATACGAGTGACGAGCTCACGCGGGCTCATGTGAACGATAGATGGGGCCATGCGGAGAAAAGAGCTGATCTTCTTACACTTACTTTCAGTGACCTGAATGTACCTCAACACACACACACATTGAAACTATCTGCTAACATGCGCTCATCTCAGAGCAGCTGGCAACCATTTATTTACCTCGGTGACAGGTTCGGCCTGTATCTAAATGGAGAGCTTTCTCTAGACTCGACACACACATGCACGCGACTATTTCACCTCTCGCTCAGTTTTTTTTTGTCCCCCACACAGAAGTACACTGCTACGTCAATACTGTACTCACTGTAGTATTTGTGACTTTAAGGGGTGTGGCCTGAATAAAATAAAAAACCTTAATACCTGAACACGCAGGCACAAAATGAGCCTGCGGCATGTTTGCTCCGACTGCATAAAAAGCCCTCCCTCATTAACCCCGGAGGGCGCCCCCCCCACCTTTGCCAGCCTCCCATTGTGCCCCTATCTCCTGCAGCATTCTGGGTAAAGTAGTCTTAACAATGTCAGGCTCAATACAAACCTGCTGATAAGGAGTCAGACTGCACTTAACGTTTGTGTGCTTTCAAGGTGGCGGTTGATTGGGGGAGCCAATGAGGAGGACCCGCAGTGTGTTTGTGCGGTCACGTTGGCTGGATGCGGTGTTCCATATCTCTGTAATCACAAGCTAAACGGCTAAAACATGCCAGACAAAAAGGAAAGTAAACACACGGCGATGGACAAAGGCATGTGAATGTGTGGGTGATTTTTAACTGTCGCTAAGTCTCATTAGCAATGTTTGCTTTTTCAGAGAAATAAACGGTGAGTCATGAGTTACTTCCTTGACTATGCTATCAAAGCCTCCATCCAGACATTCATGGCGCAATGTGTCACTCCTGTTACAGTGCCATAAAAAAACTAAGGTGTGAATATGTTACAGGAAGTCTCAAATAAAATGCGTGTAAATTGGCTCACCTTGTCCCAGAAATGGGCGGCTCGAGATGATCTCAATGTTCCTTCCAGTGGCCTGCTTGCACACACAGACAAGCATGCACACACAAAAATGAATATAAAACTCAAAAATATTTTTTTATGTCCAAAAAACCTGCCTCTTTGCTGTCTCAAGATTCAAAGTCTGGATGTTTTTTATTCACTTTATAGTTTTGAAATGCAACTTGAAGTTCAAGTAAGACTACAAACCTGTAGGGGGAGCCCTAGAGCAAAGGTCAATGGTTACTTGTGATTGAAGTGAGTTTGAAATCTATGCACAGTGAAAGTTAATCCCCTCGCCTTTTGTTCCTTTAATGGTCGTGTTCCGTTTTGATTCTTGTGAAGACCCGACCCACCTGTACAGCCTGCCGGCAAGCTACAGTTTCGCAATTCCACCCCTCCGCCATCAATCAACTACAGCTACAGTTTCAAATAGCTTGTTCCTCTCTCAAACGACCCCCCCCACCCCCACCCCATTCTTCCTTCTCATTCTTTTGCGCTTTTATCCCATGGTCCGTTTTTCCTCAGCTGACAAATGATCGCCATTGATGAACACAAGGCGCTATTCACAGAGCTCAAGGAAAAAAAAAAAAGCAGTGAAATAAAACTTTTTTCTCTTTTTGGAAGAATTGTTTTTTTTTTTTAATGAAACACAAAAAGGCAATAAAATTAAGATAAATATTTTTTTCTTTTTGTACATATGGAAATATGTAAGAAATACCTCCATGAGAATGAGTGAAATAATATTTTTCCATCTCAACCATACAAAGCGGGTTCCAGTGGGAGAGGAAATAAACAAAACAAAAAATGTCGCTTCCGTCGAAATGGGATGATCAGAAGTAAATCCAGTGTTTATCTTTTTTTTTTTTTTTTTACAAAAGTTTCACATGTCAAAAAAGTGTTTGTTGCCAACGTAGTCGTCAAAAGTCAGTCAAAGCCCTAAAAAGAAAAAGGCATTTGTGTTCTCCCCCCTGTACATCCTATACAACAGTCATCACAGGCTTGCATAAACGGTAAGACCACGGTGAACTAAGAAAACCGGCGCACACACGGCACATTTTTTTGGCAAAGCAGGAATAAAAGTGACAAGAAGCATTATTTGCGATTTGATCCTTTTTTTTTTTTGTCTCTCAACATTGTCCCATTGATTGGCGCTGATTGTCCTTCACAGTCACGTGATGCCATTCTGGTTGTCATAGAGACCTCAAGTGCATCAGCTGGGCAGTGTGCAGACAATGTCGCCGCGACGTCTCTCCGAGGCTGTCATAGCAACACTGAGACGAGAGGAACTCTACTTCAAATACCTCGGTGATTGATTGCAGGGGTCCCGGTTTCAGATTTGATTGAACTTTTCTTTTCTTACTTTTTTTAATCATTCTCATAAAATTATCTTGTAATGTGATGGAAGTGTAAACACGCAGGTGCTTTGGTATATTTTAGACGTCGGATAAATATTTACATTTACGTCTGACTGGATTCTTTCCGGATCAGTGAAAAGCAGAAACTTGGTTTCTTGTCCAGTTAGTCCGACAGGAAATGGATTAACCCCCGAAATGGGGCTGCCAGCCACGCCGGGCGTACATTTTGACCTCATCTGTGATTTTGTTCAGTGCATTCATAATTCAACCTCCTCCCCATCCACAAAGCCGTTGATATAAAAGCATCTCGGCTGCAAAGAAATATTATACAAATATCTATGTATAATATTTACATTATTATACATCCACACGAGGCCACTTTAAGCCAATCACTCACCCAAGCACACATTTGAAGAAGAAAAAAAAGCAATCCGACTACCTGTACGTGTCTTCGCATCCGAATACAAAGATGCAAGAGAGGTATTGATGTGTATGGCTTGAGAGGGGCAAAACATTTGTAGATGTGACATGACATCATCTTGGCTTGCAACCAATCAGCTCGTGCGCACAGTCCAAAATGACACCTGGAGGCTCCATTGTTTTTTTTTTTGTTTTGGTCCTGTTAAGAAGAAAAGCAGTCAGTGACGTTTCCAACCTTCCCAAAACGAGTTGTGGCTTCCTGTGAGTTTCCTCCGTCTCGTGATCCAGCAGAGATAGATCCCGTCGGCCCTGCCCCGCCCCGCCCCATCGGGAAGCGGTTGGCCGAACAGCTTTGGTCACGCTCGCTACGAACGCTAGGATATGATCGCCGTGCCGTCGGCACCAATCAGTTGGCCGGTGGTGGGCTCGTACGTGCCGGCCAGGTAAAAAAGATCGTTGGCCGTGGCGCCGGACTTGTGCTCGCGGATCATGTGATCGTGTTCGGACCTGCCGACCACCTGACAGCGATGCGAGATGGTCTGGACGTCGTTCTCGTCCTCGTGACTGGACTGGTACAAGGCGTTCTGGGAGAGAGTCGGTCACAATGTCATATGAACCTTTTGCCTTTGAGAAAAACGGTTAACGCGGGAAATGGCACGGAAATAAAATTCTATTTTGTAAAAATTCGAATGAAAATGTCATGGCTCTTCCCACTTTTCACTTTGAGGTCTTTACCTTGCCGTCGCAGTGTCGCTTGCCCAGGCGAGTCTCCTCCGGGTGGTAGAACCACTTGACCCTGACCACCATGCTGGAGCTCCACGACTCCCACAGGCTCTCCACCCTGCCGACGTAAGGCAGCTGGGGCCGCCCGGGCGACAGAAACACGGCGCAATCTCCGACCCGCACAGTCTCCTTGCCGCGCACGATGGCCTTGTAGAAGAGCTTGCGGGCTTTGCCCTTCAGACCTCTCCTCTGGTGGCGGAAGACTTAATAGTTATCTCAAACTTGACTTTGATTCCGATTAATAAGCTTCTCTTACCTGTGTCGGGTTACCGGACCATTTCCACACCTGGCGTCCAGGCAGCAGTGGAGTTACGCTGCCTTGAGGCTCAGGCGAGGACATCCTCTGCCTTTTAGGTGCCGTCGGGTCCTTGGAGGAAGGTGGAGGACCACTCGGACCTTGATGGTGGCTATTCGCAACTCCGTCCTTTCTTTTCAATTGGGTCTTGGTTGCACTACTGTTTGTCACCACGCTTCCTTTGGAAATGTACTCGGTCCTGTCGTCTGTCCTCCCCTTTGACCCGGAGTGGGTCATTCCGGCCTTGGCCACATAGGGGAGAGCCGCGACCGTGGCGTTGCTCGACTCTGAGCTCAGGTTCTGTCTGTGTTTGTGTTTGTCCTGCTGGAGCAGTGCGCGACGCAGGAGAACCGATGACGACTCTTCGTCGGACGAGTAGGAGGAATCGTTGTCTGAGGAACAAAGGGACGAGGAGGATACGGAGCTGGAGGAAGACGATGACGAGGAGGAGGAAGAGGAGCAGACTGAGAGACGAGAGAGAAAGCGGCCGCTACGATGGGACGCGGCCGCCGTTCCTCTTCTTCGCGCCCTGGCACCTCGACCGCCGTCTTCGTCATCCTCATCCAGCTCAGAGTACGAACTCGGGCCGTCGCTGTGGTAGTCCAAAGTGTAATCTGCAGTTTGGCCCCCGTGGCTGCTAGCCGGTAGATCTTTCTGAAGAGGGTCCGGCCGGTTCTCTCGATCGCTTCCTCCCTTCTTTGCGTCCTTCACCAGCATGGCGGGGTGAACGTATCGGAGCGGAGCACCCGCAGAGGGCAAAGTTCTACCTCCTTTGCTTCCATTTCCGAGTCGAAGTAGAGCCTTGCTGTTCTTTGTTTTCGGCGAGGTCACCCCTTCGTGATCGAGCTTCACCAGGAACTGTTTTCTGTCTCGATCACTAAGCGGCTTCTTGCTCCCTGCTGCTATCGTCGCGGCGACGACTGAGGAGCAAGCTGAGATGTCCCGGGGCCCAGAGGAAGAGCCCGTGTTGGCGTGTCGCGCCGATCCGGAGTTCCCGCCGCTACCAAAGGCGGAGTAGCCGTTTGCAATGCTACTAAAAGAGTCAACCGCAAAAGGGGAACCAAAGATGCCTCTGAGCGGGCTTGTGGAAGTGAGCGGGTGGGAGGCAGGGCGATGAAAGAGGCCCACGTCTCGCTCTCGAAATCTCTTCTGCGTCTTACGGGAAGTCCCGTTGAAGAGGAAGAAGTCCACCGGGGGTCTTTTCCTGGGCGCGGCGGACCAGCTCACCAAGGAAGCGTTGCCTTTGGTCCGAGAGTCCGACTCGGCTGCGCTGGCAGTCTTAGGAACGGAGTGGATTTTCTTGGGCCTGCCAACTGAGCGAAGAGATGACAGCAGAGAGGAGTCGGAATCAATACGACGTGACAGTTGTTGGGAACAGAGCGAGATTAATAGTGGAGGTAAGAGCTCCGGAGAAATTTAATACCATTATCTCTACCGCGCCAGGTAGGTTTGGACATATCCGATACCTGTCTCTACCTGAAGCATTATCGCGATGAGTGACACGCATGTTTCTGACGACACCTCATAAAATGTGGTTATACAGAGCATAAAAGGAATTTTCTTCACATATCTCCATTGACAATGTGCTCCTCTCTGACTCACAGTTGGAAACGTGAGCCTATCTGTGATTGCGCGGAATGTACAAACAAAGTTAGACAGGAACGTTTGAAAATGCACAGACGTCCATCCAAGTCATGTGCGCTCGCTAACTTGGAGGAAAACGTGATAGCATAGCTGCTCGCCTCACCTGGTCTCTTCTCTTGGGGCTTCCCTGCTGGCTCCTCATTGGCTGTGCCCATGTCCTTCTTCTCCTGTGTAGAGCTGCGGCGATATCGCCGGCCCGGTGTGACCAGAAGCGCCGGTGACGGTTCCGCACCTGACAAGAATGTCGCGCTCAATAACCACTTCTATTTTGTCGGTGTGACCCCAAAATATTATACTCACAGCAGATTTGGTATCCAGGTGGGAGGAGTCTGATGTTGGCGAGTGTAATGCGTCCTCGGTCCCCGTCGTCAAACTCCACCATCACGCTTCCCTCCTTCTCGTCGCCTGCGCCGCCTGCAGAAAAGCAACGAGTTCTTTTTCGTTTTGTTTTTTTTCTCGGTGGTGTGTTCCGAGGATTTGTGTCCCACTCACCTCGGTGGACATAACCGGGGTAAAGACACCGTGAGCGCTCACTCCAGTAGGCACAAACTCGCGTCCCCGCTGCCAAGATGGCCTCAGTCTGGGGCCGCACATCCAGAACCTTTGACCCACATACAACAAATAAGAAATACAGTCCATTTGGCCAGACGCAAATAACAACAATGTGATCTGAATGAGGATAGAGTGAAACTCACAGCTTCTTGAAGGATTTGCTCCAGTGAATAAATCCGGGGGCGATTCCCGCGCTCCCCTTCTATGACAACACTAAAGCTAGGAGACAAACAAAATATATATATACACGTATATATAACAATGCAACCTTTTTAATACATCTTACACAGTAGAAAGCGTGTTCGTACATATCAGGTAGGTCCAGAGTTTGCACCAGGGCTGCGTAGAGCAACTCGTCCTCCTTGGAAATTAAAATCTTCAGGCCGTCGACGAGCATCTCTTTGCTGAGCACACAGTTGGGCAAGGCTGATGAGGAGAACATTGATGGAATGAGACAGAAAAATTTACAAGATGGAAAATTACTATGTGAGGTCATTGGTTCAGCACGCTGTTAAAATCTTTTAATCATCGGCGCGTCACCTACCGGGTATTTTGCAAGGCATTTTGGGAGGAAGGTGCAACGCTGTCTGATCTTCCTCCTCTTCTTCCTCCTCTCCCTCAGAGAAGCTGCTCTCTTCCTCCAGGCGAAAGCCATCGTCGGCCGTGAAGCTCTGCAGGAGTCGGCTGACCGCGTGACCCTGAGCCTGCAATTGTAAATAAGAATAAATTGAAATATATTGTGTTGACTAAGGGACAATTCATTAGGCACAAGTCCAGCCAACATAAGTCTTATCAACATCTACACTGAAGTACTAATGCTCCGTTTCCTAAATATTCTATTCTACTTTGGTTTATTGTTCTTAATGGCCCGACCGCAAAAAGCCGCTTTCATTTAGGGCGGCTCGGCTATTCCATTGGATGGTGGACAGAAAAGCAATGATGCACTAACATGGCTTCAAAGCACTTACAAAGCATCCAGTTGGATTGCTCCCATGTTAGTCATGTAATGCTCAAACGTGAATGGTGGATGCGGACAGCTCTGCTGTGTACTGATGAACTTAGTAGCAACAGGCCCGTTGGTGCACGCGCAGGAGTAAGGACCGCCTGCTTCCGCAGAAACCAAAGTCTCATTTATTGTGCTCACCTTCCCACACACCTCCGACACTACCCATGGCCAGACAGGTTTAGGCTCGTCCTTCTCCAAAGACAACTGATGAGTGATGATGAAAAGTCACCTCGTCCAACAGGTTTGTGCCTGTATTTAGTCTTTCCACGCCGTGCAAAGTGTACACGAGCTGGCGTTTGGGTTGAATTTCCCGCACGCGGCCGGCATTTTGTCACCACCAGAGGCAACGCGCGATTATCCTCCCACTCTCGGCACCGATAGCGTGAGTGTGTGTTACATGGGTGTGTTCCAGGTCTTGCGCCAAACATAATCTATTATTATGCCGCTATGGTGACTCAAGCATTGAAAAGAAGTGGAGGAGTTCTTGGGAGATTGGACTGGTTTCCTATCAGGGTGTGTTGTTGTTCAGAAGGGATCAACTTTTTTCTTTCTGGTTTTTATATTCCGGGACGTAACGACAATTGACATCTCGGTCTTTATTATTTGAGTTAAGCGCAGATTCTGTGTTTATGGAAATAAGAGTCTCACCTTTCCCAGATGACTGTGCATGTCTAAGTCTCTCCTGGTGGCTTCCTTGCAATATTTGGTGTCGTCTTGCAGAGCTCCATGGCCGTCTCCAAAAGGGCAGCCCAGTGAAGAGGCCGCCCAGTTGGGAAGAGAAGCTCTTCTCAAACCATGGTGACGTTCACTTTTGCAATCGGCCAGGCATTGTTTCCTGTGGGCCTTCGTCTGCTCCGAGATAACCACGTTTCCTGAGTGTGAAAGGGAACCCAAGTTTTTTTATGTTAAATATCACCCGTAAAGGTAAATTAGTGATAAATATGCATTCAAATCTCACCTGGAGCTCCCGGTTTCTTAACACTGTTTTTGTGGTTTGTGTGGAGCCTCGACGACTGGGCCGAAAAAGAGCCGCCGGCGTTTACGGCAGCTTCTTTGGCGGATGAGCTAATCCCGATGTCACTGGCTCCCTCGTTGCTGTCGCAGCTGCAGTCCTCCTCGTCTTCTGCGGAAGCACAACGTCAATAGGATCAGTCACATAAGGTTTGAATGATCTGAATGCAAACACCATTAACTACGTCCGGGGGACCCGCTTGACGGAATGTATCGACAAGCGACTTTCAATATTCCTTTAGCGTCGGCGCGCGTGTTGAAAAACGTCCGTAATAGTAAGTAGGCTCACCGGCCACAATATTAGGAACGGCGGGTTTTTGCAGGGACGGGAAGCCAATTTGGCCTCGCACGCACGTCCACATATGCCGACCTTGATTTGCACGCGGGGGCGCGCTGGCATCTGATAGTTATTGGCAGCTGTGTGTCACCGACAGCGAGGATCGTGTCGAGTGTCGACACATCCCCGACAAACCTGTCACTTACGCCGCCGTCGTCAACACTCGGCCCCGCACGGTCACACATACTCGCTCGGTGTCATTAAAGGCCACAAGGTCAACCACTTCCTTGCAGGAAGTTTCGCATCCCACGCGGGGCAAATCAAAAATGCTTTCCGAGTTGGGAATTCTCGCTAAGCCGCGAGGGTGAAGAGGAGCGACGAGGACATGGGTGCGACATTCTGAACAGGGCCAGAGCGGGATCGTGTTACCGTACAGTGTCGTGGGGCCTCGGGGTGGCGGCGAATTAAGTTACGAGAGGGAGCGGCGTGGCATGCCCGCGGCAAGTCGTTAACAGTTTGAACGCTGTGACAGAAGAGCCGAGAAGTGAGAAGAGGCCGCGCCGTGTGCCGACAACTTGCTTTTGCACAAATCAAGTGTTGCATGCAAAAATTACATAAATGTCATAAATGAATTAAAATGAGCAAATTCGTCAGACTCACCATGCACCGAGCTCTCGCTGTCACTCCTTTCCCTGACTTCCTGCTTCTCAGAGGTGCGGGTCCAGCCGGGCGCTCGGTTTGGGTCGGGGCTCATCAACGCCTTTGGTTTGCGACCCCGCTTTCTCTTAATCATCTGACTGGCCTCCCACTCCTGTTGTGAGTCTTAATTTGGAAAAAGAAAAACAGCAGGAAGTAAGTTCCTCTGGAAGAAAATCATTCTTTGGGTGCTTGGAGATGAAGTCCACAGCTCGGCGCCCCCCTCCTCACCTGCTCCTCCGTGTCCGCTGTGACTCTTTGGTCCGTCTTCCGCACCGCCGGCGGCTCGGCAGTGCGGCGCGTTGGCCGAGGATGCGGCGCGCTGGGCCGCGGCCTTCTGCTTCAGCTGGCTTTCGTGTCTGGCCAGCCTGGAGCTCAGAGCGCTGGGCCGACCTCTGTGCTTGCAGCTGGCTTTCAACTGCGGAAGCGACACGTTGGCTACTGATTAAGCAGCTTTGACTTTTTGCTCGGTTGTATTACTTTTCGTTTTTTCTATTTCACATCAAGTCATTATTTACAGGATATATTTTTTGTTACGAATATATGACTGGACGCCTTCTTTCTCTTTTTTCACCATTAACAGACCATTTGTGAGGTAATTGCCGTGTTGAGTTGACAAATATCCTTCCAGTAATGGAAAGGTAACAGCCGAAAGTGGACGTCTGTGTCTGTGGGACTGACCTGCGTGGCGCTGAGGCTGCTGAAGTCATGCTTCCTCCTGACTCTTTCTTCATCCTGTAAATTAACACCAGCCCTGGAAAACACATCAGAGGGAATATATAGTGAAAGAGTGTCATAAAATAAAAAAAATCACACATTTGCATCTGTATGCCCTTCATTCCCGTCATTGTTACGTTATCCACTCTCCGGTTCCCCTCAATCGACCCTGTCTCATAACTTGGATGAGGCGAAATATTCTACTGAATCACCACATTAAAAGGGTGATGATGAGGAGGATGGTGTGTATGTGTGTGAGGAGGCTGGTTGGTAGAGGAGGGAACAGGCGAGATGAAGCAGTCTCCAGGGAGTCTGTCCGTTGACCGGAGCTTCGGGGCTCGATCAATAAACACTAACATCTATTGAACACTACACCACGGCGCCTCCGCCCCCACCCGCTTCTCTCGCTGTGTCCTTCCTTCATTGTACGCTGGCGCTTCCGCGCACAAGCGTGCACACCCACACACGCACGGTGTTCGCAGCTGGTGTCTGAGGCATGGGAATCTTATATTCCCACAGAGGGAAGCGTCGGGCCTCAGCATCGAGTGAGCCCAGTTATGAGAAATTGTAATGCTGCAGCACACAAGTGTTTGGAAAAGCAGTTTGTGCACAGGGCTTGAACTCGACCCTTAGCAACAACTTTTGGCGTGAAGCACGACACTAACATTTTATTATTCTTTGATTTTGTCTTTACATCATTCCAATAATTGACATCATTATCAATTACATGATAATTATTGCTATTCAAACTCGCTCGTCTGAATATTAAAAAAACGACGACAGTTGATCGAGCGACATAGTGAAGATGTAAGCTAGTTGTTGACGGTAGCGATTCGCTTTTGTGGCTTGCGCTCCAAACACTCCCAACAAGAGCAAAGCATAAACAAATGGCTTATTAATAACAAAACGGTGTTCAGGCACGTAGCAGCTAGCTTTAGTAATTAAACAAACTCTGCTTGAGAATGTGCCGAAGAATTGCAAAGGCATGTGCGAGTAAAGCCTTTCATTGGCATTCCCATTAGCGTTTCTAATAATGGTAACTGTGACAAACCTGGAGTTTCTCTAATCATTTTATCTTGGCGAGGGGGGGGGGGGGGCACATGCCAACAGAGGTGGGGCGGCATGAGAAAACACATTCATCAATAAGCGGGGTGGAATACTGAGTGTGCGTGCGCGTCAGTGTGTGTTAGCGCGTGCCAAGTAACGTGCGGTGGTGTGCTGCAGTGGGCGCGGCCGGTGTCGAGTCGTTTATCACTGTAATAACTGTACATCAGGACTTTGCCCGGCTATATTAATGCATGCTAATGGTTCACTGGGAAGCGGGACATAATCAATGCGAGTGATAGATATGATTAAAAGTGATTAATGATGATGAATGAAGGGTCTTGTCGGTTTCATCAGGACTCCTCTCAAAAATCCTGCCAAGCGTAATAAGTAAACTCGCATTCAATTTCTCATGAGCTTAGCTTACTGCTAACAAACTATGCAAAGCGCCATTGACATGCTAACAGCTAGCATTTATTTATTTTTTTTGGCTCTTACAGCAATGCATATTTGACCAACCCATGAAGATGAAAAATGCAACACTACTCACGGGCATATATTATTTATCCTCTGCAAAGAATGACTAATATTACTGAAATATGATGGGATTATATGACGACGTTCTTTTGAGTTACAAGGGTGGTCATGGAAAATCTTAAAGTTGTATCTCAAGGTACCATTGTACTTTGTTGACAACAACGCCGCCAAAGTGATGAGCCGCACTATAACTGCCAGTGTGTGTGCACACAAGCGGCTCCTTCCTGCGCCCAATCAAGCAAATCATCAGCTATAGGCGGCGCGTTGAAATCAATTGATTTGAAGAAGTAGAACTTCTTGAAAAATCAAGCGCGCCTTTCACTAAAACCACAAACACAAATCAGGCCAAATGAGCCCCGGCTCGCCAATCAGGCTGATTGTGCGGGCGTCACGTTGCGGGACCTCACCTGAGTCTTTTGGAGGCGTCTGGAGCCGACGCACCGGGGGTGGACTTGCGCTTACGGGGCCGGCCTGGCCCCCTGCGGGCAGGGCTCCGGGACGTCTCCTCTTTCCTGGAAAGAGGGAGGCAAAAGATGAGAGATTAAACGAGGAGAGCGGGTCGACTACAGAGGGAACTTGTTCTGGCTGCGGGTCAAACTGTGTTGAGGTGCGAGAGCGGGGGGGGTTGGAGGGGGGCGGGCAGCATGACAGCGGCATTGTGGGTGTTAAAATGCACATGCATGTGTGTGTGTGCTTACTGGTGGTCGTGTTTCCTCTGAAGCTTGGCCAATTCTCTCTGTTTCTCTTTGTAGCGGCGCTGTAGCTCGGCCAACTGGACACGCATGGCCAGCTCCTCCCCTCCCATCGTCTCCATGGAGCCCTTCGCTGGACACACCTGACAAACACACACACAAAGCAAGGGGATTTTAAAGCTGAACCCAAACCAAAATGTGCAGTGTATTATTTACATACATAGCTGCGTACACTGAACCTCAAAACTATTGAAACAAAAAGCTCACCGGCTCATGGCGAGGCGTCCAGTTGCACTTCCTGCGCAAATTCAGCCTTTCCCTAATTTGACATCGTTGCTCGGCTCCGCCGTGACGAGCCCCTTCCCCCATCTCCAAGGCCCGGGCGGCCGCCAGCGTTGCCAGACTGTGCAGGTCAAAGGTCAGCATACGCTCACCTGGGGAGAGACGGATGACGGGCAGGGGTGTGGAGGGGGGCGGATTGTTACATCGCCTCAGTGACAAGACGGCTGACGGCGTTCTACAAACATGTTGCGCGCGGCGAGCTGATTTATTTTGCTAGCGCCGTAGCCGTGCCTTGAAGAGTGGTGATGTTTACGATATTAGCTGTGTAGTTTATTTGATGTATACGGCTGCTCCTGCCTAATCGTGCACACAAACAACACGTGCCGTCGAGGGGGGGGGGGGGGGGGGTAGAAGACGTAGAGCGCAATCACTACATCTGTCAATGTCATTAGCTCTGTCATTGTCACGGCACCAGCAGATGAAACAGAATATTCATGAGACTGTCCACACACCTTTATACGTGAAATACACACGTACAGTAGTTGTGCTGAGGTGCGCAGACTGCATGCGAGCGCAGAGGAGGACACCAGACGGGAAGAAGGAAGGGAGGGGGAGGAGAACGGAGGGAGGGGAAGCAATAAGAGGTAAAGTGTTTATTGAGCTATCTATTTATTCTCCCACATCTCCTCATTACGGACATGGACAGAAGCCAATTTAGCCTTTGGAGGAGACCGACCGGAGTGGAGCATCACGGCCTCTTCTACGAGGTAGAGGGGACATAAGATGCAGTCTAACGACCATACGATGACGCCATTGTTTACAAATCATTTTTCGTTTCAAAGTGGACTGCTGTTGTGAGTTGGCTTTTTTGACCAAGTAGTTTTTGCGAGTACACTAACGTATTAATGAAAGCAAAGCCGGTGAGAAAACATTTGTCTACTACATTTAATGAGTAGGATTTTAATAGAAAGGAAATATGAAAGAAGAGGGACAAAAAAAAAAAACTCCCGATACAAAAGCTCCTGTCTGCGCGCCAATAAAAGAAACGGTGCTAATTTATACAGAGGAGGAGGTATCTTGATTCCGCCGCTATCTGTAATTGCGATCTGCAGCCAACGTCTGCGATATTCTTCCGCACCGAGAAGCAGTGTGAAAGCGTCGGCCCGGAATCGCTTTCATCTCCCCCAACACGGTTGCGATGACAAAAATTGCCATCAAGCGGTATTAATAACAGCGGTTGCGATTTGGCAAACGTTTTGCGAGCCGTGACAGGACTTATTGATTTCACGCCTATTATTACACATGCGTGTGAAATGCGTGTCGCGTGCACTTGTAAACAATGCACACACCATGTACGTGTCACACATAGGGACAAAAGTGACGTATGATTTTTACAGGTGTTAATTCTGTTTTGGGAGATGAGGGACAAGATTACAATGGCTTAATAATGAAAAGAAAAAAAAAAGGTGTGGTGAAAGGCAAAAAAAAAAAAAAAAGCGTGAAGCGGAGAGGCGGGAAGCAGCCTAGTGGGGAGACAGAGTCTGATGGAAGAGAGCGGGGATTCATCTGGGATTACTTAACAGTTTACACACACACACACACACACACACACTCGCTGACACACTCGCTCGCACGCGCACACGCGTTGGCATAAATAAAAACACTCTCTCTCCGAGGGACAAGAGGAAAATAGGAGCGCTTACAGGAGAAGTGTTTAAAAGGAAAAGGGTCTAATTAGCAAAGCAAGACGCCAGAGCCTGGGGGACATGCATGCGTGTGCGCCCGTGTTTTGTGTGTGTGCGTGTGTATATGTGTGTGTGTGTGTGCTGGCTCATTTCCAGAGCGTGAGCAGAGTCGCCACAATCTGTACTCAAGTAAGATTTTTGAACACGCCACTCGGTGGTCACCTTCATCTTGGTTCTCTTTGCTCTCCAGACTCCGCTGCTGAATCTCCAGCTCGGCCAGTTCCCCCAGGATCTCCATGCCGTGGTGGACCAGGGGGCTCGGAGCTCGGGCCGCGGGTGCTGGTGCGTGCAAGGCATCTCGGGTGGCGCACAGGGCGGCGGCGATGAGAAGCTCCAGGCTCCACATGTAGGCGCCTTGTTGCTGGGCTGCCGTGCTGACACAGGGAGATGGAGAAGGCCCATCCGAGGATGGAGAAGGACGTTGGGATACTTCCGGTTCCGCTACGCCTCTTTCAATCTGCTTCTCTTCGTCACCGTCGACGACCAACTCTTCATGTTGATTGGTCTGGTCTTCCTCCTCTTTTGTCTCTTCTGCAGGCTCTCCCAGGAGAGAGCAGTCTGTTGCTTCGCACTCCATTTTGTCTCCTGCAAGCTCCTCTTTCCCGCATTCCTCATCGTCTTTGGATATCTGGGCTCGCTGAAGGGCTTCGCTCGCAGCCGGGCCGGCTGGATCTGGGACAGAAGGCGGGGGCAGCGGGCCAGAAGTGGTCTTTTCATGCTCGGCAACAGCGAAGTCACCCCCTTGACTTTCCTCCCCCTTTTCTTCTGTGGGTCCACTGTGGGATTCCACCACTTCACAGTCTCGCTCCTCCGCCTCTTCTTCTTCTTCTTTGTCCCTCCTGGTCTCATCTTTAGTGAGAGGCGGGATGTGGGGAAGAGGCTGGAGAGACTTTGAGTCAGGCTCGGCCAGCCGCGCTTCCTGCGAGGCTTGCTCAGCCAAGCGGGCTTCGGGCGGCGAAGGCCCGGCCTTGAAACCCATGCAGAGCGGAGGGAAGGCGTAGACGGGTGGCAAATCTGGTGGAAAGACAAGAAGACAAAAGCCAATGAAACTTTTCCCACCCAAAAAAACAAAAAACCCAAAACCAGCACATGAAACATTTTCAAGGAATCAAACAATCTTTAGGTGGTGGTGGTGGTGGGGGGGATTGTATCATCTGTTCATTTTTCATTTTTGTTTGAAATGTATGACCATTCAGCTCTGGCAGACAGGATGAAGAATGTGATTAAAGTTGGCATAATACACTGACAGCAGGGTGCAGAAGGAAGGAACAGTGTGAACGTTACAGTATTCGCTACTCTGTGTGTGTGTGTGTGTGTGCGAGTGTGTGAGCAGGATATTGATGACACTCTGCCATTTCCCTGTGATTGCAGCACCAGCCCTGTCAGCCTATTATTGATGGTATCCCTCCACCCCCTGACAATGCAGCCAGATGAATGCTTATCCTTCCGCCTGTACTTCTCAAGGACCCCTGAAGGGTAAGGAGGGCAGGTCTCATGCTTATACACACACATATATGGTATCCCCATCCTTGACCGCCGGCCCCCTTTAACATGCATAGAGGAAAATTGCATAGATTCTACTCATGTTTTTTTTTGTTTGTTTTTTAACAGTACCAAGACAAGTTGGAGTGGTCAAGACATACCTGGTTAAGAAAGAGTCCCTTACAATATTTTGATATCCCAAAAATTTGTTTTCCTCCTTCTGTCACTTGACAGCCGACAAGTGAACTTTAGCTGGTGTGGCCGCTTTAGAGGCTTTCATTCTTTTCATTGTCTTTCTGACTTTCATCTTTCATTCATTTCTTTTTTTAATTTTCAAAGTGTGAGTCATCAACCAGCTTGTGAACAGAGCCTTTGCACTGGTGTTTCTACTTTTGAGCAACTTGTTGCACTGCGGAAAAGTCCAGGAACAACCGCCAACTCTAGAGCTTGATTTTATTTTATATAATGGATTTCTTTTACCATTTTATTTTATATTGTTAACAATCTGCGTGGAACGTCAAATTCAGAAGACAATTCACATTTTAGGGACTTTTAGTATAGTAACGAAATACTCTATTTGAACTTCTGGTTATTTCCCACCGCTGTTAAATATTCACTTAGATATTCACTTAGATGCAGCCTCCATTTTTTTCTCTCACCAAAGCTCTCAGCATTTATCAATTAATCATTAACATTCCCACTCACCGGGCTCGAGGGATTGTGGGTAGTCCTGAGGTGGCTGCCCCTCTCCCCTGTCGCTGGTCCTCTCCAAGCCTTTGGGTAAGAGCGACGGTGCGGGGCTGAGTGCTGGCGAGCGGGGAGCCGCCGCAGCCGGGCTGGGGGCGGGGGTCAAGGGATTGGGCGGGTGGCTTCGCCTAGAGGGGGAGTGGTAGCACGGCGACTGACGGCTGCTGGGACACAGCCCCGGCGACGGCGCCGACGTCTTTGGCGGGGGAGGCGTGTGCGAGAAGGGTTTGGCCACATGGGAGGACGTGGTGAAAGAGGATGACGAGGTTCTCGAGTCTTCGAACGGAGCGGCTTGCTCGTCGTGTTTTCGCTACGAACACAGGAATAAAAAAAAACGCTTTGTCCCGTGAGAGGAGATAAAAGTATACATGGGGGCCAAGCCGGTCCGACATGTGGTACCTGTCCCAAGGAATGGCGCTGCAAATGCTCCATGGCCCGATGCTGTTGTAGCGCGTAGAGTTCCTGTTGCCGTAGGAATGAGGAGCGGGAGTAGACGGGATGATGCTGAAGGTGAGGAGGGGCCCCGCGGGCTCCGTAGACAGAAGGCCACAGACCCGATTGCTCTAAAACGTCTGCGGGACGGACAAGAGAGCGGGTCTGGCGATATTGACTTTAAAGCCCGATGTAGTTGCTTTGTGAAGAAGAAGCCAGCCATATGCGTGTGTGGAGCGGCTTCAAAGACAAGTATGTCACAAAGGTGTTCTTTGTGGATGCTTGGCTGAGGCCATCTTCCCAAAACCACAGCAACCCCCCCCCCCTCCCCCCTCTCACCCTTAACTATTTAAAATCGGGTGTTATTCCGTTCAGCCCCGCCCTGTCCTCATCACACACACACATGGTCACACACATATGCCTCCTTGGCTGCTTTGTCACTGGGAACCTTTGTTCTGCGAGATTAGCCTGAGTGGGCTAATGTTTCCCAGGGGAAGGGTTCAGTGGATGCACTTCCCTTCTCTGCAGGAACTCCCACGGAGCGGAGCGAGGGAGGCGGGAGATAATTAAATTTCACAGCCTGTTTGCAAAGAAGGATTCAGACACACTCGCACGCACATACGCACGCGATCTGACTTCCCCAAGATGTAAACCAGAACCCTTAACGCTGATCAACGTCTTATGTCGGTCCAGACATGACGACACAACTTAGCTTGTCACGAGAGAGACGAACGTCAGTTGAAACGCTTTTGCATAATGCCGGGGGCCCACGCTGCTGAGGGCAATGGAAATAGCTGCTCCGATTAACGACGCTATAAAACACGCTCGCACTGACAGAGGGACTTAGTTGAGCATTATATTATGATTAGCCAATGATACTAAAACGCTGGGAGAGAAATGGCAGCAGTTCCATTGGCGCAAATGGAGAGAAGGAAGGAGACGGGATGGGAGCTGGCGTTCGGACGGCGGCGAGCTCGCCATGTACTGTGTGTGCGTGTCGGGACGTACCAAGGTGATGATGAGGTCCGGGCTCCGTAGGAAGGACCATCAGCGGGGAGCTGGGGTCTTGGGTGAGCGAGCCAAGCACAGGCTGGAGAGGGCTGGGTAAGCCCGGGGGGAAACTGGCACTCATCCCCACGTGGTTCAGACCTGGAATAAAAAGTGCAATAGTTCTCTCAGCATGCCGTCGTCCAAGCCAATGGGTGAAAAATGTCCACTCACTATATGAATGTCCCATCCAGAGGGAGGGACTTCCTGTTCTGTGCATCCAGTGATGGTGGGCGTGAGCGGCGGCGTCTGCCCCCAACTGGCTGGCGCCTCCGGGCACCAAGAGGTGAGAGGTCAGGTCACCGTGGCAACTACTCGAAGGGTGGATCCTGGCAAACTCGATGCGATCCTTGCTGTCCCTTTTCAACCGGACACCAACTTTGCTCATTATCCTCATTAGCTCATTCCATATCGTCACAATTAGGATCATTACCATCCTTGTGATCTTCATTGCCACGACAACCATTATGTTCATCAAGGATGAGTGACAGCCAACTTTTTTTTTTCTTTTAAAGGCCCATAATAGAGCCGTGATACTTAAGAGACATTTGTATTAGTCCCCATACCATTAAGGCATCGCGGCCCATCTCAGACTAAAAGGCAGACTAAGAGATAGTGTTTGTGTGTGTGTGTGTGTGTGTGTGTTGGGGTGGCACGGAAACACTACATCAAAGGCTGAGTGGAGTAAATGGAGTGAGTGAGGGGGTGTAAAGAGACAGCAACCAAAAACCGTGGACAAAGAATAAAAGGACTGCGACGAGAGAAAACAGATGTGTTCATTCATGCTTTGGTGGAAGTACGTACCTCATCATCAAGTCTCTGTCCAGGTGATGAAGACCCATCTGATCCTCTGTCATCCTCTTCCTCTCCTCTGCCTCGCGGCCGAGTGGATACATGGGTCGGGACAACCCTGGAACACAAATACGGCTAAATGCTTACAAATGGAGAAATGAAGAAGAGCATTAAAACACTTTGGTGTCTTTGTTGTTACTTCCTTTGACTGGAAATTGTAGCGTGTGTGCTAATTGGATGCTAACAGCCAACCAGGAGTGTGTGTATGTGTTTGATTGGCCAGATTGAGTGGACATGGAAAGTACACGAAGTATGCTTTTCCTGAAACCGAGGCTCATCTTAAACGCCCTTGGGAACTTAACTGAACTAAAAGTGTGACTCAAGAGATATTTCCCGTGAATGCAATCAAAATACGTCTTTCATCTCCTTTCTCCATCGTGCAAAATGACACGTCGACATAGAAGCTGCTTTCAGTTTTGATTGTGAGATTCTGGTGTGCTGGGGAAAAAAATTGTCTGCCTTGTTATAATTGGCCGGCCTGTTGCGTCCCCAATTAACATCAAACGGACCAAGAAATGGAGGCGACACCAACAGCTCCTATTTCTGTTCAAATAGCCCAAAGGCCCAAAATAGCATGAATTGACTTTGAATGCAAGGAACATAGAGCAGTGTCTGACCTTTCATGCTGGGCAGCACTCTGCCCTGTCTGCTGTGTCCAGGGGTGTTGTCTGGAGAGCGATGGGGGGGCCTGGCCACCGCTACTGCAATACCCACCGGAGGCTGCCTTACCTCCCCCTCTCCCGCCTCGCCAGCCTCCCTACCGCCTTTATCGCCCCTCTCTCCCTCGTTAGAGGAGCCTCTGCGAGGAGGGAGCGACTGTTTGGGTGGGTCTTGTACGGCGCTGTTTTTGCCTCCGCCTCTGTCCCCCTTCTCTGATCTCTCCCCGCCTTGCTTGAGGCAGCCCAAGCCCCCAAAGGGGCTCCGCTGGGGCAGCAGTAAAGGCTGCTGGGAACTGTAGTTCATCAAGTTCTTCATGGCGTTGCCCTCCCCTGCTGTGCTTGGCGACGAGGGATGGGATAGCGGAGTAGATTGGTTGTTGTCTTTGGTACAGGCTGGTGTACCGGCGTGACGGGACTCTTTCCTCTGCTCATCCTGTGGTCCTCTTCGAGCACCCCACGATGTCGTCACCTGGCCATCTCTTCCCTTTTCTTCCGTGCCGTGGCTGCGGTGCTGCTGGTGTCGTATGCGGGCGACTTTTTGTCCCTCCCTCTGAATCGCTGACCCCGCCCTTCCATCCGACTGAGTGCAGTCCCTAAAAGGAGGAGAGCCAGTCTTGGACGTGGACCAATGTCCAGCCCCGGGGTACGTCCCCGGGGCATCTGGTGGGAGCGAGGGCCGGCAAACATCCTCCACAACCTCCACGTCTCGGAGGGACGAGGCTGTTTCCAGGCTGCAGGATCGCAGCTCTGGCTGAGAGCTGGAACTGGGATTGTGTTTTTGGAAGTGCTGTGTTTGTTGTTGGCTCCAGTCGGGGAGCTTGTCAGCCTTGCCGTATCCCAGCTGCTGCAAATGTGTTTGGGATTTGTCCTTCTTCTGGCAACTGCTAAGGCGACTGAGGTGCTGAGAGGGACTTTCGTAAGATCCCTCTCCGTTTCTGTCCTCTCCTTTTTTACCGGCGCGACACTCGGGGGTTGCCAGATCTCCCAGCGCTCCCACAGAAGGGACAAACGTCGGACCTACGATTTTAGCCTCCCTGCTGGACCCTCCAGAAAGCGTCTCGTTGGAGGGTACGACGGTAATAGGCGCCGGGTGGCAGTAAAAATCGGGATGCGGATGGTGATGCGGGTGAAGCCAGCTTCCTACCACTGCTGAGCCCATGTGCAAGCTATGAGTTGGGGGTGGCGGCGGTGGAGGAGGAGGCATGGTGTAGGAGGCCACAGAGTGCGGAGCTGCCAAGATGGCCGCTGCAGCAGCCGTACCTCTTCGTATACATTCCGAGGAAGCGCCGGAAGAGTCGCTGATCCTCATATCCCCGTTTATGGGCTCTTTATAGCAACGCCTACTTCCTCCAGAAGGAGTTCTCCCTGCCCCGCCCCCGCTACAGCTGCTCAACGTGCTCCCCTTTTCACTGGGGACAGTCTCCGCACCAGAAACACTGGAAAGTTTGCAGGCACTGGTATGTTTCCCTCCCTGGCTGTCGTTGTCTCTGTGCTCCTTGTGACGCTCCAGAAGGTGTCTGGAATCCTCCTCCCTGCTTTGGAGAGTGAGGTGAAGCATGGGAGGAGCATGGGAGGGGTGCGGGTAGGCTTTGTGCTGGATGCTTGATGGAGTGGCAGCAGTCGTTTGATGAGGAGGAAGCTGATGTTTTTCTTTATTGTCCTGGTGGCGCTCTTTACTGATGGATCTGTCTTTCTCCTTTGATAAGGACGCGACAACCTTCTCGCCCGCGTCCCTGGCGCTCTTGCTGGCGCTGTCCGTCTCTCGGCCGCAGGAGCCGAGCGGGTGGCCGGAAGCGGATCTGACAAGCGGGGGAAGGCTGTGATTGGTGGAGAGCAGAGGGGGCTGGGTGGGAAGGCCTCTTAGGTAGAAATGATCTGGGAGAAGAGAAAAGGTACCTTCCATCACCGGGCCAATCAATCGCTCAATCGACCTCTGCCAAACGTACCTTTTTGAGTTTCATAGAAGCGGTGCTGTCCATACAGACTGTTGTTATGGTGATCCAGCGGACTCATGGGAAGAAAGGGGGAGGCAAGACTTCCTGAATAGCTGGGGTACCCTGTCAAAGGGAGGAGAGAGCATTGACACTCAGCAGCTCTCTAAACATACAATTTATTTCGACAATCTATCACAAAATTGCCGCTTTGTAAAACAGACAAAAACAACATGGCTACATTCACTTTTTGCACTAACATGCCACATGACTTGACATTATTTACAGTGGACAGAGTGGTGACAAAAACCACAGCAGGCAGCTACTGCCAAATGTTTGCAGCATTTAAGCGGATGGAATTTGCTTTCCTCCAAAAGATCCCAAACGCAAGACAAATATAGTGTGAACCGTCGCTGCGAGCCTCCCGGGAGGTCGCCGGGAGGTAAACGGTCGTTCGACTCTGTCTTCAAGGACGTTGAACTGCATTGTGGAATTGGGATGGATCAGAAAGTGGCCAAATCACAACAACATGCGAGAGGCGCCCATCTCCCAGGCGAGTGGGACCAAAAGGCTCCAATTGCGTTTGCGGCCGTGCTCTGTTCTTCACCGGCTGGTTTCATGCCCCACAGAGTGTCCTTGCTGGCCCGTTAATTGGCAGCCGTTAAAAGTTTAATGGTGGTGGCCAAAGTAAACAGCACTCCATAAAAACTCATCCTACGCATTCCACAGTCGCACTGCAAAACCGCCGACACCCCCTTTTCTGCTCCGGCATGTGTGGCTGTGTTTGGTGAGGGGGGGGCTTGTTCATGCGGCCATGTAAATGCACCGACGTGTACGCTCCACTCTGAGTGAATGCGTGTGCGTGATTACACTGAATGGTTAACAACCAGTGAATCTAAATGGCAACAATTAGCCAAAAGGCTCTATCAGCCATCTAAAGCCAATCCCCCGAGTAATGACAAGTGATCAAATTCAGGAGGGTGGGAAGAAGAGAGGAACAAAGAGCGTCCAAGCAAAAGTGGGGGGGACCAAAAAGGACGAAGGATAAGAGATGGAATAAATGACAAAGAGGGAGTGCGAGGAAAAGAAGAGGGGCCTGTCAATATGAAAAGGCCGTAATGCCATGTTGCTGCCGTGCCGGGAGGCAGATGTGGCTGCGTTGTTGTTTGGGATGGAAGATGAAGGGAGGAGTGAAAGGAAAGTGCACAGCTTTGAGATGGACAAGATAAGAGGACGGCGGCAAAGAAAGTAAGGAGAGGAGCCATGAAACAAGGACAGGTGTGTGTGCGTAAATATGTCATACAACTGTGCCTTTTTGTGTGTGAGTGTGTGTCGGCCAGGTCTCTCCTCTTTGTGCTGGCTCCACACTCCACTCTCTGGACAGCGGCCAGCTGGCAGCGGGCCCGGCGGAGCTCCCCGGCTTGAATTCTTAAAAACAATCATTTGTAGTGTGCCGGCGTGCTCGTGAATGGCAGCGCGCGTGCGTGTGCACACGTGTTGGGAAAATCAAAAGCTGAGCCACGGCAGGCCCAAAATCTGTCTGATAGGCAAGGCTCACAACACACACGTGCGTGCTCTCCATTGGTTGCCATCCCGCCACCGCCGCTTCTTTCTATGAAGCTGATTTATAAGACAGCCACTCTAGGAGACAGTGGCGCTCATTTCCCGGGCTTAAATGTTGCTATTTATTGCCAGATGAGCTACATGAATTGAATTTCTACGGTGCGACAGTTTGATACAAATTTGTCACGAAGTTGAAAGCGTCAAAGAAATCGGCTCTCCTCCATCTTAAAGAGTCCGACATGCTGTTTCTTGTCATTATCCATTTAGTTGAAAATGTAGTCATTAGTTAGGGTTTACTGTCACAATTAAATTGCCTTGGTCACTGCAAGGCTATAATATTGTTTCCACTTTTATGGGTTGCACGTCTCCTCTTAAAAAACAAAACAAAAAAAAACAAATGCTACGTTCAAAGTCAATGTGGCCCAACATGTCACTGATGGGCCAAAGCTACCAAGAAATGGGTTACAAGCATAGCTGAGCTTAATAAAAACAAAAGCTTTACTACAACTTTAAACCTGCTGGATCAAAAACAACCCCCCCAAAAAAATAGGCTAAACTCTCCTTGAGTCAATTTGACCCAACTTTCTGGGTTGTTTTAAATAAAACAACCGCCCCAAATTGGATTGTTTTGATAAAACAACCCACAGTTGGGTCAAATTGACCCAAGTAGCAGTTGTTCCTTTTTTTTTTTTCCTCCAAAGTCAGGGTTGGTTTTATTTGAATCCTGTCGTGAATTATTTGTCCTTTATATGATTCAATTTCACACATTATGGTACAAATGAGTCAAATGATTCCTGAACTGTCAACTATCAGTCAGGCACGAACCTAAAACCCGCACTGAAAAGTAAAGATAACCACGTCAAACTCATTGTTTGACCACAAACGGTTAACTGCCAAAAGACGACACTGTGCGTGTAGATCTTTGTGATCAGGAAGGGGGCCGTTGGAGGTCGGTTTGCCCACAGGGGGGGCTTGAAGGTGGGGACAGGGGTGGAAGGGCTGCCTCACTAAAGTTTCGCGCTGAGCTCTTCCTATTTGTGGGGCAACAGGTTGAGACATACACACTGGACTCTTCATTAGGTACGGCACATACATTTAAAGAGATACAACGTCTGGATGCTGATTTAAACAAACCCATAATTATCTTTTATTTACGATACATCTCTCGAAGTGAATAGTTTGTGCAGGTGTTGCGGGATCAGTGAGGACACACCTGTCTTTGGGAATGAAAATTAAGCCCGCCATAAAGTATATCATTATGTTTTAGGGTCGAGTCTCGGTTTGCGGTTAAATGCCGTCCCCAGGAAATGAATGTAAGTCAATGTAATTTCCTCTGTAGCGATGGAAATTGTATACGTGTGTGTAACGAGGGTGGACGACCTCATAAAACCCTCAAAGTGGGTCAGGGGGCGAAGGATGATAGGTGAGAAAAAAATGGGTGTGTGTATAGTGAAAAGTCTGATATTGACTTGGCTTTTTTTTTTTGTTCAAGTTGCTATTAGAAGGCATTTTTTGGGGTCAGGGTACTGAAAGGCGGCCAAAACCGGCGCGTAACACAAAGCCACATGCTTCTCGTGCCAGATGAGCTCAGCGAGTGCGTGCGTGTTGTAAGCGGCGTCATCCGAAGCATCGCAGCTTCGTGTGTTTGGCCTCGCTGTCGCTTTAAACCACTTAATGGCTTCATCGCCATCTAATCCCAAAACCAAAACCTTGGATTAACCAGAGAGCAAATGCTACGCGTGTACGGTTACACGCGTGTGCGAGTGTGTGTCTTACCTTCGTGTGAATGAGGGAACCAGATCGGGGAAGCGTTGGAATGGGGTCCGGTTCGATACGAGGGAGAGGATGGGGAGGAAACGGGTCCCGAGGGGTGAGGCGGGTGGGAGGCCGGCGACCCTAAACTGCTGGACAGGAAGGAACCCATAAAGGAAGCACCTGAGAGACAGAAGGGGGGGGAAAAAAAAAGGTCAGAGGTCACGGTTCTGAACATTACTGATTAAATTTGGCTCTGGAGAAGAATGAAAGCAGGCTTAATTATGAGAACAGATGTGCAGACAAACTTCCTTTAAAGCTACTTGGAATCTTAGAAGAATGATATTTTTCTCCGCCGCTGCTGGTTCAACACGTTGAGGACTTGACAAGTCTTTCCGAGACAAATCACGGAGGGATTCGGCGGTACTGATCCACCGCGCGCACACGACCAGCGCTGTTTAGTTTGGCTCGTTTGAATGTATCCGCGCTTATCAGCGCGCTCTCATTTGGCGGAACAACCTGAACAGTTGTCGGGGGGAAGGAAGAAACAAATCCACAGGGAGTCAGGTAATTAGTCGCTGGATGCGGAGACGGAGCAAGCGCGCCGGGCTGGGTCGTTACCCGTAAACATTTGCCTCGCCGAGACAATTACGACAACAGTTTGCGTCGGAGAGTCGAGCGCGCACGCGGAGCACGCATGAACGAACGCTTGCAACCTTCACTACCGCACGCTGAATCCAGGCGGTTACGCTTTGGCTTTATGCAGTAATATCGATGATTCAGCAAACCGATTAATTGGAAAAAAGTGTAGAATGAATAATTATTTTTGGTCCCTTAACACTCACAACACACACACACGAACATTTGTTAAAAATGCAAAACTCGATTTTTATCTGATTAGTCAATTAATCGATGGGATAAAGAAATGCATTATTTGTTTGCTTGGTTGTGATTGTTTCTCATTTCGTTTTATTTACACTTTACTCTTCTCGGCACTTTGTAAACATGATTTTAAAGCGCTGTATCATTTTTTTTATTATTACAATTATTTGATTGATTCATTGATAAAAAGATGTGCCCCCGTTGCTTTTAGTCCACATAAGACAACAATGAATTTGGCACAACTTTCCCTTCTTGATCTATTTGTTTCCCCGCTCTGTTCTATTTTTCCTCGCCAAGTCAAGATTTTTCTGTTTGTTTTACTTTTTTTTTTTTTACTTGAAGCTGCAAACCACACTTGTACGACAGTAGATCAGTGGCCTTTCAGCCAGTCATAATAAAACACAGCTCATATACAGTACGTCTCGGGCTGGTTTCACAAGGCCCCCTGGCAGTGTGGGCACACAAAAACGCGCGCACACACACACACACACACACACACACACACACACACACACATACACATACACACACACACACACACACACACACACACACACACAAGTGTGTGTCAAAGAGAAAATGATAGACTCACTGGTCTGTCTGTACCTCATCTTTTATGACATACAACAGCAGCAAAGAAAAAATAGGTCTGTTATAAGCTACGCACTCCATTTTTGAAGTTACGGCCATCTTAAAATGTCTGGAGAAGACATAAAAGTTCATGTTGATGAAATAAGTCAATAAAACGTTTGATTTCAAACACTCGGTGATATTGATTAGCGCTCTAAGAGTTGAAATGCTTAGCATTCCAGCGCGGCGGCCCCTTCTCCCCACAGCTGTTCTTGGGTCGCAGCTCCACCCTTCCCCCTCGTCTCCATCTTTTTCCATGTACTTATCTTGGGCCCATTTTGCCCCTCTTTCCTGTCACCTCCCTGCCTGCCCGCCCGCTCTGTCTGTTTTATGTTGGCGAGTTGAGGAGAAAAAAAATCATATTTGCCCGCTTCCCCTGGCCCGCTGATATGGAAAATCATCTGAGAGACCAGCCGCTAACAGAAACCTTATTCCCGTCCGCTTGCTTTTTTTTCCTCTCTCTCTCTCTCCCCCCCACCTCCCCTTGGTCTCTTCCTGCCCTCTGTTTCCGCTTTTGTTTTATCCCGATCCCAACATTCCCTTTCCATCTGTCACCGTTACATCCTCCCGTTGTTTGTCGCCGCCTCCCCCGTAGTTCCGAGCCTAAACGGCGAATGATGAATGCGAAAACGGCGTGCGTAAACTGACGGGATATGTCGGAGGAGGCCTGCGTGAGACGCAACGATGAGCTAAACAAACGCGCCCTAACCCCACTCAGCCAGGCTTTTGTTCCTCACGTCAACCGCAGACATGCATGCACATGGCAAAGGAAATAAATGCACGCGTGACCCGAGCGAACTCGAGATTATGCGGCGCGCGTTACGATACATGTTATTTGCTATAAACGGAAAGTGCTGTCTGAGAAAGACGCTATATTCGCTCTCTATAGTTTGTGATTAAAGTGGAGAACGCGCGGCCCACTCTCCCAGATGGCGTCATGTGATGGAAGCGTGTCAATACCGTCTCGTTGAATCCTCCCATCAGATGCTGACAAACCAAGACGGCAAAAATTAGGACGTTCTGTTCGCTTTAATTCCTTCGGCTGTTCTGACAGTTTGATTTGTTGCTTTACGCTTGACAGTGACGCTTGACAAACGCTTGCTTGCACAGGCGGCGGCGGAGGCAAAGTAGTCGACCAGGTTCAACTGCTTTGCAAATTTTTGGTGTCATCCCCACAATGACTTTTAATTCAACTTTGTTGCCCCCCCCCCCCACAAAAAAAACAAATCTTTATAGGAATATGTCAATTCCAAATTTGATTTGTTTTTTGATGGCGACCCAAAAGGTTGATGAGAAACTTTCGAGCGCAAGGCGCATTGTACTTAATGCCCTCGGTTTCACAGGTACAAGGCAGCCCTTTTTTTGACGAGTGGCAATTTTAATTAAACGCGGTTCAATGAGGCCACGCTGTCAGTTTAAAGACAGTAGAAGGATAAACGCTTTAAATGCAAAAATCCGGGGAATGTGTCAAAGGATGAAAAGCAGCCAAGGTTAGCATCTTATTTTTGGATGATAACAACTCGCTTTTCTCGCATTTATTTTAAACTACTTATAAAAAATAAAAAAATATGTGCAGAATGTTACTTGAAACATAAAACAAGAAAAAAGAAAGAGGTGGGCGGAGGGGGAAAAAAAAAAAAGAACCTGCGTGTTGCACGTCTGAGCAAAGATCGAAGGTGAAAGCTAACTGAGAAAATGAAAGATAGCAGTCCCGTTGGTCACAAGGTTTCTCACTCATCTGTAGAGAGAGGAATTTATTTGAAAATGTTAAGCTTAAATTTATATTATCTTTAAATTGGATCAGGCAATCACAGCAAATATGTAATCTATCAAATAAGTATTAGCCTCTTGCTGTTTTATTTTCACTTACACATTCCACGTTAGCTTATCGGTTAGCATGGCTTTTTGTGTTCTCTTTTTTTTGCTTCTGTCAACACACATCTATATGGAACTCACTCTTACACACACGCACTCACTACTGAAAGACTCAGTCTGTACGGTCCCAGTGTGCGTGTGTGTGTGTCAGAGGTTCTGACTCTCGTTAGTTTGGCTGCTACGCCTATTGCCGTACACTTGGCAACCTCTCGTCAGGCCGACCCTTTCATAAGCCTCCAACCACCAAGGGCCCTGGCAATGAGCCTTGAGCCAGCGTGTGTGTCTGACTACGTGTGTGTATGAGTCTCTCTCCGTGCGTGCGCGTGTGTTTGTATTTAGTGGCAGGAGTCAAGCCAGACCTTTCTGATCTGTTTTGACACCCCAGAATTGCACAAGTGACAGGGCTACTCAAACAAGGCGGTCGCGGAAGGCTCGAAGACGCGCGCACGCGCACGCCGGCCCGTGGGGGTGCAAACACATTCAGTGTGTCAATAAAGGACTGAACAGTGCTTACAAAGAATATGTTCGCGGGAGCGAGAGGAGTCCTTTTGCTCGGCAACATTCAGATAGCATTTTCCCTTCTGCTCTATCTTATTATTCATCAACTATTCCTCTTGACTCATTCATGTCGGAGTAAGCGGGGAGGGAGGGAGGCGCGGAGGCAAAGCACGGCGTGTCATCAGGGACGAGCGGCTGCACTGCATCACGTTACGGCAAAGAAAGAGGGAGAGAGAGAAGACGGAGAACGGAGGAGAGAGAGTGGAGGGGGGAAAAAATGAGATGAAAGAGCAACAAATGAGAGATTTCCCTGCGAGGCGCATAAATCAGCAGACTATGAACAGCAGCTCAAAGCCTGACTCCCAGATTGCGGACCAGAGTCTCGCCACACACACATTAACACACACAGAAACTAATGTCTCTCCACACACACAACCAGCTAAGATCCCCAATCTCGACGGCAAGCCCCCCTACAAGACGCATCACCTGCTGGCTGGGAGTGCCTGCTCATTACACAAAGCAAAGAATCAATCATAAAAACGGACTCGCAGGTCGAATTCAATGAACAGAAAAGGCCACTTTGAGAAGAAGAAAAAAAAATGTCTTCCCTTGACAAAGGTGAAGACAAAATGCTACATCAAAATATGAGTAAGAAGGAAAATGTTACAATTGCTCACCACAGACTTTTTAGATGACATGCACGACCACCTGAATAAAAAGTCTACACACCCCAAAACGAAAAAAAAATCGACACTTTTTTCCAGCATTAATGTGACTTAAAAGCTGTACTACACAAACTGATTTTTTAAACGTTTTTTAGAGATGCAAAGTAAAATAAAATGAACAAAATAGCTTGGTTGCACAAGTGTGCACACCCTCATACAATTGGAGATGTGGCTGTGCTCAGAATTAAGTCTCGACAAGTAGCAGACTGTTAAACTAATGAATATTTTTATTCTATTTTATTTAATTCTTTTTTTTTTTTTTTTTACTAAACAACCGAATGGAAATCCTT
This sequence comes from Syngnathus acus, assembly GCF_901709675.1. Lineage (NCBI taxonomy): Eukaryota > Metazoa > Chordata > Actinopteri > Syngnathiformes > Syngnathidae > Syngnathus > Syngnathus acus. The sequence continues at coordinate 4,125,782 of NC_051103.1, read as the reverse complement.
TCAGAATTTAGATTGTAACAAACCCTGCCATTGGTTAAAAAAGAGGTGGGCTACAAAGGGACGTAGGGGGGGTATCAAAGAACATCGGGGGAATTTGGAAAGAACGGGTCATACAAGACTGGGTCGGATTGGTATGCACACGCACACACACACACGCGAATTAGAAGCATAAGGTTACAGATATATTTAGGAATGGCTTGGTAAGAGTCAATAATGCAATTTCATCTGGAGTGCCTGTGTGCGAGCTTGCTCTGGGAGTTCTGGTCCCTCTCCGCTCGAACACACCCAATCGAATACGCTCACATGCACACAGAGACGAGAGCGGTGCGTCGGACGACATCCACCTGGAGGTCCAAACGCAAAGCCGTCGGTGACAAAATCCAAGTTTGACACATTTCGAGTTAATTAGAGCACAATCCCAATTCAAAAGCGTGTTCTGCGGTGCTGGATTACGTCGCTGCTACGCCTTTAACATGTGTTCCTCGTTACAATTACAGCTTGAAAAACTTTGGTGCAAAAATATCGCTCTAATTGCTCTTCTCTTTCTTGTATAAACATTAGCCAGAAATTTTTTCTTCGGATAACACAGTCACATTTTTGGTGACATTTTCACACGCGCAAAAAGATCTTGCCGTCAGCTGGGACATGCATTCGCAGAGCCTGATTTGTAAAAATAGAACATATTAAAAGTACCAGAAAGCGTCTCCAAATGTTTTGGAGTCAAGTCTGTGCTCCAGAAGTGCTCAATTCTACAAGAGTTTTGGGAGTATTTTCATGTGAATAAGATAAAATATTCCTATATTTGTTCCACATGGGTGCTTGCCATTCACTTTTATAGTGAATATAAATATTATAAAAAAAAAAAAAAAGTCTACACACCCCTATTCAAATTACACTTGACCTGTAACTGTAAAACTCAAAATTTGAATTATTTATACATCCACTGGGGAAGATATGGGGACAACGTGGGAATTAAAAAAGAAAAATTGAAAAAATACTCAATAGTCCAGTTTTATTTATTTTCCACTCATCTGGAGTATGACAGCTAAGTTGTCCTTTTAAATTTGCCTCAGTTGCTTGAAGACATCATTAATCACAATTCAGTTTCCCACAAAAACAGCTGAATATGGAGCAACTAATCGATTCCCATACTTCTCCACAAACACTTGAATTGCCTGAACGGGTTCAAAAACACTCGATTCGAATTCAGTGTCAAATAATTGTTCTAGCCTAATGAAGACATCTGTCTCAATACTTTTGTCTCAGTCGAAATAAAATAGTGGAAACAAAACCTACGAGCTCATTTTCATCTTGGGCTGCCAATACCAGGCAGCATCCACTCTGCTTAAGTGTCCTTGGGCAAGACGTCCTGCCACGTCTGCTAAGGTCAATTACCCAAAAGGGCGTGAAGGAGGGAGGGGTCAAATATACATTATGATTACAACAGAATACTACTCCTAAGCCATCCACGCCACTTCTACCGATCCTACGCCTCCGGTCACAGCGCAATATCACCCAACCAGGATGTGTGTGTATGCATGCGTGTGTGACTACTGTGTGTGCTTAACCGCAGCGCTCCGTATCAACCTCCACCATCGTGAGTTGAGAGGTTGTGGTTCCTAGAGAAGCACTTTACTTAAATGAGACTCTCAACGGCTCCACACGCAGGTGTCAGCCTCAGCATGCATGTGTGTATGTGTGTGTGTGTGTATGTTGCCAGTGTGCGCAAGGAGACTAAACAAGACAGAGGATCGGCAGACAGCGAGCGCAACAAGGGAGCGAGCAGAGAGGGAGACGATTGGAGGCTGTGATGAAGACAGAGAGATGAGAATAACCTAGTGTGACCTTATTTCTGCGCGCCATTGCCTCCTCTTCTCATATGCCTTCATATTTACGGAGGAATAACAAAAGATTATTGGAGAGAGTCATTGCGATGAAATTAAAGATGAGATGAAGAATAGTGGAGGGTGGGATGAAAAAAAAAAATCGATTCTAAATTCTTGTCAATTATTAGGAAGTCAGTCAAAATTGTGAGCTCAAAATTTCAAGGCAACAAACCGGTAAAATTTTAAGTGGAGCGGTTCTACTAAATCGTTTTTGGCTTTTCTATATTTCAAAATAAAGAACTAATTATCCCTTGTATTGTCCTCCAAGGTACTTTAACTGATTTAAATGTCACCATCAATGTCAACAATTTATCGTCTGAAGTTTGGATTTTTGTTTGAGTCAGAAAAAATACAAGGGTAGTTTTTTTAAAATGTGTGTCGCCAAAAAATACAAAAACCTTCATGATTTTATGTCACACTGATTTTTTTTTTTTTTATTCAAACTCTTTTATAGTAGTACAATATGTGTCTTGGTAATTGCATTTAATCAAAAATATGCACATAATTAACTTGTAAAGACATTGTGGCTAAGGGTAGGATGAAAAACGCCGCACAATCAAGTCAACCTTAGCCACAAAATTCGGCACACTCCAACAATCAAACGACATGGCTGCATTTACAAAAACAATAACGCTCTGTAATGACAGGCAGCAATTCACGGAATGCAAATTTGTGTTTTCTTTTTGTTAATACCGCAGCGAGCTGTTTTTGACATTTTGCACCCGAGCCAAAGAGCAAACTCCCTTCCAAAGATCCTTTACGCGACTTTAATAATTAATCGATTCATCAAGTTATTTTACAGATAAGGGAGCGTATCAAGAAAAAAACAAAAAAATTTTGTTATTTTTACGACCGCTATTTCAAAACCAGTACTACGCGAGACTTTTTTGGTCATATATGCAAATGAAGAGTAATGTGCTTCAATCATTTATTTATTATTTATTCCTATCCATACAGTGATGATAATGGGCTCCTCTTTACACCAGCCAGAGCCTCGCTTCCTTCCTCGGAGTGCCTATTAAACCGATTTAAGAGAACGTCTCCAATAGACAACGTAAGCGTCACTAAAATTTCCCAGTTGAAAGACGAACGTGAACTTCCTTACATTTTAGCGCAGATCGGCAAATTATGCGTCGCTTGTGAAATACTTGCCACACTTTGTCGTTGTATGACCTTTTTTTTTTTTTTAAATCCATGTTTGGAATATATCTAACTCAAATTTTTGTTGGCTTTGCAAATAAGACTTAAATGTTGCAAAGGATGATTTTAATAAACACACACACACACACACACTTGTGTGTGTTTATATAGGCCAAATCAGACTCCATACATCAAGCATGCACGCATTCTTCCAAACATTACAAAAACACAGATCAAAACGACCGAGAAAGACACTGGGCGGTTATTAAAGAGACAAGAAGAAGAAGTGGAGACACTTTAGCGGCAATCAAAGACGCGCACAAGTAAAGAGGGACTGAAAGAGAGAGAAAGGCTGCGAGACACATGCCGAAGTGGAGAGTTTCGCTTTTAATCAGGCCCGATCCAAAATTTAGACAGGCACACGTAGAGGCACAAGGAGCCCCGGTGGGATTAGGACCTCGGATGCGTGCGCGCGTGCACGTGCGTCCCGCGAGACTGATTAGCCATGAATGACTGATGACGGATCTTTGTTGTTGTTGATCTTTTTTTTTTTTTTTTTTTTTTTCTCTCCGAGCTCTCTAGTTGTTTTTTCCCCATCACTAGTCTGCGCGAAGGGAGGAGATACGCAAACACACACACACACCTACACATACGGGCTCCATGTATATTCAACAAAGGCTTCTGAATATACTTAATGCTTTCATGTGTGTCACTGTGTAACGATCCATGCTGTTCCACACAGCTGCTTCTCTCTATTTCTGATACACACACACACACACAGCCACGTATTACCTATTTAATATCTACCTGTCTGTCACACCAATCTGTTCCGTCTACACGACAGTACGACTATGGAGAAACCTCCGGCATCGTGGAGGCTTTTTAATCCTCACCTCCAGATGAACCTCCACCGCCCCCCCCCCCCCCTTCCCGCTATCCATCTGAGCCCCTGACAGCAAAACAAACTGGACATAGACCCGCCTGAATGGGATCCATTATAATATGAATGGAGCAAACAGCTGAAATGAATGAAGGAGAGCGGCGCAACACAAGAAACGCATCAAACAAGTCCACTCCGGTGTCTGCGAGTCAGGATCTAAATGTGACCTCGAGACGGATAAAAAGGCCGGCTAGTCTCAGGTGTAGCCCGACGGAGATAAGGTGATGGCTTTGTGTGTATGGATAGGAGGCGGTGACATCATCGGCACTCCCCCGCGCAAAGTAATGTCGTCTCTCGGTCACATGGCATAAGCAAGGGGGATTGCCTTGACCCCAAAGACAAGAGCCCATAAAATAGCGTGACTGCAAACACACACGTACACACAAATCTTTTCATTGATTGTGGCACTTACATATCAGAAAGAAGACGATGATAAAAAAAAAAGAAAACACTTTGTATTGCGGTATTAAATAAATAACTACAACGGTCTTTGAACTCTTCTTGTTTACTGGCCTTACACTTGAAAAGTATTCTTACGACCGGACGAGAAAGAGTCTGAACTTATAAAGCAATATAGGTGAAGGTGTCAACAGGAACTTATTAAAAAGTATTATGGCCTACGTGCCACCTTAGAGTAAAAGAGTACTTGGGGTGTGAGGGAAAAGCATATTGTAACATAATAAAATATTCTACATTGGCAGCAAAATACTATACTAGTATAATACACGTGGTATATATATGTGTGTGTGTGTGTGTGTGTGTGTGTGTGTGTGTGTGTGTGTGTATACACATTTTTATTAGACCCAAGCTAAAAAAAATTTTTTATTTATTTATTTACAGCATTTGGATGCACTTTGTCACATTCCACCAGTGGCCATGTGCAGTTGAGCACCAAAATGAAGGAGTGGGAAAAGAAAACAAAAAAAAATAACAAGGAAATGATTTGAAATCGAGACAGAGATTGGAGGAGAGCGTTTGGGTGGAGAGGAACTAGATGTAAGAGGTGTGTGGAGGGTGAGGGGGGTCAATTGAGAAGAAAAGAGAGTGACAGCGGAGTGTAGCGCAGGGAGGTGCGGGGAGAAGGTGAAGGAGGAAGAGGAGGGAGCCCTGAGGACCACTCCAAAGAGAGAGGAGCAAATGCGGAGCGAAGGGGAAGTGAAAGAGGGAAGCAGAAGGAGAGGAAGAGAAGAAGGAGGAGGAAGGGCGAGCATGTGGTGGAAGAGGAACGAGGCGGAGGGGAGGGGAGGTCTGGCCTGCGAGAGAAGTGGGGAAAAAGGGGGGAAGAGGAGAGAGGGAAAAGGAGCACATGGACCGAGAGAGTCTGGCACTTTCCATTCACATGCCAAATCATCAGATGGCGGCGTGCGTTCACAGTCCCGAGATGTTGAAACCGAGCGGGCCCGACTCCCTTCATATCACCACCGCAGACAATAAGCAGCTGTTCACATGTTGGATGCGAGTTGGAGGCCAGACAAAAGTCTTTCTGTCCTCCAAGCAAACGTGCCTGGGAACAAACATGCTCTCCACTCAAGACTTTGACATCAAAAAGACTTGCACTCAATATAGAATTGGGTTTCGTGATTGGATGCAGATAAGTGGCACGTTATGCGCCGTGATTTCGGTTTCATTTTTTTTCCTTTGTCTAAATACATTTGGAAGATACAGCAAACCTCTGTTTGCCCCGAGGGAGGGGGGGGGGATATGTTAGGGACCCGCCTACTCTAGGTAAATTTACGAAAAATTCCGCAAAATTGCATTCTATAACATTGCAAAGTCAATTCATTCCGAATTTTGACAATATGTGGAAAATTGAGCGAGCACAATAGACGGGAAAAAAAAATCCTTATTTGAATAAGCAGTCGATTGTACACCTCCATCTACGCGTCTCCTGCCATGACACTCTGCAAAGTTTTTGTTGAAATTGGTTAAGAGGCTTACGTGTAATCCCGCTAACTAACAAACAAATACGTACAGTATGTTTGAACAGAAGTGAGTTGACAGTTTGCCGTGTCCAATGGCAGCTCAGCTGGCTGCAGCCTCCACCAGCTGTCCCCTCCCCACGGGGGGTCGTCTTGCGCGCCGCACCCGGGACGTGCCCCCCGCGCCCTGGGCGCAGTCGAGACCAGCCCGGTCTGTCTGAGACGCTCATCCGTTGCTGACTCATCTCACATATACACCCCGTCTCTCTCGCTCTCTCTCTCGCTTTCACTTCCTGTCACTCTTGAGAGGTGGCGGAGACGCCAGCCCGAGGAGACAGGGATGGCGGCCGGCGGGTGCCGTCAGGCGATTGTAATCCGACTGGATTACCAACCAGGTGGAAACATTCAGCCTCCTCCTTCCCTCTGCCGTCCCTCCTTCGTCGCCATTCTCATTCATTTTTTCCAGCCTTTCCGTCTCCTTTGTGCATTTCAATACGAGTACACAACGATGCACTTTAGCTGACTCATCCTTACAAACAATACACATGCATTGTCCTCCTCCCCCCCCAAGTCATGCGGTTGGAGTGGACTGAAAAGAAAAGCACACATTTTGTATTTTTTTTTTAGAATATTTTAAGTTTGACCAACTTGAAATGATAGTGAGCGTAACAAAGTAAGCAAGTTGCTCCAAAACAATTTGCTGGGTTGTTTTTAACGTATAGCAATGAAAGGCTGCCAATGGATGCTTCCATACGCCGTGGAGGAATGGTGAATGGAGGTGCGTCTCAAACATGACCGAGCACGAGGAGCGATGGGGTGCGTCGAAGGGAAGGGGGGGTCAACACGGGGAAGAATGAGAGAGGGGGGGGGGGGGTAAAACAAGAGAGGTGATGGAGAGGTTATCTGCTCCTACAGAAACATTGCGATTATGGTTTATTACTTTTTCAAAGCGCGCACGCAGTTTCCGATGTGTGGCTGTGTGTGCAGCTGCAAAAAAAAAAAAAAGCTTTTCTTTGTGTGTGTGTGTGTGTGTGTGTGTGTGTGTGTGTGTGTGTGTGTGTGTGTGTGTGTGTGTGTGTGTGTGTGTGTGTGTGTGTGTCTTTGTAGGTCACACACACGCACACGCTCCCACATATCCACGGTCATGTAAACAAAACTGCTGTCTGGGAAGTAACCCACCTGTTCAATGACAAGCCGTGCCACGCCCTCCATAATACTGCACACCTGTGCTACTGCAGGCAAAAAACCTTCTCACGCACGTGCACGCGCACACGCTCAGCCACTGCCCAGGGCTAACCATAGAAAAAGAGAAGAAAGAAACTAGAAGAACAGCACAGGGGAGGAAAATGAGGGGGCAGCAAGGCAGACAGAGACAAAGGCTTGCTTCCCATCCTTTCTATCAGTAATCACGCCTGTGTAATATCATTATTGGGTTTTATCAAATTGTGGAGGGGGGGGGTTGGCGGGAGGGGTCTCGGGGCGCTGGTATGCAACCATCATTCCATCACCTTGTCAAGCGTGTCGATATTCAAGCAGACACCATGCTGATGTAAATAAGAAGCTTCAGAAGAATTGATGGATCGCATGCTTTTCCGGGGGTGGGATCCATTTTTCCGATACGCTCAATTAGAGGTTTTTAGAAAAAGGGGAGAAGATGGTAGGAATTGTGCGTATGCTTTGCACACACTGCCCTTCCTCCTCCTGTCCCACTTTAGCCAACTCCAAATCATATTTCGCCCCTTAGTCAAGGCCTGGAGCCAGCTTGCTAAATCTCCAAGGGGGGGGCAGGCACAAAAGGTATACCACCCCCACTCCCCTAAAAAAAAAAAAAACCTTCACCTCCAAGCAAATATAGCAACCCCCATCGTCAAAACAGCAATCCTCTATGCCCGTCATGTCAGTCAAAAGCCCATCAGAGACATGCATGGAGAGTCTGGATATCTGCGAGCTCAATACAGTGTCATGCACCTTGAGACCCAGCGAGAGGCCCCCTTGAATATATTTCAATAGCATTATCAGCCGGCATTACTATGCTTTCTCCCCCTCCGACATTACAGAATCGGGTTTAAATTGGACCATAATGCATGTGGGCGAGCGGCGCTACCAGTCTTTGTGCACAATAATCTGGTTAAGGCGTTATGCAGGTTAGAAGTGTGTTACTTTAAACAAGCCCATTTTGCATGTATAAACGGGATTTTATTTGGGGGGGGTTCAGTTGAAGAAATACAGTAGATTTGGACAATGAATTTCATAATCCATATGGCGGAGTTTGAAAGTTCACAACGAAGAACAATTATTAAACAAAATCCATAATTATGTATTTACACCATGAAGAGTGTTTTACATAAGAGCGGTACATAATTTAGAAACTATGTTTAATTCATCAGACATTAAAATTAAGCAGACGTGCTCATAAATTGAAGGTACTTTTGAACTAAAATATTTGAGTGTCGTATTCACTGACACTGCTTGGAACGTATTTTGAAAAATATGCCAATATATTAAAATGGTATTGGTGTATACCGTATATTTTTTTCTTTAATTAAAACTCCAATGAGAAAAAAATATTTGTATTTACATGTTTCTAAATTAAATAACATGGGTCGTGTACTTCATAGCGACATGATATAGATATATAGAGATAGATAGAAATCTGTGATTTGAGAGTGTCTTTACAACTAATGAATATGCAAATAAGATGAGCTAAGTGGGTCCTATACAACAGGACTGAGTGTCTCGGTCCATTTTAAAGAATCCGCTGCATTTGCAAGCGTTAATTAATGAGCTCGCTCATCAGACACGTTCACGTGCATCCAGTTAATCGCAGTATTTAAATGCTTATATCGTTTGAAGTCTTTTTTTTTTTCTTTTTCCCCAGGACCTCCACCCGCGGATATGAGCACACGGGAGGTTACCTTCCCATCCCCCCCAGCCGCCCCCCCATTGAGACAGGATACCAAAGCTACTTGTTAAATCTAATGCATGCACTGTCAACCCATTCGCACCCCGTCACGTCGGCGCTCAATATAGAAACGGGATTTTCTGGTATTACCCGCACCTCCATTAGCCAGAGCACCCCTCGAAGCAGCCCCCCCCCCTGCCTCCTTTTACAAACACTTATATTTGCCCACCAGAACCGAACCAAAAACCTCATCCAACGAGCTCCTCGTGCAATGGGACGGGCGCAGTTAATAGCCTTAATTTATTGTTTAATGGGAGGTGTAAGCAGTGGAATTACCCAATCTTAATTAATTACATCGAATGACAATGATAAGTAGTTTACTAATTGATGAATCATATAAATATGTGACAAGATTATGCCGGTGGAAACCATTTTTTAATCCACGTGTGAGAACTGGGGGTTTGGGAAATTGACTAAAAATGCGCTGTTACGAAATAGTGACTTAAAACGTGCGCGTTTCCAGCACATACCCGTCTTTTCCAATGTTCCTAAAGTTTGCTTATTGCAACCTTTTTTTTTTTTAGTATTCACACGGAAGAGAAAACAATTCGGTGCTAAACTGACCTGAGTGCGGAGCCATGGAGAGATGGGATGAGTAGTACTTCCCCGTCTGGAAGTGAGCCGCGTGCTGCACGGCGCTGTGGCCGCCTGGCGCCATCCGAGACGCGGCGCTGTGCACCAGCGCGCTCCGCTCCGTCAGGAGGTGGTGCGGAGGAGTGAAATCACGGCTTTCCATCCGGCCGAGAAGCGATAAATCCCAAATCCCAAGTAAAATCCGGAGGCACCGAAGGTCTCAGGCGCCCAGATGCAAATAATCCCCTTTATGAACTTCGAGATCCGCTCGCATTGAGCGGAGTTTTGGCTTGGCAGGGTGGAAAGTGAGTCCCCGTCATCTCCTACAAAGGAGAAGGCAGGAGACACGTCAAAGCTCTGACAATAATGAGTCAAGCTGGAATGGAGCCATGCAGAAAAGACTCCACTGACATACAGTTTGCTGCTCAGATGTTCACATGCACGAGAAACATTGAAAAGAAAAAAAAAAAAGTACATTTACACGCTAAAACCACAATCCTGACTGAGAAACATTTTGGAGGAGAAAGGTGAGCTGGTGTCCTGTGAGCAACATTTGGCCCCAGGATGCAAGATCTATTTTGGCCCCCTCCCTTAGCGCCGCGCACTAGAAGCTTCCTGCATGCATCCATCATGTAAATACCCCCCCACACACACACACTTAGATTGTTCAGAAATGGAAAAACAATCAGGGCCAGCATGCAAAGTTGGCGAAATTTGTCTAAATTATGACCATTGTTTTGCAAACTGCCCCCCATCGTGCTCAGACCTCATTTTGTTTACAATGATAAAATTGCATTTGTTCTCCCACTTATCACAAAGGAGGGGGGGTTGGAACGAGGTGCTTTCTATTTCGTTCTAATTTATTAATTTATTTATGGCGTATTTTCTCTTTTCTGCCTTTTTCCAGTAGATGCACTGCGCCTGTTTCTTGTATGGCAACATCTATGAAAGCACATTTCCATCAGTGTGGAGCCAAATACATTGCATGTGTGTGTGTGTGTGTGTGTGTGTGTGTGTGTGTGTGTGCAGCAGCAGCAGCAGCAGCAGCAGCACACACGCAGCAAGCAGTGTAATCACAAATCAAATCACCTTTATGCCTCGGTGCGATGGGGTGCGTGGCAATAAACGGCGAAATAGTCGGAAATCATCGACTTTATATGTATGCCTTGCAGCCCGGGTCATTTACTTAAATAGGGCTCCCTGTGACGCTCGGGTGGGGAGTCATCTATTGGGCCTTTCAGTGTCCATCTAGAGCTGCTGATAGAAGCTCCCAGGAACCGAGGAACAAAGAAAACAAATCTGTTTCTTGACTGGGTCAAATGTTTTGATGCTAAGGAATATAAGCAGCATGCGCACGTTTCGAGTCGAGGGGGGAACTTTGAAAGTTGCGTAACTTGATGTGTGTCCGTGCTGCGAAGTGCGTGCATGTGCAAAAACGAAGAGCGAGTGGTGGCACGTTTGAGATCGTCAATTAAAAGCACATTTGAATTGTCGACTGTTTTATTTGTACGTACGTGGAAAACGACGACGTGCGTGATCGCAAGAGGAGAATTGCGGGGCCGATTGAAGCGCGCTACACGAGACCAAAATGGACTCTCCCTTGTTCTGCGTGGGTTCGACACAATCTCTCTTTCTCCACGGGACAGCGATCATAAACAACTCTGCTCTGACATCGCTCTATACATTTTGCATTTTTTCCCCCCTTCCTCCTCAGCCGTAAACTCACGTCTACGTGTTTACGTTCCACGTAAATAGAGAGCCACTCGGACTACATTTTAACAAGCTGAAGCGATGTCTCGTCTTATTGCGCGGCCACGCAAACGCGTACGTGGATCTCGTATAGTAAAGTCAAAGAAAAAGACAATTTGGACGCAATGCAGTGTGTGTGTGTCTGCGTGTGTATGTGTGTGACGAGAAGACGCGTACTGACTGACTGCCGCGGACTCCGTGCACACACGCCTCCCCGTCACACACACACGCACGCACGCACAAACAGGCACTTTAGCTTTCACACTATTGTAAAATAAAACAAAATAATTAAATTACAATAAAAGTTTACTTACAAGATGGAGTAAAATTGTCGAAATGTTCTACGGTGCTTATTCATCCCCATGCACGAACGAGGAATGCAAAAAGACTTACAATTTACTGAACCCTTGGACAAACCGGTAGAAAATGCATGAAATTGACAAGTGTCCCCGGTTAATATGGTAACCCGTTACGTTGAACAATTCGGAAATAAAGTCGAGTCACAACGCGACAACGCGACACTAAATCCAGAACGTTCTATGGGGCCGGCTGAACCGGAGGCACAAGCCCAGCCGGGGTGAACGAAGCTCGGCGTCAGCATAGCCTTCGCATCGGGGAGAATGAAACTATGGTGTGATTATCTTGGACTGCCCCCCGCCCCCCCAAATAAAACATACATTCACAAAAAAACACACACGCATATAACCATAAAGCACTCAAGTCAAATGTCTCGTAAATAAAATATTTTTAAAATTAATTGAATGAATGAATTAGACAGAAAACCTGTAAAAGTGGAACCAGCCCAAAAGTGACACATCATGCAAGAGAAATCTGCACTAGTGAACATTCATGTTTTGTTATTCTTTTAGTTAGAACCGCACTGAAAACAATATTAAGTTCAATAAGTTTCATCTACAACTAAATATTGTTTCAAACATTTTTTCTAATCCAATGCATCCTAGTATGATTTCAAGAAAACGCCGCATTTAAACACTCCTATCGCGCGAGCCAGCAAAGGGTCACATTTTAGTGATGTTAAAAAAAAAAAATCTTAAAACAATACACATTTGCTACTTACTGCTAAGTTATATCCCTTGTCTGGCCGGTGGTGTCTGAACAAAAAAAAGCAAGAGTATCACAGACGAAGCCCTAAAAATCATGCAAAATCCCCGCGTCGCCGAGATGAAACATGTGGGATTGATTACATCCTATGCTGCTGCTGTTGCTGCTGCTGCTGCTGCACACTGTGCTGCGCACTCACTGGAGGTATGGCACAGACACGCCGTAGAAGTTCGGGCTTGTAGTGAATCGAGACTCGTTCATGCAACCGGGGACTCAGACACGCCGGGGGGAGGAGGAGGCGGAGGGTGGTGTGGGGGGATCTGTGTGCGGGGAGGGTGAACGCGCGCGCCTACTGGTTTGAGGACGACAATGTGAAAGCGTGCCCGTGAGGCACCCCCCCCTTCCTCTTCCATCCGCCCTTACCCCACCCTAGGTTTCGCTACACACACACATACAAGCACCCCCCCCCCCCCCTCCCCTCCCAGTCGTCGGTAAACACCCATCACCATTGGCTGCCCATCTGAGCCAATGAGGATGTTGCTGTATTCGAGGAGGGAAACAGCTCAGGGTTTGATTTGGAAGCCCGTAATCGGAGCACTGCGTGGTTGCAAGTACTACGAGGCCCGCTCAGTCAGCAACTATTCCTACTTAAAATCGGCTCAAATATTGCATGATCGTCTATTGGATGTCAGCTATCGCTCGTTTTATTGCATGTTTACGACATAACGTCCAACTTAAGGCCCGGGGGCCAAATCTGGTCCCCTACGTAATTTTTGTGGCCCATTCAGCCAAATCAAATGGTCAAATTTCTTGCTATTTTTGTTCTTTTTGGTAGAATAGCTGCAGAAACTGCTTTTTAATTTTTGTCTTTGTCCTTTCACCGAATCCCTTTTTCAAATTATAAATTGGACACTAGTACAGTATATGAAAATATTTGCTAATGATTACCAACTATTAGGTCTGCTGAGGTAAGTCATCCAATTTCATGTATTTCAATTAACTTTATTTTCAAATGTAAATAAGTAAAACCATAGGCTGCTATTATATCATAATAATGTAAACACAAAACTTGAAAATAAGTGTATCCTGTTCATTTCTGGGGGTCTGTCATTTTGACCATAATTATATCAATAAAAACAAAGTTGTATTTTAATCTATTCTGTTTCTAATAATTGGTTAGAAAATTATTTTCTACAAATACTGTATCATCTATCTATGCAGTGACATATAGTGACAGTAATGCAGAACAATTAAATTATCTTCCCCTACACATAATAAATTCACTGTATACTTTCTGTGACATTTTTTTGCTGTTGAAACTTTTTGTTTAACAATTTTTGCTGTTTTTTATGGCTGGCTTAATGTGTGGCTGTAGACACACATGCATACACACTAGCTGCCTTCTCCGCGACTGTCCTCGGGGTTAGCGTTCCCTATGCTTGAGTAATTTCGCCCATTAAAAGTGTAAGAGTACGGCCTTGTATGCTTCCACATCGAAATGTATGAGCTGCTGTAGTAACCCGTCTACAGCATTCCGTCCGGTTTTGTTTACACTGGCACTTGGAGGGTTAACGCTAGGGCCGTGCAGATCGATCCAAGTGTCCATAAAAATGATACTAATGTGAGTATCGGTATCGCATCAAATCCATACAGCTAGTATCGATCCTTTGCATTTAGTAATTCTTCTTAGTGCATGTTTTTATACATAAAAGTGCCCCGCAATACAGTTACTTTCAAATAATCATTTTTACAGTGACGGACATTTTACATTCAATGCTTTGTTTTAGCTTTTCCACCTACCAGCTGTTTATTTTTGTGGCACAACATAAAATATAATTTCTGAGTGATAATAGCTTAAAGTTACCTACAGGTAAACTACCTGCAAGTGGAGTGCGCAATTTTTCCTTGTGTTTTCTCTAACTGGGAGTGGAAGGGAAATCAAAACAACGGGTTGCAGGGATTAGTTTATTTAACAAATCGAATCCAAATAAACTAGAAATACTGTCTGGGATAAAGGAATTTAAGAGATATGCAGATTACTACGAAAGACAGTCCACTGAAGATATTATGGCAGGCTTACGCACTCAACAAGAGAGTTTAAATTGCTCAAACCATGTTATGTATTAGGAAAAGCAATTTAAAATGTTTTTTTAATCCAAAAGTACTTGGTATCAGTATCAATATCGACAATACTGGGGCCTGTATGTTCTGGGTATTGATCGATACCCACATCTCTGTATCGCAAAGCTCTGGCGAACGCGGCTCCGGCTCCTTACGCGCTTCCCGATTGGCTGGCGCGCAGCCACTGCGCCGTCCATCAGAGAGTGTAAACAAGGCTCTGATTGGCTGCTGGCCAGTCCGCACTGTGCTGCCTGAAAAAAGCAATTACTGCCCCCGCGGTTTCAAGGCGACCCGTTCTGAACGACGAAAGGAGATAAGGAGGAGCGGTTTCAAGGCGTCCCTCCTCACCCCTTGCGCGAAGCCCCCGTTGGCCCCCAGAGCAAAAGGAGTCAAGAGTGACTAAATCAAAGGGAATACGGTAAAAAGGGGGCAAATTGCACGCCGTATGAAATGCAGAGGAGCTGGGTGCAACGACAATAGGTTTGTGTGCAGGAAACGAAGAGGGGAGCACGGCGACGCGGAACCGGGAAGGAGCCGACAAGCGCGTGGGGGTCCCACCAAAAGTTTGCACGCAGGGATTCTCGATTTTAAACGCGGTGAGCTGCTCTCGCCCTAAATTTGCTCTATCGATGATGTAAGCCGCTTGATATTGTTTTGCAATCGCTGCGTAAAATCTGCGCCTTAGATGGGGCACAATTATGAAATGCACGTGTTCTTTTCTTTTTATTATTTTCTAAATGCATCTTGACAATAATTAGTTGCAATAGAATGAGACATTTTTACCACAGTGATGCAAATCATCGATATAATTTAATGTCCTGACAAACGGAAATACAAATGCCTGAAATAGTCGAGGCAGACGTGAACGTATCATTTGCTTTGGTCCGGGCCCAAACAAAACACGGCATGTCCGTACAACCACGAGATGAGTGACTATGACACACTCTTTGCGCTTTGAGAAGAAGACTTTATAAGAGAACAATTTACATATAAGCCTGTAATTTTAAGGAAAAATGTAAGGGTGTTGGGGATGCAAATTTATTAGGTCTGTAATTAAATAATCATTACCATGTTTGCCTATTTAACTGGCGTTGAGAATTGCACAACGTTGCACTTATATAAGGCTGCAAATATGTAATTTGCAATATTTATAATTTGTTATATATACACAAATAGAACTGTATTGTATTGACTTGAATGTGAGTGTGGAAAATAAAGTTGACCTCATCTCCAAAGTTGTTTAGTGTTCACTATATGCTGCTAAATAATGCTAAAGAAACATTTTATTGCAAATAAGCTGAGGCAATTAAAGATATTCTGTGTTTTTGCATTTATTACTTGAATGATGATTTGGTGGCAAATTAAATACTTAAAAATGAGAAGCAACCTGAATCACAAATGCCAATTGTTAAGGTCAGAGGTTAAAAATGCTCATACATATTGATACAATTCAATACAAGGTGGACTTCATCCATTCACTGCATACTAAATAATGAAGTGATTTGCTTCTGTGCGCTGGGCAACAACAAAATATACAGCAGAGTGTAAATTAAAGTTTCGCATGACGAACTATAATGATTTTTTTTAAAGAATATTAAGAAAAAACAGTTTTTAAAATATGTTCATAAGAATTGTGTTATAGTACATAGCATATATTTTTACACATTTGTTTACATTTACACAAAATAAAAAAAACAAAATATTCAAGTTTTTATTTATTTTTTTTGTCCTGTCATCCTTTGCATCATTTTAAGCATTTACCCAAAATGAGCTTACATTTCAGGTCGGATTTTATTTATTTATTTTTTACATTGCTATTGTAGGTTCTTTTTCCACGTTAAAGTGGGGGTCGTGCGTGTGTGTGTGCGTTTCCCTGAGCCCGCGTGCCGAGGGTGGGGGTGGTTGGGCGATTGAGTAGTAGGGGGTGCAAGGGTGGTTGGGTGTTGCGGGATAATTAATGCGGATTGACTGATTGCTCTTGAAACAGAGCGGTCCTGCACTAGGATTGTCCTCAAGCAGTGAAGCGTCCCTGACTGACACTTTCCACCTTCCCCTCGCGGCTTTCTATTCTATAGGGGCCTTGCTCCTCTTCTCCTCACACTCCAGCCCGGTTTGCAAGGCTCCTTCCCCGGCATGTCCCGGGCTACTCATTAAAGCACATTTGAATTAAAACATAGTTAAGTGACCTTTTCCCTATACAGATGGTGTACCTAATTAAAAGGCCAGTGGTGCATGATGAGGAATGTTAGATTCTACTTCGAAGATGGTGTTCATATAAGTTGACGAGTTGACTTCACTATGGACATTTAAAGCTCTCATTAAAGCCGAAATATGTTTTGATGTGAAACTGGTTGGTGACGGGTGTTGTGGTGAAAAATAAATGACATCATCGGTTGATCGACTACAAAAGGAGTATTGCAATCTTTCATGCATCTCGCATTGGATCAGATTTTGCAGCTGTACCTAATGAAGTGACTGGTGAGTATACATTGCTAATGGAGGTTTATTTTGGAGGGGCGCGGGGGGTGCTAAAATGGCATTTTAAGTTGGAACAACTTTAAAATATAAATTATTGACATTTAAATTTTGAGTTCAGACAACTTGTTTTTTTTACTTGTAAAAATTGGTATATAAACTTATTGTATATTTATATGGTAAAATGAATGTTATATATGGAAATTATTTTACCTCTTTAATGGAGCTAAATCAAAATATTAGAAACACTTCACAATATGATGCAGTACAGCGCACGCACGCACACACACGGACACACACAGTCCCTATTGAGCCATTCAACTTCCCTTTCTGGAAGTAGGCGAATAAAATATTTCCTGCACATTAGCAGCAAATGGCTAAATTAACCTAAAGTAGGTGGCATGCCAGCCACCTTAATGTTAACTGACCAAACTTTCTGAAACGTCTAAATAAGACCCCTTTGAAAAGTCATAATTCACTGCCAATGGGAAACATGCCGGATTTAAACGAGCTCCAAATGGGGGGCGGGGGTCCGGGGGGAGTCTCCACGGGTGCCACTCAAGGCAAGAGACAGCCGTCCCCTATTTCTGATAGAATTACAAAAACACAGCCGTTCATTTGAGAGCGGGCTGCCCTGAAGGTGCCGTGGCCATCCCGTGAGACAAAAGACAGTCATCGGACGACAAAATAAGCTTTGAGTGAGCTCGACGGCATCGTTTTTGTACTCTTCTGGTGGACGAGTCTGTAAATATCGCTCGGCACACTCTACAATGAAAAGACAAGACTGGACGCAAAGGCAACATGACCTTTCCTGGGATTGTTGCTGCTGCTTGCGATCATGCAGACAAATGAAATGGAGAGCAGCTCATGGCAAGTAAACGTAAGACGCCCAAGAGGAGATAGATGGTGGTTGAACGTGGGGAATGGTTGGGCGCCAAATTAGTACCTGTCACATAGATATATATCCGAGTGTAATCAGATCCAGGCCTGCGCGGAGACGACACCGGCATCTATTTATGGGCCATCAAAACATGCAGGTAGAGGACTGTAATTATCGTTCGGATTTATGGCCATAGCGTGTTGTCTTGCGTGTGTTCACATGGTAAACTTGCGCAATTTGTAATCACTTTTTTTTCCCCCCTTAAATCTCCACATTAAATTTAAAAAATATATTTTTTTCTGCTTGGTAAAAAGTGACAAATCAACTCGGACACTTCATGGAATTTTACTAATATTTTCTCACCGGGGGTAAAATGTATAGAAAATAAAACTCACCCAAGCGCCTTAACTGAAGATTACAAACATGTTTTGCTAAACTCTAAAATGTCCGGGAATGTTTAGGTTGGGTTTAGCACAGTGGCTCTGTAGGCCGCCGTGGGGTCAAAGGGTCGCATGACCCCGTGCAACACAGCACTCATATTTGGAAGATTCTTTCAATTATTTCAACAAAAGCTCCTTGCATCGCCCACTCGGTACTTTAGTGGATGCATTTAAGGAAACCTTTATCACAGAGTAGCAGTTGACAATTATTTTAGACCGAGTGTCACAAATATAACAAAAATAAAAATACAGTGGTATAGTAGGCCTATGTGATAATCAAGTACTAGGCAAGTTTGTAACATTCTCCATTGTTTGAATATTTAACACTGTGCTTAAATATAGTGGAAAAGTGTACAATTGGAATCAATTGAAAAAAATAATGCAAAATATATTGTACTTGAAAGTTAAATACAATTGAACTGTACTTTTTAAAATATATATGTGATGATACTTAAAGTAGCTGCTTGTATTTCGAATTTGACAGTAGGGACAATTCTAGTTTAAAAGCAAGCATGAAGTGATGCTGACTAGCTGGTTCTTACGATAACAGCGTGTGCGCGAGATGCAAATAAAGAGCTCGGTGTGTAAGCCAAGCTCGCGCCAAGCCTATATGACGTGAACTCAAAAGGGAGAGCGCATTTGACATGCTCGAATCGGCGCGTGCGCGCCACTCCGTGACACCACATTGCCCTCGAGAGGCCCCAAATTGACAAACCTTCCAACATTTACTCGATTTCCAAGACAAATCTGTCACGTAAGAGCAATAAAACACCCATCCGTCCATTTGCATTGACTTAATTGGCAAGCATTGAAAAGACACGCTCAACTGCAAAACACGCGTCCTGTTTAGTTATTGGAAGCGCACGGCAATGTTGTAACTGCGCGTGCTAAGTTCTATCATACGCTTGAATAAAGAAAAACGCACAACACACCTACCTAAAGACAACTTTTATCTTGACAGAACTTTAAAGTTGCGGAACCTGCAGAGCGCATCATCTCAAACGTCTTGTGCTGAATTTACACGCCGTGGGATTTTCCCCGAAGACAAGCACCGGATCCTGCGGACGCGAGGCTCCGTGACATCTTGTACTTTTCAATTTACGTCACGGTCTCTCCCACAATAGGAGCAACGTCGCTCCCCTACATTCTTTTCTTGCAGCATTCTTGATTCTTTTTTTAATCGTGGAGGGGAGGGGGGGGGGCACATCATCGTGCGAGTTGCACCCACTTCCGCTCCTGCCGGCAAATATTACGCACACACCTCTTCAGAGTGTTTACAATTACAATACCCCCCCCCCCCCTCGTTTTGTTTACTATTGGGCAATCGGTCTTTGTGGATACTGTGACAAAAGTCACTTTATATGTCATGTGTTTGTTATTTATTAATAGTTGACCCAATAATAGATCTAAACTTCCGTCTGGAGGTCAGAGTGCAGCCGGTGTTAAAGCATTAAGAAAACCCACCGATACACTGCTGGAGCTTTAACAAGCATTTTGGACGCAGACACGTACTCGCTGGTCCAATTGGAGGAGGACTATAAACATTTAGCACGGGCGTTAAAGTCCACGGGCATTTTCCACGCACTTGAAGCCCCCGCAGCCTTTGATCACTTCCAAGCGGTCCGGACAAGTTTGTGCGTAAAAGTGAATTGAACTCACGGTTCGAGGGAGAGTGGGGGAAGTTTATCCCCAGCTCTGCCGCGTCGTAATGATTGCCAACAGGCGCGCCGTAAAACAACTTAAAATTTTAAAAAAAAAACACGCAAACAATTTCCACTGGTGGGTCACTTTTACGCGCCGGATAAGTGGAGGCGTAAAACAAACGACCAGCGAGGAAATAACTGCGATTGTTGCACTATGCGTCATTCCCGCATTTTCAAAACAGTAACCCCCCCCCCCCCCCGCATTGCTCCCGCGGGTCACCGCTCCACCAGCACCACGTCACCGTCACGTTAACCCCTGCGTGGCCGCGTCCGGAACGCGGGTGCGTGTCGAGTGGCCGGGATGTATACAAGCATTTAGGAAGAGAGAGAGAGAAGGGTGTCAAAATGGGGGATGTGGAGGGGGGCGGGGGGGGGGGGGGCTGCAGTTCCCACGCAAAAAAAAATACAAAACAGGTTTCCTTCATAATTTAAATGGATGGGAATTGTCTATTACAAGGCTTTAGTTTGACTTCCTTTGTGCTGCATCACATTATTGCTACAGTATGTCTTTTATATTGCGCAATGAAATGATTAAAAACACTTTTTTCTTGGGAAGATGAAGTGGATTAGAAACATTTCCATTCATTTCAATAGGAAAAGATGATTTGAGATGGTGGTTACCAACCAAATTAAACTCGTATCTCAAGGCACCACTCGACCAATAGTGACCGATTGACAGTCTACAGGCCCATCCAGCCTGAAATACTAAACAACATAGAGAAAGTGGGAGAAAAAAAAAAGCCTTGGAAAAACATCCACCAAAAAGGATCAGCCCTTTACAGGCCCCGACAGGCAACAAAATAAACTTGCCAAGCCTGAGCAAAGTCATTCTATTCCAAAGCAGCCCTTTCTCTATGTCGAAACTACTCTGTCCCCCCCCCCCCCCCCCCCACACACACACATATTGGTTTTGCGTGGTGATGATTGATGAGGCGAGGAAGGTGTCAAGATTGACCTCACCCACTCAGAAGCTTATTTATATTTGACTACCACTACATTACAGAGGACACAGGTAGTATCAGTCCTGTCTCATGAACTGAATTAAAAAAAAAAAAAAAAAAAAACGTAAGTGTCAACAGTTCTTGTTGAGATTGGTGTTGTAGTGATGGAAAAACCATCTCCATTGTCTGATTAATCCAAAAAACTCAAATCTCTCCAGAAATCATCATACCTGTTGCAACATTTTGGCAAGAAGTCGACAAACTCACAAGAACGCTCAACCAGCCTTTTTTTTTCCCCCCAGAAAGACACTTTAAGACATCTGTTTGATTTAAAAATTCCTCTGCCGTAGCTCGCGGAAGCTCCTTATGTTTTCTTCCTGTCATAATCCAAATGCCCCCCCACTTCCCCACCCGATTCCTTGTTTTCCAAGCGAGCTGTAACAGGAGAGCGCGCTCAAACTGACCCCGGACTGAATGGTTAAATAGATGCCATCCACATTCTCACCCCATCCATCTATTTCAACTCTGATGAGGAACAATTGTGGTGCGTTCAGTCAAACTCGGAACGCCCGCAGCCCTGAAACTCGACCCTTCGCTCCTCATTAGAACAATCCCGACCAAGGCCGCTTTACCGCCCAAGTCCTCTCCCTTTCTCTGGCTGTGTTGGCTAAACATACTTCAGTGGCGTAGTCCTACATGTCAGGTTCTTCTCATACATAAATACATATTTGTGAAATTCCATTCTTGTTCTTAGGCCAGCAAAAAAAAAAAAATGGCTTTGAAGCTGCCAAAGGCTTGAAATAGTAAAAATGTCCAGTGGATTCACAGAGGGGCCTTATCATTATGCGGCAACCACATGTACGCAGGAAACATCTGCAATATTCATCACTAAACAAGCTAGCTTCTTTGGAGACAATGGTTCGAAATACTGGACCCTTCATTAGGTACACCACACACTATTAATGAAATATTACGTACAAGAGCTCAATGTTATGATTTATATACATACAAACACATTAGCGGTGTAACAAAAACAATTTGAATCGGTAAATCGGATTTGATATAAAAGATGTGCACGGCCAAATATGATTATGTTTCATAGTGTGATGGCCGCCATTTGCACACCCCAGCGCACACACACACACACACACACACCTCCCAGTGCGTCCCCGTTTGTTACATTATCGGTCTACATGTGTTGCTCCACTGTTTGTGTTCAAATATATCACCAAGCTAACTGTTAGGAGGTCAATTGCGTTTCGCATTGCTTGCAAGCATGACACAAAGCTATTTTGTTTTAAATGCACAATGTGTAATTATCTTTATGTTTACTGTGACAGTAAACATAAGGCCTCTTTTTTTGAAAATAAAAGAATAAAATAAAACTCTCTCAAGCTGCTGCTTATTGTGGAGTTGAACTGAGTTCACTGCAAGCATTTAGTAGGTATGTGCGTAAAATTAAATCATGGTAAACTCAAACAAATGCGGAGGATTTACATCTGACGCTTGTCATTTGCCATATGCTGTAATACCGCTGCGAGAATGTGCGTGTGATATTCCTGTGTGTTTGTGACACTGCTGTGATATGTTAAGAGTCAGACGTTAAACTTGTCTCTGCTTCCAATTTTAGCTTCCAGCTTCTTTTTGGCAAATGGAAAACATTTCGAGGTGGCACCGGACTTGAAGATGCTGCCGCTTTCTACGGTTTTTACACGGTCATGCGATTTTTGGAGAGCGGTGGTTGTTTGCTTCAGAAGCAAAGTGCACACACACATATACACACACACACACACACACACACACACATACACAAGGCCCTCCTTCAAGTTTATAGCGGTCCCCATAGGTGAGTAGCCAGAGCCACAAAAGGGGGTGAGCTAAGCCGGCAAAGCATCCTGGGATGTGACTTCTTGCCAGTCCACTAAAACGGCTCGTCTTCCCACACATTTTCGAAGCCGTCATAAAAGACGATGACATCACTGGACGCACAGTGGTTCCTTTTAGAGTTGATGGACCATACTGTATGTCTCTGTGAGTTATGCATATTCCGCGAAGCAGCAGCATTAAAATGCATTGTACTCCAGAGACAAACAGAGACATCACTTTAACGTCAAGCAGGGCAACCCATGCCATCGTCCATCCATTTCTTTTCTTTTTTTTTTACATTGCAGCTGCTAATGGAGCAGCCGGAAGAGGGACAAAGCTAGCTTTGTCAGCCCCCGCCCCTCCTCGCTGTCTGCTGATGAGTCCACTTGTTCTTATTGTCCCCCCTTTAGCAGTCTTCCAATCATTTAAAAAAAAAGAAAAAAGTCTTTTCTCCTTTTTAGAATTCACCCAAGCATTCTACAGCGAAGTCACGAGGAACGGCCGGCCAGTCATGCGATCTCAGTCACGTCTTCGCCGGGGGAAAAAGGCATGTGTGTGTTGCAGTGGACATGTGGAAGGGTCAGCGGTCAACTCCAGGCCGATAGCATCGGTTGGACTCAAAAAGCGGGTCAACTTGATTTTACTCTACACCAGCGGAGAATGACAGGTAGAACAACTAAATTCTCTTCCCCTAGAAGGCACATAAGAGCAGACCACGAGTGGCCCACGGGCCTTACTTTGTCCACCCCACCTAGGTTAGCCTAAGGTCAGTTATACGCTACTTCAAACATACCACATAAGTGAAACCAATAAAAACCAAAGTCGGTTCAAATGCGATAATTGTTGCACTGTGTTTAAAAAAAAAAAAACTCACTTGGGCTCAACCTATACTGATCATGGGACCGAGTGAATGCGATGATACGAGCAGTGACGAATGACTTTTGAGTTGAGAGAGAGTTCAGAGGATCAAATGTTCATGTGCGAGTATTCCATTGACCCACATGAGAAAACAATAAAACACACAAGCGCTCTGTGAAGCCCAATCAATGTTAGGGGCGGGGGTCTGATTTAAAATAAAAGTATGATGGTCTATGTAGTTATGTAATCCATACACCACAAAAATAAACATTCAATGACCACCCTCCCTCTCTCTCTGTCAATCAGATCATCATAACACGGGAAAACATGCTAACGTCAGTTAGCCGCATCTGCAAAACGTGTCACTCCTTTCTATTACCACGCAGACAGATGTGTCCTTAACAACAGCTCTGTTTAGGTGACATTTTACAGATGTATTCAAACATCCATCTTGCGTGTATGAAATGCCCCCCACCACCACTACCATCGGTCGACGCTTCCCTCGGCCAGCTTTCGTCATATCCAGCAACAAGTGGCCTCTTCCCTCGATGAATTTTGACATAATGCCGTCTGCTGCTACGCTGCTGACATGGGGCAGATTGAGCAAGAGGGGGGGGGGGGGGCCTTGATTGCACTGAGAAGCGGACGGGTACACATGGAAGAAAAATATTGCGCCTGAATACAGATGGACGCCTTAAAGCCACCCCCGCGCCGTTTTTTCTTTTTTTTTTCTCCGAGATCAACCTGAATGAACGGGCCTATACTAAAATAAAATTTTAGTGCTGCGGTAATGTTGTGGAGCAGCATGGCGCCGAAGCTAATGGGGGGATCATATCTATATCGCTGTTCCTACACCCCGCTTCATGTTCAACCTCGAGCGTCTGTCATCATCCCCCAGCACTTGGCACAGGATCCAACTAGAAGGCAAAGTTCAAACAAGCGTGCATAAAATGAAAATAGAATTACAACAACGTGATAGTCCTCCTCTATAAATGCTGGCAAAGAAAGTCGGTGGGTTTTATTTTCTGCTGCTTGCGGTTCTCCGCAATGGCTTTTTTTAATTTGATTTGAATTTGGGAACACTCATCACAGGAAAAAAAAAAAGATGAAGGCATATTTCAAAATGGGATTTGTTCTTTGCAGAAGATAAAGAATACATTTGTCTTCAAATTCATTTCTACTTCAAGGATTATGACACGGCAACTCAAATGCTATTCGTTAGCCCGTCAATGGGATTTCCCATCATGTGTTAGCGTTAAGCTAACAGACTTAAAGGCAAAGTTATGCAGTTTGTTTTAAATACACAATGTCTCATTGACATGGTTTAATGTTGCATTTGACACTAAGCTTCAAAATAATACTGAATTTAAATAGAACCTATTTATATGTAAAACTTTATAAGCTCATTTGAAAACGTGAAGCGTAGAGTGCATTTATTTCTATTTCCATTATTTCTTATGGCAAATTTCAATACTGCTACCTTGGTGCTTTTTTTTAGTTTCCATTCACAAATTTAATAATGAATGTTCCCTTTTCTGCCTTTATGGACTTGATAATTAAATATTACAATGCGGCTGAAGGTGAACGTGTGTGCGCATCATTTGAGTGGTGTATTATTAGAAGCCATTTTGGGGAGTTATCCATTAATTGGGGGTTAAAGTCCATTTGCATCTAAACAAAGGGGATATGGGCCATCCATCTCCGCACGTGGGGAAGGGGGTTACTGCGGGGCACGGCGAGAGAGGAAGAGGGTGAGCTGGGTTGGGCTGCGGGGGCAAGCGTGTCTTTACGCAAGCGTGGGGGGTGAAGCAGATAAATGTGTTGCCCTCAGGGGTGCATTTACATAGGTGAGGACTGACGGTTGGGCAAGCGGAGAGTGATTGAAATGAAAATACCAACACAAACACACTCTAGGCCGCTGTTTCGCAACCTTTAATGAGCCAAGGCACATCTTAGACTTCTCAAAGAAAAATTTCAGAAAAACTCAATTTAACAGATGTAAAAAGTCTACACTCCCGGGTTCAAAGGTTATTTTACTTATCAAAAATGTTAGAGACGAAAACATTTAAATGCTTTTTGGGGGAAAAAAAAAAACCTAAGTGGAACTACATCTTTATAAAATTAGCTGATTTGTATTTCAGTACCATATACAGTAGGCTGTATATGTTTATGTAAAATATATTCCTTGGCTCAATCAAGGTTCGAGCCCTCACCCTATAAAGTCCCAAAGAATGTGCAGATTTATTCAAAGCCTGTGTGCGCATATGAATACACACAACAAAGCCCTGCACACACCAAAAACGCCCTACATACTGTGTGCACCAAATCCTTACATTATACCTTCAAAAAGAACCAAGAAACCAAATCTATATTTGAAACGAGATGATTTTTTTCTTTTTTTATATCTTGCAGCTGCCTTCTTTCTCACCCTGCAAGTATCCTCCCCTCCCTCACGCACAGAGAAAGGATTTCCTAGCAACCATTATAATGCGCGCACACACACACACACAACATGCTGGGGCTCCCTGCGTGGGCTTCCCCCTCCTTTCCCTCCTCCTCCTCCTCCCCTCCACGGCGCGAGAGAAAGAGAGAGCGATCCCCTCTTCACAGCTCTACCACGGAAGCCCCCCGCACAACAGCCCGCCTGCCTTCCACGAGACGCGGTCACGCCGAGGCTTCGAGGATGCACGACGAAGCGAGGAAACCAGCTGATCGTTCCAAGGCGCACGAAAGAGAAAAAGTGTCGGGTGGACGACGATAGCAAGCGTTTTGACGATCCTCGAGGTGTCGTGGAAGAAATGGGTGGGGGGAGGGGGGGCGCTCGGGAACAAGCGAGCCTATCTCCGGGGCGTAACAGCACCGCGCGGTCCCGCATCTCTTCCGACGCAAGGGCGACAAGTCAAGCAGTGTCTGAGCGCGTTTGGCTGACGAATTCCAGGGACAGTTTTGAAAATTCTCCGTGTGTGGGGGGGTTGGAGGTGCAAAAAGAGACTGCAGCTCCATATTGGAGACGCCCCCCCACCTCCCCTCCGCCTAGCTATCACCAGCATCTCCTCCCACAGACGCCCCTCTGCGGCAGAGCGCCATTTTTCGAACGCCGTTTTCTGCACGAGATTTCTTTTGCTGCGGTTTCATGTTACACTTTTGGCCAAGAATGTGGACGGACGGCGAGGACATCACCCTTTGTTCTTCGTTTACTTTTTTGTATTATTTGCACAGGTAAATTGTTTTATTATTACAACGCGCAAATATTGTGTCATTAATGTATTTACTCTAATTTATGCTTACAATAAGCTATTTTTGCACGTGTTGAGTAGTATAGTCATATATAAAATTTCAATTGTAAAATATAAATATATTGTACATTGGCACAATATCGTCCTTACGATATCTAAATTTTAAATAATAGGTGACCGCGGCGTGTATCAATCACTATTTTGCAATCTTGCATGTGTGTGTGTGTGTGTGTTTAGTTTACCCTAAATCAAGCAGTATTACTGTGACCTTTCTATTTCCATTTCAAGCATAATTGACTTGACATTTTTATTTTTCGTAAACGTGTCTAGATTTTAAAGGAGGAAAATCAAACTGAATTCCAATTAAAATTTGCAACGTAACTTGACAGAATGATAACATAATCGCGTGCGCGTGTCCGTGTGTGTTTAGTTTATCCTAAAGTATTCAGCATGCCCCCCCCCCCCCTCATTTCAAGTATAATTGTCATGACATTTTAGTTTTTTCATGAACGTGTTTTGATTATAAATGAGGAAAAAGAACACCGAGTTGCAATTAAAATCTTGAACTACTACTCGTCAGCAGAATGTGTGTGTGCGCGTGGGTGTGCTTACGGGAAGAAGCTCCACAACGGAACTTTAATCTCGTCCTTTTTTATTCCCCCCTCCAATATAGCAAAAACAATTTAACTTTAAAAGGGGGAGCTTCCTCTCGGTTTTGTTTCATTTGATGTTGCATAGTCGTCTAAATTCACCAGACTTCGGCAAATGCGAAATTACAGGCTGGCTGCAAGAGCTTAGCACCACTTTACATAATTACACAGCGTGGACTGGATTTTTTTCAAGAACACGCTTTTAGTTCTACTCATCCCCTCACAACCTACACGACCGGTTTATTAAAATGCGCGTGTATTATCCTTATTATTTTATTCGCCGTTTTGGATTTCACGGTCACATTTTGGGCTAAAAAAATTCTCTTTCTCCGTGTGCGTGTGTGAAGATCACACGCTGCACGAACGATCTCTGGCAGCTTTGTTGAATAATAACACGCGCGTTCGTGTTTTAGCGTGGAAGCTTGATCGTTTATTTTGAAAATTCTAATTTAGCCTGCTCATATCTGTTCATTAATAAATTAATTTAAAAACAATCGAGCAACTTTTGCGTGATAATCAACAAGAGGCAAATAATAATTTAACATTTAATTTGCTTTTTGGATGCATCATATTAAATGGAATGGAATGTTATGTTATTTTTAAAAGAAAATAAACCAGTTAAACAATATACTGCACTGTATTATGGGTAATTTATAATGAATGCCTGCTTTTAGATACAATAATTGCACTTAAAGATTTACATATGAAGTCAGAATCGGTGAACTATTAGCAATTTTATCAACAAATCTAATGTTTATGAATGAAACTTTTGAGTTTAATTTGAATCCTGTTACAAATAATGTTATGCCTGATTGCTCATAGATCTTACATGTTATGCCAGGGTGTGTAAACTTATGAGCACAACCACATATTCTCTATTTTTTATTCATTAAACATTTTATATTATGTCAATATATGGATTGCTGTTATTTGACAAATATAATTTAGAATTATACTATTGAACACACAAGTATGTGTGTAGTATGTGTGTACACGTGAGTATACGTGTGTGTCTCGTGAGCTGTATAATGTGAAATTAAGGTTTTTCCGTTAGCATAAGTGTTTTCTTTTTGTAATTCAAATTAATTGTGATGTCGGCGGTAAAGAAAAATAAAATAAAATGTATTTCACAATAAGTGGTAGTGTGTGTTGTGTCCTATTGACTGCGAGTCCTCCGGGTCATATGCGAGCATGTCGGGGTAGTAGCGAGCAGAACAGGACCCAGTCGGCAGGTTCTGCCGGCCCAGCTGCAACTGACTGACCAGACAACAATCACGTGATCCATAGACAGTGTCCTATAATGACATCACAGTCCATTAAGAGAGGCAAATGAACTAAATGATGAAGCTTTGAAGTGGAATATAAGAGAGCGTCATTAAGTCTGGGGAGCCGGCCTTTTTCATTACATGCTGCTAATAGCAACACAACCGTTTCCTCACGTTTGCTTTTGATGAATAAGACGTCCTCTGTTTTCTTCACGCTGTTTTCCCCATTTAAACACACGAGTCAGATTCAGCTAATTAAATGAAAACATGGTTAAATGAGACACCATTACCATTTACTATCTTCTTCAGAGGAAGTCTTTTATCTAAAAAGTTACTTTTATGCAAATACACACTTGGCTGCCACAATATTAGGGACACCCAATGTGATCTAGTGGAGGCGTATTAAAAAATGTCATCTAACGACCTTTTATTTGTAGCTTGGTCGTAGAACCCCGACGCACTGCATTCTTTAATACTAATCAAAACAAGCACATGGACAAACTTTTATTTTTTTTAATCAAAGACATCTTTGTTTTGTCGAAACCTTACTTTCCCAAAAGCAGTCATTTCGACGTAGCTTTATCATCGTGCAAGTGGCCTGTGAGCGTACTGCTGCAGATACAAACACATTATACATGAGAGGTTTTCACTAGTAGTTAGTCAGAGGCGGAGCTGTCAAGAGGTAGTGGTGGAGGGGTCCCGGCATCCCCCCCCACCCCCCTCCCACCTCCCCTCGGCCCCTGCTGCTGCTACTGGGAGAGCCTGGGAGAACCCCCCCCCACCCACCCTATAGCGAGAAGGCACCCAGCTAAGAAATACAATATAAACTCAATTAAATGCAGTCTCCACTGCGATTTACCGCAATGAATGATAAATTGGCCGTCGTCCCCGCACGGTGGGATCTCCAAATTTGCAATAATGGGCAGAAACATTGGAGGAAATATGCAAGAGCCTGCATGGTTTACCAAATTTAGTCCGGGTGGGGCAACTGTCTGTGTGTGCCTTTGTTCGAAAAGGCCTGCTCAAATAACCGGGTTTGCCTCGCATGTTGCGTTTTAGGTCAAAGTGGCTTAAATTGCTCATTTGGTGACATGGGCAGGCTGCGAGTAAAAAAAATTGTCTGGAAAAGCTCACGGCATGATACTGGTAAATGGCAAAACCGAAAACAGTGTGAATAATAGTCCGGGGGAAAAATAAACGAAAATGGAACAGGGCTGTAAACAATTCAGACCTGTTTTGATGATTCAATTGTCATGCAACGAGAAGAATATAGTTTTGCATTAGTTTAGTTTAATTAATTTAATCTCAGTTTTGAAACACCCAAAAAATATTTCATAAGACTACTGGCTCGATTGTCATCATTTTTTATTCTTTTCAGGAATCAAGAAAAATATTTTCAGCAAACGAGCGTCCATGTTGCCTCAATTCAACCTTTGTATTTTGCTATGACCTCACGTAAAAAAAAAAGAAAAATCTAGCACATGAATGATGATGCCACTCTTTGTAAACAGATTATAAAATGCAAGCAAACTCGATTGATAAAAATAGTAATCCACGACGATATTATTCAAGAGTTTAGAAGGAAATCAATAAAACATTGTGCCACCATGTTTAGGACAGCGACACACATTTGAATTTGAATCTGAATCAATTTTACTCTTAGTCGGAGCACAAAGACGATTTCAAAACAGAGTCTTTCGGAGCTTTTAAAAAAAAAAAAAAACACAAAAATGATCAAACGGAGCCGATTCACACACAAGTCAAATACTACAATTCAAAACGGATTTGTCTAATTAACTGGGAAGTTTAACTGTCGCTCAGACGGCGTCAAATTTAAGTTCTGGTGGGGATGTAGCGCTAAGTCCAACAGCAAAAGAGGTTTATCATAGAGGAATATTGATTTTTGCAGTGGATTGACTGACACACACACACACTCTCTCATACACACACACACAATTCTCTTCCCTTTATTCCATTAATCTCTGTGAGCTGTGTAAGATACTGGAGGGTTAGTGTAACATTGTGCAGCTCTAATGTATTCCAGCCCTCACGTTGCCTGTGGCATCCATATGTTTAATTCCACTACAAATGTTTTGACAGCAAATGAAACTCTTTTCCTTTTTTTTGCTCCATACTTTAGGTTTGTGGGGATTTTTTTTTCTCCCCAGCCCGCCCCCCAACCCCCCCTTCTCTCTTTCTCAATGCATCTAAAGGGATTTTCTCTCACAGTGATGCTTTATTTAATTAGTTATGGACCACCTGGAGTTCGAACATCTCCCCTGGCTGATGTCAGACTCCGCCAAGTACGCAAAAGAAAACAACGGATTAAATTTATGATTACGAGGTGCAACGTTCATTAGAATGAATGCGGGGGACTGGGCTCGCTGGTCACAATATTAGGTACAAATGCAAAACTTGGATTATTCTTAAATAGCTCTGCACATTTTACATTAGGAAAAACTATATAGAGTGGATATTGAAAAAAAGTCTACACACCCCAGTTCAAATGCTAATAATATAATGATGATGACGGGTGGTGGCAGCATAGATAATGAAATAATTTTTACGTAAAATTGGCAGCACAGTAGAGCAATGTGGTCAGTCAATTAGTATGGAGGATTTTAAAATAAAATAATTGATTCAGGTTGCAAGAATGTCAGTGGAAAAGATTTTTTTTTTTTTTTTAAATTAACGTTATAGGTTGTCGGGCATGGATCATAATTGGTTTCATGTGTTTGACCTTTTGAGGCAAGCACTTTAAACACAAAAATAAACAATTGTCAAATAAAAACCTCTGACAGATTCAATTAAATGGGAGTATTTTTTCCTTATGGGACATGCCTTTGAATTTAGCTGCGGACGTGTAG
The DNA here is from genome assembly GCF_901709675.1 of Syngnathus acus. NCBI lineage: Eukaryota > Metazoa > Chordata > Actinopteri > Syngnathiformes > Syngnathidae > Syngnathus > Syngnathus acus. The sequence continues at coordinate 4,094,249 of NC_051103.1, read as the reverse complement.
TTCAATATGAACTTTACCTTTTGGGGGAAAAAAAAATAAAAATTGCACGCAAGGAGACAGTTCAAGTACGACCCGATGGCTGGTCAAAGAAACATGTCTTTATTTCTCCGTCGGTGAGGTCATACTGTATGTATGTACACACAAGAAGAGGCAGTTATCTTCTGTGCACAACACCATCAACGTGTGTTGGGGGAAGGAGAAGAGAGGCAGTCAGATAGGGAGAGTGCAGGAGAGAGCGAAGGGCTGTGTGTATGTGCGCGAGTGTGTGTGTGTGTGTGTGTGTGTCGGGCAGGAGGTTTTAACGTGTGTTTCCGGTGCAGGATGGCCCATTCATCATTCTCACATGGTGGGTTTACTTTGCCAGTGATAGAGAAAGCTATGAGGAGCAGCACTACAGGGAGAATTAATGTGGCTGTCTTGGGAGGAGGGGCACGTCAACTGGAGCCGATGGCCAAAGCAGATGTGAGAGTGTGTGCCGGTGCGCGTGTGTTTACGCGGCGGGGTGTGTCGCAGGGTCACATGTGCTTCTCCGTTCATGTCCTGTCATACATGTCCAAAGCCAGCACTTTCTTTCGTCCTCATAAAATTAAAAGGAGGTGAGGTGAGGCCACAGCTGAGCCTTTCTTCATTCCTCTACGGCCTGACACTCTCCCCCCCCCCCCCCCCCCCCCGCACACACACACTTTTTTTAAAACAAGGCCTTTGCTTTAAATGCTATCACACCAAATTGCGCGAGTGGGCGCGCGGGTTCAGCATGGGGTCAGGTGACATAACTGATGAGCCCGCGACGCCTTCAAACAAACCGCCGCCGCCATGGCAACTATGCTACAACTTGACAAAGGAGAGGGGGTCAGAGGTCGCACGGGGAGGACAGATGAGGAGTCGCATCCTTATAGTCGGCGTACGCGCTGCACGACTCCACACCTGCGCCGCCGCAGGTTCCCGTCCGAGGGAGCTCGAGTGGAACGCAGGGTGACGACCTCTGACCTCTGAGATCAGCCAGTCTCATGTTGTGGGGGAAATGACAAGCTGGAGAGCAAAAGGGTGAGCCACAGCCTCCCCTGCTGGCCCCATGCTGAACCGCAAGCTCACGTAAAAGTGGCGACGGCTGAGGTCGGACCCTGAAAGTCTTTCTGATTAAACTTTACTAAGGGTAAGATGGGGGACACGGGAGAGTTGTCATGGTAACCGTGAATAGGGAACACCTGTGAGGATCTGCATTTTGTCATGTCTTAGTCATCCCTGAATACAATGATAATGATGCAAAGTCAGTGTGGACGTGCACGCACACGCACAGATGGATTGTTTGAGGTCACCCAAAGGGGCACTGGAATTAGTTTTGAATGTTCACATTATTATTGGGTATCATTTCACTGTATAAATTGAGTGCAGATGTGGGAAGAGCATGGCCCTGAGGCCATTCCACAATCCAACCCACAGAGCATTTACATGATCATTTGTTTTGAATATTTATTGTATTAATTTAGCCAAAATTGGAACATGAAAGCATATTTAGTCATTTTATTTATTGACTTTATTTTTTGAATTATTTCAGCTCAAATTATTGATTTATTGTAAATTTGAGCACCACTGGTGTACGTAATGCGAGATCTCAATTTGTGTAATTTTTTGGTGCTATCTATTTAACTCTATGTTGGCATTCGTGTGTATGTAAAAAAAAAAATTCCCTACTGCTCATATGATAATAAAATACTTGGAATGTTTTTGACTGCTATGTTGAAAAGGACGCAGGGCATGTTCTGATGGGGTAGGTTTGTGCGTGTGTGTGCGTGCGGCTCTGAGTGACTGCAGAAGAAATGAGGGATGATCTTTATGTGGCAGCCTATTTGCTTTTGAATGCACAAAGTTCAGAGGCCTCAAACGAGAGGTATTGAGTGCAGTGGGTTGAGGGAGGGGGGTTGTCGGAGGGGGTGCAGAAAAGGGGCGTCACGTCACCGACTGTACTGTCAGCACACGCAAAAAACGAACACACGCAACTTGCTGCGGGCCTGTGATCAGCCCTCGTGAGCGTCACTTCAGAGGATGCACCGACGACGCAAATTCACATGCGGGTACGACTCAGGATCCTCCTTAAGCATCCTCGTAAAAGGACAAAAGATTTTGCCGAGTCTGCTTTTTCCCCCATTACATGCTAATGCAGTTTTTGTATTCACCTTCTGACAAAGAGTCAAATAAATTAAACCCATAGGAAATAAAAAAGAATGTTGTCATGAGGGAGTTTAAATCAAATCAAGAGAATGTTGGGCTATATTATTCCCAAATCCTAACAGATGCTGGCTATTTTATTCCCTTCATTCAATTTTGTGGCAAGGACAAAGAAAATAGCGATTAGATACAAAATTGATGAGATTTTCTTTTTGATAATGCCATTTACGTTTCATTTCATATCAGCCGAAAACTGCAATTCAAAACTGAAATTAAAAATGAGATATTTCAGAAAAAAAAGATTTCCTTACTGACATCCCCAAGATCAATTTAGCAAAAATACAAAATGTTTTTTTAATACAAAATGCCACAGGGTGTTTTGTACAATTTCCCCCCCGCGTCCCCCCAAAAAACATTCCCTGGTGATTTTTCTAAGGAGCTGCAGTCTGTCAGAGGTCTGCTAGCAATGAGAGTCTCCTTAAAGGTCAGCGGGGGAGTCAGCGGAGAGGGAAACGCATTGAGGGGGGGGGGGACTGCGAGGTCGCCAGCCTGGCCTGGGGACAGCCCGGGTAGGCCTGCTGACCTTTTCTGACGCTGGCGAGGCTCTGGATGAGGAGAGTGGACCAATGTGTGCGGCCTGAGGGGGGATTAAAGGTGGGTCGTATCTAAATGCGCCCACATGTTAAGGAGATTGCGCATACTGGCATTTATTGTCCATATTGTCAGCGGGTGGGGGAAGTAACTAAGTATGGATACTTAAATCACTGTACTTGAGTAGATTTAGTTCGCTTTTCTGACGACTTTTACTCCGCACTAGGTCGTAAAACAGACATCGGTTCTGTTCCTTACGAAAGCGTATTGTGTCAAAATCAATCTAATGCTAGCGAGTTCTTAACAACATAAGATTATTTAGAGATGGCTTTTTTCATTGTGCCAAGATATTAATATGGCTATTGTGTAGCAGTAACTATGAAAATATAGTACGCAGGCTCCCCCTAGTGGCACGTGAAAGAATCACCGAATTAAAGTTGTGAATAAAAATTACAGTTGCTTTAACTTTTCTTCTTCTTGGCACTGTTAAAAAAAAATATTACGGAGCGTCCCTATTATGAGAGGAATACAGGACAGATTTTTTTTATTGGTAACAACTCTTTGTACTAGAATAGTAAATTTCTGTCCTTTCTTTTTTTTTTTTTTTAACTTTTATCAGTACAGCAGTTGAACCAGCCCTTTTTCCAAACGCATCTATAGAGAGTGAGCACCTTTTGCCACGTTTGCCATCGACAAGGGTTTGAAATGTTTAGCTGTCGTATCTGTGAGTAAATAACTTACAGTATATTGAAAAGGCGGGGGGGGGGGGTTGTACTTTGTCAAACAGGTCACTTTACTGTTTTGGGCCGACAGCTTGGCACAAACTGAAAGGCGCCGAGTAAATAAAGTGGCCGTTATGTGTGGGCTCCACTAAATAGCTGCTCTCTTGTGTCTCCAAAAGAGAGGCGGAAGACGTGATCACGAGGAGAGCCCGTGTCTTTTCTTCTCCTCGCCGCTATTAAAGGCCCTCTTCTTCTCGCCGCCCCACTTCTCCTCTCAGCGTTCCCTTTCTGCTCCCTGCGTCCCCCCACTTCTGCCGTCCTTATCCTCCCCGCTATCTTGCCTCCACAGCCCCCCCACCCCCAAAAAAAACCCCTCAAAAAACACACTGGGCCCGCCCAGCAGCTCTTAAACATGCAGGAAGGCGAGATCAATGGTGTCCACGGCGAGGGCTGAATTTCGATGAGAACAGAAGAAAGGAAGAGGAAGGGGGAACAAGTAGAGGCGGGGAGGGAACGTGAAAAAGAGGAGGGGGGGCAGAGGATAGTATATCCCGCACGGGGGAGGAAGAAAAAGAAATGGGAGGAATGTTGAAAGCTATGTCGACGACGGAGTGAGTGTCGAGTCTCACAAGGCCCGATCCTGAGATGCGTCGCAAAATCTGTCGAACGAATCGTGCTTAACTGTGCAGGTTGCATGTCTGTTTAACGCAACGACAACTGCGTGATTATTTTTTTTAAGTTGTCAAAAGTCTCATCATTTAAAGCTATGACATTTTAGAAAAATAATTTCCACCTGTTGCTAACCCTTAATTCATAAGTTACTCAATACATGACAATATTATAAATGTCAGGGAGATATGCGAGAAAAGTTCCAACATCTTGATGTCATCCATATGTTGAAAAAATAAAAGTGTCTCCTTGGTGACATCATGCACTTGGGTAAAGAGCTAAAAAAAAATCAGCTCAAATGAGTAGGTAGGTTGCTCCAGCTCTTCTTCAGGAACTGTCAGATGCTTAGGCGCTCAGTCTCGCCACAACCCTACCTTCTCACACACTGACTGAAGAACAGGTCCTGGAACATTTCTGACACCCTTCACGTACAGTACACACGCCGTCCTGTTTCCACCGATTTCCCCTCCAGTTGCGGCCCACTCGGACAGTAAATTATCACTCCCCTGCGTCTGAGGTTTGCAGCCGTGCGGAGTTGCCTGAGACCCTCCTCTGTCTTGAGGTGAATGTGAAGGAATTCCCACCCTCTGTGTGCCAAACCCTAAACGCTGCAAAAAGGAAGCTATGGAGCATGCAGCTGCACGCCCGCGCGGACACGCTTGCTCGCAAAACCCTGATTTAAACGCGTGCAAATGGGCACAAATGTTCGTATATGCTATATAAAACTCCCCCTGAGCGATAGATCACTGGCAACAGGTACACACACGCACACACACACACATACAGGCCGTAGATCATCACAGTGGGCTGGGACGTCAGCACTCCCGTACACAGCAAGCCTCAGAGCAGATTTAATAGAGGAAAGCCAGCATGAATTCCCGCAGTCATTCTGTTCCACTCAAACATACCATTCACAGCGCACTGCCCCTGTTAATGTGTGTGTGTGTGTGTACAATGTGCATATATGAATAAAAGTCAATGTGTTCTCATGCAAATTCGACATACCTGTGTGTGTACGTAAGGCGTTGGGGGTCATGCATCTTGTATGAGAGTGCATGTGAGCGCGTGCACGGGTGTTGTAGCAAGAGAGGCTATATTGACCCATCAGTGCTGCTCTGTCACCTCGTCTCTTTATGAGTCTGGCCTTTGAAAAACAAACTGGATTTATGGTCAGTTTGAGACTGTGTGGATGTGTGTACGCCGGCGTGTGACGGAGAATGGGAGGGAGGGGTTGAGCGAAAGCCGGGGCAAATTGGTAAGGACGGTGTTTTAGAGCAGAAAATGGAAAATAATATTGTCTGAGCCAGGAAGTGATGACGAAAATGAATGTTACGAGAGGAGTACAGTAACATTTAACAACTCTAAAAAAAAATAAAAAAATACAGTACAGTATGGTGCCGTGAGCTACAAGTGATACGACTTTTTTTTTTTTGCTTTGGCATTATGTGTATTTAAAACAACTGTGCCTCTAAGTTTGCTAGCTTGATGCTAGCACAACAGGAAAAAACATAACAGCATTTACGTAGTAGTCTTGTAAAGCTAACGGCGATTTGAACAATAACGTGAAGCAACACATGTAGACAGACAATATAACTATATTTACAGGTATTCTTTATCCTCTGCAAAGAATGATTACTGCTGCTACCGAGCGGTTGTGACTGTTTTACACGTGTTGACCTAAAACCGGGTTTTTTCTTGGGGGGCAGAGGGGGAGCATAATTTTACGCATAAACATACAGCTGATAAGATGTCGATATGAACACGTAAACGCTGCTCTGCATGCGTGCGTGCGTGGCGTGCAGATGGCTACCTGGCATCTTTCTCTCCCGCCCGCGTGCATCTTCAAACCGCTTTGCTTCAAAAATTGATTTCACACTTGCGACCACCTATACCCCCGCCCGCCCTCCCTTGGAGATGAACAGAATACACTTTGCCTCTCTATTTTTTTTTTTTTAAGCTTAAATAATACCATAGTAGACATGCAGCATTTTCTGGGAGCCTTTCTTTTAAATGAGTCTAATGTGTGGTCCATTTGCCTCATTAATGAGACTGACACACGCCGCTCAGCCAAAAAAACGCCTATTGTGCACTTTACCTTGGAGTTGCTAATGTGCGGCGTTATCCGCCTTGCTGATGGTCAACTAACAAAGTCTTAATAGAAGACAGAGGGGACGGCCGGGACAAAGGTAGGCAATGTGGAGTGGGACGAGGCCAATTCCAGTGTGAGAGGCCTGCCTAAAAACGCTATTCATGGGCCGTCTAATGCTGGTGTGTAATTAAATGTGATTACCGGAGCAGAGGGCTCCTCTCTGCTTCTCCGAGGGCCACACGCAAGCTGCGGAGGAGGTGGCGGCGGCGCGCGCTCATTAAGGAGCCGCTAACAGATGTACACAAGCGGCGGCGACCACGGGCCGACCTCGAATCTTTCACACTCGAACATCAGCGCACGCGAGAATGAACTCCTCTCCGTGATTTCGAGATGCTCGGGAATCAGGAGGGATTATTTGAATGGGAATAAAATGGGAACTGTCATGACAAAGTTTCCATGAGACAAACTAAATCTCTCGGAGAGTGCAGGAAAATCAAACACACCCACGTGGGAAGGTCACAAATAAAGAATCAGGGCATCTTGTCAGGGATAATCACACATCAAGCAACTTGAAATCCAAACAAAAATCAATTACGGTGTACGCGCGCACACGCACACGCCTGCTCTCTCCGCCTCCGGTTTCCTGGGCAGACGCGGTCCCCTGGCACTCATGGGAAATAGCGAGCACGGCAGGCCCCCACAAAGGCGTCCTTTCAGCCGCCCGCATGCTTGACCTGCGCGGGGTCACCGCTCTGCTTTGTGCCCCGTGACCCCCTCGGTCACTCTGGGGGTCACAGCGAGGACCCCGGGTCAAATCCAGATGCCTGCGTCTAATTTCGCCCAAAGTGGGTTATCTGTCCAAATCTGCCCTAAAATGTGCCCCTCGCCCCGCCCCGATAACCCACGACTACTTCCAAACACATGACTGACCCTTTGGAATATACATCGCTACGCCGCACTCTTAATTGGACTACCGGGGAGAAGAACTCAAGCGTTCACACATACACACACACAGGCCTGACCCCTATAACTGCGCTAGTATACCTCAACCCGTGGCTTTTGCTCTATCTTGAAGGATTAGGTGCAGAAAGACACACACACACGCGCGCACACGCACACGCACACTTATACGCAGCAGGCCTGGCCGAGGGTCCACCTTGAGGGATTAGGTGCGGAAAGACGGGACCCTCCAGCCAATCAAGTGGTCTGTCACATTGATTTGGAGGGGTCATTGGTGCACGAGGAGCAGGGCTTTCCTGTCTTAACCGCTCTGATCACACACATATGCACACACACATTGATAAGACGCTGTATTTATCGTGTAAATTAGAATCGTAGAAGGTTGTCAGTGACCGTGTTTTTAGACAACTTATTTTGTCCCTTGACCACTCACACAAAATAATCGCATCTCAAGTCATCTTGCCCCAATTGAAATGAATGGAAATGCTATCAATATTTTCCTGGGCTACCAAATAACAGATTGTGCAATGTGTGTTTTTTTTTAAAACAATATTACGTGTAATAAAATGAACATGAACAATTAAAAAGTTGCTTTGCAATGGTAAATATTGTAAACATTTGTAACGTGTACGTGGAAGCAATGGAAACAAGCGTACTGTAAAACAAAATGCTAACATCACTTTTCAAGTTTCATTTTTTAGAAGCAAAATTCAGAAACTTACCTGGTTTTCCACTTACCTGTACTTCTTATTTGCAATTCATTTTTCAAATTTTTTAACAATTGTTTTATTTTTCATTAATTATACAACATACACTTCATTCCCCCCCCCCCCCTAACCATCACATCCCAGCCTCAGAATAACCTTGATCTTTGGAGATACAGCGTAACCCTTTTTGAGTAAAACGCTCCCACCGTCCCCCCTCCCACCACCGCTTGAGTCTTTCTTCCATTTCCTGGTCAAACAACACAATAGTGTTCTATCTGAGAGGGCACCAGGCAGGCAGCAGGAATAAACCATCACAAGTTACATTGAAAGTGCTGGACTTTAATGTTTTTTTCCCCCCTGAGTATGTTTTAGGGTTTGTTCTTTTTGGTGTGTTTACCTTCACACCTTTAGCCTCTTGTTTCCCTTTCCTGACCGGAATCTGAAGGCTGGGAAAACAGGATCCACTTATATACATAGATATATTAGTGTTGTTATGATTACAAACCCAATCAGTGTAAGAGGAAGTCGGCCGCACTTTTTGAGTGCAAGGGCCCCAACTGTTTTATGTTTGTTCCTATATGACCCATTTTCAACGCAATTGAGTTCCTAATGTCCCCTAATTGTATTACAAAAACATTGCTTACCTTATCTCCATGTTGGTTTGCATACTTTTGTCCACGGCATAACCACAAAACATCAAACGCACTCCATGTTGGTTCATGGCAAAACCACAAAACATCAAATGTCGGTGCCATTATAAATTGAGGCCCACCTGTAAATATAGCAATATTTAAAATGACAAAAATAATTTTTTCCCAATGTTAAACTGTTTTCACTCAACTCTATATTCAGGTGCTGGGGCAGGTCATACAATGGTATTATTTAAGTAACAAGGAAGAAAAACATAATAAATGCTTGAAACAGTTAATGATGTGGACCACAAGCAGTTAAATAGAACCATCTGGAAGGGGGTCAGTGATGCTACCTGCTGTCAACGGCTCTCAACAGAGACATCTGAAACATGGCATGGGCATCTCCATTTATCAGATGAAAGTCTGGAAACATTAGAAACAAATGACTAGATTAGATTAAACTTCATTGTTGTGACAGGTCACAAGTGCAACGCAACATCATCCAGATCACATCGAACTATCTTGTTACTTTCTTTTCAAGCTTTGTGGATGATGTCATGATGTAAACAGTTATCAGAATGGGTCATGGATATAAATTATTGACAGTTGGGACAGACTTTTGCATGCAAGTACATTTTGGTTTCTGTACTTTCTACTTTTATCTACGTATTCCAAATTTGAACAGTACTTTTTTTGGACTTTCTAACAAAAGTACAAGCACTATCGACGCGCTAGGAGGCGTCCGAGTGTTTCACTGACATGGAAGGCGCAGCCTGTGTTGTCTTTATTCACTTCCTCGACTACAGTCGTTACTTCCTAGTTACGAGTGTGAGCTGCTTGGGGGCAAACCACTCTGAGCGCATTTGATTTACTATTTGCAACAGTGTTGTTTTTCAAATTACATCTTGCACGCTACTTTGTAGACAAAGTCGCCATATTTATAATTCATGATTACATAAACAGGTCGACGAAGCGCTTGGTGTACGATGAAACTGACGGTAAAGTTCCTATATTTGTCTTTTGTTGATAAAACCTCCTTTGTGGCGTATACATTCACGTAATAGTGTGTTTTATATTCAAAGGTTAAAAGTATTTAACGTATGTTTACTGTCCCTACAGCGCCACGTCACTGACAGAAACTGATGAACCCCGGAAGTCAGACGAACCCCGTGACAACTGTGACGTTTTGACGTTTACCCCTGTTATTATATTTTGTTTTTTTCCATCGTGTTGTTTGGAATTCGCCTACCGAAGGAAAGAAGAGGTAGCCTTTCCCAAAATGACGGCGTCGAACTGGGGTCTCATCATGAACGTGGTGAATAGCATCGTCGGCGTGAGTGTGCTCACGATGCCCTTCTGCTTCAAACAGGTGTGTTAATGATGGCGTGCGCGTGCTCGTAACACCTCGAAGTGAGTGCGGGCGCGCACACGTTTCAAGGCCCGCTTTTAAAAATGTAAATCAACTTTTTAAATGTTTGTTTTCTTTTTTTTTTGCTCATTACTATTAATAATGATATTAATAATAACTTGTGTTTTTGAATAGTTGGCTTTTTGGAGTGCCTTCCCACTCATTAAGTGTACAATAGGTCATGAACTTTAGTAATCAATCAATTGTTTTTATTTATTTGCCACTAAGATGTTGCAACAATTAAAATGTTGGCTATACTCATCCAGTAAGTTCCTTCCTGTGGGATTTGATATTAGTTTTCAATAAACAACAGTTACCACACAGTAATCATGTAAATAAACATTTGTTTTGCGGGAGAAAATGAAGCTTGCCTCTGGATTTTACTACACAAATATCCCATTGGATATTTACTGCAGTGATTAGCTTGTTTTGCTCTTCAACAAGTTAATGAAGCTCAGTAGCGTCTCAATCGTAAAACATTGATAGTCAATGACATAGCCCAAGGTGCAGGATTTTTTTTAATTTTTTTTACAGTAGTTCCTCATGAGTCAAATTAAACCGGAGGCCTTCATTAAGCAGGAAAACAAGGATGGAGATTCTTTAAAAGTACTTTAGAGGAACACTTCTCATTGAGGTTAGTTTGGAAAGTTTACTTTCCTTAATGGAGGATGACCTTTTATTGCAACACTGCACAGGAATAAATGTTCTAACAATGTAATGCTGCAGTCAAAACTAGAAGAGAGCTGATGAAATGATGACGGGTGGAGCGTCGTTTTTATAATAAAATCAAATTGGTTATGTATGTGCAATTGTTCATGGTTGTGTCCTTGTTTGTTGTCTTCCTGTTTTTGTCTCAGTGTGGGATCGTGCTGGGAACGCTTTTGTTGTTCCTTTGCTCCTGGATGACCCACAAGTCATGCATGTTCCTAGTTCACACCGCCACCAATACCAAGCGAAGGACCTATGCGGGATTGGGTGAGATGTCATCGGGGAAAATGTGCAGGAATTACATTTTTTTTTGTAATATGTGAAATAATACATTCACATTTTTCTGTTTGGATCACGGGTGGATAATTCTAAAAATATTTGAATTTTTTTTTCTATGTTTTAAAAAGTGTCTTTAAATGTGTGGGAAGTTTTTTTTTTTTTAGTGTGGCATGCTTTGTTTAGCTGATTCTAATATCAAAAGAGAAAGACTACTTTTAGACATGGCCTTGTGTTTGTACACAGATTGTTCACACGCTGACGTCATATTTGTTTTTGCAGCTTTCCACGCTTACGGCAAAGCAGGAAAAACTCTGGTGGAAACCAGGTGAGTCAATACGACACATTTATGTCTGCGTTTACACACACGATATATTTGACATGCTGCGGCTTCTCGTGTCCTTGCAGTATGATCGGCTTGATGTTGGGGACGTGCATCGCCTTTTATGTGGTCATTGCCGATCTGGGTTCCAATTTTTTTGCCCAGCTTTTGGGCTTGGAGGTTTGCATGAATATCAGCGGCAGAATTTAACATAGCACGAGAACAATTTGGTTCTGAAATATTTTTTTTCTTCTAGGTGACGGGCGGTTTTCGCGTGCTGCTGTTGATTGCCGTGTCGCTCTTCATCGTGCTCCCATTGAGTCTGCAGAGGAACATGATGTCCTCCATTCAGTCCTTCTCGGCCATGGCGCTCATGTTCTACACCTTCTTCATGTTCACGGTGAGTCGATCGTTCCACTTTGAGCGTACAATGCCGAATAGGGGGTGTGGGGGGGGCTCTTTCTTGCCTGTCGTATCTCATCTGTGTGTTTGCGCACTCACAATGTACTCCTGCTTCCACAGACTTCTCACCGCAGCTTGCAAGTCACTTTTTAGGTCGTGGCGACAACCTGGAATACGTTTTCTGATCCCTCTAACAATCACAAATCTCCTTCTCATCCCTCCCACTCTTTCCTGTCCCTCATTTTGACTTCCTGCCCCCCCCTCCCTCTCCATTCTGACGCCCTTCTCCACTTTCTCCCGCCGCTCTCCCCGCTGCTCATGTTGTAGATAGTGTTGTCGTCCCTGCGCTACGGCATAGTCTCGGGCTCCTGGTTGGAGCGGGTTCACCTGTGGCGCTTGAAGGGCGTCATTCAGTGCCTGCCCATTATCGCCACCACCTTCTGCTGTCATCCGTAAGTAAACCACGGGACCCCCGTCTCACACCATCAGGAGGGCAGCGGAGGAGGAGTGGGTGAAAGAACGTTCAGTTCGCCAGCTTCTCCTCAATTTCTCACCCTTTGATTTTCCTCACGTGTGTGTGTGTGTGTGTTTGTTTGGATGGCAGTAGCAGTGTTAATAGTCAATATTTTGGACCCCTTCTTATCTCATTGAGCAGGCCGGGTACAGTTCCAAAGTGGTTCCACGGATGAACCTTTCGCTCACCTTCTTTCATTTTTATTCTTTGTTTACTCTCATTTTGTTTATTTCATTGCCATCCTCATCGTTTTGACTTTGGCAGGTTTCTGCGCAGCATGGGGCGTCCATGTCCTCATTTCTTCTGGTTCTCTGTCCTCATTCATGAGTTAATTGCATGGGAGCCCCCCCCCCCCCCCCTATTCCTTCTTTCTTCACCTGTCTTAAGTTGGTTTGCACTGTAACCCCCTCCACCCCCCCCTCCTTCCCCTTAGATGGTGCTGTCTTCATTCAAACACGGGCTGCTCAGTGGCCAGTGGCTAGGGCAGGTCAATGTGGTGCGCTGGGAGGGGGTGTTTCGCTGTCTCCCCATCTGTGGGATGGCCTTCGCCTGTCAGTCGTAAGTACACCTCTTGCACAGGACTGGACTGTAAACGTCTCACAAGCTCAGTGACTGACATATAGTGGTCCCCCAAGACCCCACGGTGGATGGGTGGTGACATTTTATCCTTGCATGATTTCTGGAAAACACAATCTGCCAATATGCAGTGCAAGGGAATTATAACTCCACCACGACGCTGTTGATTCTTCGACTGTGCCTCTCACGGTCACACAATTGATTATTTTGCCCATTATGGCTAGACAGTGGGAGTTTCACATCATCTTCTCATTCAACTTTTTTTTTTTCTTATCCCGCCTTTTATCCGTAGCATCAATATGTTTAGCTTTTAGAGTTTTTCTTCCCTCAAAGTCATCTGCATGCTCTTTTTCTTTGGTGTCTTCTATGTTGATCTTTCCTATGGGTTATTTCACGTAATGTAATTTGAATGCAGCAGATTTAGAGTGTGTGTGTGTGTGTGTGTGTGTGTGTGTGTGTGTGTGTGTGTGTGTGTGTGTTTGTGTGAGAACGAGAGGTAAGTGACATCAAGCCTGTGACTCAAGCGAGACCCTATAAAGGGAATTCAGAAAAGAAAAAAAGAAATTGTATGCATTTGAAGGGAAAATGCTACATTGGCATCTTTATAATTATTTGGAAATGACAGCAATTGAAACCTCGTTTTATATACTTTTTAATCATTTAAATTGGGCATAATGGTAACAACACTCTTCTCTGAAATTCAAATCTCAAATTCACATTTTATTCTCACTTTAGTAACTATAATAGGAAAAAAAACAAAAACACATTTGACTGCAGCTACGTGTAATAAAAAAAACGAGTTGCGCACACACTTAAATGCTTTGTGTGTCTGGGTGCCAGGTCCCACTAGTGGCGCTGAGTGATATTTGGCAGGGTGATGCGTTTGGCCCGTTGTCAGGGCCCGAGCGATGCGGGAGCGCCGTTAGATGGCAGGCAGGCATCTGAAGCCAAAGCACGAATCAACACGCTGGACTGCGGCCCTCCTACGCGCCAATGCTGATGCAGTCACGGCCTGATTAAATAGCTTTCAGCACATTGGAGTTTTATTACATTCATGAACCGTGTTTACTCGCCGTTACATCATTACTTAACATTGCCATTATGACCGAATGGGAGCTGGCCTTGTTTTTTTTTTTGTTTTTTTTTAAAGGCTTGGGTGCAAAAAAAAAAAAAAACGTATGCCATTTTGTTTAACCTTGGCATTGAGATTTAATGGTTTGTGGATGAAGCACCGAGTGGGAGTCCAGGGCAGTTCTTGCTCATAAACTTCCAAGCGTGTGAACGTGAAACAGAGAAGGACAGAACATGAGATAACGGAACTGAACGGAACTAAAAAGTAATTTCCTTTGCGACGAATGCTCTCGCCCGCTGTTTCCATGTCGGTATGCTTGTCTCTCGCAGTCAGGTGCTGCCCACCTACGACAGCCTGGACGAGCCGTCAGTCAAACGCATGAGCACCATCTTCACCTCGTCCCTCAACGTGGTCACGGTCTTCTACATCACCGTCAGTGCAGACACGCCATCTTTTTATTTCACGCCGACGATTAAGACTCCCATTTCTTTCCTCCAGGTGGGATTCTTCGGCTATGTCAGCTTCACGGAGAACATCGCCGGCAACGTGTTGATGAACTTCCCCTCCAACCTGGTGACCGAGGTCATCCGAGTGGGCTTCATGATGTCCGTGGCCGTCGGCTTCCCCATGATGATCTTACCGTGCCGCCAGGCCATCAACACCATGCTCTTCGAGCAGCAGGTGACTTTGGAAGTTCTCTTCCGTGACCGCAAACAGTATAGCGACACGTACGGCCTATCCATGCGTGTGTTTGCTGTGCTTGATTAGAAACCGCTGCGTCATTCTCAATGGCGTGACCTATATAAGTCCTCAAATATACCATCGTGACCTCAATTTCACCCCCCCCATATCTACACGTGAGCTTTGGTACACAAACACAGCTGACTTGAGCGCCATACATTTGCCGCACACAAGTGAGGAACATCCAAACGAGTGTCTTAAGTTTGTCTTCTTGTCAACCCCTCGCAGCAAAAAGACGGCACGTTCGCAGCCGGCGGGTACATGCCCCCTCTTCGCTTCAAGATGATCACGCTCAGCATCGTGTTTGGCACCATGTTGGGAGGCATCCTCATCCCCAACGGTACAGTCACCGTGTGTGTGTGTGTGTGTTTCATTGACTGGAGGTCTGGAAAGGTGCACGTGTTTCTTTGTGTGGGCAGAGTCACTGGGACACTTTAACGACCCGTGCGAATGTGACTTTATGAGCCAGTGACTGTCACACCGCAACGC
Source organism: Syngnathus acus (assembly GCF_901709675.1). Lineage (NCBI taxonomy): Eukaryota > Metazoa > Chordata > Actinopteri > Syngnathiformes > Syngnathidae > Syngnathus > Syngnathus acus. The sequence goes on along the minus strand of NC_051103.1, from coordinate 4,079,205 downwards.
AGTCCTTAAATCAGGGCTCTAACTTTTATCTCCTTTCAGACGGGTAGACAGCGGTTGGGGGGTGGGGCGAGTGTTATTCGCGGCAGTTCCACGTACGCACGGCGGCAATGTCGCTGACTCGGCATCAGGTCTGAATTGGTCCCGCTCACGGTTCCAAAATGGCGCAAGAGTTGTAACTGTTAGAAAGAGTTTTCTTGCATTCATCCTTTTTATGGCCACTGCGTGTTAAACCTTTGATAGGTTGGCCGCTGCAAAAGGAAAAAAAAAAAAAACCACTGTGCTTGGCTCTTTGTGTTTCTAATCAGACTAATAGACTGAGGAGAAGGGAGGTAAGGACCCCGGGGGAGAACAGACACTAAATCTGAGGGAGACAATATGATGTCCGTCCTCTGGATAAGCGATGCCTTTCGGGTGTCTGACATCCAGCCAACTCAGTGGACGGATCCAGGGGGTGGGCCGAGGGCGGTCTGCCGCCAGGAGTTGGATGCCAGGGACGCGAGCCCAGAGTGAGGGGCTGGGCGGCGGCTGATTGTGAATGGCAGTTGAATGGCGCTACAGATAAGGAGCATGCATTTGGGGAGCAAGAGGCAACTCCCCTTTTTTGCCATTGTGACATCATTGCTGATTGGAAGGCATTGTAGGACTACATTGTCAACTTGTCTGCTTCTGTGTCTCTTTAGTGGAAACCATTTTGGGTCTGACTGGAGCCACTATGGGTAGCCTCATCTGTTTCATATGCCCCGCTCTGATCTACAGGAAGATCCAGAAGAGCAGCATCATCGCTCAGGTGCCAGACATCTTGTAGCAACATTTTTGAAAGTCAACTAAGAGTTTCTTATCCTCTCCAATAGCTCGTGCTTTGCGTGGGTCTGGGCATCCTTCTCATCAGCACTTTCACCACATTGTCCATCTCAGCCCAAGGCCCCAAAGCCCAAGCTCCGCCTCCTCCTCCAGCAGCCGACAAGAGCAACATGCAAATATCCAACATCATTGAGCTGCACGGTAAGCCACGACATCGGTGGCTTTAACACCTTCACTAATGACGCTAACATTTTTATCCGGGTCCAAGCAATGTAAGGAAATTGCGATCCAGTAGTAAGAAGAAGAAAAAAAAAAAATACACATTATTTCTCATCTCATGCCCAACAGAATGACTGATAGGGAGACAGGCCGGGCAAGAAGATAAGACTTTGATAGTATCTCTGAGCATCTCTGAGCGTGTGACATTGATGGAGCAAGAGTGATGCCCTTCAGACCGAGGCAATTTTCTCGGCACCCCCACTCCCTCATTTCCTCTCGACACCCTTCCCCCCCCCTCCCCAACAAATTCCGTCATTACCTACCTTCTTCCAATATCCCCCTGGGCGCCTCAAAAAGGCCTTTAAGCTGCGTCTATATCAAGGAAAGAAGGAAATATTAGTTTGCCAGAGAAAGCAACTGGAGGTAAGAAAGAAAGTTGATGTGCTGAGGTTCCTGATAGTTTCGTTTTTTTTCGTCAATATCAACTTAAATGTCTCTCGCACTCGTTTCCTGTTAGTCACCTCCATTTCATCTCAATGCCATTGCTGCAATTTGCTTTTTTTGTCCATGTATTGAACTGCCACCTAGTGGTGAGAGCTGCTCAGATTTAAATGTGACGTCATCGGCGTAGAATTGTATTATTGCCTATGTGTGCCAAATTAGAAAAGTAATTTTATTTTATTTGTCCGCACGTAGAGGACCTTGCTAATGTGAAAGCAATCGACATCGATAAGCCTGAGCTCCCGGCAGTGGATGAGCTCCAACCTAACAAAAGGCAGCCGGTGGAACCCCCCCAGATTAAAGGACCCGTGGAACTTCCCGACAGCAAGAAGGAGGAGGAGGTGCAGTTGGACCGCCCCGATGCAGGTAAGAAAACTGAACCCGGGTCAGAACACGACGTGGAATCCCACTTGTCTGTCCGCCCAGGTGTAGCCATGCCGGAGGGAGAAGCCCACCGCCATGAGCCGCCCATCCCGCGTGACGAGGTCCACGTAGACAGCAGGAAGAACAATGCCGAGTTGGAGGAGGCGATGAAAACAATGGAGGAAGAGCACAAACGAGGTCAAGAGCCAGGCGGAGGTCAAGATGCCGTGAAAATTGAAGAGAGCGAGGAAAACGTCCTCAAGCCTGCAGTCGTGGTTGTGAAGAAGGAGGACCTGTCCAATGAGGTGCTTGAAAAGTCAGCAGAGAAGAAACAGGAAGTTGTACCCCCAAAAGAAGCGGAGAAGCTCGATGTGGCCAAAGACGTGCTCGCCGTACACGCCGATGAAGACAAAGCGGACAAAGCCGTCGAGGCTGCAGGCAAACGTGAGTAGATGAGGCCAACGTCAAAATCTGTGGCTCAAAGTCGGAAAAGCGCTCCAAGCTTGATACCTTGATGTGATTGTAGCGCCATCTGCTGTTGAAGACGCTCAAGCCGCTGACGGCAAAGATGCCGCCGGAGATGAGAAAATGGACGGTGAGTGCAAATTACACGTTGAATTTATTCACAATGAATGAATACGTGAAGACAGTTTCCAGTTAAATGTTTGTGTTTGCCACTTTTAATCACTCTTTGCTTCTTTTGTCACCGCTTTGATCCCTTCTTGCTTATTGCACTTTGTAAAGATAAATTTGGGGAAGCTGAACCTTTCTCTGACAATGCAGGATACACGCTTGGCATTTATTTTTATTTTGGCGCTTTCTCATTTTGTTATTGACTTCTGCTCCCCCCCTCCCCTCCTTTCTGTCTCCTCTTCAATCTTTACCTCTTTGCTCCTTTCTCTGCCGGATCACAGTGATAAAAAAGCTGGTTGCAGGTATGACATCCCTCCCGCTCCACCGTGTCTTGGTCTATCACTAAAAAATCTCAAAACTCACTATTTATTGTCCATATTGATTGTAATAATATAGCGACACGTGTGATGGACTAAACTCACCATTCCCAGTCGTCTAACGTAGTCCTTGTAGTGTTTCGATATGTTAGCGTAGATTTTGATCAAATGATGCATTCATCACCCTCGGTCGTTCTTTCCTTCCACGGCCTCCTTTTAAGTCGCTGTCTCCGTCCTTGTAGAAGGCCAGCTGGACCACGCCGTACTGCTGCAGGTCATCAAGGAGCAGCAGGAGCAACAGAAGAGACTTCTTGATCAGCAGGAAAAGCTTCTGGCAGTCATAGAAGAGCAGCACAAAGAAATTCATCAGAAGCAGCCAGGCGGTATGTTTTGTGTATTGTCTTGTGGATTTAGATTTTGAAATCTAATGTTCATCCGTGAAATGTGCTGCTCCCTCAGAACTCCAGGAGCACGCGGAGGAAGCAGAAGGAGGAGCAGGGAAGCCCAGAGATTCAGCCCTGGTCTCAGATGCGCAGCAGCCCGAGGAGCCGGCAGACGCCGGGGCGCCGCAAGTTGCCGGCGCCGCCGCCGCGCTGCCGAATCTTGTTCAGATTGAAGGCAAAGCACCCGAGCTAGCCAAGGTAGCTCCTCCGGCGCCTTACAAAGAGAACAACGCGGTCGAGTCCCATCAGCAGAGCGAGCTGGGGGCGAGAGGAGTGCCTCTCCTGAGGAAAGTACCCGAGGTCTACCAGCCAAAGGAACAAATTGTCAGGGATGAAGACAACAAGCTGGATGATGAAAAACAGAAGATGGAAAGCGAGGCCCAAGCCAGACTGGAACAGCTCGAGCGGGAGAAGAAGGAAAAAGCGGCGGCGCTGGAGGACAAGAGAGCGGAACAAGAAAGATTAGAAAAAGAACAGCTGGAGCGGGAGGCAAAGCTGGCCAGAGAGCAGGAGCGACTTGAGAGGGAGAAGATCGAGAGAGAAGTGCAGGCTCGGGTGGAAAAGGAACGACAGGAGAGGGAGATGAGAGAGAAGCTGGAGAAAGAGAAATTAGCGCAGGAGAAGGCCGCCGAAGAGAGACGCCAGCAGGAGATTGAAAAAGCGGGCAAAGCTTTGCTTGAGAAAAAAGAACAAGAGGCGCTGGAGCGAGCCAAAGAAGCCCAAAACGCCGGCAACGCCGCACAGGGGGCTTCCAATGAAGACAGCGAAGCTTTGAAGAAAGGAGGACGGGACCTCAAACAGGAAGTTGCCGCTCGGGCGGACCCGGGAGAGGACGGCAAAGCCGAGCCGGTCAAAGCCCAAGCTCGCCCTCGGGGCTCCCACGAGAAGGCGGACGACGAGGGAGAGCTGGATCTAAAGCGGAGGCGCCGGGCCCTGGGACCCGTCCAAGACGCGGGGGCTCCCGAGGTGCCCAGGGCCGTGCATGGGCTGGAGCCCCTGCTGGAGCTGGGGGGGCCCGACCTGCACGTAGCCCTGGAGGAGAAGCTGCTCGCGGGGGCCATGGTGCACTCGCGGCAGATTAAGCAGGCCTCAGAGGACAAGAAGATGAAATAACTCAAACATTCTCTTTTCCACTTCTACCTGGACAGCCTCCAGATATACAAGTCGTTGCCTTAGATTAGCTTGCCTTCACAGATGCAGTGGTGCCTTCCAGGTGTGAGTTGAATTTTTTTTCTAAGTTATATTGAAAGACTTTATGCGGCGAATGTTGAAATTGTCCAGTCCTTATTAGTTTGTACATATTAACTTATTATCTCGTGGGGCAGAATTTGAGTGATTATTAAATTGTTTAAATGTACATAAATCTATGCAAATCGATTCTATTGACTGTTATAAGTTTAATTTGCCCATACTTGTTTTCTCCCCCCTCCCCTCCAAGTTGAGATGTAAATACTGTAAATATAATTCATTAATTTTGAGTCTCAATTCAACATCATGCTGGGACTGCCTGTTCTATTAAAGGTAAAACATTTTTGTATGGTTTATTGAAGTTACTTTCTATTTTCCTCTTTGATTTCTGTGTCTTGTAATCCATGCGCAGCAACGGACATGTCAGCTATTTTTGCTGTCGATATTTTGGACAAGTATCAGTATTATATCAGAAATGTAGTTCAAAACATTTCATCAGCACATGCATCGTTTTTGTACAAATGTATTTTTTTGACTATTTTTCTATTTACAATGCTTTTATGTGTATTCAGATGATAATAAAGGCTCTGTCACAAAATTGTGTGATTCGTTTTTTGGGGGGTATGCTTAGGACCAGCAAATCAGGACACATGGACAACCACTCATAAACCTAAAGGCATAGGATGAGATTCGAACCCAGAACTTCAGAACTGCGAGACAGCTCTATTCATCACTCAGTTTATCAAAATGGTCATTCAAATGTTTTTATTTTTTTACGTGACGTATAGTCCTTTTCTGAGTCTGACAAGTCGTCTGTTGACTTTATTGCAAATCCGGATTTTCCACTCATCTGGAGTGTTTCTTGGCCTGGAACAAAACAGTTGTCAATAAAGGGGCCCTGTAGAACAATTGTAGACTAAATTACTTACAGCATTTTCAAAACACATCTTGAGGGCTGCAAATTCTTTAGCACATTGGTCTTTCTTCAATTCTTGTCTGTTTGTTGTGGTCGCTGCAACACATTTGCCATAAATTGATGCCTGGAATACAATCATAGGACAATAAACAACGCAATAAATAATAGTCATCATTTCTGTTAAACATGCACTCGCAGACAATAAATTCACACATACAAGTTGTAGATTCAATGCAAGAAATTTCATGCACAGCGATGAGAAATCTATCACTGCTTACCTCCTCCGAACATTGCGCAAAGAATTCTGAAAAACGTCTCAACTTATCTCGGCTACGATGCCAAACATTTGACCCTGACATGATGTTGTGACTGAAACAGCAATTGTTTTATCTCAGCCTTGCAATAGTAAGAACCCGAAGGTTCGGGGAAGTTTACTAACTCCTCGTTTGCCCCTTAATGTGTCAAATATTTCTTTTAAATATTAAGAAACAGAAAAATACATGACTTCGTAACTATACGGACGCCGCCATTACGTTACATGCGTAACAAGAACGCAGCGAACATCCTACAATTTGATTCGCTCCTGTGTTTGTCAATCAAGAACCTAGCCGTTCTGCCTTTTATGATTGGTTGTCTTGGCTTTTTGGGCGTTTCCAAAACGGACGTCACAACTAACTAACTCAATATGTTTTTAAAATTAATAAGTAATAAAAAATAAAAATACCTGATGGGCTATACTATTTCCGGATTCTGATTTACTCGTTTTTATTTCCACCAAAAGTCTACCCTTCAACGATTGGTTGTTTTGGTTATCTCAACAGCCAATTGAATTTTATTCCGAATGTTGACGTCCTGTCCTCTGATTGGCTAGCTGTCACAACCAGCCCCACCTCCACTGTGGTCCACTGAAAAATGAGTAACCCGCAGCTACAATTGCTAAATCATGGCTTCTTTCATGGAACGGTTAGCTTTCCTTCAGAAAGTAAGTGACAGTTGTTTTGATCATCCGTTATTAAATCGTGCATTAACGAATCGCTCGCTGGCGCATTTGGCATTTTGTCTACGTGTCACAGAGGCTATCTGGCTATGCCATTAGCTACTAGCAACACACCCTGCTAATTTAAACTGACAGTATAAATTATTGTCATTTTTACTCATCATTGCGTGTTGTCATAGTTTCAAAGGAGCAGGTGCATGATGTGCAACACGACAACTGACATTTTCTTTCTTGGATTAACTGAAGACTCGTGAATTTACGTGTAAACAAACCTAATTTCTCTTTCCACTCTCTACTGAAGGTCCCGACTTTGATGAAGGCGACAGCAGATGATGAGAGCCCTTGTCCTGGGTACATTTTCCAAGAAATCGGAAGTATCCTTTGGCAGCCCATTTTGCAGAAACTTTAAATTAAGAAGTAATCTACCATGTCATTAAAAGCCCTTAACTGTCATCCCTTTGCAGAAATCTCCCACGAGTCTTTGGCAAATGATCAATGTTTATTGGAGTACCTGCTAGAGAGGCTTCAGGTTGAGTCTTGTCATGTCAAACTCAAGGTGAATCACTTTGTAGATTATATAGAATCTCCATGTATTTATTCCAATAATGTTATTTCTTGTGTTTCAGGTGCTGAAGATCTTTGTTCATTTGTGTGGCCATGGCTCCAAACATTTCCTCACTGAACTCAGGAGGAATTCCACCTTCATTCAGCAGGCATCAGGTTGGACCTTTGATGAGTCCCTTCTGTGCCTGCAATAACATGAATATTCTTTTTTTTTTTTTTTTAAGTATACAGTGGGCCACCTGATCCCATCCATGGCACGGCTTTGTATCTGAAAGTGAGAAACACTGCACAGGTAAAATAATAATACACACAACAATACACAAGGTTAAAAAAACCGTCATGTCTTTGTTTGCAGGAAGTTGCGCGACTACTTTTCACTGATTCATTTTATGTGAAAACTGGTGTGCTGCCTTTAAACATGGCAACTTCAACAATGGGTGAGTGACCATTTTTGACCACGTGACTGATTTTTGTCAGAATTTGCTTCTGGATGTGGCTCTCTTTTCAGGTATGGGATCAGCAGCCCCCCACAAGGGAGGAATGCAAGGCTTTGGGTATAATCCAGGAAAGCAGGAGACAGGTGACTCACTTTTTGTTCAAGTCACATCTTTTTTTTTTTTTTTTCCATCCTTACTACATGATCTGTGTTTTTCAACAGGCAACGACTCACTTCTAGATAAGATCCAGAAAGCTGCAGAAGTAGTGGCCAGTGCCGTCCTTCCCCCGACGGAACACCAGGGCATCCGTCTCCACGACAACCACTACCGAGCTGTAGTGGCGCCATCTGCGCCAATAGAAGTAGCTGTACCAGCATGTGCCTACAGCCTGCCTGCTCACAAACTTAAAGGTCCAAAACGAAGCATTTTCAGGATCAATCTATTTTGGGGAATTCATTGAAATGTTTTTTTTTAGTCACTACAGGATCAACCCAGCGGTGTCCAGGGCAGATCGGAGGCGGCTGGGAAGAGACTGACAGCGGCAACAATTCCTCTCACAACTCATCTCAGGACATCTCCACCAATAGCAGAGCCTCAGCAGGTAGCAAGTCGGCGTGCACCGGGAGCCAATCGGGAGCCAGCAGAGAAAGCAGCGGAGACCTATCAGAGCGGTGAGCAGAGAAACCCGAAATCACCAAAAAGACTCGCGACTTCAAGTGTTGGTCTCTTTTCTGTCGGACAGGGTTGAAGCGTTGCAGTTGGGCGACTGCGGCCAGGAGATGGCGCTCATTAGCAAGTTGATGGAAGGCTCCAGAGTGTTTCTATCCAATGAGGAGATCCAGTACTTTACCAAAGAGTCAGTACGGACAGCAACTTCATTCAACTCACGTGGAGCCATTTGTAGTTGTTGACATGAGTTCCTTTGTTGAATCCTGTCAGGTGCTCCACTCTTAACTGTGAGGTTGTGGTGGAGTTGCTCTCCAACAGGCTACAAGATCCCTCCAGCACTGTAAACATGGTAATAACCATTATCTATACTGTCAAGCATTTTTTGGGTAAACTACCAACTCATACTGTCCTTCTCATTTTGACCTCCAGAGGGCGTTGTGCGCTGTAGCCTGCCTTATGACTGCCGACCTTCTGTCTCTCGAGCAAATATTTGGAGCAACGCAACGTCGGCTCCGTCAACTCACGGAGGGCCCTCCAGGACCTGTGGCCAACAAATCCATGAAGGTGTGCGAGCCAGTAACAATAATTCAACAGGAGATCATATTTTCTTTTCGTATCTGCTTCTACCAGATCCTGAGACAGTTCAAGGCCCTGATGGGTGGCGTTCACGATGCCCCCAAACAGGATCCAGCCAGCGACAGTCATCAAGTCAACCAGACGTCCAGCCTACTACTCATTTCGCCATTAGTTGTGGGCAACTGTGAGAAACCGCTCCCGGCTCCTATTAGGACTGAGGTGACTGCCATTCAAGACGACGAGGGTATTGAGCCATGTGCCGCCAGACTCTCCCTGTTCAGCGGTATGAATTTGGTGAGCAGGGCAAAGACTCCCGAGTCCCACGTGGACCCAGACTCACTACAGGACTCTCTAAAAGAGAACCACCCCAACCCCCTAGCTTCGTCTGAGAGAAGCCAACAGTCGTCCGCTTTCTCGTTTCTCAACTCTTGACCTCTGGCGAGGCGCTACACCTTTTAAATCTCTTACAGAGATGTCATTGAGTATTTGTTTTCACGTCCAACTTTCTGTCTCTCCAAGAATTGAGTGAATCTGATGTTACAGTATGGTTTATTGAATTTGATCTCAGGATTCATTTCAGGCTACAAAAACAACCTCTTCAGCACATTCAAGTTGCACTCTGCTTTGCACTAAAATCATTTTCCTGAAGACCTGCTATCCTAGAGTTGTCTTCCAGTGTTTGCTATCATACTAATGCAAATGTAGGAAAATTATTTTACACCACCATCTTACTATTATTTATTGTGTTTACAGCCGGTCGATTTATGCAAGTGGTGCTCGAGCGCATGTCTACACTTAGAATTGTTTTGTGTGGAACCAGAGAAGCAAGAGTCAGTATATAATGCAAAATATTTTCAACAATGGCAGTCTATCACGTCCACTAATAAAAGATCCCACTTGGGTATAGTGTGATGTTTGATGGGTAAGAAAAACTGCAGACAGCTTTTTTGAGTAAAGTGCATCGCTTTATTTACCTTTGCAAGCACTTTGGAACCCACTTCTCTCGTGATTAGCACCAATGAACATGTCCACACATCAAATGCACGCATGTCAAGAGAATGATACCTCTTTTTAAAGTGCACAAGTCGTGTCCTCACACACGCGCGCATACACACACACATCAATACTGCACAATAAACCACAGTGGCTGGGCCGTGAAAAGGCAAATGTGCTTATGGTCTTCACAAATGGTATATGGCAAGGGCGGGGATGAGCCATACAGCCCATAATATGTAAACGTCCCCACTCTTCATAGACCCGGTGGGCTACGCTGGACTCGAGACGTCAAACGGCGTCTGCGATGTCGTCGGTCATGTCGAACCCGGGCTCCCTCTCGTCTGTAGACTGCTGAAGTGCGCCTCCCTCAGGACCTTGTTGATGGAGTCGTAGGAGAAAGTACTGCCGTCGCCATGGAAACCGTGCTGCGCCGACACCGCCGAGTCCTTGGGCTTGCCGCTGGGCGAACACTGGGGGATGCGGTCGCTCTGGCTGTGGATGCACGGCCTGCTCGTGACCACCATCGGTCTCTCCGTACTGCAGATGCCGCTGCTGCTGTCACTGCTTGAAGACTGAATACAAAACAGAGAAAGGAGCTTTTTACTTGACTGCTAAATAAAACATTGCACAACATCGCGCATGTACCTCGGAGTCCAAATCGGATACGAGCAGGCTCGGACCCCTTCCTGACCTCTTGGCCTGAGGGCTCAGCTGTTGATTGTCCTCACTGTCACTGCTCCGATGGCGTTTCCTGTACATAGGGAAACAAATGGAACATTTTCAAATGTGAATGAGTGTGTTGGAAGGAATGATGCAGTGAGGAGTGGAAAGGAGGAGGAGGAGGAGGAGGAGGGGGGTCGTGGATCTAAAAGAGCACTGAGAAGAACCAAAAATAGCTACGGCTACACACATTCGCTGCAGTTACATGATCACGTTATGACTGTGATGATTCACTCAGCTCTTTATGGAGTTGATAACATGACATTGGCATGGAAATGGGCAAAAGATGGCAACACAGAAAAGTAGTTACTGTACCTGTTATCTGTCAGCATTGCTGCAGTCTTGCTAGATGTGGCAAAGAAAGGTGGACACTCCCTGTGAGCTGAATTGAAAAGTAAAAAGCTTCTGACTCGGGCTATAGCTCCACAAGTATGCTGCAAGACATATTCCTTATTTGACGTTTGTGTGTGTATGTGTGAGAGGCTGCAGCCGGTTCAAGATGCAAGATCACACTTCCAATCGTAGCGTTCTGTTCCGTCGCTGTCGAATAGCTTTTAGTTGAGCCCTAGTGGGAATCTTTTGCAAATATCAGCATGACAGTAAAGCCTGGTTGACGTTGGCTAACTGTGGGAGCTAACTAACCCCCCCTAAAAAACGCTGCACTGTGACCAAGTTCTTCCGCTGTCGTATTCCGCTCGCCCTGCTGAAAAAAGAAAACGGGAGCTTGGCTGTTCTTCGGAAAGACCCAATAGATCTATAAATGAATCAATTTAGCACGATAATTTTGAAATTGTCGAGTCACATAAGCGACATTTTAGCTTTGAAATGACATGGGCTTGCCAGCTCGTGTCAACTACGGTAGTCCCAAACGTTTCCTTGACGTCACAAGCCCCGCCCCTCTGTTGTCATGACGCCATCGAGCAATGGCGGAAGTAGAGACGTTGCATGAAAGCAGCTTGCGAGTCCCGACGTAATATCCTTTTATTTGCTTCATTTTCGTAACTTGCATGCTATTTCAGTTATTTGTATTTATTGCCTTGCATTTTAATCGCTTATGCAGACAAAAAAAAATTCTATTTAGATTGTTTTGATGGCGTCTAACTCAATCTGAAACGGACGGTCTCAAAAGACATGTTTTGTTTTTGCTTTTTACCTATGCACTTATTTAATTTTTACTGCATTAAATTGCCATTGCAAATTGGAAAATGTTCTCATGAGTTGCCTAACTCGGATAAACAAAGATTAGCGGTGTTAGCGGCGTTACGAACAAATCTAATTGACGTGCAGTGGGAAAAATATAATTATATTAGTTTACAATTCCAAATAAATACAGCCCAATTTCCTGTACATGCCAGAAATGATGGAAAAGTGCCACATCAAAATTCCTTGTCACCAAATAAACACTTTTAGATTGCAATGGTATTTTAGCATTTTATATCTACTCGCTCCACTATACATTAATGTCATGTCGGGGGTGTTTTTTTTTTTACTTTTCTACAGATGAAAGTGATTCACCACTCTCCAGAGACCCTGCAAACAGCATTGATTTCCAATTGCAAGGACTTGACTGAACTCTATAAACAGTACACCAAAGAAGAATGTCACCTTTTAGAGCAAGGACTGCATCCAGGGCAGCCTGGTTCCGTTTTTCAACCTGTGACTGTTCATTCAGACTCAGACTGGATTCCCTCACATCCTGAGAACCCTCAAGATTTTGAGAGTTTTTATAAAGATCCTCACAGAAAGACCCCAAGTGCAAGCTGTGGCACGATTTACATTCAGACCATAGGTTAGTTGATGATGGTAGATGATTTTCCTTTGTTAGAAAGTTGATGGGAGTTTGTTAACCATAGTTTGACCTTCTTGTTTTGTTGCAGGTTCTTTTGGCGAGGCCGGGCCCCATACGGAGCAATACGTGGAATGGCTTCGAGAATACTGCCAAGCATTCTTCTATGGGCTGCCTGTTTGTTGGTTACCAGCTGTCACAGTTGCACAAACAGGCTGCTCATTCAGAATTAACCAGAGCTCACAAAACCTTCAGCTGCTCACTGGTAATTGGAAATATCTCCTTGAAGCCTCACACAACAGTGGTGTTTTTTTTTTTCTTTCTGAGCTATGCTTTGTTTGCACTATTTCCATATCCTCTGGTAGGTGACCTGCTTCAGTTTTTATGCAAAAGGAAGCCAAAGGATGCTTTTTGTGTGGTTGGAATCACAATGATTGACCTGTACCCAAGAGACTCCTGGAATTTTGTATTTGGACAAGCATCTCTTCATAAGGGTACGATTTTACTTTTGTATTTCGCTCCAGAGAATCAAACAAATGCAGGTCAGCGTGGTAGCTTCGCGGTTAGCATGTCTGCCTCGCAGTGGAGAGGTTTGCCGGTTTTAATCTCCGCCTCCTGTCTGTGTTGAGTTAGCTTTGCAAATAAAAGGGGCTTTGTAAATCAAATTTAATATAAAGTAGCCCAAGAGCTGGATATAAAAATACTTTTAAAAAGATGTCTACTAATATCGTGTAATTTGGTTGTGACACCGCTAGATGGCGCTCCAGTGAAATAGTTCTCAGCCTTGTGGGAAAGTTAATTGCATTTTTTTTTGCAGGAATTGGTGTTTTCAGCTTTGCCAGGTACGATGACAACTTTTACCGCAAAAATTATGCAGGAAGGGTGAAGAAACAGCGTCAAGTAAAGCAGGGCGACTATTCCGCCTTTGACGGCCATTACACTCCCCCTATCACCAGCACTCTGCTGTTGCGATCCTGCAAGGTTGTACTAACACGTTTTGTCTCAATTGGGGAAAAAAAAGAAAGTAATGGAATGATTTTTTTGCCAGACGATGACGCATGAAATCGGCCATATGTTTGGAATGAGGCACTGCCAGTGGCTGAGCTGTGTCATGCAAGGCTCCAATCACCTGGAGGAGTCCGACCTACGCCCGTTGGAGCTCTGTCCCATCTGTTTACGCAAACTTCAGACCTCAGCGGGCTTTAACATAGCCGAGCGATACGAGGTAAAAATGTGGGCGTCACCTCACATTACGTTTTACAATGTTTACGCTGTCATCTTATTGGAATGTTGCTCGTCTTCTACACCACCACGTCTTAATTGAGCCAAGACATATTCTGCATAAATAAAAAAATCAATATACAACCATGTGGACTCCACAGGAAATAGATTTTGATTAAGCCTTACCACATAATAGTTTATTTGTATTTTAGGGATTTTTTTTTTCGTGCTTCACAGGCCTTACTGCACTGGATGGAAGAGGAGCCAAGGTCACCGACGACGGTGACCTCCTTTCCCAAACCTACTGAAGCTTTTCATACGGCCAAACTGTGGCTGAAGAAGTGCCAAGATATACTGAACGTCACTAAACGGTAACACCGATAAGATGTAACTTTCCAAATTTGATATATTTATCTTAAGTCAGATGAAAAAAATAAAATTTAAATAAAAAAATAGAATTTAAAGAGTAAAAACATTATTGCTTTATTGCTAGCATATTTTTCTTACAAAAATAGTGCATCTTTGACATCTCATGTGCGCTTTGGTTAAAAAAAAAATCAATCATACGAGTCTCCTGAGCTTGGCGGAAGTAACACAAACGTAAGAGTTAATGTTACATACGTGTGCAATTTCATGTACAGTATTTGCTGCTACATTGGCTTCACATTATTAGATGGTAATTCTTCTTCAAAGACTATTTCAAATATTTTTGTAAATTCAAGCCATCATATCTCAGCGAGCACTTGAATCAGACACTCACACAAAACAGGATTGGTGAGGACGTAAATGAGCTTTGCCAGCATGTTCGAGCGACATGTCAAACCCGCATGTCAAGCTACGTCTCGACATGATTGTCGTTCTTCGTGCGCCTCGGCGCTAACGTCAGTACTGCCTGTGAGTTTTTCCGCTTCATTGACGCCTTCTGTCACAATATGAGGCGTGTCATTATTTGGTTTGAATGTTCTCTTCGTGCAAAGTCGTCCTCTCTTGGCAGGTCTCACTAAGCCCAAGAACACGGCGCTCACCGCCATGCCAGCTGCGCAGGAGTAGAAGGCCGACCCGTAGTTCTCTGTCACGTCCACTAACACACCTAGAGACGAAGACAAAAGTGTTAAGGGGACGCATCGAGCACCGGCGGAGCTAGACGGGGGGGGCCACAAATTAAAAATGTACCTCCGAGTGGGGGTCCAGCCAGGCCGGCAAAGCTGTGTATGAAGACGTAAACTCCAGCAGCAGAGGACATTCTTTCCAAGCCCACCACGTCATCTTCTGCCAGCATGGGAATGTGCGTGCACGCAAGGGTTCCCATGAAGAACCCGTAGACAGCGCAGCATACCGCTAGCCCGTAAAATTCCGTGACTAGAGTAAATCCCACCAGGTCCACAGTCATGGAAATCACACAAACCAGGAGGACGAGAAGCTTCCGATTCTGTATTCGATTCAGTGTCAGGACCCATCCGATTAAGAATCGACCGAAGATTTCGGCCACCGCCATGGTGGAGAGCATATAGGTGGCGCGATCGCGCTCCACGCCTCGACTGACGCTCAGCTCGATGATGTAGAGTTGAGGGGCGAAGAAGCCCAGCGTGGCAAACAGTCCGAAGAGCGAGTACAAGATGAAGCTGCACTCTTTGAGGATGGAGAAATCCAGAAGTTTGAACTTTGAAGGTTTCTCATCAACTTCGACATCGTTCTTCTGCCCTTGAGCTGGATCGAAGTTATTTTTTAGACTTGGCTGCACATCTGGCCTCACTTCCTTTGTTAGTAAAGTCCTCTCCTCTGGGTTGCAGTTGACCTTCTCAACGGGACAGTTTCTCACAAAATCTTGTCCAATCAAGTCCGTGCTTTGGGCTTCCTCGTTCTTTGGAGAAGATTCAGAAGTCTCTGTCTCTTGTGGTAAGATGATGATTGGCCGAAGCAGAGCGCCGCAAATAATGATGGTTCCCTGCAAAGCTCCGATCATCGCCATGGTGCGACGCCAGCCGATAAGATCCCTCAGAGAGGAGAAGGCTGAAGATAAACAACGGCTAGTAAGTCATCCAAAGTAGGAGATGATTCTAAACTTACCCGGGGCGAGAGCAAACATGGACAGGGCCTCTCCGGTGGACGCCACGGCGATGACTAGTGATCGTCGTCGTGAAAAATAATGTGAGAGTATCGTCACCGTGGGTAAAAATGTCAAGCAGTAGCCGAGACCTGCCAGCAGGACGACAAAAGGCGCAATCAAAACCACGACTCATCTCAAAAGGCCACTTTTTTTTAAAAAGAGTCATTTCAAACCTGCCACGATGCCGTAAGTGATGTACATTTGATTGACGGAAGAGGCGAAGCTTGTAGTGATGGTTCCCGAGGAGATCAGTACACCTCCGGTCATGACGACGAGTTGGAACCCAAAGCGATTGGTCAGCATGGAGGAAAGAGGACCTGCGCAGTTAGAAATTGCTCCGTTGAAGTTAATCTTTCACATTACCGGTTAACTTGTTCTGCCAATTCTTTAGCTTCATGTTAAAAATTGATTCATGTATTTCCAAACACTCACCGTTGAAGGTCATTACAAAGACACAGATGGAAACAATCCAGGACACCCGACTGTTGCTCTCTCCAAATTCCTCCATCAACACTTGGAGGAAAATCCCAAAGCTCTTGATGGTGCCATAGGTGAAAAGCTCCACCAGGAAAAAGGCCACGGCCACCACCCACCCCCAGCCTCCATCTGGGGGCTTTGTGTACACGTTAGGCCCCAAGAAAGTTGGTCCACACAGCACCATTTCTAAAAAAAAAAAAAAATTAAATGCTCTGAAATAGTTACTTTTTTAATTTAAAAAAAACCATTTTTGCGGTAAACCAAAACAATGTGACTACTCAATATTGCCCATTATGGAAATAATGAAGAAAAAAAAATTCAAACAGAAATATCAACCATCTTTCAAATATTACACACAATTAAAACAAACACAAAAAGAAAATTTCTAGCATGGTAATCGTACGCTTGTAATAAACAACAAGCCACGTGCGCATATTTATGGAGCCTCCGTATATATTACACGACACTCTATTTACGGCTCGGGTGCACTTTACTATAGGGCAAATATTTCTATTAGAAGCGCACATTAAATTCAATAGTGACGCTCCGACGGGGCAAGTTTAAGTGAAAGCTGACGCAATCCCTCGCGCGTGTTTACCGGTTCGATGTCCCACAATCTCGAAATACTCTGCCACTCTATTATTAGGTTGAAAGATATTTTAGAGGGCAAAAAAAAAAAAAAAAACGCTATATCATTTCCCAATTGTCAAAATAGAAGCGGTAGTAAAGTCGCGTCTCACCTGTGCGCTCCTACTCGCAGCATAGAAACTAGTTCCTCGTGTTTAAACTGCTCAACCCGCTTTACATTTGTCCGCACGGCACATGTTGCGCGCTTCTCCCTCACCCCTCATGGGAAAGCTAAGGGTTAAAGACAGATCTGGATCCAACCAGTTTTAACTTGCACAGGCACCCAAACAACATCATGCAAACTATACATGCATGGTGTGGAGGCGCTGTTTGCGCCCGCGAAGTTTTTTGGTGCGCTCCAATTTTCAATTGCGTGTTTACATTGAAGTCGTTTGCACGAAGCGGGACGCGATTTATTTCAATAGGTAAGCGTGGACCAGGCCAGGGGCGCATATAGATGTGTGGGGGGGGGGCCCAAGGCACACGCAGTCATGGGACGTTCCACATTAGTGTACTGCGCTGGGCATAAAAGGTTTTATTTTTACATCAAAGATTTTTAATGATAAAATCTGAAATACACTTTTGAGGACATTTTTACTATTTTTTTTTTTAAATCAGAGACGCAAGTAAGGGGGGGGGGGCTCTATTTTTGAACGTCATTGGAAAGCTTGATAAACAGAAAACAAAGATGTTTGAAAGCAAAGAATAATAAGAATATTCGACCGCTCTCAGATTTGTTTCGGATTGCTTTGCTTAGTCTTCACTGAAGTAAACAAAAACATGGAGGAATTTTTTTCCAAAACATGACTCTTTTTCAGACTTCATCACAGAATGCCGGCGGGAGTGACGCCGCTGCTTTTTTGTGCCATGCTGTGCGGCCTGTATTTCCACCTGATGTCAGAGCGGGCATCAGTGGTTCCGAAACCCAACAAGAAGCCCAACTTCGTTCTCATCCTGGCTGATGATTTAGGCTGGGCTGACTTGGATGTGAACCTGCCTGAGCAGAAGGCCAACAATACGCCTAATCTTAACCTGATGGCCCAGCAAGGATTAAGGTAGAACCGAATTCTTAAAGCGGACTCATGGCGGTCTTCCCACTGATATTTTCATCCAGATTTTTAGACTTCCACTCTCCGGCCTCAACCTGCTCGCCATCCCGGGCTTCCATCCTGACCGGCCGCTACGGACTCAGGAATGGGGTCACTCACAATTTTGCCGTGGGCTCTGTTGGCGGTCTGCCTCGGTCCGAAATCACTTTGCCTCAGCTCCTGCAGCGGGCGGGTTACTATACTGCCATGATCGGGAAATGGCATCTGGGCCATAATGGACCATATGGCCCGACAAAAAGAGGTAAAGAGGACTTTGACCTTACCGCGTAGCAACCATGCAAATGAGGAATATGGGTTGCTGTATTTCGATACAAAATAACCCGTTTCTTGTCTCCTGAGGAGGTTTCGACTCCTACTTTGGAATTCCTTACAGCAACGATATGGGATGCACTGACAACCCTGGATATGATCTTCCACAGTGCCTCGCTTGTGACTCATCTGACCCACAAAACACCAAGTGGGTGGGACTCGATTCTATTCAAAATCCACATGTGCAAGTATTTGATGAGCTTTGAATAGATTTCAAAGTAGTCAAATGAGGTCTGAATTATCTTGTGTGCCTCAGGGGTGTCACTCATTTTTGTCACGAGCCACATTGCATAGTTTCCCTCAGAGGGTCATTATGACTGTCTTCGAGTTTTGGAGACTAGTAAAAAACTGTTCAAATAGTTTATAACATTAATGACCATCAAAATTGCTAGTAATATCTCTATTTTGAAAAAGACAATTTGTTATTTTAGTAATGCAAAATTAATCTTCACGGGCCACATAAAATGATGTGGCGGGCCGTATCTGGCCCCCGGACTTTGAGTTTGACACCTATGGCCTAAAGTCTTCTCATCACAATTGTAGAGCGAGGAGCTGCTATTCCAAAGTGGGCCTTCCTCTGATTGAAAACAGCAGTATTCTGGAGCAACCACTCGACCTGTGGACGCTTACGCAACAGTACCAGTCCGCTGCTCTCAGAGCGATGCGCCACGCCAGGTAAAGTAAAAAAAACCATCTCGAGGCCCAACAAAACAAGCGCAAAGCTTAGTCTTTGAGTCCACTCACCTAATGCTAACGCTAAATAGCATCTGTGCTAAGCCACAGATTGAACACAAATAATGCAGCAACACATGTAGACAGCACACACAATTATTGTCCTAGCATGTTTTTGTCTTCAACTGAAATATATTTTTGTGTCTTACATCTTGCAGAGAGCAAGGACAGCCATATTTTCTTTATATAGCGCTCGCTCACATGCACGTACCTTTGGCCCCACCACTTAAACCCGCCAGCCGAGTGTACGCCGCCAGCCTCCAAGAAATGGATCGCCTGGTGGGGACCATCCGAAGTGCTTCGGACGCAGATGATACACTCATCTGGTTCACCAGTAAGTCCTGTGTGCTGCTGGTTTTCACTCGTGGTCTGAAAAAGACTTTCTTACATTTAGGTGACAACGGTCCTTGGGAGCAGAAATGTCAGTACGCAGGAAGTCCGGGACCTTTTCAAGGAAAATGGCAGACTCAAAGAGGTACACAAGTAGCTAAGTTGCATTCAATTTAGCTTAAAATGTAACAGCGGGAATTTCCTCGCTAGGTGGGGGCTCAGCTAAGAAGACCACATGGGAAGGAGGCCACCGGGTGCCATCTTTGGCCTACTGGCCCGGCGTGATTCCCACAAACGCCACCAGTGCGGCGCTGCTGAGGTTTGTTGAGATTAAATTCCTCCAACATGTGAAAGCAAGCTGCCTTCCTGTTGCTATTGTTTACACAAAAGTATTTATTAGACAATTGCAAGCAGACTTTTCCTGTGTTACTTGAATCAACCAAGAAATCCTTTTCACAGTGGAATGGACATTTTTCCGACGCTCCTATCGCTGGCAGGAGTGACGCCACCTTCTGACCGGCGCTACGATGGCATCGACGTGACAAATATCCTCCTGCACGGCGTGCAAACTGGTCACACGGTATGTACCGAGACTCGTTAATTTTTTTGGGCGTGTTTGTGTCTGCAAGAAATGTGGACGCTGGGTAAAACGAGTTAAACGGGTTAAGAGGCAGGTGTGAACTGTTCTATAAAGATGGCTGGTTTATTTTTAGGTCCTCTTCCACCCTAACAGTGGCGCGGCAGGGCGGCTGGGTGACTTGCAGACAGTGCGGGTTGGGAAATACAAAGCTTTCTACCTGACCGGTAGGTGTCATGTTCACTCAACACCAGCCAACGCCCAGATGTTGTTATGGAGATTAACGTGTGATTAAATAACAGAAATCTATTTGAGCTTGTATGTATCTATTTTTATATAGGTTCAGCCGAAGCGTGCAAAGGTGATATCGGAACGCAGGAGTTCCACGACCCGCCGTTGATATTTGATTTAGAGCGTGACCCGGCCGAGGAAACGCCCTTAAAAGTCGGGACACGTGAATACCAAACCACAGCGGAAAAAGTGGCTCTCTGGAGGGAGAGGTTATTATGGGACATCGCCACCGACCCGTCCGTGTCCGTGGCAGACTACACGACGGACGATTCGGCCTGGCCTTGCTGCGAAGCGACGCGGCCGGTTTGCCGTTGTCTCTCTCTGGGTTGACATCAAGAACATTTCGAGGATGATGAAATGTGTGCTGAGAAGCTTGTGCTGTTTGGTAGGTACAATGTCCAGACGCGATGAGGAGGGGTGTAAACAAACAAAAAGAGCAAAGAGAGAGGCTTGTGTGATCAATAAGGTAAAGAGGAAATATTTGCTCAGCATTTATTAGCCTTTCAGAACTTTTGCAAAACAAAAACACATTTTCTTATGTCCTCAAGGTCTTTGTTCTTTCGTCACCGCTCAGAAATAACACCTAAGCTTCAGGTGAATTGATTCTCACTCTTTATTGTTTCTTCATTGTCAGTATACAATAGCTGAAGGTGTCCCAACAGCGCCACCTTTTGGCAAAATTCAATATCATCTGTAAGCACGACTCACAAAAAGTCTCTAACTTCTTCTGTATGTTATATACACATTTTACATCAAATTAAAAAAAAATCTTTAAAATATGCATGGTCATTTTGCGTTATTGTGTAATAAAAATAACCATCTTGAAATTCAAGGACCCGTCCGTCCTTTTGTCGTATACCGTTAATTAAGCGATTCACATTTAACCATTGGCTCCTTCATGTGAGAAATTCTCATTTTACATACGTGAGAATCTTTAAGTGTCTCTGCTTTCATATCACAGTTGCATCCTTAAGTTATACAATACTTCAAAGATTGAAATGTGCTTATTTGAAACGGCGAGGCTTTCGTTAATTCAAAATGCAAATGCCCGTACGGAAGCGAATACAAACAAACTTAGCGCGTGTCAAACATCCAAACTCTTGCAGACTTCAACTGGAACAATTACATAATTTGCAAGAAGCCTTTTGCGTAGAAATATTATTTAAAAAAAATAATAAACAATTGCCAGTGAGAAGATTTTCAGACACATCCTTTGGTTTTGTTTTCAGCAGGACAACTCTGCACAACAGCTACTTTAGAATTTTGTTTTCTTTCAAATTAAGACTTTTTAAACTTACATAATATGATAACATGATTCTTTTTCAATCGCGTCCCACATAATTGTAGCGTTATTTTTCTCATAAAACTTTATACCCTATGGCGTTATTAGTGTCATTCTACCACTTCTACTATTTTTATTCTCATAAGCAGAACAACATACAAGGTCCACTTTGGGGAATGTTGACCTACTCAGAAGGTCAGCGCTTCTCGTATGTTTCTGGTAAGATTGGTCCCCTTGACCTGCAGGGGTATGTGTGGAAGGAAGAATCTGCTTTTTAAGCCCCTCCCCCTTATCTCAGGAATCAGTAGTGTTGAGTTATTCTAGTTACTGACTGGAGGAAATTCATTTTCATCATCCAGACGCACGGGGCTCTCGGCGAACTCGTGCTCTGGGATGACGTCTCCCTTCTGGGCTCCCCCTTCCTCGGAGTATCCTGGAAATTGACGGAAAGGTCGATTGAGGTCGAAATCCCGAAATGTTTCAGTTGGTGGATAACTCACCCAAGAGTGTGGCAGAGCAGGGTGGGCTAGAGGGAAGTCCCACGGTGGCTGCGTACGATTGGCCGGCCGGTTGGTTGGAGACCTCTGCGGGCGTCTCCTCTTCCTTTTCTTCCACTTGCTCCTCGCTGTCGTCAAACAACCTGCCGGGTCAAAATTCCCATCAACGTTATTATTTCGTAATATTTACCGAGCCAAGCTTTACTGTGTTTGGTAAAGACACCTGTGTTTTTGCACCAGCGTACATTCGCCTCCATCTTGCGGATCGACATTATAGATATAAAGATGGCCGTCCGAGGACGCCACGAGCAGGCGAGGCAACTTCTGAATCCTACCGTTGAAAATAATCAAAAATCAGATAAGAAGTGATTTTGTTTAATACTTAAGATGAACTTACGTAGCCAGCGCGCAGATGTTCTTCAGGCCGAACATGTTGAGCCGCACGGTGGCGAAGGCGCGGTCCTGATGCATCATGTCGGACACCTGAGCCGGCAAGTAGGTGCTAGCGGCTGTGAACATTTTGCCCACGTACGCAGACCATGTGGGAGACTCCTCCTCGTGACTAGAAACATCAAGAAATCGTCAGGACTGTATAAAGTCGCTTTGAAAACAGACGTCTGGATGAAAGGCTTGTAGCCACATGAGTCTGAGTCATAAATCACATTCTCGTGGTTTGGTGTGATTTAGCCTGTTTAGGAATTTAAATATGTTTTTGTTCAGAAAAAGCCAAATTGCTTTGGTGCCATCTGGTGGCATCTTATTGACAGACTTGAGTAGTTGATACAAAAGTAGCCATTTTGTGGCATCTATTTGTCCCTGTTGAGTATCATCACATCTGTTTTAATTTTTTTTTCTACCTGGGGCTGTGCTGTTCCAGTTTGAAGATGTGAACTGTCTCAGTGTTGCTGGAGGCACACAGGAACTGAGCATCGGCGCTGAAGGACAGCGAACTAATACTAACATATCTAAGAATAAGACACAAATTATTAGCTCCTATGATGTTTTAATTTACGTCATGGTGTCTTGGCTATTTTGACATTGTCTGATATGTTTGCTAACCTTTTCATCCCTCGCCGGAATTCAAACAGCCTCTGTCCTTCGGGGATACTGAACACCCTGATAACGGTGCCCTGCGGAGGAAGATGGACATCGGGTTGGCCATGCCCGGTGGATGCGAGATGTTACAGAGAAGGACTCACCTTCTCCGAGGCGCTAGCTAGTTTGGTGCCGGAGGTGTTGAAGGTGAGCGCCGCCAGAGGACTGGCGTGGGCTTGGATCAGCGTCACGGTGCTCTAAATGAAAAGGGACTCAATTGCGTCACCGGTGTCATAACTTGCTGTTATATTTTGTGAACTGAGGCCTCACCAGATTGTTTGCATCATACACTGTGATCTCGCCAATCGTGGCGCTACCGGGGTATGCCAAGAAAGAGTTGCCGTGATTAACGGAAAGGGCGCAGAGACCTGGAAAGCAGAAAGCATGCAACATTACTTTCTGATTAACTGGGGCTTTCATTCCATTCCTACCTGACGGGTTTGTGGGCGTGTTAAGCAGAGTCTTGAGAAGTTTCATGTCCTTGATATTGTGGATGTAAATGGACTCCTCCAGGCAAACCACCAGTCGCTGACGGAGACGGCAAATTTAACGTGAATCCTGACAAATGCCGACCCAGAAGACCGTTGGAGCATCTTACCTGCCTGTTGAGCCTGACGGAGAGGATGTTGTTGGTGTAGCTGTAGTTGCAGATTTCGGTACCTTTCTTGAAGTGATAGACGTTCATCCGCCGTGGCATGGATTGGCTCACCACTACCACCAGGCTGCTGGAGAACAGCCGCTCCACGATGCAAACGTCGGAACACTCCACTGGGTGAGAGGGATTTTTCAAGTTACAGGACCTTAATTTAATGTAATTAGTGAATGCTGTTGTTTTTTGGGTTCGCAACGTGCTTTATGGTCAGCTCCATTTTGAATGTTGCGAAAAGAGAGTTCATTGTATATACCAACGATTTTGTATGCATGAGGAGACGGCGCTTTCTCACCTCCCTCGTGGATGCAGTCCAGTTTGTCCACAGCGGTGACAGAGAAGAGACGGTAGCCGGTTTTGGTGCCTACTGACAAGGAGCTAAACACCAATGCGAGAAAAAAATAAAAAGGAAAAAAAGCATTTCAATCATTTTCAGCGACAGATGGTTTGGCACTGCTGTCAGTGTCAATTAAGGAGGATGCAGCTGAGATGAAGTAGGGAGTGATAACTTTATCCTATGCTAAAGCAGTTTTAATGACTTTAAGGAGTTGAAAGATTATTTAGTTTACAAAAAACACTTTGGGTTGATGACCATAAACGTCTTTGCGGTGCAGGTGCGTCAAGGAGCTTTCGTTCGTGCGGCCCTCAGGTTGCTTACGTGGTGTCCTGGTTAAACGAGGCACAGATGAAGCCTCGGAGCATCTCGGGGCCGCCGTCCCCTTCGTCTTGCGAATCCATCCGAGCCGCCACTTTTCCCTGTCCTCTCACCGACCGAGCTCAGAGGCCTCGGGCTTGGCTCGATCCACACCGGGGGGCACCCCCGCTTTCCCCTCCTCCTCTGCCCCGACTCCAAACGCCACGCTCACAGTCCTCGGGGAGAGGAATGTCCGGACGGACTAGCCCCGGATGGTACGCATACAAGCGACGACAGCGAACGATCGCCCGATCGCTTTAAATTGTGGACGAGATCAACGGTACCGATCGTGTCGTTTTGCTGTGACACACAACGACGGTACTGTTAATATGAATATTAACTTGCAGGCTCCATACAGCAAAACAATAACAACTGATGGGAGGACGCGTCACTCTAACGTGCGTTCTGATTGGCTGGGAGACATACAGAAGCCCCGCCTTCTAATTTCGCACGCAAATTTGTATAATGCAGGTAGTTGATTTGTCAAAGAAACTGTCAGTCGAGTAAGTTGACGTAGCAAACCACTGATTGGTCAACGTCACGCTCGATGGACTGTTTTGGTGATTCCATTGGCTAACAGTGTAATCAATCTGTTCACTGTGCTTTTGATCGGTTTTATGTGACAAAACTCAAACGAAATTCAAATAACACGTCAAACAACCACATCTTTCAAATCTTTGTATCTCAAACTTAAAAGGAATGCGTTAAATCGTGCACCCCTTTGCCACTAAACCAACTAATCCTTATGCTTTTTAAGGTGTCATCTTCATGATTCAAACACATCTACAATCTGCACACATTATTGCATTGAAAAATCTGTGATTATGATATCCATGATTTAATGTTTTAAACAACTTGTGTGACTTTTTTAAGTTCAAGCTGAGATCCTTGACGTCATTGGCTTGGACTTGGCCCCTTTAAGGTTGCCAGGGGTTACGGGCTCACATGTCAGAACGAGGAGAATTGACGTCAGTGAAGGCCGCTGATTGGCTCTCAGCCGTATCCGGTGGGGCAGCGGTCCAGGGCTTGGGGAAAAAAAGATCGAACCGAGCTCAACCTGCTAACGGTTACAGCTTTCACATACACCACCCGTCCCGAGTCGCTGTCGAAGGGCTCGGTAGGATTTGACTCCATCTTGTGAGTATTTCTCTTTCCTTTTCGCCGACGCGCGGCATGACCTCTGTGAAATATGTTTTGTCTTCTCTCGCGTTTGTTTATGATGGAACCCAAGATGGCGTCAAGGCAAGAGGGCTTTGCCTTTGCACGAAGCTAGGAAGCTATACGTCAAAACCTCCATCGCGATTTGAACGCGGAATTTACACTAAGTGTATGAGTAAAGAAAATCTAACCACGGCGTTTTAGTATCTAATGGAGAATTTGTGATGCTCGCGAGGTTTGCGTTGGCCAAGCACTCCCTGACCTAGACGTCATTGCAGACTGCACACAATGTTAACTTGCGAGATTCAGTATTTATTTCGTATTTTGATTTACCAGCCGCATTGTTTTTGTACTACATATTCAACCGCCGCTTTTTAGGCAAGGTCACGGAGCATCGTCATGATTTCGATATAAAAGATTGCTGACATTCAATTGAAAACTGGATGTTTAAACAAGATAGAAAAGGTAATGGTGTCGACACATGCCCGATAGTGTTGCAAGCGCAGGATGGATGTGGTTTGCACTTTCAGTTTTGAAGTATAACTGTCAAGGCTTTCCTGTTTGATAAAGGCCAAGCAACTTCTTGTTTTCTAAGTGTTTGATCGTATGATTGCATTTTCCGAAAAGTATCGAACCTCCAACGAGAGGCCAGTCACACTTTTGCTATTAATTGCAAGCAACATTGTGCACGAGACACTTTCATAGTCCGACTTTGTGATATCAAACTTGACTCGGGGGGATGAAAAATGTTGCGGTTTGAAAACAGACATCATATGACCGTCTTCTGGCCTGCTGCTAAACAACATCACACGTCTTTTCGCCTTCTCGCTCTGGTTCTATTTCTCTCACGTTCTTGTTATTTTCGTCCATCGGTTACACAGAAACTCACAGTGCTCATTTATAATGCTGCAACTTGTGGCATTGAGAAGATCTCATCTGCCCCCCCCCCCCTTCCTGTTGGCTCATTCCCAAGGTTAGAGGTCATAGAGCAAGATTGTGGTTTGTCGTCATGGCTTCTGGAAGCACGAGCAGCGAAGAGGAGCGCAGCCTGAGGGAGTGCGAGCAGTACGTGCAGAAACACAACATTCAACAGCTGCTGAAGGACTGCATTGTCCAGCTGTGCACCTCCAGGCCCGAGCGGCCCATGGCTTTCCTCAGGGAGTACTTTGAGCGTCTTGAGAAGGTATGTACACGCTCTTCATGGAACGTTACTGTCTCCACACTGTAGGATTTTTTTTTTTATTTTTTATTCTTGCATCCCTTCTCCCTATCAGGAGGAGGCGAAGCAGATCCAGAACCAGCAGAAGGCCAGTTCGCGCTCTGACTCCCGCGACGAGGAGGTGTCCCCGCCCATGAACCCTGTGGTGAAGGGTCGCAGGCGGCGGGGAGCCTTCAGCGCTGAGGTTTACACGGAGGAGGATGCCGCCTCTTATGTCAGAAAGGTACACAAATGTGTATAGCGAAATGTTTGGTTGAAGAGGTTCCTTCAGTCGCGTTGTCTCTTCAGGTCATTCCGAAGGACTACAAGACAATGGCAGCCTTAGCCAAAGCTATTGAAAAGAACGTGCTCTTCTCGCACTTGGACGACAATGAAAGGAGGTACTTGATTTCTTTTTTGGGGGGGGGTCCAGGGAGCATTTAATAGAGTCCTTTCTGGTATAAAAGTACTGCTTTGGTGCCCATTTTGTTGCATCTTGGAACTATATTGAAGTTAGGGGAGGAATTTCTTTTTTTTTTTTCATGAACTAACTCTCAAACGTTTCTTTTTTAGTGACATCTTTGACGCTATGTTTCCTGTCACCTACATCGCCGGGGAGACTGTCATTTTGCAGGGTAGGATTGTTTTGACAATACCAAATCAAGACCCGTATTTACAATTTTCCTTCCGCAGGTGATGAGGGTGACAATTTCTACGTTATTGACCAAGGAGAGATGGATGTGAGTAGTTTCTCTTATGATGACCGGAAACTAGCAGGGAGACTTTGCCTCCTCCTCTTCTATGGTCCAGGTGTACGTGAACAACGAATGGGTCACGAGCATCGGCGAAGGCGGCAGCTTCGGAGAGCTGGCGCTGATATACGGCACCCCGAGGGCCGCCACCGTCCGGGCCAAGACCAACGTCAAGCTGTGGGGCATCGACAGAGACAGCTACAGGAGAATACTCATGGTGCCCAAACGTCGGCGTTTGGCTCGCATGGCGGCCAAGAATATTAACCAGACATTTTGTGTTTGAATGTAGGGAAGCACTTTGAGGAAGAGGAAGATGTACGAGGAATTCCTGAGGAAAGTGTCCATTTTAGGTGCGTCCTTTTTAATATTATTGTCGCACTGCGTGAACTCGGGAGCGATTGCAACCGAGTGCTTGATTCCCTCAGAGTCTCTGGACAAGTGGGAGCGCCTGACCGTCGCCGACGCCCTGGAGCCAGTCCAGTTCGAGGACGGCCAGAAGATTGTGGTGCAGGGAGAACCTGGAGATGAGTTCTTCATCATTTTGGAGGTAAATGCAGCCGTTGAAGAGGAGCACGCAAAAGAGCTGCGGCGGTTTCACGCTCGGCATCATGCGTGTTTGTTGCGTGCTTCCATCAGGGTTCTGCTGCGGTGCTGCAACGTCGCTCGGAGAACGAGGAGTTTGTCGAAGTGGGAAGATTAGGACCATCCGACTACTTTGGTAAAGAAATATTTTATTTTTTTTGTCCATATTTGGGACTCGTGGTTTCTTTTCAAGTGTTCACATTTTAGAAAGAATTCTGTTTCTTTTATACCGCCCTCGTGTGGCCAAGCTGCGCACAGCAGAAGCGCAGCATTATTGGCATTTTTATTCCTTTTGAAATATGTGGAAAAAGTATGAACTTGGGACAAATTTGAAGAATAGTGACAGCTCTGAATTTTCCTTTTAAGAGCCATTGCACTTTTCACTCAGGTGAGATCGCGCTGCTGATGAACCGCCCCCGCGCCGCCACCGTGGTGGCCCGCGGCCCCCTGAAGTGCGTCAAGCTGGACCGGCCTCGCTTCGAGCGCGTGCTGGGCCCGTGCTCGGACATCCTCAAACGCAACATCCAACAGTACAACAGCTTCGTCTCGCTGTCGGTCTGAAGGGGCTCGACACCCCCCCCCTCCCCTCGCCTTTTTCGACTTCGGGTCCACCAACGCAATTTGCTTTCCGCCACTTCCTTTCCTCTTTTTTCGCCCCTCCTCTCCTGAGATCCCCGTGTTTTTCTTTCCCAGCCGCCCGGAGGTGGCTTTTAGCCGTTCACCAGCGCTTGTACCAGCCGCTGTAACGTTACCGTGTAGGCACAGTTGCATTCACGCCGCTTTTGTCAGATACGCGCTGGGTTCCGCTTTGTTTTTCGGAGAACGCAAAGCCACATTTGTTAGGAGATCCGGGCTCTCAAAGACAGGACAATCAGAAACCTCACATGGGGAATTTGTTACAGACGGATGTTTTTCTTTTTGGAATTTTCCCATTAGACACGTGCAGCAGAGGCTCGCCAGCATAGGAGATGATTGCACCAAATGTCAGTCAGACCTTTTTTTTTTTTTTTTTTTTCAGCTTCCTGAGCAGTAGAATGAGTTGAGTTGAGTTTTAGTGTGTAGAGGCTGGTGCCAAATGTTCATTCCACCTGAGATGCAATGTTACCTTCTATTTGGAGCATTAGACAGGATTTTGGTTTTCCCCTCAAACCCTTTTTTTTTGTGCTAATCAGTAGAACACCTTTACTTGAAGATTAAAATCAGAAAATATATATAGAAAGGGTAAAAAAAAAAAAAAAGCAAGTATTGTATATTTCAGTATTCCGTTCTTTTAGTAGACACCAAATAACTTGGTCACTTGCTTTGTAATCAAAATGTTCTAGTTCAATGACTCAATAACTATTCTTAAATTTATGGTTTGGAGTGATGGTAATCTTAAAAAAAAAAAAAGATATGTTCTCTTGTCTTTTGTAAACACTTATTTTTCCATAAATTCTATTTTAGCTGTTCAGTGCCACAAAGTAAATAAATGCTTCTTGTCTATTGACACAACAGTATATAATTGTATTGTGTAATAATGAGTTGCGATTTTTTTTTTTTTTCCCCATTCCCCTAACTTACGAAATTGCGTTTTGAAAAATATTTCAGGACATTCAAGGTATTTATGTATTAAGAGCGAGTTATTTATTGAAAACTTTTTGCTTTTTTGCCAACTGGAAAACGCCGCCTGTCTTTTCCACCCGCTTGTGATTTGTTCTCCCCGCTTATTCGGCACAATGTTGTTTGGCATCCTCGGCACGAGAACGACAAAATTTCATTTGTGACGTCATGGCGATTTGATCAAAGTGATTTCAGCCCACCTTCAATCCTGCGACATTTTTACCTGAAAAGAGAACACCACGTTTAGTCACTTCCTGTCCATCTCGCTCCACAGGGGAAAATTTGTCGGACGAATGTCTCCGTGTATATAGCCGCAACCTCAGCAATCGGTTTTCGATGTTTTAGCCACACCGTAGTCGTCCCGGTTTGCCTTAGCTGAACTTTTCCTGGGCTTACAAGTAGTCGTCAGTCACCCCCGCTGGTTCCAGCGGGTATCGGTATGGGCCATGAGAGGACCGTTCTTTTTCTATTCTTCCCTGTGTTCAGTTTGACCTCCTATATGTGGAAAGATGTTTATCCTTTTTGGTATAGATTGTTCCAGATGGCAGTTTAAGCAATAAAAAAGTAAAAACAATCTGACTGAAGCGGTTTTTATTTTGTGTTATTCATGGGCAACACATGTACGATCACGGTGTACGGGTGCCTTTATGAAAATTATTCATGTAATATTTTCAACTCAAGCCGCTAGAGGGAGACATTGAGGCTTAAAACGTCTACCCTGTTTGTCTTTAGCGAACTTTATATTTGATGTGCGCTGTTTTTGTTAACATTCATGTGCTTATGTGCAACAACAGGCTTGTCAATAATGCGCAGATCGATGCGTTTCACGCGGAACCTCCTCAGATTCCCTCACAGCATCTAGTATTGATTCCTGGCTTGTTCCATTAAAATCGAAACGACTGCACTTCATCATGAAGTCTTAAGGAGCAGAGTTGACTGCCACCGTCTGCTGCTACCTGGCCTTTTTGCTCTCTGCGTTGGCCCGAGGGTTCACCGTAGCTCCGATGAAGTCATTGGCGATGACCTGCTCGGAACCCAGCTTGCGCGTGCAACGTTGGACCGCTCGCAGGATCTTCACGAGGCGGCGATCCAGGGCTGAGAGATGCGTTTCTGTTAGGATGGGCCGCAGGGGGTCTTTTTGCAGAGACTCCCTCATCATGTCGCTCAGTCTGAACTGCGGTTGGGCCAACAGCTGGAGCCGCAGGAGAGTGGAACGCTTTATTCTGCAGGGGCAAATAATATAAACATTTATTTGTGACGAATGCTGGAGAATTTTTTTTGCAGTTCAACTTACATGCAGCACTGAGAGAGTGGCGCAAGGATGGACATCTCATCTTGACTGTGCTTCCCAAATCTACAATCACATCAAGGTACTACATTTACATGTATATATTGATTTATATATATTTTTTTATTATTATTTTACCCTCTGGCGTTATCTAAGTGAAGAGGAAATCCTTCATCGCCAAATTTGGTGAAAATCTCATAGTGGTGTCTGTCCATGTTGCCTGCAAAAAAAAAAAAAAAAAACATTTCTTCTTTTGCTATATGTGTGGTAATAAAGAGATTACTCACAATAATAACGTACCTATAAGAAAGTCAAAGACGGCCATGTCGATTATGTTGAGGAGCCGGTTGCCTGAGTTGTAAGGATAAAGCTTCTTTATGTTGTCGCAGTAGGATGGATTCACCTGCCATCTTTTCCAGAAAATTGATAACATATGATCCAGATTTTTTTTGATTTGTTAATAAGATCGATTCAAATGGGGTTCTTACTCTTCCTGGCCGGTGAAAGTGTAGGAGCGTATCCAAGGGTTGGGGATGGAGATACGGGGGGCGATGCTGAGGCTGGGCAGGTAGGCGGACAAAGAACCTTCCAGGAGGTCGGGGTGCCCACAAACTGCGTATTCTGTCTTGCACGTGTACAGGCATTTGGAGAAAAAGCAAGTGTTGTTTGCTGTAATGAGATGAGAAAAAAAAAAATATTTATATATAACTTTATTTCATGTGGCCTGCTTAATTTAGCTACAATTTAGGCTTCATGCATCAGGATGTGCGCGCCTTGGCGTATTTGTACAGTCAATTTGTTTTTCTAATATTTACTTACTGAAAAAGAAAAACGGAAATGTTCTTTCGCTCGAGCTAGATGTAATGCTGTTATTTGTCCGCAAGACGGCGCCAAATCCGCTACGAATAATACAGCATACTGTCGACGATGCCGAGTTCAAAAGTGTCAATACTAAATTACTTTCTTTTTTTTTTTTTTTTTTTACCGGGTGAGGTGAAGAAAACAGCCCGTAGGTCATCATTTTGGGTCACTTGGAGCACTTCGCCTGTAAGGTTCAGATACCTGCCAACCACTGGTGGAACTCTTCGAAAGTCCAAGATCCTAACAGAAAACCACAAAAATCTGTAAGTAAATGTATTAATTAATTAATTTATTTATTTTTAAAAATTATTTATTTATTTATTTATTTATTTACATTCGACCACTCCTATTTTCTGATGTGGCTAACTGAACTTCTTGGAAAGATGTGGAGGGTACCTGTCCAAGTGAAAGGCAGCAATCTCTGCATTGTGTCTCTGGACATCCACAAAGAAAAAGACGTCATCCGGAGTCTCCTCGTCTCTCTCCTGCCTGACACCGAGGCATAAAAACATCATTTACGAGTCTGAAGATGGTTAATGAGGCTGCGCTCACCTCATTGGCTTGAACATGGCCTTGCCAAAGTTCTGCATCTTCAGCGCCAGTTTCAGGTGGTGCCCACTGGGCTTCACCACTGAATAGATACACAGCAACCATCCATTATCCTAAAGTAACTTTTAAGTGGACATGTAATGTGAAAAGGAGGACTGACCTTACCTTGGCTGCAGTCACACGCTCCTTTCAGGGCCTTCTCATCTTGAGTGTAATCTGCAACAATTTCCCAGATTACAATGGCGGCGATTTGAAAAGTCCAACTGTCTCACCTGCGTTGACCACCATCATGTCCCGCATGTCCGCGAGCAGCCGCGTGATGGCAGGGTCATGACGGGAGTACAGAGCATGGCGGCTAATTCCCGTGTGGAACTTGAGCCAGTTAGCGCCGACGTCAAAGTCCACTCGGTGTTGGGTCATCGTGATGTTGGAGGTCGACGCGGCTTCGTTGTACAACTTCATGTGTCTGAGGAAGAGTCTTGACTTTAAAGGCAACCTAACCACAAATTGCTTTCGAGAAGTGGAAATAGCCATAAAGTAGAACTTGACTGCTCGTAATTCTTGTCCCTTTCCACCTCAAGTGTCCAAAAATCTCCCACTCTTGCTGAATGAGCACATAGACAAGCTAGGACAGCTTTGTGTTTTTCAAAAACCTTGTTTGTGATTTCCCAGCTGCATTTGTTATCATGCGCTGATGCCAAAGTGTGTTTATTTTCGCCGCTAGGTTGAACGGCCGTAAATTAAGCGACACTCGTGTGAGAGGGATGCTAAGAAGACAAAAGCTGACCTTTCCCATCGTGATATTTTCTTCCTGTAGTAATTCATCAGGAGGTCCACCTGGAGCAGCTTCTCCTCTGCTTCCAGCGTCGGGTTCTGGATGTTATACAAAGGATGGGCGAACAAGCTGTCAAGTTTGGAACCCTCATTGGGGAGTCCAGAAGCGTACACATCCTGGAGCGGGACAGAAGTCCAGTTGGAGAACTGAGCGGGGAAGCTGAAGTTGCCACGGCGACACGAGCAAAACTGTCCCAGTCCTTCAACGTTGCGTAGCTTTGGCAGGAGGATGAAGTAGAGGTCAGCGGAGAAGATGGCGATGAGGGTTACGGCCAATAATAATCGTTCTTTTCTCATTGTTGAAAAGGGAAGAAGAGGAACAAGCGGGGGCTCTCACCGGGGTGGGCGAGGCATCTCTGGCGCAGTCGCTGAAGAACTGAGAGGAGCAGTGAGCGTGTATTGGGAAAAGTCGCCCACAGCTGGATCGTTTCCCGTGAACTGCTGCACTGAGAGTGAGGGAGGGAGGGAGGGAGGGAGGGAGGGAGGAAAGAGATCGTGTGCATCCGAGAGAGAGAGCGGGAGAGAGAGTGAGGGAGGGAGGGGTGGAGGAGCCTGCGTGCAGGTATGTGCAGGGTCATGTTGGACACTTCTGCAGGTCCAACTTTGGCTCTTTGTCAAATAGTGAATGTTCGCAAATCATTTACATGGCAAAAATAAATACCCAGACAAATTTGTTGCTCAACTTCATGGAGGTAAACATCATGCTCCGGTCTCTCGCCTGTTGTTTATGAAAACACTCAACTTGGCACACGCACTTGTGTTGTCGTGGTATTTTGGAACAAGTGTCGCCGGTTTGGGGCTGTTTACGCGTCTGTGCACGCGGGTGCGGCTGCAGAAAAAAAATAAACACACGTCAGTGTCTGGGTGTTGTTTTATTCGTCCTGGAGGAAAAACAAAGTGAGAAGACTTTTGCGAGCTAGATCAGATCAGAGCATGCATAGAAAGTGATTAGGTCGATATTTAGATGTTGATCAGGCTTTCTGTGTGGAATGGAAACTATGCAGTTAAAATCGTAGCTGAAGGGAACACCCGCCCTGCCGTGTTGAGAGACTTATCATTTGCTACCCATTCATTAAAGCTGAAATCTATAATATCATGATGTGATTTATATGTTTACACTGTTACAGTGAGGGGAAACTCGATCGGGTTGTTTTTGTGCAAATGATGTTCTCATTTCCATCAAAGCATTCCTTACGTTTTCACTATTTTTTTTTGCAAGCCTAGAGAAGTCTCGACGGCTGGCACTCTCAGCCACAAACACAAAAACAATGAGCCCAGACAATGAAAAATATACTGATATTTTTATTTCTCCGTTCCACATCAATTGCACCTTAAATATAACTTGCTTCCTTTCTTCGCGGTCAACCAAGCACTCTGCAGCTTGGCACATTCCCGCCTGCCGACTTGATCGTTCCTTTTATAGCTGACCGCTGCTGGATGTGCACAAGCCTAAACGTGCACACATGACAATTATTCATCCAGAGAAAATGTAAACTGACTTTAGTGGGATTTTTAAAAATGCAGTCGAGTGATGAAGAAATACTGTTTGTGGAATGGATTTTTTTTTTCTCTTCTTCTGCATCTCCAGATGTACTTGACTCATCACGACAATTCCTCAGGCTAAAAGATGATTAAAAAGGGAAAGCTGAGCTTGAGACCTGTTTGTTTGTGTGCGCTAAACATCTGTTGTTGCACAAAATAGTTCAACCTCAGTATAGCTCCTCGTTTTCAAATCTGGCCTTGTCGTTGTTACCGAGCCTTAAATGTACCACTTCACCAGACTTCCTTGACGCCGATTCCTAGTTTGTTGGCATTGTATGTGTGATTTTAGTCCGTTTTTAGCATTTACGACTTTGTTTACGACGACGATGACCACCACGCACCATCTGAGGAACGTGTATAGCACTGGTGGCTCACACTATTTACCCTCGTTGAGCCCAATCAAAACACCAGTCAGGACATAGCGACATAGCTGTGGCTTACTGGAATGATACCGGTTCAGTATCACAGCTGTTTTGGAAGTCCATCTGCACTTCTTTGCAGTGGATGTATTTTTATCCTTCTCTGGAATCACCTTCAGAGCCAAACCCTCTGCAGAAATCTCAAAACTGCCTCCTTAAAATGGCTAAAATAAGAAGCTAATGAAAAACGGGTGTCTGACTTTTAAGAAAAAAAAAGCAACTTTGAATGTGGCTGCAGGAGGAATATTTTTCAAAGTTGGAGAGGAGAAGGTGTAACACAAGAGCGTGAGGTGATAAAGTATGCACATCCACACAGCCAGACTGTCCAGCCTGTATGTTTATATTGGCCTCATACATCAAGACGTGGGAGTGCACGGAAGTCGTCGAGGAAACTACTCCAGACTCGAACTTACTGTCTGACAAGAGCTGAATTTATTATTGATCTTACCTTGGTTTTTTTCCTCCACAGACAAATTGTTGTAACGGCCTTGATTGCTCCAATGCAGCTCCAATGAGCCCGCTATAAAAAGACAGAATTCTGATGAGTCAGCATGATCTGTCACCACCTGTCTCCTCCCTGCTTCCTAGATGGTGCAGTGCCAAGTAGCCTTTTGGATGCTACCACTAAACTGGGCTCATTAGAGTGATGGGATGGATGAGAGGCGCTGGTGGGAGGAGGGCAGTACTGATTGCATTACATAGAAAATGGATTGAGCTCGCAGTATCAAATAGCTGAAGATGTTGCCAACTTGAAGCATGTGCGGTTACAAATGGAATCCGGAATCTGACGTTTCGGGCACCGGATGTGTTTGATGATAAAACCAAGAAGTTATGTAATAGTCCAATGAGAGTTGACCAGTGAAGTAAGGTCAGGATCACCCGTAGAGCCAGAGCGCTTTGACAGAAGCCCCTCTGACCGCACTCTGATCTGATACAACAGTTCAGTTAAATTACATTACAATATATACAATAATAAATATAAATATAAATATAAATATAAATATACATAACCGATATAGCCGATGGAGTATTGTAAACTTCTCAGCGCTCTTAAAAGCGATAATGCGGGGCAAAAATACACATACAAGGAAAACACTGGACTGAAAAAAAACCATGTGGATTTGATGGTGAGAGGCTGTTTTCAATTGTAGTGTCGCCCTCTTGTGGTCTGAAGTCTGAAGCGCATGCTTTAACCGTCAAATATAAATATAAATATAAATATACATATACATATAAATATACATATAAATATACATAGAAATATACATAGAAATAGAAATAGAAATAATATAATTATACTATGATTAAATATAAATAGAAATAATACAATTATACTATAATTATAATCTAATATATAAAATATGATGTAATAATGATAAAAGAATTTTTTATTTTTTAAATCTTTTATATAGTATAATATAATAATACAATAATAAAAAATAATTTTCATAATATAATATAATATAATTGAATATAATATAATACATTAGATAACAATATAAAATATAATATTGACTAATATAATATAAAATATATAAATTAATATAGTATAAAGTAATATATTTAATTTAATTTAATTTAATTTAATTTAATTTAATTTAATTTAATTTAATTTAATTTAATTTAATTTAATTTAATTTAATTTAATGGCAACGTTTTAGGCATGCACTTTAGATTCAAACCACTAGATGACGATAAAGCAATTCAAAACAACCGCCCACCTCCTAAAGTGCCCAATATTTTTTCTACATATTGACTTACTGCAGTATGAAATAAAATAAAATAAAATAAAATAAAATAAAATAAAATAAAATAAAATAAAATAAAATAAAATAAAATAAAACGCCCTTTTGTGGTTAGTCAGAATCACATGCTTAAATTAAATTAAATTAATTTAAATTAAATTAAAATTAAATTAAATTAAATTAAATTAAATTAATAAAATGATATGGAGATGGATAGAAGGTACAATATTTTTATCAATAAAAAATATTTCCGTATGTACATTTATATTTATTTATCGCACGTCTTTTTATTAAATATCCACCTTTTGCGCCGATTGTTTTTTTAAACACATTTTTCAATGATATACAAAAAAGAGATGGTATTGAATTTCTATGGCCGTTAGATGGTGCTAAATTACAACATATTTGCTAAATCGAGGTAAAGTGAAGGTTTGTAGTTAATTTTTGTTTTGTGGTGGTTAAAGTCACCTTTCCAAAATTAATGGTTGATTTAAAAGGGTTATTTATCTGCTAGTTTAAATTAAATTTGATGTCAATACCTCGCAGGATGGCAGCAGCTGCACACGATTTGTCTCTCGCCACTCATGATAATTACACGCCCGTGATCCGCCCTCATTTCCACTTCCTAACGTTGCACTTAAAAATCAACTTTTGTCTGCGTCCCGGACGCGTCTGCGAAGATGCCAGGGTTGATCATTTTTCAAGGGATTGAAAATTTCACTCATTAAACAACCTTTGCAGGATTTTTTTCTCCTCCCCTTTCCTTTTCTTTTTGTCAAACTGGATCATCATGTTGCGGGTTTTGGTTGAATCAGCTACAGGTCTCCCCAAAAAGAAGGTTGGAACTCCTGATCCTTTCGCGACAGTAGTGTTTAAAGGTAAATATCTTTCTTTTATTATAGATAGAAATTGTTAAATCGAGTGAAATGCAGCATTTGACATAGTCGTTTGAAAACAAACGCGTGTATCTTAATTCCCAGTTAGATGAAAAATGCAATTTTGGAATGAGAAGTTCTAAATGTCTGTCAAGTTGGGTCACAGCTCTTATAGTAAAACAAATCGAGACCATCCAGGGGTAAAATGGCAGTTACCTATAGTCTGCAGGTGTGGCTTTTCTTCCTCTTCTTTTATGCTTCCCCTTATGAGGTAACAACTGCAAGCTCACTTGTTGCATCCAAAATGATTTCTAAAAAGGACATGGAGTCACTACTACTTCTTGTGTTATTAATTTCTCACCGGCCTCCTCTTTTCAGATGAAAAGAAAAAAACAAACACTATTGATAATGAGGTGAATCCAGTATGGAATGAGGTAAATGTTTATATATGTTTTTTTTGTTTTTTTTTGGCCGTCAGATCTCAGTTGTATGGAAATTCACTGCTGGTTTTCATCTTACCTCACAGGTCCTTGAGTTTAACCTGAATGGATCCGCACTAGAACCCAACTCCAATCTTGATGTGATTGTGAAAGACTCTGAGACCTTTGGAAAAGATAAGTAAGTTTTAGCTCTTTGTTTTGACCTTTGTTAGTCAAGAAATGGATTAGCAGCATTATGTGCTGAATAAGCAAAAAAAAAAAAAAGAGTAGTTTGCTGGCTGCCTCTGCCCCCGCTTGTCATGCCGAGACTTGCCGAGCCGTGTGGGACGCCTGATTGCGATTGGGCAACACGACAGATGAATCGTTGCTTGTGCTCTCAGTTGGCGAGGATGGGGCAAATTCTCTCCAATCATGTCTGGACAACATGACATGAGCGACAAGAAGCAGCTTGTGGTTGAAAATGCAGAATCACATATGGGATGAATTCAGAGCAGCCGCAAAGAATGTTTCCTCTGGCTTTTAATTACTGCCATGCAACATTTGAGCTTGTGAACTGCTTTTTTTTTTACTTCTTTGCTTGTCTTTGACTAAGTTCCCCCCTCCCTTTATGCATGTGACAGTCCGAACCGAGGGAGGAGCTTTTAGCAAATGTCTCCAGTGTGAGTCCACGTTGAGCAAAGTTTTCCACTGGCACGTCTGACACATTCCCCAAAGATGTATGCAGTCATAGCACAGGGTTCCCCTCATCCCCTCCCCCTCCTGTCTTGAGTAGTTTTCCAGAATCTATTTTTGTGCTCACTGGCAATGCAAAAAAGAATTGAGGGCGGGGGGGCACGTCAATGTGTGGACTGATTCGATTTCCCAAATTGGAAGCAGCACTGATGTGATTAGCAGATTCCTTCAGTGATGAGGTTAATAACAAGTCAAGATGCTATGAGTGCTAAACTCTGCTTGGGGATGTTGGAATTGTCAATTAAATATTTACTGGCTTCTGTTTCTGCGTTTGTTTACCTCAGGAGGCGGGGCCTGTTAGCTCAGGGCGGTGACCTTAATTGTTTGTCAATGACGTCTTTGAGCACACATTGGGCATTTCATGACTTTTGGCCGGCCAGAGTTTACTCTGCACAGGAAATCAGTGCTGAGAACTCGATGATTTTTTTTTTTTTTTTGGGCAGATTCATCGGGTCAACGAGAATTCCTTTGAGAGAACTTGCCTCCGGTCAACTTCGATCCCTTCCGGTCAGAAATGTGCATTTGCTTGATGAGAATGGCCACAATATTGGTGTAAGTACATCTGACCTTGTTTAGTATGGCGTCACTTGTAGAATATAAAATTGCTTCCCTGCAGGCGACGATGAACCTCGTCGTCGGGTATGACCCGCCACCCAATGCCAACCCAAATCCAGACGAATCCCACGATGGCGATTCCACCGTGGATTCCGGTATGTTCGACGACAGTTCTTGATTTCAGGGCAGTACCCTAATGTACGTAACCGTTGAGGTGGTGGAGAGCAAGGCGAGGAGACGGCACCTGACGGGACCCCGAGCGGTTCCGCCACCAGCCCATCTGCTCCCGGGCTGTCGACGAGCCTCCGAAGGCGAATTGCGAAGTCACAGAACAGACACCGGCTCATCAACAAACCTCAGGACTTCCAGGTAACTTAGACTGAGTTTTTTTACGTTTTTATATGAAGTCCACTCACCTCGATGGTGTCCTTCAGATCCGCATCCGTATCATCGAAGCCCGTCAGTTGCCAGGCAACAACATCAAGCCGGTGGTTAAGGTTCAGGTGTGCGGACAGACACACAGGACAAGGATCAAGCGAGGGAACAACCCCTTCTTTGACGAGGTAATTAATTTTTTTTCCCCCTTAATTGGTCACGTTTTAAGCGTTTAACTCTTTTTGCAGATGTTTTTCTATAACGTCCACATGCTTCCATCAGACCTGTTTGAACAGAACATCAGTTTTCGGGTAAGTAGGTAGACCAAAATGAGCATAACTTTTCTTTTTTTTAATTTATTCATTTATTTAATTATTATTATTATTTACTTTTAAATGAGCTGTGGACTTTTAATGCTTCCCTGCAGGTTTATAATTCCTACTCTCTGCGGGCCGACAGTCTCATGGGAGAATTTAAGGTACTGTTGTGAATTTCATGGCCGAGTCATTTGGAAATGTATCTCATCTCTTTTGGTCTTGTTACACAGCTTGACGTTGGCTATGTTTACGATGAAGCAGGTGAGCTTGTGACAAACGCTGTGTCATCAATCTATTCGGGAACTAATTCCATTGTTTTGCTGTAGGCCACTGCGTCATGAGGAAGTGGCTACTTCTGAATGATCCAGATGATTCCAACTCTGGAGCTAAAGGATACTTGAAAGTCAGCCTTTTTGTGGTCGGGATTGGCGACGAGCAACCGGTAAGAAAACCCCCCAAAAAATTTGTAGGTTTTTCTTGTAAACAAATGTGTTGCTCATACAGTCGGAGAAGAGAGAAGCAAATGACGACCAAGACGACATCGAAAGCAACCTGCTGCTACCGGCTGGCGTCACTCTCCGATGGGCCACCTTGTCACTCAAAGTGTTTCGGGCGGAGGACATCCCTCAAAGTAAGACACCTTCCAGAATCCTCTTCCGTTCAACCCGAGCGGGAACTCAGCATTGAATGTCACTTTTAGTGGACGATGCCTTCATCCAGTCACTGAAGGGGATTTTTGGAGGAAATGAAAATAAGAAGAACCTGGTGGATCCCTTCATTGAGGCTCGTTTTGCGGGCAAAAAGGTTCCTCTTCCTTCATCTTTCATTTTCATGCATTTATCGATGATACTTATGACACCTCTTTCTTGCCGATGCAGCTCTGTACTCAAATTATAGAAAGAAATGCAAACCCAGAGTGGAACCAAGTGTTGAATCTTCAAGTCAAGGTGATTAATTGGACATCCCATTAGCAACGTCGAGATGTAATCATGTTTGACGTCTTCTCTCGTAGTTCCCCTCAATGTGCGAGCGCGTGAAACTGACAGTGTTTGATTGGTGAGTCCCAAACGCTTACCGCTACATGCTAACGGGAAGTTTTAGCAGGCGCTATTTCTGCAAATATAGATGGGTGCGCTCCATCACCAGCTGTATGAGAATTATGTGGCCTGTGAGTCAGCCTGCTCCGGCCCCTCCCTTCCCTTTGCAATAACAAAATTAGTAATCCTGTTGGCACTGTCTTCCTGCTCTTTTTTCCCGAGCGAACAATATATCAGATAAGGCAGGTCCAGGAAGGCGACATGGAGGAAGTGCTGGGAGAAGTGATTCTGAAAAAATATTTCTGTATTAGCTTCACACACGAGTTTGAATGTGAGCGCTGAGCCGTGTGCTAATGAGTTATGTGTGACTTCAGGGATCGCGTGACTGGGAATGATGCTGTCGGCACCACATACCTCAACCTGGCCAAAATAGCCTCCTCCGGGGGCGAAATAGAAGGTAATGATTTATTTTGCACCAAAATCCAACACTTAATAATTTCCCCACGACAAACTTCTAATATTTGTCTTTCGTCCTGGAATAGAGGAACGTGCGGGAAATGTGGATTTGTCGTCATATGAAGGTTCACCTGTGCTTTATTTTGCTGTGTTGCATGTTTGCTATTATCATGCAGGCCATGCCCACGCTGCCCCCCCCTAACTCCACCACTGCTCAAACATAATTTTTGTTGTTGTGCATTTTCGTCCCCCCCTCCCTTCCTAATCCAGAGCTGCTTTCCCTGCTTACTAACAACCATTTCACCGCCTACTAACTAACTGCATATTAAAATCCAAGGCTAAATTGTGTTTGTATCTATACGAAGCGGCAACAGGAGAATCTGAGGTTGGTTTTCTGCCCGTCTTTGGTCCCTGCTACATCAACCTCTACGGCAGCCCCAGAGAATTCACCGGACTACCAGATCCTTATGAAGATCTGAATTTGGGAAAGGTACTTTTTTTGGACAAGAGCTTATTTCAATCCACTTGAATTACTTGTAACTCATTTTTTGGGGGGTCAGGGTGAAGGAGTGGCCTACAGAGGCCGAGTCCTGGTGGGAATGTCCACTAAATTAGAAGGCAAAGTTGACAAAGCAATACACAGCATCCCCAATGATGACATCTTGGTAGTACAGGTAAGAGTAAACGATAGAAAAGGAAGTCTGGGAAAACTTATTTGCTGTTTTGCTCTCCTATGTCAGAAATACCAGAGGAGAAGGAAGTACTGTCTCTGTGCAGTCTTCCACAGTGCTTCCATGATCCAGGAACCAGGCGAGCCAATTCAGTTTGAAGTCAGCATCGGTAACTATGGCAACAAATTGGACAATACCTGCAAACCTCTGGCCTCCACCACTCAGTATAGCTGCGCAGTGTTTGATGGTGAGTGAGACGCACTTATAGACTTAAAGGTGTTTTTT
This sequence comes from Syngnathus acus, assembly GCF_901709675.1. Taxonomy (NCBI): domain Eukaryota; kingdom Metazoa; phylum Chordata; class Actinopteri; order Syngnathiformes; family Syngnathidae; genus Syngnathus; species Syngnathus acus. Next base: position 4,036,812 of record NC_051103.1, on the reverse strand, counting down.
TTTTTATTTAATGGCGTGTTGTGGTTGAAGGTAACCAGTACTATTACCTACCATGGGCGGGCACTAAACCGGTCGTTGTGGTCACCTCATTCTGGGAGGACATCAGCCACCGCATGGACACCATCAATACCATCCTCTACATCTATCGCCGCTTGGTAATGCTCCATTTTCTTCTCAAATAAAAAATTCCTGTTTTTTGAGCTTACCCTCGTTACAGCAATCTAACCTGGAAGTCTTCAGAACGGCCGTTTCTGCTAAAACACCCGAAAATCAATTATCTGGTGTGTGGGTGAAGTTGCTGAGTCAGCTGATTGAAGACCTAGAAACGTACGTCAATGATGGGGAATCAATCATCTCTGTAGAAATACCTCACATTATCTCCTTTATCCAGTTTCCCAACACCGGTTCTGGAGGGTCGCTCAAATCTGACCACCCTGGACATCCAACTCAAGAAGCTGCGAGATAGCGGCTTGAAAAGCATCAATCAAGCAGCCAGACGCATGAGAGAAGAAGCTCAGGACATTCCCGAAACTCTACCAGACATCGAATCGTGGGCGGAGAAACTCGCAGCGCTTGCCGAAGAGGTGAAAGCATGAATGGGTTTAATTTTCAACCTCTGGTGTTAATCTCCACTTTTTTATACCTTCAGCCCCAAAACAGCATGCCTGACGTGATCATCTGGATGCTCCGCGGGGAGAGGAGGGTGGCCTACAGCCGCATCCCAGCTCATAAAATCCTCTTCTCCACATACAGTGAGCAAGCTTGCGGGCAACACTGTGGCAAAACCCAGACTATCATTTTAAAGGTACTCTCCAAATATTAGCTTGCCCGGGTTTCTCCTGTCCAACCGAGTCCATCGTGTTCTTCTCAGTACCCCATGGACAAGAGCAAAGGCTTGAAGGTGCCCGTTCAGATCCGAGTCAACATGTGGCTGGGTTTGTCTGCGCACGAGAAGAAGTTCAACTCTTTCTCCGAGGGGACTTTCAGTGTGTTTGCAGAGCTGGTAGGTTCATTCAAATAAAGGGCTAAGCTAACTCGGCGCACAGAAATTTTATTATGAATCTGAGCCACGGTGCCTTTTTTGCAGTACGAGAATCAAGCCAGTATGTTTGGAAAGTGGGGAACCACAGGACTGGTGGGGCGCCATAAATTTTCTGACGTAACAGGCAACCTCAAGCTGAAGAAGGAGTACTTCATGCCCCCCAGGGGATGGGAGTGGGAGTCGGACTGGTTCATTGACCCGGAGAAAGCGTGAGTTCAACCCAGGAAAAAAAAAGTTCCATTGCTTGCACAATGTTCATTTATGAGGCTTATTTTTTTCTGGTCTGCCGAGGAAATGAGTTGGCCGTTTTGTTTACATTCCTCTCGTGCCACAGATTTAAAAAAATAACAAAGGTTTCCGTTTCCTGAGTTTGTACCCCCAATTTAACAATATATGTCGAAGGCTCCAACTAAAAGCAAAAAGATGAGTGAATTTGATCTAATTTGACTTTTTTGTGTTGGAAGTCTCTTAACAGAGGCAGACGCAGGACACACTGAATTCATGGATGAGGTTTTCCAAAATGAAACCCGCTTCCCCGGCAGAGAGTGGAAGGCGGCGTCTGAGCCTTTCACCGACGTGGTGAGAAAAGAGCAAACATGCAAATATGTCGGGAAGCTGTCAAGTGCACACACAAAGGTTGATTTGTGTGTTGTTGTCGGGCAGAATGGCGAGAAGAGCCGTAATCCGGGCGAGTTTGAATGTCCTCCTGGTTGGGCGTGGGAGGACGAGTGGACAGTTGATGACAACAGAGCTGTGGATGATCAAGGTGCTGAGGTTAAAATTTGATTCAGAAAAAAAAAGAATTAAATACATGAAGAAAATATTAAAATTTGTATCTGGTCTGGAAATTGAAGGGAAAATATTTTTGGTTTTCCAAAGGATGGGAATACGGCCTGACTATTCCGCCAGAGGACAAGCCCCGATCTTGGGTGCCGGCAGAGAAGGTGTACCACGTCCATCGTAGGCGACGGGTGGTTCGGCCTCGCAGAAGAGCCGCACTTCCCCCGGGCGCGTCCGCCGAGGTCAGCATTTTGTCACACCGATTTTTGGAAAAATGGTTGCTCGACATGCTACTGTCCCCACAGAGGCGAGACCACGGCGATCCAGAGGGTTGGGAATTCTCTTCCCTGATTGGCTGGAAGTTCCACAGGAAGGAACGATCGTCGGATACGTTTCGCCGGAGGCGCTGGAGGAGAAAGATGGCGCCGGAAGACCGCTTGGGGGCGTCTGCCATTTTCAAACTAGAGGGTGCACTGGTGGGTAGTTTGTCTAATCCAGTTCTAGTTTTAAATATTGACTTAAGTATTAAGTGTGAACAGCCGTTGGTATTTTCCCCTCAGCAGTTTTGTTGATTTACTTCGCAGGGCGTTGATACGGACGAGAAAGAGAAAAGCTCCGAAGGCGACGTCACCAAGATGTTTGGTGCTAACACACCCACCGTGTCCTGCTCCTTAGAAAGTAAGTGGACAGCAAATGAGTTCGGATACATTTGTTAACCTCCCCTCCTCCTTCAGGGTCATCCGTGTATCACCTGCGTGTTTATGTCTATCAAGCAAGAAATATGACATCTATGGACAAAGACAGTTTTTCTGGTATGTGGCTAATGTTAGCTGTCATAAATTATCCCAATCTGTGGCCGTAATACATTTTCGCTTCACAGATCCATACGCCCACGTGTCCTTCCTGCATCTAAGTAAGACGACAGAGAAACTGCGTGCGACTTTAAACCCAACCTGGGACCAAACTCTCATTTTCAACCATGTGGAAATTCACGGCGACCCAAAGGCTCTTGCGCAACACCCCCCGGATGTTGTCATAGAGTTCTACGACCATGACCAAGTGGTAACGCCACACAAAGGGAATCATTTAGTCAATCCCGCCTGAGGAAATGTTTTTCCTTTTAACGAGATTTTCAACCGTCCAGGGTAAGGATGAGCTGCTGGGTCGATGTATTTGCGCTCCATTGGTCAAGTTGAATCCCAGTATGGATCAGGTGCCCAAACTGCTATGGCACCCCATCGTGCAGGGGGGGCGTGAGGAAGGGGAGGCACTGGTGGCGGCTGAACTTATCCTCAAAGATAAGGTCTGCATCTGAGCTTGAGGATTTCATAAATAAAGGACATTTATTCTCATCTTGATTTGATTATCTGCTTTCTCTCTCTCCAGTCAGGAGACTCAGATCTTCCTCTTGTCCCCCCAAAGAGGGCGGAAAACCTCTACATGGTTCCGCAGGGCATCCGGCCTGTTGTGCAGCTCACTGCTGTGGAGGTAAAATTTATGTATTTATTTGTTTATTTATGTATTTATTTATGTATTTTATTTCTTATTTTAATATTTTTTAAATTACTTTAATACATTTTTTACATTTTATATACATTTACATACATTTTAATTAAATTTAATAAATTTTTAATGTTTAGTTTTTTAAAATATTTAGAATTTATTTAAAAAAAAAAAAAGTTTAAATATAATTTTATTTATTTGTATTTGAAATTGTTGCATGCAGATTCTCGCATGGGGTCTGAGGAACATGAAGTCCTATCAACTGGCCACAGTTTCCTCTCCCAGCCTGGTGGTGGAGTGCGGCGGGCAAAGAGTAGAATCCGCAGTCATTAGGAACATGAAGAAGAGCCCCAACTTTCCAAGCTCGGTCCTCTTCATCAAAGTGGTAACCACACTGCGTTGAAATATATTTCATCCTTCCGTCAGCAACCCCTGCCAAACCTGTTTTTTGGTTCAAACATTACCAACTCATTTAATTCCCATCTTCCCGTCACCTCCTCCAGCTTCTACCTAAGGATGAGATGTACACACCTCCGATTGTGCTGAAGGTGATTGACCACCGTCCATTCGGCAGGAAACCTGTGGTGGGCCAGTGCACCATCACCTCGCTGGAGCAGTTTCGTTGCGACCCATATGTCATCACGGCCGAGGGAGCCATGGCGTCCAAAAGTGAGGAGACAAAAGTAATTCTCCAATACTGGACAAAATGACCAAAAAAAAAAAATTCTTGCAGTGGCTCTCATGGCAGCGACTCCTTCCAAACAAATCTCCATCAATATGGAAGAAACTAGACTCCTATTAGAAACCCAGGTAGGTAATATTAAGAATATTTCATCATTTCTTCTAATAATTTGAATCAACTTTGGACTAAAAAGTCATAATTTGACGTGCAGAGTCAAATTTGACATGGGATGTCACTCTGGCTTGCAGTTCATGTGCAGCATGTCAGATGCTGTCAGCAAAATGACTCCCCTTCCCTCCCGTTTTGTATGTATGAAGACTTGATGTTGCTTTTGTCGCTCAGTCTCTGGACACTAATGACACTGGAAAGCTGAGAAAGCACAACGCTAACGATGTCACAATGCCTTTAATAGCTTGTTTGCCATCTCTTTTGTTCATTTATTCATCGCATCTAACGAGCACAGAAAATGAATTCCAGGCTTGGACATTTTTATCAGCAGCACCAAAAAAAAAGAAAAAAGTTCTTGGTCAACAAAATTATCAAAACAAAGTGCTGTAACACAAATGTTCTGTTCTGTCGCCCTCTGGTGGCTGATTTGAAAACCGCAACTCAAATCACACACCCCTTTGTTTTCACACTTTTATTTTAAGAACCATTTATTTCAATAATAAAAATGACTTTCTCTTTTATTCACAGCACGTGGAAAAGGTAAGTAAGTGTTTTTGGTTTTATTTTCAAACTGAGAATAAATTGATTGTAAAAGTTGTGCTTTGTAGGAAAAGCAGACGGTAGATTGGTGGAGTAAATTCTACGCTTCAGTGGGAGAGAATGAGAAATGTGGTCCTTATCTCAAAAAAGGATATGACACCCTCACAGTAAGATACCATCATCAGTGGAATTTCAAATAATTTGGTTTCTCAAGCTATTGATGAATTCGAAACTTTCTGGCTAAACAGTCTTTAATTTCATCATCTTGAATTATTTTCTCAGGTGTACGACAAAGAACTAGAAGATATTTCCCAATTCAAAGGGCTGACAGACTTCTGCAGGACTTTCAAACTGCAGCGAGGCAAAAACGAGGACGGCGATGATGATCCGAGCGTGGTCGGGGAGTTCAAGGTACTTTGACACATTTACACGTCGAAAGAAAAATGAAACTTCGAAACTGTGAGGTCTGCGTTCTTCCGCCTGCAGGGCTCGTTTAAAGTATACCCCCTGTCAGACGACCCCGGTATCACCCCTCCTCCCCGGCAGTTCCGAGAACTTCCAGATAGCGGCCCTCAGGAGTGTCTGGTTAGGATTTATGTGGTCCGGGCTATCAATCTGCAGCCTAAAGACAATAACGGCAGAGTGAGGATCAATTAACAATAAAATATTTTTTTTAATAATGCTGTTATCTCAATGTGGTGACCTTTTCCTTTAGTGTGACCCCTACATGAAGATCTCCCTGGGAAAGAACACACTAGATGACCGAGACCATTACCTCCCCAACACAACAAATCCTGTGTTTGGAAGGTAGCTAATTAGCATGATTAGCATTCATGCGACATAATCCCCCAGAGGATTAAAGCACAATATTTTTATTGCCGTAGGATGTTTGAGATGAGTTGCTTCCTACCCCAAGATAAGGATTTGAAAATCTCCGTCTACGACTACGACCTCCTGAGTCGTGACGAGAAAGTCGGGGAGACCGTGATCGACCTGGAGAACCGTTTCCTGTCCCGTTACAACTCCTACTGCGGCCTGCCGCAAACCTACTGCACGTATGGCAACCAAGCCCAAAATGTTTTCATACGTGAAACAAAATTCGGTGTAGATATCAACTGTGTTTTCGCTGTCAGTTCTGGAATCAACCAGTGGCGGGACCAGCTGAAGCCTTCTGAGATCTTGGACAACCTCGCTCGTCTGAAAGGCTTTTCCAAACCGAGGAGTGAGGACAACGGGACTTCGTTCAGCTTCAACGGGAAAGAATACACACTGGCTCACTTTGGTAAGATTTTTTTTTTTTTTTCTTGTCTCATGGCTGTTCAAAAAGACGACATGACTTATTTCTCCTTCCAGAGGGCAAAAAGGAGATTCATGAACACTTGGGTCCACCTTGTGAGCGTCTGTGTCTGCACATCCTACGAACGCAGGGACTTGTACCTGAGCATGTGGAGGCCAGGACTCTTTACAGCAGCTTCCAGCCTAATCTGTCTCAGGTTTGTCCAGATTCAATGTCCACATGATGTCCCCCGTGCTAACCTGTCCATTTGTGTGTACAGGGAAGGCTTCAAATGTGGGTCGACATTTTCCCCAAGAGCATGGGTCCACCCGGGCCGCCCTTTGACATCACCCCACGCAAAGCCAAGAAGTGAACATCCCTAAAAATCATCTACTGAATCACGCCGGCAAACCTAACCAATTTTTTATTTCAGGCATTTCCTGCGCGTGGTCATTTGGAACACGACAGATGTGACGCTGGATGAGACGAGCGTCACCGGAGAGCACATGAGCGACATTTACGTCAAGGGGTACGGTTATTTATTTACATTCTAAAAAAACACTTTAAAGAGTTGAAATGAATGATTTGTCGCAGATGGATGGCAGGGATGGAGGAGGACAAGCAGAGGACGGACGTCCATTACAGGTCTCTCGACGGGGACGGCAACTTCAACTGGAGGTTTGTTTTTGAATTCGACTACCTTCCCGCGGAACAACTCTGCCTCGTCTCCAAAAAGGTGAGGCCCCCCCCCCCCCCTCCAGGTTTGGACCTCGACAAAAAATAAATTCTATTTGTTTCAATAGGAGCATTTTTGGAGTTTGGATAAAACCGAGTTCAGGATTCCGCCCAAGCTGAGTATTCAGATATGGGACAATGACAAATTCTCGCTGGATGATTATCTCGGTGAGTCAATGGGAAACATTGTTGGAGTGAAGTAATTCTTCAATTATGCGTTTTTGGTTCGGATCCCAGGAACACTGGAGCTCTATTTGCACAATTTAATTCCCCCTGCAAAGACGCCAGAAAAGTGTTCACTATCCATGATGGATGAGGTGGACGTAGACGTGCCGCACAAGCCTGAAGCTGCCAAGTGTCTGTTTACACAGAAGTCCGTGAGAGGCTGGTGGCCGTGTTCGATTGAGCAAAATGGGCTCAAGGCCCTGGGGGTGAGTGAGGATGAACAAAATGATACCATATCTCATATAGGGTCCAAAAATTGTTTTGTGTCCATAGGGCAAAGTCGAGATGACTTTGGAAATTGTGAGTGAGGCTGATGTGGATGAAAAACCGGCAGGAAAAGGCAGAGATGAACCCAACATGAACCCTAAGCTGGACTTTCCCAAGTAGGAACCCATTCACACTATTTTTGTTTTTATTTTTCATGGATGCCATTTTGTAAAACATCTCCGTGACCAACAGGCGCCCCGAAACTTCCTTCTTCTGGTTCACCAACCCATGCAAGACCATGAAGTTTATTGTGTGGCGACGCTTCCGGTGTCTCTTCATCGGACTCATCATTCTCACCATCCTGCTCCTCTTCCTCGCCATCCTGCTCTACTCTCTACCGGTAAGATTTCGATGATAATCTAACTTTGTGCTTTGACTTTTATGTTACATTTCTTTGACCTTTTCCAGAACTACATCTCGATGAAGATAGTAAAGCCACTACAATAAAGCGGATGAGGTGCACTCGACCTGTAAAGGATGACGAGAACGTCAAAAGGATCAAAATGCAGTGACGTTTTTTTTTTCTTTTTCTTTTTATAAAAGGTGTGAATGGGAAGGGACACTTGCTTGTTTTGCACTCTTTCAATATTCTGCTACACACATAAAGGTGATTGACTTTTCCCCACATTAACAGTGGCTTCACTCAATTGGTTCAATTTAAAAGAAAAAAAAAAATCACAGTTCAAATGTTTTAAATTAGAAATATTTAAAAGAATTACATTGAACATCTGACAACATTGTGCTACTAGCTTAATCAGCTACAAACTAAATTTTTACATATTGCCGCAAATGTTTTCTTTGTATTACTGTTGTAAATAAACGATTAAATTGGATTTATTCTTCTTGTGAGTTCTGCTGCTTGCAGTGTTGTTGCAATAAAGCTTCCGCCTCGGCTCTTCGGGCCAGGCTGTTGGCTTTGCCTTGGAAACGGCCATTTTTTCCGGCTCCCTTCCCTTGAAGCAGCTCCAACAACCTGGGCAGAGGAAAAAGATGGATAAAATATCATATTGTATAATCTGTAGGATTTTTTTTTTTTTTTTTTTTTTTTGCTTCCCCCGTACCGTGGTCCCATTTGTGCCACTTGCTCGCTGGGTCCAGCCAGCAGAAACAAACCTGGTCCCTTTTCCTCTCCTACAGTCAGGAAAACCAAAGTTTCCTGAGAATAGTCGAGAGAATATTAATTGATTATTTAATACCAAAAAAATACGTTTTGCATTCTTACCTGAGTGTCTATTTCATTGGCAATGATGTTCATGAACTCATTATCGCCTTCTTTTCTGTGGGTGAGTGAGGACGCCATTTTGTAAACAACACTCGCTAATGTGGAAAATTAGCACCTCTTACTTGTGCAAAGTGAAGAAATTCCCTCTGTGCGGGTCATTCTTAAAATTGTGAGTGACGATGATGGCCATGTCCCGAAGTAAGCTCAAGTTGGTCTACAAGGAAAATAAACAATTTTACAAAAACGTCCAAGGATAAAAAGCAATAAATATTGGCTCACTTTCTGCACAAGCTTCAGTGACTTCTGCAACTTGTCCACAGCGTCAACGTGTTCATCAGGGCCAGTTCTGTTGATGAGAAGTAAATACAAATATTTTATTCTTTAAATTTAACACAATAAAATTTTAACATGCAGCTTACTTGAGAAGAGCCACCAAAGAGCGCTCGGTGCTGTAGCTTTTCTCAGCATATTTCAGCACCCTATTTCCCACCAAGAATATCAAATTGGTTTTGTTTTTCTTCCCTTTCTCTGTCCCCAGGAGTTTAATTACCTAAAAAAAAATCATCCCCTTGAAATGACGCTAACGACGTCTAAAATTGAATATTTCCAAGTGTTTTCATGTACCTGCAAGTGACTGAGGTTGGACACGTGCGTTCCGCAACACATGTTGGCGTCGACTCCCTCGATGTCAACTACTCGAATTGGCCACGTGTGGTCGTCCGGGAGTCCTTGAGTCCTCACCTGCACGTAGCGCATAAGTACTCACTGGCTTCAACACACACACACACACACACACACAAAATAGTCAATTTAGCACTGACCTTTTCCATTTCAGGGCTGTCTTTATAAAGTAGCTTAACATTGACTGGGATGTGAGCTCTGATCTTCTCATTGGCAGCTTCCTCCAGCGCTCGGATTTGGGCTGCTTGAACAACCGGAGTGTTCAGTTCAATGTTGCTTCTCTGACGCCCCAGCTCCCTAATAACAAAGATGTGGGCGAGTACAGCGAAATTGTATACATGCAGCATTACAATAACGTTTTGTGAATATACCAAGATGTGGTCATGTAGCCAAACATGGTTTCTGCCAAGGCTGAGATGAGATGTTGTCCTAAAAGAATAAGAAAATGCTTTAGTGTGAATAGTACTCTGGGAGAGTTTTTGGGAGGCGCACCTGAGTGTTGTTGCATGTGGTCAAACCTCCTCTCCCAGTCTACCATCACTTGCACCTCCTGACCCACCTCCAGGGGCGAGGTCACAAAGTGAGCGGCATCTTGTCCTTGTCTGGTCACCCTCAAAACAGGGATGTCCGTTATCAGCCCATAGTCATCTGGCTGGTGGAGGAAGAGATAAAAGTACAATAAAAATATTGCTTTAAGCTGTCATGTCTTCGGGTATCCAAAATCATACATACCTGGCCGCCTCCCTCAGGAAATAAGATGGTATCTTGCAGCTTCACAGTGAATCCACTCACGTTTTCTTTCTTTCCACCGATTTCCCGTTTGAGCTCCGATGGGGAGCAGGAAGCTACAGTTGTGACAAACTAAATGAAAAACATCAATTCAAATCTGGACCTGCAATATAATAATAATATAATAATCTAATATTGTCGTGTGCAGTGCTGGGAAGTAAAATAAAAAAAAAGTTTATTTTCTACGTATCTGTACTTTTTACAAAAAGAAAACAAAAACTCCGTCCCAACTGTAATAATATTATTACAATACAATGCTATCACTAAGCTAGCAACGGTGCTAACCGTTTATGCATAGGAAATAGTGTTAGTGTTATTATTTTAAGCAATAAAGCGTTAACATATCACCTCAGGCTTGTTCTTACCTCTTTCATGTAGCAGTCCCTCTGACACTGGAAAGCCATATTGACTTATCTTTGGAGAAAAACAGTAAATGATAAGACACGAAAAGATGACAGTGAGTGTGAAGCTAGGTTGGTGACATTTTTGTACGGGTAGCGGGAAGGTCAAAGTTAATAAAAGCGATTCTTTGATTCTGGCAAAGGGGGAATATAATTACATTATCAAAGCAAAATAAATTATTTTAGATTGAACACATTTCAATGGAAAGTGTGTTTCCTAATATGAATGTATTTTTTAAGAATCTGCCGTTTCCATGCTCCTACAGGTAAATAAAACATTTATCAGAACTAAACCACAAATAACAGGGTATTTCATAAAAACTCTCACACCATGACATGTTTTTATTTAAATTGACAATGATTTATTAGTACTTCATACATTGAAGAAAATAATTACTTAAAAATTACATGAACAGTTTAAAAACACAATTACAATTGACAATGATATACTACATGTTAAAAACACAACCAATGAATATATAACACTGGAATTTCATATTTGTAAATTGTTCACAGACTCACAAGCATTTCATAGTGTTATTGTTTGTATGATGATGATGAATCAACTCAGAAGTTCGGTTTCCGACGCATCGTAGGCCATGTCAGTCAGACTGTGCCGCAAGTGAAACGATCAATGATCAATATATTATCCCTATATAATAGGATACTGTATTCTTAAATTCAGAAATTTTATATTTGCATCAAACTAGACTTACATCACTAAGATCCCCCATGTCTGGTGCTGCTCCTTTATTAGTGCTGGCCATGTCCTGGATCATCTGGTGGGGAAAAAGTATTTTCAAAAATCTGAGGCTTTGAGAAATACATCGAAATGAGTCTACTTACATCTACGTATTTTTCATATTCTTCCCTTCCATCATCTTCTTCATTCTCCCAATCCCTCCAGTTATCAAAGTCCACAGCAATCCAACTGGGCTGCGCAAGGAAGAAAGGCATCTTTACTGTAAATGCAAACATCAGTCTAAAAGTAAAATCAATTAAAATACCTTTTCTGGATCCTTCTGAAGACGAGGCCATGCATAATCAGGCTTTATTTTCCTTAACAAGACATTGATGCTGCGATCATAGACTCTTTCCCTAGAGTCCTTCGAAGAAATACAAAAATAAATAAACATATCAATTTGCAACAAGCAGATTAGGATTTATTTAATATAATGGGATACTGACATGGATTTGGACTTTTTCATAGAAGTGGAGTTCATTGTAAATCACATCATCTGTGTCATTCTTGCAGCTGTTGGAAAAAAGAAAACCAGGCATCTTAATCCAACAATACAATGTGCACACACACAGTCCAAACAATGACACAATGGGTGAACTTTTTAAACTCACCACAAAGTCATTTTGTCTGTCTGGATGTCTACTTGGACATCTTTAGGTTTCTGCACCTTGAAATTGATCGTGACATATTTTTTCCTGTCAAACCACACCGCATGTGCTGGCTGACTGTTGGAAAATAGAAGAAAACAGTTATTTTCAGATCAATAAAACAGAACAAGCCATCGCTTACCTCTCCTCTGGTCTAACAATTTTAGGTTTGTTCATTGCAAAGCTTTGGACAAACTCACAACAGAAAAACTTCTGAGTAATGCTCACTCTTCCAAGTTGGTTCCTCAAATGCAGGAGAAAGGCCTGGAAGATGCTATTTATAGTAGCAGGGAGAAGCTGTTGGGGGAGGTGGTATCCCACTACCTTTTAAGGTCATCCAATGGATTTCTGGAAGAAACATGCAGTTTCTGGAATATGATTATGATTATAAAAGAGATTTATAATTATAAAACTGAAATGAATGAAATGAAAAATGGTCACGGGTGTATACTCCAGTCCGCTAGGCGGCGACAATGCGCTTCAAGGTATTTTGCGAACAGCTAACAAACACAACAGAAGAAGAGTAAAACAGGAAGTAGCCACCTGCTAGCCGCTAGGTAAATTTTCTCGAGTCTGTTTGGGCAGTGTAGTGGCAGAATCAGACTACACTGACTAAACTTATCCCGTAGACGTTCCGTTGACTGCGTTTAATTTAACGGAACAGTGCCAATTTCTTCGAACACTTGTCTGAGCGAATCATTCTTGAGCTGAAAATGCCGCGCAGACGTCAGGTAAGAAAAAAGTGGTGTGCTAGCAACAATGTCAATTGGGTTAGCTCGTTAGCAACAATGTTTAACTCTCCGTATGGGCAAAATGTTCCACAATTTAACGCCACACCATATTTAGTTTTATTTATTTAAGTGTTTAAATGAAACAGAGAAGCATTCATTTTTAAAAATTGTATATTCATTTTGTTATAACTCCAAAACCGTCGGCGCACGTACCTAGCTCAAGCTAAATGACATGAAGCTAAATGTATCGTAGCGTTGCCGATAACATGGTGGACAAAGCGTGTTATTTTGTGTGAAAATATAGACGTCGAACTGAAAAAAAGTTCGCATTAACTATTGGTTTGATGAATTTTCTACCCAAAGAGTTGCTGGGAATGAAAATAGTGGGTGTAATGCCTTAAATGCTTAATTTGTTAATGCAGTTTGGTACGTGAAGAAAACGGCTTAAAAACCGGGTGCTAATATGCTAACACCACTGGGATTCGGTGACACACAAGTTTAGCCTTATTCTGATTTAGAATGTTTTTTTTTTTTTCATTATTACTGAGTGTTCTGGTGACACGTATCATAAAATAGCAAACTGTGGCCTGTCTTAGGGCATGAGCCGTTTTTGTAATAAAGAAATAACATTCTAAACGTAATTAGTTGCTTTGTGGGGGAAAACCCAATTTTGAAGAGGAAAAATCCCTTTCCTTGGTGCCTCACTTTCATGTTTGTTCATCACAATAGAGACATATGGCAGGGAGTGGTTCAGATGGAACTGAAGATTCAGACTCATCTGCTGAAAGAGAACAGACCAACAGTTCGGAAAGTGATGGGACCCGCACTAAGAGACAGCGCCTCACCAGAGCCTCCACTCGCCTGAGCCAGAGTTCTCATGGTTTGTGTATCTGTCATACCAATAATGTAATATTCTCATTCCATTTGCGGAATAAATAATTGTCTTTTATCGCAGACACGGCTGACTTGAAGCAGGCTGCAGATCATGACGAATCCCCGCCACTGACGCCGACGGGAAATGCGCCGTCCTCCGAGTCTGAGCTGGATATCTCCAGCCCGAATGCATCTCACGATGAGAGCCAGGCCAAAGATCAGGCCAACAGAGACTCTGATAAGGACCTCTCCCACCGACCCAAACGTCGCCGATGCCACGAGACGTACAACTTCAACATGAAATGCCCGACCCCTGGGTGCAATTCACTGGGTGAACTTGCCTTACATTTGCCTGCAGTTGCTTATGATAATATCAAAGAAGAATCCATCAATGTATTAATTATTTCAATGACTTCAAACAGGTCACCTCACAGGAAAACATGAACGTCACTTTGCCGTGTCGGGATGCCCCCTGTACCACAACCTGTCTGCAGATGAATGCAAGGTGAGATTTTGGGAGGTTGTCAGCAGTTTTTGAGTGGGCAAAGCAAGTCGCAGTTTGTGTGTTTACAGCATTTTATAGGTTACATAATTTTGATTTAGCTAACATGCTAACATTTATTGTCAGGTAAAAGCTGTTAGCCGTGAGAAGCAAGATGAGGAGTTGAAGGGACAAGAAGAAAGTCATTCACGTCATGCAACCCGTCACCAGGTCTGGTTTCGGCAAGCTTTTAAGCAAATTTTGTTGGCTCTGTAAAATGTGGAACTGCATAACTGGATTTAAATGTTTCATCTAGACACCAACTTCTAAGCAGAGCAGATATAAAGAGCAGGTTGCTGAAATGAGGAAGGGGCGAAACTCTGGCCTGCAGAAGGAGCAGAAAGAAAAACACATGGTACCACAATGCTGCATCTCTATCACCACAGCGACTGGCAGCTGAGTTGGCCGTCACTTGTCATGTGGTTTCATCCTTTGTCTTCCACAGGAGCATCGGCAGACGCACGGCAACACCAGGGAGCCTCTGCTGGAAAACATCACCAGCGATTATGACTTGGAGCTTTTCAGGAAAGCTCAAGCTCGTGCCTCTGAAGACCTGGTAAAAATCCCCTCGCCTATATAATGTCTATAAAATAGAGTACAGAGGCGCTGCCTACAAAGCTGTAACTATAAACACATTCTGACCATCCTTTTGCTTCCTGTTTTCGGCCCGCCCGCAGGAGAAGCTCCGCATCCAGGGTCAGATCACGGAGGGCAGCAACATGATCAAGACCATCCTGTTTGGCCGCTATGAGCTGGACACCTGGTACCACTCGCCCTATCCTGAGGAGTACGCCCGCCTAGGTCGCCTCTACGTTTGTGAATTCTGCCTCAAGTACATGAAAAGCCAGACCATCCTCAGGCGGCACATGGTGAGAATCACAAACGACTGCAGTATAAATGCTGATAAAGACTGAGTCTTTCAATTGTGTGGTGGGTTTGTGTCAGGCCAAGTGTGTGTGGAAGCATCCTCCAGGAGATGAAGTGTACAGAAAAAGTGCCATATCTGTGTTTGAAGTTGACGGCAAAAAAAATAAGGTGCGCTTAATGCAGTCTCGTACACAACAGCATCATTTTACTCATTGATTAAAAGACTTTTGCTACTCCACAGATCTACTGCCAGAACTTGTGTTTACTCGCCAAACTTTTCCTGGACCACAAGACGTTATACTACGACGTAGAGCCGTTTCTGTTTTATGTCATGACCGAGGCCGACAACACGGGCTGCCATTTAGTGGGATACTTTTCCAAAGTAAGGATAGAACCCAGCCCTGCTACAAATAGTGAAAAAACTGCAAGTATTTTTTTCAAAAGCTCGTATTTATTGTCTTTTTTGTTTGTAGGAAAAGAATTCCTTCCTCAATTACAATGTTTCCTGCATTCTGACAATGCCCCAGTACATGAGACAGGGCTTCGGCAAGATGCTCATCGACTTCAGTATGTACCGTACACGCTCGCCAAAGTTCTTCCTACCTATCTAAAAGCGTCCGTGCTGACACGCGTCTGCTTTTCTCTTCAAGGCTACCTCCTCTCCAAAGTAGAGGAGAAGGTGGGTTCGCCAGAGAGGCCACTGTCGGACCTCGGCCTCATCAGCTACCGCAGCTACTGGAAGGAAGTGTTACTCCGATACATGCACAATTTCCAAGGAAAGGAGATCTCCATCAAAGGTAAGCGCGAGTGTGTGAACTCAAACACGCGTGTAGCTCGCACAGTTAGGGAGAGAAAGGAGCTCGTCGTCAAAGGTAAGTGTGTGTGAAGTCAAACACACACGTCGCTTGCGCAGTTAAGGAGAGATCCCCGGGGAAACGAAGACAAGTTTAGCGAAAGGCTTTGAACGAAGTTGTGCTGTTTATTTGATGCACAGAGATTAGTCAGGAAACTGCCGTCAATCCCGTGGACATTGTGAGCACGCTACAGTCTCTTCAGATGCTCAAGTACTGGAAGGGGAAGCACTTGGTCTTGAAGCGACAGGTGAGAAAACTTCCATCAGTGGCTCTTTTTTTCTATTTGCATTGCACGTAGCGTGTGTTTGTGTAGTCAAGGGTGTCATTGCGTGCCGTCATTGTGCTGATGCTAATGCATGTTGTGATCTTACATAGCAGCATGTTTGTGCTAATGCTAATTAATGCATGTCACGATTGCGGTATGTAGACTTCCCGTGCGTAGTAGTGGCTTGCAGTTTACCCAACTAATCTAATCTGTAGATTTTTAACATGAGCCTGAGCTTTACTTCAATGTGCAACTTCATCATTTGATTCATTTTAGCTCATACTAATGCCAATTAACGCTTGCTCCTTATGGTTGTATGCCTCTTGATAAGTTGTGCCACTCCATATGATGGCTCACTACTTACCATCGTTTGTTTCCTCCACACAGGACTTAATTGATGAATGGAAAGCAAAGGAGGTCAAGAGAGGCAATGGCAACAAAACCATTGACCCCAGCTCGCTAAAATGGACGCCTCCCAAAGGGACATAAGCACGCGCATCCTCAGGCTACTCAATAAACTCACCTTCAGCCTCACCAGCCACAAGTAGCCTCGAGCCACTATAGAGCCAGAGCATCTTTCTTTTTATTTTATTTTTCAAATTCCCCTTTCTATATATTTAAGTCAAATTAAAAGGTTTACAATCTCCAGAGGCGTAGCCAAGCCGGGGCGAGCCGGGGCGGCACCCCGGTTAGGACTCCCTGCGCCCCGGTTGAAAAAAATCGAGCTTTTTCGATTCTTCATTTTCATGCCGTTTTTTTCTTTCGGTCTTGCGCGAATGTGCTTGCGCTATTCTATGTGCGCGATGTTATCCATTCACCGTTTGCCTCCCGGACCCGGATGTTGTTTTAGCGATCAGCGAACGGCGTGGGTGATGTTCGATTTTTTTTTTTTTCCTGTGGGCGTGCGCCCCTACTGGAAAAATTCCTGGCTACGCCTCTGACAATCTCTGAGTTTGCAAGGGAGCAATTATTGACCAGCTTCAGAATGTTCATTGTGGTTTGAAGCTGACTAAACTTTGGTTGTGAATCATGTTTCCATGCTCCCTTCCATCAATGCAGGATTTGTCCCAATTCTTCTGCCAAATAATGAAAGAATATAATTTTTGGTTTGCTGCAAATTAAAATTCTGAAAGTACCACTGTAAAAGAAATGCACAAAAAATCAAATAAAACAACCTCAGGATTTTATAATGATACAGTTCTCGCCTGGTTGTGTGCTTCATCTAATGTCTATTATATCAAACGAAGAGTAATGGTAGGATTTGCTTACGGAATATATTTACAAAAAACCCCAAGAAAGTGTGTTTGTGCCTGAAACCAATGAACATCATTTCCAGTAGGTGGTAGTGTTGTCCCACGCATACCCAAGAACCCTCACTTAATTTATTTTTTCAGGGAAGACTAGATTCTTACTTTAATGACAGTTATAGGTATTGTATTCGTTATGTACAATTTTTCTAAATATCTGTCTGTCCAAAACAAATACAATACCTATAACTGTCAATTTCTTTTGTGTCATTTTTGGGTACTCACCAGAATTCTAATTGCCAATTGGCAAGTTATTCTGTTCAGTCAATAGACACAATATTAAATATCCTCCTATAATATTGACAAAGAAAAAAAACTCGAGTTCAAGAGTTTCCAGATGGTGTGGTGTCACAGATTCAATCCTTTTTTTTCTCTCTAAAGATTTGAAGTGCTCATCTTCCGGTCAGGCTTCAAATGAAAAAAAAGTTTGAAATAAATATACACAAATGATATTAAAGATGAGTGTCCTTATGTCTTGAGTCACAGGCGCAAGTTTGTAAGAGATGATGAACCGGTTTTGATGTTGAAGTTTGACACACCAAACCAGAACAGACACGATGTGAGGAAGACTCCGTCCATACAATGGTAGGCGGTACAACCTCGCTGACATAATGTCGTAAATCATGGTAGTGTCGCCAACTCTCTTGTTCCCTCAGTTGTTTTTCTCGTTTTGTGCCCTGTGGCACTTTTCTGTGGCTTTTCTCTCTTGAGAAGACCCAGCATAAAAAAAAAATGGCTCCTCTGTGTTCTCGTTTGAGTGAAATACAGCTTTTCCGTTTTGGCTTTGACTTGGTTCCTCAAACCCGTCTCAGACAGGCTTGCGGGCTCCGCATGCACCATGATGGAAATGTCTTTCGAATCCTTGGGCCAAAGGCCGAAAGAGACGTGTCGACGTCACATGCACAGACCTCAGCAGTCAACATTTTGGAGCCGATACCATCAGCAAACAGATCACCCTCAGTGGCTTGAAAAGCAGCTGACTTCAAGCAAATCACAGTGTGTCAACTTGTGACTTTGCGGTCATACCCACTAAAATGATTCTTCATACTTCATCCGTGTTCCACTACTGCTTTGGCATCTCGCTCAATTAAAATGTCATTCTTTTGGATCATGACACGTCGAGCTAGTCCCGCTTCAGTTCCCATCACGATTTTGTGACACCATTCCTGGAACCTGCTTTGCTGTTATCAAGCTCCAATTACTTCATAGCTAAATAATTTGTCCCGGTTATCAAAGTTCTTGTTTGTATGTGTCTTGTGGCTTCCTTGACACCCTCAGTGGATGGTAAGGCCCACTTTGGTCAGATGTGCTTACTTTGTCCAGGAGCCACTCAGCAATTCATTCCCAAAGCCTCAGAGGCTCAGAAGCCAAGTGCATAATTGCTCCTTAAGTCAATCTGCAAATTTTGCGGCATCCGAGCTGCAAACATTTGGCCTGGGATCATTTATTCATAAGCAGTGGCTGGCTGTCCACGATGCTGGTCGAGATACTTCTTACCAGTCTTGGAAAATCATATAAGAAGCTGCAAATATAAGTTCCAGTATAGGATTGTGGCTTGCCAACATCTCTCATTGAGCTGGATACAATTCATTGGGTTTGTCCGACCTTTATGGGTATCTTTGTGTTTCTTGTGGTTGTGGACCCTGGAGGTTTCATCCAGACTTTTGAGTCCCCCCTTTTGTAAACAGCTGCTGCAAGTCTGCGTGTGTGACTCATGAGGCAACAGTGCGGTTGCAGCAGTGTCACATTAAAAAACAGATGCATCTCAAAGCCCTCCATCCTTCTAACAGCTCTTTTGACACCCGGCTTTTTACGAGTCTCCTTCATTGTGCACCGTGGTGTTCGCTGCTCCTTTTCTTTGTCCCATTTTTTTCCTTCTGTCTTTATCCCTCCTTCCTTCTGTCATCCTTTCTGTCTCCTCTCCCTCGCTTGTATTTGCAGGCAGCTTTAGTGCCAGACACCCTGAGGCAGCGGTAGCGCCAGCGAGTCTTCCCACCTCTGTTTTTGTGGTGGGAGATGACATGTCAAAGCTTTGAAGGGCAGGAGGGTGGGAGGGAAGGAGGGAGGAACTGGAAGGAGGGGAGGGAGCACATCACTCGGCGCAGAGGCAAGCAGAGAGAATGTCATGTGGCTTGCAGTCAGACTCAGATACACACTCTTTTGCCGTCTGTCTATATGGGCAGGCAGGAATGGCGACAGGAAGCACCCCCCCCCTTCCCACACCCTGCCTCTCTTCCTCCCTTCCCTTCAGCGCTCACTCACTCCCCTCTGTCAGCCACCCCCCCCCCTAACTCTGAACGTGGGCCCGTTTTGGCGTAGGTGAATTTCCCTCATCGTTTTTCTTGTCGCCCACAGGCGTGCCCGTGCATCGTAAGTCATTCTGCGATGAAGCGTGCTGAGGTGTATCGAGGTGCGGCGAGGTGTAAACGCGGGGCGCTAGCAGACAAAACATGTTGGGTTTCAACATCCTTGGGCATTGCCTTAGCTCGTGCAAAGGGGCAGAACAAAATGTCCTATATGTACAATATAAATCCAAGTCAGTACAGTTAAGTCAAGCCGGCTTGTGCTCCCCCAAATAAAATGATGAAAGGCGAATAGAGTTCTTTTACTGTGGGCATTGAAAAAAAGTTTGACTTTGATATGAACTCTACCTCATATGTGGCTGCGTATAAGTTCAAGGTCCAATATTGTCAGAGCACAGATGTTTCACAAGTCCATTTTTCAAATTGTACTAAAAATGTACCTGACAACACACCTTCGAATTTTTCAGTTATAGCTCTCTCACTTTGAGCCGGAAAGACCTGCTGCAGGCAAATAACTTAAAGCTAATACAAAAGCCTTGCTTCTTGGAAATACACCCACTGGATGCTTTCTTGTAATGAAAATATTTCAATCAAAATAGATTCTCGCTAGAGGCGGGCGTCTAAGTAAAGCCGTGTTAGTACATCTAATCAATTAGACATTTCTGCAAATTTATGTTGTAATACGTACGACAGCAACGTGAGGATTGAACAGTTCTGTGCCAGCTTGATTATTCTTCGTCATCCAAAGCGTAAAAAAAAAAGTGAGAGATTATAGGCTAGTGTAGCAATAACACTCACTATTAGCAAGACAAGGTGTTATTATGAGGTGTCAACGTCTGTGTCACTCAGTTGCACCCTTTGGTATCATCTGCAATTAAGAAAAAAGAGGCAAATAAATCTCTACTGACAAAGTCAACGTTTGATTAACAATTTATTCATGATTGGTATAATTTTATGATCCCATTATTGCCACAACGTAGTCTCGCTCCAGCTCTTTTTACAGTAAACGTGCTAAAAGCATTAAGAAAAATGCTCACGGCCGCAGATGTGAATGAGCATGAGAACGACTTCAGCTCGACACCCCTCCCCCCCCTAGATCTTGCGTCTAAATTTTCCGTGCCTGGCCTCCCTACTGCTGAGAGTGCTGTTCCTTGAAGCCGCAGTATATTTTGAAGCAAGGTCGGGGGAGAGACACGAGTCTCCAAAATCAGGCACAAGACTCCCAGTGTTCCACTGTTCGGCTCGCTCTTGGCAGCGACTCCTGACCAGAGAGGTCTAGCTGGCCGCAGCCACTCTCTGTGTGCTCGTGTGTGTTTGTGCATGACCGTATGCATCCCTCGAACCGTCCCTATATCCAAATAACTTTGGTTGACTCATTTATGAGCTCGCCCACGCAGCAACAGTACCTGGATGTGAGTCAGACTGTTTTTTTTTTTACGCTAGTTTTCGTTCGAATCCCATGTTGTCTCCAAGCAGGAGAAGTGGATGTGGCTCCAAATGTCTTCGTTTTGACAGAGCCAAACACACGGAGTGATTCCGGGGAGCTCCCCTAAATTGGTTCCATACCTCGTCTGACAGCGGTGAGGTCATCCCCCCCGAAGGGGGAAGGAGCTCAACGTTGCGATTCTGACGACGTCCAAATTGCTTGCATATTCTGTCGCTGCCAATATCGACAATCGCATGAAATGTCAAGTCATAAAAGCGGGGCAGTTTGTCTTCTATCATAGCCTGACTGTCTCGGGGCATGACTTAAATAAAAACAGGGTGGGCAAGACATCAAAACCTCACATTTGATTAACACATAAATTAAGGATGTGACATCAATTCTGTATTGTTTGTTTAGTTTATAGTTCTAGTTTTTATTGTGGATGTCAATGGAACCTCATCCATCCATCTCAATCCTCAGATGGAATATCCACCCAGGGTCTGGAAGTCTAGGACGAAACACGCAAAACCACAGTGAATATAAATAAATTGGCTGTAGTCCGCTCCCTGCTTTTGTCTGGTCAGGACACTCCATGGAGAGCCTGCCAAGTTGAGCATCTACATTTGGGTTTGGCTGTTCCCCTCTCCTGACAAGCACATCCCGAGCCAAACCACAGGAAAAGGAAGCAAAAGGTCCTCTCTGAAGGGCTTGTAAAATATTGTACCAAGTTCAAATGGCCGAAATGAATAGCAACCCTCACTCCTTTCTCGACAAACAAAAATCTCTTTGAAGGAAGGACATGGGCAACCACAAGTCTTTCTCCTGCCCAGACCCTTCTTGTATTCCCTCATGGCTCGGGTCTATTTCGAGGGTTTTTCATCTACGGAATTGAATTCCCATTCATTGTCATGGATAGTATTTTTAAATCCAAGCCCCCACCTCTATAAGTATAGGAGGACTTTTTTTGAAGGAGGATCCTTTAACCCTTTTCTCATTCCAGTATGACGATTTCCTGTAAGTGGATAAAAGTTGCTGCGTTAGCACGTGGCTATTCGCACGTACGTCAACGTGAGGGCACGCATGCGATGTGAGGCAAGGGCCATCTGGTCACCGTAGTCCGTGGTCCTTGTGAAGTGCATTTGGCGTAGCCACTGTGGTCTTCAGTGGCGACTGGAGACTTGCTGTACAGCACTTCCAGGCCAAGCAGCAGACCTCAGAAAAGGAAATTTGGGTCGCTGAAATGGAGGGGTTGCTCCAGTGCTATTTACAGCCGCTCCAGCGCCACCCACGATATTCCATATGAGAAGCGCTGTGTGTGTGGTGCCTGTGGTATGGTGTGTGAGCTTTGGGGGTTTAGGAGAAGGAAAGAGGAGTGGGAGGGTTCGCTTGTGTGCATGTTTATGAGGAAATGCACAAGAGTGTTTTGCGATTAATGGTGGGAGTCTTGCTGTGTCTTGCATCAGCATGGAAGTTTTGTCCTATTAAAATACCCGATCGCAACTAAGAGGAGTTTGGCTCCCAAATGCGACAGAGCAGATCTCAAAAAATTCACAATAAGAGCATGAAACCACAGTTGGTATTCCTTTTAAAGACACATCATGAATCACTGTCACATCGCAGGATATTGACTATTCAGCACGGCTCCTGGAGCCGAGGTCGAGCTGATCCTTCTCTAAACTTGCCTGTGTAAATATCTGCGGCGTCACGGTCGTTGGTGATGGAAATAAGATGAGGATATGGAGACGAGAGGAGCCTCTGATTAATGAAAAACCTGCATGACGGAAACTTCTGGTGAGATCATGGGCATTTCTCTTGTGATACCCATCGCCGGGCTTGAGCTAAGGGATCTGCTGTCTATTATATATGATCAACCAGAATGAGTCTTCAATGGATGCGTAGATCATACTCAGCCATATCACGGCTCGTATTTGGGAACGGTTCACCACTGAGCACTCCGTCGACGATGTATAAGAAAGGTAATCAAGTCAACAGTCTCGAAAAGGGTCCGGAGAGAGAGAGAGCCCACTGCCACCCAGGGGGGGGAGACCTCCAGCATCTCTCAAAGTCTCTCCATGTTGTGAGTATTAGGTTATGGTTATTTTTAAGCTGACCCACTGCAGAAGGAAATTACAGTGCAAGAAAGGGGGTGAAAAACCAAGTGGGTTGTCCACTGTAATTTTCCTGTTTCTCTTTCAAAGGAAGAGGTATTCCTCGAGGAAGCCTTGTGAAATTTACAAGCCGTGACCCCCACATCGGCGGGAAAGAGGGAATAGGGAAGCACGTATGGAGCTTAATGTCGAGTGCTTGATGGAGCTGGGTAGATCTTAAGTGTATTAGATCACAACGCTTGCTAATTTCTCAAGCAGGAAAGACAAATGTTTCCACTTCTTTATAAAATTCTGGAGTGTCTCTCTGGGAATATTCATCCAGAAGAAACTTGTTGTTCAAGGCTCTTGAGTTCTTTGGTACTGAACTCCTCCAAGCATATCTTTGTTCCTTGATAGTCAGAATAGGGCCGTCCCAAAACTCTTCCTTCAGAATTATATTGTCCATCAACTTAAAAAAAGCCTATCTGAACTTCCGTC
This sequence comes from Syngnathus acus, assembly GCF_901709675.1. Classification (NCBI taxonomy): domain Eukaryota; kingdom Metazoa; phylum Chordata; class Actinopteri; order Syngnathiformes; family Syngnathidae; genus Syngnathus; species Syngnathus acus. The sequence goes on along the minus strand of NC_051103.1, from coordinate 4,013,360 downwards.
TCGTACCTCTAGAAGCAACTGGTTCGCTGACACAAGGAAATGAATAGAATGAATTCTAAGATGTTCAGTGGAGTAAGGCCAGAATTTGAGTTATGTGTTCCCACTTTGCAGCATTTTGAGCCAACTGAGGGCATTGGCTGCTGTGTTGGAAAAATAACGCTAGAAGCATCAAAAATGTTAATGAGTTGAGGAACTTCTAAAGTAAATGCCAACGCTGGCGGCAATGTGATTAAGACAAACATCTCAACCGCAGTTGCCCCGCCATTGCTTTTATCCTACAAACAACTCTTGTCATACTCTAATCCTTCTACTATTTGATGTTTAGCACTGTAATTATACTATCTTCAACATTGCATCCAAATTTGCCTTAAAAGAATTCATGCCCTTTAAGAGAGTACGTGCATGGCAAGCTTAGACCAATAATTCCCACATACTCCACGATTTCAGAGGATCGTCTTTGTCAAAATCTGCACCATTTGGCTATGTACAGAATTTTGTCTGTCTTTCAAAGGGGGGGGCCTTCGCAGTTTTGTCAAGAGGGGAGGGGAGTAGAGGATGTGCGCTGCGATGCAGCTTGCTCCTTAATTATGGGTCGCGAGCTGTAGCTCGGCTGGCCTGGGCGGGTGTTGGAGCCAGTGGGTCTGGCACAGGGAGGTCTGGCCACAGACCCCGGCGGTGACGGCATGAAGTCTGGGACGAGTCAGAACACCAGCCTGGGGTTTGGAGCATTCCTCACATTCCCTCCACCAATGGCTGGCTGGCTGTGTATATGTGTGTGTGTGTGGTTATGCGTTGAGAAATGGCGAGTAAGGAAAGGAAACGAGTGAAAAATGTGATGTTTGTGCATATGCAGAAGTGCATGTACACAGCTGTACCCAATGCGTGTGTTACACCCATTGCTCGTGATGTCATGATCAAATATTTTAGAAAAGTTGCTTTTGGTAATGGTAGAGTTCTTTTTTGGATTTCCTGAGGACACGCTATGCTGCGTTTGAAGGTGTTCTATCTGTGTCATCCAGAAGAAATTTAGCGGCGCCTTGTACCTTCAAGTTTATTGTTCTGAAGCCATCCTCACCTGCCAGTCAGACTGGCTCCTCGCCACGCCCAAATCCAAACAGGCGGCTTGCCATGTTGTCTTCCAAGGCAGGTGTGGCGAGAAAAAAAAAAAAAAGGGATGTCAGAGCATTGCGTGATTCCACTAGTGACATTTGTTTTGTTTCCAACGTTACAGCTGCTGTCAGGGAGTGGCTTTGGAAGGCAACCAGCCAAGTGCATTCTGGTTCTTGTTTTTTTTATTTTTTTGAGAAAGTTTTCAAAATAGACTTTCCAGGTACGTAATGGACCATAACTGCAAACAGTACGGATGAGTGACTTTCCACTTACTAAGGCTTACGTATAAATAAGTCAAACACACACAATCTCAGTGTTTTGGCTTACAGTCTAAAGATATTGGGCTGTAATAATAATTATTGCACAACAATAATGGCATCTCTGGTAGAGTACTGCTGACTTAAATGATTCCCGTAGGTGGCACGTAAAGTAAAACTGCGTCATAGGTTATCTGGGGTAAGCTCCATTTAGGGTTAGTATATCATTTATTCGTCAACAATTATTTCAAATCACCAATTGAACCGAGCTTTTTTACTTCCCGTTGAAGTTAAGCAATGACGTTTTAGTCTTAAGCCGCGTCAGTTTACCTGTCAGAGGCAGGTGACGAGTCTTTTCAAAGCATTTTTGTGTGTTTTGAGTGGCGACCAGACACTGTAGACACAGACGGGTAGGTGCAATGAAAACGAGGAAGTCTCGGCCCACTGAAAACACACATCAAAGCGTTTGGCGCATCAACAGTATCTCGTGTACTCCCCATAGCTTAAGGACCTTCGATACACATCAAACTTGGCAAGTCTTTGCTCCATATAAAGCACAGGTGTCAAACTCAAGGCCCGGGGGGCCAGATACGGCCCGTCACATCATTTTATGTAAATTGTGCATCAAATTCGTGTGTCATTACTAGAATTGCAAATTGTCTTCACTTTTAATAATATATATATATATTTTTTTAATATTTGACCAGTTTTTACTCATCTGATTTGAAAACGAGTGATTTGTCAGTTTGTTTTGTAGCTTTGACTGTATATAATATGAGGTGCTCATACATTTATTTGGGTTGACAGTTATAATGGCCCTCCGGAAGAAGCTATGCGTTTGACACCCCTGATATAAGGCATCACGTCGGCTCACCTTCGACTTATGTCGTGTCAAAAGCGCTACCGACTTGTAACAGCTACATTAGTTCACTCTTAAGTTTTATATCCCCGGGACAAAAGCGTGCAATTTGGTGTTGACCTCCACTTGAAAAAAGGAAATATATGTCTTCATTCGTCATATCTTCGCAACTTCACCCAAACGTCAAGTTTGCTCCAAAATAGCAACAAAGTAGGGACGATAGGCACCGAAGGAAGTCTTATTTCTTTCTTCCCGCACAACCTTTATTTTGACAAGGCTGGAAGAAAAAGGGTATTTATATATGGGGCTGTGTGCTGTGGTTTCTCCACAATTACAGAGTGGCAGTGCTGAGACTGGGAGGCGTGCTGAAGGTTTATGGAGGGGGGATATGAGGGAAACGGCCCTTACAACCTGCCATAGAGCGCACGTTCATACATCATCACCACGTATGCATCAAATAGAATAAAACGCATAAGAGCTGCAAACAAATCACCCGGTGAAATGATCTGCATGCAAACCGTGTTTCTAGGCAGATTCAAAAAAACCTCAGTCGCCTCAAAACTTTACGTTGCAATGAGGCTCAATTTCTTTTGTTTAAAGACCGGTCAGTAATGTTTTGAATGGGTCGGCTTTGTAAGCCCGAGTACCTCTTTGTAGACCCGCTGTATTATGGTTGCGATATAAACAAGGAATTTTGACTAAACGGCTTGCACAACCGCTGCAAGCCGCATCGGCGAGAACAGTGGGAGTTTGTGTTTGTTTCGTGGATGCGGTGTTGAATCTGGCGTCGGCCTCTGCGGAGGGGGTTGGGGGCGGGATTTTGCGGTTTTGTCGGGGGAGTCTGGAAGCCAGTCAGGGCGGTGGCTGAACCACCTTCCCTCCACAACATCCACTTCACTCCTCAAATGTACACACAGTGTACACACATTTATAGTTGCCAACATTCAAGTAGTGTCTCTTCTGAGGGAGTTTACACTCATTATGTATTATATTATGTCAAAAGGATTAAAAAAAGGTCCCCAGCTAATCTCCAGTAACCGTCGTAAGGAGCCAGTGAAGTTGCTGTGAGCAGTGGAGACTCCTGGAACTCAACCCCCAAAAATATCGTAGCCTTGTAGAAAAAAATAAACCGAACCTGACAAAACGGTACTAGACCAGTTTGCAAATTCCGTTTCCATGCGTTGGCTTGTAAACGTACCCTGAAAGTGAATTGGATGCAGGGAACATGGCATGCCTGGCAGGCAATGGGAAATCCAAGCCGGCCTTGTTTACAGAACACTATGCTGCAACCAGGCAGAGTTGTGCCACAGGAGTGTAACATTAATTATAACGCCCTTTCCATACCGAAGCTGATACCGGATTTGGGATTACTTTTATTCCTGTGCAGTCCACCCAGCTTGCTCTTGCCGGAAAGCCTCCAGGGATGTGAGCGACCACAGTAAAAGGCTGTTGTGTCCCTGACACACACTTATAAGGGCAAAGCAAACAAGTGGAGCAGGCAATGATAGATACACCTTCAACATGTGCCGCCATTTATTTGTGTCCCTTAATTGTTACCTGGCGATGGTATAGTGGTGAGGTAAATGGAAGTCGGTAAAGTAAGACCGAGGTCATCAGGAAGTCTTAGTTTGTCTCCCAAAACCGATCTTTACTGCAGATACCTCTGATGTAAACTAAATATGAAGAATTATTTTAATACCTAAGGATTTGGACTCACCGTCGGCCTGCCGGCTGTTTACAGCTTCGGCCTCAGAGGAATTTGATTTTCTCGGCTTCTTCCTTTTCTCTCAGCGCTCGCTGGCAGATCAAATGAGAGCTGCACCCGTCACCTGTCAGCGGAATGTTCCAGCGCTCTCATCCGTCAACATGACTAGAACAGGCCAAAAACTGTGACCCAGTGTAGGCCTCAGTGTGCCTCCAGGCGGCATCACCTTACCTGGTGTCAGCCTCGTAAAGTGTATGTGATCGTTACACAGGTTTACCCACATGCGTGCTTAGCGGAGGCCCCGCCATCGCCACTGGCTCCATCTCGTAGGCCAACATGTTCTGCCCTGCTTGTCGGCCTATGTGATGTCTGAGCTTTAGACAGGGCGTTGCAGTTTCTTCACTGCCGTGCTAGGAGAAAGAGGAGGATTTGGCATGTGTCAACAAGCATACCTGTAACCCAGGAGATGCACCCTGAGGCCACCTTGTGATTTTCTCAGGATTGTCATGGCCTGACGCAGACGACAGGGTTTGCTAAAGTATACTCCTTAGCAGGACTGGGGTGGCTTAAAGTGGCGTCAGATGGACCTGCGCCACGGCATTCTGACGGGATGTTCTCTTTATGCAAAACAGGAGCATAACATTGTGTGTATACACTCCCGTGCATGTTTGCGTGGGTCTTTCGCAATTGCTCTTTGGATTTGTGGCCATCAAGGACCAACATGCTTAATCCTGCGAACATGAGGAACTTAAGGAGACATCAAGGGACTAACAGAGTCTTGCTGTTTCTATGTCAGAGCTTTGATTGAGACACAGGGTCCAAGGGGTACCCCAAGGCTTCGATCTAGGCCTTCACTTTTTTTCCTCACGTTGATCACGTTGAAATTTCCTTACAACTCAAACCTGCCATAGCATTAAATAGGTCTCTGGCGAATCCAGGAACTTTGGTCTTCCTATCAGAATGGACTCCCGATTGGTTTTATTAATGCACCTCGGGTAGTCCAAAGACAAATGATAGTTGTGTTGATTGAAGAAGCTTGCGTGTGAAGATTCAGGGCGGGACTGAAGGGTTAGAAGTTTTCCGCAACAGGTTACGCTGCAAGACAGAGAGGCCAACGATCGCTATCGGCTGTCATGAGCTTCAAGATGATGGAGCACGTCACAACTACTGCTGCTGTTCGAGTAGTGTTACTTCTAAGACAACCCTGTGTTTGATGTTACTGTTCACATTTATGAGTGACAAACACGGCTGCCGGCATGGATACTTTGTTCCATAACTCGTTTCAGGCCGCATATTTACGCCTATGGAAGAAGCATCTATGCAAATAACTATGGAGGATCAATTAGCTTCTGGTTTTCATGCTACCCCTCGTTATGCCGTAAATGCTCAACTTTCTCTCGTCGGTTGTTTACATTAGCTAAGTTGTTCTTTCATATCAACTCGGGCAAACTGATACGATAATTAAGATGAGTGCAGACCTCCTGAGGAGAAGCTGTCGGTCACAGTAATAGCAGGGTTCCTCCGCAAGCAGGCACGGTGGAGTAGGGAATCTCTAATTGCCCCAATTATCGAGGGAAACTTCCATTGCAGCAGGGTTTTGCGTGGATGGAGATCGTTGAGTGTTATGGCATTATTGGGCCATTAACGTCTTGCCAAATTACACAACACTACAAGTGAGTGCGACTCAGATTCACCTGTCATAGTCGGAAGGCTACGGCGCTAGATTTGAATATTTTTTTTTGCAACTTGGAACTAGCCAAAGAAATTACGACGATTGTTTAAAAGTCTCACGAGTTCATACGACGGTACGCATACTGACAAAATGAAATCAAACATTTACCTGAGATGACATGCTGCTTAAAGCAATGTTCTAACTGCCAGTTTGTTTGTTGCGCTGCCAACTTGTTTCTCTGGTTGGATCGACCGGTTTCCAAGTTCAGATGTAAAACGGAGCAGTCATTCCTGATGGTTGCAAGATTGTACCTTTGCCTTTGTAAATACACATTTACTTCAAACTCCTTTAGGGTATTTGTCGAAAAGAAAAAGTCGCGATCGAGGTACATGTGAGTCACGCCCGTCGCGTGTCAAGAGGTTTGGATTAGTCACACTCTGAGGTCAACCTTTTGCATTATTTATCAGTAGGCTCCGTTCTCTCTCTCTCCACACAGCCAGACTTAGGATTTATACCTCTTGACTTGTCTCATTATGAAAATTAAGACCAGGTATAGCTAGACCCAAAATGTTGTCTTCTACTTAGTCAGCACAGCTAAAAAAATGATCAGCAATGACACCAGTGGAGCTTGAAACGCCGCAACGCACCACCTTGGCCCTTGCGGTGGGGAGACACGCTCTCTTGTTTTCAACAAGGTACAAAGTACTGTTAGGCCAGAGGTCTTAGAGGAGCTAATTGAGACAGACGGAGGGGTTTCAGAGCCGCGATGAATATTTAATAACGCTCAGGTGTCCGCTGTCGCACGTATACATCCAAATGTTCAACCGCGTGGGACCGAGACCGTGGTTCTTCTTGCACAGTGGAAAGAAAATTCAACACCTGTAATCCCACATCAGAACATCGAGACCCAAGTGTGTTTTTGTGCCGTGCGTTTAAAATGGAATAATTTCCCGTGACACTGATCTGTCATGGCAAATCAGTTGTGGATCACACAATTTATCTACAATTAATATAGTGTCATGTAAACTACATAATATATATTTTATAAGATATACTTTAAACGTATATTTCTAGTGTATTATCGGCCAACAAGACCCATGAACTATCTAACGATAACCACATGATTAAAAGTCGCACTTAACGATTCCGATGCCTTTTGAAATCAGTGTGTTAATATGTATTCCTCGTTGTAAACTAAATGGAGGAGGAGAGATCAGCCCAAGTCCACCCTGAATAATTCAACCACTTTGACCATCTCACATCTCCCGCGTCCCCCCCACCTCCAGCTCCTGTTTCCACCCCGTCACTAATTACAGCAACATTCTGACAGCTCGTCTCCCTTCCCACTAATAAAGTGCTTTCTATCAGGATAAGAGCGGAAGACAATGTACTAAAAGTCTTTGAAGGAGGAACCATTTTGTTAATGCCTCCCAAATTACCCGCTATGCGTCTTGCCTAGTTGACAGTCCTTCACATAAGTCAACATTGCTATTTGTCATGATCCTACATTGACGTTCAACCTCAAGATAGTTTCTAATTTGTAAAAGGAAGCGACAGTTGTCTCTAGCGAAGGAAATAATGGCACATGGCAGTGAAGGAACTTGCTAAGCTAGTTTCTGATGCCAACGCGGCCAACTGTGCTCATCATAGCTGGAACACATGCCCAACAGACACTCACCGCTGAGGAATGTATTTGAAGATCTAAGTAGGAAGAAGGAACTGTTCTGCAACCTCCACCCATTTTATTAGTGAACAATAACACTCTCATTTTGAGAGCCTTATTAGCACAGTTTCTTCTTCCTTCTCCCGCCTCCTTTCAAAACACTTTGTGTCTTTTATTCTGCATCCATAATGGGAGATTTAGCAACTCTTGCATGGCGCAATCGAAAAGATCACCTTCATCCTCTCCTACTTGTTGGACATTGAGATGGTGAGCTCTATTTCAAGACAGCGGACAGTTTATTTTCCAGGCGGTCTCACTAGGGGGCAGTCTTGAGCCAGAAAGGAGAGTGGAAGGGGGGGGGGGACAAACCTCCATGCAGACACAGCAAAATATTTCCACACAGGATGCATGGAGCAACTTGAAGCTACCAGTTGGCATCCTTGTCCTCTGGTGGAAGGGAATTTTCTTGTTTTGTTGGGAATATGCAGAAAGCAGCCGCGGCCATCAGCCACCTGTCAGTTTCAGGTGTAAAGGTAGTCAGTATGCATGATGCCCGCACAACGCAATCTTTTTCGATCTGAATGAGACCATTGTCCCACCGGGGTCTTGCGAGAGACTGGGAGCATTGTGTGCTGCTGCTAAGTCCGAAGGGACGTGGCTGTCACCAGCAATAGCCCAGAGGACACGCCGCTGTCTCGACTTTGTTTGGTCGGTGACAGGCGGACAAGGGGGCTACTTCTAGGGGGGACCTTGTTCCCCTGATCAAATGATGAAGTGAGCTGCTCAGGATTCCCAAGCATCGATGACTGCTGTCAGCGCTTGTTTGATGCTGGATGTCTCTCCTAAAGGCTAGCCGATTGATAGATGATCCATATCAGGGGTAGAATAAGTCTACTCGTCAACCGGGGTCTCTGTTTTACATGAGGGATGAAGTGTCCCATTTGCTTTAGACACCTAATTATTTCATTGTATAAAAAAAAAATGAAGCTCAAAAGATGTCTTCGATATGTGGAGTTCTGACCCTTTACACACTTTTTTAGGGGGGTGAGTCTTTCAGTCAGTCTCAGTCATTCTGGAGTGGAGACATGCCCAGCTCTACTTAATGGCCCTTTGTTCAACCTGCAGGCTTAGAGGTCAGGGGTCAACTGCACCTGAGGCCGATTCCCACAAACAAAAGCGCTTGTGTTCACCGGCACCAGGCCACCACTTCCATGGGAGCCCACCAAATCTGTCTTGATTAAGCAACTTCCACGTGATATTGTTGGTCATCTCCATTTTTTTAAGAAACAGTTTTAGTATTCTCAAGAACACCTTTTCCGCAGTGAAGCTTTGGGGCTCTTTTTCCTCAGCTGGAACTGGGACCCCAGTCAAGATGGAGAGAATTATAAACAGTTCCAAATCGTAGCACAAGACGTTGACGATATCATCATTAAAATGCAACACTAAAATGATTTTTTTTGATGCACAAGATCGCGTGAAAGCTTTTCTCTCAGCTGCCACATAATAATAACTTGATTTCATGTTACTGTTGTCAATAATTTTATGAGACATGTGCAACAGTGAGAACAGACACATCCAAGAAATGACGACAAGCAAGTTTTTGATCTTCCGACAACAATGACAAGTATCAATGTTTCCCTCTTCACTCCAACACAAATATCATTGAAGGCTTTCTAGGCCCGGTCATGGAAGAAAACGCAACAATTCCACTTCCTGGCAGTCCTAGCTTCTCTCCGGCACCAATTCAAGGACAACAGATGGGAACCTTTAAGCTGACACACAGCTGCCCAAAGCGCACTAGGGGGCTGAATAGGACAGATTGAACTCCAGCACGGAATAAAAGAATTGTTGGGTTCTGGGGACCGGGTGACTGCGGTGGGGGTGGGGTGGGCTTGATGGAAGGTGGGTCTTACCTGTCAGGGCATGAACGCAACAGGTGAAGCTCGTCCCCGAGGCCCTGCCTGGAACACCCAAATGGGTCGGCCCCCTCCACCTGTCACATTGTCACTGGGATTGGGAAGCAGCAGGGGGCATCCCTCCACTTTGCCCCCCCCTCCTCGATTGCAGTTACTCCCACTCTTAATGCATCAGATCCTACATGCTTAGAGCTACTTTTCAGAATTGAGCATTTATTAGCCAGCTGAAGCAAAAAAATGCAGCAAATATTGTCTGGAATTGACTTCCAAACATAATTCCGCATCTCACGTTCCCAGTTAGCATGAGAAGTGACATCTGCTACTTTTGGAAAGACAAATGAAAGCGATGCGACATGTGGAGAAAATCCCAAGAAGACACCACTGTTCCGCCCCAAACACTTTGATATCTGAGAGAGCGTCATTGCCATAAACAACAGAAATGCTCAGCACCAACCAAGACTCCAGACCGGTAATGATATAGATTCTTTCCGATGATATACGACTCGGACTCCTTTGTGACATCATGCGACAGCAGCTGCATGTCACAACCCATGCAAAATCCTCGACGCGTGTACAAGTGATTAATTTGGGCATCACTTCCACCATTTAAAAAAACAAAACAAGCCAGGCCAGTTAAGGTAACAAATGTTAAGGCGGTGAGATGACAAGTCGGACTCACCTCAAGTGCTACGAAGCCACAGAAACCTGTTAAGTGGAGAGACGTCATTTGTAAATCTCCCGAGATGCATGCCAAAAAAAGAATTCTGATTATTATTGTACTTGTGTAGAGTGGCCCGACATGACTCGCCCTTTGCGGTAAGAGCGGCTTGCTACCACCCTGAGTCTCTTTTGTTTGGCCTGATTCTGGTCTACTTGTAGCCAAGTCCAGTTCTTCCACATCATTCTCCCTCCAAACTGGAGTGGAACCAAAACAAAAACCAACTTGACTGATTTGGGTTTGTTGGAACTGTTGTGTTGATGCAAGATATCATAATACCAGTACGCTAAGCAAAGTTACCCGAGGGGAGTTTGCTTGTTTTACGCGGCCTTTTAAAAAGTTTCTGTGGGATTAGAAAAGGTTTGATGCACTGCTATTTCCCTTTAGGCAGGAGAGGAGGAACCTTTCCACTCTCGGCTCGAACACTCCAACGCTAGTCACGCAAGCCTCATCAAAAACACACACAGACATACACGTACACACACAAGGAAAAAGACCCAGACGAAACCTCACACTCGAACGGAATGAGTCAGAGTTGCAACCCGGGATGGCAAAGTCTTATATTGTGTAAGGTTGTGTTTGTGTTTTATGTGGCGATTTGAAATTCTAACCACATGTTACTGTTACAACTATGTGGTGTTTGTTACATTGCTTTGCAGTCAATTGACGATTCGGAGGTTACTCTCTCATTTCATGTATGTATTTATTTACATGCCAGGAATGTACAGTGTGTTGCGTGATCCAACAAAATCAAATACAAAATGATTCCTGAGGTTCCAGGTTAGCCCAATAAGTCCCAAGACTTAAGAAATACAATATTATAAGGAGAAAAAATATTTTAAAATGGAGGGACACGCTTGGCATTGGACAGCACTGATACGGCCATCATATTATGACCAAGAATATTCGAAAGTTCTCAGACAACTTCATCCTACAACCACTGCAATAAATCATTTTTGGGTGAATACCCGTTTCTCATCTTTGAAATGGGAGAATCTTTAAGACTCGCTTTTGGCTCTTTGTTGTGCATGTGTACCGAATCAAGTGTCCTTTCGGTGGGTATTGCATTGATTAATTTGGATGGCACTATGTTAAGTTTGCCAAATTGTACAAAAACAAAGCAGTAAAAGCAAAGCTGGCAACATGTTTCAAAACGGCCTTAGGGGGAGGGCATTCATTGCTCAATGTCTAAACAGAAAGATGCGCCACCACAGTCAACGGATAATCCCACTCCCCAACTTCCCATGAACTCACCGTCAAGCCGCACGCCATGACTTTACGTAGACACATAATTCAAGCGACTCACACACAAACACGGATACCTTTCATCATCTCGTCTACACAAAAGCAAGCAAGGCAAGCTGGACAACGGAGTCTTTCAAAACCCGCCTTTCCGTGCATGACAAGCCATCATCCAATGGTCTAACTAGAGGTCAGACGCAGAGGTAGAAAGTCCTTGGGTGCACTTCTAAATTTCAGTCGTGGGGTGTCGGCCGTCCCATTTCAAAAGTCCTTTTAAATGCTCTCAGATGCTCAGGGGGTTGAGACATGTGGTGTTTGTCTCTGGGAAGGTGGGCTTGCACCAATGACAGCTAGCATAGGGGACAAATTGAAAGAAAATGGCATTTAACCTCATGCAACGTTAAATACTGTATTTTTCTTATACGTGAGAGGGGAAACCAATGGGAAAAAAATCAGCTGTCAATGTGTGATGATTAGGAGTCTAATACTTGGTTAGCTTTGCTTTCTTTGCATTGAAGAACCCAAGATGGCAGCTGGACCCTTAGTGTAGTTCACATACAGGGCGCTGCAGGAAGTGATTAACAGTAAAAGATCAAAGTCGGCGAGTCGGGATAAGCACTCCTACTCCTCTGGGGTAAACAGCACCACTTCCTCTTTTTCCAGACTGACGGCTGTCTCCTCTGCCACAGCACAGCGCACACATTGTCCCCACATGAGGCGCTGAAGCAGCAGCCAGGAAGAGAGTGTGACGACCTGGCGCTGATAGGGAGATGGAGAGGTTGCCCAAATAGTGGGAGGAGGGCGAGATTCAAGTTTGGAAAGAAAGACAAAAAAAAACCTCATATGTTGGGTCATTTGTAACTCAAGGCACCGCTTACGTTCTGAACCTTGGAAAGAAACATTTGAGATATTTAATACGCCGTACCGAATGACTACATTCCGCAAAATATGATCCAACTATTTGTCTTAAGAATCTCGGATTAACCTTCTGATGTCGATGCTGTGTTTACATCAATGTCAAGGCGGCCCTTGTTGGATCCCCTCCCCACCTCCACCCTTCCTTAGGTGAAACATAACCTCCTTTTGGGCTCAATGGATGGCAGATCACAGGCCCTCGAGATCTAAAAGAGACAATTATCCTCAATTGAAGGCTGACAGTAAGAACAAACACTTTGCAAGCGGCGCAGGGGTCTTTCTTCTCTCGGGGGGTCAAGGGGGGCTTGTCCGATGACCAGGTCAAATTGAAGCTTTGTGAAGGACCTGGCTAGCCTGTTAAAAAATTTCTGGAGAAAGAAAGCAGAGTGCGAACGTTGGCCCATCCGCATTGTCACCGCTCAGTCAGTCAAGCTCGCGGGCAAGAACCGGAAAGTAAAAATACATTATTTGGCCTTCCTGGTGCTTTTGAGCCTCCAGACTTTGACATTGTCTTTGTGCTTGGCTTCCATGATGGATCGAGCAGCCTTTGCTGTGGTAGGCGTGCAGCTCCGAGGCCAAATGCGGGTTTAAAAATAGCGAGGCCTGTGGATGTGCGGCTTGCTCGGGCTGTTTCTCTTGGCCCGCCGAGGCCCCAACGTACTGCCATTAATCCGCTTCGTATGCAAAGCAACACAATATGATTCCTTGTCATTGCACCTTGCCAGCTCTGTTCACAGTCAATCACATTTGAGTCTGCCATTGACTCATGTTGACAAACTGAAGGTTTTCTGCTGCTGTTTTTCTGGAGTCACTCAGGCACCAAACAACAACAAAAAACGAACAAATGACTTCCAGTAATCGAAACATTTTGTGTTTCTCTGCTTGCCATTAAGAGAAAAAAAAAGATTGATCTAATGGAATCATTTGTCTTTGTGCTTGACACGTCCAAGGGACGCTTCCATCATTTAATTGGACGAGAGGTTCATTGACATCACAAGAGGTGAAAGGTCAGGACGGGACAACCTTTGCTACTTCTTTTGGTGCCAAGTTGTGTTTGAGAGTTGCCAGGTGTGAAAGGTTTTTACTTTTTGGAGGCGGGACTCTGATGTGAACATCTGCGCCAATGCAAGAGGAGCAGGATTCATGCTGAAGCTCAAATGTGGACTCATTTCGATGAAAACACATTCACGGGTGAAAAGGTTTTTGAGTTTAAAAAAGAAAACTTACCTGTAAAAGAAAAAGCTGAAACTTTTGGAGTTAGCTAGCCATGACAACAACCAGAAAATGTATCTTCCTTGCTGGCCAATTTCTGCTCTTAATTATAATCAAATTCCCTTTGTATTGACCATAATTTTTTATGTGAGCCGTTAGCAAGTGCATAACTAGCCGTTGCTAGTTTGGTTGCATCCAAAACACAGCCCGCTTTCAGTCTCTTGATATAAATAGACAATGTTTACTCACACGTCCAGTTTAGCCAACAAGCGTCTAACGTTGCGCCTGACCCCTAACATAAACACGACATGGCTTCTTTCCCCAGCGACCTAGCAGGGTGCAGGTGGTCCACATGGACACCTCTATACGGGTTCTGACCCGGGTTCAAAGGTCACACCCCTGAAATGACGACCTTCCTCACCGCCCCTAATTGCCCTGTTTATTTTTAGTCCACACCGGCCTGTGTTGAGCTATTATAAGAAACATGAACATGAGGCCGTGTGCTAATTACCGTTGGGCCGGCAGACCCCCACTTTCGCTGATTGCTCCCATATGCCGGCCCACTCGGAGCACGGGCTCGTCTGTCACCTTCACTGTCTCTCAGTGCTGCGACGGGATGGCACAAGTGTGCATTATTACCAATGCGGGCTGAAATGGGTGAAGTGTTGAATTTCATCGACTATATTCTCCTATTTCTGTATTTAATATTGGCGAAGCTCAGCGGTAATCAACTTTGAAGGGGTTCGTATCAAAATGCGTCATGCGTGAAAATAGCATCATTCATAAGAAATGAGATCCAGACTTGTTAGGTCTAATGTAGTACAAATAAATGTGTACAATACAAAATATTAGAAAAATGTCGTATGATTTTTTTTAAAATCACCTTTTGCAAAAATACAGCAATGTAAAAATAGGGAAGTAAATATCAACGTTTCCTTCACAAAAATTCAGATTAGGTTGCACGAACACAGAATAAAAATTCAATTCCAAACAAAGTCGGAATGGCACCCTCTAGTGGTACCTAAAAGACTTGCTGTGTAAGTATAGTTCAGTTGTATTTAACTTTAAGATTCTTTTTTTTTTTTTTTAAATCTAATGTTGCTGATGTCAGTAAAAACCCAAACAAGAAAAATCCAATATTGGTATCTAATATCATGTGACCCAGTAATGGCTGTTCGAAAGCGGAAATCAAATAAAGAAGAGCACATCATCACAGAACCCGTTGCTGGAAAGGATCAGTAAATGCGCTCCAAGTATTTAAAGAGGCACTAAGTAATTGAGTCGATTTAGGCCTATTTGTGGTCTGAAGGTGGTTTGAAATAAAGCAGCCGAGGTGTCGGCGGCGCACGAGTTGTGAAGTTTACAAAAGGTTTGATTGGAGTAGGAAGCCGCTTGTGTGGATTAGCACAAAGAGAGCGCATGCTTCTGTTTGCCACTGCCGACATTCGATCTGACGATTACCGAGCCGTTAGAGAATTAGCAGCGACGAGTAAAAAAAAAAAAAAATCTGTTCAATAATAAAGTTATGTGATGCAGATCATTTCTTATATCACTCGCCATATGGTTTGGGAATTTTCATGAATGTTTCATTTGCGGGATTTGTTTTTCTTCCATTTTTGTGGCTCTGTCCCCTTTTGGCCCTCTGTTGCCGGGTAACACGTGCATCAGTGCCGAAGCAGGAGCTGTCACCGAGGCGTCTGGCCAGTATCAGACACCGCGGGCCCACCCGCCTCGATCTTCCCTGATGGATTAGGTTTCCATCGTGCCTCGATGCGCACAAAGCTGCAACTTCCTGCAGAAACAAATCCCAGAGTGAAAGAAAACAATGCCTTTTTTGCTTCTTTTCAGACCTGCTAGTTAGCTCTGATGTGATGTTTCCTGAGTGCATAAATGATTTCGGGGAATTCAAAAAGCGCACCTGTTTCACGGTCCATATAAAAATAAAAACTTGAAACGCAAGTTGAAGAAATTTCAATAGGAACTGCCACTACTGACGTTAAGGCTTTGTATTTTATCGAATGGATTTGAGATGCAAATGTTTTAAGTTACAAGCGTGCGCACATTAGCAATATTCTTAAAAGTATTTGCCAGATCATTTTCCAAGTACCGTATTTTCCGCACTATAAGGCGCACCTAAAAACCTCCAATTTTCTCAAAAGCCGACAGTGCGCCTTATAATCAGGTGCGCCTTATTTATGGACCAATATTGAGCCACTACAGCAGGCGTGTCCAAAGTCCGGCCCGCGGGCCAAATGTATATATCTTATATATGGACAAAGTTTTATTCATTGAAGGTGCGCCTTATAATCCGGTGCGCCTTACATGTGGACAAAATTTTAAAATGGGCCATTCATTGAAGGTGCGCCTTATAATCCGGTGCGCCTTATAGTGCGGAAAATACGGTAAATATGGAATAACAGACGTACATGTTTTCTTATCACCCGCAATAAATCAAATAAGATGTCAGATAACGTTAGCAACAGGTGGCTTTTGCAGCTTCAGCGTTTTAATGTATGTTCATGGCGCCGTGCCAATAGAAGAAGCCGGAGGCTTTTTATAACCTCGTTGCACTTTTTTTTTTTTTTGCCCTCGTGCAACTATTTGCGCAACCATTCGTTGAAATATTAATGGGAATGATTGATATCCCATCGCTAACCCAGGCTTGTTTATCTGAAGACTTAAAAGCCAAGATAGGATCGAGCGCTAGTTGTGCTGTTGAAGCATCTGGCAACACTTTGCAGTAAATGGTTGCTAACTTTGGTTATCACGACTGAGCTCCCTGGATTAGTCTTTTATCCCAGCACTGGAATTTCAAACTTTATGCTTTGTGAAAGCCTTAATGGAGGAAAGATTTTTTTTTTTTTGCTTTTCGTTTTGGTCTGTTGAGGTAACACCCAGCTGTTGGCGAGATGTTAATTTCTCGAGTGTCTCAGGAGCTTTTCTAATCACTTTTTGCTGTTGTTTATCTATGCTGCTTTTCTTCTACCGCTGCTGCAATTTTATGGGGTTGAGGTAATCCTTCAATGTGCCAGGCAGCTGTACAGTAGATTGTTACGTCTCGGCCTTTTCGTAAAAGACTTTGTTTGCCACCACCCACCTATAAAAGGGATGTGAATTCAGAAATGATAATAGCAAAAGTGCTGATTTTGCATTTTTCCCTACGTCAATAAAATGGCAAGACGTAAAGTGCGCCAGCAGACTTAGCCTCACTTCAAATTGCGCAATCCTATGTCGGCGAATCTGACTCGAGCCATACCTCCTGGGAATGTGCATATGTGTGCGTTTGGGGAAATTGGGGCCCCCAGTCCTGGATCACTGTTGCCACCTGGACATCTGTCGTGAGCCACCTGATGAGCACCTAAGCAGGGCAGAACACACCTGACGGCGCCCCCTGTGGCACCGTCCTCATAGGAGCCTCCCAAACGCTTTTGGGCATCAGTCCAACAACAACACAGAAGTCAATGGAACTTGGAAATAAAACCCAGTGCCTCGTTTTTGTTTGTGATCTCTGCTACCATTGAGGAAAAGCCCCTTAAACGAGACCGAGTTTGGTTCTTCATATTGGAAGGGCTGGTAATAGAAACCTGCTGCCTCACTACAAAATTGGTTTCACATTTTTGAATGATGGCCAAACCAGTGAAAGATAAAAAGCTTGCAAGGTTGTTTCAATACATCATGACATCCAAGACATGAGTTCTCCTAATTTGGCATCTGGTCCACCTCCAGAATACTGGAATACTCTCCAACCAGGATTGAGTACTACACCTGGTACCTTTTCCCCGAGATAATCTTCCTGAGAAACCATGGTGGGACTTCTTGGGTGAAAAGGTCACTGTCCTCCAGCATTCTTGGCTTGGCAGGGGGGCAAGGGTTGGGTCGAATTGGAGGGGCAGGTTGAGTATTGAGGTAACGCAACGGCATTGTATGTCCAGGGGGCGGTACCTAAGTCGGGTTTGGTTCTTTTGCTTTTGTTGGTGGTCATTGTTGCTTGGGTTTAATGCAACATTCCTTCTGACCCAACAATCCATTTATACAGCAGGAAGGTAGAAGCATGTCGTACACTTCCGTAACTCTCGTGTCGAGCAACATGACAACAACGTTAGCCTGAAGGGATGCAGCCAAATGAGGTCAAGCTGTGGTCAATTGAAGCTTCACCTAACCTCTCGTCTTTCTATTTTTTAACACTTGAGAGTCTCCTAAGGCAGAGCTCTCCTTAGACGGGCTTTGTCGTGGTTACGGGCCCACCTTGCTCCTCCTAGGCGCCTTTGAAAACAGATTACAGGTAAATGGGTTGTTTTACCCTGGAGCTTGCTGTCACTGAAATATGGATGTTTGAAGTACTGTTTTCCTTGTTTCGGTATGAGCGGGATGGATCAGTCATTCCGATGGCGTTAGCGCTACCAGTTGGTCACGTCACCGTGAAGCGAGACCAAATTCCTCAAGTCAATTGCGAACCTCCCGTTACTGCTTGCTCATCTCTTTGCCTCTGTGGCTTTGTGGAAATGAGAGACCATTTTATCAGTGGATTTATGCATTGGTTTGTGTTTATCAATTAATTGCAAAACAGCCCACCCAGTGTATGTGCAGTTTTTGCAAAGCAGCAGTTTTGTTCTCACAAGCAAGATCTGTAATCTACTTCCATGCAGGAAAAGTTCCAAACCTCCATGCATCAGATAAGTGTTTTTTTGTATCTGGGTCAAGCACATTTCGCTTGGAGCGTTTGGAGCGATGCTTTTTGCCAGACAGAGGTTATTCAAGGCTGGCCTACAGGGAGCCGATTATGACTAATGAGTTCCAAGTTAATGTGACCGACCGGAGGAGGCAGCTGTAGGGAAAACGGGCCCAAACTTTATCGTGAGATCTCGTCACGGGCCAGACTGGCGGACAAACCCACAGGAAGCGCACCAATGCCGACGCCGGTCACGTCCGACGAAATGCTGAGAGCTTCGTTGACTTATAAGGAGATATTCGAAAAACGTTGTCGCTCAAATGATTTTCTTCTTATATTGAGAATTTTTTGATCGCCTGAGATTTCGTGCATAAAAATGACCATTCAAGAATGGCACAAAAGATTCTGAGGCAGCGAAAAAATCATGTCTTCTGCAGACAAGCTCAATCCAGTTTGATTTTCCCAAAGGGAGACACGATCCCTAAAGGTACATTTTAGTTTTCCCCTCGACTTGTTTTATTGAAAACCGTGATGCCGTACCTGACAAACAGAAATAAGTGGTCAGTAATTGCTCTGTGGTTCAGGGCCCTCAAATCAATTATTTTGCCTCCCTGGCAAAAATTACAATGGTTTATTTGAACACAAGATCCCCTTAGGTAAGTCATCATGGCTAATTGAGACCAGGGGATTTTTTTTAAAAATATTTTATTTATCTATTGGCAAGCAATAGAAATGTATGTGTTAAGAATTTTGGTTGTGCAGGATTATACAAAATGATGTTCCAAATTGAAGTGTGACACAGGAAAGCCGGTCAGATTACCAAAATCGGAGGAACAGGTGTGGAAATAATCTCAGATCCACCCAGTTTGCCAGGGCTCCTATTCACCTCTCTACGTGCATTGTGGCTGACGAGGAGCAGAGGAACATGACAATTAGAACATTACGCCTGGCTGACTTAGCAGCGTTCACAGCTGGCGAGAAGCAGAAGGGAGAGAGCGAGTGTTCCCACCGTAAGGCGATCCAGCACATACAGTATGGAGATTGTGTCGGTTGGTCGGGGTGGTGGTCTGTGATGCCTCACCGCCCCTTGGACAGCAAAAGGGGTGTCAACATTTAATCCATCTGTGATTTCCTGCAGGTTTAAAATTCATCATTTACATTCATTGCAATTCATTTGATTAGAAATATTAGAAAGTCTTATTTTCTGACAAACCTGAATTATAATGAACTGAATAATAATTTGTTGTTGCATTATCTGAACTGTCAATTTGAAATGAGGTCCAGTTTTTTAAATGAATTCCATTCATTGATTATTTCAAAAATAATTGACCGTGTCGTCGATTATTAAAACAATCCTGTTTTACTTGATTCTTTTTTTTTCTTTTCAGAAGAAGAGCAATGCCATTGCATCACTGACTCAAACTCAGAGATTTGAAGCTCAACCAGGAAAGGTACGTGACATTTTATTCATTGTCTTATTTTTGTCTAAATATGTCAACAATGATAAATATGTACTGAGGCAATAACCCACCCACCCAACAATTCAATTAGTCCCATGTTAAATCCTTATTAGGGGTCACATTTTGCGCTTCACTGTGTCCACTTGCATACCTGAACTGATGCTATAAGTAATAAAATCGGAGCCTTTGATGTGATGTCCCACCCAGAGGCTTCTTCTCCCTCCGAGGAGACAATACGTCAATTCATTACTAGAGCTGCCTCTTCAAAGCTCAGCCACTCAGCGTCGAGAAACTTTAAACTCACGTCCCAGACAGGCTCCTTTAAACACCCCCCTCCCCCTCTGGGCGCTGAGGTGGCGGCCAGATGAGTCCACATAAGTCACGGTAGCCTGCACATATCCCCTCCTTAGAGCCTGCAGCACCACACCTATCCCCCTCAGGTGACAGGTGGATTATTGGGCACTGGTATTTTTTTTTTGCATTCCCGTGCCCACCTTTAAACACGCCCGTTAACTGCGGGAAAGATCTGGCTAACTTGGAACCCTGAATAAAAAAAAGTTCACGTAGAATCAAATGTCAGGTAGCAGGAACAAACCCCCAAATATTTGTCAGTGTTTAAGGAAGTTGATTGACCTAATAATAACGTTCAAGGTTGACTCCATAAGGGTCCTTTGTACTTTCATTGAGTGTATTCAAAGCAACTCCTTCCGCTGTGTTTGTTTTTACTTTGTAATCCTTTGTCATGACCTTAGAAGGCCATTGAGCCACTTGAGGAAAACAAAAGTCGCTTGACCCGTGCGCTTGAAGGTATTTATGAAGCCAAGCTTTATTTGCTCACCATCAGCGATGAGCTTTACTCGCCACGTGTCGTCTCAGTATTTTTGCTTTGAGGAAGTTTTTTTTTTTTTTTAAAAGCTAAATAAACACCAGCTCGCTTTGACGGCGCAGCTTTTTATCTCCGGAGCCGTTTGTAACGCCGCAGATTAGTTTTAAACACGCTAGCATGACACGACAATTTAAGAAGCGCTTCTCTTCGTGGGTGGCAGAAAAATATCTCTGCCTTATTGTCTCGCTATTTCCTCTCCCTGTTGAACTTGTTTTCCGCCAAGTCTGGTGGCAGTCCGTAGAACACGTATACAGTTTCTGTTTTGACACCGGTTCCAAATTACACATGTAAATGATTAATCACCTGGTCCGGGCGAGGGCCGCTTAGCGTAGGTGGAGGTCCTTGTTCCGAAGATGTTTCTGTGATTACGTCCAAGTTCAGGACACTCTTCGCTGCCGGGTACGGTTGAAAGCGATACCCGGTGAGGCCCGTGAGATTAAGTTTTGAGCACCTGCCATTTGGATCCAAGTTTGTCCCTATTATTGGTGTGTCTGGGCCTCTGTGGCTTTTTGTTTAGTCTAATCCCACACGATTTAAAGCCGAGCTGGCCGCTCGTACCTTTAAGCCGGGCTCTTTGACACCCGAGGGGCCTGAGCGGTCCGAGGCACAACGGAGCTACTTTGGTGAAATGCGATTTGGCTAATTGATTCTGGAGTGGCTAGTTGGGAGCGCCCGTGGTGGTAAACTGAAACCGCCTCCAATGATCCCCTCCAATGATGCAAAATCCTTGCCCATGCTGTCGGGGAAACAAGCAGCATTGGCCGCTTTCCCATATGAGGTTAGAAGCTCCGTTTCCCTTCTTCGCCCGGCAACAGCTGTTGATTCATCTGCACTTTGACTCAGGTATGGAGCCAATCTGAGGGCCAGGAGGGTTTTAACCCCAATCTTCTCTCCTCCATCTCGCAGCCTGGCACACATGGGCCGAGCAGCTGCGCTTTCCATTGATGTGCCGGGCTGCCTGGATATGGCTGCCTGGCTGGAGGGAGATAGATTGGAGGGGAAATGGCTTAATTGTCCTCACTCTCACTGCTGGAATGCAAATAGCCCTCCGCTGCTAAGCCTCCTCGGCGAGGAAAACCCCACGCCGAGATTTCGTTTTTCTTAGTTTGATCAGGCGCTTCAATTATACTCGGCTTTAAAATGTATTCAAAAGGAGAAGAATGACATGTATAATTTCACTTTGGCATGCAGCACAATTGCATTTGATTTTTGACATCGGTTTGTTTGCAAGCATTTGTTCAGGTAAGTATTTTATTGACCTTGCTACCATGCTAATTGAATCATTTAAATACCGTTTTTACTATTTTAGTATCTAGCTAGGCACAGTGTTAAAGTTGCAGCTTCATGTTAAAGTTGATATTATTGGGAATGAAACTATACTGCTGTATTTTAATGTTGATCATTAAGGCTGAATTACCAGAACATAAGCAACTCTAGTGAGGTAAAGCAGTTTACAAAATCCTGCTAAATCTAAATCGACAGTTTATTGTTGTATATTGTTGGATATTTAAAATAACAAATATTCACATTCATTTTCATGGATTGTATCGGTGAACTCAATTACATTTTTCAAATTTATTTTTCAGCAAGTGAAGCTGCTGTGAAATTAAGATCACACTCCAGTAATGCACATTACTGCCACCTACAGGACTGGAGTGGAGTTGTATTTTCCAGCGCTTCTTCAAAGGAGTCATGTTAAGGATTGCTAAGCCTTGGATATTTTTTTTTCCCCCCCATTGGCATGCAAAATCACCTTTTCATAGCCCAATAGGCTTCAGCATTCATCACTGGGAGGTCAAGCAGATAGACAGGTGAGAGGTCGTGACTCGTGTAGAAAAGGTTGGAGATGAAAGAGTTAAATGTCAAGGCGTATGTATCCTGTCTGACTTTGATCTCTGCCTCAGGTAGCTCCTTCCTGCCCATCAATCTTGGGCCCCGAGCTGACGGGAGGCTGCGCCTTTCTCAAAACGGGCTTGCTCAGACTCAAACCGTCGCCTCGCCGAGAGGGCTGACGTGATGTGTCATTCATTGGCGTCATGTTTTCAGTGTGACGCTTCTCGAGAAAACGGTGACGTCAAAACAAAAAACGAAATCCCCGGCCCATCTTGGCCTCGGTCATCTCGCCCTCCAGTGACAAACTCTTTAATATGACAAGGTTAAACACCTTGAAGCTGCAGCTAAAGGCGCACGTCCAGGTCAGGGGTCAAAAGAGCAATTTAAATAGCAGGCAGCTTGTTTATGTTGTTGTGTCATCTTGTTTATGTTATTGCGTCATCTTGTTTCATTCAATGCAAAGCACATTCGACTAAATTAGTGAGTACTGCTTTGAAATGTATTCCTTGCAAACATCTTAGAAGAAGAAAAAAAAAAAAGCGTTCAAGACACAGAAGCCATCGTGTAATATCAGCTCGCCGTGTTTCTCTATGAAAGTTATTTGATCGGAGGTGAAGTTGAATCTGGCTTTGTGTCACATTGTACGTTACAACGGAACTTAACACTTGACAGAAACGAGGCTTGTTGTCAGCGGCTGAACTTGATCCCCCCTCAACTTGTTCCCATCCAAGAGGGAAAGACAGAAAGGTGACTTCAGCAAGATTGAACGTATTTATTAGTATTATATATTTTACAAAAGATATATCCTCACCCCAGCTCGGCATGAAGTCAAAACATTGAGTGATTTTTCATTTGTGCGATCCCTCTACTTGTTTTGACATTTCCCAACTCCCGTTTAAAGTGGACCGTTGTTGTTCCTCACAACCGTCACTTGTCCAGAAGGCCAGACAGACGCCCCCTTCCTCCTCCACTTGTCATCCTCGTCACCTCTGGCATTTCAAACTGACGCTTATCTTGCACATTGTTGGCTTTCGGACCACAAAGGGGGGGGGTCACGTTACCCAAGGGGGGGGCAGGTAACCTCAGAAGGATAATCCTCGGACCTGGTAAACCGGTCCTTTCGCAGGACCTATAGCCGCGTTTTATTGTTTCTGAAATTCCCCCGGGAAAATCATCCGCTGGTTTCGCTATTTCCACCGCCATCTGCTATCTTATTTAAAAAAAGAAAAATTATATATACCGTAATTTTCGGACTATAAGTCGCACCGGAGTATAAGTCGCACCAGCCATAAAATGCCCAAAAAAGTGAAAAAACCCCATATATATGTATATAAATCGCTCCTGAGTATAAGTCGCCCCCCCACCCAAACTATGAAAAAAAACCGCGACTTATAGTCCGAAAATTACGGTACATATATATATATATATTAAAAACAAAAAAAACAAAAAAATATATATATAATATAAATATATATATAAAATATAAATATATATAAAAAATATTTAAAAATGTATATAAAAATATATAAAATATAAATATTAAGAAACGGGGAATAGGTAATGATGAAAAATCGACAGTGGGGTAAAATTATACTGCAAGGTGTTTCTAATATTTTTGTATTTTATTTTGCCAGATGATAGGGACACAATATTCCTTCGTAATTAACTTATCACTATTGTCTCATGATGCCCTCACCCAGACCCCCTCTGCCACCCATAAACCATAGCAGGCCTTAAAGCAGGATTCTGGGTCACACTTTTGTTACCCCCCCTCCCCTTGTTAGGAGTGATGCATGCCAGCTTTTGTTTTTTGTTTTTTTTTTTGTTCTACCCAACCCTCTTGGCACTGTGACCACGATTTACAATGGAAAAACATAGCATATATATTTCCCCCCCATGCTGAGCTGGTGAATCTGGAATGTGTGCTTTGGCAAGATTTTGTGAAGCGCGTGAAAAAAACAAAACAAAAAAAATGAGCAGTAAACACCCAGCGTGGACCCAGACTGGTTTCTCTGTTCCAGATGTGGAGCATGCGTGCATGAGGCGGTACCATTAGTGCAGCAACACTCCAGCAAGCACAGTAACACAAAACAGTACCACTACTGTATCACCGCCTGTCCGTCAGCCGTATTGCAAACCGTTTGCGAGCGCGCCAAGATCCCCGTCGTCAGAACTGGCACCAAGTCGACCCGATGCAATTTCTCTAATTGTCGCCGTTTAAAATACGCGTGACCATGTGACACCACTATGCTCATTATTGCACAAGCTTATTGTGCCTAATTGATTCCAGAAGCCCTCTATTCAACTAATCAATTAAAAGTTGACACCGGGCGATGATGCTGTCTGGCAGTCATTATGTAAATGAGTCAATTAAAACACAAGCTTAACACGAGTTCCACTTTATAACAGTATTTTTTATTTATTTTTTAGTTAATCAAGTCCAACCAATGAATCTAAATCATGTCCTACCAAAATGTAGTCAAGCATGCAACCAAAAATATTACAACACATTATTTTTAATTAAATAGGGCCACAACATAAATTGATCATTGCACATGTTAGTCACCCAGTATATATTTTTTTCTGTTGTGCCCAATAAGGACGGAAGAGTGGTTACTGTTGACCCTTGACTCTTCGTCCGTCGCATAGATCAGGTTTTCCATTTGTGTCCGCCATCTTGAAGCCTCATGACTCCACGTGGGTCTCCTCCTGCGACGAGCTTGTAAAACATGACGTGCCAGCGTGGAAGATCAGAGCTGCTGCAGTTGTTTGGGAATGCACAAAGAATGTTGTCAGTCTGCGTCACAGACACATGACGGAAAAACTCAGCTCGTGTGTGTATGAGTGTACACCTGCGCGGAACACGCCCCAACGCAGGACTCGTGGAGGAGACGCCACCGAGTCTGGGCTAGGTTCGGGAGCGCTGACTGGTTAGAAAATGTTTGTGTTAAGAGAGACATGGCGTGGACCCATCCCTTCGCCCCATGGCTGCAGGGCCCGTCTTTGTTCTTGGCTCCTTGTACAGACGTAATTACAAGCCTGCCAGGGCCTCCCGTCCTCCTTTATGTGCGCGTGCGTACACAATTTAGGAGATTTTGTAGGTGTTGAGATTTTTGCACGACTGACCTGCATGTAAGAAATTAAGTGCATTTTGAATGTCAGGTCTATGGTGCTCATCATAGCCCTATTTTCTAATTAGGGATTCTAGTTAATTGGTACAGAAATCCAAGTTCTGGATTCCTTTCTCCTATTGGCATCTCATCTCCTATGCAGTGACAGGATAGATCTGTGTTAACACTTAATTTCAGAGGACCTCAAAATTTCAACTTGTGAATGAAATTGTTCCATGATAATAATTTGTGGCTTTGTCCTGGCGGCCTGTTTTGGCTGAGTGGCTGCTTTGAGGATCGGGGAAGTGCTCCAGTTCCCAGCAGGCCTTTGCTGTGTGGCTGCAGGCAGACTTTTAGTAGGACCTGACCAAAATGATGGGTTTGGACAACACGGCAGCAACGCTCTGCCCACCAAACGCTCTTGAGAATGCGGCCATATCTTACTGTACATAGGCGCGAACACATGATGGCTCTATTTTGATGTACAAATAGGCTTTTCCCCGTGTTTTCTTCCATTTGCCCATTTATGAACACAGGATTACTTTTGTTTTGAAGATTCCGTTTTTTTACACTCATATCCTCTGTTTGCGTATGTGCCATTTTTTTTTTTTGCTGAGTTTGCACAACTTTCCCACCCTCTTTTGCCACATCCGCGTTTTCCCAATTTCCCCATCACTGTTTATTTATTTTATAAACGTTGTCATTTAGTGCACACGGACTACGTGTTTAGTCTTTTTTTTGTTTTTTTTTGCGTGACGTATTTGCAAGCCAGCGAGTCCGTTTGTAATTCTGCCACGATTTTTTTTTTTCTCCCGTTACGGGAATGGTGTGGTTGAAAAAACAAACAAACACGTATGAAAATAAATGCATTTAGCATGTATTTGTTACCTGAAGCTGCAAATACGGCGCGTGTATTCCGAAATTACGCAACATTTTGCCATTTAAAATGTCGCCAAGGCCTACCATAGGGAAACAAATGCAAAAACAAAACTGCTAAATTTTATCAGATATTTATTGTAGCTATTCAAGGCGGATATTAGTAATTTATTTCGTTTGTGGAATCTAAATTATCGGTTGTTTTTAATGGTACCCGATTGGCTATAGTGATTTTAATATAACGATTTTAAATTCCGTCTGCAGAAAAAAATCCATTTAAAAGCATAAAAAAAAAAAGATTAAATGTATAGCAAAATACAAATAGTTAAGCTAACATCAGGACATTCCATTTGATTTTATGCCGTTAATTCGATTAATGTCTTGTCTCGTGCTGAGTTCCATGAATCGAATTGTTTTGTCCCTTTACTAAAATACCCGCGGTTACAAATATTCACTTCAAATAGCAATTTCCCCTGCGGGATTTCTATTCAATAAAATATTAATAGCCAATAAAGAATACTCATATTCGTTGTGCGCTTGAGGCGCTATTTGGACGCATGTGGACTCGAACTTCTGTCAGTCAGCACATGACACGACGTAGATGATTTCATCTTTTGCTATTGTATAGAAGGAGGTTCCTGGATCACATTTGTGCGTGCCCGTGCAAAGCCGCGTTTTAGCGCATGTTAATGAGGTTCCTCGAGCTCCAGTGACAGTTTGCGGCTGAAGGCCAATCAGAGGGAGAGAGAGTTTGCAAGACACAAGACAAGCAGTGTGTTGAAGCTGCACGCAGGAGGTGTTTGACGAGCATTGTCAGCTGGAAAGATTTGTTTTTTTCTCCACAAACTTGGCTTTTATTGGATTTTGGAGGGGGGGGGGCGGTGTGGACGCACTTGGATCTTTTCGTTATTTTCGTCTGGATTTTGTACATGTTCTCCTCCTCAGAACTCATGAAACCATCTTTTCTCCCGTGTGGACGCTCTAATGATGTCTATGGCTCTCATGCCTGACACCCTCAATGGCCCCGACCCGTCCAAATCGGCTTTTCTCGAGTTCGGACACGCGCATCCGGCTCACCAGCAGCGCTCCGCGGGGCTTGCTCACATTTACCCCGTGCACGGCTTCCACGCTGCTGGCAATTCGCAGCACGACGGCTCGTTCCCGGCCAGCGCGTCTTATGGCCGCTCTTTGGGTTACGCCTACCCCGGCGCTTCGAATTCTCACCCCCAGTCTGCATACATGTCCTACCAGCACAACAATAATAGCAGCTCCAGCAGCAGCAGTTTGAGCCTGCATGGACGATTAGAGCACGCAGGTATGTAGAAAAAAAAAATTTATTCATGCTTGGATGCACGAATTACCCGTGATTGCACGAATTCAAAT
The DNA here is from genome assembly GCF_901709675.1 of Syngnathus acus. NCBI lineage: Eukaryota > Metazoa > Chordata > Actinopteri > Syngnathiformes > Syngnathidae > Syngnathus > Syngnathus acus. The sequence continues at coordinate 3,985,874 of NC_051103.1, read as the reverse complement.
ACTATATTAAGGGTCTAAAGAGGGTCTGAGAAAATAATTTATAAATATATTTTAAAATATCAATTAAGGGTCTTAAAGACGTGCACCATTATTTTTATTATTTGCACAATTTATTTCAGTTTTTATTTATTGGTTCCCAGATCACGACAAGTCCCCCGCGCTGGAAAGCCGGGACATGCGTTTAAATGGCAAAGGGAAGAAGATCCGCAAGCCCCGCACCATCTACTCCAGTCTGCAGTTGCAAGCTCTGCACCAGCGCTTCCAGCAAACCCAGTACCTGGCCCTGCCTGAGCGTGCAGACCTGGCGGCCAAACTGGGACTCACTCAGACTCAGGTGGGTGCCCAAGATGCACTCGTACCAGTTTTGCAACAACAAAAAATAAATACCAACTTGCCCTGCAGGTAAAAAAGATCAGCGATTATTCCAGGCATGCAGGAGGGGGGTGGAATATAATTGCTGTGATTTGTAATTGGACCTAACTGACTGATCTGACTTATTTACTCCACTAATTACACTATTTGATAAACCCACTTAACCACAAGCACAAACGCACAAACCTTTAGTATTAGATCTGATCATTTTATTTATAGGTGTGATAATTGGAGGTTGTTTAATTACATGTAGCTACCTGAAATTGGTTTCGGATGAAGTGAACATTAAATTTGATTGTGTGTAAGAATGCCAAGGCTATAAATCTCCTCATTAATACACAGTTTATTTTATTTCTCCAAAAATATCACCCTCGGCGGCATTTGTTGGGCTGATCATTTGAGTGATGATAATTTATTTAATGACAGTTTCTAATATTTCGAGTTTGCCATGAGATTATACAAACAACGGCACACCTAAAGAAAATTATTAAAAACCTTTCTAGTCGTGTCAATAAAAAATATGGCATTATTGGTTTGTGAATAAAAAAATTGTATTTCTTGAGTTCCATTGTAATAATCAAGATTCTGCTTTTTTTTTTTTCTTTTCTCCCTCTTACAGGTGAAAATCTGGTTTCAGAACAAACGCTCCAAGTACAAAAAAATCATGAAGCACGGGAGCGGGGCAGATGGCGAGCATTTGAGCAGCACCAGCTCACCCTCGCCTTGCTCGCCTCACGGGATGCCGCAACTTTGGGACGTGTCCATGCAGGCCAATAAAGCAGGAGTCCCCGTGTACCCCAACAACTACATGAACAATTTGGGCCACTGGTACCCCGGCCAACATCCTCACCAGGAGGCCATGTCCAGACATCAGATGATGTGAGGGAGGATTGTTGGATTGTGCGAGTCTGGCTGGATTACGCGCTAATTTTGCGCATCATTTGACGAAACATTTCAAAGACACCAAAGAGGACCTGGATGAATGCGTTGTGAACTGGTCACACGCATGATTATTAACAGAGGCATTCTCCATTGAACACATTCTCTGAGTATTAAGCTAACAAACAGATGTTAGATGAGCCTTGTTGTGACTTTGCAATTATAGCCGAGATGCCTCCTTGAAATACGCCAAATGTCTCACCGGCTTCGACAGCAAGCGGACATTGGAATGGAAGCCAAGAAATCCGTGTGAACTGCAAATAAAACACTGTCTCTGTTCTGTTTTGTATTGAACACATAAAGATGAATTAACTGCTGCTATGACCTTGTGACGAATCCAGTGTTTTATTACCTTGACAAACAAAACAGCATTTTATGCTGAATATTACATGTAGCTATAAGTTAACTGATAATAAACCAAAAAAATCCAAGTAAATATGTATTTATTTATATGCATGAATGTCTATTTTTTAGTATGTGTAAATGCGGGTTTATAGAGATATATAAATACACTGTTTATGTATATATGTATATATATATATATAGTATATATATATACATATATACATATATATATATAGTATATATATATATATACACACAAAATATTCAGTTTAATACACATGACAATTTATTTAGTAAAATTGTACGTCAGAATTAAACTGCAGTTTTGGGGGAACAGCTGTGTGGAAAAACAGACAATTTTAACATTTTTTGTCAATTTCTTTTCAAACTGGCTCAGCTCTGTTAAAATTAGATCATGCAAATTTGCTACCAGACATCATGTGAATGTTTACTGTAGCTCAAATAATTTCCAATAACCTGTGTAATTATGTTCACGACAAATATCTTGACTCAACGTTTTATCGCAGTATTTTTATCGTCATGCTTTCTGGTTATAGGCACCTTAAAAAATAATAATAAGCAATTAGTTTTTGATTGTAAACACTTATTTCCAAAGCTAGCATTAGCGCTCACTCGTTTGTTATTCTACCCAATTTATACCCACATTTCTTTTCGGACATCCTCACCTTGTTTGCAGCTTAATTGTGTCTTCTTTGAGGAAGCTCTGAAGAAACAGCGGCCAAAACTTGACTCTTTATAGTTCCCTGTCACTGCAATATGCAAAGCCTTTCCTCATTGATGACAATCATGCGCCTTGTTGAGCATTGCGATTAGACGTCTGGGAAAATGATAGGCAATTTTACATCTCCAGATTAGAACGATGCCTTGTGGAATTAGACGGATGAATCTTTCAAAGCAATTATGATACAAGGTGAAATGTCATAAAGAACCCAAGCAGGGTGATTATCATCATTAACTGCAATGACGTGACAATTTGGTCTTCCACAATTTGACTTCCACGGGACACGATGCGGCATCCTCCCGACATTCAAAGGCTGGAATCAACTTTGGCAGGCGTCGGGAGGACACACAAACACGCCATTGTGTTTACATCGCTGCAGATGACATTATGTTGACTTACACGCTCTCTCTGGAGACTTCCCCAAACCATAATCACTACTTTGCATCTCCATCTCAAGTCTTCACCCTCCAATGTCATGATTTATGCGATGGAGACTCGCTCTTTGTTCCCGGAAGGGTTGGATGGGAGTCACTATGATGTGGATCTTTTTATGAGTTAGTCGAACGATATCCAACAAAAAAAAAAAGTATAGCTTACAAGCATTCAAAACATCCCAAACATTGAACATGCTGCAAGAAAAAAAAGGCACACCAAAAATGACAATTTCCCACAAAATCACATTCAATATATGTTAATCTGACCACGTACTTTGAGACGTGGACTGTGTAGCCGAGCTGGCCCAGGGTCAACTTGGGTTCACAGCTGTCCACTCCTCACCCATATATTTCTTTTGTGTTTACAGCAAAGCTCACCATTTGAGGCCCAGTCCAGACCCGGTGGGTCTACGGTCCGGACAGCTGCTGGAAGTCTTTCCGTCGTCGCGTCGGCCTTACCGAGGAGTTCTCGACCTCCACCTCAACCCGAATCGTTGCCCTTCCCGAGAGACCGGCGCTGACACTGTCCTGTTGACTGTCGACCGAGGTAAAAGTCTCACTGGGACCTTAGCACCAAGTGTTTTTTGTTTTCTCGCCGTGCAAGGATCAAATTCAAGTTCAATAGTTCACCTTCACTCCACTTGTTCATATTTAGAGATAACGTGAAGGGCCCACACGTTCACGCGCGTTTGTCTTCAGCACAAATGGTTCTCCGGGCGAGGACCACACATGTCGGGCGCTGCGGCCAAGGGGGTCAACTCCGGGAGATCACATGACCTCTTGATGAGAATTAATAGATCGCAAAATATTCACATCTGCTTATTTGGTCATACAAGTTCATTTGACTTATCTTTCGCTCGTCCAGTGAGAAAGACTTAAGACCGGCCCAAATACCACCACATGCACACACACGCCGAAAGAGACGCAATAAAAACCGAGCGACTCCAGCGTGTCTGCGTTTGCGTCGCCTCCTACTGCAGCGCACGTCAATGCTGCCAGAACGCACTCATCAGGAAAACTTTTTTGTTGTTGTTACGCGTTTTCTGACGTCAACAGTATTGTTCGGCGCTGTCAACAACTAGTCAAGTGAGCAGGTTGACTCTTAACAAAAAAAAATAAAAATAAAGCAAGGAACAAATGTGACATCAGCGAGGTTGTTTTGAATCTGCTTTTAAATTTACGGGGCGACTAAAAACAATGACTATGCTTTTAATTTAAAGTATCATTTCTAATTGAGTGTCCACTCGTCGGACATTACATTAGGTACACCTGCACACTCTAAACCGTTTTATTATTTTGATTTTATTTCCCCTCAAACTAAAATTTGATGACAATATTTTATAACCACACGACTTAAATATTATTTTTAAAAAAAATCACCATATAAAGGGGCTGAACACAACGTGCAATTAACATTTTTATTCAAAGGACAAGAAGGCAACGAGTGAGCAAACGACATGAATATAAAATGACTTCTACAGGGAGAACCACAATCGTGTCGCTCCAACAAATATGATCAAAATAGTGGTTCTATATCAACACGTATTTACAGCCTTTGACGCTTTGTACAAATCCTTATAAATATAACCTGAGTTTAATTAATGTGACGCTTGGCATGAGTTATTGAAAGTAGGGAAATTATTTCTGTCATTGCGTGGTTACACTTTAACAAAAATAACGTTGCATATCTTTACAAAAAGAGAACATGGGGAATATAACAGAGGTGATAAATTATTTAAAAAAAAACAAAAAAACACGTCAGATGTCCTTTAAATACGTCGCTACAAGTGATCACAAATCCCTTTTTGTGAATGGAACAAGAAAATGTTCTGGTGTGGATGACTGGATCATCTTCAGGCTTGTTCCCGCTCCAATGCATTCTTTGGTAGACCTTGATGATTTAAAAAAAAAAAAAGTCTTGGCGTGTTAATAAACAGCTCCCACGCTCTGTGGTGGGACGGGGTGGTGCACGGTGCCCGGATGCTGTAGGTGGGATCCCTGCTGGTACCAGTGGTTGCTATAATCGTCCATGTATGGCGGCGACGAGCTATGCGCCGGCTGCGGCACCTGAGCTCGGCTGAGGGGGGTGCCGCTTTGGGGGGTGCCGCTGTCCCAGGCGGCGGGGGAGGGCGGCGAGTTGCACGCCATGGAGTCGCTGGCGTTGGGGCTGTGGTCTAGGGGCATCTCGCCGTTCTTGTACAGCTTCTTGAATTTGGATCGCCGGTTTTGGAACCAGATCTTGACCTGAGAGAGAGATAGAATGCTTTAAAATGAGTTTGCACACGTTTAAGAGCCTCAGTGTTGTTTAAAAAATAAAAAGTGACTGAAGCCAAAATGTCAAGGCAATAAATGATCAAATTATAAGTTAAGGCTAAGTTTTGCTGATTGTTTTTCCTACATTTGACAAGAAATAAATAAAAGTTTAATAGTTCCTCAACTTTAAAGATGATCAAATCTGCACATTATTTTGGTTTGCTTCACTCATTTTGTATTTGTAGCTTCAACTTAAATGACTGTTTTAGTCCCCCCCTTCCCAAAAAAATACATATTTTTTAAAATTATTATTATTATTTTTACATCCAGGAAATCCAGGTTTTTCCCCCCTTCTTTTTTAAATTTTTTTTTATAAATGTTCTCCATTGCTCCGGGTATCTTACCTGTGTTTGGGTCAGTCCCAGTTGAGCCGCGAGTTCGGCTCTCTCGGGCAGAGCCAGGTACTGCGCCTTTTGGAAGCGCCGCTGGAGAGCAGCGAGCTGATAGCTGGAATAGATGGTTCGGGGTTTGCGGATCTTTTTCGGTTTGCCGTTCACCATGCGGACCTCCGGCTCTGGCTCTTCTTTAACTAAAATATCAAAGCAACAAATGGGAATCACATTTAAATGGAAATAATAATAATCAGCCCTTGTGAACCACTAAAAATGCTCTTTTTTGTTTTTCTTCAGTGGTCATTTCCTTACCTGAGCTGGGAGGTGACGCCTGCAGGTGATCTCTGTTATAATGTCCGTACTGTCTGTAGCTGTTCGTGTAAGGGTACTCTGATTTGGTAGCGTACACTCCAGCGGCTCCCATTCCGTTCAGGTTAAACTGGTGGTGATGATGGTAAGAGTTCATGGGCTGTCCGTACGCTTGACCCTGGTAGTACTCGGGATGGCCGTGGGCCGACTGCGCCGTGCTGTAGTAGCCCATGTCCGTCACGGAGGACTCAGGCAGAGTCGGAGAGTCCTTGGAGCTCGGGTGGGAGCTCATAGATCCGGGAAGGTCGGTCAGAATACTGGAGATTTTCTTCTCGTAGAGCTGCTCGGTACTCATGCTTGTGTGGAAGGGGGGGGTGGGTTGGGAGGGGGGACTCCCTCGCTGGGATAAATCCACGCGTGGATGAAGGAAGAGAGCTTCTTTCAGGGGCAAAGTCCACTTAAAGTCTTGGAGCTGCAAGAACTTGCTTGTGGCATGACTGGGTGTCTGTGACATGAAGTTATAGAGAAATGGGTGGGATGCTGCGCTCCTATTGGCTCCACTGCACCCTCCACCACTACCCCACACTACTCCCCCCCTCCCTGCAGGCTTCAAGTCAAGCGCGCCCGCACGCAAACCTCACCGTCTTGAATTTTTCAGTTTTTAATGATGCATTTGCATTTACCTGTTCGCGGTGAGAAATCACAACATTCGAAGTTCTTTAGGGACTTCGTCCAACCTGTTAATTCTAATTCTGCATTTCCTTTTCACAACTTTAAAGGTAGTAGCCTGTTCTTGTTTGTTTTTTAAGAGACTAATCCCATCACCAGACTGTCTCCTTAATGTTTTTATGCAATGTTTTTCCAGGACATCACACTTGAGTTCATTTAAATGAAAAGGCTCCCTGCTGCCTGGTATTGTCATTCAAAAGTGTTTGGAGAGGCCCAAGAGTCAACTGCAGGAGTGAGAAAAAGCGAGATAGGAAGGATAGGTTAAAAAAAAAAGAAAAAAAAAAGGTTGCTTCAGCTGATGCATCCCCCAGGGTGAATTCCTCTGCAGTGTGTGTTTTGCTTTTTTTCTGGGGTGTGGGTGGGACAAATGGACGTGTTAAAAAGGTGGAATGGTTATATAATGTTGATTGAGTTTAGCTAATAATATTTAAAGCTGATTTTATTCTGAGTTCTATTGTTATTTTCATGGTGAAATTCTGACCTGCAGCGCACTCTACTAAAATGTGATAAATATAACTTTATTGTATGTGCGTAAATTAGATAAACTATACTTAAATGTAACACACTCTTTTTCTTAATAATCTCGTCCATTATTTTTAAAGAACAACAATCATTACGTGTTGCTTTGTCAACTCTTTCATGATACTCTATCGCCCTCTGTTGGTGGATTAGCGCAGTGCACCTTCACATGGAGTGGAGCATGTTTGCGTCAGTTTATAGTTCGGTGTTCGAAAGTGATCTTCTTGTGCAGGTGCCATGGACCTGTTATCCACATCTAGGAACTATTTTAAATTATGCGGTAAAACCAACCAACATCCCAAACATTTGTTGAGTAGTCTACAAATTTTAGAAAAATTTTACTTCTCGGTTTAATATCATGTATCATTAAAAAAAGAATGTGCAATCTGACCCGAAGAGAAAATACTGATGGCGATGTCTAAAAATGAATAAAAACAGTAAAGTCACGTCACAGAAAATTTAAGTGCCCATTCACTCTCATATCCAGTAGATGGCGCAAATGGACCAAATATAGAGTTGAACCAATGCGCCAAGCCAATCAATGCATTCATTCTTAAACTACTAAAATTAAGTTTATAAATTAAATAAGCAAGAAGCAAAACCCTAAAACTATTAAAACAACTATTAATTGAACCTTCAACGGGCAGATGATTACTCTCAATGGACCCCCCTAAAAACACAGTCCAACCACGACCTTGAACGATAAAGATTATATTTATCAAAAATTCCACTGTGGAACAAAATCTCTCTCTCTCTCTCCCCCCATATCTTCTATTTTCAAATCCCAACCTTCTGCATTCCACTTTCAATTGCATCTCCTTCAGGCTCTCTCATACTCTGCCTGCAGGTAAAAATATGGCAGCAGGTTTTATTGCGCCATATGAAGGGCTTACAGAAGACAGTTATTATGGAGAAGTACTGAACACATATTGCGTCATAACATAAATTCCTTGCACCTGTCTTTTATTGTTTTATTGAAACATAAACCAGCTTTAATAATCCACATACTACGCAGAATCCAGGATGTTTACATGTTGCAATTACGAGCGGATGACGGCCACACAATCGCTTCCTATACTACGACGCAATTCCTTCGCCCTTTGAAAACTTCAAGCGAGTCCTGGTAATGAATAGCCACGGGCTAGTTGAAGTTGATCTGATTGAATGGGAGTCAGGCTCTCTGCTGAGTGTGTGTGTGGGGGGGGTGTTATCGCTCCTCTTTCTGACCCAAGATAAAACGAGGAGCTTCTAATTAAACAGAATTCTTTTTCTCTTCTCAGGTGGCTCGTGTGTTCCGCAGTAATCCGGATCAGAGGTCCAGGTAAGACTTTTGCATTGAGTGTTCCCGCCAGGACCCTGCAGCTGCCCACACAGTCCAAAATAGAAGACAGATGTATGTATCCACATGTTAAAGGGCATGCCCTGTCCAAACAAGCGTGACATAAACATCTCCGCAACGGCTTAATGCTCCCCTCAACTCTTCTGTGAGCAAGAGTTACAATTATTGCACTTAGTTCTTCTACGTATTCTTCTACATTGGTGCGGCCAGAAGAATGCCTCGTGAAATTCTCTTTATTGGAACCTCTACAAATTCCAACCCATCTCTCTTGAGTGCTAATTTAATCTCGGTCTTCGTTCCCAGGAACATCTTGACCCCTCACCCCCTTGTTAGCATCCCATTTAGGGATCATCCCAGTAAAAAAAAAAAAAAAGTGTAAACGTGGTGACATTTGGAATCTTGTTGATGTTGTCTCTCTCGTGGTTCAGGAAACTCCACCCTGAATCTGAGCATGTTTCGACTCGGGACAAGATGTAATTGTTCTCGAGCGACTTTGGTAACACTGTCCAGGAGAAACTTCCTATCTTAAAGACAAGTATGAAGAGTAATGTCGTGAAAATTAACTTGCCATTTGAAACTTTTTTTTTTCCCCCCCCAGTACTTTAGTCACACATCCACCTTGTCATTTGCTAGCCTTGTGAAAACAGCGAGCAATCAATCCGGGCATGTCTGAGCTTGGCCCATGTTGGGAGTTCCCGTTCTACCACCCTTTTTTCTCTTTGGAAAAAAAAAACCCATCCAATTTGGAAATATGGCAAAGTGTGACTAAAAACACTATTTGCTATTCTCAGGCAGGTGATGATGACTTCAAGTGCTCGTCCAGGATAAAAACAACCCACGAGGACTAATGACTCGCTACTCACAGGGGGGTGCACAGAAAAAAGAAAAAAACGATCTGAAGGAAGAGTGGTGAGCGACGGGACCCAAATCTGTCCCCACATGTGAAGTTGCTAGAGCTGCGCCTTAAGTAAACATTGCAGGACATGAAGTCATTGTGTGGGCTTCACGCTGGGCTTGTTAAGTATCAAGTTCTGAGGCAACCACGACGACGTTGACCTTTCAATAAAGCAAAATGTTGCGAAGGTGACGAGAACACGGCGAGAGTGCACGTGACGAATAAACGAAAGGTCAAGATGGTGGCATGACCACCCACTCCTTCTACTTTCTTTTGGGTTAACTAGTTTGTCCACAGCCCAAAAAAAAACTCCCCCTCGCAATCTACAGTGTGATTCATTTAGAATAAGAGAAGGAGGAATTTGGTCTTGAGCAACTCCCCTTAATGATTAAACACCGCCTCCAAAGCACCATAGCACTTATTGTTTTTTTTTTCTTACAATAAATCATTAACTCATGACACATTCTTTTCACTGGTAATGCAGAGGTGGCTAGAGAATCTATTTTCTCTTTTGCGCTTTGTGTCATACCGAACATTTGACCTCATTTTCATATTAGAAAATAGTCTAATAAGTTACAATTATACCCAAATATGAACTATAAGTGTTGAAAACTGTGATCTTCAAAGTGTGTTGTTCTTTAGGGGATCCACAGGGTTCAATTCTAAGGCCTTGTTCTTTTTGTATTTGCCGACTGAGGGTTTCATGTTGAGAAAACATTGGATTTCCTTTCTAGATTTGTGCTGCTGAAAAATAAATATGCCTTCTCCTCAAAACCTCTTATGATAAATAAATAAATCCTAATTTATTGGCCAAGGATTTATTTATTTAAATTGGAAACTGCTCATTTGTAACCAGAAAAACGTTGACCCTGAGATTGTTTTTATGGTCTGACTTGTACCTTGTACTGTAGTAATAACACAAGATGTTTTGTTTCCACAACATGCTGAGTGTGTCCCACTGACTCCCAGCTCTCTTTTTCCGTCAGGCCCAAAGCTAAACCCAAAAACAGGTGCCACTGGACAGTGGGAGAGTTCCGAGCCACACCTTCCTCCTCAGGCTAAACATTCCTGGCTTTTCGCAAACCCGAGACCTGAAGAGCAAGTGAGAGACCTTGTGAGAATCCCAAAAATACATGTTTAATTGGCGTTGGGATTATGAAAAAAAAAAAATCTCCGCTCAAGGACTCCCAGAATCTTTGAGAACCTGTGCAAAATGCATTTCACCTTGCTCTCATCTCATTGCATGCAAACCAAGAAGGAACTGGCAAATTATTAGATTGAGCACATTCATCTTTGATGATTTTCTCCTGCAATTCGATTTCATCCATGTCAGCCTGATCGAGTTACAAGCGAAGAATACTGACTGCACTATGCCTGAAATTCTGTTTGTGTTGCAGTCTCGACCCGCATTTGATCGCCATTAGGCCGCAACAAGTGGCGGGCTCGCTTCGCAAAATGAAGTTTGATTCCTGCGGAAAGGTCACCCGAGCCCAGTGAGACTCCTGGTTGAAGTTTAAACGGGCCACGCTGTCTTCCTGTTGTCCAGAACATACTGGCTTCATAGCAACCACCGGCGCCATGGCAACGGCCGCCTATGTCATCGCGGAGGGGCGACGACTCGGCGAGCGAGTGCGTGCTGTGTTTCACATTCATCCAATGTCCTACCGGCTTTATTATTCTCCCTCCTCTAGTTATTGCGGATTAAAATTCATAAGTGAGCAGGGAGGTGTTGCAAACAAGAGACTTAACCTCAATTAAAGAGTCTGTGAAAAAAAGAAAGACAGGAAACTAGGAGATACAGTAAATTGCAAATTACATTCCACGTCTGCATTCAGGATGTTGCCAGTGTACACACTCGCCATGTTGTGTTGATAATCAATCCAGAAATGTAGACGGGATTTTGAGTCAGAAAAAAACTTTGGCTGCCCCCATCAAGTTCTCTGTTAGGGGATTAAGGGTTTAATCACTTGTGCGGCCGATAGGTGGGCAGAGGCACAGAGCTCATGTGGAGGTGGGCCGCTTGGGTATTAGTGGGAGAGAGAGAGAGAAGGGAGGGGGGAGAGCGAGCGAGCAAGCGCGCACCTTCTCAATGAGTGTGCGAGCGTGCGTCGAGATTGCAGCTATTGCGTTGGGAAGGTCCCTGCTGTCTTTTACCTATCGGCGAGGACCTGCCGCTCCAAACAAACAAAATGACCCCGAGGCTGCTTTTTTGCACATTGCTGCTTTTTGTCCACGCAGCTCCCGTGTGCCGTGGATTCAACGTGGACGAGCGTTTCCCGGTGATCAAAGAGGGAAAAACCAAAGGGAGCTTCTTTGGATTGTCTGTAGCCATGCATGAACAGACGGAGGGCTCCAGGAAATACCTGTAAGTTACTTTTTTTTTTTTGTCTGGTTTGATGGCTAGTGGCTTGGAAACAACTGACACCTGCTTTGACCCAGTGGGCGGAACCAGATACTACCGCCTTACAGCTGACTGAGCACATAGAAAAGCAGCCGTATTCTTTTCCACTACTAAACTGTTGTGGGAAAAAACACATTCTCTGTTTATAAGTGATTGAAATGTATGATTAAAAAAATAACAATGGGCCCTTTTAAGGTTTAAATTAAATGACTTCATTTGAGTGAGATTTTCTTTTTCCGTAGCTGCAGGTAAAACAGCTGGGCTCGGTAAATTGTCCCGCCTCAGGCAAAAGTGGAGCGTTTGCGTGTCTTAGTGTGCATTTAGCTCCTCTTTGTGCATATTCAGCCATTCTGGAGTCCACACAAACGTAATGTGCGACAATACTCACAGGCATATATTATTTATCCTCCTTTGAAATAAAAGCCACCATTCTTTCTAAAGTGTGAGAGACATGCACACTATTCTTCCAAATGAATGATGTCATTGTTTATTTAATGTCAGAACCTGAACCCCGGTCAATTACAGTGCCCCCCACTGTTATCTACGTCCCGCCTCCACTTTGAGGAGTCGACAAAAAGTGGCAAACCGATACACATTGCCTTTCCGAGCGGGAGATTATTAGCGTCACTGTCTCATCTCAGTGAAGCGGGACAAAGATGTGCATTAGTGGGAGAAGAATGAAGAGCAGTGTCCATATGCGATCGATCGAGTCGCACACATCCTCAGTGGACTGACACTCAAGAAGTGGACCACATGGCACGGAGGAGGGTCCCCGCAACTCCTCCGACTAAATATATGATGACACTTGTTTTTAGTTTCATCCTATTGAGTGCACTTTTTGAAAAATACAAGCGCATGAACCAGCTTCAACAAGTCCTGCCACTTAAAAGGTGGGCATGAGTCAGACGGGATGAAAGTCAAGACACGACCGACACTCCCACTTTGGCAATAAAGTAAATGCAATGAACCCTTGACACCGTTAAGCAATTTGCTTGAATCTAGTATCTTGGCTCTGTGGGGACAGTTTTTGGACTAGCTTGAAGTCAAAGTTGAACTACCTGAGGCTGGATTGCACAGGTCCACTAGCAGTCGCCTATTCAAGTCTCCTCGGTGGGCTTTTTTTTGTTCTCTTTTGTAGCCGGGAGGAGGGACCGGGCAGTCAGCTGGCCACCTATTGGCTCTTCCAGTCCCCTGACCCCACGGTATGTGTGGAATGTATTAGCCTTCTGTGCACAGTCACAACCTGCCAGGTTTCAGGTTGAGACAAGACAGGAGTCATGGTGATGATCTGTCGGGAATTCACTCCATTTCCTAGCAGAGACCATTCTTTCAATTTGTCATCAAGACCCCCCCAAAAAATCTCCAAATTGAAATTTTTTGGTCTTTTTTTTTTTCACCTCTGTCTGACTTTATCAGCCCCGGGCCATAAAAATCCGCCATTTAATTAGCTGGTGCCGCCCCCCCCTTTTTTTTTTCTTACTGTGAGAACAGATTAGGCAGGTCAAACTAAGCTTTACAAACACAAACAAGCTCATGGTAAAAGGCTCCCTATTTATTGTGTGTGTCCATGTTTGTGTCCCAACTGAGCGACGGCCTCTAATAACTTGCTGAAATGGATCCCAGCAGGATGTTGCGCCTCCTGCTATTCTCCACACAGAAGATTCTCTCAGTCTGGGGCTTTCATTACGGCTACCTGCAGAGCCGTAAGAGATCCTTTTCCTTTTTTGCTCCTGTGCGGAAAAGAAGCCGGTGTAAGTTAGCTGGCCTCCGGGTGGATGAGGGTCACCTGTCACTAGAAAAACTATATGCTTCAATACCTCTCAGACCATTTTTCATCCTTGAAACGAGTGTTGGCTTACACACGGTATGGTTGTGTCAACTCGTTAGTTGGTTGCCGTGCCGCGTTTCATTTGTCGCTCCGGCTTCGAAATGAGTTTGTGTCACCGGTGGCAGATGGTGGGCTGCAAACAGGATGTTTGACCAGCTGAGTTAGCGTTTGACAAGGTGGGAACAACACAGGTATCCCATTTTTTGGTTGTCATTGGATGTGATTCATTTGATTTGATTCAAAGGTGTCCACACTTTATGAGCTCTCTTCCATCCCGCTCCTCGATTCAGTTTATTTTGTCGGCGGATGACTGGAAAGATGACATTTTTGTGGTTGAAGGCCGCTGTCTGTGCGCTAATCCCTTGTTATTGTGTGCCTGACCTTCAATTGAATTGAATGACTATGAAGATTGTATCGTTCACTCCGAGCCAAGAGGTTTTCACACTGTTGCCAACTTCCTGTTCACATGTTTTCATATTTCAGCATTGCGTGACGTAACATCAGAATCAGTGATCACCATTTCAAACCATACAATTTTATTTTTTAATTCTTGAAGGTTGTTGCGTCACTGTCCATTGCCAGTTCATGTGTGAGTCGGGTGTACACGATGTGTTGTTTTGACTGGTCGGCTAGCAATGTGTGTATTTATGACACTTTATGACAGTTACACGGAGTCAAGTCTTCGCCGAGTGGAAGCGTTCTGATTTCCGTCTTTGCTTAGTAGCTTTTTGTTGTGTTATTAGATAATAGAAGAGTTTGGAGCACGTCGACATGTTTATACGACGGGGCCGAGGTCACATCCGAGTGCGGCTGATTGATGGGTCGAGGCCTGGGTAGTAAGAATAGTCACGACTGCTATATACGTATAATTGAAGCTGTTAGGTTACGGATTTTAGCTATTGATCTGACTCCAAATTATGATCAACACTTAACACATGAATTGTTCTGTCCTAATCCACACACTGGCGCACCTAACAATTTTGCGAGTTCGTTCTGTCAAAGAGAAGACCAGTAGATCAATCAGACCGAATTTACCAATTGTTTATTCCTGACAAAGCAAGCTAATACACAAAACTAGTGTGTTCCTTGAGACCATTAAGGAACAACACTTTCTTCCGGATTGCCCAGTTATAAAGAAACACAATATGAATATTCAAACATGCAAAACATCGTGAGATGATTGGTCGATGGCCGTCTCCTCCCCACTGGGTGTTAATCGGCGAGTGCAGATGTTCTGGTGGTGGGGTATGTCTAGCACGCCTGACCTCAACGACGAGGTGTGATTCTCACTTCTCCAATCTGTCGATATTTTTGACGGCTTGTACGTGTCTTGGTCTCGCCTGACCGATGCTTGGACCCTGTGTACACAACACTTAGGAGAAAACATCTTGGTGCAGTAATGTGGCGAAATGTTGAAAGGTTCAAGGGGGCCGAATACTTTCGCAAGGCACTGTAAATGGTGTCCTCTTAGTCGTGATGTGAAGAATGCAGCCACTCTCACCTCATCTGGGCGTGTAAGCCACAATAAATGGAGTTCACGTCACTTGCTGAGTAGCAGAGGGCAGATTTCAACACGTCCCGTATACTCAGTTGGAATGCAGGCGCTCGGTGCCCGCTCACCATCCCTCCCGTGAGCTCTTGTCAGGGACTTTATGAGGAGGTGATGAGCTGGCAAGGGAGGCAAACATGCATTGTTTGACTTGCCGTTGTCATGGCTGAGTCAGGACAGCTCTGGAAGTTGTTTATTGCTACTTTCTGTGTTACATTAGCTCGGTGGTGTCAATAACAGGAGAAATGTATTGGATTCCCCACATTCTGTAACTCAGCAATGTCTACAAACTTTCATGGAATCTCATTTATCGCACACTCCAATCACCGCTGGCGGCCATCTTGGCTCCAGCTAGTTGTCATCGCCAAGGCCAGATAATTGTTTCAGGGCTGATCATATCCTTCTTGTGGTAGTGACAGGATAGTTGGAACGTGTTTGCATTAAAATTCCTTTTTGCGTTTTATTGCTTTGTAATCTAAAAAAATAAAAATAGATCTGTCTTTTCCCACAAAAGACTTTGGAGAGGTCGTAGTTGTGTCTAGCTTTTGCTGATAAGATTGCAGGTGTCTATGGGGGCTTTTTTTTTTTTTTTTAAACTGCAAACAGACATCTCACTTTGGTCGCTTGACTTTTTTCCTCCCTCCACGCGTGATTAAACAGATCAGCCGCCATAAACAGGTTTGTCCTCGCTTTCTTTCTACAGATAATAAATGTGGCGCTGACGGTCAATAGTGTGTCCACCGCCATTTCAAAGGTCGCTGTGTTAAAAGGCGTGTCAAAATGTACACGGCAAAAAGATTTTCACACGCCATTCAGATTTTCTTTCTCCAAATAATCTAGTTTTGCCAACCTTTCGTGAGGATTTTCTTTTCTGCACGTGGCTCATTTTTCACGCTGCTATCGTTTTGTATACAATCATACACCATGACAAGACTGCGATGTAATCTTGTCATCTTTATCTGTGTGTGTCTGCTTGTGTGTGTGTGTCCAGGCTTCTCGCAGGAGCGCCCAAAGACAAATCCTTATCGCTGACAAATGTCAATGAAACAGGTGCTGTCTACTCCTGCCCCATAACCACGGACGCCTCGGACTGTTCCAGAATAGACCTGGTCAGCTCGAGTGAGTAAGGAGAAGAGTTACCATCAAGGACGTGATTGACAAGCGGCTTTTTAATAGTGTCACGCATTTACAGCTGACCCGTCGGAGATGGTGGAGGGCATGTGGCTCGGCGTGACTGTGGCCAGCCAGAGAGTCCAGTCGTCCGGACGCGTACTGGTGAGACGGCGGCCATCTTTTATTGTCTCCCATTCAATGCGGTCACAAAATCACGGTGTCCATACACTTGTGTGTGTTCTTTGGTGTGCAGGCTTGCGGCCATCGCTACATCAAGATCTTCGGAAGTGGCTCAGGAGAGCAGCGGAAGATGATCGGAAAGTGCTACGTGAGGAGCAACGACCTGACCTTTGACCCCAATGACGACTGGCAGACTTACACCTACGAGGTGTGCGACCCCACTTCCAATATGGAAAACGAAGGCATGTGCAACATGGGCATCTCGGGCGGCATGACGGAAGACGAGATCTACATGGGCAGCCCGGGCAGCTACTTGTGGCAAGGTGAGTCCCGGCCGACCGGGAATACAATGGATTATTCTCACAGTGTTTTGCTTGAAGAATAACTTTTTTTTTTCTGTTTCCTCTAGGAAATGTACATGTTATATGGAGAAATCCTGATCCTGCCAATTCATGGGACTCCATCGAAAAACACTTTGGCTCTCTGAAAAAACAATATAATCTGAAAAAACAATCTAAACTCTACTATATGGGTAAATGTTTGTTTCATACGTCTGGTAATTTGTCTGAATTTTTTTTTAAAGTCATTATAGCTCAATTAGGAAATTTATTGAGGTGCATCAAGGATTTTTTATGTAATGAAATACAAATAATTACTATTATTATTACACCCTGGAGTTTTATATATAGGTCCAATTTAAAATCTTTGCCCTGCAGGTTATTCCGTCCTTGAAGAGAAGCGCCTGCTGAGTATTAACGACTACACAGTGGTGACGGGATCCCCCAGGTATGAGTCCAAGGGTTCCGTGGTTCTCGGGGTGAAGGCTGACAACAAAATGGAGACGGCGCTCATCATCCCCGGTGAACAAGTGGGCTCGTATTTTGGGAGCAGTCTGGCTGTCGCCGATCTCAATAACGACAAGTATGTGGTCATAAAATCACAATATTTGATCTACATGTTACCAAAAAGTTCCAGACTAGGTTGATCTTGCAGTCATGTTATCTTTTGGCTCTCAAAGCCAGCCGGCACACTGCTTCATGGCCGTGACCTGTCGTGTTATGCGGAATGTGCACTGAAGTACATCTAAGCAGAGTTGAAAAGCTGTCAGCAGCCCGTTCAAGGTGTTTGCTATGATATCATGGCCAAATCACTTTCTGCCTCTTCTTTTCATGCATGAATCAAACTTTATGGAGGCTGACAGTTGGGCACAAAAATTGACATTCTAAGGCAGATTTTTGTTTTCCTGTGTTTGCAGTTGGAACGACTTAATTGTTGGTGCCCCGTTTTACTTTGACCGTATGAAGGATGAAGGAGGAGCCGTTTATATCTATATGAATGAGAATGGCTCCTTCCAGAACGTTTCTACTATGGTGCTTAAGGGCCCCGCATCCTCCGCATTTGGCAACGCAGTGGCCGCCATTGGTGACATCAACCAGGACGGATTCCAAGGCGAGCAGATTCAATTTATTAAATCATTTATTGTGAAAAAAATATTTTTTGGAATTAGATTAATAATGCCAAATTAAAAGGAATTAACTGTGGTATTAAAACAAAATTTTACATTTTTTTTGTAAACATAAAATAGTAAAATAAAAAATTGTTTGATTGGTTAATTGAACATGTCCTGAGTAATTTTATTAAATAAATGGTTCAGCATAGTAAATATTTTAAATATTATGTAAAATCAAAATAAACATTTTCATTATTTAATACGCTATACAGCACAATTAGTCAATTTAAAACGGCTAGTGGAGCACTAACCTGTGCCTAACAGTGTCACACCGCCCTCTACTGGCCTTTCGCTGTCATTACATGTCTTTGCATCTGCAGACTTTGCCGTGGGAGCTCCATTCCACGGCACGGGCAAGGTTTATATCTGGATGGGAAGTAAAGAGGGAGTCTCGGCACAACCCAGCCAGGTAATGTGGAGAACACTTCAAGCTCTTCATGCCCGCTGTCAACATTTTATCTGCCCTCGAAAGGTGATCGAGGGTAAGTCGGTGGCTGACGGAGGATTCCAAACGTTTGGCTACTCCATCAATGGAGGCATGGACATGGATGACAACAGCTACCCTGACATCTTGGTGGGCTCCCTGGACGACCGCATCGCCCTGCTAAGGTGGGATATTTGTATAGAGGTGATGTTAAACATTTATCCTGCTTATTTGTTGTTATTTATTTATGACAGGACTCGGCCTGTCGTCCACTTAACTAAGGACTTCAATGTGGAGCCAAAGATTGTGGATGCTAATCAGTGCCAAGGGAGTTCACCATGGTGAGCGAGCATCAAGGTCAAAGTGGATCTTCAAGTGTTTGTAATATATTTGAATTTCTTTCTTTCCCAGCATCGTGGCCACTATCTGCGTGTCTTTCACCTTAAGTAA
The DNA here is from genome assembly GCF_901709675.1 of Syngnathus acus. NCBI lineage: Eukaryota > Metazoa > Chordata > Actinopteri > Syngnathiformes > Syngnathidae > Syngnathus > Syngnathus acus. The sequence continues at coordinate 3,967,151 of NC_051103.1, read as the reverse complement.
CGGCAACAGAAACTTCAAGAAAAACATCGGTAAGTCACAAATGATTGTGTGTCTCACTTGAACATAAACACACTTTTGATCACGTGGCAGTGGTGAAGTACACAGTGGAGGCCGACATTGATAGGAGAAGGAGCCCCCGGGTTCGTTTCCAGGAAAACGGTGGTGACACGTATACGGGCCTGTTGACCCTGCCAGACTCACAAATTCAGTGTCATGAACTCAGCTTGAATGTTGTGGTACGTTCTTTATATGGTTCTCGGAATGAGATCCTTTTGATATAGATTGTCATTTTAAACATTTATTTTAAGGCCCCTGTGAGGGACAAACTGGAGCCAGTGGTCTTTTCCCTCAACATGTCCTTAGATGAACAAAAACCCAAACCAAGACGCGCCATTCAGAACCTGGACTCATTTGCCATTCTCAGTCAAGGCCAGAAACTCACCCAAAGAAGTGAGGTAAGGTTCAAAGTGCATACAAGGTCGTATTACACTAATGCTACCGCATGCATTCTCAATCTCAAACCTGCTTTGTTACCAGATTAACTTCCAGAAGGAGTGCGGCTCCGACAACAAGTGCACCAGCAACCTGCAGCTGACGGCCCATTTTGCCGACAATAAGAAAAACCCCTTTCCACGGTGACAAAAAAAAAAAGATTTTAATTACAGCAAAAAAAAAAGCTTCATGTTGGTTCCTGTTCCCAGGAAGGACAAATTCCAAATCCTCCAGTTTAACAGCAGTATGAAGATAATAAAGCTGATTGTGGAGGTGACTAACTTTCCCACAAGAGGGAAGCTAGCTGAGGACGCCCACCAGGCCATGCTCAACGTCACCATCCCCGATGCGCTCAAATACTCTGCCGTCAGGTCCCAGGTATGGTCAACAGGGGGCAGCAGATGACACCGTAGCAACACTTACACACATAGGTATGCATATGTTTATATTTAAATCTAAATAATTCTTTTTTTTGTTTGTTTAGGATCATGATGTTGAATGTCGCTATGACGACACCGTCCTTTGCGAATTGGGTAATCCACTCAAAGGCAAGGAAAAGGTGCGTCTGGGATTCCTTGAACTATTTATTTGGCATCTTCTGAAAATAAAACCATTTTTGTCAACAGGTATCACTCGTCTTGTGGTTGGAGACGTTAGGCATAGATTTGTACACGCAGGAGATCCAAATTCAGCTGCTGCTGTCGACGTAAGGGCTTAAATGTCGACGCTATGACAATAATGATAAAAATGAGAAGGGCTTGAATGAAGCGCTGTCATTTGATTGGTTTCTTTAGTCTCAGTGAGCAGAACGACCTGTTTCCTGTGCCAGTCAGCCTGCTGATTGAGAATACCATCCTCCCCTCCTTCTCCATGTGAGTCGCATACAACAAAAGAAAACAAATCTTTATTTTTACCCATTTTATTTTTTTTACCTTTTTCCGTGCAGTGCAAATGCACTCATCCAGACTAAATTTGGCGGCACGGTGATGGGCGAGTCGGCCATGGTGAATAGCAGCAACGTGGGAAGTCTACTCGAGTTCACCTTCAATGTGAGTCACCCTCAACCACTCAGCTCTACTCCCTCGTTGACGCCTTGGACTGTCAGATGGTTAATATCATTTTGAGGAAACAAGTCATGGCTGTATGCGGGGGTGGATGCTATTTAGGTCTCAAGAGGAACTGTGGCTGTCCATTCACTCCATGACTTTTTTTTTTTTTTGCCTCTATCACTAGGTTAACATGGGGGGGCTTCCCTTAGGGGACTTGGGGACCCTGGCTGTGGAGTTTGAGTGGCCCTTTGAGGCATCCAACGGGAAGTGGCTCTTGTACCTGACTCAGATTACCATTCAGGCTCAGTCCCAGAGCGAATGTCGACCGCCTGGAGACGTCATCAACCCGTTGAACTTAACTGTGAGCTTCCTTTTTTTAGCTTTATGCCTGTGCGTCATTCATCCAGCCTTGAATCTAGATTTCAAACACCATGTCAAACTCATTTTACAACACCACCCTTTAAACATAAATAGCTTTGAGAAGATTTGATTTCCGCTAACAACCCAGGCTAAATTTAGCTTCTCCCCAACACATCAGATGTAGCATTCACAGCATACAGTGCCTCCTTGATGTCAATTACTACTTTCCTATTAGCTAGGACCATCTCGTAGAAAGACATCCTGATTATGAGATGCAGGTGTGCCTAATGTAGTGGCCGGTGTGAGATGTTTCCACTCTGCAATCCCACCGCATGCATGATGTGTTAATAGCAGTGGTGCGCCTGTCTGAGCAGTGGTTTTGAAAGTGCTTCATATGCAAAACAAAGCCTGTGTTAAAGTCCTTCGGGGAACAATGTCCGATTCACCACATTTGAGCCGCAAAATCGAAAATAGAAGTCGGGATGCTATTCTGAGAGGCTGATGGCTTCATCAAAGCCATTCATTTTGTTTCTGATGTCATGTCTCCGTCTGCTCCGCTTCCTTCCCCGCGTTCCTTTTGCAGTTGTCAGAAAATGCAGCGAAACGCGTCAAAAGGCAGATTGAGCCGGACGAGCAGACGATTGAGCCGCGAGCGACCCTCTCGCTGCTCACGCCGCGAAAACAATCGGACCTGTTGGTGAGTTGAGTTGGTGAGTTGGTGAGTCCCCCCCCCCCCCTTCATGTACTGACGTTTCCGCTCTGTGTTTTCAGGAATGCTCCAAGGGCACGGCGAGATGCGTGACCTTTACGTGTCCTTTGTTGAACATGACCAACACAGCCGAGATTCACGTCCGTGCTCGATTGTGGAACAGCACCATGCTGGAGGTACTTTCATCAGCTGCGACGATAATATTTACACGAGAGCAATAACAAAGATAGAAATATATGATGTGTGCCTTTCAGGACTTTGCCAATGCTTTGTGGATCAAAGTTGTAGGTAAAGCCACACTGAAACTCATGACAGACACCCCCACCCTGAAAATGGAAAGGCAGAGCACTCTGGTAAGGCACGTCAAGTCGAAATTATCGACCGTCATTAACAGCTAGACTTAAAATGGCTGCCGTCTTTCACTCGGATGTAGTTCACGGTGGATATCGAACCGGAGGCTCGGGTGGAGACTCCTGATGAACTTCCTCTATGGATCATCATCTCTGCCATCGTAGCAGGCGTTCTACTTCTAGGAATCATCATTCTTATACTTTGGAAGGTGAGCCCACCCTGTCTATCAAGTGGACCTAGCACACCACTGACCTAGTTCTCAAAACTTCCCGGACACTCGCACGGCCCGATCGAGTCTAACTTTTTCACGTCCACCTCCATGCAGTGTGGCTTCTTCCAGAGGGCCAACAGGAGGGAGATGTATGAGGCCAAAGCCCAGAAGGCTGAGATGAAGATCCAGCCCTCTGAGACAGAGAGGCTGACTGAGGACTACTGAGACCCACTATGGGTCCACAACTGCACACACCAGTGGGGCTTTTGGGTAATAGAACCCCTGCCATGAATGGATTTAACTTTTCTAGTGATGGTCTCGCTCTTTCTGACGCCTTCGCTTCTGCGTAATTATGTCGTAATGTCAATTAACATCTCCTTGCTTCCTTTTCAGGCTGGAACTTAAGTCATTGTGTGAATGCTGAGAGTTTTGCTAAAATGCACCAAAAAGTTGTTTCGCATTTAATTTTGGTGTAAAAAAAAAAAAAAAGTTAAAATATTTACCTTTATTCAAAATAATAATAAGCTTGAAAATAATAATAAATGAACACTTTTATTATTTTCTCTACGGTAAAGCTCTCAGCATTTACATGCATTTCAATGGGAATGAGTGTTTTCTGTATACCTCGCTTGTGCTTTCTTTCCACGTTTTTCCCAAATGGGGGTAGTCGGGGTCACCCCTCGCTCTTTCCCGACGCTCCGTCTCTGTAAAGAATCTAAATCTCCTAAATGTGGTTCTCAAGCCACCTTTAAATCTTCACTGTGCCTTAGTCTCTCGTGTCACTTCTTTTCTCCCCAGCTTGAATTCTTCAAGCGATCCCTCTACTACCGGATAATGCCAAAGCACCGCGGGGTGAAACTTCGCAAGGCCGATCGCTATCAGTTCAACGTGAGATTTCAGCCAGAGGAGCTACACCCAAAGTATTGGGTCACCAACTGGACGGAGACGCAACGTTTCTACTACTGACTGGCACACGGGCCAAAGAACACTGGACCCGGTCTGGAGGAACTTTGGATAAAAGAAAAAAAAAAAAAAATCCTGATTTTGTCAATTTCTCCGTGCAATATATGGAACATTCTTGCCTCAGAGATTGTAATTGTTTCGTATTCTTACTGACTGCAGTGTTGCAAATTGATTGCCGCTTGTTTTGATGTTCAGGATTTGGTGTGGTAGTTTTCTTCTTCTTTTTATTTCCCCTGATGACTTTTTTTTTCCATTGAAGCCGTGAATTTTCCATGATTTTAAACACAATAGTGCCTCGAGATACAAGCGACCTGAATGCCACAGCAGACAGAGCGGTGATACTAATGTATTGGATTCTCTCACTTTGATGGAGCCGCTTTTGAATCCCAAGGCCTTGACTTGATGATTATTTATTACCGTCTTGTGTGAACATTGCAGATCACTTTAGGATGATCTCACACAGGGAGTCACAACACTGGATTCCGCAAAGCTTCATGTTGTGAAGAACCAGACAATGTGTAGCTATGCTAAAATGTTTCATTGACTATTTGAATGAACTTATAGTGTACACTCACTGGGCACTTCTTATTTTAATACAAGGGAAATTATATGTTTGACTTGTTGATTAATTTTGCAAATTAACACCAAAAAAAAAATGATTGTGCTAATGTATTGGCCAGTGAGTGGACATCATTTGTTGTTTTATTTGTATGGGACTTTGGAATGCCGTCCAAGGCTTTTTGGGAAACTTTCAGCACCTGAAAGCAAGCTGGACTAAGAAGACATTGATTCAGTCGTCTCTGGTGGGACAAAATGTTGCCTTGCTGCTTTTGCTCATGTTACCTGAGAGCTGCCAGGTATTCTGCTGTGACACTGAGAACTGCAAACCTTACAGAGGCCCCTTTGACTCCTCAGGATGGATGGGGGAGGGAGGGAGGGGGGGGGGGGCTAAAAATGCTCTGATTTTTATACTGTGCAGTTTTAATGTAATTCAGTTCTGTCAAATGAATTCTCTGCAAATGTCATGACAAAGTACGTCCGTTTTTTTTTTTTAATTGTAGAAATAAGAAACATCCCAAAAAAAAAAAATGCTTACACATTACAAATATATCCTCCCTACATATTAACATATTACAAATAAATTACAAAATGTTATTTTGCATAGGCAAAAAAAATATAATTGGAGTGTACAGTAAATATACAAGACTGAACAAAACAAATACTTTCAAATCAAATGTGATCAGATGCACTGTACAGAAGAACAACACAGCGATATTCACATTTTGCCCTGTTGCTCTTTAGTCTTTTTGCTTGAGCTCTATTGTTGATAGCGACCTGCTGGACCTCTTTGACTTCCTGTATCTGTAGGCTAGGAAGATGGTGGCAACCAGCAGGACCAGACCCAGGACCAACAGGACCCACTGGGCCGCAACGGCAGATGCACTGTCTACCTTCATTCCTAGGAAGTCCACCTTGGGCTCATCGTCTGGATGTGCAAAGAACAATGAGTAAGCACGTTGTTGTTATTTCAATTGAACAGTTTTGACGGATCCGATACCAGCCAACCGATACTTCATGCGAAATGAAAATCTGACGAGAAGGCAAGGTAGTGTGCTGACTAAACCCAAACTGCGTGTGTGTGCGTGTTGTCCAAACAAACAACAGCTGCTGTTGTCTCTCCCTGGCGCTTTCGTTCACTCCCATCAATCTAATCTGGCCACATCTTTTCAACAGGATCTCATCAGGAAAACAAGCGGGAGAAAGATTGCGTTGTAAACTGCAACCCCAAATAGTCCGCCAGCAAATCTTTTTACTATTTCCTCTCGGAAGAAGATTAACTCGATGCGCTTCCCATATGTCGGACTTATTTCAATACTTACTCAAAGGCTTCCAGTCGTAATCGGGCCACCCTCGAATGTCCTTATTCTTGTTATTCTCTTGCTCCAGCCATTTAATGAGAGGTTCGAAATATTCCATGAGTGGCTTGGCGCTCATCTTGGGCTGGCCCGTGATCATGGTCATGGCCTCGGGCCAAGGTTTGCTGAAACCCAGCTTCATCACGTCTCTGCAGATAAGGCGTCATCATAACCACGTTGACTTTAAGACACGATTCACCTTTTGCAGTGTACACTCACGCTAAAAGCTTTCCAGCCTCCTTCGATTTGTAAATGTCACATGTGTGCAGGGGCCCCACGTGCTTGGCGGCGTTGCACAGGGCCTGGTGGAACTGAAACTGGATAATGAAGCTTACAAAGTACCTGTGGAGGAGGTGATCATATCATTGTCATAAACATGCTTATATGTTTGTCGATTAATCGGTGATGGATCAGAACAACGCTCACCTCACGTATGGAACGTTAGCAGGGATGTGGAACTTTGCACCTGCGTCAAAGTCATCCTCTGTGCGGGGGACGGGCGGACACAGGCCTTGGTACTTCATCCTGCGTTTCAAAAACAACCATTAATGTGCCTCAGCGGTTCTCAAACAGGGATTTTCTTACCTGAGGTTCCACCACTCTTTATTATACTCAGATGGCGGGATGCGACCATCAAACACCTTCCATCTCCACTGGTCCATCAAGTAGCCAAAAGGTAGGAAGGCGATTTTATCAAGCGCCATGTTCATCAGGAAGTTGATGTCACTCTCTGGAAAGTCAAAAGGAGGAGTTCTTTGTGTGTATCCACATATACATTTCAGTTTCTGCTAACTCACCGTGATTGTTCTCCACTTTGTCCAGGAGGCCGATGGTCTTCAGGTGTTTGGGTGTGGACACGGATAAGGCCAGAACATCGCCGATGGCCTCGTGGAAGCCAGGGTTGGCGCCCTCACGGAACGCCACGGGCTGATCCTTATACTGCAGGAAGTACTGGACGTGGCCCATCTCGTGGTGGACGGTGATCAAGTCGTCCATGGTCACGACGGTGCACTGTTTGATTCTGGGTTTCGTGACATACGTTCAGTCGCATCACATTTTCAAACATGGGTGGTTCTATTTTACCTGAAGTCTTTTCTGTTGTAGAAGTCCCATGCCGAAGCATGGCAGACCACTTGGCGTCCGTCGGTGGGCTTCTCCAGCATGGATTTGTCCCAGAACTCTTTTGGCATTGGCAGCAGCCCCAGAGAGGTGAAAAAGTTATCGGATTCCTGGAACATTCTTTTGGCATCCCAGCCCTTGGTGCAGGTCAAAAAAAAAAAATTACACTTCATAATATTTCTTCATTATACTTGACGTGTACCTTTGCCACCATGGCTGGCGTGGCGTCGACTTGCGTGGCGTGTGGATAAGGCATGACCAGATCCATGATGCCAGACCACGTCTGCGCCCACATATTACCTAAAGCGTCACAATTTCACCGTAAGAATTCACCTCCGCTCTGTCATGTTTATTCACCAAGCTGAATTCCTTCATTCCTAACTATGTGGAAGTGTCACACACAATCTCACGCTTGACGTTTCTTGAAAGAAAAGAAAATCCTTCCCAATTCCAAAGACATCTACAGCCAACTACGGAATATTTGTGGCCACACAAAAGAACCGTTTGACTGGAGTGGGAATTCCACAGCTTGTGGTTTTTCTGATTAAATGAAAGGAACTTCAAATATAAGTCCAGCTAGGTTACCTAGCAAGTGCGCAGGTATGGGTCCCTTCAGGTTGATGCGCTTCGGGCCGTACTTATTGTACAGACCCCTGCGAACATAGGCGTGGACGTTGAGATAGAGCGGCTCGAGTTCCTTCCAAAGGTTCTCCAGGTCCTGCTCAAAAGTGGGCGTTTCATACAGAGAGCGCCAGAAAGCGCCATTGTCGCTGTGACCTACAGAGAAGAATACGATTGTGTAATCGACTTTTATAATATGCTCATCTTCAGGTCTTACCGTTAAGTCTGGCAGCTTGGTTGGCCAGTTCGACGTACTGCTGGTAGTCCGAGCGAAGCACTTTGCCGGCCGCATCTCGCCAGCCTTTCCAGGCGAATAAGAGTTCATCGTAATCTCTGGACTCTGCCATGATCTTCTGAAGGTCTGAAAGATAACGTGTTCGCTCACTGTGGCGTCAACTGAGGAGTTTTGGTTCTTACCAGGATCCAGTGGGTGACATTGGCCGTTCTCTCTGCAGACCTCTGCCACGCTATATTTGGTCTCCATGTTTGACAGGAGGTTGTTGTACTAAAAGATCAACATTTGCTTAGTTGGAGCAGCAGCTTGACTCTCACAAATGTTTGTGAGACACAAAGAACCTCTTCAATTTGCGCTGACGGCAATGCGGCCCTCTCGATGTCGCTGAGTTTCTTAACGATGCGTTTGACGGCGTCGTTCTGGAAGTCTTCCGTGTCGAAGCGCCGCGCCAGTTGGCCGTATTTTAAAGTGTGGGCTGACATTTCCAGATTCTTCTGAAGCTGGTGGACAAAATTAGCTTATATTTAGCAGCGGTTCCATTCGGAGAGAGAGCCAAGGCCTCACCATGATCTGCTTGTTGGCTTCATTGATGTCCGTGTTATACGCCCACGAAGCTTCCGTGTACGCGTTCCATACCACTTCAGCTGTACTGTTATACTCATCCAGAAGATTCTTGGCATCAAGCTCATCTGTATTTTTATCTGCACGGACAAGAACAACAATCAAGGACATTTCTATGTCGTGTGGTTCCAGGACTTTTGGTTCTTACCAATATCTTCTGGGTAGCCCTCAGGAATGGGTGGAACCCAGTTGAAGTCAGGCCATCCCAGAACCTCGTCGACATTTTGTTTTTCCAACCACTTGATAATGGGGTCAAAGTATCTCATCAATGAACCTGCGTCCAGTTTGTTTGTACCCAAAGCCTCTTGGAGCACTTCAGGCCAAGGCTTGGAGGAACCGGCCTGAAGAACATTTCTAGAAAGATGTTTTGTTGAACAGCAGCAGCTCTCCTGAAATTAACCCACCTCGTGATATAACACTTACTTTAAAATGGCCCCCGCTTCTGCAGAGCGGTAGATGTCGCACGTGTGCAAGTCTCCCGTGTGTTTGGCTGCCTGGCACAGTTTTTCGTGGAATTGGAACTGCAGGATGAAGCTAACAAAATACCTGGAAGACCAATAACAAATTGCATTGCTTCCTTCAAGCACAGAGTGAATGCGGCGGATAACCCACAAATGCCATCTGAGTAAAATCAAAACAATCTTTTCAAGTTGGCAATGAAAATGCCTCATCTAGCACTTGTTGCTTTCTTTTGTGGTTAAGTAAGTGCAGCTGGTGTCCATGCAGAGAGTTTCCTGTTATTGTAAAGCTTTGGTATTGTCGAAAATCCCATTCCGATGAATGCGTTAAGATCACCGTGTACAATAAGACGTTTAATTCCCATTTTGCGTTATTTCCTTTTTGCCTTGCACATTTTTTTGTGTGTAGAAAGTAACGTCTCAAGGCGCACACACACACACACACACACACACACACACACACACACACACACACACACACACACACACACACACACACGCGTCTAATATTTTAAAAACACTTTTGTTTATTTTTGCAGTAGATAAAATAAGAGGCTACCTGATGTACGGCGTGTTTCCAGGTATGTGGTATTTTGCGCCGGCATCAAAATGCTCTTCGGTGCGCTTGGTGGGTGGGCAGATACCTTGATATTTTGTCCTTGAGAGAAGAAATAAAAAACAGATGGATCAAGGAACCAGTCATGGAAAGTTACTCAGTGTAAACATTTGTGCTCGCTTTGAAATGACACATGGTGAAAGAAAATGTTCATTTAAGCCTTTGTGGTACATTTGAATAGGAATAAGGTTCACCAACCTGAGGTACCACCATTCCGAGTTGTAACGCTCCGGAGGGGTGTTGCCCCCAAACACGCCCCATCTCCATTGGTCGATAAGGTAGCCAAAAGGAAGGAAGGCTATCTTCTCCAGTGCCATCTTCAACAGGTAGTTGGTGTCCGATTCTGAAGGAGCACAATGTGGAATTTGAGTTGAACATTTTTCCATTTCATGATCTGATTGTCGTCGTCTCTTATACCAACGTCAGACGTCACCGACTCCAGCAGTCCGATGGTCTTCAGGTGTTTGGGCGTGGAGACGGACAGAGAGAGAACGTCGCCGATGGCCTCGTGAAATCCGGGATTGGCCCCGCGACGGAACCCCACGGGTTGATCCTTGTACTGGAGGTAATACTGTACGTGGCCCATCTCATGGTGGACGGTGAAGAGCTGCTCCATGGTCACGGTGGTGCACTGCTTGATCCTGCACAAGTATTTCCCGCCACAATCTTTCTTTGCACCAAAGCTGTCTTTAAATCCTGATTACCTGAAGTCCTTGCGGTTGTAAAAGTCCCAAGCAGACGCGTGACACACCACCTCACGGCCATCGGGTTTCTCCAGCATGGACTCGTCCCAGAATTCTTGAGGCATCGGGGCTAAACCCAACGATGTGAAGAACTCCTCGGCCACACGAAACATTTTCGTAGCGTTGTAGCCCTGCCAAACACAAAAAAATGGCATCGATCTCAAAAGGACCGTTTTACTCTAAGGTGTTTGTCGCCCCTCCCTTACTTGTTTGACCATTTCTCCAGTCACGTCCAGGTTGGGTTTGTCAGGAAATGGTATCATCAAGCCGTAGATATTGTTCCAGGTCTGGGCCCACATGTTTCCTGAGGGCGAGGACGAAAACACACTCAAACAACAATCCATCCTTGTTATGGGATAGCATAGCGCTCTGGCCGGCTCCATAGGAAATGCCTGCTTGAAGCGTGTACGTCCACCGTGACCAGATAAGCTGGCGCTGGAGCGTGTTGACCCCCGCCCGCCTGCCCGCCCGCCTCCCAGATTGCCACTAGAGTGTTGTTGTACCCAGCAGATGAGCGGGAATCGGTCCTCGCAGGTTGATGTACTTGGCACCGTACTGCTTGTAGAGTTGTCGGCGCACAAAGGCGTGCAGGTGCTGATAGAGAGGTTCGATTGTTTTATACAAGCCCTCGATGACTTCCTGGAAGTTGTCCGTCTCGTACCAAGAGCGCCAGTCTTCCCCCGTGTCTTTAAATCCTACAAAAATAGAGATAGATTGTTTTATAATATCTTCTTGAACATTGTTGTATTTTGCTCACCATCAGCTCGTGAGGCTTTGTTCCTGAGCTGCACGAATTTGGGGTAGTGCTCCTTGAGGGGAACACCTGACACGTTATGCCAGCCCTCCCAAGCGTACAGAAGCTTCTTGTAGCTCCGCGAGGTGGCCATGATGTCCCTGAGATCTGCAAGGGACAACGTGCGATTAGCTTTGGACAAGGGAGGCCGAAGTTCTCCTTTCCCTCCAAAGTCAGGTATGAGGATGACAGACATGAGTGGTGAACAATTGTATGTATTTATTTGTTCACGATAAATAATACTCACTATATAAATAAAATAAAACAAAATTAAATGGGCTAAATAATTAAACACATACATACGTAAATTAATTTAAAAAATGCATATAAAAATACAAATGAAAATAAAAATAAAAGTAAAAAATTAAAATTAAAATAAATAAAATACATTAAATAAATACATAAATATAATCACATCTTAAATCACAATTTTGAGGGTTCAAATTCAAATTGGATTGGCCAATTGAAAAAAAAAATATATATATGAGAGTGCTTGGGAAACACTGAGCTATGTTGCAGACAAAACATCAGGCCATTGTTCCCAGTGCACCCCACAGTTCAACACACTGAGCGCGCTGTTGTTCCAGCGTTGTACTCAACATTCAAAACACTTCCTCTGTGAAGTAACTTTGCCCATCCTGTTACTCTTACAGGAACCGATAAGAAGACTTTCCCCTCCGCGAACCTCCCCTTTTACAATCGATTTTACTCACGGGGCTCCAGGCTCCAGCTGACGTTTGGCTGCGGATGCACTTTAGCCGTGGAATAAATACTGTCCATGGTGCTGAGAATTGTGTTGTACTGCGCACACAAACACACACAGGAAATCATCGGTCAATCCTTTTAACACTGGAGAATAACTCCAAATCATTGGAGACCAACCTTTCCTCTTTCTTCAGGAGACAAGTTGGCGGCTCCGAGAACCATGACTTTGCCCATCAGTTTCTTATCTTTGGGTTCAAGCGTGTTGAGCACCTCGCTGGTGAACACCTGCTTGGCCTTGATCCCCCAAGCCTCAGTGAAGGCCTGCTCCTCCAACGATGCGTTTACCTGAGCACACCGGGAAGGACACGTAAGAAATATGCAAGCGTGGCGCTATTTGCTGCCCGCTGCTTTTTTTGCATATTTTGGAAGTAAACAAGTTTTTGGAATTTGGGAGGGCTCAGGATAATTATTATTTTTTATTTATTATAAACATGGAATCAGTCAAATGTGGGGGGATTACTGAATTGCTTGTGCAAAATTACAACCCCCTCCTAAATTCTCACAAGATCATCACGCTGTACGTTCCCATGATGTATTTACTTTTTTTTTTTTTTTGGACCGATGAAGCATTTTGCTATGTTGCAATGCTGTTCAAGGTCAAGAGTGACTCAATCACAAATGGGAAAATATTTGCACACGCGTTGTGATTAGGCTGGACCGTGTTTCTGTCGCAAACGCGCTTATTTTTCCCAGCAAGAGGTAAAAGCGGCGAATGTGTAAACTAATTGGTTTCCATTATGAACATTTAACCAGCCAACTAACTTGCATTTAATTTTGCAAGATCATTTTCCATTTAAAATGATGGCTTTAAATGGCTTCCCATCCCACTTTCTGATCCGTTCTACTTTTGTTGTTCATCTTACAGCCTCAAGACACATTATGTTGGCGCGGCGCGGCGGGGTCTCGCATCTCCACTTGTTCTCCAAGCCTGGAGAATTCCTGTTGTGACAGCTGTACAAGCACGGACATCACAATAAAAGCCTCAGAAGAGAGAGTAAGCCCTTTTTTATTTTTTTAATAATCATTCGAAACTCTTTTAGTGTCTGTTTGGCTTCACTGGTGCGTGCCACTGCCCTTTTTTCCTCGGGCATCATGTGATGGCAACTCACTGCAGTCTACTGTTAATGTCATGACTTCCCTAAGAAAAACCACAACGACAAAAAAAAAAAATAAAAGATCTGTTTATATCTATAAAAGCTTGCACGTTGGCCGCTTATAATTTTTCCGACGATTAAATTCTGGAAATCAAGCAGTGCTCTGGAGTGTACACACCACATTGGCAGGAAACTATTCCAGGAGCGACCTTACCTGGAGTTGAGAGTTGTACGCTGTCAAGTTGGTGTTGTAGTTCCAGCTGGCCGACACGCTGTGGAAGAAAACCTCCTCCGCTGTACTGTTGTAGTTTTTGAGGAACTTGACTGCATCGGCCAGCGTGTTGGAATATTCCCCTGGCAGCCATCTGTCTGGCAGAGCGACACCATGCCGCACCACTTGCAGCACCAACACAACTGAACACACAAACTTGTCCATGTCTGCCTTCCAGCAGCAAGTGTAAATGAAAAAAAAAAACACCTTTGACTCAAGCACCTCTTGACTGGTCACCAAGCTCGGCGAGTGTCTTTTAAAGTCCAAGTGTGACCCAGCCCACACGCAGCCTCCACTTGAGTCCGAACGCAATCCCCACCCTTGAACGCAGCACCACTAACGCCTTCTCTCTCTCTTTCACTCTCTCTCTCTCACACAGGCTCAGAGAGAGGGGGGGGGGCTCTAGTCATGGTTAGTGGAAAGCAGAGGCTTGACGGGCTGAGGGAAATTAGAAAAGTGAGACGCACGCAAACCCTAAGAATTAAATTTCACACTCCTTCCCGATGAAGAGATCATCTATATATCCTGAAATTTGCACCAGTTAATATAATCTGCTATTCAAATGTGTGTGTAAAAAAGTGGATATTTAAAATTCAAGTGGATATTCAAATCCCACCCTTTAGTGTTATGAAAAAAAGACTTTGTTTCTAAATGTTGCTGAAAACTAAAAGGACCGTTGCACTGTGTAAATATTTTTATTTTCTCGTACTTATCGTCCACTGAAATACCATAAACACGTCATGAGAAGGGATACATGATAATAATGATCATTATTAGGGCTCATTAATGTTTAACATACACTCACGCACATCGATTAACACTTTTGATTTACACCACCCATGACAGCGCACGTGTCGGCCTGAATATTTCCCGGCCTTGACATGTAAATTAACTTTGCTCTTGTTCTACTGCGTCACAAATAATCACCAAAAAATGCCGCTTTGCTCAATAAAACCGAATGAACCGCTGTGCTTCAACAGAACCTTCAATCTCTGAGGCGGTCATTGGACGTTCATGGCCACATTGGGTTGAAAACACACTGGCTGATCTCAAAGTAGATCTTCCATCGTGCTGGATGTCCATAAATCTTTATCATGACAGTTTGACAATGATAGGCCATATCTGCACAGTCTTGCTGATGTCTATGGAAACACCCGAACATAAATGGCAACTTATTGACAGAGTGCATCCTACGCGACTGATAAACCGATGGCTGGTTTATAGCTAGGAAGTACGAGTGTCCGCATGTGCGCTGCCAACGGGGTTTAAGTTTGCCAACAGAGCAGCAGGTGGGAAGTCATAAAGTGTTTACTGCTGTTTTGTATTCCGAGTGTGAGCATGTGACTCAGTCTGCGTGGCTTCTGCAAGTGATTTTTTTGCAGTCTTCCAATCCCCAAATAATTGAATGTGGCTCCCCCTGTAATGGAATTCTGTGAGGTGTGAAAGGAGTGTGATGGCCTAGAGAAGCCAATCTCGGGTGTACGTTGCGCACTGCTAGCCATGATGTGTGTGTGTGTGAGCTCGCTTGTCATCAGGTGTCCACCATAATTCATTTTGGTGCCCCCCCCACCTTGTGTCAGACTGATTTTCATCTGAGGTTGCCATTGGACAATTTAGACATTTAAGATTTGATTTACGTAATGTATGTTGCGCAGAACAATTAAATGCTCTTAAATAATAATCTCACTATAATTGTTTTAATTATTATTTGAATGTGTATAGTATTACTCTACATGAATTGTTTGCAATTTATTGTGGCCATTCAACTATCCTTCTCTGTTGTAATGCATTTTAAGGGGTCTTAAAGGGCAATAAAGAAGACAAACCTGTGTGTTGCAATTTGTTAGACTGAAG
The DNA here is from genome assembly GCF_901709675.1 of Syngnathus acus. NCBI lineage: Eukaryota > Metazoa > Chordata > Actinopteri > Syngnathiformes > Syngnathidae > Syngnathus > Syngnathus acus. The sequence continues at coordinate 3,951,910 of NC_051103.1, read as the reverse complement.
GGGGCAGGAAATTGTCAACATGAAGTGAACTTTTCTTCCTTCTCTCCTCTGGGCAGACTGACCTCAAGCACCTTGAGAACACTGGCGGAACTGCAGGTGACCGACATTGGGACTGTGACAGGTTAGAGGTGAGTTTGTTCTCCAAACTATGAGCCACACGTGGCTCAGTATCAGGATGGATGACGAGATGGATGGATGTTTCAAAACGGTCGCAGCAGCGTGCCGTGCTGACTTGTGTGTACGTCACCCCGTCTGAATACAGTTAATCAGTGAGGGAGGAGACCCAGCGATAGGATATCTTGACTTGATAGTGCTGTGTCATGATGCATTTGTGTTCAAATTGCATGTAAGATGCATTCATTCTTCAAGACGTCAGCCGGTCGCAGCCAGCGTAATGCTCGAGTTTCGCGTTAATATTTTCCACAAATGCGGCTTTTGCGTTGAGCTGTTTTGTGTGTGAAATGGTGATTGATGGTTAGCAGATTCCGTTGGCGTATTTGCGGTCCTGACACAACTAACATCATGTCTGAAGTCATAGAGCGTGACTAATGTATACACTGGAACGAGAGGAGAACTTGAAACATTTGAAAGGAAACAGCGTCTGCTCGGGTGAAAGGTTAACTTTGACAATGCTGATTTCTGAGAGAAGGCCCAAGATTAGATTAGATTAGAGTAGATTAGATGAGGGTGAAGACCACCAAAAAAAACCACCAAGAGCTGGGACTTGAAAAAGTTTTTACTATTTTGTTTGATCATTAACCTCAAACTGAGTAGATCAGAGGTTGATTTGGTTAAAGTTTAAAGATAAAACTTGCCCTACTGTCAAAACCCAACACGCTAACAATGTTTGCTGAGCATGTTTACGATAAACATCTGGCAATAATTTCCAATAATGGAAACATCTAGTTTGAGTGTTAAGTAAACTCACTCATAGTAATTCATCGTTAGTCAGAAGCTCTTCAGAATAATTATTACAAGAAATATAATATGTAAAATAAATCATTAATCATAAATCAAAATATATAAATAATGAAAAATCATCAGGACTTGATTTTTTTTTTTTATCCATAGACTATCATACCTCAAGTCATACGCCTGTTGTTTTAGCTTATACTGCCCTCTAGCGGACAAACATTGTCAATTAAGACAGTGCACTTTTTGTTCAGTTGCACCTTGTCCAAACACTCGCACTTGCACTTTTGCGCCCCTCAATTGTGCTTTTGCGTTGGAGGTGCAAGTGTGCGTAAGGTGTACAAATTATGCGAAGTGCATCTTTGTCGGCCTTTTATGGAGTTTATTACCCACAATTCTTTGCGCATTTGACTGTAATTGGCGACGTTAATTAAAATTCTTGTTTCTGTGCCGAAAACAATGTCTTTTCATTTGTGAATATCGAACACATTCATGTTAATACATTTACGATATAATGAAATTGTCAACTTTTACTTATGTATTTTGAATCCACCTAGATTTTTTTTGTCCCAATGTAGTTGCCGTCCAGGAGATATAATCTGCGCGTGCGCAATATCTGGCGCAGGTGCCACAAATTTTTGCATTAGTCCAAACTTTTGATTGTAAAGTAAGCTGTCATAAAAATACTGAAGTAAATACAAATACCGAACTTAAGTACGAAGTATTTGTAATTTATATTCCAGACAACTTCAGTGTCAGTGAACGCATCAGCCAAAACGAGCTTGCGCTATGACGTCATACAACTAAGGTACAGAAGGCGACTCTGAATTAAACCAATAGATAAGCAAATAACGTTACGTCATCGGCTGTACTCAAGTTCCCTGCATTTAACCAACTTCAGTCAATTGGGTCCGTTGCTGAGTATATGTCCATCTTCCTTAGTTTGACATAAAGGCGTACGCGTGAAAATAGTTGGTCTTCCAGTCAAAGCTCAACATCTCAGGCGAATAAAAGGCGGACGGTAATGTGAGTACAAATTACTCTCGGCCATTTCACCAATAGTTCAATTTTCCGATCGAGATTTTGGAAGTTCAAAAAAAAAAATTCCGAATCGAACTTTAACGCAGCACAAGTGCCACTTCTATAGGATAAAATTCAAGTTACACACGAGTTACAAGTTGACAATTGAGTAATCATGACTGCATGATTTATGATGCTATATGCTGCTGACTGTGCGAGAGCGAGCGAGCGAGAGAGAGAGATCGAGAAAGAGAGAATGCATGTGTGTATGCATGTTTGTGCAGAAGGAGAATTATATTCACGAAGCATGGAAACTGGGCCAGACTGGGATCTTGTCCATGATCAGCAGAAGTGAAAGGAAAAGGGTCAGTTTGAACCGTTTGGTGGATCCTTAAATGTAAACTACATTTCTTCAGACTTTGGCCAATTGAAACATTTTTAATACAAATGTTTCCTTTCACACGTGAGTAAAATAAAATGCGATTTAACGTTCTTTTTGAAATCAGCAAAAGAATATTCCCAGTAACAATATCAGATTTGATTACATTGAAACATAGACACTTAACTGTCGGTTTCCTCAATGACACCTGCAAATGTTGCTAGGAAACACCAGAAAACAAATGCAATATTTGTTCAGGTGAATCAGGCACACAGTAACTAAAGCAAGTATTCCTGACTACTTTGAGGAAACATCAACTTGACACCGGTAAGAAACTGATTTCAACCATGTTCTTATCGGTTAAAAGAAAAATGACATACTCTGAGTTTACGTTCCTAACAAATAATTGTGTAGTGTCAAATCAAGTCTTCAAATAAATATGCATTTACAGAAGCATGCCGAAGAAGAAGAAGAAAAAAATCATTCCACTGAGCAAGGTCTTCAGCATCGAAATGGCCATGGATTGCATTAAGCTGTTGGGGGATGGCAAACAGCGCCTCAATCTCAGCTTCAAAGAGTTTGACGCAGTCCCAGAAAGCATCCAGAAACTGTGGCGAGTCGAGGAACTGATCCTGGGCAGAAACCTCATCGTTGAGCTGCCTGACTTTCTTCGTGACTTCACCAAAATCCAGGTTTTGGACCTGCACAGCAACTATGTGAGTACAACATGGCCGTATGGAGCTGTTATTATTGCCGGGCTCTATGTGACAACTTTTCTGTTTTTGGCCTCAGCTGGAGAAAATCCCCCCAACCATCGGGCTCCTAAAGAGCCTGGTGGTTTTGAATTTGTGCAACAACCGTCTAAAACAAGTCCCCAAGGAGCTGGGCTTGCTGCAGAACCTCGAGAAGCTCTACTTGGGTCTCAACAAGCTTCAAATACTCCCCAAAGCCATGGGGGAATTGCATGAGCTCGTCTACATCGGCCTCTCTGACAACAGATTTTCCGTTGTGCCCACGTGCTTGGCAAACCTCCCAAAGTTGGAAAAAATCAACCTGGACAGAAATCCCTTTCCTCCGCCCCCAGACTTGAAGAAAATGGCTCTCCCGAAAACATTTTTCATGGTTAATGCGTACAATCTATGTGAGGTCTGCCTTAAGAATTGCAGAGCAGACAGAAAGAAGCTGCTGAACGCAGGACAAGTTAAGGCTACTGAGGACGTGCCACGAGTGGAGACCGTTACCTAAATCTATTTGGACACTGTTTTGGGAATTAATACCAGTAGCCAAATTTCCCTGACCCCTGATAAACCCTCAAGCAGCAGAAAATCGATTTGTGTCCACTAGAGGGCTGCAAAGACTTCTGGTCATAAAGATAGTCACTCAGTAAAATTCCAAGGAAATTTAAATGATTTTTTTATTCTAGGTAACAATATAAATGTATAAATCCATTTGCAATTTGAATAATTAAATGGGTGGTAAAAGCAGTGACTAATCTGTTGATTGCTTTAACACTTGTTTGTTCACCACATTATTTCCAGGAGATAATCAATTCTTCCCTTCGCGCCGATTTCTGGTGACTGACTCGCCAGCGGTCGATAAGACTTGAAAAAAGTGCAAATAACCTCGCAGTCCACTGACTTGTCTTTTTTTTTTTTTAACCACATGGCTGAGCTGAGAAGTGCTGAGTGGACAGAAATAAGATCTCAACAGATAAATTCATTAGGATTCTGGTATCGACTTAGCCGAGCTGCGGGTGTGACTTTAGTGTAATCCACATCCAATTTGATGTACTTGAAATTCCGAATTCATAATGAAAATAATCCAATCCTTCAGCTCTTTGAATACAAATCACAGATAAATCAAGACCTTGGTTGACCCTGTGGCCTTTTTTTTGACAATCGAATGCTCACTACACAATGCTCCCGGATGCATGCACTCTGCCGGCACTATTGAAAATCAATTCCCAGCAATGCACACACAAATAGATGGACTTTCTTTGTGTGACTCCTTGCTTCCCTACTCAGCTATTCCATTAGTTTGCTCTCCATCCCGCTTCTCTTTCTCTGTGTATGTCACTCGGGCAGGCAGAATGAATAATATTGCCTCGACAGCCAAGCTCGTGGCCACAAATAGAATTAATTTGAATTACCGGGCTTTGGTTCCCATATCGGCTGAGAGGTCGATTGGACTGTAGGAAATGAGACTGGAAAGGCCAAAGTGAATGCGGCACTATCTTCCAAGTTGGATTTGTCATTTGCTGGTATGTCTCAACAAACGAGTCACTTGCATTATCGAAGGGAGATCATATGATAAGACACATTAGCAAGCTGTTTCTTGCGCATTAAGAAGACACGTAGCTGTTGGCAATTTTTCACCATTAATGTTACTCCTTGTTTGTAAATACTGTAGTGTGTATAATTTGTTTTTAACAATCCTGGTAGCAGGAAATAACTGCTTGATCCAGGGCGGCCTTTCAGGTTTAAATTGTAACTTATCTTTCCAACCATTTTTAATTTTTCATTGTTAATTCATTTTATAAAGACACTATAAATTGCAATAATACGCAAAAAAATAGGTTCTGTTGGATCAATTTAAAAAATATATATAATCGTAGGTCTCGTAATGACTAATGTTACATGGGTTGTGCATACAAGCTGGTTCAATGAACTTTGGCACTATAGGGAAGATTAATTTATTTGAGCTTGCAACTCTGCTAAAGTTTGAAATACTCATGCTTCAAATTTAGGTGATTGCGTTCTACTAGTTCACCACTAGGTGGCAGAAAATCTAATAAAACACACTAATAAAATGGGAAACGTTATATTTTGAAATGGGGTTCACAGTCCATGAACCAAGCTCCCATTTCATCATTTTTAAATTTGCGTGCTTTCACCAACCTCATCATACGAAAGAAAATGTAAATATTTCTGAGCTTAATTCCAAAGAAACCATCCCATTGCCAATACAGTTAGTTACATCATCCAACCGCTGCATGTGAACACCCTGAAGGAATAAAAATGAACAGAATAAATTCAATTCATGCAATTTCAGAATGAAATTCAATGAATATTTGAAAGAAAAGATAAATAGCAGGTTGCTGCCATTTTGTCACAGTCTGCTTATCCTGTCAGCTCTCTTCATTGCATTAGTGGATGAAGTCATGGCCATGTGCTAATTGTCGCTGACAGAGGAGCGAGATGGCAGCTAAAAGGGGTTAAAGAGCAACACCTGTCTACTTTGTGCCCCTTTAGTCTGTCCAACGACTCTCTTAGAAAGACATCATATGACTTTCTTTGTCCTAATGGCGACGTGAGGGGGAGATGGTGACTCGGGCGTGTATTGTTTGTTCCGCCATTTTAAATTGCATTGGTAGGGTGACACTCAACATTTTGTATTTCAATTGAAGGAATACGATTGAAATATAGCAGACACAGCAAAACAGCCCACTGCAGCCGGTCGTGCCCGATCAATAAATAACGCTAAGTCAACAGTCACACCTTTAATGGTCCAGACACCCCCGCCCCATCTCCACTGGCTTGTTTTAACACCGTCCCGCCCTGCTATGATGAAATTTTAATCATCCTCCGCGTCAATATTTCAGAAGGTTCTCTCAAGCCCAGTGATGTTATTTGCCTTTAATGGCGACGTGATAATGGACCAGGTTCTAGCTGTGTTGTGGTTGGACAGCTGTTGCTGAAGATCACCTTGAGCTTTGGCAGTTGGGGAGTAAGCAGTTGTCGGAGGGGATGGAGTGGTCTGGGGGAAGAAAAAAAAAAAAGATGTAAATGCCACACTATCAGCACATTTTTTGGTGTGGTCTTTTTTTTTTGTTCCAAAATGTTTCCACTCGGGACAAAAACAACATTGGGTTGGGTGGTAGAATGACAATTTTCAGTGCCACACCCTGGATGGAGCGGCCACGGCACTTTCAAAACACCACAGCTTTTTATTGACCTTTTTTTTTTTTTTTCTCACTTTTTACTATTTCGGGCCATGTGACCTCTTATCTCGCTTTGGATCTCATTTGATTTGCATTTGAGCTACGCGTGTCTTAGCAAAGTGCTGCTTCATTTCAGATGCTTGTTTGCTTTTGTGTGTAAGTGCATGTCTGTCAAAAAAGGGCACACGTTAAAAAACACAGCCCTCCACCCTTCTCCATGTCTCCTTCCCTCTTTGCTCTGTAATAAGAGCAGCTGTGGTCGCTCTGATTCAATTGCAGTGCAGGACTTATGGCTATTATCCAGTGTGGACTGGAGCAGGAGGGAGACTGGCTTCTGCTGTGGCACAGCTGCGCCTACAACAACATCACTGAACCGACTTTAGAGTCGTAAATTTAGGAATCCCACGAGCAAGAAAAAGAAAACCCACAAAATGTTTAAAATGTGGCTGAAGGGAGTCTCGTGGGAATAAAATTGTTTTTTTCACCTTATGTTATAAATTTGTATTATTTCGATAGGGCAGCACAGTGGATGAGTGGTTTGCCTCACAGTTTTGAGATTCAAAGCTCAGGTTTTGTAGCTCACTCACACATTCCAGGTTGTGTATGTGAGGTGAATTAAAACCTCTAAAAAAACAACACTGTTTAAAAAAAAAAGAACTTCAGCCTCAGTTATAAGAGGGTGTGCACACTTCTGCAAGCACATTACTTCAATGATTGAAGGTGGGGGGAAAAAAGGCATTTGAATAGGGGTGTGTAGACTTTTCATATCCACCAAATAATTGTAACCAAAATGTTTTGCAAAAAAATTTGTTTTGCAAAATCACGCCAACAAAGCGTTTCGTTGTCATGTGTTAAATCCAGACAGCAGCTCTAGGGGACAGGATGTTGTCAGATCCATTTGGAAGCATATTTGTTTTTTTTTAGCCGTGCCATCGGAATGCCTGGAGCAAGTAATTACCGACCCACCGTAGCATCTGGGAATTCCGCATGTTTGACTTTGAGTCGCGAGGCAATGACACTCGAGGAAAACCAGAAGCGGCCAGGATGGTGTATTTTAGGAACGTGGTTAAATACAGTAGAAGGGAATTTCAGCAAGACCAAATGGATTTCTTAGAATAGCAGTAGAAAATGATAGAGGAGGAGGAAGAAATGAGGCGGGGGGAGGAGGGAGGTGATTAAAAAGGGAGACAAGCTCAGAAAGTCTTAATTAGGTGGAGGCGGTAGCGGCACCTGCCACATGACCCAACCCCCTTACTCAATTCCCTTTCACTTTGAAATAATCCAAACTTGCCAAAGATGCCACTTTAGACCTAAAATGAGCATTCAATTTGATCAGGTATATATTGTTGTAGTCCAACCACCCTCAGGCGGATGCACCGTTATGAATAATGCAGTAGGGAGGGGTCGAGGCCACTGGGCGATGGGAAAAAAAAAAAAAAACGACGTAGTCCCTCCCTCTTTTCTTGTCGCGCTCCCCTCCCCTGTGTTCCCAACCCCCAGCTGGCGGCCGCACTGCAGAAGGTCAGAGAGAAGAGAGGAAGAGGAGGCTGAGGGAGAGGACGAGCAGGGGCGGGGTGCTTGGATGTACACGAACATGCCGAGGGGAGAGCGCGCCGACAAGCCATGACAACCATGCTGAGTCCCAAGATCAGACAGACCCGGAGAGGTAGGACGCTTTGGACGTTTACATCTTCAACTTTCAAGTATTATTTGATTGGGACTGACATGTAGTTTCATATCATTTTATTTTTTCCCCATCATTCAAATTCTGATATATGTTTCACAATGAAAACGTCCAATTTAAACAACTGCCTGTGTAAAATCTGCGTGGAGTCTATTGCATCTCGAGTTTCATCCCCGCTATGAGCCTCCTGTCAGCTGGTGCCGCCGCGCGTGCGTGCGTGTGTAGCGTGTGATGTGTGCGCACTCGTAAAAAGGATGCGTTAATAAACCCATGTGTGCAGATGCGTCCCAGTCCGCGTGTCTTTCCTTCCATCCTTACTCGTAATTATTCATCTGGATGTGATTAAGATGTAATGAATAGCTCCCGATAATCGGAGTGGGATGCGGAAATCCTCTCCTGGAGCGGCGTGAAATTTGCTCTTAAAGAGGCTTCAATCTATATTTGCATAAGTTATCACACAATAGGCATCGGTCATGTGTGTTTTATGAATTGCCGTATTAGCTGCTTAATTATGATTGTTAGATCCGTGTCACGTTTTGCACTTTAGTAGCTGTGGAAAAAAAAAATCGAATTTGTTTCAAGATTAAAGCGAAACTCCTCTGCTATTCACAATTTGGTTTGCATTCAGATGATTGTTAATGTAAAAATAATGATTTTTTTTCACCCCAGATTCTGTCAGTTTTAATTGCCTGCATATAAGCCGCTTGCCTCGCCTACTGCCATCTATGTGATGCTCGTTGCCATGGTTTTACGATCAAAGTCGTGCGACTTGGCAATTCGCTGACATTCTGCAGATGCGCCAACTGGCGTATTATATGTACACGTGAAGAGAAATACACATCCTGCTGCATCAGTTCCACATATATGATTGTCAATCGCCATACCCCCGACCGCAGTGTGTCGATTCAAACCCCTTGAACACACACACACATACACAAACCAGCCGGGTAATTTATCAACAGTGGTAGGCTAACTGCAAGTTCCGCGCGGATGCACCTGTAACTCCGTCCGCCATAAATCACCACCCAACGACTAGATTAATGGAATTAAATTCCTCCAGCATCCCTGTGGGTGTGAGATAAAGTGCTTGATGATACATGTCAGACATAGAAAATATGTTTTTTTTTTTCCCCCCATCCGCCACGTAACATGCTAACAAAAACAGATGAGCAAACAGATCCAAAATTCAGGCATCGATGTCAACATTAAGATCCGGTACATGGATTGGTAATCTATGATTGATCCATTTTGAGCTGTTCAAATCCATTTTTGGACGTGTGCCGCCTGCTGGAGTGGTTGGCTTGCTTGATTTACTTATGCTTGAAAGGACCCATGAGGATAGTATGCATAAAATCTAAGAGACATGCAGGTACAGTAGTTGGGGGATAATAGTTTGTTGCTAGGGTGGTACCCTCAAGGGTACACTTTTTACACCCTTTGACATTTACAACTTGAGAGCATGCCCGTGTGCCTGGAAAAGGTATAAATATTACATTTGAGTCCAATAATTATCCTTATATGGATGCATTAGTGTATTGTAGGTTTTACATTAAGGTGCATAAATGGACTCCGCCCAGGAAGAAATTATGCTAAGCCTTTTGATGTTTTTCCCTTCCTCCAATGTAATTCATGACAAATGCTAATCGTGCTCTCCGTTCCAAGAAATTGCAGTGGTTATGCATAAAGCACGCTTTGACACCAAAGCTGAAGTGGCCCCAGTACAGCTCCAACTAGCCAAGGGAAGGTCTGAATCACCCTGGGCACGAGGTTCAAATCGGAGTTTTGGCACTTTGAGACCCACACAGGCAAAAAAAAAGAAACTGTGACTCAGGCGTGAATCACAGACAAGCTTGTGTGTTCCACTCACACACAGCTGACGTGTTAAAACTGTGGAATGCTTTAAAGTGAATACTAGCAAATCGAAAAAAGATGAAAATATATGGTGTTAGGGATTAATCCATAGATTGTTTAGAAATTACAAATTATATTGAAGATGGTTATTTTGTCATTATATTTCATATAGTTGCCCTTAAAGCTATATGCGGACATTCATACGGTTTTAATGAGGTGCTGACAAACAATTAACACGATCATCTAATATGACGCCAGCTGCCATTCAGACCACAGGAGTCGATTCTAGCTCATACTGTCATGTAACAGCAACATTTGAAAAACGGCTCGATGAAATAATGCATATAGTAGACGTAATATGGTGTCTCGTTTTAAATTTGTTCCGTATGAGAATGAATGTGTCCGCATCCTCTCAGTAATAACAGAGCAATTAGTGATTTAGTTAAAAGCAGCGCTGCAGGAGAGATAAGAACTAGACCGCGTCTAAGGAAGACTAATGGAGGGATAAGCGTCATTAAGGTGAAATATGACTTCACATAATCGATTGCAACATTATGGTGTTTAGGAAAAAGGAGGAATATATATATATACCTTTATAACTGTGTATTATCTTTGTCAAGGCAGCTGTTGTATTAGATTTAGCGATTTCTAACTGGGTGTCCGATGATGTGCGACAGTTCAAATGAATCAAACACTTCCCACCTTGAAGAAAAGGTCAAAGAGCCACTAACTGATTTTCAAGCTGTAAAGATTATGATTGGGAGCAATATATATATTTTAACCAAGAGAGGTAGTACCGATAAAACATTATCCTAGTTGCTATCTATGTGTGTGGCTGGAGGAAATGAAATGGAGACAATGGAAAAGGATTGATTTTCTTTCCCCATTTCTCCATCCTCGTATTCCTTCAGCAACGTTGATCATATCTTGCGCGTACACAAGAAGGGGAGCTCGTCTGCGCAGTTGAGTTGGATAAATTATTCATGATCATTAAATTGCACTGCCTTGTTTGCATACCCTGCCACCAGTTCATACCTGTGTATAATGAATCCATACGGTTGACAGTGAAATATGGTTGTAACTTGAACAGTATATTAAAAGCGCTATAGTTGGTTCTAAATAAGGACATTGTGTGATCTCAGTCTGATGTCGCACTGGGACATGGCGGTACCGCCAGTCCCTTTGCTTTGAAAGTGCCCTGGGCTGAGCTCAGGTTTCACACATTTGTTGAGAATGATTCAGCCTGTCAGTCCCATGTGGTCTTATTATCTGAAGCCCAAGCCGTTTGCCTCGCTTTTGGCTCGTGGCGAGACAATAGGTCTCGCCCAAGGACCTTGCAAATGGAAGGCAGGTGAAGAGGTTAGGGGGGGAGTACAATCTATGTCACCGCAGGCTACAGGAGTGTGTGCCGTTATGTGTCTCGACATTATTTGTGTTCCTATTCATATTTGCCTCTGTATCTCATCTTGAGGTGTTCGAGCCCGGGGGGGCAGGAGGTTGTGTGTGCCTGAATGACGAGCAGCATGCGCAAGGAAAGATAACACTGGAGAGAGAAAATGAAAAAGAAAAAAATGGCATACAGCCAAGATGGTTAATGGAGTAGTCTAATCTTTGTCAACTCAGTGATTGACTCGTTTGTATTCAATGCTGGGAAGTAATGTACTGTGCTTTGTTTGACTATTTACGTTTCACTGTTATATCTTAAAAGAAAAAAATAAATAGACGTATGCGTGTGTATGTGCAGCCAGGTCCAAGAGCATGGTGATGGGCGAGGTGACGCGAGGCTCTTGCCAGCCGGCCTCACCCAGCCTCCACGAGGGGGCGCTAAAAGCCGGCTGGTTGAAGAAGCAGCGAAGCATCATGAAAAACTGGCAACTGCGTTGGTTCGTGCTGCGCTCAGAACAACTCGACTTCTACAAAGATGAAGAAGAAACCAAACCACAGGTAATTATAAAGCTAGACGCATGCTGAAGCTATTATTCTAACTTATTTATGACAAAATTGGTTGTTTGCGGAATGGGCTGCAGTCACGTCATTTAAGTAGAGCCATCCAGTATTGTGTTGGATGTTTGTGTACATTGCCAATAAATAACTGCACAGATTTTATCATCCCACCACAAATATTAATTTATATAGATTAACATCTTTTTTCAGGGGGAATTTTGACATTTCGCTTTTCAATTAATACGCTTCCTGAAAGTGAAAATGATGTCTTTTAACTTAGACACACAACTGTGAAGTGAGTGATTAAAAAATGGCCAAGTACATAAAATAAAGCTTCAAAATTATTAAAAAAAAGAAAAAAAAGAAGCAAGCCATTCTCTCCACTCTCAAGCATGTACATTGAATGTGCTAAAACCGGTCCACACTGGCTGCAATAAAATCTCCCCACACTCAGGGCCAACAACGAGACGCTCTAAAGTAGCCACACCACATAACTAGCTATCCCATTGTAGTGGAAAAGCTAAAAGCTATGTATGAGACGGACATTTCCGGTCCAAGTGCTTCTCGTACACATGGCATAACACTTCCATTAGTGCAATCAGCCTAAAAATATTTGCAAGGAAGATGGTTCATTGATTCGATTACTTTCTCAGTTTAAGACACTTTTTTGTGGCTGTGTGCTGACTCATCGTTTCCCTCTTTAATAACCACTTAGAAGTAATGGAGTGGGCGTGTCACTGGACTGGCCTTGCTTGTGGGGTGGGATAGGGGGGGGGTAGGTTGTTTAGCGGTTTACAATGTTCTAGGCAGGGGAGGATGTAATCCGACAACAGAAAGACAGCGAGGCCATCGTCCTCACATTTAAAACAATCATCATCTCAGAGTATTCCTGACTGAAACCTTGACACTTGTATTGATTTTTTTTTTTTTTCTAGCCTTCACTCCGGATGACTGCCGTTTATTTAATGTAGGCCATCTGCCATCACTGTCTTTTCCCCACACGCCCACAGAACACACATAGGATGACGTCTCGGTCTCATTGCAGTATCTATTCTATGGGGACCAAATGACCGAAAAGGGTCTTTAGTCATCACAGCTTGCCGATACTCATCCGAGCTGTATTGATTTGCAAACCTTCGTGCATTGGAAGACAAGGCTGAAATGGGCATACGTGCATATACTCAAGGAAATGAAATCTCACACAATCCTGGGTGTGTGAGAACGTGTCACCCCGCCTTAGTTCTCTCTCTAATCTTCTAATCGATGGGATATTTGAAACTGGGAGTGGCGCTCTGTGGGAGGAGGGGGAGAAGTTGCCTTATTGCTACAATAGAAGTCCACCCGCTTCCAAAGACGACAGAAAATAATGACAGAAAAAAGGCAATCGATCGCATGCTGAAAGCACACTGACAATCAATAAAGGGACTTTTTTTAGTTATTGGACAAAAAAATGAATGGCTTCTGGTTACATTTTTAGAGCACTTTAAAATCCAAATGGTTGCATCCAAACTGATGATGGGCATTTATAGGCAAACCGGATTAAGATGGGCGTGTCAACAATAGCTAGTTGGAATTTTGCCTCCTGTGTCATGGTAACCGAGCTCTGTCGGGGTTTTATTAAAAGCCGAAGCTTATACAAATTTGAAACATGTGCCAAGGCAGGTTTCGGGCAAATCTGGATAGTTTAGTTTCAGCACGAACTAGATAATATTCAAGCAATTGACTGTGTAACAAGCACAAAATGATACTTTAATACTAGCATGATACCAACCGACTCTACTGTTCTCTGCATGATTTGTGTTCTCAGGTTACGTGTTGCCCTTTGTAAATCTTTCATCCCTTGCTGCCTGTGTTGTTGAGCGCATAGCACCCCAGGGACCCCCCCCCCCCCTCCCCGAACCTTCAATCCCTTGGTTCCTATGCTTTTCCCTGCGCTCCAACCAGCCACGGCTCTTCCAATTGTTGCCATGGCTACCAATGTTGGCGAGGACCCGGCCCACAGGCTGAGGCGATTTGGCGGAGTCGGCAGGCTGTTTGATGAAGGATGCCAGTCAGCAGATTAACAGGGCCGATGCCTCAGATGCTGGCTGGCATGGCTTCACAGCTAGTTTTAGTTGTCGTAGCTAAATGGCTATTCATCTCAATAATGCATTCTGATCATCTGTGTGGGCCCAAGTTCAATTCATGACAAGGGGGATACGAAAACTGAACGATTTCTTGAAGCGCCACTTTTTTGGAACATATAATTAAAAACGATCTCATCGCTGAAGATTTACATATTACACTTTGTGCTTTTTTTTCTCCGAAGCTCAGTGTTGTATTTGTGTATTTCAGGGATGCATACCTCTGCAGGGATGCCAGGTGAACGAACTCACAGCCAACCCAGACGAACCGGGAAGACATCTTTTTGAGATTGTGCCGGGTAAGACTTCATGCTGTGAATAACAAGGAGGCAGATTTCAGGTTGTGTGTTATTGTAATTTTCTAATCTCACTCTTGGTGACACAATGTTTTGCGAGCATTAATAATAATTCATTTAATTACTACACACAAGCACATTACTCTCCAAACATCTCTAATATTAAATAAATAGAAAAAATAAATAAATGGGATCTGTCCGATACATTCTTGGTCCCTGTGCCAGACTGTCCTCGGAGGAGTGTTTGCTTAGGGACCTCTCCTTGTGTTTAGAGTGGACGAGCAACTTGTGAGTGTCTTGTGTGTTTTGTTTATGGCCGGTCAACATTGCAGAAGGGTGTGAACTCCAATGATCCTCTCACCATAGGCACACTGGAAAGTAATGAGGCGGAAGGAGACTGATGCAAGTGTGTAAATCTGGAGTCTCACCTGGAACATTTATATTGTCTGTTTATATGTGCTATTTCATTTGTCTATCTATTTGCACCTTTCCAAGGTCACTGTCATTGTCAGATTAGCCAAAGTGACTTTACATGAACTCACGGTCGTCCTTGTCCACAAACAGCAGCGGATAACTTAATAGTTTTCAAAACATTGTCCGAGGAAAAAATCCTGGGGCCATTTCAGGAAACAATTTTTTTTCCCAGTTTGTGCGCTGTAGCTGCAACAATCCGTGGAGCCAAACAAAGCCGATTCCTTAGTCACGCGCCTAATTTGGAACTGAGGTTATTTGTATCAAAGCATGGAGGCATACGGGAAGCTGGGGAATTACTGGAATTTTTTTATGATTTAATAACAGCTGACTCAGGGCGGAAAGTACTGCTGTGATAGGGTGACTGACTGCTTAAGCGGCACACTCGGGTCTTCTGACTGACTATGGGTCTTAGAAAACGCCATTACGGATTCTTCGACCAATGATATTTGTATCATGCCAAGGTGGTAATGCTGATTGTTTGCAAGCACAGAAATTGTTTGCCATTATCTTTTTTTTGTTTTAGTGTGTGCACAAGTTTATTTGGCAAAGTTTGGAGGACAACCCACCTTCCAGCACACACAGACCAAAAGAGAAAGAGAGAGAGAGAGAGAGAGAGAGAGAGAGGGACTCGTCACACTCCTCCTCAGGGATTTACTTCTCCCCAGGGGGGCTAAGGGAAAGGACCTGCAGCCCACACTGCTCAATGGGAACGGCGGGAAGAAACCGGGCAATGAAAAGAGGGAATAAGCGATTGTAGGAGTGGCACTCATTTGATGGATTCTGTTTTTGTTTGGCACCGAGCATGCCTCATTGGCAGCTTCTGGCCATCGGCGCTACCTGCGTAGTCATCTGCTTCCCTGCTGCAGTATCACCTCTGGTCTGAACTGTCGCTGCAGACATGGGGCCGGTCTGCTGTAAGCCGGACACCCTGAAGAAGCAACATCTCCAAGGTAACAGGAAGCAGATGCTGGAGCTTTTTAACTAGAGTAGTAAAGAGCCCAGGGAGGCGTCGGGGCAGCCGAGCTGTTCACTATAAGCTGTAAACTAACTTGTAGTATTGTCACAGGATGGAAAAGCACTAGCTCCTGTTGTTGGTTACATGAATTTGATCAATGATTATCAATGCTAGTCATTTCCTGGTCAATTTCTTCAAATAACTTTGTTGTAGGGAATATCCAATTGTTAGTTTCACTTTTGATTTGAATCCATTTCCGGCTTTCCACCTGTCTGGCGAAAGAGTTGTGATTGCGGTAACTCAAATGTTGCAGTTTTGCACACTCTTTATCAGTTAGTGTTATCTTAATTACCTCCGACAGGGATCTTTGTACTTTCTATCCATTCACTTGAGGCTGAGATGCTCGAGTGGTCTGGTGTCTTTGGATGCATTGATTTTGTGTATCTCTGTCTGCGTGTGCACTTGTGTGTGTTATCAGGTCATGATTGAGTGGAGTGGAATCAAAAGATGTCCGGGCTCCTTAATGTCTGAGACGCCTCTTTACATTTACTCATTTAAAGTTATCTCAGCTGTGCGGGCGAATCTACAAATCCGTATCTCGATGTTCATTCAGCTCGTGTTTGGAGAAAAAATTAGTTCAGCAATTCAAGTGCAGACCAGACAGATTCAAAAGACAGACCGGTGTGATCATCATGATGGTGTGAGTTTGCAAAGCTGGGTGACAATAGCATTTGACTTTATGGCGCCACTGTTTATATTTGGACTCCTTTCTCGCAGCTAAATGTCTATGAGCACAATGACTGAATCTGGTCACACTATTATCCCACGCTTATTAAAGTGCACTTTGGATCAAAAGTGCTGTTTATTGGAGGAAGGATTTTCTACTTTGCTTAATTTACCAATTTTTGCCAAAGACACATGACGTCGAGTAATGTTACTGTGACCTTTATTAGACTGGGCATTTTTTATTTGACTATTTATCTTGTCTAAGGGATGAGATATTTTGCTCTTACTAAAAGCTTCCTGATGGTTAGGGTGACTTCCGTTTGAAACAAATTGAGCTCTGCTGCCATCTAGTGGTAGGAAACATTCACAGCATGTGTTTTGTTTTAACATTGTCACATTGTGTGGGCTTTTCAAATATTTTATACATTTCTGACTGCAAAGTATACACAGTTATTTTGAATTCAAAGTTGGGGAATCATGTATGAACCGTATAGCCTCACAGTAGCACCCTCATTTTTCTTTTATATGTTCTTTTACCTGTTACATGTGTGTTTCCAGGTGGAACGGGAGAGAAGGACCGTGCACCAATCAGCCATGAATCCTTCCTGCTCATGGCCAACTCCCAGACAGACATGGATGACTGGGTCAAGGCCATTCGGCGGGTCATCTGGGCACCGTTTGGAGGAGGTAAAGGCAAAGCTTTAACTGACTGCAAGCCTCAGGCATAAACAAGTCTACATCTATTGATAGTACAGTTATCAATTCAAGCCATTGTAACAAAAGAATATCATAAAATGAAATTCATTCCGTATCATCTTTAACCTTGGCAATTTCTTACTATGAGTCGCTTAGGCAATATTTTAAGACCCCCTCCTGGGCAGGGAGTGTCCTACTTGTCTGTCCAGAACAAATCTGTCATCAACTTCTGGAGCTGTCATTAACAGCAGCACTAAAAAGTCTGCACGCATTGCATCTGTGCTGTCAGCTGCTTCGCCATTTGTCAGCAGGATATATTACTTTCTGATTTACTGTTCTTCGCATGTGCAACTATGGGTGCACCGGCAAATTCAGCCGCTGAGGTTGTTACTATACTATATAATAATTTTGTTTTTCTAGGGATATTCGGCCAGCGATTAGAGGACACGGTGCAGTATGAGAAGAAGTTTGGCCCCCGATTGGCTCCGCTGCTAGTGGAGCAATGTGTGGATTTCATCAGGGAGAGGGGCTTGGACGAGGAGGGTCTCTTCAGAATGCCGGGCCAGGCCAACCTGGTCAAAGATCTGCAGGAGGCCTTCGACTGTGGCGACAAGCCTCTTTTTGACAGGTAGGCATGACAAGTGACGAAAGATAAGGGAAACCAAACACCCTGGCTGAAGATTTTTGTTTTGGTGAATTCCTGCAGCAACACAGACGTTCACACTGTGGCATCCTTGCTGAAGTTGTACCTGCGAGAGCTGCCTGAACCTGTCATTCCCTTCTGCAAATATGAAGACTTTTTAACATGTGCACAGCTTTTGTCCAAAGATGAGGAGGAGGTATGTGCGCACTTGATAAGTTTCCGTCCTTACACGCGTTTGGTGTTTCGTTGAAAGGTTTGCTTTTCGACAGGGAGTTCAGGAGCTCGGGAAGCAAGTTAACACACTACCTCTGCCTAATTACAATCTGCTCAAGTACATATGCAAGTAAGATACTATTTTGGACGACTACTTCATCTTGACAAGCGCATTTGAGAAATAACCTACCAAGAAATGTCATTGCTTTCTAGATTCCTTGACGAAGTCCAATCGCACTGTCATGAAAACAAGATGAGCGTCCAGAACCTCGCCACAGTGTTTGGGCCCAATATTCTTCGACCCAAGATGGAAGATCCTGTGACTATCATGGAAGGTACAATAGACAAAGGATGATTGGAAAATTCATTTATTCAAACTTCGGATTTGTTTTTGGGAAGGAAAGGGTACAGTCGATAGAATAAAGAATTTAACATCGCGTGAGTAGTTCCTAAACACTTTGCAGTCATGACAGATCATCAGGTGTTACTTAAGAAATAATCCAATTAAACTTGTCTGAAAATCAGTATGCCACCTATGTAAATTTGAGTAAATTGTACAACAAATAATAATAAAGCAACTAAAATGACTATGTGAGACTGAATATGATCCATTGCCCCTAGGTACCTCTTTAGTGCAACACCTCATGACGATCTTGATCAGGGAACACAAGCGTTTGTACTCAGGGAGGGACCAGGAGGGCTCCACGGTACTCCAAGCGGAGCATCAGCTCCTCAATCGTAGCCTTGGTGCTTGGATCTCCGAAGAGGACCTGCAGAGTTGCCCCGTATCTAACCCAGAACAAGAACTGAACAGCAGTGCCTCGTCACTCGAAGCCAAACTGTGTGCCGCTGTCACCCCCATGCAGAGCCCAAAACTAGGGTCTTCGTCAGCAAAGGGGGAGACAGTTGTGAGCCCGAGTAAACAAGCCAAGAGCATCCCCTCGTGGAAGTATTCTTTTAAAGGCTCCTCGACGCCTCGTTCGCAGCCGCAGCCCAAGCAGAGCGGCTCGGCGGTGGAACCCAGCGCAGTGTCTTCCGGCGGGGGAGGAAGCAGTAACTGGCTGATGAACGGTTTGTCTTCCTTAAGAGGGCACAGACGTACTTCTTCAGGTGAAAGATCAGCCCGAGACCGCGACTCCACCGGTTCCTCACAAAGACTCTCCACCTATGACAATGTCACCTCCTCATCCAGCATGGGCAGCGTTCAGAGTGGAGGCAGCACTCCTTGGTCCACCTCGTCCTGTGAGATCTCAGCGCCAGACTCTGGGAGCGGTGATCCCTCGGCCCACCATAACTGCGGAGCCGGGGGTGACGGCGGGGACAAGGGGGAGTGGACGGAAGTTCAGAGGGAGCCAGAGAGAGGGGGGACGACCACAGATCCGAGCTCTGAACAGGATAGCTGTGAGGCCATGGAGCTTTGCAGCAGCAGTGCGGCCTGCAGCGAGAATGGAAACGTGAGCATGGTAGTTGGAGTACCGTCCATCGTCACATCCGACGACGGAGACGGAATGAACGTCACCCTGAGCAGTCTGGTAGAAGGCCTCAAGGTCGAGCTCGGGAAACAGAAGGCTGCTTATGAGATCAGGATTCAAAAGTGAGTATATGCTAGCTGAAGATTTATGAAATGCTAATATTTGATAAGAATGTTTTGGTCAGGGGTGTGTAGACTTTTTATATCCGTGCTTTTGTATGGCCACGTACAGGTTGGAGGACTCCAGCGCCGCCCTGTGTGCTCACATGGAACGTTTGGAACAGGAGATGGAGCAGGAGAAGAAGCGGCAGCGGATGCTGGAGATCAAACTGCGGAACTCGGAGCGAGCTCGGGAGGATGCCGAGAACCGCAACAAACTCCTGGAGAAGGAGATGGAGGACTTCTTTTCCACTCTGGGAGATCTTACCATGAGTACGAGAACCAGCGATATTTGACCTGACCGACGGGACGCCGCCAGGGTTTGTTTTTAGAAAAGGGCTCACGGCATCCTTGGTGCCGCAGGACGCTCGGCCATGTTTTTGTGCGTTGACAACAACGCCGGCGGAAATGTGGCCAGACTGTTTTGGAATGCGTCACATGGTACATGAATGCAGTCACTTCTTACTGGTGAGCACTGACCAATGTGACCTAATTGTAGCAAGTCAAATGATGATTGAATGCGATTTGTCTCTGCTGTTTCACATGTAGATGAATGTTTGCTAAATATTAAGATACATTAAACTAACCCCCCCCCACAATCCCCATTTAAAGGAAATAGGGACCAAAACTGTTGAGGAATTGACCCCCCCCCCTCCAAAATGTTTAGAACTGCTCAAATTAATATATTAAAGTGTAAATAACCCCATCAATTATGATCCTGAAAATGTCATCCTTAAAAATAACAACTGTCATACCATAAAATGACACCTAAGTAGTTAGCTTGAGCTTTTTAATAGCGACTCAGTGGGGCGAAAACATGTGGCTAAGTCTCGATATAACATCCCAGGCTAAGCTTAGCTCCTCGGAACACAAGCATAGTTTTTTAAATATAAATAGCTGAGGATAAGGACCACAGAAATAGACACGAACAAATACATTTGTGAATAGAGAACTGCAAATAGGAGTTCACTATAGTCACAAATTGAATATTTGTTCAAAATTTGTTTGGAGGGGGGCGATTTAATATTACTGAAGATAGGAAATGGCTATTGTACTTAAGTTGCCAGTTCTCCACTTCCATCTTGGAGCATAAACACATATTTGTATTCTGTTTAGACAGTCAGCTAGTCTTGCCTGCGTTTGCCCTCAGGCCCTTCCAGTGCCTCTTTAATCACATGACCTACATCCCTCGAGCGTGTTGTGGTTTAAAACGAAGGCCAGTTCAAAGTGAGTCAGACCTGGCGGCCATGTTGACTTTGGAACATGAAGCTCAACACTGCCCTTAAAGAAACAATGGTATTTCCTAGTTGTGCCTTCAGGGAAGTCCTTTTAAATATTGAAATGAATAAAGGTTCGCGCCGCCTGACCCGGTCCTCAAGCATAACCTCCCTCTAGACCGTTTAACTCAACAAAAGTGCTGATGACCAATATCTTAGAAGGTGCCAATTATTGTGAAAGTGATTTAGTGCTTTTGAATGGAAAGAATGTATCCTTGTAGTGAATGTAATTGTGTTTGATGAAGCCAGCCTGAGAGGAAATGCACTGGTCAGCGTTTCCTCCATTTTGTGTCTTGGACTAACTCTCTTGGGAAGAACATGAAGCTTGCGCATAATTTGTTCATGGAGCAACTGCATGCTGATTAAAAATGACTCAACAAAAGGGCCCATAATAATGAAAATGTGCTTTAGTAAAAACCAAGTGACTGTTGTTTATTTTAACTATACTGCGTTTTATAAGCAGACGTTAGGATTTTTATTGCACAGGAATGTCACAGAAGACTACTACCAACTTCACTTGTTATCACAGCAGTCCAATACAAACATTTATTTTCCTCTTATGTATGTATGTGTATGTACGGCTATGTCACAATGTCTTGATGGCTCATCAATGGTGCTTTTTTATTTATTTGGATATACATAATTGTAATGAATAGACACCTATGGAGAATAAAGCTGACATTGGGTTCATCGAAGATGTTGAATTTGTATGAAATTATATTAGCGGAAATCGTAACCGTGTAATCAATGTGGAAAGAAAAAGACCAATAACCAAAGTGGATTCTTTTATTCGTAGTACACATTGTTTTCTTGTTCTGCCATTGTATTGAATTGAAGAGGAGGCATCATGAGATCCCAGTGTATGGTTTTTTTTTATACTTGGGAATTCTTAGAACTATTTTATTTTCTTGGCTGGAGTTACTCGCAAACCAGCACCATACATATGATATGATTATTATTACCATTATTTGTCTTACCGCAACCTAAAATCTGTCAGGCGGGTAAGGCTGAAGTCTTAAAATGGATCTGAATTATGCAAAAAAAAAAAAAAAAAAAAGGGGGAGTAGGGGTTGACAGTACCAACACTTTTGATTACCTTCAGGCGACGCTTCGAGAGCACACTTTGCTGAAGGTATTGCACATTTAAGTTGGAAAACAACAACGACAAAGAAAATACATAGGACTCTCCTCTCACTGGTAGGTGAACTTTACATTATGTACAAAATCTGTGGAAAGCGACACTTTTTTTTTTTTTTTTTTAAACTCAGTCAAATAAATAAATAATAATGGAATCTGTTATTCACATGTCATGCAGGCGAGCGATGATGACGCAAGAAGTGGCAGAAATTCAGCGTGAGGTAGTTCATCAAAGCCGATAGATTAGTGATTCGGACAAAATAGAGACAGAAGGAATTTGAAATTAAAAGCCGCGTGGAGAAAATTAAGAGCACTTTCAAAATAATAATGACTCTTCAGTTCGTAATCAGTAAAAAAAAAAAAAAAAAGGGCAAAAAGAGTAAACTTCGACTTGGATTGCACCATTCAAACTGCTTGGGATTATTATTATTATTTTATACAGAGTATTGTTGAAAATGTAAAATTTCTCAATTCAAGTGAAATAGGGTCACTTCACCGAGGGAAATATTTTAAGTTTATTTTGTATACATTTGGATATTAGATTATTACAGTAATTTCTGTGTTAAAATTAGGCAGTATTTTGCATACTGAGAAGTATTTTCTTGGGTGCTTGACAAAAGAGGAATTACTCTTTTTGAATGCAACTATTAAAATACATTAACCTTTCGACAATGTTCTAATGTGTTTTTCATTGATTTAAATATAAATGTGTTTGGAGAGTAGGATTTATATAAAAAAAAAAAAAAGAAAAAAAAAGGTATTTTTCCTCCTGATTTCATTTTTACATGAATTATATATTTTGTACTTTTTCTGATCAAAATGAATTTTTTTTTTACTGGTTTTCCCAAGGGATGACTGTAGATTGCACAATTTATTCAGAGTTTGCTGGTACAACCCAATGTGAAGTTATGATTTTATGTTTTGAAAGGAGCCATCGTACAGTAGTCCTTGACATATTTAACAGAAACGACTGCATTGCCAACACAGCGTACAGCAAACAGCTACAACGAAAGTACTTTCTTTTCGGTCATGTTTACTGCACGGTTCCAAAATTAAAAACATCATTAACAATGAAAAAAAAAAAAACTAATAGATATGGCCTCCACCTAAAACATATGCCTCCACCTAAATATATCCTTGCTTGTTTAACTATGCAAACTACTCCAGCATTTTTATTTTCTCCCTGGCTAATATTATATTTTAATATAATATCTTATATTTTGCGGAAAGGGGCCCATTGTATTGCTGATTGCGAAACTTTGATGAAAGACCTTGGTGACACTGCTTGCCTCAGACACATCGTCACCTACGGTGTCTCGCGAGGGTCAAAATGAAAACAAAGTAGAAAAATATACAAATGCACCCCCCTGCCACCCCACACACACAAAGTAGTGGTTCGAGTTGGAAACTACTGTTAACTATTCAGATGCCTTCAAAACAATATGAATGACTTGTTACAGTACAACAGGCACTTTTCTCTTGAGTACAAACACTTCAAAGGACAACATTATTGCATAAAGTAAGAATTGTTTGTTTTCTTCCATTTTTTTTGGTGTGCTGCTGTTTAAACATGCAACTTACTCGCTTTTTAACCGCAGCTGTCCCAAGAGACATCATGAACACACAACAGTATTAAAAGTTACTAATAACGGGATGACTTTTTTTTTTTCCTTCTTCACTTTCTCATTCAAATAAAAATCACTTGCCTTGTCATATGTTCTACATCCTGATAACCTTTTCAACGGAAACATTCTCACGTGCAACACTTCCACCCATCTTATCGTAGGTCCAGCTACACACCCTCCATTCGTATTCGGTGGAACCTCCAAAGCGGAAGAAAATGTGAAATCGTCACCGCAAAGGACTAGAATTGACGAAAGGAAGCTCCTCAACTCACCTCAACATAGTTCCTTGGCAGCAGGACTCCACAAAATGGCCGAAGCAACATTTACATTTCTTTGGCCTAATTTTTCAAATATTGCCATACACTTACATTTTTAGGATGGCGCTGATTGAACCAGTGAAAACAAATTGGAGACAAATTGTTTTGAAATCGGCACCTCGGATCCCCTTTTTGTTCCACTTTGAAGGTTCCACTTAAAACATCGCTCCTAAAGCCTTGACTAACTGTGTAAGACAGGAGGGGTGTGTCCATTAACTACCGACTATCTAGTGTCAAAACTGTACAAAGTCATTGGACGTTTACCCGAGCAGTAGCATACGGGCGTTCCACACACATTTAGGTCGTCACAGTCGGGTCGTTACAAACCGCGTTGTAGTGAAATTGTTAAAATTGTCTCTTACCTTGAGATTGTTTACTCAAAAGAACTTTAAAAAAAACCAGAAAAAGAATCTGTCTTTTGAGACGGAAGAGAATTATGAGATGGTCACCTGCAGCGGCCCAGCGCGTCGCCCGTATCGGGTTCTGTGGACGTGGAGGTGACATGGGCGGGGGAGCGTGTAGCGGGGGGGTGCTGGTGCTGCTGCGGGGGGTCGCTGCTCACTGTTGCACCTGTGCTATGGGATAGAGGGGGATGGAGCACTGGGTCATAACTAGCTAGTCTATAATATTATGGGACAGAGCTTTGCAAGGAAGAGTGAAAATCTGTAAGTGGGCTTAATTGATAAAGGTTAATGGCAAAGCACTATTTTCTCTCTCTCTTTAAATCACTTTAACTTTACACATTTCCAAATGATGGCAACAAAGTAAAAAATAAATTGTTGGTGATTTTACGAATGCCAAGCTGTGAATGTGGGAAACTATTCTCAAATGCGCAAATCAATCAATACGATCAAGAATAATGACATAAAGTACATTAACACTAACCGATGGACGCTGGCGGTCCTCTTATGACACCATTTTTTGTCCTTTCCTCCCAGTCCAAGACTTCTTTGTATATCAACTCTGAAAGAAAAATATCATTATTTATATCATACAACCCTTTTTGGGATGATGCTGTGAAAATGCTCTTATATAACAAACTCAGCGCTAACAGCTCAGCTTCAATGGCAGCCAATCAAAGGGCGGAGAAGACACCGACGGATGGGACGTTTCCTACCTTTCCACTCTTCCACCGTGTGCTCCCGCTCATCCAGCTGCTTGTCGGTGATTGCTGGTGGCGGCTAAAATAAGGATTAATGGTATTTCAAACACACTCAAGACAACGTGACTGAGAACGAGGGGAGTGAATACTTACTGCTTCCACTTCAGTGGGGTCATACCACACGTTGATGTAAGAGTGCTGAAGGGCCTCGTCCACCGAGATCCGTTTGGAAGCATCTATGACCAGCATCTTTGACAGCAAATCTCTGGCTTGACTTGCTGACAAAGATTTTTGGAAGGGAAAAACAGAAATTAAACCCGAACCACATCATAACTACGTGCAACTGGCAGAGTTGGAAAATATTGCACCTTTGGACATTTTTACCTCGGGGTGGTTCACCTTCAAGGTACCTCTGTAATTCTAAGCAATGTAAATGGGATCATTTCAACCCTTGAAAATGCAACTTCAGGCACAATATAGCGCCATAGTGCTGTGGATAAATAGTAAAACAACCACATCATTCTCGTGCATTACGATGATTTTCCGCCTTGAATCACACATGGCCTTTTGGAACTAATGATCTATCATAAAGCAACCGAAATGGTCCTGACAGGAAACACAGCTGTCAAATCCAATATTTCATTTTTTATTTTTTTTATTTAATGAGGACAGAAAGATGTCCCACTCCCCGCCCCTTCGCCTGCGACAGCTTTGCGGTGCTTACTGTGAACGTTCTTGTCACATTCTCTCCCTTCCCTCGCAAAGACACGCTTGAGGTTAAATTTGGTCACGGTAAACAGCTTGTCAGCTTCCAGATGAAGCGCTTTTTCTAACGTAGCGTCTTGTCACTTGCAAAGTACGACATATGCAACTTTGCCAACAAATAGCTCTGGAGCAAATCAAGTAAAAGGAAATCTGTACAAACACATTCCGATATTGTGTTGCATAACACGCTTAACAATCATAAGCGAGTGGACATTGAAGGTGAACAATTAGCTTATATTTACCTTTCAGTTTGTTGTGTTCAGAGTCTGCGGGAAACAGAACGTCGGGAAATAGCTTCTCGAAGCTGTAGCCGGCATAGCGCGGTCGGTTCTCCACGTAGGTCCTCACCGATTGGTTGAGTTTCATCAGGAACTCCTGAGCCGGGGTCCCCAACTGCTCGATCACCTTATTCCACTGGTCAATATCTTTAGGTTACAACGTTAAGAAAAGAACTGGGCGCAATGATGGAGGGCTAATATTTTTGTGAGGGAGCGGGTCTTGAAATCCACTGAAAATACAGTGGAACATAAACGACAGCACAAATCTCAGGCACATTTTTTGATCTCTGCAGTATGAAATCTGGTGATTGGTTGTAAAGGGAAGAAAAGTTAGTCAGTGTTTGACCATCCCGATGGACCACAGCTTCTGAGAACCACCCATACCTATTCTCACTGCAGACAGTTTCCTTTAGTGGTAGACAAATACGAGAAGACCAACGAATAGAGGTTGTCTTAAGCCACGGCAGAAGACAAAACAGATCAAAATGAGGTACAATAATGGAGTAAAATAATTCTTGTTGCGAGCAAAGATGTGACCAAGGATGAGAGAAGACGGCATTTTGGGGCATTTGGATGGAGGTTGGACATAAGGATACGATCAGTGCCAGGAAACAACACACTACCCCGGACCATTTCAGCCATGATGCAGCCAACAGACCAGACATCAACTGAAAAATGGAATGACAACCACTAAATTAACATGCATGATGGAAATGATGACAAAAGAAAAACGGAGAACTTAAAACGACAAAAAACACAAGAACATGGGACATGTACTTGCAATGTGAGGTAAAAATGAAATACATGCAATATATCAAAAATGTATATCATTCGTTAGGATGGAAACTATCGTATCATCGAGTCCAAAATATTTAAGTGTGTCAACACTCGGAATGCTTCATCAGTAGGAGGCGATGTTTTGTTTTGTGAGTAGTTTAAGTAAAGGCTGCAAGCAATTCAAGGATACAATCCCTTCCCGGGAAAAGGATTTTGTGGCGAACCATTTCTGCCATAATGCAGCCCACAGCCCATATATCCACTACAAATGTGCAGCATTGAAGGAGGGAAGAGAATCAGCAACACAAATGTCAGCAGGGAAAGATTGACTTCAATGATTTTGGTCAAGCCGGGGTAAGAAAACAATAAGCAAAAGAAGTGTTTATTTTCTTGCAACTCGCAAGGGCTGCAGCTTGAAGCAGAAAATTACTATTACTATATTTATGGAGGTTGTGCATCTTAACACTTTGAATTATCTCTATTGAAGCCTAAATCATATTATGGCGGTATTCAATTCATATTAGATGTGGCTAACTTTGATTGGCTAATATGCTTCTATGCAGTATTAGAAATGATTAGAGTGTCTTATCACTAAGGTTTGTTGCCACTATCTGTTTTGTCAACCATTATGGAATGAAAGCATCCCAAGTGTATTTTGTTGTGCCGTTGCAGAGGTTGTAACTTTGTTTTAACCAGGCTGCATAACAATAAGGACAGGCCCCATAAAACATCAAACGCATGCTAAAATATCACTGGGCAAAGAAAGTTCCCCCGCAGAGCAGAAATGCCAGTCATGCCTGGATGCCCCGCTGAGTGTGACATTTGGAAGAACAAGGAAACAACGCTGGCAATTTTATTTTTTCAAAGCCCCCTTCCTAGCACTCACCGTTAGCCTGGTAACCCATGCCCAGGATGACTTCAGGGGCACGGTAATAACGGGTGACCACATAAGGCGTCATGAGGAGCCCCGTGGCAGCAGTCCTGGCCAGGCCAAAGTCCAGGATCTTAAGGGTACAATCTGACTTGACCACAATGTTACTTGGCTTCAGGTCCTGCAGGGGGGGGGAAATACAAAATAGTAAGAAAACTAGATAATTCATTTCAATTGGAACCGATCTGTTCGGTTAACATTAAGCTGGAATGAGTCTGTTAATAGAATTCAAACAGTCAAATGCGTGGCCATGAGTCATGTTGCATCCGTTCACCTAGTAAAGGCTTTGCGTGCCAAGACGTGTGAGTGAGTCCGGTTTTCTCCGCCTCGAGCTCAATTAGTTCCGCTTGGCAGAGCAAGAGAAGAGGCTCTCTGCTGCGGCTTCTTCGATGCGGGTGATTGACAGACCGCAGTGTGTGTACGTGCGTGCGTGACAAGTTTTTTTTCATAGACCGTTCTGTCGCTTCAAGGTGAACACAAGTGTGTTCCAACAACTTGTAGATGGCAACCCCTTTCATGGTCTGCCGGGTATTTTTGACCAAAATGTCACTAAATCCAGACCTGTGTGTGTACTGACCCTATGAATGATTCCAGCTGCATGCAGGTGTTTGATTCCACACAGCATTTGGTAGAGCAAGTAAGACAGCCTCTCGTGGTCCAGCTCCATCTGAATCACCTGGCAGAGGTTGGCGTCCATCAACTCCATAACAAGATATCTACAAAGTGCACAGAAATACAAACAGCCACAAAAATGTAAAAATGCATGTTGGGAAAAATATACTTTTTATCATTGGATTCTATGTATCTACTCGTGTGCAAGTCTTCTACAGGATGTGACATTTTGACCTCGTGATGTTGACTTGGAAGCAGATGGCTGGCTAAGGAGCGCATGTTTGGAGTCACGAGCCGCGCTATACAATAAGCCCCATTTCTATTTCTCTTAAACAGGACATGAGGTTGTCGTGCGATAGCTGAAGCAGACAAAGGTCCTATTTAAGTGGAGGTCATGAGAACGCCACAGGCGTATCCGTCCCATAGGCATTAAGACTACGTCTTTCTCCTAGCTAAAGTCACGAGCTGACCATACCGCTTCTGTCCGAGATAGTATCTTGTTGTGCTGTGGAATGTCCTTCCTGTCTAAAGAAGCTATGCATTCATGTACACTTGCCCCATTGTTTGTTCCTCAATAAAAGGCACGACCAAACTGAAGGAAGGGCGCAGATCTCAGCCACACTTGCTGTGTGAGTCTGGATTGTGCCCATCTGCAGATGATCGCTTGCCATCGAAGACATATCCTGCCTCTGTGAGATTCTTTTCAGACAAATGTTGTGAACCCAACATTTTTGGGGGCTCGTCCGGGATTCCTGAAAATCTGCTCGCTGATCCGAGGAGTGTTGAAGACGCCGAATCCGTGCACGGCAGGAGTCAAAGGACGCCTGAAGGAAAGCCCTGGGGAGCGACGTTCATCCACCAGGCCGGCCCAGTTCAGCACCTCTCGGCGGCGACGATTGACGGAATCTTCAAGAGAAATCTTTCACAGACTCGGTGAGACCTCTTCGTTGGCTGCGTGGTTGGGGTATTTTAGTCCCCAGAAAAAAGGGTACCCGGGTAAGGACGGCGGAGTCCTTGTTGAGAATTCCAAGTAATAGGAATTCGGTCTACAGATGGAACTTGTAGACGTAAATACACCTCGTTGTGTTAAGAAAATTCCGCGGTGTGAATGTGTGTGTGAATGGTAGCACGTATGTGCTGCATGTAATATAGTGGGAAGAAATAACGAATTTCTGTGGAAGCACAGGCAAGAATTCCTCACCAGGAAACTGGTCGAAGCAGGAATTACCACAGAAAGTCGTTATCCCACTAAAGAAACATTCCAACTTTAGAAATCCCTAGGATTTGACAGTTGGACTAAATTGATTAAAATGGGGGGCCGTCAAAGTGTTACTGACAAGGTATCAGGAGATGAGAAGTATATGTTAAATAAGTTTCCAGACAGTATCGAATGGTTGACAAAATGGAACAAAAAGTATGGTGTGACTGGTCACCTTAAAGTAGATCAGTGGAAAAATGTAGTTGCCAAGCTTGAGGCTAGTGTGATTATGAAAAAAGGAAAGAAAAAAGAAAAAAAGGAAAAAGAATTGCAATGTGCAAAATTATGGTTAAAAGAGGCTGAAAACCGACGCAGAGCTGGACTAAAAGCTAGAGAGGACCGAAAAGCACAACAAAATAAAATGACTGGTACAATTTGTTTTGTCAAACCAGAGGACAATGAAGGACAAGGACGGCTAAGACAGAGACAAAATGACGCGGCACCACATGGACTTGACGGAATGAATGAGGAAGCAGTTCAAGCACAACCTGAGCGTTCCAGTCTGTATCCCACTAGGGAATTACAGGCCGCAGCTAGAGCTGAAGCTAGTGTGCCCCCACCTTATTCTCCGGTTTCTCAGCACACTAGACAAAAGACAGGACGAAGGACAGTCCAGCCGCAGGCTGTCCCAGACAAAATGACTGAACTAACACGTGACAAATACTCAGATGAGGAAGGTGACGACCCGATAATGGGCAATTATCCCATGATTCAGGTCCCTAATCCAAATGCCGACGGACCTAATAATCAACACATGTATGTATTTCGACCTTGGTCAAACAGAGAGTGCAGAGAAGCTGTTGAGGGAATCCCTGATCCACAAGAGGATGTAGAGTCCTGGATCAGAGACATGGAAGGAGTAATACACTCATATAGATTAAATGGTAGGGAGGCAGGAGAAGCCTTCCAGTGCTCTGTCCCTCGTTTATGGGGAAGAGTGAGGGGAGATTACACAGGTAGAACTAATCAAGGGGAAATTTTCCAATACCCAAATGATGGACAATTAAGAGGTCCTTATTTGGCTCAATTAAACGCTTTATGGGACAGATGTAGAACAACATTTAGGAGAAGAGCTGATTATGGACGTCTGGCAGGGATAAAACAAAAATTGGGTGAAGATGTTGATGACTTTAGAGTGAGATTTGAAAAGGAATTTAGAGTTCACAGTGGAATCCCTGTAGACGACCAAGACGCAGGCCCCTACCAACAACAATTAAAAAATGCCCTTTTAAATGGAATGGAACCCAAAATCAGTGAATGGATTCGAAAACACAATGTAGAGGTAGACACAGCCAGTGTTACTACCGTAATGCAATGGGCTAGACACGCCGCTAAAATTGTAAAGAAACCTAAAACTCCCACAGGGTCAGCCGGAGTTTTTTGGGCAGACTCGGACTGCGTGGAAGAATCAGAATTCTTCTATCAGAACCACCTGCCCTATCGAGGCAGAGGTGGACGCAGAGGAAATTTCAGGGGGAGAGGTCGAGGATCAGCATCCAAAAATCCTCCCCACTGGTCTGGTGACCCCAATGCCTGCTGGCATTGTGGAGAAAAAGGCCACTGGTCCAAAGAATGTCCTAAAAAGAAAAAAGGACCGCGGCCAGAACAGAGCGCATGACTAGATGAGGAGGACAAGCATGATCTCTTGGATGTTTTTACAGCAGTCGAATCATTGAGTCACTTAAAAGAAAAACCATTCATAGATTTGATTGTTAATGAACAAAAAGTAACCTTTTTGTGTGATTCTGGCGCCTGCACATCAGTTTTAAGACACAAAGTTAAAGGCCTGACCACTGGAAAGCAGTCAATTTGGGTCAAAACAGCTAATGGTCAGACATACCTGGAACACATGACACTACCACTAAATGTTAAAGATCCAGAAACAGGCAGTGT
Organism: Syngnathus acus; assembly: GCF_901709675.1. NCBI lineage: Eukaryota > Metazoa > Chordata > Actinopteri > Syngnathiformes > Syngnathidae > Syngnathus > Syngnathus acus. The sequence goes on along the minus strand of NC_051103.1, from coordinate 3,920,452 downwards.
GATTTCAGCACCAGTCGTCTACTCACCTCACTGTCCTGTAAATCTCCTAGGAAGAGACTTAATGTCAGCCCTAGGCATAGCTGTGTTCCCGCTAAAAGATGGGATGACAGCGGCCAGAGTGCCACACCTCTTACTCACAGAGGGAGATGAAGCCGTTTACTATTCACTTGATTTTCCACACTCCCTCTGTGACAGAGAAACGGCAGATCTGATCAAATTTGCAAAATCCACCATTTCTGATTTACAAGATGAAATGCAGTACACCAAATTACATGTCACAATGAAAGTTTCACCATGTTCAGATGTTGAATATAGTGAGGAGTTCCTAAACAAGCCCTCCGTTCCAGTGTCCATTGACTATATATATTCTGATCACAGATCATTTGCAGGTGCCACAGTAATCTTACCTACAAATCTAAAAAACATGTATAGAGGAGGATCAGTGCCTCACGTGTCACTTTTGAAACCAGAACATATTCAGTGGAAAGACACAGGTCCGAAGCTAAAAATAGCTGGTGCAGCAACTGATTATAAGCCTTGTGAAACAGGATGGGAAGCTCCAAGTTGCGAGTACAGCCCGAGCTGTGACATGTACAGACATAAATTTTGCATGTTATTCACAGCTACTCCAAAAATCCATGCCCTAGAATGACAGACAGCAACTATTGCATTTTCGGAGGAGGATGAAAAAGATTTGAAGAGTGTAGATCCTGTTGTGTGGGCCACAGGCCCAACAGATGTTGGTCTGATTACAGCCATTCCACCTGTGGAAATTAAACCACTATCTTCTTACAGACCCAGAGTAAGACAGTACCCTTTGAAGCCTGAAGCTTCTATAGGCATTGAACCAGTCATTAAAGATCTATTAAACGCAGGAATAATTAGGAAATGTAATGACTCTCCATGTAATACACCTATATTCCCAGTTCAAAAAGCAGAAGCATCAAAATGGAGAATGATCCAGGATTTGAGAGCTGTAAATGATGCAGTGCAGACCAGGGCACCAAATGTTCCTGATCCACACACATTACTAAATTCATTGCAGCCAAATAGGACTCATTTCACCGTGATTGATTTGAGTAATGCATTTTTCTCTATTCCTGTAGCTGATGATTCTCAGTATTGGTTCGCATTCACATACAAGGGTCAGGGGTACACCTACACCAGATTACCACAAGGTTTTACCGACAGCCCAACCATTTTCACACAGGCTATCATGAACTGTATGGCTGGTTTCACACCTTCATCTGAGAGTCAAGTTTTGGTCTACGTTGATGATATTTTAATTGCTTCAGAAACAAAGGAAGCATGCAGACGTGATTCCCTCCTCCTTCTGCAACACCTAGGCCAGACAGGAAATAAAGTCAGTAAACAGAAGTTACAATGGGTAAAACCAGAAGTGAATTATCTTGGTCACACACTCTCAGCAAGGGGAAGAGCAGTACAACAGGGCAGGAAACAGGCTATATTAGACACACCACGACCTGTCACAAAGAAACAACTTATGTCTTTCTTAGGACTATGTAATTACTGCAGAGCCTGGGTTCCACTCTATGCTGAGATGGCTCAACCATTGATAGAGGTAGCTCATGGACAGCCATTAGCACTCAAAGATAAAATCACGTGGACACCAGAAGCAGAAGAAGCATTCACAAAATTGAAATTGGCATTGGTTCAAACAGCAAATTTGATCCTACCTGACTACAGCAAAAGGTTTATGCAAACAGTGGACTGTAAAGATGGGTTTATGACATCAGTACTGACTCAACAACATGGCATGAAATGGCTACCAATAGCTTTCTATTCCAAAAAACTTGACCCTGTAGCTAGAGCTTTGCCACCATGTGTTCAAGCTATATGTGCTGCTGCGATGGCAGTAGAATCGTCAGCAGATGTCATCTTGTTCCATCCCACAGACCTGTTTGTACCACATGCTGTTGATGTGTTGTTACTTCAAAGTAAAATGAATATGCTGTCTCCAGCCAGACATTTGTCTTATACAGCTCTGTTACTGTCACAGCCACACATAACCATTAAACGCTGCACTGTATTAAATCCAGCGACTTTACTCCCTACACCAAATGATGGAATACCTCATAATTGTGTAGAGGAAACTGAACAACTGCAGCTACCCAGAGCAGATTTGTCAGACACACCACTCACCACAGGTAAAACGTGGTTTGTAGATGGGTCTTGCTCAAGAACACCAATAGGGAAAACGCAGACAGGTTATGCTGTGGTGGAAAACCCAGATACAGTAATAGAAGCAGCAACTCTTCCTTCGCATTTCTCAGCCCAAGCAGCTGAAATCATTGCGCTGACTAGAGCATGTACTCTAGCAGATGGACAAGACCTAACTGTATACACAGACAGCCAGTATGCATTTTCAACAGTTTTTTACTTTGCAAAACAATGGGAAAGGCGTGGAATGATAACTTCAACAGGAAAGCAAATAACACATGCACAACTTCTAATCCAGCTCCTCCAGGCAGTAATGTTGCCCACGAAGCTTGCAATTTGCAAATGTGAGGCACACACACGGAGGAAAGACTTGGTGTCACTAGGCAATGCCTTAGCAGATAAAATAGCAAAGGAAGCTGCTATAGGAAAATACGGAACCTCAGACCTATTTCTGAGATTGCCGTCAGAAAAGGAGGAACTAATAAATACACAGATCTTGCATGATATGCAACATTCAGCCCCTAAACAAGAACAGAAAATGTGGATTGCTAAAGGTGCACAACTGACAGACAAAGACATATACATTGTAAATAATAAGCCTGTTCTCCCTAAATCCCTTTTTAGAGCGGCTGCAATTTCGACACACGGTAGTACTCATGTGTCGACAGGGGGGATGCAGGAGCTAATATCACAACACTTTACAACGTATGGTTTCAATTTGTACTCAAAACTTTTTTGTAGAGCGTGTGAAGTCTGTATAAAAAATAATCCACAAGGGAATGTAAGACCAAAGAGAGGAAAATTCCCAGAACCAGCATATCCGTTCCAAATGTTGCATATGGACTTCATAGAACTAAACAGGTGTGGACTGTACAAATACTGTTTAGTCCTAATAGATGCCTTTTCAAGGTGGACAGAAATAATCCCAGCAAAGAATGCAGATGCTATAACAGTAGCAAAGGCTATCTGCAAGACCATCATTCCCAGTTATGGTATCCCAGAGACCATTTACAGCGACAACGGACCACATTTTGTCAATTCAGTCATTCACAAAATGGCTGAACATTTGCAGATTACATTGAAAAATCATTGTTCCTATCATCCATCGAGTGCTGGCCTTGTTGAACGGACAAATGGAACAATTAAAAATAGATTAACCAAATGCATGGCAGAAACAGGAAGACCATGGCCCGAATGTCTAGATTTGGTAAAACTCTTTATGAGGATTACGCCCTGTAGCAAGGGTTTAACCCCTTATGAGATCATTCATGGCAGAGCATACAGGCTCCCTCTGTTCTCACATGATTTAGACAAAGCCGCAGAAGAGCTAACTCTAGCCGACTACATGATCAAAACCATGCAAATGAAAGAAGTCTCAAATGCAAATTTACTGCCCTCCACTCCTTTATCTCCACAGGATGACTCAGCGAAACCAGGTGACTGGGTCTTCATCAAAGTAATCAAAAGAAAGACGTGGTCTTCACCCCGGTGGGAGGGACCATTCCAAGTCCTACTCGCCACACCCACCGCTGTCAAGATTGCAGAAAGACCCAGCTGGATACATCTCAGCCACTGTAAGCTGCAGAGAGTGCTTGGCTCCTAGGCCTCGGTCAGGGCGAAGTCTGGCTACAAAGGGGGTGCCAATTATAGTTTGGCATCAGTCTCAAACCGGTGAAGAACTAAGAACCCTGACCATTTAGCTCCCTAGGGGTTCAGGTGGCTCTGTGGAACTGAACGGAAAATGGCACTCAGAGGAGTGCTTGTCTGTGCTGTGGCTGTAGCATGCTTGCCAATGACATGGAGTGTCCAGGGTCCCCAAGGGGAAAGTGGAACTTCCGCTCGAATCAAGAGAATGACGACCGAACTGTTGACAAAGTATATAAAGATAAACCCAGATATACCCCATGCAGACAACATGTGGTACCAGTATGTATCCATGTTGGCCGAAACATACAATCAAACTAAATGTTATGTATGTTCCATAATGCCACGATCAAGTCAACAACCTGTCCTACATGCCCGACCCATGCCAGAGAAAAATGCATGGTGTTTCGCAATACTAAGGGCTTTTGGGTTTAATCCCCTCAAAGGACTCAGACGGTCGGAAAGTAATGAGGCACAACTAGCCGCCCATCCCTGTTACAACATCTCAAGGCCATTCACAGTAGTGTCAAGAAGTTCTGTCGTCACACCCGCACCAGTGACTCTCGAAGTGAGTGAAACCATCTCACATCCCCTGTGCTTCCGACGAAGACGTGTTGATGGAGTAAAGGTGGGAGAAACAAAACGCTGCATCACCACCTCAATTCTAGGACCTACCGACGAGACCTCGTTGAATATCACAGAAGCAATCAAACAAGTCCTAGCAGGAGGCGAAAGTCCCCACTCTATCATCGAAGGGGGATGGTGGCTCTGTGGTCGCCGAGGCTACGCAGTCCTTCCAGGACGATGGGATGGCACATGTGCCCCCGTATATGTGTCAGATCACACTGTGTTCCTCAGTCTGACACATCTTCAGGAACATCATCAGCGAAAGACACGTGCAGCTGTTGCTCCCACCTTCCGTCCCTACGACAGTGTCTGGGGCTCAGACGTACCAGATGAATACAAGCTTTGGAGCACAGGACAAAAGGTGGCACTCACACTCTTCCCACAGGCGGGTGTGGCTAAGACTATTCTCCGAATAGAAACTATGGACTACAGGTTGAAGACCTTTGCCAATTTTACTCTAGAGGCCCTTACAGGTTACCAGACGGAACTGCAAGCCCTGAGGCTAATGGCACTACAGTCCCGAATGGTTTTGGACCTCCTGACTGCCGAAAAAGGAGGTGTGTGTGAAATAGTTGGTACCTCCTGTTGTACCTACATCCCAGGAGAAAATGACACCCACATCGAGTATGCTCTACAAGGACTTCGGAACCTCCGTAAGGCTATGTCCCAGGACGAAACTCCAGCCAAGGATGTCCATCCCTTTTGGTGGCTGTTTTATGGCAATTGGAAGCAACTTCTCTTGAAAGTCGCGGTTCTTTTAGTTGCCATACTGTTATTTCTCTGTATTTTTACATCATGCATCATACCTTGTATTCGTCACATGATGACTAAAATGTTGACATCAGCGTTTGCTGTCCAGAATATCATGTTGGTCCAGCGTGAACAAGATGAGTGGGACCACCTTGCGTAAATCGCCTACCTGGTTGTTTTTTCTTTTTGATGATCCAAAACAAAATACATTCCATTATGACGAACATGGCCAAAGCCGAATGGAGAGCTGTAGTTCTGATGAACTCTGGAATGTAAACGTTCATACTTTTTGTTGTTGCCATACTATATTGTGTAGGCATATACTCATTTATACACATATGTAGTTATTAGTTGATGTTTTGGTTTCCTATGAATTCCAATGTTAAACAGGGGGGAATGTTGGGAAAAATATACTTTTTATCATTGGATTCTATGTATCTACTCGTGTGCAAGTCTTCTACAGGATGTGACATTTTGACCTCGTGATGTTGACTTGGAAGCAGATGGCTGGCTAAGGAGCGCATGTTTGGAGTCACGAGCCGCGCTATACAATAAGCCCCATTTCTATTTCTCTTAAACAGGACATGAGGTTGTCGTGCGATAGCTGAAGCAGACAAAGGTCCTATTTAAGTGGAGGTCATGAGAACGCCACAGGCGTATCCGTCCCATAGGCATTAAGACTACGTCTTTCTCCTAGCTAAAGTCACGAGCTGACCATACCGCTTCTGTCCGAGATAGTATCTTGTTGTGCTGTGGAATGTCCTTCCTGTCTAAAGAAGCTATGCATTCATGTACACTTGCCCCATTGTTTGTTCCTCAATAAAAGGCACGACCAAACTGAAGGAAGGGCGCAGATCTCAGCCACACTTGCTGTGTGAGTCTGGATTGTGCCCATCTGCAGATGATCGCTTGCCATCGAAGACATATCCTGCCTCTGTGAGATTCTTTTCAGACAAATGTTGTGAACCCAACAATGCACGTCATCGAAGTTACTAAAAATCCTAGCAGGAGTGCGACTGAAAATAATTTACACTGGTGCAAAAAAAAAAAATAATAATAATAAAATGAAAAATGTTGCCATTTGTATCCCACGGCATTTGAGAACTGAAGAATGACATAAGATTAGTTGACAGCTGTTATGTCACCATCTGCAAATTGTTGTCAGGAACGTTCAGATTAATAATTGAGTCCCAACGGCATCTCTCACTTCAAGACTCATTATTTGTGTCCGGAGGAAGTAACTTGCGTCAAAGACTGATTATTATACAAATGCGCAGAAAGACACACAGGATCAATTTGAATCTAGCGCACCCACACATAAATGGAGTGCTACTCTTTCATCCTGGAACTTATTTTGCAAGCCTCAAGCTACCATTTTGTTCAGCTTCCTTTTTAGCTTCAATCAGGCAGAAACAAGAAACACAAACACACAAAGAGCCAGGCGTACGATTCTACTTCAACGGGATGACACTCTGCGGTATACTTAATCATTCCAGTCCACATTTTGGTAGTTTATATGTCAAAAACAGATATTTATTAGTCATGGAATGTTGAAATATCATTAACTCATTTTTGATTGAACAATGGACAATACACACTGTCTTCGTCTGATTTAAGGCGCAGTTATAAATAAATCCGTAGCACATTAGAGGAGTCTTCCACACCAACCACAGCTTCAGCCGAACTCTCTAAGTGCCTATAAATGTCGGCAAATATAATCCAAGTCCCCTCGTGTGCTTCCCCCTGCATTAATTGAAACGTGCAATGTGTGAGCCGATCTATTAACTGGGTTATACTCACACATCTTGGAACTCCTCCAGTGTCTTCTGTGGTGTGAATACATTTAATAGACCGATTATCTGTCAAAATCAAAAAAGAGGTTATTACTCGCTAGCGGATCAAAATGACAACATGACCGCCACCGCATGTGTATTTGATTTTGATATGGAAATCAAGTCTGTCAAACAAACAAACAAAAACATCTGAATAAAAAAAAAAAAAAAAAAAAAAGCAACAAAACTTACATTCTTGTGGTTGACACATTTCATGAGCACCAATTCTCTGTAGGCTCGTTTCGCATGAGTCTGATTCTGAAAGGGTCTGCTCAGCTTTTTGATGGCGACGTTCCTCTCCAGGTTGTGGTCGTAAGCCGAACTGAAATGAAAATGCAAAGGCTCAGGGAATCGCTGGATGCACGGTGGAGCCAAATTCATGGGAAAGTCATATCTTAGCTTTGTGGGTCAGAGTTTTAAAATTCACATTGGTTCACTTTTTTTTTTTTTTTTTTTTTACTGGATTTTATTTGGCTCCTGTCTTATGGTGTGCAGAAATATAGCCCGGTTGTGATTGCCTTTCTCCGCTGTTCAACAGCTCCTTACGGATCAATTTAGCACCAGGTCAGCCCCACAATAAAATAAGCCGCCAAAAATAGAAGTGACTCACCAGACGATTCCCTGTGCTCCGGATCCAATGGGTCTGAGATTCTGGTAGCGCTTTAAAACCATAAATGTTGAGTCGCCCACATCTATACTGTAGTACTCCTTTTCACGCTTGTTGCGGTTCATGGTTTTGCCTTGGACTGTGGCTGAGCATCCAAGTGGAGGATATCGTTCAACACCTACAAACAGCAGTAAAAAAATAATGTGAAAACAATTATTTACATTTAATCATACACTATCAGCAAGTTGACCAAAGCTGGGATTGAGTCCCTGCCCAAGAAACTGAAAGAAAGATAAAGAGCCGTATAACATAATGGCTTACTGTATAATAATTTCCCATTAAAACAACTTGTAAAGTCCATTATGGTTGTAACACCACTTCGCAGTGCGACCTGCAATTGTAAATCAAACTCTAACACTCTAACTCATATAAATGTAGAGTCAAACTGGCAGAAAATGAAGCCTTACATTAGCAGTAAACATCCCACAAGCATGTCAGTGCTGTGAATGTGCTTCACGGAAAAGGTAAAAAGTTCAAAACAATGCAATGAGATAGGCAGGATGAGTGGAAGCAGGAAGTTGGCTCATGCTGAATCCAGAAAAGGAGGAATCATTAGAGGCATTTGGATCATTGTGCTGACAAGACTGGCTTGACTAGGATAGCTGGATGTTTCTCGGACCGTGTTTTATTCTGATCTTCATTTCCGTGACTACCAAGCAACCCTGCTTTCAGCGCCAATTAGCCTTCAAACATCCATTGTAGTTTCTATTTATTTGTCAACCACGGTCAAGTTCACAACGGACTATTAACTGTGTTTTCATGTGTACGACTTTCAGCTTGACCTATGGGGGGGGGGGGGGTCGCCACAGTGAGTCACTTGCATGATTTGCTGGCACGGTTTTTATGCCAAATGTACTTCCTGAAACAACTTATCTGTTTTTATCCAAGCTCGGTAACAGCAGTAGGTGAGTATCTGGAAATTGGCCGGGAAAAGATAGGTTTGTAAATTGGCTGAGGAATGACTTGTATGTTGAAAAATTAGCTACTACTGGATTATCTTTGCAAAAGGAAAAAAAATGATACGGTCCAGTAAGTCTGTTAAAACTGCAAGCGTGCCATTTTGTCTGTCTCCTCGAAAGTCTATTTCAGACTTCCTACTCAATTTTGCCTCATCCTTTTCTTTGAACTCTTATCGTAACATAACTTCCTCCTTCCTAATAGTCTGCAAAGTGGCAAGCAGCCCACAGGTACCCTGCTACCCTTCTGATGAGTCCATCACGCAAACCTCGGACACCGTATCTCAAAGTCAAATGTGTTACATCATGAACCTAATCATATGCTCACACTCAGCCGTTACTTAAGAAATTCGATAATAGGTTCATTAATTTTCAATTTCCATTCTTACTGTTGATCGGGCCACATAAGAGTCAAAGTCCACACACAGGCAAGTTTTGCCATGTTGATAATGCTGTCCCTGGTAAACAAGCCTTGCTCTTATCTAAATACACTTAAAATGGTCACTGCATATAAAATACACGGTCAAAATGTTCACGGTCATTTAAATAGTCTGCTTACATTAGTTCAAAATAAGATGTGTGTACCTTTCCAAATACAGGTTACACCTCGACTTAACACACAAGTAGGTTATCAATATTCTTTATTATAGGGAACTGCCTATACTAATATAGATGGGAAATACTGCAAAGTTGATCACTAACACAACCACTTGAGTGTTTGTTATTTAAAAAGAAAATATTTGAAAAGGGACCATTGTGGTACACGTTGGTACATGTATTCACTATAATTATGCGTGGAATGTATCAATTGAAATTGAATGATAGGTGCATTCCTGCAATCTTGGGTGAGTGTCTTGAGATAGAGCTTTATGAGACAGTTTGGGCTTCCTTTTTACTATGATTAAAGGCAGAAAATTGAGTGAAACGTCCACCTCAACCAGCTTACTTTATATTTATTGATCATGGGGTAGCGCTGAGGTGACAAAAGAACCTCTCAGCAGAATATGCGGCAATAGCAATGCAGCTAAAGAGATTATAGAATAGCAAAAACATTCACGCTACCATCCATTGTTTTTAATAAGTGTTAAATTACAACAGCTAAAAACTCCAGCTGCATTGTGCAACTGCCAAATGCGGATATGCCGATGCAATTTGCAGGTCATGCAGCGAGGTCAATACATTTACATCAAGTCTGGTGTTTTATTCGTTTAAATGTTAAATTGCTCATTTTTAAAGTATTTTTCAGACTGTTTTGAAATGGCCATTTTGGCCACTGGGTGCACAGTTTGCAAATCCAAAACAGCGTGTTGACAACTGCTCATCGTATGCAACATTGTATGTCACAGCATTAGTGGAAGACGGTTTGTTTCTATAAACAAACCAATGTTCATACTTTGTGGTTATTATGCCACACAAACAGAAAAAACAGTATTGTAGTATGTTTCAGTAGCTGCTCACTCTGGTTGCCATGTACCAGTTAGGCCAGACCTGTCATATCTCCTGTAGTGGCGTGACTAGCAAACACCTATTTACGGTCCTAAACGTGACACGAATTGGGCAAGAGCCACCCCCACCCCCCAAATTATTGACAATCGCTTCATAGGTAAAAACAAATAACCAGACGTCGAGCTCACCCCTCTCCGAATAATTCCAACACTGTCGACCCGCAGTCGCCGTTCGCTGGCTGTCCGCCGGAGACACAACCTGGGCGGTTTTGGAGACCAAACAACGCTTGAATCCGTTTTCGGAGACACTTGGGCGGCCCTCAAACTAACAGGCCGGGGTCCCGGCAATATACATGTGTGGCTACGGCGTAACCTAATCTTTGAGCTTCCGTGACACAAGCACTTTCTGCCATTTCATACCGACGTCGGCGGAACCTTGCGACGTTTCCTCGGCTGCACAATGAGGACCAGAGTGAGACGTTCAAGATCCGTTCTCTGTTGCAATTCCGAGCGCAAAGCGGAAATGACGATTACGCAACCTTTTGCAACTCCGCTGCGTTCAAGAGAAGCAATTGAAATTTTACAACAGTGTTCCCTCGTCTTTTCCAAGCCAATTTCTCCACAATAAAACCATAAATGCGTTGTGCTTCACACGTAGAGAAACATTTAACTTTAAAGCTCATTTTACTTTAAGTTTAAATAAAATACCAAATAATAGAGATGCAAGTTCACTTTTAACATCGATTCCAGGTTTGCCACAAATCTTTTCCTCCAGCACATCAGATTTAAATAATAGTAAATATAGTTAAGAATTGGAATGGAATTTCTTTCTGAAACGTCATAACGTGGCACCTTTGCAAGGTTTTGAGCATCCAACAGTTCCTGACTGAGAAGATATTTGGCGCGATGGATCAACCTGCCATCTGCAATATATGTTTTGCGTCCCACTTGATATAATGCTAAACTGTTGAAAGATAACGAAAGAAAGTGATCTAATTGACTGAGACATTCCCTTGCAGTTGCAATGGCTCATTAACACAGTGCTGCCTCTATTGGATTGGCCCTTTACTTACCCCAGCTGCCATTAGCTTGTCCGGCAAATCCAATTATGTGCTTAGGTCCCTGGTCTAAAAATAGTAGAAAATGACAGAAAACACAGAATCAACACGGCACTAGTTGTGAGCTCAGTGGAAATGATATCTGTGGTCTTTGGTCTTTGCATAGACAATAGATCTGTCAGGAGCAAATGATGTCAATAATGACAAGCTGCCATGACAGACGAAGAAGAGGTGGATGACATGGAAGTGGGGGACGTGTAAGAGGAAGGATTAGATTCACAAGGCGGATGTCTGAGGGAAATTAAAGGGAATAAGGTAAGATACATTACATGTAAACAAATAGCTACCACATTTAAGTATGATTAACGGACCACCAGAAATACACAGTACCAGCTGCACTGTGGTGCAGAATAGTTTGTGATGGTATGTTTTTGTCACTATATCAGAACTAGAGTTACCGGCGAGGTATGTGTGCTTAGTAATATTCACACTACAGTTTAGCAACCAATGTGAATGCAGTATTGAGAAACACATATCTATAATTGTATTGAGAGCTTGGTCATGTGTTCACATGGACAATTCAGGGCTGATTTACAGAATAGGGAAAGAAGCGAGACTGACACTGAGAAAGACAAACATTCGGACTCTCATTCCTAACGACGTGTATTTTAGAGTATTAATTGGAGCTAACATACGGTACATGGAAATGTGACGGAAGTTGTGCTATTCCACCATCAAAACCCAACTGCTAGATGACCAATGTCTTCCATTTCCTTACATGCCTATAAGTATAAATCTGGTTTGGTTGTTTGTTAGACATCAATGACTGACTGATATCTAGAGAAACTGAGGGTTTTCATGAATCACACAGCAGCTGTGTTTTCCATTAGGATGGGTACCTTTGTGACCCTGGCAGAGGTGCTAGAAGCCAGAGGTTCACCGCTAGATGAGGATGAGGTCTGGTGTCTACTGCTTGTCACCACAGAGGCCTTACTGGATATTTCCAAAAAAGGTAATTAGCCTCCAACAACATTCCCGCAAATTAGCCACCTGCCATCCCCAAAAGTTTCTGCTGTGTTCCGTTTAGGCTCTGGCAACATGTGCAGCGTCCTCAGCCCAGGCACGGTGCTACTGTCCGCTAATGGGCGTATGGCCTTCAAGAGCTGTGGGCGAAATGATGATGTGGCCTCCTTCGTGGCTCCTGAAGTCATTCAGGGTCACACTGCCTCCACAAGAACCACAGCTGAAAAGGTTGTAAAAATGATCTCGTAGATACCATAGAAGGTTGTGGGTTCAAACCCCGGACGGGTCATACCAAAGACTATAAAAATGGGACCCACTGCCTCCCTGCTTGGCACTCAGCATTAAGGGTTGGAATTGGGGGGTTAGATCACCAAATGATTCCCGGGCGCGGCACCGCTGCTGCTCACTGCTCCCTTCGGGGATGGGTTAAATGCAGAGACAAATTTCACCACACCCAGATGTGTGTGTGACAATCGTCAGATCAGTGCATGTTCCGTCTTCGCACTCTACCATACAATTTCAAGTTATTTTTACATTTACAGGGATACTACTTTCCTATTAAAAGCAAGAAACACCAGTGGTAGCTAAAGTGGAAAACGCCGAAAGTAAGATAGGAATTTCATGACATTCAGGGCTTACTAAGCAATATCAAAGTTAGTCCATCGGAATTTAGATTTAAAGTTGATAGTAATCTAGCTATGATCAATGCCTTTATAAAACACGGACAATCCCATACGTCTGGCATAACTTGTACCTTGATTTGATGATTTGACTGACAACCACGACAGGGTTTAGTCTGTCCACTGGTGGAGCTAGGACGTTTTCCTTGAGGGTGGGGCAAGGATATCTCAGGGGGTCCGCAAAAAAAAACATTTTTTATTACAGACCTCGTCTTACATCTAAAGTTAGCAACAGTCCCACAACCTTGAACATAGTTATTGGCCAATGGATTGCTACACCTTGCAAAGCACACTTGGGATAACAAGGTCTTGTCTCTGTCCCTGCTTTCCCACAGACACTTGTATACTCACTGGGTATGACTTTTTACTGGTGCGTGGATTATCAACTACCTCAAAACCAGGTACTATGCTCCTTCAAGTGTCCAATGATGGTGAAAATGTATCAACCCTTTATCAACATGCTTCTTGTGAAAGCCTGTTCAGCTTAGTGCAGAGCTGGAGGGTTTACTACTGAGCATGTGCGAGGACACGGTAACGAGGCGGACGGACCTGATGACGGTGCTTGAGACCTGCGAGCTTCACCACAAGAACTTTATGCTTTATCCGGCCGAGCGGCTTGTCAAGCAGCTGGTAGAAGACATCTACCGAAACTCGGTTAGCGGACAACGAACCTCGTATTCTTTGATCATGGTGGTTTCCGCTGGTTTTAACTGACAGCCCAAATATTCATGCAACAGGTAGAGCCTCTGTCAGTGACAGAAAACGGATCCCTGATGAGTGATCGCAGTCAGATCATCAGAGACAAGTTACACAGTAAGAAAAGTAATTGTATTACGTGAGACAAAAAAAACACACACACAATGTACCGTGTATACCTTACTCAGTACTGGATTGTATTTCAGGCCGGTCTTTTTGTAACCCTACATGGATGACAAAGAAGAAGATCTCCAGAACATTCTCAGGAGCATCCTATACACCTGAGTCCACAGGGTATGAAGTGAAGTGATGCATTCTCATCTCACATCTTTCAAACAAAAACTGAAACGTTGGTTAGTAGATCTCAGTAGTGACAGATTTAAAGGACTGATAAAGTCATTCCTGCTTAGGATCCCCTCGGGATGTCGACGCACTGAGAGTAATGGGAGCTGGCAACAGTTCAATCGCACTGTCTGTAGCCCATACCTAGATGGCGGTCGGCGTGCTAACTCGAGATTTCTCATGCAGTTTGAGTCGACAATGAGTCTGAATGATAAGAAAATGAAGGTGAGCAAATTTGCTATAGGAAATTAGTGTTATTGAAAATACAGTGACTGCAAAAAGTCAATTCCTTTTGTTGAGGGTTATGATTGAGTAATGATTATATATTTTCATTTGCGACATCTTTTAATGTAGGACATGGGTCCAGAGTTTATTAGAATGTCGGATGAGCCCGTTGTTGTCTTAGAGCTGCCTGGATCCATTTTGGTGAGAAACCAAAGTAATTCATCATTCATGTTTTTACTTCTCATCACGCTTTTGTCATACAAAAATAAAAACACTTTCACTCTTTCTTCCATCTTGATTTCTTTATATTGTAGTCAAAAAAAGGGAAATCGCCAATCACGCAGAGAGAACTGACTGTGGTGATGCCAAGCGGTCAGAACATAGCCATCAAATGTGAAGTGAAAACCAGAGGCGGAGACGTGTTTGACATGATTGTCGCTCATGCCAACCTGGTGGAACACTTTTACTTCGCCCTTGCTTACATTGATGGTAAATCTCACCGACAGACAATTAAATATGACAATTCTAACAACAAGGATGCGCAAACGAAGTCTCCTTTTCTCTTTCATCAGATAATGAGTTTTTCTTCGTGGACAACGATACCAAGATTTCCAAAGTTGCTCCGGAAAGCTGGAAGAAAGTGCCTTCAACCACCTTTGTCCTTTTCTTCAGGGTCAAATTCTTTGTCAATGACATCTCTACACTTTTGTAAGTATTTTTTGCTACTTAGCTATCCCCCTGAAAATTTTACCCTTTGTTAGAAATTAATAGAGGTGATTCAGAGTCTCGTCCTGTCAGGCACAAACAGACCCGCCACCAGTACTACCTCCAACTTAGAAAAGACCTCTTAGACGATAGATTGTCCTGCCATGAGGAGACTGCTCTGTACCTCGGAGCTCTGGCCTTGCAGACAGAGTATGGGGACTGCATGCCTCAGGTTTGGAGAAAGACCTCATATTGTACATTAGGTGCATTTTAATGGGACAAGTAGATTAAAAAAACAATCATGCTGTTTTTTTATTCCAGGTGTATGGTAGAAACTACTGTCGCCCTGATCAATATGTCCCCAAAAGTGTCATAGAGAAACGTGCCTTGCCTTACATTCTTGAAGAATTGCAACGGCTCCATACAAATAATGCCCAGATGCTCACAGAGGAGTCTGAACTTGAGTTCCTCAAAGTAACGCATTTTATTCGAGATTCTTTATTATCGTAGACGCGTATTGAGGTTACAGAGAACAGGCAGACCCTAACTTTAACCCCTAACCCCAATGATGCAGGTGTGTCTACAGTTGCCTGAATACGGTGTTTTGTTCCACCGTGTGACACGTGAAAAAAAGCCTGTAGAAGGAGAAATTGTCCTCGGAGTTTGTGCCAAAGGCGTTATTGTCTATGTGGTGAAAGTCGGCTGCCGAAGCACCAGCCAGACGTTTCATTGGCGGGAAACCGAAACTATTTCCTCCAATGTGAGTAGAATGCTTAAATATCCAACTCATGTTTGCAAAATCCCATTTAAAAAAATCCTTGATATTCTTTCAGAGGCATCGATTTATAATAGAGTGCCGGGCCAGCAAGAAGAAACACACCTTCATCACAGAGACGTCAAAGATAGCCAAATACCTGTGTAACCTCTGCTCATCACAGCACAAGTTCAACAATGAAATGAATTCACGTCAGCTCAACCACAGCCTGGTCTCAGGTTAATTTTACGACATCAAGACTGCTAAAATGATCACGGCTGTATAAACCATAATTTGGTGGATCATTTTGTTGTGTTTGCTTCCAGATGTAAACATTCCTCAATACGCATCCCCTTGCCGGACTCAAAACAGCCGGTTCAAGTCCATCGTGGGTTCGGAGACACCGCAAGATGACAGCGGTCTGAACACTCCTCAAAACGAATCCTTGACCAGGCTTTGTGAGGATGTCGCTGCTAGGATAGAGGCCCGCTTTAAAAAGCAGCGCCAGAACCTTTATGAACAAAGGTACACCGTCTTCAACTTTATGTCCTGGAACTCCAACTGATGTTGTATATTAAGGACTGTGTTGTTGGCAATGCATTTACGAAATGACTCATTTGCAGCACATGCTCCAGTAGTCAGTGCGGCAGTACTGGCATGCGTTCTCCAGCCCGTTCTCAGAGAAGTGGCTCTGAAGCTCCTTTTGGCTCACCAGCAGCCAGAGGTACAACCAGTCATTCACGTATAGACTAGCTTCCAGTTACAATCCACTTTAGTTAGTGCAACAATATTTGCCTGATTGTAGATTTCTATGGCCCACAGAAACTCCAACTAAACAAGGCCCATCGTCGGAGAGAGAGGTCCTGTGCGTTTCTCTCAAGAAAGACCCAAAGCTCGGCCTTGGTAACATTTTACGATACCACTTCAGAAGTTTGTTCTCCAAGCAGGTTTCAGTTTTGGCTCAAGTTTTTAATGATTGGTTGGATTTAGTGTTATCATTTGGCTGCTGTGCTGTATTTTCTATGCTTGGAAAATATTGAAAGTGGTAACATCATTTATAAAGGCAGTAGACATTTTCCAAATCATGTGTTTATGCAGGGATCATGATTGTGGGAGAAGAGACGGTGGGACGTTATGAGCTGGGCATTTTTATTGCATCTGTAGTGCCTGGGGGACCTGCTGATAAGGATGGACGTATACGAGCAGGTACAAAATGAATTACTCATTTTTTTAAATATAATTTCTATTTGTTATGTATGATCTTGCTTAACCATGAAGCATATTGGCAGATCCTATTACGAACGCTGTACTTTGCATAACATTGTTTTGGTGGCAACCTAAATTATGATGACCTTTTCCCTTAGGTGGTCGCCTGATCTCTCTGAACCATATCAGCTTGGAGGGCGCCACCTTTAGCGAGGCAGCGGAGGTCATGCAGAGCAGCCCGGAGGAGGTGCAGCTCATTATCTCACAGCCAAAAGGTGCTCTGTGTGTGGGCATACGTGTGTAGTTAGCGTGCTTTATACAAAATAATTTTTTTCATAGCCAATGAAATAACATTACTGTTAATCGCAGCCCCTCAAACTCCAAACACTCAGCGGCCTTCGACATTGAGAAATTATGAGTCGCAAAGTACTCTGATGGCATATGGACAGCCAGGAGACAGCTTGGATGAGATTGTCTCGCTCATGATGGAGCCAAAGACTGGCAACAGACTTTACCCTCCCCAGGAAGTCCGTATTCTAAATGCGCAGGTATGGCAATGTTTTAAGTGCACATCTTGTACACTCCAAAAAGTATTGTAAGATAAATTCCTTCCAATCGTCTCAGCCACAAAATAATCAGTCACGAGATGTACATTAAATATCATAACAGTTGTGTGTCATTTTTAGGACGGCTATTCGCTTTCTTCCTCACTGAATTGTGTGAAGTCAGAGGAGAAGATAGTGAAGCTCAAGAAGGTTGCCGGAAGCCTGGGCATCAGCATCACTGTGAGTTTGCAAAATGTTTTCTTGGGAAGTGTGGCTCTGAGTACTGACTAAATGTGGAAGAAATATGGTGCACAAAATCAATATTTGCTATATAGTGCGACTTCAATGATTCTACAGAAAGTGATGACTCTGGCATCCATCCACCTGCAGGCCAGTTAAGCAGGCCAGGAAAAGAGCATGAGTCAGAGTGGGTCACCAAGTCTGCTTGACTCAATCTCATTAACATTCGTGGTCCAACAGCATTAGAAAGATCGCTCATCATACCAACCCTGCTGCTTCAGCCAACTATCAATGTTGCAGTATTACTTATATGTACTGAAATAATGCAATCATTCAGGACGATGTCAATACTAATGCTCCCAATGGCGGAATCTACATCAAGAGCCTTGTACCTGGGGGGTCTGCTGACAGAGACGGGCGTATACATGCAGGTAATCAATGAATGCATTTTAAAACCATAACACACATTATATGCTGGCCCCACAAGAATATAAAAAATATGATTGTACTGTTTTGTTTTGTCTTCCAGGTGATAGAATATTAGAGGTTGATGGGATCAACTTTCAAGGTGTCACCTATGAACAGGCCGTGGAATGTCTGTGCAAAACTGGGGAGGTAAAGTTCAAAATGTGAATGATCATTCTACATTTGAGGGGGGATGCTAATGAAAAATATGCCCACCCCCTGTTGTCTAGATGGTGACTTTGGTTGTGGAGCATGTGCTCAGGAGTTCCCCCGGGGTTTCTCTGAGCGCTTACAATGACACCAGTGAAGCCACTCGTAACATGGATGCAGCTACCAGGCAGCTCAGTTTGAACAACGCCTCATCTATTAGCACCCCTTCCCACATATTCTGTCACGGACCCAGGGACTACAACTTTGTGACTGACAGTATGTTCACACAGACTCTATCTGGGGTTACTTGTTGTAAGGTATTTAGAATACAATTCACCCAAAGACTGGATGAATGAGTGTAACTGTGCTGGAGATACTGTAGATCTTTGCGTGAGAGTTGTCACTAGGCAAACTCATCTGACTGAACTTTCACACACTTCCTCTTCCTGATCTCCCTTTCTGACCCTGACCTTCCTTTTCTTATCCCTCTGGCCTTCCTTATCCTCGGGTCTGCCGTCCCTCCTGCTTAACATAGATCATTTTCTGAGAAATGAGCCACTTTTTTTCCTGCCGGCTGATTAATCGGTCATGCCCTACTTAGTACACTGAAGGCAACTACCGCTCCACAATCCCGATTGGATGTCATTTTATGTTTGGTGCACTAACAAGCATTCTGTGTTATTCTCTCATCTTCCCTGCATCTTCATTGTCCCTCACCAAAACAATTCAGAAAATTCACAGGAAGTGACCCTGACTAAGAGTGCCGACGGTCTGGGCTTCAGCTTCGTTATGTGTGAACTGGACCCGCCCATTTCTGACGTTGGCAATCTGATCCGGATAAAGCAGCTTTTTCCTGGCCAACCGGCCCAATTGAGCGGCAAGATCAATGAGGGCGATGTACTTTTGGCCATCAACGACCAGTCGCTCAAGGAGCTGTCTTACCCAGTATGTCGATTAGGCTTTTAAATTTGGAAGTTCACCTCTAATGGAACTCTTGTAAATATTTGTTTATCATAATGTCACCTTTTATACTAATCCACCTTCTGTATGTATAATTGTGTAACTCATGTTTAGTATTGTTTTCATTATTTATATATTTTTTCCTAGAAAGTACTTAAGTTGTTCAAGACGTCAGGCCCTGAGGTCCGATTGACGCTCTGTAGACCTTTACCGGGTATTTAAACACAATTCTGTGTGATCATACACATTGGCGCTTTGTTTACATTTTAGTTTCTCACTCTGTGTTTTCTTCAGGGATCCTTCCTTCTATCCATCAGCTTACCGGGGGAACATGAGTCAGTCATGTGCCGCACGGCGGCAAATGAGAACATTTACAGGCAGGTCTCTGCCATCGTGAACTGAGTTACGAAGAACCGATCTGCTCAACCAGGTCAGCGATTTGTGATCTACCCTAACATTATGACCTGAAGTTCTAAATTTGTAAACCTTAGCTCATGATAGAGTCAGATGTTTCTGGACAACGAATTGGATGATGAGGGACGGTGATAAAGAAACAATAGCTCTGCTGAATTTCCGATATAGCCTGAAATTTACATAAACATGCATGACAGGCTGATTGATTTTACTTTATTGTCTCATTTCATGCGCCCAGCATACTAAAGAAACAGATGAACTGACTGCAGGTGATACACGGATGTCAGCAATTTGTTTGTCGAGGGAAGGAACAAAGTCTAAAGGTAAGGAACAGACTTACCTTATCTGTATCAATACATAATTGAAACCTTCAACTGAATTTTTAATCCTTATCATAGATTAGTTTCATATCCTGGCTATAACCACACAGCCACATATCCCTGACATTCATCTTCACTCCAATGTTGCAATCTGGGTTAGTGGGAAATATTACATAGCATCTACCACAAGGTGGCAGACTTGTGCATAAAATAGTCAGCTGCCTTTTTTGTTGGGTTCAATGTTATTTTACGTACTAGCCAGTATGTACTGATAGTGTAATTTTTATTTCTCTTCCTTAGGTAACTGGAATATGCATCAAAAGACGACAGCAATTCTGATTTTTTAAAGAATACGTGTGCTTCTTTGAACCATGGAAGAATACTTTGAGTTTTGCTTCTGTATATGTATCGTGAAGTCTAACTTTTTAATGATTGATGTTTTCATTGGGGAAGCTACTATTTTCTGTCCATAATAAAACCACCTGAACCAGAATCTGACCTCATTGTGGTTGACCCCCCCCACTTAAAAAATACCAATTAAATATCTAGACAAATTGGGGAACGCAGTCACTTGCACACACCTCCTGGGGTAAGGAAGAGCGAGTAATCGTCCCTCGTAAAATAAGGGTTCCTGTATTTCGGCAAAACCCAGTTGTGCATCTGGATCTCATCACAACTTGTGCTCCCTTTGCAAATGATCCCAAATGTTTCTAATTATGCCAGCGGAGACGGCCCAAGGCTGTTTGAGTATGCGAATGTGTTTTTTTGTGTGTGTAATCGCCCTGAAGGACATGCACACCCAAACACTAGCCTCTGTTTATTCATGAGCGGAGAAACAGAAATGGACAGCGCGGTCTTGACCTCTGCAGCCTCTGCTTAGGTCACTACACGTGGCGATGACTGATGAGGGAATGCTGGAGTGAGGGCAGATTTTAACATATTTTTCCCTTGTGACGTCACTGTTGAGGAGTTTGCAACTGAGAACTGAGTAAAATTGTTACGATGTCAGATCGTTTTATAGTAAGAAACGGCCTACACTATTTTAGTACATTACTGTTGGCAGGGAATGAGTTATTTAGCAAGTTAGTCATTTTTAGAAATCTTGGTTGATAGCCAACACAATTTGGAGGAGAGCTTAATGAAAAGAAGTTGGAGTGAGGTCTTTATTTACACTTCACCATCTGAGTCAATACATCCTCCCCAGAATCAAAAGGGTGTAGTCAGTACATAATAATTCATACATTGTACACCACCCTCCGTGAACCTCCCAAAATCTCTTGTAATCAAAGAGATTTGACATGATGAGAATTAGAGCATGACCATAAAATCTGGTGGGCGTTCTTTTTTTTACAGATTGCCAACGCAAGCGCATTGGTGAACGTGATTGTTGTAATGCTAGGGCCTCGTGAAACACCACCCAGACAAATGGGCACAGTGATGCTTTTTGGCAGGCCTCAAAGGTCTCGCTCAGCATTACAGGTTATTGTTCACATTTTCCATTGCCGCTACAGTGATGCACGGTCCAGTCCAGAGACAGCAATGGATGCTGGGTGCACGCATCAGGTCATTTGCCTGCTTCTGTCACCTCTTTCTCAGCCTAATCCCATATATAAACATAGTGATGATAAGTGGAATGGCATGATTTAAAACAAACCATGTTATTCTAATCAGCCTTAAATCCTGTCCTCTGTTATCCAATCCGAAGTTGGTGATGGAAGCAGTCTTCCTTCTCTCTGGCCACTTCCCCAGTTCCAGTTGACAAAAAAATCAGACATTGTGGAAAGTGTGCCACGGACCCAATAATAATAGTGTGTCAATAGTCTTCATATGACTTTAGAGTTGATCCACAAGTGGTCAGGAAACTCAGAATGTAGACAGAAGTGGACGGGTTAATGGTTAAAACGCAGTCCACCGCAACTTTACAGGATGGATTTTGCGGAAGAGGGCCACCTAGGTATGCATGCAAAAATGTTCAAGAAATAAATCATATTGTAGCTGTTGTTTTATAGCTGGAGGGGGGCTCTCAACTTGACCTGCACAGTGTACAAACTTAGTAGGCAGAACATACTTAGGAATATTCCTGTGGGGATCCCTGTTCAAGACTCAGGGTTTCTAAGATGGCCAAGATGAAGAAAACATCTCAAGCATGTCCCTTATGGATAGGGAATGAATTGTGAAGGCAATAATCATCTTGTCACTTAGGTAGCAGGAGCATCCACCAAAAAAAGCTCATACAGGATATACAACTCGTGTGTGTTATAAATCCAACTTGTCTTCACCCGCACAATGGATGATACAAATTTATCTCTTCCCCTTTTTTGGCAAGCAACTCCCTTCATATCCAGTTTAAACACACCACGCTGGGACCCTCCGCCTCACTACAGTAGTTAACATCACCCACCGTGAAACATACAGCAAGACCGTATCGGGTCTAGACAAGTTTTACAAGACCTACCCTATTTGACATGGCCTCAATAAGACCACTGTTTTTCCACCCATAGGTGCCATTTCCTCACTCAAACCACTCCCTAAAGACCCATTTTAGAAGAGACAAGTTCAAAGATAACCTTCACAGAACATCAAGATGCTCTAAAGATAAAATCCGCAAAGAGTCAAAAGGCCATCGACCAGGCATCAACATTCCAAAGCAAAAAACTGGCTGTTTTTCTTATTTTTTTTGGCTTACCTCCATATTGGCATCTTAACACTAGAGATAGCCAGATAGCTAGAAAGAGCTACCTAACTAGATAGCTGGATAGAGAGCTAGCGAGATAAAACAATTCTACTGAATCGGACATGGCCAAAATCTATCGATTCAAATAAAGTAAAATCTGATCTACAGATTGACAGCTTGTCCCAATGTTTTGGCAGTACTGTAGATTTAAATTGACATGAATCCACTGGGCTGCTTGCCATCAACAGAAATCACTGGATGCATCATTTTACCTCCAACTGTCCAAAGATCATACCCAAATTAACAGCTCCTACTAAGTATGGTTTTGTTTCTTATACAGTAAAAGTACTATGCATGGAATATGGAATATGTAAAGCCAGAAGATGGCAGTGCAGACCTCGTGGTGTCAATATTCCAATACATGTCCCATCACGTCTGATCTTGATCTTGAAATAACAAGGCTGATGTATTGAGTGTTTTCAAGGCTGCTCTTCCCAGACTAAGAAGACTAAAAAATATATATTCAGCATTGCTTTAGAGATTAGTCAAAGGTATATTGCACTCGATTTGTAAAGTGATGCAAAGCAGGATCTATAGAAATAAAACTGTCCCCCGCCTGACATTTACAAGCAGTTTTAGTGCCAAATCACCTCACAAAATAGCACTCATTCTTTGTTTAATAATGTGTACAATTGCCCCAAACCAACCGTTCCTACCACACAATTCATAAATAACTGCATTTCACTCTTCTAGTCTCAACTTGAATGCGCAAACGAACCATGGCTTTAAAACGGTCCCATAAAAACGATTGCAATACCAAGATACCTGTTCCAACCTTCTGTGCGTGTGTGTGTATGACAAGGCGACACACTACACCGAGCAGGTATAATATTTCCCTGCAGCACACGTGTCATCTTCCCCCCGTAATGAATGATAGATGTTTTATTATACAGTATATCCGTGTATCCTCCAGGTGCCAGTAACTCTGTTAAAACGCACAAATAGGTGTGTCGACATGTTTCTTCACTTATCATAGCCTTGCCATCATTTCATTTATCATGACCCTCAGACACTTTTTTTTTCTGTCCAAAAGAGAAAATATGGCAGGCACATGATCTTTGAGTCTGAAATCTTTTCGATGCATGCCAGTCATTTTTTTTTCTTTATGTGGTTGGTGGTGTGAGTTAGCCATTAGCAGGCTAACCTTGGATATCATTGTTAAATTAAATAAACTTGAACACAAAATCCTGTTTCAACTGCTACTGCTTTTCTCATTAGGATTGGAGAAAATGTGCATTTTAAACTTCTGCCAACAAAAATATACAGCAAATAATTGTTTATGATTGTTATCAGTTTTCTTGGCTTGAGCCGTAGCAACGTACAGCGGGATCACCGAATTTTACTGTATCTCACAGCTGTGTTTCTAAAAATCTGATAAGGCCTCCATCTGACTGAAAGAAGAGTTTTATTAGAACATCTTTACTGGACGTGGTCCAGGTCAGTCAGACTTTATCTGGGAGGCCAGCCTAACCACTTTTTTTTCTTCCCACAGGCAGTGAAGGAATTCCCAAGTTTTTTTTTGCTTAGTCAAAAGGTTTGGGTTAAACCATTTACATAAGAGGTTTCCTACTATTACGATCCATTGGCATCTTTTGATTGCATTGGCATTCTATTTAAGATGCTCATTTATGCACAAAATAATGCTTTCATGGTCCACCGGATTGACCAGGCCAAACAAGATGGACGCATGTAGGCAGACGTGCACAATCGTTTCTAGTGTGCGCTGAATGGTGCATATATGTGCTGTTTGTATTTGAAGGAAGCACTCCTAAATGGCTCCATATAGAAGAACTCAGCGGGGTTCAGATGTGTTTTGTGTTGCTGTTGACTCGAGCTGTGTTACTCAGAGGCCCTAAAAGCATCATGGGTGGCCACTTTGGGCCACCGGCCCAACATACACAAATGCACGTAAACTCAAAGAGTGGGATGTATACAAATATCAGTCCCCTGTATGTACACAGTAGGCTGGCACATACATTCACGCTCTTATTGAGAAGCATGTCACAAGCATTAATTCACACAAGCATAAAGTAAACACGTGTTAACTTCTGCACAAATTCATTTGGACACGGGCACACACACGGAATTGCAATCACACACGCCCGCTGGGTCGTAAAAACAAACTGCTCAAAATATGGCATTTGTCCTCTGATTAAACGCTCACATTCCTGCAGGCTGTGTTTGGCCAAGCCGGGCAACAGGCATCGTAGTGACAGTCGGACATGGGGTTTGTCCGCTCATGAACGAATGCTTTATGACACAGCCAACTCCATAGAATCTGCTTTAAAGAGCCCAGGTCACTAATGAGAACTGCGACACTGGCTCTACCTGTTGGCCACGCCCCCCCCGATGACAAAAACAAGAGCTGCAGTGATCAGTACGTAGAAGTTGGTCCCAAAAGTCACATTTATTTAGGATATAAATACACCACACTGACTTGCTTTGAGTGTGTTGGTTTAGTTTAAATTATAGTTAAAGTTTACGTTACATTGTGCCGGTTAAATTGTGGTGGTGATTCAATCTTGTTTATAACCTAGAGAGGAGTGGGATTTGAATGTTCTCCCCATTTTTGCGTGGGTTTTCTCCAGATAGTCTGTTATTCCTTTCATACTACAAAAACATGCACACCAGGTTCATTGAAGACTCAAAGCTGCCTTCAGGTGTGTGTAGAAACGAACTCACCCGTGAGACAGGAAATGTATCAATGGATGGAGGTTTTTGATTTTGTCAAAGATCGTCTAAGCTGGTTAAAAAACTTTTCCAACTCTGACCGCACTGCTGAATTTGAACTTTCCAGTCTTTTGGATCTACCTGTATGCTCTGGCTACACTCTTGTCTCTGCACCTGTAATGTGATCCACCAAATTGTAGATTTATGACTTTTTAGAAACTCATGGCTACTTACTGCAGCCAATAGTTCTTTGGCCCAATTCAAATTCTATTGTAGCCCAATATTAATCTCTGTTAAGTCCAGGGCTGAGGAAATGTCTGCAGGACATGGACTGGACTCCAGCACAGAGGACTTCAGCACTAAAGCTGTATCCCAGATGTATGCTATGCATCAAACATTTTCATTGCAGCCTATTGGACATGGCGCCCCAACGGCTGTGGATCACAACGTCTTCCAGTGGCTTTATGACTCGAGATCTTAATAAAGTATCTGAATCATGTCCCTCACGTCTTTGTGCCGAGAGGATGTGTCTTAAAGAGCTTTGCAGGTTTTCTTTCTCCTTTGAAGGATGAGTAAAGAAGGGATTTTCCAACTTCACTTCATCACCACCAGTCCTCTTTGTGTCTTTTAAGGTTGTTTTAAGAGGTGAGAACATAGATTACCTCTGAACCACCTCCTCGCGCATGCTCCCAGACAACCCGGCACATCATCACGCATTGGACCACCATCATTTTTCCTAAGTGGTAGGTCTCCCTGCGAGCGTCAGAGATGAGCTCATCCATGGAATATGGAGCACCATGTGAATGAATGGGCTTGATTAGCTGCTGAAGGTATTTGCAGCACAAAAAGCGGAAAGTGGGTATTTTATTACCGCCACCAACCCCAATGGAAACGACACTCTAAATCAAGTTAGGTCCAAAATACACCAAATTTGTTCTGAAAGGGAATGACCCAACTTGCCAAAAAACAAGCCTTTTTTTTTTTTTAATTATTAGAAAATGCTTTGGCTTGACAAGATGAAGTCCCTTTATTCAAACATGATGCTTGGCCACAAGATATTTTCGTTTTTAGAATTGCTTTTTGAATGTTTTCTTGTGCCATATATGGCCCACAGGCTGGAGGGTCCCCGCCCCTGCATTAACTCCACAAGTCTTTTATCACTGAGACACCTCCAGACAATTTACAACCGTCAGGGGCTTACCCCAGATCCTGTATGTCATATCTTGCGCATATATCATTTCATGCTCCCTCCTCCAGGTATTCAACCTCGGACGGCTTTGTGCCTTTAATGTCTTAAATGTCTATAATGGTAATTGGATGTACACTATGTCACACAAGCGACAATTTCTTATCTATTTTCATTGGACGGCACAAAAGAAATGAAACTTTACTACAATGTGAAATAGTGTACAGCTTGTATAACCATTCATGCCCTCACTGCTAGTTCCTACTAATTGGGCCCAAAAAATGCCATTTTTCATGTGACTCGTTAATTAGCGCTACCTTGAGTGTAACTGGCATACAGTACACCAACTTTTTATTGGCCCTTTGCAACAATGTTTTCAAAAGCAGAGTAGTTTTCCTGGGATGTTGCTAATTGTTTAGCCACGAGGCAATTTAAACGTCGATAGTTAAAGGGAGATTTCATATGCAGACTCCTGCGAATTTATACATGCAGATACATGACAGGCAACGTTTAATTTGCACATACACAAACGCAAGCATTCCAACACATCTTCCCCTCATTCCCACCATTCCTGCCTTCAGTTATAGGTCTACATGAGAGACAGTGCTCATTAAGTTTGGGTGTGTGGGAAAATGACTGGGCCCTCTCCTCACTCATTAAACATTCATAAGATGGAGACTCCCCTTGGCTGCAGTGCAAAGTGAGCGTATGTTTGCTACAAGGCTTGCGTCCTGCCGCGATCGCACAGGGAGAGCGTTTCTGTCCGCTAACAAAGAAGTAGTGTTTGTTTTGTTACAGTAGCCAAACAGGGCGGTAAAGGAGCTGTCTCCATGTCTTGACAAGATGCTAGTATTTCAAACTCATGGATTGCTTTAAATAAAGCTAATACCATACAAACAGTTTTCCCATTAAATCCAGAGATGCTGGGGTTTTTTTTTCTTCCTCTAAACGTCCCTCTTGTCATTCCTCTGCTTTTTAACCCGCAAACACCCCGTGACATGCGCGCCTGTGTTGTCAGTTCAAAGCACCCGGAGAGGTCAGAGAGGGAGTGCGTCACTCGGACCACTTGTCACCCAAATGATGACAAATTGGCCGCCTCGCTGCTCGCCTCCCAATCAAGTCCAGACTAGTGTAGTCCCTTATGTGCATGCACACTTCCTGTGAATGGAGATGGATGGCACTCAGGTGAACGGCAGAATATGTGTCACCTTTTTACTATTCTTTGACTTGCCGCTATTTTTTTGTGGCGTCAATCAGAGCAGAGCAACTGGAGGAATGAGGCTTCTAAATGGTCCAATAATTATTCTTTGCACTTGGTCACAAAGTCGTTCGACGCACTGTAGGGGAGCTCGTGGGTGTTAAATCCAAACTTTAGAAGCTAGAGCCTAACATAAAAATGTGAACAATGGAACCCTGACTCATTCTTTTCTTGACCAGAAACTTGCTTTAGGAGGCAGCTTTGCCAAGTTGCTAATCAACCTTGATTTTTTTTTTTTTTTTAAACCCAACAGACGTCTTTTGTCTCAGGGGGCTCTGTGTTTTCCTTTCTTTCTCAGGCCACTCGGCTCCACGTCTTGTTATTTTTCCATGCGTTAAAGTTTCATGATGAAATAAAGCAGGCTGCTTGCTGAGTCTTTGGCCGGTGTCAGTCAAAACGCAGCCCAACTAGAATAGGACTGATGAATGTCTACGCAGTCCTGCTGGAGTCTTCATTTGAACATGTTTGCAGATGTAAAACAGAGCATCGTCTGCAATCAGTTATGATTTGAGTCCACGCCATTTGTTTATCTCATTTTATTAATTATTGACTCAATTTTCGCAAGTGAAGCATTCAATGATCTGCCAAGTAGAGCTGACATTTTCTTCTCTTCTTATCCACCAAGATAAGGTGAAATCACGTTGGCTTGATTGAAAACAAATAGACAAACAAACATAGTCACCAAATCACAGCTGTGTCACTTCTTCCAACCAGGCTCATTGTTGCACCCTAAGTGCTTCGTCCTTTGGTCTACTTTCCATTAGGACCTCTTATTTCCTTAGAAACACATACATTGCAGACTCAAGTTCCTCCAGATGTGAGTAAGGCCTTCGGGGTTCATCGTGGATGAAGAAATGTGTCTGGGTCATTTCCATACGGATGTTGCTTTTCCTCCAGATCTGCTGGTCACATCTTCTCACATCATTCACTTTCTTCGTGTCACTATATTCTATGACGCCTCGTATTGTCGAGATCAAAAAGAGATCTTGTGATGAGATTGCAGTGGAAAGATCTTCATGAAGTTAGTTCGCTTGTTTGAAAACAGCCGATTATTCAATTTCCCAATTTGGCCCCAGTTGTAAAGTCCTGAGGGGACTCTTTAACTCTTCACCTTACACAACGTTGCTCATGTGGGCTCATTTTCCTCTTTGGTTCCGTTTGATGCAGCGTACACTTTATCTGAGGCTTCCTGGCCAAGTCGCTGGCTCCATCTGGACGCGGGATGGATAAGATCTGTGAAAGCGAGCCAAGCGCTACACTGACGGGCCATGAAAGCTAAACAACGAGGTGAAAGAAAGACGCATTGCTTGAGTGGCAGCTCCGTGCACATTTCTCACTTAAGGTGACATCTCTCAAATCAGATGGATTAACCAAGCCCGCCGTGCTCATTTGTTGCATTTATTGTTACAACTCTCGTGATTTGAGGGGAACAATAATTGAGAGCTCAAACAAAAAGCACTGATGAGAAACACATTTGAGGAAATTACAGTCATATGAGAAACAAATGTGACACTTTCTATGCAGTCAGGCTTGAAAATAACAAAGCATCAATTTAGTTTCTATTGTGTTTGTCCTCATCAGGGTTGTGGGGGATCTTAAGCCTCCAATCCGATTACGGGCGAGAGACCGGGTACATCCTGAACTGGTAGCCAGCTGTTTGAAGGGCACATTCACATTGAAGGACAATATAAAGTCTTCAATTACGAATCAAATAAATGCCTCTTTGACCTCTATTGCTAAGCAAAACATCATTGAGGACAAAAACAGACTGAAAGTGTGAAGTATCCGCAGTTCACTGGCGGATCTGGGATCTTTTTCCTTGGGAGCTTTAGGCTTTAATCAACTCGTGGTTTCGTTTGGCGTCACATTAGGGGAAATTAAATTTATTTTAAACTCAATGTTACGGGACATTGCGCAAATCTGGTCAAACGCAACGGATTGGACTTTTTTTTAACTGAAAGCCATCAGCACCTTAACCAATTCAATTTTGATTTATTCATCGCAAGAGGTTCTCATTTAGCAGTGTATTACTGTGTTTTGGAACAGTTGGCATGGTAGTTATTTTTTAATGCCACTTGGGTAACATGTCTTTATTTTAGCGTAAATTTTTACCTCCACTCAAACAACCCCGCATCGCTCACCCGCTCTAACGAGTGACGGGGACTTTCAGCCAAAACGTTATCTTGTGACAGTTAATTGTGAAGTGACACATTAAGCTCAGTCCTTCTTGTTATACAACGTATCAAATTTCTCGCTGTGAGGGTCTTGGCAAGAACCGACTTCAGCGGCTAAATGAAGGCTTGACGCACAGAATGACAGGAAGTGTGAAAGAAAAGAGTGCGGCTGTGCTCTGGGAATTGCTCTGTGACACTTTATGAAGGCCTTGAGGGGCAAAGTGGGGCGACGGGCCCTTTGGGTTCGCTGCGGTTTTAACTTGACGTTTTACAATCACGTCGCGCTACATCTGGAGTATTTGATGCCGGGGGTTCAGCAGAGGGTCATGTGATCGTTTCCAGCAACCTGAGACAAGCGGCATGGTGTGCGATGGGGGACTATTATTGCAGGAATAATTGAGTCGGAACTTTAAATGAGCAGCGTGAGTCAATATACAGTCACTGCGGGTTTTTCAACAACAATGAAAGAGAATAGGACACAATTATTAGAGTTAAAAGAAGCGATCAAAAGAGCAAACATTCCCAGGGCCTCATTTTGTGTGCCATTAGTCCACATCTACTGGAAGAATTTAAGCGAGTCCTGTACATATATTCAAATGCTTTTACAATTAATTGGATGTGGTTTGGCTGTATTGAGAGAAGCTGAATCCAAAATGTAGTCACCCATTGGATTGCTTGCTGCCTCATCTTTTCATTGTCTCATCAGCTTGGAGACGGGAAGTAACTCACTAACAACTGTCATCACCTCTGCAGTTGTCTTCAGCACATTGGTAAGAATATCAATAACTACCACAATAGGTCATTTGGATTTAGCCTTCTGTTTCCTATCAGAGCGAATCTGGGGCGTATTTTAATGTACAACATAAATCTCGTATCCTTGTCTGAATGTGGTGCAGTATCCTCCTAAATCTTCACCTAGTGGGAGCGTTCAGTTAAAAAGTCATGAAAAGAGTCCATTTATAGACATGAAAAAAAAAAAAAAAGCCGGTTTCAATAGACTTAAAGGGAGGTAGCCAATGAAAACAATAATCTGGGCCAGAAGAACAGGGGGCTGAAATGCAACTCTAATTCCATTCTTTTGCACAAAGACTGAAAAAAAGATACAAGGCAGTGTGGAAAACGTGCAAAATTGTGTGCGAGCGACGTGGGCACTGACAGACAAAGTATCCCCTTGCACGAAGACCAACTCGACAAGGTTGATATGACAAGTGATTGAGGAGAAAGAAGGTATACAAAGGCAAGGTAATAAAAGAAGTTGAGCAGCTTGGTCCATTAAGCCAGTGAGTAATTGCAACACTGGGAACACTGCATGATGGGAAAATGGCCTTTCGTAACGTGATGGATTGCTGCAAGGACAGAACATGGTGCAGTTAGCAGTTTTCGTGCACTGCTCTGACCGTATTATAAAACATATCATAAAAAGCTGCAAAACATTCCTGTTGGAATCGCAACACGTGCATTTCTTCCTCCCTGGCTTTTTCATTTTTTTCCAGCAGCCTGAGCTGTGAATAATCAGCGCAATTTGAGATTGTTGTCAATTTTTCAAATGGCTGACAAACACGTATAGTGGATGATTGTTCTCAGACAGGGGCCCTATGAGGATAAATGGCCGGCGGGGGGGCTCGCTTTAGGGGAAAATTGCCGTCTCCAAAACGCTTGAGGAGAGCGATCACCATTAACTGATGAAAGGTGTTCACATGGGAGGCATTCAGACTCATCTGTCACGTGGTCGCAGATTGACAAAGTGAGTGCGTTCGCTTGTGGAGGTTGGGCCTCATCTTTTGAAAAAAGAAAAAAAGATCAGGAGTTTTGAGTCGGTCACACTAAATCTGTTGTTTAACAGAACAGTGAAGTCATGTTTCCGACAATGCATCCTGCTCTGTTGCGTGTCTGTAAATCATTTTGTGTCTATATGAATTGCACAAACAGATCATACATTTGATTCGTCAACTGGCAAGCACTGATATTACTGCCTCCCACAGGACTGGAGTGGAGTACAATGATCATTTCTTATCAGGCACAAATTAAGATCTAATTGGTCATTTCGCACTGTGACGATGAAACTTTGTGTTGTGCAATTGTGCATCACTTATTATTGATTTTGCCAATTAGATCAAATGGAGAGTACTACTTGACCTGCTGAGGCGCTGTGGATTTATGCTCAAGTCACAAGGGGGGAAGAAACCATCAATATCTGCCATTATTGTTTAGCATTGGTGGAGTTCTGCACGCCAATGATCAAACTTGTTGAATCCGTTTTCCCTCAGTCGTACTCCTTTCTTACAACAAAGTTTCATCAACTCACACCTTGAGTGTTTCCCCCACTACTACTTTTTAACTTATCAAGTGATCTGGAGCTAATCCCAGCTGACTTCAGGCGAAATGTGGATTACTCCCTGGACTGGTCCCCAGTCAATCACCATCACTGAATGTGAACTGAACCCAACCTGCCTGCACTGATGCCAACCGAGTGAACCACTACCCCATTGTGCGTATGAGTATAAACATATATCAGCAAGACTTATTTCACTGTGTGTGTGTGCGTGCATGTGTGAGAGCTTGGCAGACATCATTTGAAAGGATGTCATGGCCCTTCCATATCCAACACAACAGCATGAATGGTCATTCAGCCCCAGCCAACAGTATGAAAACAAATCAAAGGGGAGGAAAAGGAGGAGGAGGAGGAGGGGTGGGGGGTTCGATGAAGGATCGGGTCCCGGGCCAAAAGTAACATGGTGGGCTCGTCTGTCCTCCTCACGGTTTTGGATCTGATGAGCATGCCGTGCAAATATTCAGTGAATGAGTGTATTTTTGTCTTTTGAGGGCGTGGAGGGGGACTAGTCTTCTATCAAAGCTTTTTTTTTTTTTAATCAAAATAACTAAGATAAGATCAGTCATTTAGTCAGTGTGTTTTCCAGCTGTTTATCTTAAAGCATCGGAGAAAATGCCTTCATTCATGTGTAGACTGCAGTCTAGGGGAATGTATATTTCAAAGCACCTAATAATTACTATTTTTCTTCACTTTCCCTATAGCCTCCACTTTGTTTTGCAGCTATATTAGGAACCGGGCTGACGTGAGTGAGCACAAGTTTGGCAGCGAGGCCGCTATAATGAGGTGACTTTATGATCATTGACAATTTGCGCTCATTGGGTTGAATTTTCAATCCCACAAATTATGAGACGTCCATGAGAAAACCTAGCTCTGACATATTCTTTACTTCCCATATAAATGGAGCCGGCCAACCATAAAGTGGGAAACTCTATGAAGACAAATGTGGTCGTGACATACACTCAGTGGTTTCAATTAGCTCCAATGTGGCAGCTAATCAGTGTTGTAAAACATTTTTTTTCCCTCAGTTTGCCATGTGGAGCCGATGTAGCTCCTTAGGAAATGTTACAATATCGTACTTATTAGTCGCAAATAGGAAACATCGTGTGCCTTAGATTTGGAGTCAGTGCTGTGAATATAAATTTAAACGGAATTAGACATCCATTTTGTGTTTGATTTGTTCAACTGGATAGTTGTTTGACTCAGAGGAAACACTCCTGCCTTCCAACTTCAAAACATCTCCATGGTTTGGAGAGAGATTTGACCCCAGAACCTCTTAATGATGAGGGAGACTTGCTAGCCACTATTCCACCGTGCCAGTTACTTTCATGAAGCAAAGTACACACATGGTGTAGGTCTGAGTCAATTTCCTTAATACTCTATTTCAGAAGAAATTGCAAATTCTAATTTTGGTGCCTGCAATTTCCTACTTAATCTGCTCTTTTTTTTTTTTTTTTTTTGCCCGATGACCACAAACCATCACGAAATAACGACCCACCCTGGTGGAAAGACCAGCTGCGTACATGGGCGTGATGTTCTATTTATGCGTGGGCACACTTAAAGGCCACATCACTACAGCGCGAGAGCAGTAAAAATAGTTGGGCTGTCACCTTCTGTCATTCGGCAGCAGAGCTTCATGCATACTGTCCCACTCTCCTCCCACCGCGAGAACAGCTGCACGTCGCGGACTGCCCAACGTGGATTACCTGGATATCGCTCGGTTCGTGCGCAAGGAAATACACGTATCAATCCCGCTTCATCTTCACTTTCTAAGGAATATTTAAAAACAAATGCAATTATGGCAACGTGGTTCGTCTACGCGTTACGTCTGTTGGTGATTCTGGAGCCGGTTTGGAGTCATACGGTTCCCGATGATGTGCGTAAAATCGCGTCGGAGCGGCGCGTCTTTACGCATCCGAGCTCCGGTCGGGACGTGGTGACCAGCAGCATGTTTAAAGTTTACGAAAGCTACAGCGAAGACCCGCGCAGCCATAACCAGGGAAACACAGTGAGGAGCTTCACAGCTGTCCCGAGTGAGTTACATACGCATTGAAACACACACGCGTGGAGGAAGTTTAAATATTGAAACGAACGTTAAAGCGTACGCAGCAACAAATACGTATTGCACCATTTTACTGGATGTACTAATCGCACATATTTGTTGCTATGAAAAACATTATTGTTAATTAACTATTGTGTAATTTGGATTTGAATCGGATTTTTTAAAGTAGTTTACACTATCCACAGAAAATGGATACATTCTGAGTTACAATACATTTTGTGAGTCATGCAATAATTTCACGTTCATATTTGTTATTATAAATGTCACATTTCATTATCATGGATTGTTGGATGAATAAAGATTCGAGATTAAATAGAGCCAGATAGATATACTTTGTCTCTATGTGACCTGTGATTGGCTGGTGTACCCTGTTAGCCCCTGACCCAAAGATAGCTGCGATGGGCTCCATCCGACGGGCATTTTGGGACAATTTAGACAGATACATATGTAAGCATTTTATTAAATTAAATTAAGGGCCTATTATCAGTATTTCCTTACGGACTATGTTTATGATCTAGAGCTTGTAGATGGCATATCTGTGTATAGTTGGGGTCTTTGGGGTCTTATTAGTGATTGGCTTCTCCAGTAGCTGTAAAAGTCCAAGGTGTTAGACAAGAGGCTATTATCACATCCAGACAAAGCCCATAATCATTTCCATATGCTATTACCCCACCCTTGCACGAATTCAATGTTTGGGTTTTGGGCTGTGGTGGAAGTACTCACTTGAAAAGTTAAGTGAGCGGAGATCGAAAAAGATTTTTTTTTTTCATGCGTGAGACAGCCATGTTACCGTTCTTCATAGTTTTCAGGATTTAGTTTATATCATTCCAATGGTACAAAAAATAAAATATAAGACAATAATATGTCTTATGTCAAAAAGGCTTTTATACACAACAGCCATTGGGCCTCAGAGATCTCCCTTTAATGGATGGTCCATTTCTCAGTACGGGTGAGGTCAGGGGAATGATGAACTCAGGGTGTCGAATGAGTAACCGAGACGAGGGTGCATAAAAGCAAACACTGTATGTATCGTCATCTTTGCTCATTTTTATTATCTTGCGCATTCCCCAGGACTGTTGCATGGAAAAGAAATGTTCCAGTTCAACCTCTCCTCTATCCAAGACTCGGAGGTCATCCTCTCTGCCTCCTTTCACTTCTTCCACAAGCGTCAACACCAGCGGCCACGGCGTTTCCGGCGATCTCGTCGTCCATCCGCCGCCGCCCACCGTCAACACACGCCCGCCCTGCAAATCCTCTTCCGTGGCTTGTCAGCAAACTCCGCCTCCACAACACTGCTGGGAAACCTCACCGTAAGCTCCTTTAAGAAAGCGCCGTGGCAATCAAGGGATGTGACGATGGTGATCAAGCAGGCCAGCGAAGACCTTATCATCATGGTGGAGACCCATTTGGTAACTAGGGCAAATCAGCAGCACACAAGTCTCAACAACCAAGAGGGCTTCTTTGAAGGCAATGTGCCTTTCATAATTGTCTACGCTGATGATCAAGCCATAGACGAGCCCAACAGCGTGGCCGCAACCCTGCAAAGGTACGGGCCCTTCCCCGTGGTGGAGGACACGTCCACCTCACCCTCAAGGAACCGGAGAGAGCTCCGTCTACATATACAAACCAACGACATTCCGGAGGTCAAGTTCAACACCCTTAAGAACCACGAACTGTGGCAGAGCACCTACTTCCCTGCCAAATCCAAAAGCAAAGCGGGAAGGAAGCAGAACCAGGAGGGCAGGGAGGTGCTGAGCTTCGATGAGAGAACAATGAAGAAGGCTCGCAGGAGACAATGGAGTGAGCCCAGAGTTTGCGCAAGGCGCTACCTCAAGGTGGACTTTGCTGACATAGGATGGAGTGAATGGGTTTTAGCACCCAAGTCATTTGATGCCTACTACTGTGCTGGTTCTTGTGGATTCCCTATCCCTAAGGTGAGTTTAATGTCTACATGTCCCTACTCTTATTCCAGCACACATCCAGAGATAACTCTTCCGTTTTATTTCTCAAGGTGGTCCGTCCTTCCAACCACGCCACCGTACAGAGCATCGTTCGGGCAGTGGGAATCGTGCCAGGTATTCCGGAACCGTGCTGCGTGCCAGAAAAGATGAGTCCCCTCAGTGTGCTCTTCCTGGACCCGGATAGAAATATGGTCCTCAAGGTTTATCCAGGAATGTCTGTGGATACTTGCGCCTGCCGGTAGGAGCCAATGGAGCCTTTCCAAGAGGTGAAGGCTCAAAGTGCAGGCAGTTGGGACTTAATTGGTTCTGATTGAAAGGAAACTCAGGCTTCTCCTTACATTTTTTTGTATTTTTATAACTATCATTATTTTTCATGCAGCCTTGAAGGACTCTTTTTAGTGAGCTCTGGACAGCTTTGGTGAATGAATGACGTCAAAGACTGAAATAAGTACACACATTACCATAGCAAGCCATTGATATCATTTTAAGTCAACTAATCCTTGCAAAAAAAGTAAAAGTGTCACTATAAAATCTCCCATATAGTGGTCAGAGAACGTTGGAGGTGCATGAGGATTAACATTGTCTATATGTTGTACATAATGAGTACATTTTTATAATTACTGTATAGACAGTAAGCAGAGTTTTTTTTTTTTTGATTTGGTCAGGTTTCATAGAAAATCTTGTATGCTGCTGCCCCCTGCTGTTCATTTTGGGAATATTGCAGGCAAGGGTGCTCATAATACAACACATTACAGTATATCCAATACAATGTGTACAGTTTGTGATATGTACAGTAATTAGTATGAAATGCTTATGTACCCCATTGCCATACTTTTATTTCCATTATAACATACTATATTTGTGATTTTAATAATTATACATTATATGGCAAATGCTTGACAATTTACTGCGAATTGGCATGTATGTAGTAGACACTACTATATTGTAATTATCTATTTCATTATTTTTTTCCCTTTTGGCTTGTGTCAAAATGCATGATAACAATGTTTTTTTGTTTGTTTTTTTGCATTAAAGTAACCAGTCAGTATTTTTACACAATGACTCTCACTGTTTTCCCTTATGAGAATTACGATACATTTAATTCACTTATCCTTTAGAGAACAAATACTCTGTCGAAATGTTGGCACTATGAACAATTGATGAATTGACCAAATCATATCTTCTCCTGCAAAACCGTGGAAGAAACCTACAATTTATTCCTCGCTTGGATCTCCCTGCTGTGTTTGTTTCCCTCAAGCTTGCCGCCATTATTTAGTGATGAGATCATTAACTTCCATCACTTTCATAGCTCCAGTGGGAACTACTAAAAGCATGACGGGCCACACGAAGTGATTTGAAACGCCACATGGGTTCGTGGCTTGAGAGACAAGAATTTCAAGATAGGCCGGACTTGGGCCAATGTCCCCAGACACATTGGCTTGGATTTGTGGCGCAACCCTCCAGCCCTCCCACTAGAACCTGCTGTCCCGTCTTCCGTCTTTATGACAAGAGTTTTGTAATGGGAGCAACAAATACAAATAGTGTGAACTGTTCTCACGTCAGTCATCAAAATACGTTTTGTATTGCCTCTATATGCCACATGATGGGAACAAAGCAAATGTCAACTCACAACATAGATCTTTGGCAACAAGATTGTGGCAAAGCTTCTCGATTCACTTCAACATAGTTCCTTGGCACCAAGATATCACTAGTTGGCACCAAAGTAATGTTTGTATTGCTTTTGGTCTGAGCACAACATTAGTTGTGCAATGGAGGATAGGTTCAAAAATGAAATTTGGAAATAGATGGGGGTTTTTTTAAACGCCACACTTACTGGGTGGCTTTAGAGTTGTGAAAATGGCAACGAGGGTGGCAAAGAATGCACTTGGTGTTTCTTTTAATAGAACGTTTGCTTTGGTATTGTTTCCGCTGGCCTTGACACTTTGACCCTGTGCGCAAGTAACCTCGCCTTTTCCAGGACCTCCCTCATTATCGCCGTCAAGTGTTTACACTGTCTTCATTAGTGGCCAGCCCTCCAGCGATAGCAAAGCTTAAAAGAAGCCATCAATGACAGTGATAAGCATGGCCGTGCTACTATTTTAGTTGACACTAGTCCCCCCTGTATTTACTCTTGGGAGCATGGGAGTGGACATCACTGCTATGGTCCTTTCACTGGAAAGCTCCTGTGTTCAACGTTGCCATCACAAAAGCTAGCAAGTTGTTTGTTTGAAAATGCACAACTCCAGGAGGTTCTTGTTCCAGGTGTGTTTGAGTTTGGTGCTTTCCACAGGCTCCTGCACCTGCAAGCCAATTGGCAATGACATCCACGTTGATGATGACCTTGAGGGATTTTACTCACAACACTCCACACTGAAGGACCTTCTAGAGGAGGAAGACATGGACTCTAGGATGGCGAATCTCCTCGGAACCATTAAAGAAGACTTTCTGAGGAAACTCAACCTTTCAGATGTACCTCAGGAGCACGGAAAAATTAACCCGCCTCATTTCATGATGGAGCTCTACAACAAGTATTCTTCGGACAGCACGGCAATCCCTCAGTTTGATGTTATTCGCAGCTTCAGTGTTCAAGGTATGGTGAGAAAGCTCAAGTAAAACTTGAAATAGCAGCACTTGCAGCAAAACTAGAAGGCAACGTTCATCATAGTAAATTTTACCACATTTTCAGGAGGTTTTAATTATCATCCAGTGCTCAATACCCAACACCCAGCCACTGGGTTTCTCCAGTTATGGTCCAGATAAATTGGAGGGTTGCATTTGTAGGGCCAGTTGAGAACTAAAAAATATCAGCAAGAAGTCATGATGTATCTTAGAACAGTTATATAATATTCGAAATAATATCGCATTCTTTCGTTATTTTTCACTATTATGTAGCATGGTATCGTGTCATGTCAGAATCGTTTATCTGCATCTTTTGTCATGACTCTTCTGATCTGTGTCTCTCTTCCAGATATTACACATTCTGTGACAAACGGCCCAAAGTCAAGACAAAGGCTGCTGTTCAACGTCAGCATACCCAGCTATGAAAAGGTCATCACAGCTGAATTACAACTCTTCTTTCTCCCAGATGCCAGGTCAAGGGTGACCCACAGTTTCACTGCCTCCGTCAACGTCTACAAAACGGATTACAACGGTTTGAAATCCAACCCACAGATTTTGGCCTGCAAAGAATTGAGAGGTTCTCAGAACATGTGGGTGACTCTGGATGTCACCTCAGCTGTACAGAACGGAGTCATATCAGGCCGTGGAATAACTGGATTTGATGTCGTGGTGGACGGGAATGGCTGTGATGATGAAAGCGGTGGTTGGAGCTTAAGCCTTTCAGTGGGAGATAACGCCTCAGCAGCTTTGATCGTCTTCTCAGATGACCTTGGCAGCAGAAGGCGAGAGGCCAAGAAAGAACTCAGAGAGATGATCCTCCATGAAGAAGAAACCATCTTCCACTCGGCGGCGAACTGGAACACAGAGGATCATCTGGCCAACCAGATTCCCGGAGCTCAGTATCGTCGTAAGAGAAGAAAGGCCGAGCGGGAATACTGCAGGCGGACGTCTCTCAAGGTCAACTTCAAGGACATTGGCTGGGACAGCTGGATCGTGGCACCTCCGGAATATGACGCATTTGAATGTCGAGGCTTGTGCTATCACCCACTGACAGA
Organism: Syngnathus acus; assembly: GCF_901709675.1. Classification (NCBI taxonomy): domain Eukaryota; kingdom Metazoa; phylum Chordata; class Actinopteri; order Syngnathiformes; family Syngnathidae; genus Syngnathus; species Syngnathus acus. The sequence goes on along the minus strand of NC_051103.1, from coordinate 3,880,519 downwards.
CGAATCCACCCCATCCAAGCACGCCCTCATCCAGACGCTGATGAACATCCGCAACCCCAAGAAGGCCAACATGGCATGCTGCGTCCCCATCAAGCTGGACCCCATCACTGTCATGTATCAGGAGAATGGACTCGTCACTATCCGATACTTATATGAGGAGATGAAGGTGGCAGAATGTGGGTGCAGATAGTCAGAAAAAACATGACTATTACATGTGTACATCTGCTATTGTGATTAGTAAAACCGTATTTATAGTGTTCTGCTATTTTATGAATGTAAATCTGTACATTTGTAATTTCAATATACAGTTTCTTACTGCAGTATCAGAATATACAGATTGTTTTTGGTAGTCAACAGACCACAGCCACTTAATAATAACTGTACATAGTCCAGTCGAGTACATTGGTTTCTTCTACTATGCAAAAATGATCAAAAATCACGCAGGGTAATTTTTACATTTTATGATTAAACTGTGCCATATTACATAAATAAAGAACAATGCAGAATAATCACTTTAAAAAGATTAAATACCGGTTAATTAACAATAATCTTGGGCTGTCCGTGCATTAAATATATTGCATTGATAAATTCTCTATCATGGGCCAGTGGTAGTGTAGTAGTGTACATAACTGATGGTCATGAATCATTACAGCTGCAAAGTGCGGTTGGTTAGAATCCCTTGAGTTAAGAATATAAATAAAACATAATATTTACTGACGTCAATATGTGAACCACCCAAAGGCCAAACTGAAAACATACCAATCAACTTTTGTTTATCAAGTCAGTTAAATCTCTCAGGAGGCTGAAAAGCTTAATAGATTAGCGATTGTGACGGCAAGCATTCTGTACCTACTGAGACGTTAATTAACCAAAAAGATTATCCCAGCTCAAAGATTACCATTGCCAGTTAAGAATATGTGCGCATACTTGACCCTGAATATTTTAGGGCCGGGCTAGTGTGAGCAAATGTGAATAAGTAATGTCTACATTTTGGTCTCATGCACATTGTATACTGTGTGTAGAATAGAAGCAATGTTACTGGTGTTCCATGAAATACTTTTATATGCATCTTATGAAAGTTGAAGAGATTGAAAGTTAAGGCATTAAGCATTTGGAGTGTTGCTGAATAAGGCACAGATGTGTTTGGATCAGGACCTCGAAGGTCCCCAACTGAACCCAAACAAGGTTCTATAGTTCTGTAGACTAAACTGCAAGGGTCAAAAGAGAGCAAGTTAACTTTGTTTTTGTTTCCACTGTGAAGGAACCTGCGATTAAAAGCAGCTATGCCACATGTCTACACACACTCAGCTGTGAAGTGACGCAGACGAGACCACTTAACCGCACTAAAGTACACCCGCTGCCGTGAGCTTTTATAATACGATAATATATAAGTATGATCAGGCTTTTGAGCGTATTTGAGTGCTTAAAAGTGCACGTTTGTGGGAATTTTTGTCCATTTACCTTGAGGGACATTAGCATTGTCAGTTGAATGCTGTTCTAGCTGATGGGGATCATTTACACCAAGCTAATATCAGCCTGCATATACAATATGCTGAAACAGAAATGATATAATTTTTGTAAGTGATTACCTTTTCAAACGATCACTGCGCAACAGAAATCACAATGTCCCATTTGTTAGCTATATTTAGAGTAAGCCTGTGGGCAACTCATGAGGTCCATGGGGGCTACCTGGTGCCTGCGGAAACCACATTGATGATACCTGTCCCAGATAATATCAAGACATATTGTTTTTCTATTTGTCACTGGTACAATGTACAGAAATAATTGTTTAGTTGGGTTTAGTTGTATTTGATTGACCAGCAGAGGGGGACACGGCACCACAAACCAAAAAAGAACCGAGCATGGCCTCATACAAGTTCGTATCTATGCACAGGACTGTACTGGTAAAAGATTAAAACAATGTCCGTCGTTTAAGATAAAAGCCATTTCATAAATGTTCAGGGTATAGTATTTTCTGGAGTTCTCTCTTTTTATATGTGTTTTGTCTTTTACTGCTCAATTCCAGTGGCACTGCTAATTTGGCACAGCCACTCCAGACACCTTGTCTAAATTTACATACAGTATCTTTAGAAATGCTTCCCGGTTTCTACGCCCACTTGGCGAATGTGTTACAAAAGATATAATACGATTAAAGGTTTATTGTGGGCTAAATCCTCTTATGAGTGTGTTAACAGAAATGGTGCAGCCATAACACAGGCATTTGAATCTCTTCACAGGCAGAGGTCCGTTCACCAGCTCCACTCATTTTCGGTGTGGTGAAGTTGGTAAAAATGGCAAAAGCTCTATTTTTGGTGCCGTTTTTTCTAGTTTTAGGAAATGTTGCATTTAACCATGCCGCGTTTCCTCCGAGCCTTATTGTTGACATGGTAAAGATCGTCTTAGACAACTACTGCTCTCCAGAGAAGCTGGGAGGGCTGAAGGAGGCCATCGCAGCGGCCAGCAGCAATACAGAGATCCTCAATATTCCAGATGGTGAGTCTTTGTCTCGAGTCCTCAGTGCTGGACTCCAGACCACAATCAGTGACCCACGTTTGAAGGTCTCCTACGAGCCACACTTCGTCCCTGTAGTTGTCCCGCAAATGCCTGACCTGCCTCCTGAGCAACTCGTCGCTATGCTCCAGACCGCCATTAAGCTGGATGTATTGGAGGGCAATATCGGGTACATGAGGATCGATCACATCCTCGGGGAGGCGGCTGCTGACAAGATCGGGAAGATGCTGGTAGAGTTAGTCTGGAACAAAGTCCTGCCTACCTCAGCTCTAATTTTTGATTTGCGCCACACCATGAGCGGGGACATCACGGGACTCTCCTATATTGTCTCGTACTTCACCGCAGCCGAATCTGTGATTCACATCGACAGTGTGTATGATCGTCCTTCCAACACTACCACTAAGCTGCTGTCTATGGCCACACTGTTGGGCGAGAGATACGGCACAAGCAAACCTCTTGTCATCCTCACAAGCAAGAACACCAAGGGCATTGCTGAAGATATCGCGTACTGCCTCCAGAACCTAAAGAGGGCCACCGTTGTTGGAGAGAAGACCGCCGGGGGCTCAGTCAAAATAGATCAATTAAAAGTGGGTGACACAGACTTCTATGTGACTTTGCCTACCGCAAAATCCATCAACCCCATCACTGGTTCAAGCTGGGAGCAAACCGGCGTCACCCCTGATGTTGAAGTCGATGAAGAGGACGCCCTTGCTACAGCCATCAAGATAATTCAACTCCGCGCCCAGGTGCCTGCCATCATCGAGGGCTCAGCGGCTCTGATTGCTGACAACTATGCCTTTGAGGAGACCGGTGCAGATGTCGCAACAAAGCTGAAAGGGCTTCTTGAGAATGGTGACTACAGCTTGGTGGTCTCTAAGAGCGGCCTTGAAGAGAAACTCTCTGCAGACCTGAAGACCCTATCTGGAGACAAGAGCTTGAAGACCACCAGCAACACCCCAGCCCTGCCACTCATTGTAAGACCCCAAAGCAAAGACTGATTATTGTTGTCACTGTTGTGTTTTTGAAAGTACTGCTTGTCTGTCTCCTCAGAATTATACTCCAGAGATGTACGTTGAACTCATCAAAGTCTCCTTTCAAACGGACATTTTCGAAAACAACATAGGCTACCTGCGTTTCGACATGTTCGGAGACTTCGAGGAAGTCAAGGAAATTGCCCAGATTATTGTGGAGCATGTTTGGAGCAAAGTTGTCGACACTAACGCAATGATCCTTGACCTCAGGTGGGTAGCTTTTGGCCAAGCTCTAGTATGTGGTTAAAAAAACTATACTATAAATATTACTAGTACTAATACTGTACATACATAGGATACTAAATAGAATACTATATGTAGGTACACTTGTACAATTCTAACCGTGAAGTGAGTCAACACAGTCAACTATTGTGTACACATTCGGTCGGAAATAATCACTCTAACAACTGCCGTAAAACTGACTGGCAGCTAGTCCGTGATGTCAACCAGCTTTCATCCACAATTAACTGAGATCATCTTAAATTCATTGGTAGTGTCATGATTCACACATCCAATTATAATATAAAGACAACTGCTGGGTAAAAAAACAACCCAATTTGGATTAAAAATTGAATCTGGGTTGTTTTGCACAAAACCACCTATTTTTTGACAAGCTGGTATACAGAATGCTCCAAATTGATGGAAGATAAATGTAGGGAGTGCAACTCCAGTCTTCAAGGTTACAATCTTAAACCCGCTTGTAAGAATTATTAGGTAAAGCCACCGTGTCTTCCTGTCTGTCGGACAACCCGAGATAACCTTTTACTGAATCATACATTTTCTTAACTGAATTTACAGGAACAACCTTGGAGGGCCTACAACAGCCATTGCCGGTTTCTGCTCTTACTTCTTTGACGCCGACCAACAAATTGTACTGGACAAGCTCACAGACAGACAGTCTGGCACCTCCACAGAACTCCGGACACTGCCTGAACTCACGGGTAATTGGATATGGCATCAGGCCATCGCCTTTTAATGCTGCTCTGTATACAGTACTGCCAACTAAGATTCTTGACTCATGTGTAAGTTTTTTACTGAGTCCTTCTGCGGTTGAAGCATCTCTCCCAATGACCCAATGACATTTACCGTTTGATTTAGGTACAAGGTACGGGTCTAAAAAGAGTCTGATCATCCTGACCAGCGGAGCAACAGCCGGGGCAGCAGAGGAGTTTGTCTTCATCATGAAGAGGCTCGGCCGTGCTATGATAGTGGGAGAGAGCACTTTCGGTGGGTCCCACCCGGCAAAGACCTTCCAAGTTGGCGCGACTGACGTCTTCCTAAGCATCCCCACGGTGCACTCCGACGCCACCTTGATGCCAGCCTGGGAGAGAAGCGGCATTGCACCTCACATCCCCGTCTCAGCGGCGGCTGCCCTCGAAACAGCTAAGGGCATTTTAAACAAGCACTTGGGCAGTCAGAAGTGAGTTGCGGTCCACTTTTGCCCTGACAAAATTGTTGGAGCGTGAGAATTCCTTTTTATTTCCAACTACTTAGTCTGTCTGTGGCATAGAGCAACATTTTAAAAGTGAATGTTGAGGGCAGTTTTTACTTCACTGCAGATGGGAGCATGTGAATAACACTGACTAAGGCTGACATTGTTGCTGATATTTGTTATTGGATACTTTAAATTATGTCAAACATAATCATTTTTGATCCTTGTGAGTTGAAAACACTGAATGTTCAATTTGTCCATTCTGCTGCTAAATTTATGTAATGAAAACCAACTTGGGCTTCCGTTCTTGTGCCGAGACCAAATAAAAAATAATAATTAAATGTCTGCTGGCTGTCTTTTGTACAATAAATTCTTCATAACATTTGAAAGGGTCACTTTAAGAGATGTCCAATTTTTAAACTTCAGGTGTCTCATATTGAAAAAAAAATGCAAACACTATTGGAGTGGGAGTAGATTTGAAGGCTCACACTTTTGGGAAAATCAGCCTATTCCTCTGCTCTTATTCCCGGTTTGACATGGGAGGAGCAAAATGGGATGTTAACCCATTTTCTTTCCTCTCGCTCTCTCACTCTCGGTTTCTCCTCCTCAAGATGAAATATGAAACCTGGACCATTTGAGTCCAGCTTGTCCCACGGGTTCCCAGATCTTCTAGTGCCAACAACGCTCTGCTTCTTCACCTCCTTTTTGCCCCACTTTCAACATGTTTTGACTCTCTGACAGGAAACTTTCCCCCCATTTTTAATCGTTTTCGCAAAGACACCGACTACACTTTTTCTTTGTTTCTTCCTTGCATCCGTTTCATTTAAAAGCTGACTGGTGGGATGTGAGAACACTGTTTATCAGAGTGTGTTTTTACCACGCCGCAAAGGAACTACTTTTTTTTCACCCTGAACAAAAGAAGAAATGGTGCCAAGATTATTGTGGAGCATGTCTCTTGCTCTGCTTCTGTTTGGATTATTTTTGCTCACTTCATCATCCGCCAGAGCAGAACCGGAGCTGCTGGATGAAGAGGAGGAAGAAGAGAGTTCTTGTCAAGGCGCTTTTGACCTCTATTTTGTGCTTGATAAGTAAGTTTCGATTCTTTTTGTGAACACTTAAATACAATTGTCCAAAACATTTTGGTGCTTCGACTGCTTAATTAGTGTCAGAAATTGGATTTCTAAAAGATGATGACTGCGCCATGAGTTTTAATGTGCATCGCTACATCCATGTGCATGGGGGTGACGCAACAGAGGAGGAGGTCTTGTGGTTTGCTGAATCAGCAGAAAGAGGAGCGACTGTTTGGATGATACAGTCATGTTCTCTGTAGCCAAATCTAGAATTCACGCACAAATCCTTTTAAACAAAGACCTACTCGCAATGCCGACTACTTTTTCTTGTTTGCAAAGAGAATGCTCAGCCATTACCCTGTCATTTGCGCTGCCTGTACTCCCACATTGGAAAAACGCTGTGGTTTAGTGACATCTCCGCAACTTGGAGCAGACTGCCAGTGAAGAAAATTAAACGGTGAAAAAAAAAATTGCATTCTTCCATTTGAGGGGTTTCACGGCTCATAAAAAGGCACTCATAAATGCACTGTAATTTATAGTAGAGTTAGCAATGAATAATCATTGCAAAGTCCACCACAATGGCACTTCCACACACTTTCAAATTTAAAATAACTGAATGAACACCAATTGATTATCAACTACCAACTACCATTTACTGATCTATGGAGACCTGAAAGGGCATGAGTGACTGACTAGCGTATAGAAAAACCTAGTGATAACTTGAACAAAATATAGGACAGCATCTAGGCCTGTTTTTGATAGCTTTGTGACATAGCGTCTCAAGGTATCGGGCGAATGTCTTTATCGGGAATATACAATCTTCTAACCACACAGATTTATGTTTGACGTGCTGTGCCCACAAGCATCTGCTGCACAACTCGAATCAAAAGCTACATCACAGAGCTGCTATCCAGATGTGGAGGCCATTGTTGACTCGCTTTGTTGCCTAAAACACAGGCCCATGCTAAGAATAACATGAATATAGGCTGCTGCTATTGTTAGCTCTTGTGTCAGTTGCATTGCCTGCTCCATGGCAGACTTGAGATTTATATGCAGACATGGATGGTGGACTTGAATCAAGAGGAAGCTCTCCAGAAATCTAACTAAAGCTACACCCAGCCTCATCCCTTGGGTGTTTTATTTTTTTTGCAGACACAGCATCAACCAGGCTTAATCCATATGGAACAGAGAAGGCAGAATGGTAGTACTTTTCATGACTGACAAAAATCTTTTCCTGAGGATTTGAATAAAAAACCCAAACCCAACGCTGCGGGTACCGACTGAATGGGGTAGGATATTATATCTCCAAATAAGCGATTATAGTTGGTTTTACCACTGACGTGAAGAGTTTAATGACCGTATTTTATGGCTCCATCCAGAGTGCTGGAAAGGAGCAGCATCTACTCATCCCCCCACTAGCTGTCTTGTGTTTGTTTATACTACAAAGTTTGTAGTTTTATAGTGAAGTGGAACAGATAATCATTTTATTGTGTTATTGTAGTTGTTTAAACATAAATGTTACCCCAACTCTTTATCTTTGATTTTCCTGGCATTGGTATGAGTTATGGGGTGTACATTGGATGGAGGATTTATATGGCATGGTGTAATGCAACCATAAAATGTTTCCATGTGCATTGGAACGAATGATGTTCTAGCCTCTTAACCACGATCAAAGTTATTTTTAGGCCGCAATCTCTTGATATCAGCTTCTACAATGTAAGCACATTCTACTAGATTAGATAGTAGAGAGCAAAAGTATGGTATGCGTTCATATCCACTTTGCTTTTTGTATAATATATGATTATATTGATCATCTCTGTTTTAGATAATTGGGGACAAGCGGTATAGAAAATGGACGGATGGATAACTCGCATACCTACTGTTTTCATAGTTAAAATTAAACATTAAAGAGCTAATAAAACTTAAATGTAAAGATGGAATATCTCTCTACTTTGTATTCAAACATCCCATTTCAGTTGCATGTATATATGTGCATGCACTCAGCAGTGCTCCAGTAAAGAGTCGTAGTGTAGCACTTGCTGTAAAAGTAGGTTAGTGGTTTTAAACAAACAAATCTTTGTGCCCAGTCAGTTGAATTGGAGCGGCATTATTGGCTCCAGACTGGGGTGGTCTGGATAGGCCCAGCTGGAATGGCAGAAAGCCGTCTCGGTCTCTGTAGGGATTTTTGAAATTTTATTTTTCCTTCTTCCACACTTTGAAGCGTGAGAATGGAGCCGAAAGCCACAAAGACTCCAGAGTCAGACCAACAGGGCTTTTTCCCCATATGCTGTCATCCACCCTCGCTGAGGTCCAGTCCACTCTGGCTTAACCTCAACTAAACAAAAACTAGGCTGTAATATGCAGAGGTCTCCATAACTTGGCATTATTTCTTCAATTGTGTAAATGTAGAAAAATGTTTGAACCTAATCTGTGATAGGCAGGTTTTACATTAGTCATGCCCATGTCCATTTTTATTTCCAATGGTGATTGTCATATTTTCAGTAACTGGGTTAAAATACGTAAATAATGCATAAATCTCAGTTTAAATGATAAATATTATTTTCAATTAATTCAAAACATTGTGCATACAGTATACACAATTACAAAGTCAGTTTACCACAATATGGTCACTTTAGATTGTGTTATCAGATGACAATAATACAACAGCTGCAAACATTTAGATTCCACAATTCAGCTGAAAATGAAGGGCTTCATTTACATGCTCTGAAGAAAATATTATATAACAGGCAATATTATATAACAAGCCCTTTTTTGTATATCTCCTTTTTCGAGTACTGAAAATGTGGAAATGTCTTTCTTCCCTCGCAATCTCATTTGTTTTTCTCTCTTATTTTGATTTTCAACCTCCCCCAACAAAGGAGTAACTGACTCATTTTGTTTTCCACATCGAGCCATCGGTGTTTTACCTACTCAGCAAGATAGTATTAATAGTGCAGTAGAGAATACCAGTTCTGAACTATTTTGACTTGTTTGCCAGCTGTGTTGAAAGCAGGTTACAACACACAACCTGGTGCTCAAATGGAAGCCTTTGGTCAATCTTTGCCACAATATCTAGCGAGCCATAGACCCATCAGAGTTTTCACATTACCTCACCTCTAATCTGCGCGTAATCCCAAAGGCAAAGTCCTTCAACATAGAAAACCTTGCTGCAGCAACATGTGGGAAAATGGTGTACAACATTGTTTCCAACTGACTGTTCTCACCAAGTGCTATGACTGTCAGTGACCATGAAATTTTGTTGCCTAGTGATTTAGCCATAATACAGTATATGCTCACTCTCCCACAAAGGAATAATATGCCATGATCAGGAAGTTTCTCACACTGATGAATACAAAGTGATCTCATTAAAATTAATATGAGAACGCTGTAAAAGGTCTCATAAAGTACATAAAGTTAGCTAGGACAGGCTTCAATTTACCCACAACCCCAGGGATGGGCAACTCTGCTTCTCAAGGGCCATTATCCTTAAAATAAGCCTGTGAAGTCCACCTATTGAGGACCTGCTCTCAACATCTAGGTTTTGTGGATGCCTGATGGTTTGTGATGATGTAACAAACGCTTCGTCTACACATTCTAATACCCCCTCACCTTTGACAGACCCCAAACCACTTTAGTTTTGGGCTTGGGTTAGACCACCAAATTATGATTTCAAAAGAAATTAGTGGAGGGAGAGCACTCCAGATAAAATAATAGTCACACAGAATGGACCCACTTCCTTTCTCCCAGTGGTGTTTGAACAGGTGAGCAAAACTGCAAGCTCGACCTCAGTCCCAGGATGCCAGCCACCTCACACAATGGGAGTAATCCAAGTTAAACAAGAAGTATTAGCAAATAAACCTCATGCTAAATATTCACATATGACATTTTCATATGACTACTCTGGAAAAGGGAACAATCTGCTACAAAATATTGTCGAGTTGTTTTACGTAGCAATCTGTCTGGCTGTGTGTGAAATCCTTCTACATGCGCTTACACCATATGAACATTGTTTATCTTTAAGGTCTTGTCCTCTTCTTAGCTCAGTCAGCATTACGGGAAAGGCTTAGTGTGTTTGTGTGTGTGTGTTGGGGGATTTATCCGAACAAGAAGGGACAAAATGCTGACTTAAAACCTTGGCCACCATTTGCGCAAGCAGACGCCGGAGTTCATGGAGTCCATGTCATTGTGGAAGACCTCTCTGTTTTGGGTGGAGATACTTGCAGCCTGTGTGGTCTGCATGGGGAATTCTAAAGCTCAATCATAGAGGGAGAGCATTGCTATAATCTGCTATTGTCCTCCTCACTCGGAGTATGAGTCAACCCCGAGCTGTTTTCAGCTCATCATGTATATGATGAGACTTGGCATGACAAAATATTCTCTATGTACAATGATCTCAGTGAATGTACAGTATTTGATGTTCCTGCAGCACTGTGCATGAGTGGGTAGCACTATTGCCTCACCCAGCTAGGTTCAGAAGGTTTGCATTTTATTCCAGAGCTTGTGTGGGTTGTCTCTTGGAAATTCAACTTCCTTTTACAGTCCAAAGACCTTTGTTGGGTTAATTGAGAAGGCTTGACATGTCCATGTGTGCGAACTCTCTCTCTCTCACCCTGTACATTCAAATCGTTCAGAGACATCCAATCGGGCCTATATGCAGCCATCTTGCATGAAGGGAGTTAACCCAAGTGAGCACTGTGGGAAAACCGGTGTTGTGCTACAACAGCAACACATGTTGGCCGGTTTCTGTCCAATATTGTTACATCAGTCGGTCAGCACCTACAAAAACATTCTGTCTCCCTTGAACTTGAGTAGGCGTCATCATCTGCATGGAGTTGTCGTTTTACCACAGTCGATTAGCTCATTTCCTAAAAGGCAAGGGTTTGTTTTTGTGTTTCAGGTCTGGCAGTGTGCAGAATCACTGGGATGAAATCTACTATTTTGTGGAAAATTTAGCAGAGAAATTCAAAAGGTAAGGTGCTATCAACTGGAGGTGCAACGATTAATCAACAATGAATCCGTTATCACTTTAATCAACTTTTGATGATCGAGGAATTATTTGTATACTTTTTGAATTAAAATGTTTCCATATGTTCTGAAGTTCAACCTCTCTACAGTATACTGTATATTCTCCCTTTTCTAAAGTCCTCTACAAAACAGGACTGATTATCTTGGGAAAATAATAAGCAACATTTTGGCCAATTTCCTGACATAATGAACCAAATCAGTATCTTAATCATCATTCATTCACATGAGTGCATTTTCTGAACAGTCAATTTGAACTGTCATGTTTTTGAATAAAAGGATAAAAATTCAAACATGCTTTTATATCCAATTCATTGACAAAATAATCAACAGACTAATCGAATGTTAAAATAATAGTTGCAGCCTTACTATCAACAGTCAGCTACTGCACTATTTTAAGGCCAATATTCATGTTTTGTGTGCACTTCCAAAAATTCAAGTGGACCATATGAGGTCGTGAAACTATTTTACGATTGTGGACACTTTGAAAATGTCTTTCCTCTCCTTTGGACTTCCTGAAGCCCCATGACGTTCTACACAGAGGAACACACACATACAGAGTCATAAAATGAAGTGTATCCTTACATCCCATCATATGTTGAAACACTTAGCAGGCTAATGTTTCAATCACTTGAGCTGTTAAATTAGCAGAAGTGACTTTTACTATTTACCAAAAAGCCTCATTTGCTCATTCTATCCTCTGTTCTCCCCCAGTCCCATGCTTAGGATGTCCTTCATAACATTCTCCTCAAGCGCATCAACCATCTTAAAACTTACAGAGAAAAGGTAAGACAAAGTGTTTTGACCATCCACATTATTGATGACATTAAAGCTGAGGAGGCTAAAGTCCCAAACCGCATGACAGTGCAATGCCGCATGCTCTCACGCAAAAGGAAGCAATCGTCAGCAAACTTAATTCAAAGCATGGCACCGGAGTGAAAGCAGATGTTGCCCTGGAGACACATGGTTTTAAATGAACGTGTGGGGGTGTTACTGCGTGAAACCGCTTTGCTTTTTTTGATAACCTGATGAAAAAAAAAAAGGACACTAATTCAAAGCAAACACGTACGGATGTGTTCTCTTTTGCAGAGTGGACATCCAGAAAGGGCTGAATGCACTGAAAAGAGAGACTCCAGGTGGAGATACATTTATGCACCTTGGACTTTATAAGGTAAGCAATTAAGGCCCTGCTCTGTATTATTTATTAACGAAAGAGTCAAATGGCGAGTAGTGCACACTGTCTAGTGTTTATAAAATATAAATATCATTCTGACCAACCTATCTCCTTGTTAAAGGCAAATGAGCAGATATACCAGGAGAACTTTGGTGAGCACCTACTGACTAATCACTAACAGGGTATAACAAACAATAAAGACACAATAATTAACACTGAGATCTGAACACTATTTTCATAATTATTCAAAGGGCACATTCCTTATTGGCACCCTTCATTTTTTTTCAGATTTTGTAGTGGCTGTACCATCACTGTTCTTATTTTGCAGGCAAGGCCAGCGTAATTATAGCACTGACAGACGGAGAACTGCAAGAACATCAACTTATCGACGCACAGCAAGAGGTTAGCAACCGCACCATTAAAGTGGCACACGTTTTACACGTTGCACTTTTCGGAAAGCCAGGGAACACCCGCTGTTTGATTGCTTGTTTTTCTGGGAATAATTCACATTGCGCCCTGTTTTACGACAGGCCGAGCGAGCCAGGTCTCTCGGTGCCATTGTGTATTGTGTTGGCGTTAAAGACTTCAATGAGACTCAGGTATCTTATGCAATTTGTTTTGAACTACAAATTGATCAACATTGTGTTGTTTTGGCCACTTGAGAGCACTACAACTTAGATTTGTAGCATGACAATGCATTTAAATACTGTCTTGATGTTCAACAGCAGGTTTATTTCTTTATGTATTTATTAAATACCATTGATGTTTCATAGAGTGGATATATTCGTAAGGTTTACTATTGTAGTTTGACAATTATTAGAAAGGAGATTAACATTAACCTTGCATCAATTAGGTACTTTTTAAAATCATAATTAATTTTCTCTTGTATTTTTCTATTCCCACCTGATGTCCTGGTCATGGATAAATATAGCTGGCGACTATTGCAGACACCATCGAACATGTGTTTCCTGTTTTGGGAGGCTTCCACGCCCTCCGAGGTGTTATCGATTCGGTAAATATAAAGCTATATGGTATAAAGAAAGCCAACAACTGTATTGTGTAAAATTTGCATTGTGCTGCTGAAGTCATATGATACAAGCTGTGAGGTTTTGATAAATCTTGAGTGATGCAAACATACAGCGTAAAAGATGTACGACGTGAAAATCTATATTTTTTCCCTTTCAGATTATTAAGAAATCTTGCATTGAGATCTTGGCAGCTGAGCCATCCAGCGTATGTGCAGGAGGTGGGGCGGCATACACGCGAGCATACGCACACAAACCGGAATAACTGCGTTGATCAGCTCAGTGGCCTAGTGGTAGAGTGTCCGCCCTGAGACTGGAAGGTTGTGGGTTCAAACCCCGGCCGGGTCATACCAAAGACTATAAAAATGGGACCCATTGCCTCCCTGCTTGGCACTCAGCATTAAGGGTTGGAATTGGGGGGTTAGATCACCAACTGATTCCCGAGCGCGGCACCGCTGCTGCTCACTGCTCCCCTCTCCCCCAGGGGATGGATTAAAATCACACGGGGATGGGTTAAATGCAGAGGACAAATTTCACCACACCCAGGTGTGTGTGTGACGATCATTGGGACTTTAATCTTTAATCTTAATCTTAATCTAAATAAAACTGATTCAATCTAGGGATTTTACATTGATGCAATATGCACTTGACTGTGATTACTAATCTTATGTTCCCAATATATTGGCATGTAACCAGAGACATTCCAAGTGGTGGTGCGAGGCAACGGGTTCCTCCATGGCAGGGACATCAACCAGGTCCTGTGCAGCTTTAAAATTAACGATACCATCACAATCAGTAAGTAGACATCAATAGTTTCGATTCCACAGTTGTGGACCTAACTTACATGTGAAAGTGAAAATTTGCTCTATTTGATTTCTGTAGATGAGAAGCCTGCAAGTGTAGAAAACACCTTCCTGCTATGTCCAGCTCCTGTCATTGAGGAAGTCGGAAAGTACGTTTTTTTCAAACAGCATATTGAAATTGTCTTTTTGTATCCAAACATTCAAGTCAGTTTTCCAATGTGTCCCCATTAAAGACTTCCACAATGTCTTCTAAGGGCAAACATTTTTCCTCTTAACATGGAAAAGCAGTGTCACATGTATATTGGTACATACATACTATTCACCTGACCCTATCCCTGCCTTTTTTTCTGAATTCCAGGGCCGCTTAGTAAAATATAAGCAGCTCTGCGACGCACGAGAAGCTTTGTGCATTTGTTACAAAGAGGCGGTTAAAGTAAATCTCTTGTAGCGAATGAAGACGTCCATATTTAATGAAGCACAGCCACGGAGTTATAAATGACTCATTTGTAATGTCACATGGCTCCAACAGAAGAAAATGAAAAGACAATTTACACATGATGTTGAAGATATTAACGTGGTAGCAGCAATTGTGGAGACATTTCATCATGCGTCCCACTTAAAAATCCTACGTAACTTTCCATGGCTTCGTGCATCACCACCTAACCATCTGCTACTCCAACCATCTTTCTTCACCATCCTTCTTCCTCCCTGCTGCTTAACATTTGCTGCAACTGTGGCTTCACAAGCCACAAACTATCTACGCCTCCTTGCATGTCATTTTCTTTCCATATTTCACAGTGTCCCTCAAAAAAAAACAAAAAAAAAACGTTTGTCATCTCATCAGCTCTACCAGTCTAGCTGGGCCGATCAAAGCCGCATAGCAGCGAGTGGGGGTCTTTCAAACGTGAGGCCATTTGTTGTGTTTGCACACATCTCGTTTCACAGCATGGCGGAGAGCCTGCAGGGAGAGCCCTCTTGCAACTTTGCGGCACAACTCGCCATTAAAAATATTTTGGCATGTCGGAATGTCAGTTAAAAAACTGGAGACTGGTTTACTTCAGAGAAATCCGTAATTTTGTCATTCAGTGGGATATTTTAAGGCCTTTTAAATGCATCCAGATGGAAATATTTTGAACTTGAATCTCATTTCTCATGTTTCCATAAATGTACATTTTACGAGTTACCCTAAAGTAGGCTAAGCTACTCATCTACCAGATCTATCGCATACCAATTTTTAACACGGATGGTTTTAGAGGGGGATTAGAGTAGTTTGAATTAAAGTGTAATTATGGAATTATTAATTAAGTGGCCTGAATAAACATGTTTGAAAAATGGGCTTGGAGAAGTGCTACACTCTATTTTTGTTTTTTCTTTAGTTGCCGTCCTGCACTTTCACTTTATCACGTATGTTGCAGATTATCATCAGTATTTGTGATGTGGATAACTAAACCACATCTGGAAAAAGCCAACCGCCTCATATATATCGCACATCAAACAGCCATTTTTTTTGCTCACTTGATGTAGTTTAATGACAATGTCAACATCATATGCAGGGTTCTGTTCATGAACTGCAGCCACTAAGCGTTCCCTTATCGTCACCCTTTCTTATAAGCCAGACAGTCTTTGTGTGTCAATGCTCAAACAGCTTTATCAGTTGGGTGGCCTGTTTTCCATCTGCTAAACTTCTTTCACATTCACCTGGTTCAACAAGGGTGGGGTTTGGGCTGGGGGTGTACAAAAGCGTCCACATGTTTTTAGGGAGCTCACTGCCAAAGGGTCACCAGAGGTCACTAGGATTTTGCAGAATTGTTTTTCCACCCTTGGAGGAGGAAATGATTTAGGGCATCAAGAGGGCTTAGTAAATTCCTTAAATTAAAACAAAAATAGGGGCCTAAGTGATCCTTAAGAACAGGAGACATTTGAATGTTTCTATTTGTTTTATTAGTTCCTATTGAAATCCACCCAATCTTTTTGTGCTGCTTTTTGTCAAACACATTTAAGGGGCCTTTGTGTTTTGTTGTTAACGGCTATAAGCAAGTTTGACGTTACTTACTTACGATCTTATGGTTCAGTGACATTTGGTGCCAAGTTCAATGACTTCATTCGAATAGACATCAGACTGAATCGAAACATACTTGGCATTGACTCTCATGTTCAATTAAATTGTCATTGTTTTGTTTCAGGGTTATTTATCTTCAAGTGAGCATGAACGACGGTCTGTCTTTCATCAGCAGTAATGTGCACATCAACACCACAGAGTGTGTAAGTAGCAGCTTATATTTTAATTGTGTTTCTAAAAGGAGGGTTGATATTTTTATTTATAGCATGTGGGTTCAATCATCTTCTGTCCTCTTTAACTGTAGCCCAGTATAAGCAGAATTTCTGAACATTAAGGGAAACAAATCAGTACTGCAAATAAGTCACATGTAATTTCCAAATTATGCTGTGCAAAAGTAGTGGAGTCAAATTGCGTCATACATGTGCCAGCTAATCAGCAATTTTCATGGAACTCATAAATGTAACAGTTCATCAGTCCCCGACCATGTCTATGACGGCGTTACCGCTGATTTCTGATAAATAGTCTGTGTCTTTGCCCGCAAGATATGAAGGCTTAAGTTGACCTACATCTGATCCTCATCTGTGGTACCGTAATGGGAACCATACTTAGCTCACGGACATTAATCTTAAAGTTACTGATGTATTCGCTTAGGGATCTCCCAGATTACATGAACTGCTGTCATCGAGGGGGGGAATAAAAAAAATACAAACACTAGATTGACCACTGACAATAGAAGCCTGAAGGCAGCCTTTCTACTAATGTGTAAAGTTGTTGACTTCAGCAATGATAACCGTCACTATTTTTCTTGTGTAACTTAACTTTCCATTACTTATATTTCCTCTAATGCGATTGCTTCTCTTGATTTGGAGGTGTTATTGTGCAAGATCTTTCCACAGTCGTGTCCAGAGGCTATGCCTGGATGTCGTTTCAATTTACCCGGTTGTTTGACTGAGGGGTGGTGCAGGGATAGAGTCAAGAGGATACAAATGACATAGTTTCTGGTGGTTTCCTGTCAGGTTCTGGTCCATAGCAACACTCAGATATTCAATTCACCTTCACTGTACCTTAAAGGTTACCATATCTTGTCAATGAGTATTGTGGTCTTGATTCTAATGTCTGAGACAAGATCACATAATTTCTGTTTGTCACCTTTTCAATACTATGCTATGCATGTCATTCACAGTTTGATGGCACCATTCTTCTAATCACCCTGCTGGTGTTGTTTCTCCTACTGGCCCTACTGCTCATGTGGTGGTTCTGGCCTCTCTGCTGCACAGTGGTAAGAACATTAAAAGGAAAAGTTGGTCTAAAAACTACAGGAAGATAAGGGCTCTCCAAAACTCTCTCAAAAGCAAAACTATGTTGTTTTGATCTCTTGTGAACATAAACTATGTATGCTGCTTTTCCAGGTGATCAAAGAACCTCCTCCTCCACCTCCTCCTGAGCCCGTAAGTTGAAAAATACCAATAAGAGGAAAATATTTAGGGAACGGTGAACTACTGTATATGGTAGCATCCCACCCAAAAGTCTTTGAATTAGATTATTGTACTGTATGGCTATAATAGGAGTCAGATGATGAAGATGGTCTGCCAAAGAAGAAGTGGCCCACTGTGGATGCCTCATATTATGGCGGAAGAGGAATCGGAGGGATCAAGAGGATGGAGGTAATGCATGGTACTGATATATTAAGTAGCAAGTAAAACTATAAACGGTCACTCCTGTCTTAAAGGTACGTTGGGGCGGAAAGGGATCCACCGAGGAGGGAGCAAAGCTGGAGAAGCCGAAGAACGCGGTGGTGAAAATGCCAGAGCAGGAATACGAACCCTTTGAGCCCAAACCCAAGAAATCTCCCAAGAAGCCAACTCAGAACCGGAAGTGGTACACACCCATTCGGGTAAAGTGTGCTTTTATTCATACTGTTCATACATAATAGAAAAGGGATCCAGTGTAGTCAGCAAAAGTAGTGATTGGAAAGTGTTTTAAGTGGATGAGCATGATATTCATCATACTGTATCAACAGATTTTCCTAAATAGAGATGTGGGTCTCCTCTGACATCCAAGGAAATAAACAAACATCCACTCCAAACACTGAACCATTATTAGACCTGGCGTCAGTTGTGTTTGTGTTTTTAGTGTGCACAAAGAGCTCTATGTAACAACATCGGTCATTCGTAGAGAAGCAGTGTTATCTGTACACACTGCCGGCGTATTTGGACATGACTCCTCCACTGCTGTAATTCATGGTGAAAGGCGACACCCCACAGTCAGCAGTAGGAAAATGTCCAGTCACTATGCATGCTGACTAGACTCACCTTATGTAAGGAAAGGACATTCCAGTACACTTAGGTTCACAGCTAGTTATATAATATTACATTGAATCTCATAAATCCCCGTTGTCAAAATGCAATTCATTGCATTAACTAACCACAAGTATGTTACAAAGGGATTAAGTATGATTCATAGTGAACGTCATGACCGTAGCAGCGGCAGACATGGTATCTGTAAAGCCCGGATTGTATGGCACAGAGATGATGATTTCAATTGTTAAATGGATGTCTCATCTGTGTCATTCAGGGTAAACTGGATGCTATCTGGGCACTGTTTCGTCGTGGGTACGACCAGGTCTCTTTGATGAGGCCCCAGCCGGGTGATCATGTGAGTAGCCAACCGCACTTCGTCTGTTTCCTACCTCTTACTCGTTTTTTTGCTCTTAAGTTGACTTAAGCTCCTCTGCTTTTCAACCAAGCGCTGTGTATGACTCTAACAAGATTTGAGATGACTAAAAGCAAAATTGTGTATATTGGCACCACTAGGAAACTAAAATGGTGCCTTGAGCTTTGTTTCCAGAAGTTAATAAAATTACCCATCCACACGTCAACACTGAAGATTCAATATCAAACCTCAAAGATGTTTTTCTCCAATAAGTCAAGTTTGACTGACGTAAATTGCAGTTTGTGTGTAGAACCAAGGTCCAAATAGTGTCATGTACAGCAGTAATGAAACAGCTGTTGACTCGCCATGAACAAGCATTCCGTAGCAACACTAATGCCCACTTGTGCGCCACTATTTATTTAAAGAATGCCCAAATTCTGGACTGTGATTTGGCAAGCGCATTTTCCCAAATAAAGCTCAGGTAACGCGTCGTCAAATCAAAGGATAAAATTAAAAGATCCTTGTTTCCACTCGGAGTGAAATACAGCATTCCAGTGCCTGGAAATGAGCTAGCCTGGAGCTATTTCTAAGGCTTCATTGCAAACCGCATTTGACTTTAGTGGAAAATGGCATGATTTCGTCTTGAAGGCAAACGTTGCGTCATGCCTAGCCAGTGCAAGTCACCAAGTAGAGACGTGCCAATGACGGAAATTGAATCTTTTTTGTGTCTGCCAGTTTGCAAAGCTGATGGCGACTTTTAGTCGCTAAGGGCAAAAAGGGTTGTACGTGTTCCTGTTAAAAGAATTATTGGAGCATTTTCTGCAAGGAGAGGCATGATTTTAACTGGTGCTTGGACCAGGACAGATTAAGAATGAATAAAAGCAAATGATAGTAGTATTTCAAAAACTGCTGAAACACTTGAGGGATAAAAGGAATATACTATAACCACAAATACTCTCAAGGATTTAACTGTACCTTTCAGATCAGATTTTTCTGAACTCAGACAAGATCTTATCTGGTTTCTAATACAAAGACTGCAGGCTTTAAAAATAAACTATGGGAATCTCTGTGACTGGCCGCTATCGAGCTACAAGGATGACACAGCGCCAGTAATCACACAGCCTCTGACGCCCATTTCTGGTTCGTAATGTGAAGCAGGTGTTAAAATGTAGGAGTCGACTTGGGGGAGACATTAGCCAGTAGGAGTGAACCAGACGGGCAGAGGAAGGAAGACGGGATGAGTAATTGGTCCTTTTTGGGCTTCAAACGCACTAGAATACTGAAATTAAAACTCATGGGATCTCTTGAAAGTTTTGGTTTCATACACTAGCGAGGAACACCTCACAATCGTGGAGTCTGTGGCTCGACCAAACTGTGGATTTAGTATCGCAAATATTGAGCAGGTTTAGCTTTTAGGATTGTTTGCAGGGTTGCGGAAAGCTAGGAAAAACAAAAGATTCTCAGAGTGACAACAGTTAAAAACCACTGCTCTCAACATGTCGGACGAGTTACGTCACAAACATGGAAGTCTTAAAGATTCCACACACACCAACACACACACATGCACACACACAGCTCTTTCAGCTCTTGCCTGCAATAAACTCAGTAACCTCTGCTCCAAACCACATCATTTATGTGGACGTCAGAGCATGCATGAGGCTGAGCTACAAACACAAAAGATGACTACACACAGACACACGATCAAAAATCACTTAGTTGTGACTTCCTGTGCACATCTTATTCATTTAACACAAGTCTCCCCAGGAGGCATTTAACTCTCTAAAGAGTCAATGAGGTAATGCCAGTGGCACACAACTGCACCAATTCCCATTGTATATTCTGACAATTGTAACAAATAAAAAGTCTAACCAAAAATAATGGAATGTTTCTAATAACTAGGGATTAGACAACCAGTTGAAAAGAACAAATACAACACTGGAAAGTGCCTCCGCGGCTCCCCCTCTAGCTCCGCCAGTGTTAAAAGTATGTGACTTTATTTAACTTCAGGGTCGGTGCATCAACTTCACGAGAGTGAAAGCGGGGTCCCAACCGGCCAGGTCGGCACCGCGCAGCCCCATCCACACCCCCTCACCGCCACCGCCGCAGCCTGACTACCACCACGTCCCAGACTCCCCCGTCACTTCAAGCCCTCCGTCCAGAGCACCGCCCGTGGTCCAGCTACCACCGGGTCCCCCACCATCCCGCATGCCCCCCGGGCTTCACTGCCCACCGCCGTCACGTCCACCACCTAGCCTGCGACCATGAATGACATCCCCCACGCTTTCCCGCGGCCCCGCCCCTCTCATGGACCCATTTTGACTTCACTGACTGACTGACCTACCCTGTTGACCACCTCCTTCAGTCTACAGTTGGTCCTCCACCCTGGGATTCTTTTGCTATTCACCAAACAACACCAGCCTGACCAGTTATCAGTTCATTTTGTTCTCATGTAGAAAATCTGTCAAGTCAAACAGCCAAGAGTTTTATATCATACTACGTGAGGCTTTTAGGACTTACCTTAAAGACTTACCTTAAAGACTTACCGTATTGTTTGCAATGTATGTTTCACCAAGGGTGCTATTAAACACTATAAGGGACCATTTCATTTTTTGAAAGCCCTCAGATGGCTATACACAATTGATGAAAGAACTATGACTCAGCAATCATATAAATGTTTATTATCACCCCTCACTGAGAACATATTTTAATGAGCAATATCTTTTTAATGAACAAGCACATTTTTATCAGTGTTTTGCACACCATTTAACGGTTTGCCTTGTAGTTTAAGTTTTGTACAAAGTGAACGGGGTGATGCAGGGAATTGTTTAACAGGATAATTGTTGCAGGACAGCAAAACCTATTGGGACCAAAGTCAACAGATGATTCATTGGATGTTTTTTTAATCAACTACTGAGTTGTGCCTATGCCATCGAGAAGTGAATGAAGTTTAGAATCTGGGAATTATTTTTCCAAAATTGATTGGGTTGAGTTCAATTAGCCAAAATGCTGGTATTATTTTTGTCAATGTATTTTTTTTTTTTTGAGGCAACAACATACTAAAGAGCAATTTCTTAATTCAGGAAATCATTTTGAAAGACAGACATTTTTGTAATATGTTTTGACAGGGAAGTGTACAGAAGTTTTTTTCCTAAAATATGTGTTTTCATTATATTTTTATGATGTGTTTTTGGTGGTTGTTTTTTCTCTTTGAGGCTTTGGATTTTGTCCTTATACCATGTGATTTGATTTACAACACGACAATATGTAATTTTTGGTTATTTAGGTTCATTTTAAATCTGCACACATAGCCTGCTGGAAAACAGTACTCTGTTTTTGTTTGCATTTATGGAATTTAAAAGTCATGAATCCAAGCTGCCATAAATCAGGTTAATGACTCTCCTCGACTTTTTGTGGCTCAATCCTGATTCTCTACTTTTGTATTATGCTATGTCTGCATTTTTCTTTTTTAAATCAACAGTCACATTGCAACTGCAGGGCAGTTCACAGAGCAACTAATTTATTTCCTGAGCGAAATAGAGGAGAGTACTTGAATAATCGACAAGGTGTCCAACCACCGACTATAAACACTGCACAGAGTCTAAACTAGGTTGCCAGTCAGACGAGGCCTAGCAGCTTTTTCAACAAATTCAGGTTATAACAGACCTTAGTATTTCGAATTGGGTAAAATGTGCACTCACAGGGGCACATTAGGTCTTGTTGGAAGTGATGTATTGGATTGCATTATGTTGTTGTAATGTCGTGTCCAGTGAATGAGATTTGGCAATTATTTTGGCTGGAGGGATTGAAAAATGAAAAATAATCCTTTTTGTTTTCTTCTATAACTTGATTTTGTCTCTTATTGTGTACTTAAATCAGTTATGCCATGGTTTCACAGAATACATAGATAATTGTTGCTTTAAATCAATTTTCAGCAGGAAAAGTTATTACATTTCCCTTGCTATTTTGGCACTCCAAATTACAAGTATCAAATCAGAAAACTCAAATGTTTGATTAAAGTATTTATATCAATTACATGCAATCATTTTTATTGACTTTATCATTAACCACTTGTCTTCTATTGTGTGTAGTAATCATTATTATCCTCACGGTGATTTTGAATGAATTTTTAATGTGGCCATATGTCATTGTTTGGATTCAAGCTTTCAGAGTGGCTAAAACAAGGTGAACCTCAAGCATCTCTGGCCTTTTGTATTTCCTAATGCAGGAATTCCATTATGGGAAACAGCTACAGTGGCTTACATGTGGGTATGTGACATTTTTAAGAGGCATGTGTTATGCTAATCAGTGCAGTATAAAAAAAAAAAGCAGTTGCGATGCAAATATGAAAGACGTATATGATTTCTTGACTGGTTTGATCTTTTAAACTGTATCAATAAAGGTTGACTTCCAAGCTTCTATCAGGCTGCTTCTACTGAATCTAAATGTCATTGTGGAGTGTAAGAGGGGTTTGCCTGTCCACATTTACCAGGTTTGCAGTGGATAAGGGTTCCATTCACAGGAATACTAGGGGTGGAGTCTTTTTTTTTTTTTGCCAGAGGTTTACACATTAAGGGCTGTGTGTTGAGTGATTCGGGTGGGGACAGTAAATTCAGATTGCAAGATGTACAATAGCACTTACCTTGTAGAAACATTCCAGTTCTTCAGTGTTGTCCCAGTAGAAATAGTTGACATTTTACCTACCGTGTTCTGCTGTAGCAGGAATAAGAAATGTATTTGTGTTTCAGGTACAATATTGCCCACCCGTTTAATACTTTGTGTGGAGTGTGAAGTCTATTTTTCCCCCTTATGTTAAGCAAAGTGGGTTGAGGGATGTTTTAAGGCATGGGCTCTATCCAAAACATGAGGATGAAGAAACTGAGGAGGGAAAATTTGCTCTTCGTCTCCAATTTCATTGATGACATGTTTACGGCTGTTTGGTTTTCCCTCTCCGGCGCTGTCTCTCATCCTTTCTTTCTCAGTGACCCAGACAAATGAAAGCACTTGGGAATGCGCTGATGTTTCAACTCGGTCTCGCGTTACCCCCAGACTGAAACTCACTGACCTGATACAAAAACACCATGCGGCGAGGTTGGTATGATGCATCATTGTTTCCTGGATTTTCTTGGTAACCATGGCGACTCAAATAAACGCCAAAACATTCCCTGTCTTGGAACCTCTTTGTGCTGCTGCAAGGGAGGGGGGAAAAAAAAAACTTTAATTGGTGCTCCCTGGCTATAATCACAATTTGTTATGTGCACTCTTGCTATATTGCATAAATCTGCTATAATGCGACAAAACTCCTCAACTCACCTCAACATACTCCTTGACACCTGGATGCCACCAGAGGGCGCCTAAGCACAAAAACAATATTTTTAGCAAATACTATGTAGAATTAATTCCAACACAAAATCTGGGAATAAATTAATTTGCAAATACTGAAACATGAATATGTAGGGTGTTCCAAAGTATTAGGGAGTCTGCTTCTCCACTAGATGGGATGAAAGTGGTGTGATGCAAACGTGGCACACACACACACTCTCCTCTTCTTTTCCCCTGCTTTCCTGCCAAAGTAACCACTCAAGCCCGGGGGCAACTTGTGTGGCAGAGAATCTACTCCCACCCCCACAGTCACCCTTTCCTTCCACTCACATCTGCAACAGAGCCCCGCTTTTAACAGTGGGGACGTGTATCATATCCCTTGAAAGCAAGACCTATGACATCACTATGAAGGGTCAATAGGGTGGTCTTGTGGTTAGTCTTTATTTTTCCAGATTAAGTGGTGACCAGTATAAAGGGATAGGCTGAATATGATAAAAGTGGTGGAGGGAAATGTGTGGAAAAATTAGTAAGTATTCCACCAAAAACTTTTTTTGTCATGCACAAGCAGCAGACGAATTCAGGAAGCCCATCCTTGCCTTTTTCCATTTTAGTGGTTCTGCTAAGACGTCACAGTGTTACTTTTCCCCCGCTAAAAAATGTGATGAATGCGAATTCGCCATCTGTCCGCGGTGAACGTCTGATGCCCGCCAAGCAATCCTGACTGCGCAACATGATAGCTCAAGAGGCAGTGACAGCAATTGTCATTTTCCACTGCCGTGCCCTGTCGTGCGGCTTGGACAGAGCTTTATGTAGGCCACTTTTCTGAAGATGCGTGTGTTTTTCAATCAGGAGAGTGCCACTAAGGGATTCTCTTCTGTCAGAAGAAAGTGATTTAAATGGTGTTGTGGAGAAAATAAAAGCTGCTAATGCTATCTGACTGGCTGACTGAGTATTCAGTTGCAATATTTAAATCAAGACTTAATTGGCAAAACATTAGGACTTTATTTTTGAAACAGTACATTTTGTTTAATAAAATTTTTCAACTTTTTTTCAAAATACTCCTTTAATAAGAATCCTTGTCACTGTGCAGCTGAATGACGATTTCCTTTACATGTGTGCATAGGGCTCCGTTTTTTTGAGCCCACATACAGTATATGAATTGAGCAGCTTTCCAGAAAACCACAGCGAAAGGAGCTCGAGGGAATGTTTAAGTCAAACCTGCAATTTTCAGGTTTGACTCTTCTCCCCTCCCCTTTCGCTAGGCTTCGAGCCCCCGCAGCGTCACGTTTCCCCACAACTGTGGGAAAGTGAGGGTTAGACAAACCTGCAAGGCCTCCAGAAGATTCTCCTAAGCTTCAGTCTGCTACAAGAAAAGCTCACTTCCTGATTGACAGGCTTGCAAATAAGGATATGTGTGTATTAAGTGTGCGCTATTGTGGGAGGGCACACTTGGCAACATCTTATGTAAACATCAAATTGGGTAATTGGTTCTTTTGGATAAAACAAAAACAATGTATTGTAATAAAAACCTTAACACGATGGGATGGAAAAACACGCAAATAAGAAAAATAGCGTGCTCTAAAATTAATTTTCATTTCTAAAGATACTCAAATATGACTGAGGCAATTATGCTATGTGGCTGACAATAAAAAAATATTAATTTACAATACTACAAAATTATTTAATGAAATAAATGAATATAAATATAAAAATATATTTTTTAAATTTTATATTGCAGGACATTTGCTCAGGTAAAAGCTCAATGGAGCTGATATCAGATCAGTAAAGGCTATACATTGAACAACCCTGTTCTATATGATCATTAAAAAAAATGAACAAGAACTCATTCTGATATGGAATTACCTTCTCTGTCCTTGGTCTATCTTCCATTGGCTCTGGTCCTACTGGGCCCTGTGACCAATCCTGTCCGACTACAGAGGGTGACCAAGTTCACTTCGGGGGTTACTCTGCAGGTGACACAGTCTAGATTTAGTTTGTTAGGTAAGTAGACATAAGAGTACGGTGAGAGTAGGAGATGGAGGATTAAGCTGCCATAACAAGACTATACAAACACTTTGGATTTTGAGAGGATTTGACTCCTTTCTATCTATTCTGGTGGGAAACTTTGCATAACAATTTGATGTATTAATAACCATCAGAACATTATATCACTTTTGATACTTTTTCTTTGGAAAGCAACAATCAAATAGCAATCAATTGGTAAAAACAGATTTGGCAACATTTAGCATCTTCAGTTGACAATGTTAGAATGGGATGAAAAACAGAAGCAATTAAAACTTGACTATGACATTGTTATACAAGTAAAGGTGAAAGGCAGTCAACACCAGGGTTTGTATTTGTCTTTATTGTTCAAACTAATTAATCACAGTTTTGTTGGGACTCACCATGCCTGAAAACTCATCAATTCTTGCAAGTGTTTGTTTTCTGGTGAAAATTTATGTATTTTATGGGCTCCATGGGAACATGTCCCGCCAACTCAGTAAAGTTCCTTGAAAGAAAGACAAAGAAAAAGGTCAAGTCACATAGTGCAAGTCCCAAGTATGTTTCGAGTTAAAACCTTCAAGTCTTAAGGAAGTTACTATGGTGAAACCAAGCTAGTTAGTCAAGCCCAGAGATGTCAAATCCAGGTCCAGAAAGTAAATAATCCAGCCAGGGTTTTGCTTTAGCCGCAGGTGCTACACCAAGTTAGCAGAAGCTAAACTCTGGCAGAGTTTCCTGCGATAAAATATTTATCACCACAACAAAAAAAGTACATTGTCTCTGATAATTAAAATGGCCGTTTTCATCTTTAAAGCGAACAACTTAAAGAGTATGAATACTAACACTATTGAGTTTAGCTTACCTGTATCGAATGAATGAAAGACAACGTCCAAAAACTTCGAGTTTCAAAACGTTTGTGTTGGTAAGTCTTTTTTCACTTTTTATTGAACATTTAATTCAAATGTATTCACTTTTGGTGCT
Organism: Syngnathus acus; assembly: GCF_901709675.1. Taxonomy (NCBI): domain Eukaryota; kingdom Metazoa; phylum Chordata; class Actinopteri; order Syngnathiformes; family Syngnathidae; genus Syngnathus; species Syngnathus acus. The sequence continues at coordinate 3,853,439 of NC_051103.1, read as the reverse complement.
ACCTCCCTCATTTTTTTTTATCCTCAAAGTCTTTGACCCTGTCCAGATACTCACCCTTGTATGCTTGCCCTCCATTACGCACTTTTCGCGCCCTTGTTCCACACTTTTCCGGGTTTTACCAAGCGGGAAACTGGGGACGTTCGGTAAAATTCCCGTTCCTGTGCCCAAAAAATTTGTAATCGTAAATAGTTATCCATCAATTATATGGAATTAGGTTTACATTGTAATCGAATATAACGTTTTTGCTTATGGATCATTTTCCATATTGGATGACGCATCCCAACATGGCGGCAAGTTAATGACGTATCAAAGTCTGCAGTTTTCTTACACTTGTACCCTACGCACTTAAAATAGTATGCACTTCACTGAAGTTCGTATCGTTGCCGAAGTTACCAGATTGATGACACGCTCATAAATAAAATATTCATTCATATCTTGTGGGGGGTTTTTTTTAAGCGAAAGGGCTACCGCCAAAATTGGGCTGACGTTTTACTGTCATGTATGTGACGTCATTTAAACACTGGTTTTATGCATATGCTATTCACATGAACAAAGAAGCTAAAGAAAAATAAATCAAACGTACACAGTCCATGCCCTGTGGACATTGTGAGCCCCCTCTAAACCTCATTGACTACAGTGGTGCTGGTGCTTTGGAAAAAGTGTAGAATGGGCTGAGACATGCAGAGTGACCACAAACATGAAGCTCCCAGTGAAATTCCACAGTCAATAGGGGCTTTTTCTCCGGGTCTGCTTGCATGCACCACATCCTCCACAGATCCGCAAGTGACTAACTTGGGTTTGCAGAAAGGGGGAGTTGGTGGTGCAACGCTTTCAAAGGATACTATGGCATTCATTTTCCAGTTTACGGCCCATTTAGTTCATTGTATAGGTGAGGAGCGTCATCTAGTGGTAGATTAGAACACTTGCATTTTATTGCTGGGCATTTCTGATAGTCCTTGGTGTACGACATATGGAGGTTATGAATGGGTCTTTATTAGATTGCCTTACATTATATACTTTAAATATTTTTTTAAATGTAACTACTGGTGGTTTAGATTGGTTAAAACTTGAGTCAAAATCAATTTGGGGGGAAAAAAAGGAATTCTGAATTAAAATCCGTTTAGTTGATGTATTGTATTGGTGTTATTGAGGCACCGTATTAACTCACATTTATTTCACAAAAATATGACCTGATTAATCATCGCATTACTGAAACAAATGTGACAAAACCCCACCCTTCATGATAAACTGACCCATGAATAAATAGAACAGGATAAAGGTTTAAAAAAGAAAAACAAATGACAGGAAATTTGTAATAATTATTTATTTTGTAAAAAGATGAGCTCCCAGGTAAAAGGTCAGGGCAACAGCTTGGAATACAAAGTGTTAAAGGTAAACAAACAATGGACAAATGTGTCTGGTGATTCATACAAGAAGTGTCGTGTCTGTTCCTGCTCGGATATGAAACACATACACAAAGCTGGTATTCTATCAAATGCACGGTCATCTAGGCCTATGTCTAGAGTGTATTTATTGCACATAGAGAAATTCCTTATTCAAGTTTGCATAATGAATAAGAAACCTACTCATAGCAAGAAGCTCTGGCTAACAAGTTGATAAATACAGAAATCTTGCTATGGTGAGGTGGGGTTAAAATGTATTTCTATGATTGTACTATTTTTTGAAAAAAATACAAGACATTGCAATCCAATGATATTGCCTGTTTTAAGAGACAATATCGACATAACAACAGCATAAATCAAGTTTGACAGCGACCAGCAGCACTCTGTGTAAAGGCAAGTCATGAGACACAAGATGAGTCACTGCATTGCACAGGAATCAGATTTAAGTTCAAGTGGAGTTACACTTTTGCTACGGGGTTTTTTTCCAGCTTGAAAAATTCACCTGATAGCTATTTAATAGCAATAAGTTGTTTTGCTCCAGCAAACAGGACAGTTTGCCTTTCAGACTAAACAAACTCATGATGTGCAGCGCTACAGTCCATAAGAGAGCATACTGCTATCTGCAAACGGCAAGTCAAAACAGGTTTTGTTTTTTCTGGAATTGGTACTCTGCTGCAGTTTTGTGCTTTAGAACACCTAAGTCCAACGAGGACTAGTTAGGAGTTTCTACCGAGGGGCGGTTTCTACCGGGCCGTAACGACAACTGGTTACTGGACTGATATTTTACCGCGGAGAAAAAAACAGCAAGAACAAAACAAATAGGGCCTCGATAGTGTCAATAACAGACATCTTATTTAGAAAAGAATTCTTAATTTCCTGTATAAGCGACTGCAGTTCCTGAAGAAGTCCGCACAAACACACCCAAACGATTGTTAAAAAGGGCAGCTTAGCTTAGATTGTTGTCGTTTTTTTTTTTTTAAAGGGGCTGGACTAGCAATTCAACTTTCCACGTGGACATGAACCCTTTTTTGTTTTGTCTGATAGAAGGCACGCAAACACCTTCGAGAGTTCTCTTAAAATGTGCAAAACAAAAGCTCCATTGTTGTCATTTTCACAATATAAGGAACTATTAAAGAGATTGCTATCCTGGATTGCGGTGACATAAATGAGTCCATCGATGCCCGCACAAACACCTCCTCACGTTTTCCCCATTGGCACCTAGCAAGCGTTGGTAAAAGGGCAAAGGTCAGAGAATTGCGTGCGTAGTGGTGGCTTTATCCCACTGAAGGTCCTGTTTTGGACCTCAGCTATTCTGTTTCAGGACTGCTGCTGCTGGTGGTTGCTGTAGGTGACATCTTGGGTTGAGCCTGAGGGTTGACGATGACCTGAATAACAAAGTCCTTTTGGATCTTGGTGTCTTGCAGCCGTGTCTTGTCCGTAAGAAGTTTTCCCGAGAAGAACCAGCGCTGGTGGGCGGCCTCGATGTCCTCCTGGGCGTGCAGCTGCTTCTTCAGCTGACCGATAGTGTCCGTCATGCTGGCGCTCAGACGCAGGTCCTTACCCGTGGACAGGCGCACCTGCAGGAAACATGCAATGGTAAGAATTAAAATTTTTTTTTTTTGTGATGATTGAAGAATATTTTTGGATTAACTGTTGTTCGACAGTAAAATAAATCCTCATGCAGATTTGAGGATGGAGGGAATTAAATCCAAGTGTACCTTCAGTTGAAATTCCTTCTTGGGCGCGACGGGCAGTTGGGGGCTGTCGCTGTGATCGTCGTCGCTGCGTTCTGAAATGAGGTTGACGGGCGGAGCGAGGCAATAGACAGGCAGCTGATAGCGATTGCCGAGTTCGTCGTAACACTCCGTCAGAGTACCTGGGGAAAAAAAGATCAGAGTTTACAAAAGTAGTTCTTTTTGTAGCATTGTGGATTATGGCTCACCGTGCGGCAGGGTGATACTGGCGCCGTCGACGATGGCTTGGGCCAGCTCGTGGTCGTTACACTCCAGAGCCACGGCGGCAGCCTTCAGGGCATCCCAGATCTCCTTGCGGCCGTCAAAAGCCGGGGCTGTGTCCCAAAATTCGTCGCGCTTGCTCCGCAGTTGGCCCTCGGTCATTGGATACTCGCTCTTCCACTTGGGTCGATCTTTCTTTAGCGGCTCATTCCGAGCTGTAAACAGAAAAGGAACCAAAACGGTTTTATTTTATGGCTCTGTATTGATAGCACGCACTGGCAAAAAAGTACACCTCATAAAAATTGTTTGGAAAATGAGCAGGTTATGACGTCATTTTAATGGCCGTGCATTGGCTTGACTAGAGAACATCCAGCACAAATTTTACTATTCAAGACTCCATTCAGCGTTTACAATATGCATGAAGCATGTGTCGCTGTTATCTATGGAACTTTACTTGTGTTTCCCCCCGTCATTAAATATTTACCTTAAGCACTTATCTAATAGACCGCCGGGTGCGTGCACATTTTTAGCACAATGGTTTTTCAATCCCTTTAAGAGAAATGTGTAAGCTTGTATCATCAATCAAATGACCAACCATCTTAATTAATTCCCTGTCATTGAGATTGGAAGCAATGGGAAATGAGGAGTTTAAAAAAAAAAAGGCAAATCCAAGACGGTCGCCTTTCTTTCAAACTAATTATTTATCACGCAGGCGGCTTACGGAGGACATGGTGTCACGGTGTAAGATTTAAATCCACGCGGCTTCCTTGCAAGCACCGACAATTCTTAAAATGCTTTTTCTGCATTACATACAGAAAAATGGCATAAATGCAGGCTGCAAACTGGCACTGCAATGGATGTCTATAATGATATAGACCGTGAACACAAAGGATGTATACTTTAAGAAGATATGGGCTGGTTCCCTTAAAATACTGCTTATCATTACAACGCTTCGGCCTTCTGTGTCTTCAGATAAAAATAACACACACAGTTCAGCCTCTAACACGGTAGATTTGAAGTGTTTAAAAGTTTGGGAAGGCCTCTTTGAGAAGATGAGCTTCTAAATTCTAAAAATAACACTGAGAAGTTCAGCCAAATGTGATAATGGGAAATGTATGCTTGTTGAACAGCAAAACAACATTCACCAGTGTTGTCTTCAAAGCCTCTAACCGCCGAATAATTAAAAGGAATTTTTGTGTTGTGCTGAGCCAAATTTCTTTTGAATTGTTCTCCGGGTCAGAAACTATGCAGCCGTATAAAAAGCATGTCTGCGTGCTGCTGCAGTTTCGTCTGGTCGCTAATACAATATTAAGTCTTGATTTTCATGCAGGAAAGAAAATCAAAATATGGCATTTTTCTTTTGAAGAATGTGCAATTCCAAGAAAGTAGCAGACATAATAAACCACATGCATTCTTACTCCTATCAGAAATGAATTCACAAAACTATCTGTAAAAATCCTTTTCAATGCTGCAGATTTATCCAAATCGAAACTAATCTACTTAAGAATCATTTTTATATCAGTGCATCTGAGGCTGTCTTCCACCCTTGGACACCAGAACCTCAATGACCCAGTAATTTGATGAGTGAAACACAATCACACACATTTCCCATTAAAAATATTTGCTACTCCTGACATGATGTTCTTACCTCCTCGACCACCGTTTCTGGAAGAGCCTCTGCTCTGTGTATCATCCCATCGTTCCCAGTATCTTCCCACACATCCTCCCATGGTTGGATGGGATTCACTCTGCTTCAAGGCGTCCTACTAACTCTGCAGGGGCCCCATTACAAACTGTAGCCTCGCAAGGAGGATTGGCAGCGGGTTTTGATGTTGCAAGCCAAGTGTTGAGATCACTGCGTGTTACCTGGATCAGTTGTTGCCACGATTAAAGAGCGTCACAACTCGTGGGCCACAGTACTAAGAGTCAAAGACTTTATAAATCAACACAGCGACTCCGTTATCTTTCAAAACGTCCGGCCTAAAAAACAAGGACCGATCAAAGAGTGTGTTTCTTTCTTACTGTCCCCCGTTGTGATGTTGACAAATCGTCCACTTTTCTCGCCCCAAGCTAATCATGTTAGCCAGTTAGCTTCCTCGTCAGGAAAACACCAACTTCGAGCACGAGAGGTATTTCCCCAACAGTTTTTCTTCGATCGTGGAGATGATCGGAAGCTACTGTTTCCCCCCACGGCTATTTTCTTTTATGATTGTCCACGATCGTGTCAATTAATATAAATTCCCTATTTAAATTCTTAAATATCACTCCTCTTCCAGCAAAAGGTTACTGACGGTGGATCTCGACTCCACTGAACTTTTTTTGCGCCTGCGCATTCGCTAAGGTGATGATATGTTCAGGTGAATCAGGGTAAAAGGAAACTAAAAAAAATAACGTGTACAGAATGCTACAGTTGCTGATGCTCGCGACCAATTACATCAAAATGTCAATGATGGAGAGTTGTACACGTTGTGTGCTTGAATACGTTATTTTTAATCTAAACTCAACATTTGGATGTCACGACTCAACTTTGTGCGCAGTTGAGTGTTACCATTGTTTCCCGTATTAAGACTGGTGCACTAGTTAAGGACTTAGTCAGCCTGTAGGTGGCGGTAATACACCGGTAAGGTCTCTCTATCCGCCATTTAAACCTCAAAGAAGAAGAATAACTTTGTGCTCAACTGAGCATGCGCGCACCAGCTACGTGAAGAGGCATGATGGCTGAGAAAAGTGTGCTGGTGTCACTTGTGGAGGAATTTGTCTCCGGATTGCAAGACAGTAAAGCCAAAGATACAGCTGCAGGTACATAGATATATGTCCAATTTGACTCTCAATTGTATATATTTCGCTGCCGTTTCTTTAAATGCGTGCAAAGCTAGATGCTGGTGAATTAGCTAACTTAGCGCCTCAACATCCTGTTTTGGTACTGTAACCGCAGTGCAAGTTTTCTCATCATCGGAAGTTCCTACAATAAAACGACAAACAAAGACAATAAAACTAATGTCGTATATTCTTTAAAAAGTGCTTGTTACGTTGCTTGCTTGCACCTAGTCTTCTGGACATTGCGTCTCGTTATTATGGGTTCTTTGGGCCTCTTGCCTTTTTTGGGAGCCTATTAAGTTTGCGCTCATATCATCTGTGTGTATTTTATGTTTTTATTTACCCTCTCTGCGTTTTAAATGTAGTTGGACACGAATTTCCTGAGGGAGCAATCCCAAAGAATGAATAAAGTGAAGTCTAAGTCAACGAACCTTTGACCTCCATACTGTTGGCTAATGTGTGTGAGACCATGAACGTGTATTTCAAATGAACGTGTTGTTTGTTTTCAGGAATCAAAAATGGAGAGTTTACTATTCTGCAGTTAGTGGAAGCATTGGGGTGAGCTGTCAATATAGCAGAAATATATTCATACATAAAATGTTTCATGTATTCTTTGGTTTTTTTTCTTTAGACTGAGTCTGACCAGCACTCAGCCTCAAACTCGAGCCAGAGGAATCAAGCTGCTCTCAGAAGTGTTGGAAGATGTAGACCTCACTGAGAAAGAAGGTATTTCTCTCCATTGCAATGGTTTAATTTTCTGTGTGGAGGAGATTAAAAAACAAACAGTTCCATTATGTTCCATTCTAGTATAAGATAATATTCGTGTCTCCTCAGTTGAAGTTCTTAAAGCGTTTTATGAGAACCGGCTGGGCGACGATCACATAACCACACCGCCTGTTTTGCAGGGGCTCAGAATACTTGTGAGTTGGCCAAGAACTAACTACAAACTCATTTTTATCATCTAAAGACTTTTTAACATGGTTTGTCAGGTAATATTCAAACTTTTTTTTTTTTCCCCCCCGCTCAGATACAAAACCCAAGATTGCCTCCTGGTGCAGCAGTTTCCATATTGAAGTCTATCTTCCATAATGTTTATGTTCGGGTAAGTTTTTTTTTTTTAATGCAACATGGATGCTGATTGACAATTATTTTGATTCGCCAACCTCGAGACACGCTGCCTGTTTATTTTCCACAGTCGCTGCTGCTGGTTGACCGAGTGGCTCTCTCTAAGATGCTCCTAAACGTCATGGACACCAGAGAGGCTGGTATTAATAATCATAAGAATACTAATAATACTTTTAATGGATGTTTTCAGGATGTGCGCTCCATTTAATCCCTTATCTACAGAACTGAAAGATTTCGGAGCAGACTTTGTTTTTGGATTCATCCAGTCGATAGATGGGGAGAGTGACCCTCGCAATATTCTCTTAGCCTTCCAAATTGCCAAGAAGATCATCCACAGAGGTTACAGTCTGGGTGAGAGAGTGGTCTTTTCTCGCACACTTTTAGATGTTCATCTGTTCGGCGTCACGGTCATCATCGGAAGTTTAAATATCTTTATTATTTCCTCTGTGTGTCACTGTGCAGGTCACTATACAGAGGATCTTTTCGATGTGACGTCCTGCTATTTCCCCGTTGACTTTACTCCGGTAAGTTCCTGTTTGTTCATCTGCTTTGGTGAGTGACTGAAAAGTTGACAAGAATAAGCAGACCTTCATGAAAACTTCTTGTCAACTGTACGTGCTTATCGCAGCCCCCCGACGACCCTCGTGGTATCACCAGAGAGGAACTGGTCCAGGAACTGAGGCAAGTCCTCACAGGAACTCCTAAATTTGCCCAGGTTTGTCTACGTTGTATTCACGCCGACACTTTGCTACATGCGCTCACCATTGAGCCTCTGTTTTTTTTTTTTTTTTTTTTTTTTTTTTAACTATTTTTTCCAGTTTCTGTTGCCCCTCATCATTGAAAAGCTGGACTCGGATGTTCAGAGCGCAAAGTTGGACTCTCTTCAGACCCTGGTGGGAAATCTCACTTGCTCCTAGTAGCCAACTCTGAGGACTCTTTTAGCGACAGTACTGTTGTATCTTGTTGTTCATCTCCACTTGTTTTTTTTTTTGTTTAAGGCTGCTGGTGTTGCAACGTATGAACACGAAGATTTGGCAGAATTCCTCGAGGGACTGTGGGCGTCTTTGCGCAGAGAGGTTTGTTAAATTGTGTTATTACACGGTTACAATTAGTAGTTGCTTTTTTTTATCTTTCTTTTCTCCACTGCAGGTGTTCCAAACCTCAAGTGAAAAAATTGAGTCGGCAGGCCTCGCTGCTCTTACCGCCATCACTTCCTGTCTTTCTCGCTCGATTGTTAAGTCCGATTCTGAAGACGCCCTCAGCACTTTCTTGGATATGGTTCTGAAAGGTGATTTATTCTCATACTTCTAAGATGATTCTTTATTTTTTGAGGGAATGAGCTTGTGAGATTTTTCTAGACTGCAAGCATCATCTGAGCGAGCCGGACCTGAAGCTAATGTGGCCCAGCGCTAAGCTACTCCAGGCTGCTTGCAGCGCTTCCAACAGGGCGAGTCACATGATCGTCGCGGCAGTCATGCCGGCGCTCATCGAGCAGTACAACAGCAAAAACCAGGTAGACATTATAGTCCCGCCTTCGCTGATGACATCACGTCACTTTGTTGTCTTGTATCAGTGTTCACATAGACGCACATTATTGGAGGTGATGCTGCGGTTTATTCAGTCTGTTAAGAGCAGCGAGTCATCAGAAAACGGTGAGTGGGGCATTCAGGGTAAATGTCGTCCGTCTTCTCCAAACAACTTAATTTCCACCCATATTTGTGTGTCCATTAGAGGAGCGAGTGCTCTCTGGCATCTGCCCGTCGTTGTGCTGCCTCACTTTTGCAGCTCTTTCGGAGACTAACAGCAGCCTGCAGATCACAGCCACGGCTATGCTCATGGCACTGGCGCGACAAAGCGGTGAGATGTTATTAAACAAAATGGGATTTGCCGCGCATTCTCAAGGGAATCCTCCTTGTCGTCTAGGTTTGTTAGAAAAGGCTCAAATCGAGCTGGCTGTCGATCATTTGGCTCGACTGTTGCTGTCGGATGAAGACGACACAGTCAGGTCAGCTCACTTTTTCTTTTTTGTTTTGTTTTCTGTCTCCCAACATTAGAAATGACATTTTTTTTCTATTTCCAACAGTCTCGCTGTGGTATCATGTGCCGGAGGCTTGGCGGAACTGCACCCGGGTGTTTTCATCAGCAATATGATCCCGAGGATGAAGAAAGCCAGCTTTTCTGGTGTGTCAAATTTTTGCTATTTGTAGCAGGGTAAAAAACGTAAAAAAAAACCCATTATTCACATTTTCTGTTTTATTTCCTATGCTCAGAGTCAATGGAGCTAGACAGAGAGTACATAAGACAAACGCAGTCTGCGGAGCGCCAGCGCTGTTTGTCCATGTTGGCGGCAGTTTCCGCCAAGCCCAGTGTGGCACAGGAGAGCACGTCAGTCCTCTTGGAAGTCCTCGATGCAGCACATTCTGGTATAGTGTCACTGGCTTTTCTAATGCACGGAACCTCGAACGCTTTGTTGACCAACAATTCTGACTAAAAAAAATCATTCAAAAACGTTACACATAACCTCATCCGAAATAAACACCTCAATTGTTTTATTGCAGGCAAATTTGGTTTCTCATTAGAGGAGGCCGTGTTAGCGTGCATCAGCTTAAAGAAAATAGCCGAGCTGGTGGAAGACACCCAAGACTCCGGCCGATGCTTCCATGACATTATCATCCCGCGACTGCTTTCACTAGCACTTCAAGCAGCGCTTAAAGGTGCGCGAGTCCACAATTATTATCCGCTATGCATTTTTAAAAATTGACGTCCATTTTAGGTGAGAGCTCATCTACTCACCAGAGTCCTCTGGCAGAGGAGGCGGTCCTTTCCACCATGGTCGCTATCATCAGCACAGCTTGTTCCAGGCTGCAACCAACGTTAGTATTTCACAAGTTAACATTGTCTTTGTCATTGTCATACATTTGCTGCAAATGTTTTTTTTCCAAGCTCCTGTTGTGGGTTCTCACTTCGTCTTATTCTTTTTAGACTGGCGGGCCAGACGGCAGCGAAGCTTGTCTCGCTCTTCCTGGATGGTGACGTCCTCTTTCTGCCCGGCAACTCTTTCCCGTCACACATCAAGTTCCTGGCAAGTGTATGCACATATTTTTGACTGGAATGTAACGGTGGGGAGGATTTCAATGTCTTTTGCTCTGTTTGCTCATCCCAGAAACAGCACGATGACTCTTGGAAGCTATCTCAGATGGTTTGTCTGCTGATGGCATGCGTGTGCTCCTTACCTCGCACTGTGAGTCTTATCCCAACCCTTTTTGTTTTTTAGTCCGCCTAACAAAATGGCGGTTTTGCAACTGATTCTCAAACTGCTAAATAGTCTTCTTTTTGGCATTCCATTCAAAAAGTCTCCTTTGTTTGTAGGTGGCGGTGCCCCAATTGGAGCGGCTGCTTTCAGAGCTGGAAGAGATGAGTTGCACTTGCAGCCACCCGATGTCATACACCTCCGCTGCCAAGTGTTTCGCTGGCCTGGTCAACAAGATCCCTTCGGGTTAGTCACTTTTTTTTTTTTCAGGTCAACCTGTGCAACAAGAGCTGCTTTTAAACGGCAACAACTTCTCTTTAGGCGACTCTCTTGACAGTCTACTCCAAAAGACAATGACCAGAATTTTGAACGAGTTGAACGCATCAGCTTTAGGTGTTCGCATGCAGGCGTTCACGCTCTTGATATGGGTAAGTGACTCCACACCGAAACCGTGTGTCAATTGTCAACTGAACATTGGAGTTGCTCGTGTCTCTAGGTGGCCAAGGCTCTGCTTCTCCGCTACCACCCAACATGCACAACACTGACTGACAAGGTAAACAATATTTTTTGCTAGCACTTGGACCTGGAGTGTAAATCCAACCACCGTATTTTCTCATCTCAGCTCTTCTCGCTGCTGGATGACGCCGATCTGGGCTCGGTGGCGGCTGACAGCTTCTCGCTGCTTATGAGCGACTCCGCCGACGTCCTTAGCCGCGGTTGCCACGCAGATGTTCGCATCATGTACCGCCAACGCTTCTTCAGCGAGAACTCAGCCAAGCTGGTGCAAGGTTTCACCATGGCTCCTCAAGGTGAGCCACTGGCACTCTTTTAATATTTCTCATTCTTTTATTACAGGTCATTTATTTGCTAATAACTATGCTAACACCACCATGCCCTTAAATATTAATAACTTTTTGTTTTCTATTTGTGTGTTCTCCTCCAGAGAAGAAACCAAACTACCTGAAGGCTCTGTCCAATATAGTCAACAAACTACCCAAGCAGGTTCAAGTTACTGAACTACCAGCGGTGAGTCAAGAAAACAAAAACTTCAATTAAATGATTCTAAAATACTTTGGTGTGTGTGTGTGTGTGTATCCAGCTGCTGTCACTGTTGCTCGAGGCCTTGACGTACCCCGACCAGGGCGTCCAGCTTTCCACGCTGTCCTGTCTGGAGCCTGTCATTGCTGACCCGCCACCGGCGCTCATCCAACAGCTTGAAGCTTTAATGGGCAGATTGTTGCCCCTCACGTCCGCTCCCACCATGGTTAGTAAGACCTCCGACGGTGTTGAAGCCTCAATTAAATGTCAGTAGCATAGGAAAAAAAAGCACACGGTTTGGTTGAATGTATGCTGTCTTGCAGAATGTCAAGATCGCATCACTGCGGTGTATCTACGCCCTTTCCCGCTTCCCTGAGCATGAGGTAAAAATAAAGGATGATTACTTAGAGACGCCACAAGAGGGCAGCAAAGGACTATAGTCTGTTCAATTCACTATATTGACGGCACTGATATTATTGAAAACAATTCATTTCAGTTGTTCAATTTTAAGGGTAAAATTACAACACATAGAGAGAATTATTTTGACTATTCTGTCCAAATATAATGTCACAGAAACATTCTAAGCATTAGTTTGAACTTGTAGATTTTGCCATTTCGGGCCCGAGTGCTGCGAGCCTTGGCCAGACCTCTAGATGACAAGAAGAGGCTTGTGAGGAGGGAGGCGGTTCAGGCGCGAGGAGAGTGGTAAGATCCACCACATTCGGTCCAATTGCACTTTCCAGTCACTTACAGACTGTCTTTCTTTAAGGTTCCTCTTGGGAAGTCCTGGAGGAAGGTGATTTATATTTTTTAGTATGAAAAAATCTCTACACAATATAGTCAAAGAATAAAGACACATGGAGTCTGACATTCAAATAATCTAGAATTTCCTTCCTACTAAAATGCGGGTTGGACGTCTGTCTTCATAAATGCACAATTGAGTCACACTGACCAACTTCTAGAACATTACAATTTAACATCTATTTGTATATTTATGTACCTACAGTTTTTGTCTTTGTTCAATGTGTGTCCTCTGAAGAATGTAATCAAGTGTTTGTATCGATTGAACAGGGCCTTAAAGTATTATTTAATAATTCTACTTTTAAGATAAAGATTGTTTATGTCTCAAAGGACAGCATTTGAAGTGTAGTTAATACACAAAACATATTAAATGAGCTGCACAATAACCTACACGAGAAAACAGACTCCCATTTTATAATGTGTAAAAGTGTTTTTAAGAGTTCATTGTTGTTAAACCATTTACACTTTTAGGTTTAGACCACGCAATATCAATCAATCTTTGTTTTAGGACTGGTTGACTTTAAACTTCATTGGAACCATGGAAATGAATTTAAAACGGCAAATAAAATAATTGTATTTATAATTGTGTCAAGCATTTGGTGTTATTTTCAATCACAAAATCATCAAAATGCAGTCTTATGGGGTTTTTTTTTATTAAAAGGACAGCAATTCAACTGAGCACAGCTCTTTTCGGTGGGCACATCACTCAGGTCTTGTTTCCATGGAAACCACTTACTGTGCTAGAAAAACTTGCAAAAAAGTCCATATCAGGACAGTAATTCACAGAGTTAATTAGTTCCAAACAAGGCATGAGACATCATGTTACCTCTTTGCCCCCCTCCCCCTTATTTGGCACCAGAACTCTTTTTCAAATGGTGATATCACAACACACACCTTAATAAAACAATAATTCCACTCACATTATCAATATGTTTAACTCAGATTTTTTTTTTTTTCTTCCCTGAAAATCATTATGTCCTGTTTCTCCACTATAAAGTGCCACGTGCAAACGTTCTCAGTAGATTAACAGTGACATTTCTCAGATCAAACTAACACTCAATAGCCACATCATTAGGGACACTTGGAAAATGCAATCCAATCCAAAACTATGATAATGTGAATTTGAGGCTTCCATTTAAAAAAAAAAAAAAAAAGATCAGCTGGCTGATAGTGGAAGTGGAATGTGAAAATACCAAACTATATTTGTCATGGAGTCAACATTTGATAGCCATTAGCTGTCACTTTGGAATGCTGCATCAGGCACAAAGGTGGTTCAAAACCAATTCATCATAATATGATGTTTAATTGCATTTGGAGTCTGAGACTGAATCAAATGCTGACCAGCAACACCTTTTTAAAAAAAAAAAAAAAAAAATCCTCTCTCTCGTTACGATAGTGAGAATAAAGACGAGGTGGATAGCGTTTGAAATGTGGACGGCTCAGATGGCCACAAGGTCTCTCCTGGAAAAATTGCAGTCCCACATGATGCCGTCCCCTGCAGGAAGATGACTCGAGGGCAGGAGAACGCGTGTGAACCAGTGACTGGGAAACAAAAAAATATTTATCCACGAGAAATTGGTATTAAATTTACTTCACTGGTTCTTCTATATCAAACAAATTTCTTAGGTTCATTTACTAGTATTAAATTTGTCACGTTGAATGATAAGAGTGCAGAAACAGAACCCACTTGCTCGTCTCGACACCAAGCAGCCGCTTCCAATTGGCCATCATCCCGTGATGATATGGATTTTTGAACACCTGAAAGCCAATCATACATTTGTATAAACATAAAAAAACATAAATATTAAAAAATATATATCTGTAAATACATTTAAAATAATTACCATTGACCTCGAAGTGATATTCCTCCAAATATTCACATAATTTCCCCCCCATAATCACTTTTCTGTACCTTGCCCTGCTCCTTCAGTCTTTTACTCTCTTTGCGGTTGATGTGGCGCTCTATGCTGGTCTCCCCTCGGCAGATGAGCGCGGCGTGCCACAGGGTCAGCCCTCCCAGGGCGACCACCACAGAACTGCAGGGGAAACGCACGGACATCATGAGATCACTGATTCCGTGGCAGATGTGGTGGTGGAGAGTATAAGTCACCTGGTCAGCACCCAGAGAAAGATGATGCTCTTGTGGGCGGTCGTCTCTGTGGACGTGTACGGCGGGGGACGGGTCTGATAGTAACTCTGAAGGAATTGATTGGATCAATTGAATTGGCAGAAACAATTCTTTTCATCACATCCAATCTCACCTCAACAGCACTGTAGGCTTCCAGGAACAAGTCTCTGCTGCTGACGCTGCAGTAGATACAGCCCAGAGTCATGTAGACGCAGAAGGAGAAAAAGTAGCGGTGGTTGAAATGGCCTACGCAGTTGTTGAGCCAAGCTGGAGGTGTGTTCAGTTCAACACAAGAAGATAAAAGGAGAGAAATGGCGTTTGTTGCGTGACGCTCGTTGCAAGGATACGACAGTGATGGTCCATCTTCAAGATGCAGCTGTAACGCAAGCAAAGGCAACATTATTCTTTGATAGACGTCGTTTGGAATCAAACTGCAGCATTTTGAATTTTTTTAGGAGTTTTTTTTCTTTTCATCCTTCAACTCATAACATGTTGCACTTACGTGTTGCAGATGCTGCAGTGGTGCGTCCTGGCCGGTTTTGGATTGATACATTTCTTACAAATGGACACCGAGGGAATATGGATGTTGTCCTAAAACAAATCAAATGTGTTATTATTTTGTTATTGTTGTTTTTAGTCATTAATAAAGGAGGACCACCAGAAGGTACCTTAGGCGGGTATCCGGGGGAGGTGGTGGTGGCCTTGTAGTAATGGAAGCCCACCATGACCAGGAGCCAGTGGCCGCAGCATAGATGCCAGATGATCCAAGGCACAGCGTAGGTCCCGACAATTGTGGGAAGGACGTACAGATAAACAATAACCACCACTGAGGTTGTCAGCAGGATGACCAGAGTGACAAACACCTGCAAGATGAGTGAGGTTAGTTTGACATTTTTTATCTCCAGTCGATGTAATGTACTCACCACTCCAAACCAGCGCGTCACATTGTCCACGATCCAATACACGGGTTCGAAAGCACAGTCGAGCAATGTGTCAGAGTTGCTGAGGCTGTTGAAATAAAGAGACTTGAGCAGTAGCTTGCTGTAGCTCCATAGCGCCCCAAAGCCGGACTGCGGCTGGCCTCCCCTGCCCCGACCCCCTTTCTTTGGACGGCACGGTCGACACCATGCAAGAGCGAGTCGCATGGCCCGGGAAAGATGCCGCCTCCAGCTGCTGCCCACGCGCATACCACCGCCACCTCCCCACCTTCGCCTACACACTCTGCCTTCCAGACACACACAAACACACAAAAACACACACCAACTGTTAGAAATGCAAGCGGCGTAAAAAAGAAGTTCCTCATGGCGAAGCTGGATAACAAGGGACTTTTCCATGGTGGATGCAGGAGGACGAATATCTGGGAAGGCACACTACTACCTTCCACCTGCCAGTCAAAGAGAATGAGGACTTCCACCCAAACAAATCCATTTAATAATTCACAAGGTTTGGAAAGTGGTAACTTAATAAGAAGGAAAGACAAAAAGGAGTGGATGTCTTCTTAAGAAGAAAAAAGGGGCCACCTGATCCTCAGCACAGCATATGAGGAGTGAAAGTATTGATTACATAGATAAGACTTTTTTTTTTGTTCTTCAATAAGACATCATTAATTATGTGAGTCAGGGCCGAATTATAGGGGGTCTGGGTCCCAGGGCCAAGTGTTTGCAAAGCCCCCCCAAAACTGATTGCCAGGGCTATTTTATTCATAGTTAATTAGTATTATTACTTATATTATTTATACTTTATTTTATTTGATCGCTCACTTTCTTAAAAAGCACGCTGCGGGGCAAAAATACAATACACGTAACGCACTGGACTGCGTAACCATGTAAATTGATGTTGAGCAGCAGTTGGAATTGTACTGTCGCCCTCTTGTGGTAAAGTTCTGAAGCACATGCTTAAACCATATAAAATAAATACAGATTAGGCTTATTTAAATAATATATAAATATAAATATAGGTCAGGAAAAATGCATTTAGGGTATATTTAATTTTATTATATATAGGGTATATTTACTTTTGTTTTATTCTAATGGTTTAAGCATTAAGCCTTCCTGGGATCAATCAATCCATCTATCTTGTGGTAAAAGTCCAAAGTACATGCTTAAACCATTACAATAAAATTAAAATAAAAAAATAAACCCTTTATTATATATGTATATATAAAAATTAATTTAAATAACCTATATTTATAGTGTGTTATACGTATTTGATAAGCATATGCATCAGACCTTGACCACGAGAGGGCGACAGAGCAATTTAAAACGTCCCCCACCACCAATTCACATGGTTACGACGTCCAGTGTCTCACAACTAACTAACACCGCCTGCGGAAATTGGATGCATTGTGGTCTCCGTAAAGAAGACACAGCGACTGCGGTCCGGTTGCGCATCAAAATATGCAATTATGCTTGTCAATCAAATGTTAGCTAAATAGAATGTTAGCTGTCTGCACACAACGACCAAAATCGCGTTGACTAAGCCCATTAATAGACACATTAGACAACACACCTAAATGCTGACGTGCATTACCTGCTCAGGTGAACTGTGTGGACATTTGCACAAAGTGACAACCCTGAGGTCACGTCATATTTGCAGGATCTCCAAACATGAATTTTTACATCAGCACCAAAGAGCGTTGGTTCTTCCAAGATCGTCTATTTAAAAGATGAGACCCTCAGAAGGGAATCTGGAAAATATACAATTAAACCACCATTCATTTAACAAAAACAATCTAATTTTAAAGGAAAGTCATGTTCGTTGCTGACGGTGGGGGGTATTCAGTTTATTCCTTCTTGTTCGCTCTACTATATAACAGCGAGTTTAATAATATAATACGTAGTAATACTTCTTGTTATTTGGTTTTCTTTGACGGTGACTCGTGAACGCCGTGTATTATGGGAAATTAATTTTAATCCGATATAATGCAAACCAATGCCAATGCAGTACAGATAATTACATAATGTCGTTAGGCAATAATAAACAATTTAACAATATTTGACGAAATAATTTCACACTTTTTCCAAAAGCCGACATATACCATAACCAGGAAGTAAACCGTGTCATGTGATCACTGAAAAATGGCTACTGTGATGTGGTAAGATGCGTCTGTTTGACCCAAACATATAAATATTGTTCTTCACCACAGTTAAATTGTATTGTCAAACATGCATTGTATTTCTATACCTCTTCTTAAGCTGTTTTGAATGTAAAGTATGCCGATTTTGCATTTTACCTTAAATGCGCCGTCAGGAATTTCTGCACAAGCAGGATAATAAATACTGTGAGCGTTATTGTGTTTATTCTTTTTTTAAACCAACAAACAATTAATTGTGGGATGTGTGGCTTTCTTGTATTCGAACATATCCGTCAGATGTTTTTCACTATTTATCTTATAGGAACTAAAATGTACAGAAACTTGATCAAGTCAAATATAAATACATCAAATAAAAACATGGTAAGAATAATGCCTCCATAATTTGGACCATTTACCATTAATATTTCAGTTATTTAAAATGAAGGATACTGTTTGAATTCACCATGATGGAAATGCTTTAATACAATTTTAGATCTAATAATTTATCACGTTTGCTTTTTGACAATCCCACTCTTTGCAATTTCAAATCCTCTTTGTCACATATCAAAGCACATTTAAAAATTACGGTGGACAAACTTGATGAATGCACAAGGCAGTTCAGTGATTAAACTTCACCTCAGGCCTATCTGTTGTTCTTCCTGTGCTATTGTGTGTTTTCTCCCTTGGTACTCTGGCTACCTTCTGCATTTAAAAAATAATCGTAATTTTAATAGTATAATAATTTTAATATGTAATATTAATATTCGTTATTCTGATCCAGGCGCTCCCGGTGGCGCGACTATGACGTTGAGCTGCAGAGGACCCGTCTGGAAGCCATGCCGCTTGAATTCTCTGACTCCCATCCCCTCAAACCTATTTTAGTAAGATGCCTTTTTTTTGTAGAAGAAGAAAAACTAATTATCATTAATTAAAATATATTTCTAATTAAATAAATATGCTTAAAAATATATATTTTACTCATGTTATGTTAATCTGCCCTTAGGTGACAGAAAGCAAAGCTCGCCGTGGAACTCGCAAGGGCAGCACCTCCTCCTCCTCATCCTGCTCTTCCTTAGCGGCGCCGGACCCCCTCAGCTCTATGCTGGACGGAACCGATCCACTGTCCATGTTTGCGGCTGAAACTCCGTCCATGACACACGTTGCCTTCGCCGGGGTCAGTTGCACTTTTACACTACCACTGATTGCTTCTTTGACACACAGTAAAAAAATAGTTCTCATAACAGTGGATTCAATTGATAATGAATGATGAATATATATGAATGAGGACTGGTTGTGCTTAAGTGAATTGTATTAAACTGAAGTTTTGTGCTTCCAGGATGCGAGGAAGAAAGGGGAGAAGGAGGACGAGCCAGTGGGAGCCGATTTTGAGCCCTGGTCGATGAAGCGAGGCGAGATCCTGGCGAGGTTTACCACCACTGAAAAACTCTCAATTGTAAATCGTCCTCTGTCACAAACATGTTTTGTATTGCACCATGCTCAATATTATTGTTATAGTAACATTCATTTTCTTTTTTTTTTTTCTTTTCTAGAACCTATGCTTGGGCTCCGACAAAGGTAAGGACAGTAAGAAGTATTTATTGTATTTAACTACCACTATACTGATTTTTTTCAAATACAAAATAAGAGATTTTAGTACATCAAATTTTGTTTCTTGACTATTTTGTCATATGATTTCTATTCCTTTAAAAAAAAAAAAAAAAAACTTTCAGGAAATTCACAGAATCCCGGATCCTCTGCTGTGTCAGAGAAGGTTCGCACTCGGTTGGAAGAACTGGATGATCTGGAAGAGGTCATTTGAAAATAATTTCCATAATATTTCCCCTCCAGTGTCATCTTAAAAATGAAACCTTACATTTGTCTGCAGGGTTCCCAGAGAGAGCTCCTCAATCTCTCCCAGCAGGAATATGCCAACCGCATCCAAGAGCTGAACCAGTCTCTGAAAGAGGCCTGGGCCTCGGACCAAAAGGTCAAAGCACTGAAGATCGTAATCCAGGTGAATCCTTGTTCTGTCGATAATGAAAAGAAAAATTAAAAGACTCGAAACAGACTTAATCTGTGTCCCCAGTGTTCCAAGCTCCTCTCGGACACTTCCGTAATCCAGTTTTACCCAAGCAAGTTTGTTCTCATCACTGACATACTTGACACTTTTGGTATGTACTGAAAATTTTCATCCTTTGATTCCATTCATCTACTCTTTGTGGTTGTTTTACTGACTATCTTTTTTTTTTTTTGCACAGGCCAGCTTGTGTATGACAGAATTTGGAGCATGTGTTCAGATCCGAAACCTTTACCAGGTATGCATTCTACGTCCACTGGTTGCGGCATAAAACGAATTTTTTTTTTTTGGTCAGACTCATTTACAGCGAACGATGTCAACGACACAGCCAAGGAAACGTGCCTCAACTGGTTTTTCAAGATCGCCTCCATTAGAGAACTCTTACCCCGATTGTATCCCCCCAAATTGTGATTACCATGATAGCTCAATTGATTCTGGAATTTGCCTCCTTAACTAAATCTGTGACCAGATACGTGGAAGCCTCCATCCTCAAGTGCAATCGCTTCCTGAACAAATCGTGAGTAGTCTTTGGCTCCTATTGGGTTAAATTGATTAATTTTCAAGTAATACCCCCCCCCCCCCCCCCCTTCCCAGCGGTATTCAGGACACTCTTCCACGACTGACCGCCATGATAAGAGGGATCGGCGACCCCCTGGTGGCGGCTTACACCCGAGCGTACCTCTGCAGGGTAAATTCCAGACACCATCAAAATGACTTATTTCGGAAAATATCAAATCGTGTATTTTCTTTTGCCCAGGTTGGCATGGAAGTAGCCCCAAGCTTGAAAGACAGCCTGAAGCGCAACTTCTTCGACCTGCTCGGAACCTTCCGGCAGATCAACGGGGAGAGTGTTGGCAGCCAGCTGCTCGTGCAGAGAGTGGAGATGCCCGAGTACCTGACTCTCTATTCGCCCGCTATCAACTGGATCTTGCACTGTAGTGCCTACAGAGCACCGGAGGTGTGGATCGGACACTCGCTAGTAGAAACCAATGAAAATAAATATCTTTTTAATATGTGTTTTTTCACTCCAGAGTGTCCTGACAGAAATGATGGAGAGATGTAAGAAGCTGGGTAACAAGTGAGTAATAATTGTATGATCTGATTAGTATGATTAAAAGATTTTGATTGGAATTTAATATACTGCAGTGCCCTGCTGCTGAATTCAGTGATGAGGGCATTCAGGCCCGAGTTTGTCGCCACAAGAGCCATGGATTTCATCGGGATGATAAAAGACTGCGACGAGGCCGGGTTCCCCAAGGTGAGCAATCATAGTGTTTTTTTTTAAATCAACGTCGTAATCCGCAAAAGTTTGATTTTGTCATCTCCTGTGTAGCATTTATTATTTGGATCACTGGGTCGCTGTCTGGCTTGCGCTGACCCTCCAGAATCAGAGAGGCTGACCATCCTCAACGAAGCCTGGAAAGTCATCACCAAAGTCCGCAATCCTCGGGTACAGGGAGCTTGATACTTCTTACAGGTGCTTTAATGTCGATGAAATCGAACAGATTTTTCTTTTTTTTTCTCAGGATTATGTCAACTGTGCTGAGATCTGGGTGGAGTTCACCTGCCGAAATTTCACAGTAAGAAACTCATTTTTCTTTCTTTTTTTTTAAGAATTATTTATTTTTACACGGTGGGGTAGAGAAAATGTTTTAAATTACTTTTGCTTTCAAGAAACGTGAGGTGAACACCGTTCTGGCAGACATCATCAAACACATGACTCCCGACCGAGCCTTTGAGGACGCATACGTTCAGGTTGATATTCTTTACCAGCTCCCCTTTCTCTCGTCACGTCCTTTCCAGTGACTTTTTGTCTCTGCACTTAGCTGCAGTCTGTAATCAGGAAGATCCTCGCCCACTTCCACGACTTCTCAGTCCTCTTTTCCATGGTGAGTAAGGTTGAACTTCTCATCTTGCCTCAGTTGTCATTATGTTCAATATTTGCAGGAGCGTTTCCTCCCATTTCTGGACATGTTTCAAAAAGACGGCGTGAGGGTGGAAGTGTGCAAGTCCATCACGGATGTCTTCATCAAGTAAGAGCTACGCTTCTATTGGAAATGCAAAGTATGCCAAATAACCGGTTAAACTGACAGACATCAGCTGGAGCCAACTAGAGACCCGGTCATCCTCAACGCCGTGATGCACATCTGCAAGACCATGCATGACTCTGTCAAGTGAGGCAAAATGTGATTTCTGTAAATTGCTGTAGATAGGAATGATCGACTAATGTGTGTTTTGCAGCGCTCTCACCCTCGAGGATGAAAAAAGATCTTTGTCGGTGCTCATCATCGGCTTTATGCGCGTGGTGAGCTGGTCTTGCTTTTAATGACTTCTTCCGAGGAGCTTTTTATTTTATTGACACATGCTAATTATTTGTGTGGAACCTCGTGTTTGCAGTTCTGTCAACCTGACTTTTTACAATGGGTAGGTTTTCTACCAAGGATATTTCTATTCGTTTTTGTTTTATGGTAATCCACATCTTGATCATACCAAATGGGGGAGAAAAAAAATGAGGTCAGAATCTGATCAATATTCATCCGGAGCTGATTCAGATTGCACATTTGGAAATAATTTCACAAACATTAAATTGGTCTTAAATTGGTAAATAATTCCTTTTTATGTCCGATCTGCGATTTTACAGGTGAGAATTGATAAAGCCAATCGGGAGATTTGTTTGTCTCTTTTTGAACCGTTTGTCTTTGTGCTCAGGTTTCCTTTGGCCGAGACTTTGAGCAACAGTTGAGTTTTTGCGTGGAGGCCAGAGCCACATTCTGCAACCTGGAGCCCGTCCTGGTTCATCTCATTCACGTCAGTATGAAACTCGTACTCTAGATTTATCAAAAAGTAAAAAATTCCTCATTTTTAAAAATGATTTTAATTTTGACATTTTACACTCAAATTCACCAATTTGTTCAAAAACAGTAACATTTTGTTCTGCGACACACACACAAGCTAATTCACTTGTCATATTCAGACGGTGAATCAGCTCGCGATGGAGACCAGAAGGGTGATGCGTGGAAATCATTCCCGCAAAACCGCCGCATTCGTCCGGGTGAGTTAAATTGACATCTCGCCAATTTGTGCCAGTTGATGGATCGTTTCTGTCCTCCAGGCATGTGCCGCCTACAGTTTTATCACCATCCCGTCACTCAGCAGCATCTTCAGTCGTCTCCATCTTTATCTGCTGTCTGGCCAGGTTGCTTTGGCCAACCAGTGTTTATCCCAAGGTGAGGCCGGCACTAAAAAACTTTTTTTTCTGTCTATAAAAACCTCATTTCATATTCCATTGTCAACTTTCCACTCTCGTCTTGCAGCGGATGCTTTCTTAAAAGCAGCAGTCAGTATCCTTCCGGAAGTGCCACGCTCCATCAGCGTGGAAGGGAAGCTTCGCTCTTCGGAGAGTTTCCTGCTCGACTTTGTCAACAACTTCCTGGCTACGCTTCTAGTCGTCCCGGTACTAACAAGAGACTTTTTATAGACAAGCATGGAGTTAAGTGTTCATAATATGCATGCTTACAGGATCATCCAGAACATGGTGTGCTCTACTTAGTCCGAGGTGTGCTCAACATGGTGCAGGATTACGCTTGGGAGGACAACAGTGACGCCAAAGTCCGCGTGTACATCTCCGCCCTCCCCCTGCTGGCTGCCATGAGCCAGGAAACATACCTGTACACAATTCCAAAAGGTAAACACAATCTTTTAATCACGGCAAACACTTTTATTGTCCTTTCAACATTTCAGTGGACTCGAATGAGACCCTATACGGCGGAGACCCAAAATTCCTCACGGAGATTAACAAACTGTGCGAGACCCTGATCGGGCAGATCCTGGACCACCTGAAGGCTCTCGGTCGAGAGGAGGTGAGGAACTGTGTTTTGAGCTTCTCCTGCCTTGCGAGGAGATTAGAAAAAAAATGGCGTTGTGTTTTGGGAGCAGCAGTTGAGCACTCGCCGCCAAGGCGCTTTGGCCTTCTCGCTCTTCTGCGTCCTGCTCGCTCATGGAGACCTGAGGAACAACAAGCTGAGCCAGCTGGCCGTCAATTTGTGGAATCTCAGTCACAAACATGGACACTGTGAGACGCGCATTTCTGTGAGTTTTGCAACAACACAGATTTTTTTTTTTTTGGGGGGGGGATGTATCACTGTACCAATGGAATCAATTCTATGCCTAGGTTCGGACACTCGAGTCCATGAAGCATCAGGCGCTGCAGGCTGACATGTCTCACCTGTCAGAAACGGTTCAAAGGCTCGCATTGCAGTCTCGTACTTGAGTACCAAGCATCAACAAATATATTTTGGAAAAGTATGGTTCACTATAAAGTGGAAAGCACTAAAAGTTGCCTTAATGAAATGTAACCCTTATGGTTAGCTAGGTTTGATGAAAACAAACATCATCCTACTTGTGTTTACAGCCATCAAGAGCATTTTTAGAGAATTAATAAATGATACGTTCTAATAACAAGCCTTGTAGTGAATCCTGTAAGCAGCATTTAAAATAATACATTAAAACAGCAGCCGCCAGCTTTGTTGCAATTAAGTTGGTTGTATTATCATGCAGTGCCATTCATATAATTTATATATATTTATCTCAATCCTCCATCATATTTATACAGTGCTGATCATTTATGAATTAAGCTTGGTTATGAAGCAAATAATGTCCTTGCTGGATTTCACTTGTAACGTTAGTGCTTTTTTTCCCATAATGCCTCAATAAAGAAAATGGACAGGACAAGTTTTGTTTCACATCAGTCTCAATCCTCTCAATGGTCGTTTATTGTCTTAGTGTGTCATGACAAAGGAAAGCGTCCCGTTTATGTTTTCAAAGGAGGAGAAAAAAAAAAAAAAGAAAATCAAACTGCAGTGACTAATATGTCAAACTGAAGAAAAAGTGAACGCAATAGTCGGTAGCGGTGTGACAACCAACAATTCACAAAAGTCTCTTTGGAAATTGTTATTTTGGCTGTTGAACTTTTGCTGCACAACAGTGATGACTGTAGAAAAAAAAAAAAAGTCCAATACTGATAGCAAACACTCGAGAGCAATTCTAGATTAGGGATGATTCTTTAAACACTAACATATGCATACAAAAAATGTACAAGTGCCAATTCAGAAATTTAATATTTAATCATATATGCACATTTTATGTTTGCACACAACTGATGATAGAAAACTTGGCATTGGATTTAGTAATTTCCTAAAGGTCTGGTTATCATCAATAGGTGACTTAAAACCCGAAACACTGAATTCTGAAGCTCAATAAATATCCATCCATCCATTTGCTACAGATGAGAAACCCAGAAACAATCTCATGTCAACAGGCAAATTTAAATAACTACTAGAAATGAATGGTGGTGGTGGTGGGTGCAGAGAAATGCTGACAAAAGCAATTGACACCCCGTGAGAAAGCAACACGCTAAAGAAGGGAACGTCGTGTCTACAATGCTGACAAGTGCATGAAAACCAAAACTGAACAATTAGTAAAGATTAAGTCAAGAGTGGGCGTGGCCTCCCCCATTTTTCATGTGTGTGTGTGTGTGTGTCTTTGTGGGCGTGTGTGTTCTTTTTGTTCTTCGTCAGCCGTCTGCTCAATCCAGCTCGATGGGGCTGCTGTCCTCCCGGGCCTCTTCGACGCCGTCGTCGTCCTCGCCCGCTCCCATCAGGCTGTTCAGCAAGTTTCCTGCGCAGGGAAATTGATGTTTTTACAAAGACAATGGACAACGGTTTCAGAAAACTCACCTAGCAGGCCGCCGTACGACGGAGATTGTTTGGGGGGGACGCCGAAGAAAAGCTGTCCTATTCTGTCGAGGTACTTTAGATGTCCGGAGAGATGACAAAGACACAAGAAACACTTTTGAGATACAGTGAAGCCACACTTTTTTTTTTTTTTTAAGGCTTGCATTCATATAAAAACAAAATGAATCGTGAATTCATATGCAAAACAATCCATCGATTTAAGCGCTCACCTCATTATACATGGGATCCCTCTTCAGGGAAGGTTGATATTGCTCACATAACACTGTGAAAACTGTTAATTTACCCCTAAATAGAAAAAAAAACAATGAAATGCATTCTTTTTAACACAGCTGAGTTGTTGTTTTTTTATCTCACCCATCCACCGCCAGCAGCAGAAACCAGATAAAGTTTAAAAGAGGCTGAACAAATGGAGGACCCCTCTCTATGGACGGGTGTTTCTCCGTGTACGTGCTGAACACCACGGAAGCGCTGTTTTTGTTCTTTAGGCAGAGGAACCTGGCAAATTAAAAAAAAAAAGGTTGAGAAGCGAGAGTCTGTGCGACATTTCAACTCTATAGTGGAGACGGACTTACTGGAGGACCGCCTGGGCCACAAACATGTCGACCTCGCTGCGGAAACCTCGAGAGGAGGAATACTCCACCAGCATCTGCGCACAGCCCTCCCCGTCGGACGAATGCAGGAAGTGGTAACGAGATTCACTGTAGTTTTGCTCTAGAAAAAAAAAAAAAAAAAGAAGACAAAGCTGGCGGATTTTTTTTCTTCCTTTGAATTCATTATGTCTGTTATACCTTTCCACAAGGTGACAGCCAAGAGCTGGTGTAGCTTTGGATTGCCCAATTTGCTGGAACCTCCCGTGGACCATTTCAAGGCTCTGGACACGAAGGCTACTCTTTCCGGAGAGTTGTGATCCATGTGGCTGAACAGCTTAGCCAAGCTTTCTGCTCAACAGATCCATGAGCGTCAGCGGCGATTGATCAGATGTTTCGATTCGTTGAATCAGGAGAACGCTCACCTAATATATCTTCATCCACTTTGCTCTCTGACTTCTCCAGCACCTCAAGCACCAGCATGGAGAGATCTGCTGCACTGTTTTGCTGAAGAGTGAAGCAAAAGCGGATGAAACTAACTTATTGCCTCATTTTGATATTGGGTGTTTATTTATTAAACTACAAAATGCACCAGACCTTTATAGTTAAGGTGTGGAGGCATTTTCCACAAATCCTTTTTGTTCATAAAAACAAAATAAGTTCGATCATAAATATCCCACCGGTAGAAATTCCTAAGAGCATTTTACCTGGTTATAGCTGAAGAACAATAATGCGCCATTGTACATCAGCTCTCTGGCTTCACTGTGTTTTGCCTGTGACATGTACCTGTTGACAGACAACAGTATAGAATATATAGAATACCAACAGCATAACATGGAAATGGGAATAAAACCATTGTTGCAATAATGGTGGCTCCTTCTCTACTAGTTTGTCAGCTAAAATGAGGCAAAACTGGATCTGTAATTTAGTTGTGTATGTATAGAGACACAAATTACGAAAGGTTAAATGGATATAGGTGGAGAATGTCACACTGCTACCTGGCTAGCTACTAGCACATCTGGGGAGGAACCGCAAATCGATTATTGCAAGCTGATGATCTCAACATAGGTTTAAACCCTTAATCGATTACAATATAGTTGTCATGGAGTCTGGAGGAATTAAGACTTCCATTGAATAGTTACAAAACGTGTAGCAACACTGCTAGTAAGCACTTCGCTAGCAGTGCATTTTAAGACCAGAGTGAATTGACACATTCGTTGTCCAACCAAACGGCAGAACCGACTTGGGTGGGCGGAACCGAAGCGAAATCCACCCAATCGGATTCGGGAATGATATGAGCTAGTGTAGCAGCAGAGAGATCCGGAACGTAGCAGGCCTCGAGAAGCAACCAACTGTAAACTAGAACGTTTTTTGTGAAATCTTACCTAAAAAATAACGTCCTATACATCTGGTGTGCTTCATAGTAATCTCCTTTTTCTACGCTGGCTCGTAGTTTGCCTTCAACCCTCTGTACGCCTCCGCGGTTTCTGCCACTGGAGCACCTCAGGGACTCCTGCTCCGACATCATCGTAGCTCCGCAGCGGTGCTGACTTAACCCAGTAGCTCGAATGTTGACAGCGGAAACCGGAAATAAGAAAAGACACTTGACCCTCTTTACTTGCCGTAGTTATGTGTACACGGAAAATAGAGATCGAAAACAATACTAAAAAATTAAAAACGATGGTTAAGGGGTTAGTATCACTCCAAAGTGTACGGTAATTTCGTTTTACGGTAGTTTCATCTTTGTTTTTCATTTTATATCTTGCAATATCGGGCTGGTACACCGCGACCCACATAAAAACTGTTTCTGTAAACTTGTAACATATTTTTGAAGGAGTCTTATTGATTGATGAAGAATTAAACATTTTAAATCACATAAACCACCGGTAAACATTTTAAATCACATAGACCACCGGGTTGGCTGTTTTTTTTTAACAATATGTGTTTAGTTGTTTGTGTTTACTAACCTGTAGCTCACTTCAGTATTTGCAGTACAACTATGTTACACTAGAGGGCGGCAAATACCTGATGGTAAATATCAACTGTCATTCACATGCGTTCAAATGATGTTAACCACGCTTACAGTTCAGTAAAAATCAGTACAGTAAAACGCATTGTAAATTGTATAAAACATGCGATCATTATAACACGTTTTAATCCCACAGGAGAGCGTTGGCGACTGGGAGAGGCGTTTTGGTGCGTCCCACCACGTAGAGGAGGGTTTTCCGGTTAAAGTTTCCTTTGTCATCAGGAAGTGGTAACGACCGGCGGAGGTGTCTGAGCTGTGTCTTCGCAGACAAAACAAACCACTGGCGAGCATGATAAGTAAGAAAAACGACAAACTTAATGCACTGCAGCCATTTTGATAAATACAACTTCATTTACGGAAACCACTGCTTAATCGCCGTGAGCAGTTAGCTAGGAATTACATGCAAAGCATGCTAATAGTGCTTTGCTAACTTGGGTTGGATTAACGAGGCGAGTGTGGACGTCGAACCGGTTTCATTATCGCACAGTGATTCTTCCCCCCTACGTACATGTTATGATAGTGCTTGTGTTTTTTGATCAGTCTTTGATTAGCTGGGGTTAACTCTCACCCGACAAGCTAACAATAGCGTAGCTTGTGTGTCTGTTTTGGTCGGTGACAGCTGTAGACTTGCTGCTCGCCCATGGCAACTATGGGCAGGCCTTCTGCAACGTGGATTCTTTCGCCCACTTTTGTTGTCACCTGTTTTGCGATCTATTTAACGCGATTATGGTAGTTTTCAAAGTTTTCATCTGATTGCTATTGTGTATTTTAAGTTCCTGTTACGCGTGGTCATATGCACCAAGATGGATCCCAAATAGTTACATTTCCGTGAAAAAGATTAATCCTGTACCTAAAATGATTATAATTGCTTATATTAATAGTTTAAACCTTGAATATTCCACAAGATGTTTCTAATATATTTCTTACATTGCAAAGAAACATAATGGATGCCCAGTAAAGTAGGATTGGAACAAGATAATTGACATAAGTAATGCTTTTTTTCTCTGGATCATCTTTAACAGCTTTGACTTGCTGGAATGGGAGCACAGCCTTTTAAGATAAAGTGAATCTGGTAAGTCTGATTCCCGCTTGTGACTCGGCAAGCGAGAAGCTCCTTATCTTGATGCCTGAAATTGAAAATATGTGGCTAGACTTGTCTCTGTTTATATCTGTCAATGTGTAGACATGTCTGAGATGTTTGGGTGTGTGCACACATGCAGAAGCAGAAAAACAGTTAACCCCTACATACTTTGTCTTTTTTTTATGATATACATTTGAGTGTTTGTTGTTCTTTTTCTGGTTTATCCACTGTGCTGCCCAAGAATACCCTACCATTAAAAAAAACACACACACACACACAAGCTGCCATTGTAGCTTGAGCACAATTGTGTGGTTACCATTCAAATATGTTTGCGCTGGAATTTGATTGTGAGACAGCAAGAGCGGCATGTTTGTTTTCAGGCTCACTGTGCAGGAATCCCCCACAAGGACCTCGATGCTAGCATATTTGCTAAGAGGGCAAGAGAGCGATCAACAAACAACAACGCAGCGGGTCCAATTACTCAGCCTGTCTGTTTTTGTTTTTCAAAAGGGATTTGATTAAGAGGCTTCACGTCGTAGGCAATCATTTCAAGGGTAACCAGTTTTCATGACAAATTGACAGCGTAATCTGACATTCAGGTTTTGACGTGAGCCAAAAACTGCTCGGCTTTGGAGCGCATTTTGTCAACAGGTCATCGGGCATCTGTTCTCTCCCCAGCGAGAAACGTGGCCCCTCTCTGTCAGTTTACAAAATAATTCAAATCCATGCAACATTTCTAAACAGATTATTGCAATCTGACTTTATCATACCTCATGAATAACATGGAAGTGCGATAGAACGTGAAATTAAAAGTGTATTTTGTCGCAGGTCTCTCTGCCAGGCTGAAAATGCTGCAGCCACAAGCCGACAACATGGAAGTCACGGGGGCGGGGGTCTCGTCCCACAGCCCACAAAGCGAGGCCGTGACTAGCGAGCTCCAGGAACTGTCCTTGCAGCCTCCGCAGAAGGAGCTGCGGCTGCAGGAACGCAAGGATGGTGAGTTGTCCTCCACTCAGTAAGTAGCTAAAAGACAAATTGTGCTCTACGGGGAGAATTCTTTTATTTTTGCCCTGTGGTTCAAATGTTTCGAATGTTACAAATAAAATGTTCTAAAAGGTTTGGATAAAATAGTAAGCTTGGAAAAAATGACTGCTGCCAGAACCAAAAAGGTAAATGTCAGTGTGTTTGTACATCTTGTTCATTTGTCAGTGGACAGTTTACCTCAGCGTGGAGGTTGTTTAAACTAAGAGATCGGGGACAAGCTTTGTGTGTGCATGTGAGTGCCAGAGTGAGGTCATTGGAATGAAGGGAAATAAATCACAAAGATATTCCTTAAACCCGCCAAAATAGTTTTCTTCTCAGGTTGGGTCATTGTTTTCCAATGTAAGATCAGATGTTTGCAAATTTGTCCTCTGTGGAGGATCTGCATCATTCAAATGTGAAGGGGTGGGGCTTAGTGCCTTTGATGACATCATAAAAGAAAATGGGGTTTACCAGTACAAGCAAGAGGAAAAGTAAGTCGATCATATTTTTATTTCGCAAATTTAGGCTTGAATTCTGTAAGTGTTAAGATTTTGTTGACATTTCTTTGACTGTAGTTGAGTGTATGATTTATTTGTTTACAAAGTATCCTCTGTGGTAAACATTTGGAGTTAACATTTCACGATCATGCAGTTTGATCAATCTCAGCGTTGACCACGCCCACAAATATTTGTCTCATACGTATAAAAATCCACTCTGATATTCCCGTCGATGGAATGCTGCTAGGTTACCACTGTCCATTGTCTTTCTGCATTGATCCAGATTCGTACCTGTCGATACGGGTCTGCTGCTATTGCGAATTTGTCATTTGCGGGGTTAGATCTGTCAATAATTGACCACATTTTAGGAGTTCCAACAACAATAGCGTCATCTACAATTACTCACCACTGCTGGGATTTTGTAATTTTTAATCTGTGAATACAATAAGATTTTGCAGATGTAGCGGAAGGTACATCAAAGAAATGTCCCGAGGCCGTTTTCACTAAATCAGACGGCCTCCGGGTGCCACTCCCATTGTTCTCACTATTTATGACTTCATTCTAGTGCAAAGCAGACATGTTGCAGCAAGCTGAAAGTCACCACGCTTGAAGATGCTTTAAGGCGGCGTGTGCGCCTGCATACTGTGGCGTCGGCTGGGTGACAAAGCGGAATGCCCCCATAAAGCGTATCAAAGCTTTATATCGCACACCGAGTTATGCAATGGACTATAATTCACAGTCTGCAAGATGTATTGCGTGTCTATAGACAGAGGTGACGTGTTTTTCCAGGAAGACGATAAGAAGTGTAACTCACGAGAACATGACTGAGAAAAAAAAGAAATACTCATATCCTGTTAACTTCTAGTTTGCTGCAATGACAGCCATTGTATTAGTTACTAAGTGAAGAAGCTTTTTAGTGTGTAGGACTGACCGTGCGGCACACTGCAAAGCTATAAGAAGGACGAGCAGGAGGAGAGCAGGGGTGGGGGGGTGTCTGAAATGTCATTATTGCATAACTGCCGAGAGGGAACTGAAGGGACGCGACTGAGGGAAAATGAAAAGCAAGAATGTGTCCAAGCTAAGAAGACAACACCCCCGCCTCACCCCATCTAAAGAGATAAATATCTTTTTTTGCTCTCGCTTTGTGAATGACAATGTGAGGAAATAAGTAAACTTGAAGCTCTTGAGAGCTGGAAAGTGATTGGTGGACCTTGTCAACCACTCCGACCTACACACGCCCTCTCTGCCGGGACATGCACTCACTTGTAGACAGCCCACAGAATGGGACTGTGAGGTGCAACCTGTGGAGGAACTGAGTGCGGCATTGAATGTGACTTTTCTGCAACACAGCTGTGCACCTTTTTTTTTTTTTTTTTTAAAACACGTTTCCTCTCGGCACATTGTTTACGCTGCCTGTGTTGGAAGTATGAAGCGGTAATCTCTCCGGGAGGGTGACGCTTCCTTTCGGCATGGTCCAGAGGGATATGACTCTCCTGTCAGGTAATGTCACTGACAGTTATTTGTTTGGGAAAATAATGTTTCAAAATCTAATTTAAATGGACTTCCCGAGGAGGGGGTGGGGTGAGAGTGCTTGCATGCAAACGTACATTTTGGAGTAATGACTTTCTATTTTTGTTGTCTTGGAGAACCGATCTATGAATTGTGTTCTTTTTTGTGGCTACTAGTTGGCAAATTAGTTTAAAGAGTGAGGATTGACATGACCTAATGAGTTTCCTCCGAACAGTTTGTTCCGGTTTACAATACAGCGTATGCTGTAATCTGATATTTTAATTTACTTTTCCCATCTTCCCCCCCCTCCCACTGCCTTAAAGAAGAGTTTCATTTTGAATCCTTAATACCACGGTGCTCAGTTCCAGGGAGGACTTGATGTTGAAAGTTGACCCGTTTGCTCTGTAGCCCACATCATCCTGGCATGTAAACAAAGACAAGATACAGATTGCAGATTTCTCCCCACCCTTTGCGTAATGACAATGACACGGGAGGATGTTAGGTAATGAGGGCTGGGTGGGTTTCATCCTCACACATTCAAATTGCAAAACAGCAACATGCCGAAGCGCAGTAAGATTCTTCAGTAAGATTCAGTAGCCTGGACGAGAGCAGTTTTAGGGAAACATTGTTATGTAACAGATGGGGAGGCTGCCAATCGCGGAGAGACACACGCAGGACTCGGTCAGACTGGAGAGGGGAAAAAAATGGGTTTGGAAAATAGTTCTAGTCTTGACAAAATATGATTTAGCATGGCAAAAATGTCATGAGTTGCATTAATAGAGACCAGTCATAACCTGAGGCGGCTTCTTCATAGCTCATGTCACTTTTGAAACACGGACATGCACCTACCTGTCTTGAGGGTGTCGTATTTCAACAAGCAGCTTGCACACATACAGTACGCATACCTTCGATGTACTTTGATTTGTGCAACCGAAAAAAAAAAAATCCTTTTCAATAATGAGGGATGAGCCAAAATCAGATGTGTTGCCTACAGCTTGAGCAATGGCAAACGCACACCCACAAACACAAGCCCACTCATGCTGCCGGGAAATAACACACACTTAACAATCGCCTTGCGGGTTTACAAAATCATGCGGCTTCATATGCTGAATTATTCAGTGTTTGACCAAGACTTGGAAATGACTTCCATATGTTGCACGACAAAAGTTATTATTAGCTAAAACACACTTGTTAGCTAATTTGTGCACTTGTCTAGACAAGTATTGAAAAAGATCTTTCAGTATGTTGTGCCACACCCATTTTTTTTTTTTTTTTTTTTATAAATGGGTTAGCTCCTCCACAAATCCTGTAACACCTTTTACACAAATGTTTGTGTCTTGGTGTCTTGTCTTCAGCACCAATCCTCCTCGTGTTTCTAAATTATACAACGGCCATTACGGTATGACTCACCTGCAAACCGCAAGCACGGCGCACTTAGCGTCAACACAGAGTTCACTCAACCGCGCTCCTGCTGTTCTTTTTGAGTGATTCACTCGCTCAATTGTGAAAATCCAATATTGACTACTGCCAAAACAATGCAAAAACATGTTTCAAAATCGGAACAAATGAATGCTCAACCAGTGTTCTGTGTTTGACCCTTAAACAAAAAATAGAAATGCGTGCTAGTATTAAAGGTCTGTGTCTAATTATGATCTGGTCATTGGGTTCAGTCAAATAAGTCAGTGTGCAGGTTTTTATTAGATGTTAAGGGCAGGGATAGAAATAGGAAGAAGACTGCACGGAGCAAACACACATCTTAAAAAAAAAAAAAAACGTTCAAAACAAAGGCACTTTTTTTTTTTGAACTGTGCAGTATAATTGCCGTCTGTACTTTTTAGTTCTCTAATTAGCAGTAGCCACCTTTCTCAACCCTAGTGAGACTGAACTGGAGGGAAAACAGCAAGCAAAGTTCCTCCGCAAGTAGGCTAGGAGGTTAGGGGGGCTTTGGTACAATGAAAATGACTTTCAGATGTTGGGATTACGTAACGGCTTGTGACCAACTCAACTCTTGCCGGCGTTCTTTCTTCCTTAGCGAATTTCCCATGTGCTCACAAGGGCTTAATCTCGCTCAGTCCTTGCATGGTGTACAGTGAAGGTTCATGTTATTATGCAGGAGCAGCTGCCAAGCTGGCCCTTGCCTCGCTGGATTTCATTCAGCACTTGTGTTCTCCTAGACCTCTGCAAAGTCCTTCAACAGTGTACAATTAGACCTCAGTTGGGACTGCTTTTATGGATGAGATGTGACAAAGTGGAGGGTGCGACTGCAGCCTGTTATACAAAGAACTCAAAGTTCCCAACAAAAATTGCCAGGACTCGGGTGGCTTCAATTGCCAAGTGTTCTTTGTGTGTCCCCACATTGCACAGTTGCGTTCAACCAGGCTTGCTTGGTCTTGTTTGGGTTTACTACTTTTCGTAATTTCTCTAAAAAGTTTCGTAATATGCACAGGAAGTGGTGAACAAAAAGGGGTAATGTCTTACCCGCTTTAGAATAGTTTCAGGTTCCACGATACCTAATCTTATCAACTCGGGACTATTTGCCAAGGAATTACAATGCAATGAGTCACTTATCACACTGCACATAAATTGTAGTTGTAGACTGTTCTTCCTCCCAAGAGTTCTAGGTTAAAATGACCTTTTGAAATTTGAGGGGGAGGGACTTTGTTTTTCATTTATGAATCCACAGGAAGTCCATCAGACAGTGCAGAAAAGCAAGTGTCTTTCTTTTTGTGATGTAATTCAGTGAAGGATGAATGATAAGAACGTCCAAGGCCAAATACTTTGCGTGGGATGTTCTCAAAGTCTGAACTATGATCACTTTTGTCACAGCTAACTTTTGACTATTAAATTGTATTCAAACTACATTTAAATACAACTCAAATTTGGTCGTTATTACTCGGATCATTGCGACTCGGCCCTGTTGGTTTTCCCCCCTCGAAATAGTTCCATGAGAAACTGCGGAAGCCACATGGGATTAAACCTTTAAATGAGCTACACAAACAAACTACGGAGGAGAACGAGAACTGCGGGTCGTTCTTTGATCGAGCATCTTCGTCATCGCCAAACAGTCCAAATATTTGAATATGTCTGGCAAGAAGTAAACACAAATGCTAATGTTAGCTTCGCATTTTCAAGCTGCGGTCATCTGAGTCAAAGAATCATTCCCACAACACAGACGTAACTATTACGCAAGTGTTGTCTTCGAGTGATGTCACTTGCGACGTAATCGATGAGTACCGCGTTGTTTAGATTGCTCCGCCCACTACTTCCGAGTCCCGTTGTGTGTTGTCATCCCTTTGTGTGTCTGCTGTCCAGACTGTGAGCAGGTCAAGTTGAATCATTGAGTTGTTTTTGTGAGATATTCTCGTTTGTTTTGGGTTTAGGCCTGCTTTCCTGTCCGATGAGGATGTTATGAATCACTAGTCGGCTTTGTGCTGCATACAAAATAGTGAATATGAAGTGTTATGGTTCATCAAACATTTATTCATTCGAAGAATATGGAGCTTTAAGTTTGTGTGTATGTTTTCCTGAAAGTAACCTTAGCCTTTGAGTGCAGAGGTGATCCCACGCTGAATATAGCCCCCTCTTACTGCCAGCTGGTCATGCTATTTAAAACAGTTGAGCGTGGAGAGTATGTAGGGGGGGGGCAATTTACCGGCAGCCTCCAACAAAACTCACGGGCTCTTTGTCGGTGAAACTGGAATGCAGGCTGAACATGGACCATCAGCTTCCATGTTCTGTCATCTTGAAATTTACCAGCAGTTTTACAAATGCCGCTCTTACCATTAATTATCTAATTTATCTCTTGCACTTTACCACAAATATTGTCAAGCAATTTTGACATATTTTGGGGAAATTTCAGATTGCCCCTCGACACGAAGGCACTGCGTTAGTATGTAAGTGGCGGCCTGCCTCTGCTTGTAGCAGTGAATGAATGGCAACAGCTGAGCAGGAGAACTTTATCGGCAACACTCCCTGCCTTTGTGTGTGTGTGCGCGCGCATTACTGCATGTGTGTTCGTGCTCGCTTGAGATACAGGAGGAGCTGCAACCACAGCAGAGTCTCACTGGGCACTCACTGCTCAGCTCACTGCTGTCCTCTCTTCGTCCGCCACTGGCCCTGGTTCCGCTTCCTCCCACGGCTTGTTTTTCCTTCCCACGAATCGCCCTGTGGATTTCTTTCTACATCCTTCGGGGGGGGAGGGAGAAGATTCACATAGCAACGTTGTCGTGACTCGCCGGCCGCCACTGCGGAGAAGAGAGTGGGAATCGAGGCGTGGGACGTTGAGGCAGACCAATCGATCATACTGATAGAGAAGCGACGCAGTGAAAGAGGAGAGGCAGCCTTTCTCCTTTTCATTTTTAGAAATCTGCCCTGCATAGCTGTGGACCTCTTGAGAATATTTTGGCTCATATTTTCCCCCCTCAGGAAAAAGACTGCTCATTACAGGGAACAACTGGGCGAGTTTGTCAAATCAAAGAAGAGGACCTTGAAGTTAAATGTTTGCCACTACCACAAACTAACTGATTTCCATTCTCAATGATTATGCTGGACACCAACCATTGCCTGTCCTTTGAACACTCCCCGTTGGGTTCTCCACCAATGGGCAGTGACATGGACAAGGCAGGATTGAGGACAGATCATGATAGACATGTCTATCATAGCCTGAAAGAAGGTGGGCAAGCCATCGCAGCATGCGGTCAGTAGAGGCGCAAGACATCCGATCTGATTTGTGTTTATGCCGCTCGGTCTACAGTCTTCGTATGAGTTACTCTATTTGCTTGATATAAATAGTTAAAGCTGAGTTAGCGAGAGATAAGTTATGGTTGCAAGAAGTGCTATGTCATGCTATATCCCCGCAAATACTTTTTTTTTGTCTGTATGCATTTAGTTTTCCGTCAAACGATCAATGCACAACAGATACGATGCAGTATAAAGTGCATTGTTTGTAAAATGTTAATCCAATTTCTTGGGGGACCCTAAGTAACTTTTGAAATTGGAAAATAATAAAACTGAACCAAAGCTGTCACCATCGAATATTTTTAAAATTGATTAATCTGTCAATTATTCCATTAATTAATCGGATAAAATATTTTGCCTTAAAGTGTATTTAGTGATTTGAAAACAACCAATAAGCAATATCACATGATGTACTTTATGAACCCTCTTGAAACTAATTCAGTCCTTTAGCAATTAGTTGCCGATTAATCGATTAATTTTGAAATCTGAACCAAATCCTTCATAAAATACGGGACTTTAGAGGCTAATAAAATAGACCATCCATCTTTGTATCCGTACTGTCTTCAACTTGAATTTCTTGGCTGCTACACGACTTTAATTCTTGGTGCCTTTCACAGATGAATGGAATAGTGTGAAGCCACTGGAAGAATCTGAGTATATTGCCTGCTTATAACCGTGCCAATAGTGTGGTCAACTTTTTTTTTTTTTTTTTGCTCGGTGCAAAGTGATGCGCACAGCATTTTTAAATAGATCATTTTGACACCAATGGTAACTTTAACCTCAGCGGAACAGCTGGGTTTTTGCGTCAATGTGCCCATTCCCACTCGATAGACACAAACTGGACATTTGGTAAATAAAAGTTTTTGGCGCTAGATAACCCAAGCCACATTCTCCTTCTCTAATATCTTAAATTAACCAGAACGACACTCAAACCTAGTATTGTGTAAATATGAATATCATCACTGCCTGTGTGTACATACCGAGCAGGTCAAAGTGAAAGATGATGTGAAAGGTCAGCGAACTCTGCGTGACTGTTTGTGGTGTTCAGTTCGAGTACAAGTGAATGGATCAACAAATAGTCATTCAGTTATTAATTGGAGTGTTTAGTGTGTGTGAGAAAGCTAGTAAAGGCAGCAGTGAGATGCCAAGATGGAGTCATAGGAAAGTGTAAGGTTCTCATTCCCAGAATAAACTTAATCCTGGCTCGTGCCAATTTGCATGGCGGCCTTCTCTTAATTCAGTGTCCTCCTCCGTGGCACACTTGGGCAGCACGTGAGTTTCTTGTGTTTACGTCTTAGGGACAATTAATCTTTTGAGCTGCTCCGCCATTACAGACCTGAACGCGCATGCCTGTGTTTACGTTAGTGACCTGACGTCTTATTACTTAAAAGGAGAGACTCTCATGCTCTCGTCCTTTAAGAGGCAACGTGTAAATAAAACACGCTTCAAAGTTGAGGGAGGACATTTTCATGTGCAGTGTTGCCGGCCAGACGTTTGTCATAACAGAGCGCGGCAGTAACAGGTGCTGCTTGTCCCCATATTGGCAGGCAATAACAGATGATAAAAGTATGCTTGCTAGCCTCGGTGGTATGTTCAACTTTACACACATGCATATATATAGTACGTATATATTATGTCAATTTCACCGTCTAGCATAATCAGCGTCTAACTGGTGTTCTCCTCGGTCTTGTTCTCTAAAAGTCTTTCCGCCCGTCGTGTTATGTAACAAGTGCTTCCTGTTCGAAAAAGATGGCGCAATCAACCTCACTCTCGTTTTGGCGAAAAATGTCTTCCAAAGTGTTTGTTGTTTTGTATTTTTTTTCTCGATTGATCTTGTTTTGTCGTACCGTCTAATGGTGTTAAGTTCACCTGCCTATGCGCATGGAGAGAAAAAAAAAAAGGGTGAGAAAGAGGAAGTGTGTTGTACATTACTCATGCGCGCCTTCTACCCGCCTCTTTTGTCGCTTTAAAAAAAACTCACAAATACGGGGGTTAAGTGGAGGGAGAGCTAACTGCTAGAACATCTTGACTTGTATGTGGATTCATGTCGTCAATTTGGACAATGGACTCTGGATCAGCAAGATAATAAGAAACAGCATTTTTATTTGATTTTTTTGTCATCATTTTACCCACCAACTCTAATTTCCCCTTCTGTCCTCCCCTCACCTCCACTGTCTCCATGCAGTCCTCCAGCTCAAACTCCAACAGAGACGCACGCGAGAGGAGCTGGTCAGTCAAGGGATCATGCCACGTAAGTGTTCCATCTGTTAAATATCATATTTGCTAACCATAATAACCGGATGACAGAAACCGGATAGAACAATTTTTAGGTCGCCCATTCAAAATCTGCTCGTAGAACATATGTGATGACAAAGCAGACTATGGGATGTGTTTAACAAAAAAAACAAAAATTAATCAGCCCCTAACCGTGTGTTAGTTTCATTCAAGTTCTGCACATATGTTATCAAAAAGAGCAGCTTCCTCTTCTGGTGCATCCAACTTCCTGTTTCACAGTTTTGCACATCAGTAAGAGTTAAGTTGAGGTTAAAAACAAAAAGTAGCGTGTAGTTTTACGGAATGTACAATCATCAAGTCGAGAGCACGCAGATAGGAAATAAAAGTGCATTGAAGCCGAGCCAACATAGAAAATGCACTGTAGTATTTTCTGTTTCTGGATTCTTGAGTAGCTTTTCGTAAATCTATCCGCAGCCATTTAATGTTACAAGGCCCACTGCCAATCCCATTAAGTTGTCCGAGTGGAAATACATCGGTACGTGCGCATAGAGACTTCCCGACCGTAATTTTCTGGAAATTTCAACACTCGATTCCATGTTATATGGGGTTACACATAACATGGCCATGCGTGGTGACGTCGATGCTTCGGTTACATCACGCTCGCTATGTGGCCCCTCTTTGAACGTCAACGGTCGTGACACGAGGAATGTCTCCCGTCCTCTAACGCCGGGTGTCATCTCGTGGTCAGAATGTCGACAGTGTCCCCGGGGCATGGATTTCACCAGTCCCTTGACCAATCAGACGATAGCTTGCTTTCAACACTCCCAACTGCCACTGTCTTTTCAATATCCTTCCCTAAAAGCATACTGCTCGGTCAATCAGAAGAATTTATCATTTCAATTTCACCTTAGCTGCCAAGTGTGTTGCTACTTAACCATGCAGATTTTGTTTAATCCCAACAATCATCTCGATGACAAAGACATTGCGTTTCCCTTGGCTAATAACAGTCAAGTTTGTGCTTATGGCCCTACACACGCCGCCTCGTCATCATCGGCGCGTGGTTCCGAATAACAATTCTGACCTTCCCCTCTCTGCAGCCGCTTTAGCCATTAGCAGTTTTGTCACACTTGCCACTAGCTGAACGAGTTCTAAATTTCTATTACGTTTATTTATTCCACTCCAGCGCTAAAAAGCCCGGCAGCCTTTCATGAGCAGCGGCGGAGTCTGGAGCGTGCAAGGGTGAGTTAATCTAAAGTAATTCACCATTGTTGTAAACCTTATGCACCCTCCCCTCCCCAAAAATGCGAAATGTCATCATCACTGTGGTGACCCGTGTGCTTTTTTTTTTTTTTGTACAGACTGAAGACTATCTCAAGAGGAAGATCCGAAGTCGTCCCGAGCGCTCTGAGCTGGTCAGGATGCACATTTTGGAGGGTGCGTGTCTGTCGTTTTCTTTTCAAACAACTTTAGAATACTCCTGTTTCATAATTGCACAAACACATTGAAGTCAAATGAGAAAGAATCGTTGTCCCGTGTATGCAGAGACGTCAGCGGAGCCCTCCCTGCAGGCCAAGCAGTTGCAGCTGAAGAGAGCTCGACTCGCCGACGACCTCAACGATAAGATCTCGCACAGACCGGGTCCCATCGAACTGGTACACAAGAACATCCTGTCTGTCTGCCCTGATCAGCACTCGCCACCCGGTAACTATTTCTCCTTTTTTATTTATTTATTTTTTATCCCCCCATACTTTTTTTTCTGATCAGCACTCGCCACTTGGTAACTATTTCTCCATACATGTTTTCTTTTTTTCTATACATTTGACTGGTATTTAGAATTATCAAGAAACATTTCCTCTTATATTTGACCCACTTGATAATAAATGTTACACAACACAAGAGGAATGTCACAATAGCAATGTGCGAACACGGTGTGCTTTTTTGCAATATGTTCAATGGTAGCCGTTTCTGTTGATGACACCGCTGGATGTATTTGGTCTGTCTCAGAATCTCCAAAGGGAGCTGGTGGAGAGAGCTCCTCGTTGGACGAAGATAGCAGCGATGCGCTGTCACCCGACCAGCTCGCCAATCACGATTCTCCTCTGAGTAACGTCCCGCAGCCATCGCCCTCCGACATGCTCGCCCAGAATGGAGACATGTCCCCCACGCAGGTTCTGTCGAAGAATACTATGAAGTTGAATGTGTGTGTTTGAATCTAATACATGTTTTTTTTTTTTTCTAGCTTGTTACGCAACCCACGCCACAGCCTCCTCCTACTCCTGTGGTAAAGGCCTCCGATTCGCCTCCTCCCCTCAAAGTGGCAAACGGGACCACAGTAACCTCCCGCTCACCCTTTACGCAGCTCAAGGTGAATTTTGAAATGTTCACTAATGACAACCGATGTGTGTGGGAACTCTAATCAACATAAAATTCAGTCTCTTACTAAATAACATTTCTGACCACAGTCTCACACTAAGACGAGTTCCGACCGTCCCCTGCTGAGATCCAAAAAAGCAAAGGACAACAAACCCAAGGTAAGCTAACATGTTTCTCTTTTAACAAGGCTAAAAAAAAAAAAATCTTCCTACTTATCATTTTCATGACTTGCAGGTGAAGAAGCTCAAGTACCATCAGTACATCCCTCCGGACCAGAAGGCGGACAAAGAGCGTCCGCCTCTGATGGACTCATCCTACGCCAAACTCCTCCAGCAACAGCAGCTCTTCTTACAGCTACAGATTCTCAACCAGCAACAACAGCACTACAACTACCACACCATCCTACCTGCGCCTCCAAAGTGAGTCTCAAGGAGCACTATTCGAGACAGGTTGTAGCATTACATGGGACTGGGAGGTCATCTCCTTTTATGTCCGCCCTCAGGCCAGCACCGGAGCAGCCCCTCCCGACGAACCCCAGCCCTTCCCCAACTCGCACTATTCCCACGACCCCCATCGCCACCTTAACCCCAACGAGCGGAAATGCACGCCAACCGACAATGGGAGCGGCCAAACCCACCACTTTGCCCGCCAACTTGGATGAGTTCAAAGTAAATAATGACAATGTCCAACGTACAGGCATTTAGTTCTTGGTTTATGATAGTTTCAAGGTTAATAATGAACTAGTTCAGCAATATAATTGATAAACACTTCCCAGTATGAGTCAGAGCAGTTCTACACCACTGCACAACAATAATGTTTAAAAAAAAAAATTTCTTCCAGGTCGCTGAGTTAAAACAGGAACTGAAGTTGCGAGGTTTGACCGTCTCTGGCACGAAAAACGATCTAATCGAGAGGCTCCGCCACTACCAAGAGCAAAACGCCGGCCCTGCTGTCTTGAAAAATGGCGCATCGCAACCCATCCATCAAAGCGCAGCCACTGCAGCTAACAGCGCTCCGGCCGCAGGCAGCGATCAGCAACAGGTTGAAGGAGGATTCAAGGTGGCTCTGTCCCCGCTGACTCAGGCTTTTCCCGGTCGAGTCGTGCGTTTTGGAAGCACCAGCTCCAGCCCGCCTGTGTCTCCTTCGCCATCTGAACGCTCATTAGCGGGGCTGAGTCCAGATGAAACCAGCTGTAATGGAGACATGTTTGGGGAGATGGTGAGCACTGCATCACTCACACAAAGAATTGTCACTCAGGCTTTTCCCAAACACCTTTTTTTTTTTTTTTTCTTCAGGTGAGCTCTCCCCTGACTCAACTCACCATCCATCCCGCTCCTCAGCAACCATCCAACAACTCCCCTCTTTCCCTACCGCTCAGTCAGCCCAAAGAAGAAGGCAAGAGCTCATGCAGCCTCCACAGATCTTCACCCGGCTCGGTTAAGCCCTTGGAGCCTTTCTCTGTGGTAGCCATGGAGTCGTCCTCTATGGACAAAGATCAAATGCTGCAGGAGAAGGATAAGCAGATTGAGGAGCTGACCCGGATGCTGAGGCAGAAGCAGAGGCTGGTGGAGACGCTCCGAACTCAGCTCGAGCTGGGAAAGATGACGGGAGGCGTGGCTGCAGAGCGGGAAGGAGCTGACAAGAAAACGCCATCTCCGATTGGCAAACCTCCAACACTCATTAAAGCCTCGGCCATCGAACCCCCCGTGCTTCCTGATGGCCCGCCGAAGGTGAAGCAGGAAGCTGAGACGGAGGAAGCCATGACGGGAGTAACGGAAGAAGCCCAAAGCAAAAGAGCGGTGCAACCTATGCAGTGCTCCCAGGAGACTCTGTTCAGACTGCAGCAGATTAATCGACTGCAAGTCCAACAAGTGGAACACCTCAAGCACTCGCGTACCATTTCGGAACCCAAGTCCAACCCTCAAAAGCAACCCGAGCCCAAGAAGGAATCTAAAATCCTGCTCCAGCAGCAGCAGCAACAACAACTCCAGCAACTCATCATCCAGCAGACGCAGCAGAAGCAGCTGCAGGCCCAGCAGAAGTTGGCGCAGCAAAAACTGGCCCAGCAGAACCAGCTGCAACAAGGGAAGAAGACCCAAACGCAGCACAGGAGCTCAGTTCAGCTGAAGCGGGTTCAAGTGCAGATCCAGAAGCCTACAGCTAGCCAAAGCCAGCAGAAGAAGCAGCTGAAGGCTCAGCAACGGCAGCAGCACAAACAGCAGACGGCCACTGTCAGCACTCAGCAGGTGAGCATCCATCATGAGTCATGCAAAAGTTCTCAAGCATGTCCACTCCCACCCACAGATTAGCTTCACCTACACAACTAACAATATGAGTCACATGTTGTTGTTCCTTCCCCCCCCCCCCCCCGCCCCCCCATAGGTGGCGCCAGTCTTCAACCAACCCAAGGGCACTCAGATTCACACTCAGGCTATTTCGTTAGACCTCCTTAAAGCCGGCGGCACGCTGGTCACCGACACCAACGGCAACCACTACTTGATCGCCCTCACCAGTAGCGCGACCAACGGTCAGAACCACCGAGCGCCCACGCAGGCCAAAAGCAACGGACGCGTCACGCTGCAGGTACGGAGCAGAATAACTTAGAATGATGATTGAGCGGGATGTCCTTCATGGTCTTTGCTTTCCCACAGAGACTACAGTCCACTCCAAGCAAGCTGCCCAGCACTGCCGGCCAATCACAAGAGCAGAAAGACAGCCAGGGTGTGAGCCAGCCAATCAAAAAGGTGCGACTACGG
Source organism: Syngnathus acus (assembly GCF_901709675.1). NCBI lineage: Eukaryota > Metazoa > Chordata > Actinopteri > Syngnathiformes > Syngnathidae > Syngnathus > Syngnathus acus. Next base: position 3,809,192 of record NC_051103.1, on the reverse strand, counting down.
CGATTATGACCGAGTCATCCATCATTGTGTCATTTTATGATCCAAATAACTGAAGTAAGCTTTAGATCCAGCTGATCGACACATGCTGTCCCCAGGAACCGAAAGCGGAGCTGCACGTGGACACCAACGGCGTCCCGCCGGCCAACTCGTGCTTCACCGCCCCTCCCAACCTGCAGCCTTTCTTCGACGACATGTCGGACAACGAAAGCCAAAGCAACCTGCTCTTCTCCTTCAAGGTACCATCGGCACGGGGCACGCTCGTCTCCGTTTCCATCTCTGCTCCTCGTTCTTCCTCTCATTCGTTGCCTTTTTCCCTTTTGTTTCCCCTTCGCTCCTCTTTTCATCACTCCATCCTGGCAGACAGAGCGGGTGTGTCCGCCTTACGACCGACACACTCTGTTTACTCCTCCCTCCCCCAAACCCAACACCTCTCTTCCGACCAAGCGCTCCAAAGTACGTCCTCGCTCCTTTTGCGACCTTCTTCTGACCAATTCAGTCGTGTCAATTTGACTTCATCGATCTTTTGTTGTCGTTGCATCATGAAGCACATTTTGCTTTTTTTTTTTCTTTTCTTTCTAAATTACATTCACAATATGGTCTCTTGCGTCTGCAGGGAAATGGCGTCAATTCTCAGCAGATGGATGACCTCTTTGACATCCTGCTCAAGAGTGGAGGTAAGAAAATATTGAAATCACACCCTAGTTTTTTATTTTATAAAAACGCTTTTCCTTTTGTGTCTTCCAAAAGAGATCTCAGGTTTTAAGGCCAACCCGGACCCGTCGCTCGCCCCGCTCCACTCGGACCCACCCTCGCCCACCTCCCCGCCGTCCCCTCTCCACCTCTCTCCTCCCTCCCCTACCTCTCCCCTCATCTCCCCACCAGCCCCACCAAGGGAGCCCTGCACAGGCGGAGGTCGCCTGGAGGACTTCCTGGACAGCTCCACGCTGCTCGGTGTAGAGCCAGGCAGCGGCCTGACGCTCATTGACGACCTCCACAGCCAAATGCTGAGCACCGGCAGCATCCTGGACCACCCGCCCTCCCCCATGGACACGTCCGACCTGGGCTTCTCACCCCACTCGACGGGGCTGGACTTTGTGGATGCCGCTCTGGACAGCATGGACTGGCTGGACATCTCCATGGTAGGGAGCTCCAGCGGTGCGGGGGGAGGAGGACGAGGAGGAGGGGACGTGGGGACCAGCCTGACTCCGCTGGCTCCGCACACGCCGCCGAGTGTCTTCTCTGCTGACTTCCTGGACAGCACGGACCTGCAGCTACACTTGGAGTCGTGTCTGTAGCCTCAAATGACAGCGTGCGGGCTCCACATTGATACTTTCTCCATGCTGTCTCTTATCACTGCTGGGCTCACTGACACACGCATATTGGAAAACTGTTTAAGTGTTGATTTGATGTCCTTGATATCCAGCTTAACTCGCCGTATGAAGGATATCAGATAAATGCTCAACCGGCTTCCCACGCACGCACACATGCTATTACTGGCTTTATTATGCACTATGAGGTGAGCTTCAAGTAATTTGGACATTAGTCCAAGTTAAGATCCATCAGCAAGTCTGTACCATTTTGCACGCTCATCTGCTAAAAGTGAATCACTTATTTCAAAGTGTGTGTGAAATGCAAGCGTGTCAGTGCCTCTTAAACTTTGCACTTAAGTCGGATTGGTTTAAAGGTGGGCGTTCAGGAATGTTGGCCGAAGACCTTTTATGTTACGCTGAGGGGAGGCAAAAGGCAGCTGTCACCTTAGCAACTTGATGCCCACCCACACGAGTTAAAAAAAACAAAAAACACGCACAACCGACATTGCTTGTCAGTTGCTGTTGAAATTAAATCTTATCAGTGGCGACTTTCGAAGCCTCGTTAGAGGTTGCGTATTATCGGTAACGTTCTGGTAGACCACTATGTTTTGCTGTATATGGGGTGTATATTATCAATTGTTCATATTGCTATTTTTCTTTGCTGGTTGTTTAGTGGAGCTAGCCAGCTGGGGAGGGAAATAGGGTGAGGGTGGGTTGTCCAAAAACTTGGACCTTGTCTTTTTTTTTTTTTTTTTTAAAGAATAAACAAGCTCTTAAAACAATTGTCCGAATCAATGTTTAAAAATGATGGGTGGTCAGGCCAGAGGGGGGTTTAAAAGGTCTTTTTTTTTTATCTTATTAAATTCATATATTAAATTGAAACTTGAGTAATATGGTAAAACTATTTTTTTATCTGCAATAAACTTTTTATATATTGAATAATTAATAATTATAATTGATCCACTCATTTATCCTTTTAAAAAAATCTAATGTGGCCCTTCAGCCCTAATGAAGTAGTAGTCATGACAGTAAATGGAGAAGCCTACAAACGGCCACAAGGGGGCGCCATTACACAGCAAAGCGGACATACTTTCAAAACGTTTGGCACGTATGTATTTATTACATTTGTCAAAGTTATCCAGTTATTGATTGTTGAATGAATATTTTCAAAATTGAGCATTATGATTGATGTAAATATAGGATATTTGTTAAATTGATCATATCTGACTTTAATAGATTGCATATTTTCCACCAGTGTTATTTTGCTCTTATATTCTGCACGGTTTGTTAAACGCAATGTGTAATTCCTTTCCCACAGAATGTAAACATATGATGGAGGAGGCGTGATGTTGAATTGGTCCCATGCGGTGCTTCACTTTCATCCCACGGAATGAGAAGAAGCAGGTACGTTTCCTGTACCTTTTAATTGTATTAACATTTTTTATTATTGTCACAGAAATATTAGGGCCACCCTGAAAAAAAAAATCACTACAAGTGAGTAGGTAGAATAATTTGGGAAATTTTAATAACAGGAGCTCTTTTTTTTTTATCCAGAACAACCGCAATGCAATTTTAGGAAGCGATTCCTTAATCGAGCAACAAGAAAAACAGAAGTCTTCTCGGAAGCCTTCAACATTGTTGTCTGGGATGGATACCAAAAAACGTCTACAGGCAGACACAACATCCGATGTGAAAAAAAAACTTGACACTTTGAACTTTAAGAGCGACAGGTCAGAAAAAAACTCGTCTGGATAAAAATCCATCCAACAATGGATTTCGTGTCTCGTGTTGTAAAGTTCGGAAGCTTCACTTGATCAGTGTGCAGCCGCATTACTGCCGTATCACAAAACCAAGTGAAAAGATATATTTAAAATATTTAAAAAGAAAATAAATTAATGTCTCTCTATCCGGGTTAATTGATCCTGGCACTGATGTCACCATCCATCAATCAATGGCCTGACAATGGGTCACTGAAAGTGAACTTATTACTTCTGTAAATTCAGAATTTGTGGTCCACATTGTTTCTTCCAATAAGTATGTTGATCACGTGATCTCGAGTAAGCTTTCGAATGATGGCGCCGCTGCGGTTGTTGTTAATTCTGCATCCCCCGCGGACATCAATGACCTCGTTCGTCTTTGCTTTTCTAATTGGCTGAGTCAAATGGTCAGGGCAACAGACTTTGATAATTCTGCACTCCATTTTCAGTCTCATTTGGCAGCGCTTGCTTTTTTCCTCTACGTCGGAATTTCCCATTGCAGAATTGGAAATTATATCATTTTAATTTGGAGGATTTTTAATTTACCTTTTCCCAGTCGGGCGAATGCACCCTTCATATGGTCCAATGAATAAACATGCAGACAAACATTAGAAATATTAAGTGGATTAAATTAAAAAGCTTCAACATGAGTAAAGTTAAACAGCAGATGACAACCGATACACATTTGAAAAAAAATCTCTATGGGATAAATTAAGATTAAATTTAAAAAAAAAAAAAACACTAACCAAAAATACATTGCATTGCCTCTCCTAGAATTCCACTGACAATTCTGAAGGATTGGATAATTGGCAGCGATAAATAACAAAATCCATCAATTGGTATTAGTGGACACACACAAAGTTAAAATATGAATATTCATCAACAATATGAATTATACCAACACATTGGGGAGACACAATAATTGGAGACCGACATGCCTTTTGTGAATACATTTCGAGCTAAGCACTAATTCATCAGAGTTTTGAATTCCGCTTTCTAAACATCAGACAAACACACACATATAAATGCACACACACACACACACACACACACGCACAAAAGCACACGCATACAATTTTTTGGGCTAGCCATTTGAAATGAATTCCACTCTTCATATGGGCTCTTTAAATCTATTATGCATTTGTTCTTTTCTACAGCAAAGTTACAGATAGAAACATTTTCAGAGTTGACACACCACAAGTAACCCAAAATGCAAATATAGCAAAATAAAGAGCAAAGATTTTTTTGTTTGTTTCTCAATTGGAGCTTTTGTTGTCTAAATGCAAATCTTTTTCTCATTCTCTTATGAAGACAGCAAATATTAATACAGATTACTGCATTTACATTCACAGAGCAAAATCTGAATGGTGTTTTGTGTCGATCTGAAAATTTACGAGCAAACATCCCAATTCATCAAAACATCATTTACATATTTTCATTTGAACTAAACCCAAACACGCCCCATGTGACCACCTTTGGTTGGATTTCATTTTCACAATTCCTCCCCCACTTGTCTTTCTTTTCTTCCTTTCTTCTCAGTCGCTGTCCTACATTCCCGCTCATCTTTTCACTCTCTCCATCACACTCCCGCTCTCACACATACACACGACACGCAACAGAACGTGGAAGGAAAGTTAGCTTCCAGATGATGACACATAAAGGAGGAAGATTTTGGGGGGGGAGAGGCGATTAGTGGAAGCAAAAAGGCCCTTGTCAATCTGACTTAGAATTTCATTAGAAATGTCCATGTGGTGGTTTAGAAGAAAAAAAAAAAAAACTTTGCTCCTTGATGACATACGCTCAAGTGAGAGAAGCGCACACATGCATGAAAAGTCTGAACAGACGGTGACGGGCGTACCGATAAGGAGATGATGAGCAGGAGTGACCACAGCAGATGTTGACTGTCCTCTGCATAGTTCCCAACACAAGCTCAGAAATGTCCAGAAATGCTGAGGAAAATTATAAAATGAGATTTATATGCAAAACTATTCTAATCGAGTGTAGAAAGGAGTTAAAAATGAAAGACAGAAAGAGAGAGTCACAATTAAAATCGCGTGGATTCAAAAAAAAAAATGTAATTGACTAATTACTATAATCATAAACACAAATGAAGCTTCCGGGATTAGGAAAAATCCATAAATGAGGAGCGTCGTTTAAGACACGGGGACTCAGTTTGAATTTTACGCCAATAATTGTATAATTATTTTGATGCATGTTTTGTTATTTGGTGCAAACTGACAGCTGCAGCCCCAAATAAAGTCATTTTTATATTTATTTCCGCCCTCCCATTGCAAATAGATTCTCTCTCCCTCTCTCTCTCTCACTGATGAGAGGTAAACAGAGGAGGGGAGCTGGATTGGTCCTGAACTGTTGCAGCTCTCAGTGTAGCATCCCCCTTCCTCACACACACACACACACACACACATGCACACACACATGCATTGCACTGGGCAGGACAAGTTGTGGACTCGCAAGAACTGACTGAGACGAAGAAGAAGGTGAAGAGTTAATTTAAAAAAAAGAAGAGGAGCGCACGGTTGCCTCCGGATGAAGCACCCAGCCGACGATGGAGAAGACATGAAGGGAAGAGAAAAGAAGAGCTCAGGGGGGGAAGATGCTTCTGAGTAAAGTTTGCACGTGTTTCTAGAGGGAATTTTCAAACGTTGGACTTTTGGGGGAGGGATTGCTGAAGACGAGGTGAGAGCAGGGGATTTATGGGGACTCTTCAAGTTGTGTCCAAATAAAAAGAAAGGATTTTAAATTCTTATTTGGAAGGTGAGTTTCTCCTCTTTCTGATGTTTTTGGTGTGTTTTTTTTTAAAGCAGATGAGCCACACTCAATCAATTTGTGGGATTTTTTTTTTAATATGTTGAACTCCTTTTCCCTTTCTTGATTTTTCTTCTAGTTGAAGGCTGGACTTTGGGATAGCAGCATGGCCGCAGTCCTTCGTCCCTCCTGCCATTTTTTCTTCTTCTTTTACCTCTCCTCCCTAATTACCCAGCCAGCCGTCACTCAAGATCCATCTGTCTCCACGGCGACGGTTCCCCAAGACAACCCTTTGGTCGGCCCGTCCACGTTGGTCAACAAGACAACTCCCACCTATGCGGAGACCACCCAAAACCCCCTCCAAGACTCCGGGCCGTCCACTCCCTCAAGCGGGGGTGATGCGGACGACGAGGACGGCCCGCCTGTCGGAGGGACGCGTTGCCAGGGTTACTACGATGTGATGGGCCAGTGGGACCCGCCGTTCAACTGTAACGCCGGTGTCTTTCTGTACTGCTGCGGTACCTGCTTCTATCGCTTCTGCTGCCAGTTCCGCCAGCAGCGGCTGGACCAACGCATCTGCTCCAACTACGACACGCCCATCTGGGCCAACACCGGCAAGCCCGTGGCCACCGTCACCGAGGGCCAGGAGGACCAGGAGCGGGATCGAACGCACCTCATCGTCTACATCATCTGCGGCGTGGTAGCCATCATGGTCCTGGTGGGCATTTTCACCAAATTGGGCTTGGAGAAAAGTCGCGGGGCAACTGCCGCCACACACACTGACCTCAACTCCAGGTAGGAGGCTTGGCAAAAATGTGTGTGTGTGTGGGGGGGGGTTTAGTTAATTTTACGTCAATCAACTGTACAAGAGTGGTCAGAGTCACAAAATAACTCGATATTTTGGACCTGGAAGCTCTTGTCTGCTCATTTATACAGCTGGTCAGCATGAGTCCATTGTACGTGTGTGTTTTGGAAATGGTTGAAAAGTTGCAAATGATTCCAAGAAGAAAAACAAATTGAAACACACAGCTGAGGTACTAAAGTGTGACAATGATAAATTTACAACTTTACAACCAAGCATGCAAAAAAAAAAAGGTCAGCTGACATGAGTGCATGTTTGCTCTCCCCTGCATAAATATAAAAGTAATTTCCAAGATAATTAGACAAGAAGTGATCCTGTCGAAATAGCTGTCATGGAAACATTTGATGGGCGACCAATCCAGGGTGTACCGCCTCTCACCCAAAGTCAGCTGCGATAGGCTCCAGCTCACCTAATGAGGATGTGACTAAATGAAATTAGGAAGACATCAGTACCTAAAATAGCCAGTTCAAATCCCAGCTGACTTTAGGTTATGTTGTTCTTTATGAGTCACGTAATTTTTAATGAGTCACTGTTTTGGAGAGCCTGCAGGAAAACAACATAGCTGCACATTTTTCCATTCGTAGCCTACTTTCTCATTTTTCCTTTTGTTTTTTATTTCTCTGTGTCTTATTTGCCATCTTTTTCTCCTCCCACGCATCTTTTTTTTTTCATTTTATTTGCTTGTAAGCATGACTTATATATGAAATAAACCAAACATTTTGAGGAACGCTAGAACTATCTTAGCCGTAATTTGCTGACATTGTGTGTCGCAATATTTCAAATCGAATCAGAATAGCTTTATTGTCATTGAACCACAAACACAATCCGTCCAAAAGACGTAAACAATGAACAACCTCTCTTGCATTTCCTTCTTTTCAAACATTTACATCCTACCATCTTCACTCACTTGGTCACAAATCATGCTGTTTGTTTTCTGACAAAGTCCTCTTGGCATTTTTCCAAACCAACATGGCCGTCCTCCTCGTGATCAACGATTCTTTTTCTTCCGCTTGTTTCCTTTCTTCGTTTTCTTTTGAACAAAGTCTTCAAGGCAGCACAAACCGGGCCCAGTTACATTGCCTCATCCCGTATCTTCATTTCTCCATGCATTACCTTCTCCCATCTTCACATTTTGAATCATCTTTATGCTGCCTCTCCTCATTTCAGAAGATTACCCCCTCTCATTGAGATTTACCGTCTCTGGACTGCTCTGCATGAACACTCGTTTCGCTATTAAACACGCTGACAGAAATCCCGGCTTCATGCGTCTCACATGTCAGATACTGTAAGCACTTCAAAAAGCACAAATATGATTCACTTCCCACATTTGCCCTAAACAACTCACAAAAAGCAGCAGCTGCAACGTGCTGTCACACCGCCGTGTTCAAATGTTTTACACTGAATCTCGCACAAGATGATTAGCACTCTCAAATCCTAGCGCTTTTCCTCAATCAGCTTTGGAGCTGAAAAATCCAAAGTGATCCCGCACTAAGATTAAACGTGCATATTTTATATATATATATATATAGAATATATGTGTGTATAAGAGCACATACACAGTTTATAGTTGACTTAACAACAAGAACGATGGCGATGGCATTTAGGTTGCATGAGCACGGTTCACATCACCAGGATAGCCAGTAGGCGAAATCCACTGCTATTTAATGTCCAAAGTGTGAAAATCCAGCAGAGGTCACATGCTACGAGCTCTTGGGTGTGTGTGTGTGTGTGTGTGTGCACATGCAGATGTGTGTGTCTGCATGGTGAGTCCCAATGAGATGATAAAAAAAATGTTCTATGCATGTTTTTATTATTGGACATATGGCTTTGTAGTATATGTTTGGCTTGGTATGCATTAGCCACCATGTTATGTAATGAAGGACAGAGTCACTAAAAGTATTTGACTGTTGACCCGATTTAAGTCGGATAGATAAAACTCACTTACTGCAGCACATATGGACGTGTGGGACGAATGGAATCACGTTGATTTTCATTATAAATAAATGAGATCATCCTCATTCTAATTGCTTAAAAGCCATTCACAGAATTTGTTGTTCGTATGTATTCAGTCTGGCTTCATATTAATTTTCAAATAACCTAAATTCACTCGTTTCTACAAAAATGTCAAAATCTCAAACAAAATCTGGAAGTTTCGCATAGAAATAAAACAGATGCTATTGGAATGAATTTTATTACGAGAGAGCTGCTGTTATGGAACGCTGTTGCCATTGAGTGCATTGACAGAGAGGAAGTGAGTGCATGTTGTTATTGACCCAATCTGCTTTTCATCAGTTTGCAGCCACTTGGTCATTCTCAACTTGGTCACTATAGATAGAAAAACAAACAGTGCGCTCATTTAAAATGAGTATGAATGTGACAGCCACATCTCAGTCATAAGGGTGTGCACACTTGTGCAACCACATTATTTTTACTTCCCCTGGTAAAAATAGTTTTCATTGAGTTATAAATGTTAGATTATAGGACATATTAATAGCGAAATAAATATTTCAAATTATGGACGTTGCTCTCGTTTTTTATATCACAACGAGGTGGCATTCAAATAGGGGTGTGTAGACTTTTGGTCCTGGACAAGAGTGAAGTTTTAGTCAACAGTCCCGAGGCCCTGAGAAATGTTTAAGTATCTTGGACTCCACTTTTATTCCTCCGACGTTGCAGCTGCATCTTAAAAATGAAGCCGATGCTAGAAAAATGCTGGTTGCTAATGTCTACAAACAGTTGTCTGAATCCCAACAGCAGCATTTTTGAAATATGTTCGGCTCCTTCAAGAGAGAAACATGTTGGTTTACCGCTTTAGGACTAAAAAGAGCATAGTCTTAGTTAAAAATCTGTCTTCCCGATTGCTTGAGAGTAGAAGTGAGGAAAGTCGACAGAAAATCTTAATCACGGGATTTAATAATGGACTAATCCACATTTCTCAGGATTTTGTGTGACAAAGCTTATATTTGACGTGAGGCACGTGTGTGCTGACTTTTTTTATGGGCTTGAATGTGATCGGTTTATTCTGAACACCTGTAAGCTACATTATTTCAGTTGGTTATTTTTACTTTCCCCTTTCAAAGAGATAAAAAAAAAAATCAGTGGAGATGTACAGGTTACATTAATGGTGAGAAAAAAAATTAATTAAAATTTTAAACATTCATTTTAATTATTTAATTAATTTTGAATATAATAAGAAAAATTGCATTTGAATAGGGGTGTGTAGACTTTATATCCACTGTATTGTATTAAAATTGGCTTAGATGGTTCTTATTTTAGTCTTTATTTTATCATCCAGTAAAGATGAATCTCTAACTTTTGATGAAGAGACAGAGTGACACCAAAAGAGAACTCAAACAGAGATATTTGTCATGGTGACTTTTTTTTTTCCCACTAAAACACAATATCAAAGTGTTGTGTTTAAAGCTGTCAAGTAATATTTGGGCCAAGATGCGTGGCCCAAGTAGATTATTGGACTGACGGGGGCAAAAGAGGACCATCACTTATCTGTCAGTGTGACTTAAAAGTCAGAGAGATGGAATATTATAGAAAGAAAGCGCTCAACGTCTTTATCAGCCCAAAAAGCAGCTTTACGCCAAATCTGCTGGATATGTCTTTTTATAACGTGACGTCTAATTCGATACAATTGTCAAGTATATGTCACGACAGCGATCAATAATCAGCGTGTCTGGGTTGTGACGCGGTCGACATTATTGGGATCGACGGGTCGGTCACAGGACATTCATGAAGTCTCACGTGTGTTTGGGGGTTGGCAAGGTTGACCCCACAGCTGTCAGACATGTTGTTACATAACATTCGAAGGTTATACATGGCTGAGCGCTTAAATTTTGATGTAAAATGGCAACGGTCTGTTATGATGATGTATTTGGAATTGGAATGTCGGTTGAGATAAACGATATGGGTCACATGTTCCAGAAAGTAGCATGACGCTGAGCCAATGCTCCTTAAACACTCCATCGCTCGGGGACAGGGACGCTTTTTTTTTTTTTATTGAAGATTAAAAAGTCCAAATCAGCAAATTGTTTGAGCCGATAGAGCTCGCTCGGTGGCCCCGGGGGCTCCGCATGGCAATGAGTCAGACTGGAGGAGACAAAGACTAATGGAATGCTTTAAAAAAAAGAGGAAGAAGGGGAAATAGACAGATTTGGGAGCAATTTTAGTTTAGGGAGGGGGCGAGTTGGAGCAGCTTTTGTGTCGCGCCAAGACAAATATTTCAAACGGGCTGGCTACTTTGCGTCAAAATTGAATCACAAAAGGATGATTAGGATCGGAATCAATTTGAATGTATGAATATAATTTGCCAGTGGTAAAGAGAGCTGCTCACAATCATCCTATCCATGCGTATCTACAATTATGGAGAAGCGGTTCTGGAGATAGTAAATGAATATTATTAGAAAGGTGATACCATTAAGCAGTGATGATTTTTATTTTTTGGCATCATTTTTCAATGACATCATCACTACCATAAAAGATCTGTCGAAGATTACAGCCGTTGCCAATGGGCTGCACTTTTCTGCATTGGTGTTAACAAGCTGCCGCCGGCTGTCGCTGTCAATTGGGGCGTCCACATAGTTTGTGTGTGTGCAAGTGTGTTAGCACATGAGCTTCATTAGTAGAACAGTGGCACTACTGTTTGAATTATTGATCAAGGGAGTGAATAGCATCAATGCTAAAATCAGAGAACTGCATTAGTACTCTGGTGTGTGCATGTGTATGTGTGTGTGTGTGCACATGGAGAAAACTCCAAAAGGACCATATTGCAGGAAAAAAAATGTCCATATGTTGTACAGCAAAACAAGCCGCGGGTCAAGTACGACTGGATTTCAGCCTTGAGCAAAGCAAAACACGAATGTTGGAAATGTGCCTCTTGAGATTTTTTTTTTTTGGAGGAAAAATAAAACTCAATTTAAAAGAAGACTTTATCTTCTCGCCACCCAGGGCACTCACTGACCTACTGAAGCAACAGGGAGAAGAAGAGGTGAGCCCAGCGGAGAACGCCGTAACCACTTCGCCCAGCGGAGGGAGAGCCAACGGCGTGTCGTCCAGGATGAAGCGCAGCAGGAGCGGTGAGCCAAAAGGGGAGCACACACACGTGTTGACTGACACGGACAACAATTGACTTGATAGCAACAATGTCCAAGATGGTGAAATGCTACTATAATAATGATGCAAAGGTGTACCTAATAAAGTGACACCGTTATTTCTCAGGTTCACTTTTTCAATGCTTGCATTTCTTCATTAAGGTTAAAACAGTGGATGTAAATTGAACCATGTGATAAAGTGGAACATTGAATAGATTGAATGTGTTCTAAACAGCTGAACAGTATTGGTTTTTCCAGAGTAGGATGGACAGCAGAGGGCCTTTGGCAAAAAAAGAAAAAAAGAAAAACACTCATGCTGCTTACACACACATATGCAAGCTAATTGAGCGTGTTTAAACTGATGAGAGCCAAGTGGTAAAAGGTCTCTGTCTGTAACTAACATATCAAAAAGCTTGAATAAATAAACTTTTGGAAGTTTCCCTGAGCTATTAGAGGCTTAGCGACATTCACCCAAGATAAGAAGCGAAAAATGCGGTCCAATATTCTCCAGAAAACATGACTCATTGCAGAAAAAAAGCTGGGAGCAAAAAAAATAAAATAAGCTGACCTATTTAGACAAACACGCAGAAGAAATGGGACAGCAGAACAACATCAATACACAATTTTCACCTTGAATTGAACTTTGACCCCTGGCAACCGGGAAACTCTCTGGCTTAATCTCTAATTTCTTTCACCAGAACAAACAACCTGCCTTCCTCCTTCCTCCCTCTTTCATCATCCTAACCACAAGTGACGCTCCCTCTTTCTTTCCAGTGCGTGACACGGGATTAGTATCCCGAAGTTTCGCCACGTATCGCATTCCACCCACAGTCATTGAAATGATGAGATGATTTGTCTTTACTGCGGACTTAACTTGTGCGTGCGAAACCCACAACGAGCGCTCAAATCAAACACACAATGCAGTTCTATTAAATAAAACATCTGCGACACATTTTACGGGTTAACGACATCGCCATCATTGGCAATTTGGTTGCGCTCTCCCCCAAAATGAAGTTAAAAGCCTGTGCGTGTGGTTTGTGCGTACATCCCCGGGGCTGACATCGAGTGCGTTGGCTGCATCAGTGGACTTCATTAATGCTAATAACCGCGACTTTACTCTCCCGGCTAGTTTGGTCCAATTGTTCATCAACCTCAGTTCATTTGGCATGAGGAATGACAGGCTGTCACAGTTGGGCAAGTTATGCATGAATTTATATTTGTTCCAGAAAGAGAGCAGACAAAATGCAAGATAATGTTTAACTGACTTTTTTTTTTTTTCCACCTTGTCTCCCACTAGAGCAGTACCATCTAAATAACTCAGCTCATGGCCCATTAGGACAAGGCATTCCTCACTCTCACAGCAATCATGGCACAGTGGGACTCAACAAGTACACTTCCCTCAAAGCCGTGGGTAAGTAGCCCAATATGACGCTGACGCCAAATGGCATGATAACCTTTTGAGGAGAGCAGGTACTTGGCAGCGTAAGAAAAGCCGGCTGACAATGGTGTCATTGCCCAGTGGCAACTTTAGAAGTGATCTTAAAAAGGAAGCAACACTTTGGGCCCTGTGGTGTGATTTCACCGCGTGATGATTCAGATGTAATGTCCCACAGGGATTAGGTCAGGAATATTTTCAATCAGCTATCAGCACAGGTCAGTTCCAAGGACTATTTATTTATTTATTTATTTATTTATTTTAAATGGTTTTATTTTTGTATTTTTTAATTGATTAATTAATTTCATGTATTTATTTATTTATTTATTTTTAAATGGTTTTATTTTTGTATTTTTAAATTAATTTATTTATTCATTTATTTATTTATTCTGAAATGGTTTTATTTTTGTATTTTTAAATTTATTTATTTATTCATTTATTTATTTATTAAACCTCTTTTCAATTAGCCTATCGTACCTTCTGACGGGATTGTAAAATAACAACAAAGCTTCTGCACCTCGGCTAACAAGCTTGAGGTTTAGACCTTACAGAAAGTCTCATGTTGGCTAAAGGTCACCACATATGCAAAAGCTGTTGTTGTCCTCGAGCTGGTGTAACAGGACATTGAACTAACTCCAGCCTCAGACATGCAAATGTTTGCTTGACAAGATGGATTTTATTAACCTTTATCATCCACCATAGAAGCTATCCTCTGTACAAATGCCCTTTTCAGCTGCCTTCTGTTCTGCCCATCTTCTTAGTTTCTGTTGATGCACACTTTTTAATTAGTGCAGTTTTTTTCCCTCTGACATCACCTTGTAGATTATTGTCGATATTCTCAAATTAGGCAAAATATGTTTATTTGTATTATTAGCTTCGAGGAGCCAGTATAAAAATGTTTTTTTTCAGGTATATAAATTCAATTTGCTTTTCATAATTATATCCGGTTAAGGACAATAGATGAAAACTCGCACATAAAAAAATAAAAATGAAAAAAAAGTTCAGATGGCGAGAGCGCTTGCAGTAATAACCTTAGTGTTGACTTTATTTATATAATTCCCTTTGACATTCATGCCATCCCATGACACATACATAAACATGCACACACACACACACACACACACACACACACGCACACGCACACATAGGACTCTGGGCGAGAGTATTTATAAACTACCAGTACCACATTACCACACCCTGGCACTCGTACCTTTAAATGTCTGTCATGTCGCTTTATCACATGATCGAGCTTCTGTCCTTGGGGACTAAAGACAAATTAAGCTAATGCACAGCATCAGTCAGGTGGAAGTCCAGTGACTTTGATGATTACCAAGGCTCCAATAATACAATGTTCTCATCTTTTATGCCTTCTTCCTAATTATGCAGCGGACAGTGCATCTCACAGCTACTATAAGAGCTTCCCAGTCATGGACTTTGCCCAATACCGAGCGCCCGCCTTTCAGCCGTTACCAATGCAGCCCAAAGAGAAGTCATACATCCACCAGCATCTTCCATCGCAATCCAACCTCCACGCTCTTTCCATCTCCATCCCCTCCAGCCATCTGGAGTACTCCCACCTCCCAAAGACCACCACGCACCCGTTGTTGTCCAGCTCGGCTTTTCAAGCCTGGGAACCGGTCGGGCGCCACGTCCAAAGGCAGAGCTCGGCCCCGGGCTCCGGGCCCACGCACGCCTCTCACTGGAGACACGCCTACTCCACCCGTCGGCAACAGAGCATTGAGAACATGCCGGATCTTTTTAGCCAGCCCTGTGGCGGGATCCGTGGAGCAGGACATGGGATGCATTTCCATATGCAACACCCTTCTCAAGCATCCTATCACCAACACACCAGGCAAAAGAATTACTCCACACACAGTTCGACTGAAGTCACAGTCTGAGCGACGGGGCGAAGAAGAACAACTTCAGAAACCAATAAGCATATTGTACTTTGTAGAAAGCGTTACTTGAAAACCGCTCAGGCTCCTTCAGACCACCACCACGAATCATCCTTTGGTTTCTTTTAGTCTTTGGAATCTAACACAGAGCAGGGCTCAAGCTTGATTTCTTATCTTGGTTGAATACAATCATCTGTATGTAGCATTTTTGTAGATGCTTCACTGAGCCTATTGTCCCTGTGGGGGGAGAAGAAGAAAACCCCCACAGGACTTTGCATCTCATTGTCTACCTCTATGCACAGCTGGCTTCTCTGTGTACCTTTTGCTTAACTCTGGAACCCTCCCACCCTTTGCTCCACCATGTTTTGTTTTTTGGTGCCATCAGGCCAAGCATACAGCAAGACAGCAGCCCCCAGGGTGACATTAACTCAACGGTGAGGACAATGCCACCATCACGTCAACTCCCATCAAGCTCCATCGAAAACCATGGAGAGGGTGAAAGAGGAAAGAGCCAGAGGCATGGATTCTTTAGAAAAGAGGAGAAAGAGGAAAGAGAAAAGAGAACACAAACCCTGTTTTGCTTCCTCGGGGGGAGGGAAGGCAACGAGTCAATGTGAATCTGAGTTTCTCACTAGCGAACTGTCTGGGTCATAACTCGGAATGTGTGGACCTGTGTTTATTTTGCCGCCTTCAGGCACCAATGGAGAGAAATATGTGAAGGCACTTCCAAGCCCAGGGCGTTAACACTACTCGAAGCCTGGATAGCAAAAGTCACCATGGAGATCCACATGCTGCTGTGAACAAGCAACAGTTGAGAGTTGTTAGTGAAGTTCAGGAAATGCACAGAGATGTGTAAAATGGTCCGAATGAGGGTTTTCATTTTGTTTCAATTCTTTTATATGGAAGAGCTGGTTATCAAATCAGAATTATGTTGTTGCATTTTGGTGACTAAATACCTGCTTCATGTAAATGTTGTCTATTTTTAAAAACGTGGCATTTTGGGGATTTGTGTAGTGTTTTGTGAAAATCCATTTGCTTTGTAAAACTCAATGTGAAGCTTTGTAGATTTTGTACACAATTAGTCAAAAAAGGGCTTTAAAGTATTATTTATTTCTAAGAATTTATTATAGGGGATGTCAGAGTCAAATGTAATTATTTGTATAGTAACGGGAATTATAATGCAAGTGAGGTGGTTAAAATACGCCTTCAGTCACATTATTTCAATGACAAATAAAAGGCAGTGGCATAATTTAAATGACACCAGAAAAACAAACACAAGTTCCCCAAAGAATTTATTTTTCTGTTATAATCAGCGCTAGCGATTCATTGTGGAAAAAGAAAAATTGTTTATAAAGGTAAAGCTTATTTGTAGCATTTCAAATTGTAACTTGAGCAATTACATCAACAATGCAAGGATAACAACGTGATTATAGTAATGATAACCTAACATGTATGGGTGAGATCTAATGTAGCAAAAACAAGCAGTATTTATCCCAGAAAAGTGAAACGACGGGAAGAAAACTGTTCTTTAGAGAAACTGTACAGTAACTGAAGCAACTAACAGAGAATCATTAAAGATTGAAAGACTACTGTGGACTTTGTTTGTGTACATGTATCAAAGATTTGCTGGGTCTTCGCCAGCTCCAGTAGTAGCATAAACACATTATTATTAAATTCTTCAAACACAAATGCAAAAGGGAAAGACATATTATTTTGCACTGTGCAAACAATTTTATGTAAATTTACAGATATATACAAGTTCCAAGTCAGAACACTTTATGGTAGCATCTAAGATGCAGATACAAGAATTGTGTAGTCTTTCAATGTTATTGTCCACTTGCATCAGGGTTAAATGAGGTCAGAGGTCAGTCAGATCCTTGCTGTATGATCTTTCAATTAAAATCTTTAATTGCATGTTAGTAAAATGGTCTTTACACTCGCATTCAAACCTTACAGAAATCTAGTGACTGCCTAAAATACAAGAGTCGATGTAAGAATAACGAGAAAGGCGTTTGATTGCCAGTAATGACATTATGACCTAGTAAAAACGATGTAAACCGCTATTTGTAAGCTTATAGCGACACATTGTGGCTATTTTTGATATTGCAGGAACCCAAACGGTGTGATTTGTAGTTTTTAATGGAGGATCTATTATGGAACTTTATGTTATGAATACAACAAAACATCTAAGAATGTTTTTTTTACTGGAGACGTTGAAGTTTATTTAAACGATTTACACTGAATAATCTACGTCCTGAAACAATCCCTGAGGACGCCTCTTGCAATATGATTGGTCGATTACGTGATTGGACAAAGCTTAACCAATCGACGGTAAGGCGCGGACGCCGTTCACAACTAGTCGAGTTGGTGATAGTTGGACTGCTTGGACTTATTGGTTTAAATCTTTACTAAGTCGGTAAGTGATCTTACTGTCTTACAGAAATACACACATGAAGAAACTGAATAGTTTTGTGCTCTCGTTGACTGATATAGTCTGCATTGCAATCACGTTTTGATGCGAAGCTAATCGGAAGCCAGCTAGCAGACTTCGTAGTGCATGAAATGACTTGAATAGTTTGGTGAGCATCACTCAATTAGTTGTTAAGTCTCTTTTGCTACCACAACGCTTAAGATTTTAGGATATGCTACAACGAGAAACGTTATTTCCACTATTTGACCCCATTTTTGGACATGTGACAGATATCAACAATGGCAGAGTGGAACGCCTACTTCCGGAATGAGGTTGACGGTGAAGCACAGGAGGAGGGAGAGCAACAATATGGTGCGATTAAAGAAAATTACTACTATACTTTTTTGTAATCTGCAATTGAATATTGGTCTTTTTGGTGCATTTTAGAATGTGTTTGTTGCATGTTGACAACCCGATAAAATTACTCTGTCTCTTATTAGGAGATTACAAGGTCACAGGTAGAGACTGCTTAGTTTTCTTGGTGGATGCGTCAAAGGAAATGTTCATCAAAGGAGAAAATGGGGAGCCAACTAATTTTGACATGACCATGCAAGTAAGTCCCTCACTCAAAGAGTCTCTTTCCATCCTGCACCTGCAGTTAAGTGTTTTGTTCCTTGTAGGTGGTGCGGACCGTGTACACCCGTAAGATCATAAGCACTCCTGGAGATCTTGTTGCATTGGTTTTCTATGGCACCAAGCAGAACCAAGATCCAACCAACTCGTTCAAGCACGTCTACGTCTACCACAACCTCAGTGAACTCAGTGAGACATTCCAACACCTCATAGATATTTTTTTCCCCTTTTCATAGTTGTATTGATTCCTGTCGTCTATCGCTTATTTTATTTCCACAGGTGCAAAACGAGTGCAACAGGTAGACGAACTACGAGGGGATAAGGGTGCCCTGCTGGCAGCGGAGAAAATGGGCAGTGATCAAACATCTTTGTCCGACGCCCTGTGGTGTTGTGCCAATCTGTACCGGGACTGCAGTCTACGACTGGGGAACAAACGCCTCTTCATCTTCACTTGCAAGGATCAACCACACGGGGGTGACAGTGTCAAAGATCGGCAGGCTCGCACAAAAGCCAGTGACCTCAGAGAAACTGGTGGGTCCAAAGTAGCAAATAATGGATTTTGGTTCTGCAAAAGAAAATTCATTCCTTGACTTCCTAAAACATTTTGCCCTTCTTCTACTTCAGGCGTTGTCATAGAACTCATGCACTTGATGAAAGCAGGCGGCTTTGACGTCTCCCTCTTTTTCCGTGACGTTGTAAGTCCGCCGGAGGACGAGAGTGAGCTGGGCCTGCAGCACGAGCCTTGTGAAAAACTGGAAGACCTCCAGAGGAGAGTGTTGGCCAAAGAGCAAAAAAAGAGAACACTAGCCAGGTACGTTTCAAATCCAACGCCTCAATTTTTTGTTTCTGGTCCACTCTTTTCCTCTCATCTTCTCGACCCTTCTACTTATCTTTAGGCTCAATCTGTGTCTGGGTGAAGGTATAAATATCGCCGTGGGAATGTACGCCATGGCAGTGACTACTCGGAAACCGAACGCCATCAGGCTATACAGGGAAACCAATGAGCCTGTCCGCAGCAAAACACGCACCTTCGATAATCAAACAGGAAGCCTGCTGCTGCCCAGTGACATAAAGAAAGCCCAGGTAGGATCATGGCTTATTGAAATCAACAACTTTTTAACCTCCAACCCTTGTCGCAGGTTTATGGTAACAAGCAGATCGTGATGGAGAAAGACGAGGTAGACGCCATCAAGAAGTTTCATGACCCCGGTTTGTTTTTGATCGGATTCAAAATCATGGAAAAGCTCAAACTGCACCACCACATTCGTCCCGCTGTCTTCCTCTATCCCGAGGAGGGCGAAGTGAAAGGTAATGCCCGATGTGAACATGGATGGAAACATCAAGTTCTTTACATAATATGCTTTTTTTCAACAGGAAGCTCCTGCCTGTTCTCGGCACTGTTGACCAAGTGCATCGAGAAGAACGTCTTTGCTTTGTGCCGCTGCGTTTCCCGCAGAAATTACCCGCCTCGATTTGTCGCCTTGGTGCCTCAACAAGAGCAGACGGACGAGAAGAATGTACAGATCACGCCACCAGGTACGATGACCCTGTCAGTGCAAATGAGGGCAAGCGGGGTCATGTGTTTCGAAAGGTCACCCTTCATCTTATTTCAACAGGTTTTAATGTTATTTACCTGCCGTATGCCGACGATTTACGGAATCTGGATCCCCCGCGGACGCCGTCTGCGTCACCGGCACAGGTGGACAAGATGAAGGAGATTGTTCGTAAAATGCGCTTTAAGTACAGGTAGGGGTTGGGTAGCCCAAATTAAAAGTTGTCCTATGATTTCAATTTGTTCTAACATCTTGCAGGAGTGAGGCTTTTGAGAATCCCGTCATCCAGAAACACTACCGGAACTTGGAGGCCTTGGCTCTGGATATGACGGCTCCAGAGGACATCGAAGACCTCATCAGTAAGACAAAAGCCGCACCAAATTTGTCGGCCGTCAAGCCGTCGTCTATTTTCTATTCTGCTCGTTTTCAGTGCCGAAGGTGGAGCAGATTGACGGCCGTCTGGGTTCCCTGGTCCAGGAGTTTAAAGATTTGGTCTACCCTGCAGACTACAACCCGGAGTACAAACCAGCTGCCAAACGCAAAGCAGGTCAGCCGTGAAGTCATTTTGAAACTATTTGCAGTGGTTGTTCCAGAATTGCATGGCACCATTAACTCTTCTGACTTTAAGCAGAAGCTGGCGGTACAGCTGAGAAGAAAGCCAAAGTGGAGGTACCAGAAGATGAAGTGAGAGCCCACATACAGAAAGGAACTTTGGGAAAGATGACTGTGCCAATGCTCAAGGAGGCCTGCAAGCAGTTTGGCATCCCGACCACTGGAACCAAGAAGCAGGAACTGATGGATGCTCTGATTGACAAACTCGCCACATAAGGCTCGAGTGGTAACAAAACTATTGCAGCTGCCGTTTGACTTTGGAGGTATTCGACCAATCATTTCAGATGACTGAAATTAGTTTGCAGCGTCGCTAAAAGAAGATGAAGAAAAAAATCGATATATTGGCATTTGTTCTAAATTACTTCACAAACATGTGCGAAAATAAAACTTTGAGCTCTTCCACTCTTGTTTATTTGAACTGCAGCGCAATACACCGTTGCAACATTTCCAGTTCTACTTGTCCCGCAAAGGTGTGTTAAATGAAAGAAATCCCGCAGTGTGAGCAGCATACCGCCGTTTGACTGCACAATAGATTAACATGAGCAGCGTAAGTGTGTGTGTGTGCGTGTGTTCTTGGGGGCAGGCCTTCGCACACAAAGAAGACATCACAGTCAAAGTGTGATCAAAGTTTAACTCGCTAAAAGGAGAAGGAGGTCAGTCTTTTTTTTTTTAGGTAAAGCAAACAATTGTTTTCTTAACCTTTTCAAATGAATGTTTAACTTCACAATGGCTGTGTTTTTTCGTAGACTCAACTTGTATGCTTGAGAAATGGAATGTAAATGCGAAACCAACAATGCCGAAGATGCGGCTAATGGTAAGACGCTAATATTGTATGGCATTGTCAATGTGAACAAATGTATTGGGACACCTGTTCTACAGGAAGTCAAAATGTAAAATTGGTTATTCTTAGCGAAAATAGCTTCAAATGCTCCATTTAAAAGAAAAATGGATGTGCTTAATTTTCTTGTATTTTTATTTTTTTTTAGACTGGTGGCTGAGCGGCAGCAATGCCCAGATGGGAGCTTACACCGTGGTGGGGTATCTTCTGTACAGATTCTCACAGAGTCAGTCACATTAGCTTCTTTAGAAAGACACAAAGATTGAAATGAATCGCCATTTTAATCACCACACAAATAGAAATCTCAAAATTGTTGAGAACCTCAATAGATTTGCAGTAATCAATGTATTGATTGGAAATTTGGATGCTTCTGTAAAAACACGATTTGTTTTTTCTTTGCAAGTTGTAGCAATTGTCTGTCTTCCGCAGCCCTTCCCGCGATCATCCGATGGCCGATTCGTTTCTTCTGCTCTATAACTGGTGAGTTTGTTTAAGCTGTTGCACCCTTACCACATTCAGAGTGTGCATGCCATGAGAGCTGCGAAGGGCCATTACGTCACTCGTGTCTGTTGCTCAGGTCTGTCAGCTCTTTGGGGATGGGTGAGCCGCGTTGTTGGGACCCTCCGAGGTAAAACAGATCTCTAACATTTTGGCAAACAACAACATAAACAACGTGTCTTCTACGTTTTGTCTTGTAGGAATCCAGAGTCTGTGCAAATGGCTGTCTCGTATTTGGAAGTTTATCAAAGGTAGTCACTCTTCGTTATTTCTTTTTATTTCATTGTAATTTTGGAAATCATTTGAATGTCTTGTGTAATGTTTGCTCTTTTCGAACAATCTCAGCACCAAGTCATTGTAATTGCATATAAAAAAAAAAGCATTTGATTTTTTTGTGTGTGTGTGTGTGCTCCTGGCAAAGATTCACAATATGTAATAACCAAAATAATGTGTCCATAAATCCCTTCTTCAGGATTGGCTGTCAAATTCCATTGGGTGATTCCCTTCCTCGCAGGTGCGTTCTTTGTAACCTGACTTTTCTGCTTTATCTACATGTAATAGAATAACGCCATATTTTTATCACATTTCAAACAAATGGCAATTTTGGCAGCAGAGGCAGGTGGGCTCAGTGCCCCTTTAAATCCAGCAGATGGTGCTATTGTAGAGGAAAGAAGGTTTTTCATGTTTTCTTGCGTATAGAACAGTGAATCAATCTATACATAAATGCAAAAATAGTACAATTTCTGTTGTCACTCACGAGGCCCCGCCCCTTAAAGATCCAGTCATTATACTCCCCAAACATTATTTCTTTGTTTTATTATTCTTTTAAAACAATACAGGGTCCAGTGAAGGGTATATGGCGAATGAGACCATAAGACTGAACCTGTCGAGTCCCTTAAAAGCAGGCCTCAGACTGATCGTAGTGGGCCCTGCTGGTGGGGGACGCACATCTGTGGTAAACACTTTGTTGGACAGCTGGGCAGAAGAACCAGATGAACCTCTCACAGAGAGCACCATAAGAAGAGCCATAGTGGACGGTAGGGAACTCACTGTGATCGACACGCCGGATCTATTGAGTGAGTCTTTGGAGAGAGTTACTCGAGTCAAGGAAGCTCTGAGGAGCATCCAGCTGGCAAGTCCTGGTCCTCACGCCATCCTGCTGGTGATGCAGGCACCACGCTCCAGCAACGTGAGGCAACAAGAGGCGATGCAAGCCATCCAAGCTACACTGGAACTGTTTGGAGAGAGCATCCGAGGGCACATCATCCCGGTGCTAACCCACGCCGACCGCTTGGGTCGAGGGCACACTTTGGAGCACCTGCTGGGTACGGATGCCGGCGGCGTGAACAAACTGACGTCGGTGTGTGGTCAGAGGCCTGAGTTGCTGGACACTAGGCCGGATCGGTCTCCGGAAGAACAGAAGGTGACGCGCAGGATGCTGGTGGGGCGTGTCCTCGAGCTGAAGGGGCTCAGGGGACATTTTGTCCATGAGTGGCAGAGGAGGGAGGAACGTGTCAGGGAGGAGCTGCTGGCTGACATGATCTCTGCCGTGACATCTTAAAAAAAGAAATCAATTTTCAAATCAAATTGCAGATGATGAATGCATTTTCAGTGACCTGCAATTTAAAATGATCTACAAGAAGTTATTCCCACAAAATGCACAGCTTCTGCGACCTTATTTTTCCTCCTTGTATGACATTGTCTTTAGAGCTGGTCGGGGTGACGGAGAGTGGTAAAGATGTGTCATGTTGGAGATTACATTCCAACAGATTCACACCACATTGCTATGATGATTAGCTATACAGAGCCTGTGCTGTGTGTGCAATGGGAAACGAGAGAAGGCTTGGAGTTGGTCTTGTGGAAAGACAGCTGAAATGCCATTTACTTTGCCTACTGATGATGCCTTTACCAGGCAGGACTTGTGGAAAGTCCCCAGTGATGGTCATTTTAATTCCCAGCAAGGGTATGGAAACCTCATCCAAAAATGCCTGAACCCAAACAGAATGATTAATGAAATTCCTGAAAGTGTATGATTTAAGAAATGGATTATGGGCCTTCTGTTCTAATATTTTTTTGATGCACTGTAAATACAGAACAAAAACGTACATAACGACTTTGATCGAGTCACAACATTGAAACAATAAGGTGGAAAAGGTGTGGTTCGGCCCTGCTCGCTCACTTTTCTTTCCTCCCTCGGCTGAGTGACGCACGCAGTCACGGCAACATGGAGCCAGAGTGAGGCCAGTGCGCATGCGCGCCCACAGACGCAGCCACAGAAGAGCCACTTGGTGAAAAGTGACAAAAGACAAAGGAGACAACTGTCGCGAGGAAAACCAAGAGTCCGCTTTTAACCCTCAAAGCTGTGTTTTGACAGTCGGCCGGGGGACTCTCACGAAAGATACGGTAAGTTGTCCCCGCTCGAAATAGAAGTTAGCAAACGTAAAAAAAGAAGAAAAAAGAGGAGGCGCCAGAGGTTGTTTGCTCAAGACAACACTGTCACGTCGCGCAGGCACAAGACAGTCCACTCTGTCACTGCTGCGGTTTTGCTTCAATCTGGACGTGTATGTTTTGGAGGTATATTAGCAGTTCATGTGTGGGCTTTATTTGCGAGGCGTTTTGTGTTGTTGCTAGCTAACCGAGCAAGCTTCCTCCAAAGCTGCTGAGGTTGTTTGTTGTCA
This sequence comes from Syngnathus acus, assembly GCF_901709675.1. NCBI lineage: Eukaryota > Metazoa > Chordata > Actinopteri > Syngnathiformes > Syngnathidae > Syngnathus > Syngnathus acus. The sequence continues at coordinate 3,784,846 of NC_051103.1, read as the reverse complement.
TGCTTGGCCACATCGAGATTTGCGGGTTTCATTTAAATCGTAAACTGTTGCTAATTTAAACAATTTTTCTTTGCTTCCCAGATTAACATTGGATGTTTGGCAGCGTGGTGATGGAGCAAAGGACCAAAAAAATTATAATCTGAAAGAAGCAATCAATGCAAATTCATATCAAGGATGGAGACAGTCGTCACTGTGAAGAAGGCATAATCGTCAGTTTTGGGGAAAATTCCTATTTTAGTTCCACAATTTCCCATGCCTTCCAAATTTACCACCCAAGACAGACTTTGTATCGCAACAAAACCGTGAACGCTCACCTCGCTTTCAATCAACCAGAAACACAAAAGCTCTTCTCGTACAGGCGACCGAGTGGTTACCATGGCGATAGTTGTCATGATGCAGATGTAGCTACCCGAAGGCGCGTGGTGAACGACGTGGGATGGGCAGCACGCCGTATCCAGGTGGTGAGTGGAAGGAGAAAAGCAAGGGTGGCCTTCAGGAGCTGGGTTGCATGCCCTGGAAGGTCAGCAAGCAGAAATGTGGAAGTGGGCCGGCGAGAGCGGAGGAACACAAGGGCAGGGAGCCGCAACAGGATATACCCACCTTCACTTGCATGCTCATGACACCGCAGCTTCCTCGAGCATCGGCGAGGCGTCCGGCGATCTACCACGAGAAGCAGCGGCGGGAGCTGTGTGCCTTGCACGCTCTCAATAACGTCTTCCAGGATGGGTCAGCCTTCAGCAGGGACACCTTGCAGGAGATCTACCAGAGGTGCGGGAACATTTGTTAATTCTGATTGTCCTCAGTACGACAATGATCCTCTCTTGTATCACGCTTAGGCTTTCCCCCAGCACTCTGGTGACACCTCACAAAAAGAGCATGCTGGGAAACGGGAACTACGACGTGAATGTCATCATGGCCGCTTTGCAGACGCGGGGCTTCGAGGCAGTTTGGTGGGATAAAAGGAGGTGGGTAAAGCGGCAATTGAGGGAAACGTGGAAAAAGATACCAACATGGCATTGCACTGACAGACTCGATACAAATTTGGAAATACAATAAAGATGGTTTTATTTTTCATGCGGCATAATTCTTACATGAGTATTTTTATTTAGAAGAAAATAGCCATTTTTATTTGCTTTTTAACTTGTATTTCTACTAATCCATTTGTTTTGCCAGAGAAATATCTGCCACCAGCACTATCACATGACTTTTCAATCCAACAGAACCGCAAGTGACATTTGAGTCCATGTCACCAATCAAATGCAGTCACATGACTGCACGCAATGTTACTTACCGCTTAGTCACTGTGTGTTTTTTTTTTTTTTTTTTTTTTTAAAACCTTATCAGAAAAGCAGTATTGTTTTTGTGTTCAATTATTAACCGAGTGGTGGTTCATTGTTTCAACACAGCCACGATAACAAATCAGTCGAATGTGCAAAATTTTAGGTACATCTTCAGTTTGACATGTTTACTTCAATAACAAGATCGATTAGCAGTGTGCTTTCACCAAAACTGAACTCAAAAAAGAACAAACGCATACAAATGTCGTCTTTTATCCATCCAGGGACGTCGGCACCATCGAGCTGTCCAACGTGACGGGCTTCATTCTCAACGTTCCGTCCAATTTGCGCTGGGGACCTCTGCAGCTGCCGCTCAAACGCCAGCACTGGATCGGGGTCCGAGAGGTGGCGGGGGTCTACTACAACCTGGACTCCAAGCTGCGTGGCCCTCAACCCATCGGCAGTCCAGATGAGCTCAGGTGAGTCTCGCCTGGGATGTCATGCTACTTATTAGGGGTGTAAATCTCGGGTTTTTTAACGATACGATATATCGATACAAAGGATCACGATACGATATTTGCCGATATCTTAAAGCCTGCTGTGATTCATTCACGATACATCACGATATAGTGCTCTACGATCGATATAGAACAATATCCTGATTTATAACAATTCATACGCAAAATCAACAAGGTACTGCAAACTCTTTATTTAGGAAATTACAAAGTGCTTCCAAACGAATGACTTGAAGCCCAAAGGGGAGCGAATTTCCTCGTCTTCTTGGACACTAGCCATAGCACCAGCCCAGGAGCCGCGTAGTTGTCGGCTCCCCTTTCACGTGCCTGCTCTGCTCACAACACAACACGCCGCGCACTGCTCCCGGAAAGAGGAAGCAAGCAACAATGAACTGGATTTCAAAATAAAGTCGCGTCTAATGTCCGAGGTCAAAAACGGGCGATATAGAGCGATGTTTACGTTTAGCATCGATGCCAACAAATCGTAGAGCATTATATCGATTAATCGATGTGTATCGATGAATCGTTACACCCCTAGTTTCAAACTACTTTTAGGGTTTCTAAGAATAGGGTTTCTAACTAGGCTTTCAAAACTAGGGTTAGGGTTTCCGACCAGGGTTTCCAAGGAGTTTTGCCATTGCTAATTAGGGTTTCAAACTAGGGTTAGGGTTTCCGACTAGGGTTTTAAACCAAGGTTAGGGTTACAAACTAGGTTTTAAAGCTAGGCTTAAGGTTTCCAACGAGGCTTTCAAACTACTTTTAGGGTTTCTAAGATTAGGGTTTCTAACTAGGCTTTCAAAACTAGGGTTAGGGTTTTCGACTAGGGTTTCCAAAATTAGGGTTAGGATTAGGGTTGGGGTTAGGGTTTCTAACTAGGCTTTCAAAACTAGGGTTAGGGTTAGGGTTAGATTTAGAGTTAGGGTTAGGGTTAGGGTTAGGATTAGGATTAGGATTAGGATTAGAGTTAGAGTTAGAGTTAGAGTTAGAGTTAGAGTTAGGGTTAGGGTTAGGGTTAGGGTTAGGGTTAGGGTTAGGGTTAGGGTTAGAGTTAGGGTTAGGGTTACTAACTAGGCTTTCAAAACTAGGGTTAGGGTTAGGGTTTCTAACTAGGCTTTCAAAACTAGGGTTAGGGTTTCCGACTAGGGTTTCCAAGGAGTTTTGCCATCGCTAATTAGGGTTTCAAACTAGGCTCAGGGTTTCCGACTAGGGTTTTAAACCAAGGTTAGGGTTTCAAACTAGGTTTTAAAGCTAGGGTTAGGGTTTCCAACGAGGGTTTCAAACTACTTTTAGGGTTTCTAAGATTGGGGTTTCTAACTAGGCTTTCAAAACTAGGGTTAGGGTTTTCGACTAGGGTTTCCAAAGTTAGGGTTAGGGTTAGGATTAGGGTTGGGGTTAGGGTTTCTAACTAGGCTTTCAAAACTAGGGTTAGGGTTAGGGTTAGAATTAGGGTTAGAGTTAGAGTTAGGGTTAGGGTTAGAGTTAGAGTTAGGGTTTCTAACTAGGCTTTCAAAACTAGGGTTAGGGTTTCCGACTAGGGTTTCCAAGGAGTTTTGCCATTGCTAATTAGGGTTTCAAACTAGGGTTAGGGTTTCCGACTAGGGTTTTAAACCAAGGTTAGGGTTACAAACTAGGTTTTAAAGCTAGGCTTAAGGTTTCCAACGAGGCTTTCAAACTACTTTTAGGGTTTCTAAGATTAGGGTTTCTAACTAGGCTTTCAAAACTAGGGTTAGGGTTTTCGACTAGGGTTTCCAAAATTAGGGTTAGGATTAGGGTTGGGGTTAGGGTTTCTAACTAGGCTTTCAAAACTAGGGTTAGGGTTAGGGTTAGGGTTAGATTTAGAGTTAGGGTTAGGATTAGGATTAGGATTAGAGTTAGAGTTAGAGTTAGGGTTAGGGTTAGGGTTAGAGTTAGGGTTAGGGTTAGGGTTACTAACTAGGCTTTCAAAACTAGAGTTAGGGTTAGGGTTAGGGTTTCTAACTAGGCTTTCAAAACTAGGGTTAGGGTTTCCGACTAGGGTTTCCAAGGAGTTTTGCCATCGCTAATTAGGGTTTCAAACTAGGCTCAGGGTTTCCGACTAGGGTTTTAAACCAAGGTTAGGGTTTCAAACTAGGTTTTAAAGCTAGGGTTAGGGTTTCCAACGAGGGTTTCAAACTACTTTTAGGGTTTCTAAGATTGGGGTTTCTAACTAGGCTTTCAAAACTAGGGTTAGGGTTTTCGACTAGGGTTTCCAAAGTTAGGGTTAGGGTTAGGATTAGGGTTGGGGTTAGGGTTTCTAACTAGGCTTTCAAAACTAGGGTTAGGGTTAGGGTTAGAATTAGGGTTAGAGTTAGGGTTAGGGTTAGAGTTAGGGTTTCTAACTAGGCTTTCAAAACTAGGGTTAGGGTTTCCGACTAGGGTTTCCAAGGAGTTTTGCCATCGCTAATTAGGGTTTCAAACTAGGCTCAGGGTTTCCGACTAGGGTTTTAAACCAAGGTTAGGGTTTCAAACTAGGTTTTAAAGCTAGGGTTAGGGTTTCCAACGAGGGTTTCAAACTACTTTTAGGGTTTCTAAGATTAGGGTTTCTAACTAGGCTTTCAAAACGAGGGTTAGGGTTTCCGACCAGGGTTTCCAAGGAGTTTTGCCATTGCTATTTAGGGTTTCAAACTAGGGTTAGGGTTTCCGACTAGGGTTTTAAACAAAGGTTAGGGTTACAAACTTGGTTTTAATGCTAGGGTTAGGGTTTCCAACGAGGGTTTCAAACTACTTTTATGGTTTCTAAGATCAGGGTTTCTAACTAGGCTTTCAAAACTAGGGTTAGGGTTTCCGACCAGGGTTTCCAAGGAGTTTTGCCATCGCTAATTAAAGTTTCAAACAAGGGGTAGGGTTTCCGACTAGGGTTTTAAACCAAGCTTAGGGTTACAAACTAGGTTTTAAAGCTAAGGTTAGGGTTTCCAACGAGGGCTTCAAACTACTTTTAGGGTTTCTAAGATTAGGGTTTCTAACTAGGCTTTCAAAACTAGGGTTAGGGTTTCCGACCAGGGTTTCCAAGGAGTTTTGCCATTGCTAATTAGGGTTTCAAGCTAGGGTTAGGGTTTCTGACTAGGGTTTTAAATCAAGGTTAGGGTTACAAACTAGGGGTGTAAATCGCGGGTTTTGTAACGATACGATATCATATCGATACAAAGAACCACGATACGATATTTGCCGATATCTTAAAGCCTGCTGTGATTCATTCATGATACATCACGATATAGTGCTCTACGATCGATATAGAACAATATCCTGATTTTTAACAATTCATACGCAAAATCAACAAGGTACTGCAAACTTTTTATTTAGGAAATTACAAAGTGCTTCCAAACGAATGACTTGAAGCCCAAAGGGGAGCGAATTTCCTCGTCTTCTTGGACACTAGCCATAGCACCAGCCCAGGAGCCGCGTAGTTGTCGGCTCCCCTTTCACGTGCCTGCTCTGCTCACAACACAACACGCCGAGCATTGCTCCCGGAAAGAGGCAGCAAGCAACAATGAACTGGATTTCAAAATAAAGTCGTGTCTAATGTCCGAGGTCAAAAACGGGCGATATAGATCGATGTTTACGTTTAGCATCGATGCCAACAAATCGTAGAGCATTATATCGATTAATCGATGTGTATCGATGAATCGTTACACCCCTACTACTTATGCAATATTGTTACTATGCTAATGCTAATTTTATAACACTACTTAATCATATTGAAAATAGTTCCGTTTTTATCATAAATAGATAACGATAATAACAAAATGAAATACGATTATAATATCATATATGAACATATAATGTAATATGTTATAATGTATTATAATATAATATATAATCTCTACCTCTTGGCTTCTTTCTCCATTGTTGTAGTCTTTCTCACTGTCCCAAATTTGTTTTGGGTCCTTGTTGGAATGCTTAGCAGATTCTTTTTCCCAGACTGAGCCATTCAATTCAGCAACTTTCAGCGTTCATGCTGCATGTCAGCTTTACTGGTGCCATGTCTGTAGACTGAGACTTGTTTTTCCCCTAACGGCGGGCTGTTGTGTTTTCTTGTAAAACTGACCACAAACCAGGAAGTTCCTCCGCCAACAGCTGCGAGGGAAGAACTGTGAACTCCTGTTGGTGGTGTCGGAGGAAGTGGAGGCGCAGCAAACGTGGCGGTCAGACAGCTGAGGAACAAGGCGGCCAATCACAGCCACGCTTGGCCTTGCGCTTGATTGAGATTTATTCACTGGTGGATATTTTTTTTTAACCCCTTTTGGGGGCGGGGGTCTTGTTTACATGCACAATTGCTGGACGGATGCAAAGCAATGACGAAAGCAAAAACCTTTCCAGGGAGCATTCGTAGTTCTTGACTTTGAAGAAGATATTATTCAATTTCTGCTTTTCTTGCTTTTTATACAACATATCTTGACTATTTTTCAGTCTGTTGTGATCTGCTGGTTTATACATATATATTTTTTTTAGGATTCACATGTCCAAAGTCTCGTGAGTACTCTCAAAATGTCGTCGTGTCTCCTTTTGCGGAAAGGAGGTCTTTTCGCTTTCACCAAAGCGTGCCCTCCTTCACCTTCTTTGTGACGACGTCTCGCTCCTCGTTTGCTTTGTCCCGTCTGAGCTCACCTTTTTGTATTACGTGCCACAGACGACAGTGAGTCCAGCAGATCGTGCAGTCTGCGCAGACCCAAAGTTTTCAGCCGGCAACAAAACAATGCGACACCCATCAAATCGTCTCTACTGGAGATTTGGGCTCGTTGTCGCATCCCTTCAAGCTGTAGTCTTCAAAAAATGCAGTTACAATACAGTTTAAAAAGCTGTTTAAAATGTCACAGCGTTTCAGAAATCCTAAAATGTCACAATCATGTTTGCACTCTTCAGTTTCATACACAAAGTGTATACACTTTTTTTTATGATAGCGGCGATGTATGGAACATCACGGTTGTCGCTTGAAGCCTTCGTTAACCATTCAAAATGGCGGTCGGTTAACATTTGTTTTTGTCACACGGTTAAAAGCTTCAGGACAAGCAAGTAAATAGTATGAGTGTCTACAAAAAATGTTGATTTTTGGAAGTCATTTCATGACTTCAATTTTCCATACTGAAGTGAATCTGAATGTTTGCCTTCATTTTGTCAATGTGGTGGGAGTGTTCGTAAAAAAATAACAAAAAACGTGATTGTGTTATTTTCAAAAGAGCCTTACGAGAGATTCGCTATTGTAGCTCTGAGATCATTCAGCTCAAAGTATCGTCTTTGGGACCATACTGGCCTTAACTTGTTTACATGGATGCTGAGTGGGCAATTTCACACATATATTCCAAAGCACTAATTTTGAGTTGCAATCCATCAATGATGTCTTCACTTGTTGCTGCCAAGGATTTTTTTTATTTACAACAGTTTGATTTTTGTACAGTAATTGTTTTGCTGTCCAAATCCAACGCCATATGTCTCACAAAACGTTTTTTTTTTATATCATAATTCATATTATACTTTAAAGAAAATTCTATGAATATCACTGTTATTTTGGGTTTGTTTTCTGCATAAATTTCAAATGCTTATAATTGCACTTTATGTCAAAGCTGCAGTGCGAGTGTATTAAATGGGCCATTGCTCCGAAAGACGTATTATTGTCAGATAATTTCTCCTGTCAGCCTGGTTGGAGGGTCAAATGTGGAAAAAAAATGGATGGGTGGAATGTGAAAATAAAGAAACAACATCCAACTATCCATTTTTTGAACCGCGCACCGAATGATGTGGTCTTGGAGGCCACGTTCATATTCTGACCACTGGGGGGCGCGCGCGGCCAAGAGAGTGCGCGCTCCCGAAAGAGACGCGGTCGCGCTGCACAGTGCTGCGTGCAGATGTGTCGCAGCTTGTATTTCCAACGAAAAACGTCCAGCGTGGGCAAGTTGTTGGCGTTTCAATGGGCCCGAAAGTGCCTTTACTCCGCGGATGAAGCGGGCCACTGCCAGCAGCTTTCAGTAGCTTCATTCAAAGCGTCAAAGACGCCACTATTTTTCCTGGCAGGTCCGAGGTGCGCACTTGATGGAGCTGTCAGCTATCGGCGAGCAAGTGTTCGCCGTGGAATCCATCATGAAGAAAAGAGTTCGGAAGGTAACAGTTGACGCACATATTTGCCGTGTCATCTTGATGCTATTACGTCGTGATCAAATGTTCCAACAGCATGAGAATCACATCCGACCTAATTTACTGGTGATGGGGTTGTGTTGTTGCGCAGCTCCTTTTTACATGTCCACTTTCAGGAGGACGCAAACAGCTGGCCAACCTTGTTTGTTTAGGGCCTGTAGTTGTCTTGCTAAGTCATTGGGACATTTATTGTAAATAAAAGCAAAATGGCAAAACATGCTTAATAAATACTATGAATGTAAGAGTCTTGGCTAACTTGTTTATTTAAAAAAGCAAAATAAAGTTTTTTCTATAAGTCCCCCCCCCCCCCTCCTCGCAATGGTTAAATTAATTTGCCTTCATAACGTTTTTCTGCTCCCTGAAGCGGCAAACGAGAGACCGAAACACACTTCGAGCGCACGCGTCCAAAATAAATAACACTTTCTTTGCATGCAACAACTTTTGTAACGCAACATTCATGATCACGCAGCTCAAACCTTGCATGTGGAGTTGGAAGAAGCGATGACGTCACCGTTAACAGGAAGCCTGATGACGATTGCGCTTAAATTCATATAGAGAAGTAATCTGACAAGACAAGTCTTAAGTGCTTTGTCTGTGGCTGCTTTCAAAAGCTCTTGTTCTCCGCAGGGCAACGTGGAGTACCTATTGAAATGGAAAGGATGGCCTCCAAAGTGAGTGGGAACATTTGGATCACGTTCAGTGAATACATATGTAAAGAAATGTGCTTTTTTTTTATTATTTATAATCTAGGATGGCATACATAGGGATAATTTGCTCTTATCGTTGTTTTTGGCGCTACCTTGTGGCTGTGTAGTGTATTGACAAGCATAAATGGCACTTCTAAAAAAAAAAAAAAAGCAACTTTTTTTTTTTTTTTTTTTAAATAGGTACAGCACATGGGAACCTGAGGAACACATTCTGGACCAGCGTCTAGTCCAATCCTATGAAGAGAAGTATGATGTGATTATATGGAAACTATTTAGGTCATTTGTGAAGTTGATATTGTTCACTTTCTTTTATCAGACAAAATCCATTTGACTTTTCTAATTGATTTTTTAGATATTGTTTCTCTGACAAGTCAATACAGTAATTATTGTGACAAGCCTAAATGGATAAGTGCTGTTGAAAATGGATGGATGTTTTTTTTCTGTATTCACCTACTTATGGTATGCTTGTCTTTCCTCAGAGAGCAGCGAGACCGAACTCTGGGTCACAGGAGGAAAAGATCCAAGGCCAAACAACTTCTGTTACAGGTGAAATAGAATTCTTCTTGTATTTATTAATTAACCAAGGATCTTTTGTAGTGATGTGTGATGGGGTTTTCTCGTTAGTAGTTTGAGATGGAGAAATGGACGTCAGTGGTGCTAATGATTGTCTCTTCTCGATCCGGATTCAGAACACAGTGTATAGTATGGACCTCCGCAGCGCTCACAAAACCACAGACATGCCCAAACCCCGCCTACATCTCTCCCTGACACGCTCACTACTCCAGCAGCAGGACGAGGAGGAGGAGGCGGAGGAAGAGGATGACGAAGAGGAGGAGGACCCATCGTACATTGCATGGAGTAGGGCGCCCTGTTACAGCAAGAGGAGGCCACAGCGGAGATGTCTTACCTCGAGGCCGGCGAGTCCTGCAGAAGAGGATTGGAAAAGCTTGGACGATGAAGAGGAGGCGGAAGATGATATTGTTGAAGAGGAAGAGGAGGAGCACAGTGAGGATACTCGAGAAAGGAGTGCAAGTATGCTTAGTTGGCTTGTTGTGATCAGATGTTGGATGTCAAGGTCAAATCCGTCATAGCGCACCCAACACGGAATTATTGAAGGTTCTTCTTCTTACTTTTCTTGTGTAGGTCAGAGGAAGGCCACCATGTGGGGGCCAGCTATTGAGCAAGATGAGCTCACAGAGGCTCAGATCACCGAAACCGTGTGGAGGCCCGTCGGCAGCCCGGCGGAGGTGACGGTCACCGACGTCACCATCAATGCTCTCACCGTGACGTTCCGAGAAGCCCGCGTGGCCCAGGGCTTTTTCCGAGTGTGGGGGCTGGAGGTATGAGCGGGACCTTTTTCAGCAACCCCTCCTTTTTTTGCTTGGACAGGAGCTGAAATGCGGATGGCTCACACCCACCTTAGACACATGTATGTAGTCTACGGGAGAAAGAAAATGATCCTTTAACAAGCAGTCATAAATGACAAGTGGTTCACTGCATAACTCACCTGTTTGACTTTTTGTGTTACCGTTGCGACAGTGACAAGGGCAATGCGCTACTTCCTTGACACTTGCGCCATGTTTGTGGTTCAAATAAAATAATAGTGCAATATACTGGACTGTATGTAATGGAGCTTGAAAATATTGTTCCCAATAAGAACTAAAAATGGCAAATATTCTCAGGGGATGTTTGAGAATATTTGCCATATTTCACGTGTCCTGAGTGTTGTTAGTCACCTAAATGTTGAACAGAGGGTGTGATTTACCGAAGTCAAATTCCTTGTTTGGCACGCTCAAACATGGCGAATAAAAACTCTTGAATCTTAACAGCCAGTTGGCGTGTGTGCAAGGCTCAAGAGCCACAGGAGCATCATCTGAAATTTATCTATCTCTATCTTGAAATTACACCCGAAAGCCCTATATCACAAATGTGAGTAATATGTGTGGAGATGTGAAAGTAGAAGAAATCAAAATGTCTGAATTATTGCAGTAAAATTGAAAGGAATAAAAAAAAAAAAGCCCAAATGTCTTATAAAAAAAAAATGAATTAAGGAACTGCTCCCGTCCCTCCGACGCCATGTGAGCGAGCCCTGCGACAGACAAATAAGGAAATGAGATTAAAAAAAGAAGTGTGTACACAACCTTGCATATTTGATTGCCATGTCACCTCTGGCCAACCATGCATCAGGCTCCTCTTCATCACATGGCGACTGCTTTTTTGGGGTGATTTCTTCCTTTGCGCCCACCCCGCTCGCCAATCCCGGGTCTTGTGGCCTCCGTCCGCCGGCTCTTCGTTTTGTGCAGCTTCTCTTCCACCTTGCAAGACACAAGCACAAAAGTCTCGCTTGATTTCATTTTCAGAAGCAAACATACAGTAGTTTATCCTAATTTTTGCTGTGTCAGATTTATCAAGACACTACATGAAAGACCTTCAAAATTAACACTGTTTTGTAGCAGTAGCACAAAATCTTAACACTTGACAAAATGTCGTGATTGATTAGAGTGTTTAATGAATTTGTGTCAAACAATTAGGAATTTGTTTCAGTATGAGGCCCTCAAACAGACGTTTGGACACCACTGGTGTGAATTTAAAAAAAAAAGAGAAAAATGACTACATTTCACACGTTGAAGGTGCGCAGGTCGACGCCTCCAGGCAAGAGGGACTCCCTCAGAACCCGGCCAGCTGCAGGATACTTCAGAGTGATGCCACAGCGGTCCGTCCACTTCTGATCAGATCTTGTCGCATCCTGGTCGCCATCTGCAGAAACACAAACAATGTCAGAAACTCAAAGAGCACCCCAAGTTGGAGGTCACTTGCTTACTTGATCACAGCGGCTAGCTACTCTTGGTCCCCCCCGCCCTACACCTAGGGGAGAACACAGAACTCAAGTACGACAGTTAGAAAAAGACAAAATGTTACAAGTCCTATTGCAAAATTGGACATTCGGCTCCACGTCAGTTTTGTTTGTGTTTCCGGCACCTCGTGGACCGGCTCGCTCCAACGGCGCCCTACACCGAGGGGAGAACAAAGAATGAAAGTAGAACAGTAGTAGGTTAGAAAAAGACAAAACTTTACAATAGTCAACAAGTCATACCGCAAAATTAGACATTCGGCTCCACGTCAAAGTTTTGTTTGTCCATCCACGTGACCACGTCCTCCCCCAAATACGCCATCAATGGCAATCCTCACGCGAGACAACGCTGCTCTGGATCCAGACAAGCCACAACCTCAACGCACCTCTTAATCAAGTCCAACCATCAGACCCCCAAACACTGTCCACTCCTGCAACCTTTCCGTCGTGCACCCATAACCAAAGTGCGTCCCAGAGCTCCACACTGCCCCCTCCTGGTCACATGATCCACACATGTCAACTTTTCCATGCTGCACCCATAACCAAAGCGCGTCCTCATCGGCAATGCAAGTGCATAAGCCGGGACATTTTCTTATCCGGTGTATACTTGCAGCATCGTATCTGCAGCAGGAGCTGCGCCATTATGACAGAATAAAGCCAATTAACATCTAACAAATGGCCTCAAAATTACTCATCGGCAGTTTAGATTAGCGACGCAAGTGCAAAAGTCGCGACATTTTCTTATCCAAACGCAACCTACCTCGAGTCCAAAGACGATCCAAGTTTGCGGTCCAAAATCGGCGGAGTGGAGCTCAGCTGTCAAAAGAGGGCGCGTACGGGCGGAAACCGGAAGTGACAAACGGCAGCAAACGACAAACATTTGCTCGTGTGCAGACCTACCTGCGAAGTGGCCACGCGGGTGGACGCCATTTTGCTTCACCTGTATTTAATATCTCCTTTCGTGCACACCTGTCTTCAATTTACCTAAGGGCCTGACGTCACGTCCGCCAATCCATGGCAACCTTCTTCTCCTGCTTGTCCAACGGCGCTATGCACGCGAGCGCCACCAGGTGACCTATTATGATAGCTGCTTCGATTAAACCTGGAAATTAAAGTCAATGGGCAAACTTGCGCTCATTGCAGAACACATCGTCTTCAGCCGCAACGCTGTCGCCACCTGCTGGTCAATTACAGCCTGCTTGCTTCCTGGTCAGTTCCATTGATTTGACTGTAAAAATGACCAGGAAATTGAAAGGAATTGGCGATTACTATACATTCATATTGTATTCCTCAATTGATATATTTTGAAACAAATAAAAGGAGACTTTGGATTCTTGCGTATTTTGTTTTATTGCACTTTAACCATGATGCAGAAAAAAAAAGGAACAAAAAATCCACAGAAACAATGTCCCGATGATGAAAATATATTTTCTTTAACTTGAAGAAAATCTTCTCAGTGGGTCTTCTCACACCTACACTTGCACGCACACACACACACACTGGATTGACACAGGACTGTAGAAAAGCTTTTGTAGAACGGATGGAATGGGCACACACTCATACGAAGACCTCCCCATTTATCAGTACTCGTCTCCGGGAGGAGTTGAAACCTTTTGGTAATATGAAACCAGACATTCAAGTTTCTATCCTTGCACAGGCACTAGATTTTCCTATGGTATATATTAAATTTGAGCCAGTGACAGAACCACTAGCTCGACCGTCAAAGCTGTTGTTGATGAATGAAATGTGCACCCTGAAAAATAATCTCTCTGGTACAGCAACATCAGGACACCAACTGGTATATTACAAAGAAACAATAATACAAAACGACTTGTGTAACAATTGGCTTTTTGGTACAATTTACACTCACTGGCCACAATATTAGGTACACTTACATCCAATCTGTCGTATGTCCGAAATGATGTTTGACAAAGATGCTCTGTTTTTAATTTGTGTTTTATTAGAACAGATGTTTGATAGCACTGCACAGAAAGGGAGTTCCAATATCCCATTGTCAGATAATTAGAAACACTTCTCAGTATGTTACAGTGCTATTCTGCACCAATGAAAACTACAACCGTAAAAATGTGAACCTGTTAAATAAATACATGAAATGATATACAAAGGCGAGTTTATAATGTGCAAGTGTACCTAATTTTGTGACTGGTGATTACAGGTGATACAAATAAGACAGCAGTTGGGGGGAGTTCAATGACACAAACTCAAGTGTAAACATGTTTTTTTTTTTTTGTCCTGACCTCATCACTGCTTGTTTTGCACGCAGCACGTCCGCCCTCTTGTGGGGCAAATAAGAAAGTACATCACTATGATGTTATTTTTGAGGCTGCTTTTGGACCTATTTGATTTCAAACAATAAATATGATTTTTAATAAATACTCTCGTTTATGGGCACTATTAATGGACAAATTCGGGAGTTAACCTGCACTCCAATTAAAATTATTTAAACCCCAGGCAAAAAAATAGATCAATTCCTTTTCCGTAAACAACTTACTTGTATCTTTAAGATGACAAAAACAACAAACTCCTCCTCCAGGACAACAAAATTGAACGTTTTTGATGTCCTCAGCACGTACAGAAACACATTTGTCAGCTTGGAGAATCTCGACAAGTCCCTCAGAATTCACTGAATTCAAAACAAGGTCCAGGAGGAGACAAAGACAAGGCGTCTCTTACGAGACTTTCACGGTCTGCCAGCGCTGCAGTGGGTCAGTCTGGCTGCGGTGAAACTATCCTACACTTAAGTGTGGCTTGGTCTTTTTTTCCTTTTTTTTTTTCTTTTTTAAGAGCCTAGGTGCGGCAGCGTGGTCCCAACTCAATAATGGCCCGATCCCAGATCAACCTACCTTGCCCCTGCGTCCACTCGGTACTGACCTGCGGGCGGGCAGCTTGGCCTGAAAGCGCTCACATCGCATCAGGAGGCAATTCAAAGCCTCCGAGCTCAAGTTCCATCCGGCTACCTCCTCGTTGGCCCGCTGTGCTCTGTCCATTGGCTCCCTTGGAGGTCGTTCTCCACCACGTAACTGTAGCCCTCCTTTTCAATGCATTCAACCAGCACCTGCAGAACCTGCAAAAGCCACAATGTAGATATTAGGAAGTCATACAAAATGATTTTTAATATACACACTAGGTAAGAATTGGCCTTTGGAGAAGTATTTTGCTAATGATGCGATACATAAAAAAATGCTGACCTGGCGGAGGCGGCGGTCCATGGCGTCCAGGTGGGGCTGGATGAGAATGGGGCTGAGACGATCCCTCACCAGGGATTCTGCCACCAGTGTGGACAGCTTGTATTCCTCCTTAGCCAGCAGCTGCAGACGCAAGTGGGTCGACTTGCGTACCCTGAAATATATATATATTTTTTAAATTCCAGGCGATTAGCTCAAGCGCACACCCCCCCCCACCCACACGGATGCTCTCAGTATGATTTTACCGGCAGCACTGTGTCAGTGGCACCAGGATGGACTTTTCATCATGAGAGTGTTTTCCAAACCTCCAGGAAAAGAAACAAGAATGGAAGGTTAGCACAACTTTGAATGTCTAATTGAAGAGGCTGTTTCTCTCCTCCACTTTGTGATCGGCTATTACAAATTGAGCATAACTGATGCGCCCGAAATAAGTTTGCAATGGCTGATGAATGCCACAAGATGGCGACAAAGTACTGCTGTCAGGACTGTTTTGTGATTCGATTTATAAACAATGTACCCTCTGCCGTTGTCCAGATGGATGATGAACGTCTCGTTTCCAAACTTTTCAAACGTCTCATAATGATGCCGATCCATGTTACCTGTCATGACGAAAAGGCAATAGCATGTATGATGAGTTCATACATATATGGTAGATACCTATATAAGCAAAATAAAAAATACCCAACTGACCCATAAGGAAGTCAAAGATGGTCATGTCCATTATGTCCAGAAGTCTTGTCCCACTGTCATAGGGCGGAGTCTGTTTGACCTCCTCACAGTAGTCCGGGTCAACTTCCCATCTGAGCATCACAGAATCAAAACTCTTTTTTTCTTCCCCTCACTCGTGTCTTCTGTCATTAAGATGAACAAAATAAAGGGAGGGCCGATCTTACTCTGCCTTCTTGCGTTTGTGGTAGGAACGTCTCCACGGGTTCCTCCAGGTTTTGCGCTTAGCGAGGGCGAGGTCCGGGAGGAAGGCGGCAAGGGAACCTTCTATCTGGTCGGGCTTTCCGCACAGAGCGTGCTCAGTCGAGCAGTAGTACGAACATTCCCCATAGAAGCACACATTGTTGGCTGTGGGAGGAAGTCATCAAATGTTACGCGTTTGGGCGGAGCCATAGCTTAAACACACAAGCTATAGGAAAATAGTGACGATAATGAAGAAAAAAAAAAAAAAAGCTAATATATATATAGTCCTAGTCCAATTCAATTCTTCATGACTTCACACTTTTTGCTCTTTAAGAATTCACAGCACACATTTTTGGGAAGGACGCTCAGACAAGATTAATGGCCCCTGGAGGGATTCAATGACTTGTATTAATTGCTGAGACTGTGAGTAAATTCAGCCCCATGAGACGCCCCCACGTGCACGAGACCGAAAAGTTGCACAGCTCATTAAGTGCTGTGCTTTGAAGCAAGCAAGCTTCCAGTTGCTCTCCATTTAATGAATGTCCTCAGCATCAGAATTAGATTTATATTAATATTTGCATTCGTTGTTTTGCTTTCTTCCACTCGAGGTGTGGGCTACCTGGTGATATGAAGAATGTCCGCCACAGCTTTTTATCACGCGTGACATCTCGGATCTCCTTTGTCATGTTGACGAGTCTGCCAGCCACGGGAGGGACGCGACGGAAGTCCAAAATCCTACAGAAAACCAAAAAAGGCACAGGATTATTAATTTATCAGCATCGTGAGTGATTAAAATGGTCTTATTGCAAAATGGCCACCAGGGGGCACTACAATCACGCTCTGCATCGCCACCAGGCAAAGCACCCCACGGTCATTGTGTGGCCACCATTCCATTCCATTCCATTCCAGACGAGATGCCTGCTAACCTCCAGTCCACGCCCACACACAGACACACAACATCCAGCAAGACACAACTTCACCATCTGGGAAATTCCTGCACTGACCGTTCAGGCGTTTTGTGGTTGTGTGCCTTTAGCTGGCACAGTTAAAGTGGAAAGGCAGGTTGTGGTATTGTGGTAGGAAGAGAAAAAAGGTATTCCCCGGCTGTGTGTGTGCGTGCCAAATGTCAATTTTATGCATCTGTGGTCTTCAGTACGGCATCTTTAACAATTGATAGCCCTTGACAAGTGCTAATGGACAAAGGCCTGGGGCAGGCTAGACCAGAATAGAGATGGACAAATGGCGAGGGAAGAGTTGGAGGAACACACGCACAAAAAAAGAAATGATCAATAATACAGGCACAACAGAACCAACCATCATGTATCAAAATGGTGGAGATTAGATGGCCAATACTGCCAGAACCGGCGAATATCCGCAATATCTTTAATCCAATGGAATTATTTGCATTACATGTACATAAAGCGCCATCTGCGGGTTCTGATACGGCACTGTCCCACTTGGCCATGGTGGCAAATACAATAAAGTCACAGACTAACACAGTCACGTTTCTTTAAGCTGCACAGATGGCCACACAGCAGTGTTTGTTCTGCAGGATCTGCACACGCGCTAAAGCAAATAACATCCCGCCCCGATTTTTTTACGTCATTCATGTGTGTTGATAAAACAGGGACGAGCAACGTATGGCTCAGATAAGAATAAAAATAGCAGCAATGTGAACTACTCATAAAATCAAAATTAAATGAACTCATCATGAATAAAATCCCATGCAAATAAACATATACAAACCTAAGATATAGTTTGAGTGGAGAAAGACAAAAAAAGTAAAATAATGCAGTTGCGCAAGTATTATAACTAGATGTGGCTGTGTTCAAAATTAATTAGATTTTTTTTTTTTTTTTTAAAGGAGCCAGAGCACACCTGCCCACCTCTGTTTGCTCAAAAATAAAGCTCAGATGCTCTAGCAAGCTTTTCCTGACATTTTTATTTTATTTTTTTTCACCTACTTGTCCATTTTAAAAAGAAAATAGGGTCCCTGAGCGCTCACACATCCGTGTGCTAATAACCGATTCACCGCAAGACGGGTGTACGGCATCCGGGCTCGTTTGTCTTTTTGTACCTGCTCTTTGCTGGCAAATCCAATCGCTTAATGAAGTGTGTTAATGGCAGCGTAGCCCATAAGAGAAGCGGCGTTGGCTTTAAAAGGAGGCTCTGTGTGGCTACGGGCCCCCTGGGAGGCAGTGTGGCCTCACTCTGCAACGGCAGCAGCAGCGGCAGCCGCAGCCGCTCCGCAGCCAAGGTCTAATTTAGAACAGACAAAATAAGAGGAAAAAAAATATCAAGTGCCGCTTTTGGCAAACCCGCCCTGGCTTATATTTAGAATGGGCACGGAGCCTTTCATGCTTTTGGTTTCCTCCTCTTCCCTTCCCCTTAACCCACACACACACATATGTTGCCAGGATGAGTGTGTGCAGAAGAGGACCAGATGTGTAGCAGACTGTTGACAAAAGCTGCTGCTGCTAATGCAATTTATGCACAAGTGTGTCATTGCGCCCGAAGGAAGGAAGCGAGCGGATTCAACGCCGCTCCCCTCCTTGGCCCCCGCCATGATGTGAACGGACAAGTGTTGTAACCTCGTGCTCGTCTTGTGCCGCGATGGAAAAGGAAAGGGGGGGGGGGAGAGAGAGAGCCACACACCAGCAGTCCCGCTAGAAAGCTTTGTAGCCTCGCAGATGCTTGCTATCTTTTCACAAAGCTTCCCTCGAGCGGGAAGAGTCAAGGAGCGTGCCGCTTAGCTAAGTCAGGAGGATGCAGTCGCTGTGAGAGAAAGGGAGGGAGGGCGGCGTTCGACAAAACAACCTCTCTGATTTTGTGAGAAACAAAATTGATGGAGGTGGTGAAAGTATAAAAGCAGTGCAAGGATTCAATGGCGACTAAAAAGATGGGAGCACCTTGACCTTCTGCTTCTTTTTACTGTCGCTGGAACCTGCATTACATAAGGAATGCACTTCACCACTGCTGGGATTTGTTTGCCTTTGGAATGCCTCTGCAAACATAACCCTGGGCCTGCGCGACTTTCGAGGTTATTTGTCAGGATGATTTTTTTTTTTTTTTGCAAAATAGCACCTTCCTCCTAAGTTACATGAACCTTCACATTTGGATGGTGTCCATATTTGAATATAAATATTTGCGGATTTTCGTTTTTGGTTAGTTGCTGAAAAACACACTTTCTTGATATTTTTGTTTGTTTGTTTATGCTGAAGAATTGCAAATATTACTTTGACACCATCCTATGGCATCTTGTGACCAAGCAAGTAAGTTAAGGAGTTAGTCATACTGTTTGATTGCATTTCTCACTAAATTGTTAATAACTTCTAACTTTCATTCATTATTTTGACAGAGGAGCCACTTGTTTTCACATTGTCTGGGAGTAATAACAAATATTTATTTCTAACATTTCTCGCTCTGGAAGTTAATGCAAGCTGACGCAGTGGAAGAAAAGAATTTCAAAGCTTGTTTGCTATCAGGAGAAATAAAGCAATAATCACAAAGGGGGAAAAAAAAAACCCCGAAACAGAACGCCAAAGTAGTTTGGAATAATGTCACTGTCATTTCTTTGTTTCTATAAACAAAGGGAAATTTTCGATGAACCAGTCCCAGTGCTTTCCTCAAATTATCCTTGGATGGTACTTGTAATCATTTTATGCTAATTCACGCCTTGATGTGAAACTGCTCAAAAACGCAATTCCGACATTAGTATTCTGGTCTTGATGTAAAAATAATGGATGATAATCCAAAGGCAAAGGTGCCCTTCACATCAAGTGTTGTGCAGCTTTGCCGTCTTCTCTGCCAGGTGGTTAATGAGCTGACATGAAGGAGGTGCAGATTAACAATCAGTAAAAGCAGCAGGACATCAAGCAGGACATTGTACCTCCATGTTCCCAAAGCGCCAGAGATTGCACTTGACCTTCTTGTCGCCGACATCGGAGGGACATTTTGGCGGAAGAACATCGAGCTGCTTCGCTCAATCATGATTATTATTATTTGCGCTCATACGCGAGGCCAGAATATTTATCTTACTTGTCGAGATGAAAGGCGGCGATCTCGGCGTTGTGTCTCTCAAAGTCGGAGAAATAGAAGAAGTCCGGTGGCGTCTCCTGTTCTCGTGTCTGCCTGAAGGGAGACGTAGAAGAAGGTAAATGAGAAATTCAATAATGCAATCCTGTGTGTTATTCTCATCGTTTGTCGAAATAAAGGCCGGCTGCAATCAAAGCATCTCGATCAACACCCTTAAGGAGCGAGGACGATTCAAGGTCAAAGCGTCCCGTTGGTGTATTTATTCTCGCTCCACTCTGATCCTGCAGAAAAATTGCTTCCCTGTGCACAAGCGGGCTTCTAAAGCTCTTATGAGAAAGGCAAGAGCCCCTTTCAGATTTCAAAAAGGCAACGTCGATGGAGCAGCAGCCAGGTCAACATGTGTAAAAATCCAACAAGTTATTTTCCCTTTAAGAGCTCCACTGTGCTGTGTTTTTTTTTTATTGACCAAAATAAATGCCTTGCACAGAAGCAACAATTGCAAAGATTTGGCTGACATCCTCTCCCATTTCTTCTTCAACTTGCCGGGGGAAGACGAGCAGCCTCGGTAATATCTTGGCATCTTCTCTGCTTCTTCCTCCTTCACTTCTTTATTGCCTCTTTGCTTACTCCACTTGTGCGTGCACAGCTTAATACCTCGCATCCTTCCACTTCTCCCTTTCTCGTCTTTCCTCTCCATTCCTCCGCTGGCTGGCTGGTTCCCGCCCGCCACAGCTGTGTAGCTGACATACGCACCAGTCATTAGCTAACCCAAGATGGTCGCCAGAAGCAAAGTCATTCCTCCATTTCTTTCCCTACTCTACATTTTGCGACTCTTCCACACATTGTGCCCGTGCGAGAATCTACAGCTCTGTATGAAATACAAAATGTTCACTTCCAATCAATGAACAACTGAGGCAAGTGGGTGAGAAAATGTTATTTCTGGAGCGGGCAGCCAAGACAAGCACAAATTCAAAAACAACACCGCTTAAGTTCCGGCGCATTACGATCGCAGAGAAACATACATAAATGCATGACCGCATCGTAAAGTCTCGACTCCATAAATGTTTGCGTATGCGACAAGCTGGGGAGGAAAACAAGAGGAAGGCCGCTTCGCCTTTCTCTCAAATTGGACCCGCTTTGCTTTAAGACCGTGACTTACAAGCGTAATTTGTTCAGAGGATTGTTTATATATTAAAAAAAACAAACAGAAAAGACAGACACTTTCTTGGCTCTGCTTCCAAGGTCCGAGGGGCCTCACAGCAGCGAGTGGAGGTCGAACAGCAAACACACCACAATGTGAGAAAGGTGAATGGAGGCAAAATCTACCTGCACATATCGTTCAGGACAAAAAGTACTGACTTGAAAACAACGTGATTTCATATGGACTCAGCCACTTTATTAGGTACACCTGCACAATTTAGTGGAATGTGTTATAAAAAATATTTTGGTCATCTTCTGTAGCTACAAGAAAATGTGAGGCAAGTACATATATTTATAATAAAAAACGATTAAATTGATACTTCTGTGCGGCACACTGCCACCTACAGGACTAGAGTGGAACTGTATCAATCACAAGCCACCGTTTTAATGTTAAACTGCCAATCGATCAGGCAAAAAGAAGTTGAAGATCGGCAGTAAGGATGTAAGATGACAGGAGGATGTTTGTTCCTGCATTTTTTGGACACTACACACAAACTCACGAGGTGAGCATTACATTTATGGGAGGCTAAGATAGCCGTAGCATCATCACAGCGGGGAAGGCGGTGATGAGAGGAGGCGGAGCATTGTTTTATCTTGAGCTGCGCCTGTGTGAAGGTTGACCTTTTAAGCAATGACATTTGATAAAGTGACTAAACGGCTGTCGCCGAGCGCGCCAGGCAGGATGTGCCTCCGCATCGGACCGTACGTGGCGGCTATTTAGCCGTGTCGCCGCTCTGTAATTTTATGTCTGCTGTGTGGATTTGGTGCCCAAATGGGGAGGCGTGACAGGCTATTGTGTTTTGAGTAAGTGCTCTGCACATGGTCGAGATGACATTTGGTTTATGTGAGCGGAGGTGGAAGCGATGGAGAGGTGGGGGAAAGGAAACAAGGAGAGGGACGAGAATGATGGAGAGGATCTTTGACAGGGAGGGAGCGAGGTACTGTATCATGCTGCGAATGGGAGACAACAAAATGGAAAAGCTCATTATTATACATAAGGTGAGGAAAAATGGAAGGAAAAAGAAATGAAAGGCAAAGCATGATGGAACAATGGAGTGAAGAAAAAAAAAAGGTAATTATGAATGATGTTTCTTTAGATTCCATTTCGCCGATCGTGATCCAGACAGTTAAAGGGACGGGAAAAACACATCACAATAGCCTGGGGGGCTTTCGAAATAACTTTCGCAGTGTGATCCAGGTGTGTGTGATTTTCAGTTTGGGGTTGTCAGAGCTCCCCGGGCGCGACAGAGCTCCTCTAGTACTTCGCCTCTATTTTCTATTACCTCTTCAGAAGCAAGACTGCTATGCAGACAGACAGTCCATTCCTATCACATCACTCACGAGTCACAGTTAGATGCAGCAAGACATGGATGGCGACGGCAGTTCTGCAAATGGTGAACAATTCTTCCCCCCAAAAATGAAACTAATCATTAAAGAAAGAAATATGCATGTGGTGCATTCAAAAGCGATGATCCACGGAGCCCGTCGTCGGGACAAAAAGCAAGTGTCACAATAAGCCGGAATAAACACAGTATCGATATGATGAATAATGCAGCATCCAGTTTAAGTTTAGCCTCTTTTTCCCGAAGGGGCCGACTGACTGCATGCATAAATGCAGACATCTTGACTAAACACCCTCGGAACACACGCAGATGAAAAAAAGTCGGCCTTTATTATTCCACCATTTCAAAGAGAGTGCCACCAAAAGAATAAAAATCAGCACTTCTGCAGTATGTGGCAAGACGAGGAGGAAGAAGGATGCTCAAGTAGATTGTTATTGAGAGGCTTTTTAGATGACAGCGACGGAGAGGCGTGCGCCATTAATCTACGTCTAAATGGATTTCTATTGTCATTGTGTGCATTAATCCCCCCGACGGAGAGGCGTGCACGCGGAAAGCCGCACGCATAGACGAGTTGTTGGTCATGCTAGCCTGGAAAGAAAACACCCAGTGGAGATAAACAGGTCTTAAAGATGAAGCCATCATCTCAATATAATCTGATACGATGACAGAAAAAAAGGCCAAAACACTTGCCCCTGGTTTAAATGAAGACTATTTTTTGCTTTGGTTGCACATCAAGAGCACCGTGACATGACAAGCTCGGGATGCGACGGCTTTTATTTGCTTTCAAATGCATCAAAGCCCAGATGCAAATCAGGAAGAGTTCTGCGGTAATTAGATGGCCTATTTGATTAAAATTGAGGTTTGGAACCCATCCAAGCGTTGCAAAAGAGGAAGGATGAGGCAGGTAAGGGACGGATGCTTTCAAGACGCGTGGAGGAAAATGCGGATGAAAAGGACGGCTTAAAAGCACACACACGGAAAATCGATTGAAATTGAATCTCTAAACAGAAATGTAAACATGAATCACTGAAGTCCCCATAAAAGAGGCCTCACCGCTTTCTAATCTCCATTTCTAAAGCGGAGGTGGATTACACGTGTGGAGTGGGTGGGGAGATGATGAATTTTGCCGTATGGCAGGAAAGATGAACCCTAATCTCCGCCGTTCATTCAGCTTTCAAAACCAATCCCATCAAGGCCACTGGTTTGCTCCCGCTCAATGCAATTTTATTTATTTATTTTATTATATATATTTTTTTAATTTCCAACATCGGACAGTTTGATCCCGCTCAATGCAAATTTATTTATTCTATTATAATTTTCTTTTAATTTCCAACATCGGACATTTCAATCTGTTCATTCAAGTATAAGAAGAATCATGCGAGGAAAGCCAGCTTCTGTACATCCCATTGAATTATGAATTATTAAAGTCGGGGTCTTCTGGGGTTCACGTTGGCCGTCATGAGATCAAAGTTGTCCGTCCCTGGCCCCCAGATCCACTTTAAAACTCTTTGTGCCAAATGGAAACATTTGAAAAGGATAGGAGAGTTGTCTGCGAAGCAAACTTGCCGTTAAAAGCTTCTTTCCCTCCGAGGCACAAACAAAGGGATTGGTTGAGATAAATGCTACCAAGGCCCATTGTGGTGCCGAATGCCGGCCATTCTTGATGAAGGCCTTTTATTTTCCATTCAAAGTCACCAGCCGGTAATCTGTGGGTTTGGTTCAACCCACATAGTCGAAGCAGTCTTCCTCTGCCTCCATATATGTTATTTTAAGGCTAACCTGGGTTTGAAAAAATAATTTTAAAAAATCATACAATGATTGCATCATCAGGCTCAGTTTCTAATTGCTCCTACCAAAAATGTCTCCAGTGCCAGTTGGTAAAAATAGCTTCTATTCAGAGTTGCAGTCTTTACGGGATGATTATGGGACATGCTTGGCTAAGACTGATTGCTGTGGCCTTTCCAGAGCTATTCTGGCTCTGCTGAGTGTGTGTCTTCCACACCACATCGATCTATCGACCGCAGTCCACTAGAACCCGGCTTGGACCAAAAGGTGAATTTCATTTCGGCGGTGCCACACGCACACACTCACGCTTGCGGTCACAGATAAACAAACATGTTGATTTTTGATGACAAGATTGATGACGCCTTTGCATCCGTTTTTTTTTTTTACCCCATTATGCCAACAAAAGCCGCACGCTCCGTCTCTAGTGCGCCATCGAACGCTTTTGACGGGTGCGCTGCTTTCACTGGTCCAATTGGATGCGCACAAATCATCCGAGTGGAGTTAAGAAAACAATTGCCATCGTTGATGAAGATAAGTTACAGTTAGCGATAAAATGCAATGAAGGAACACGGACTGTATTCTATTCAAACGAAGTCTATTCGCGAATGCTCCTCATCTCGGTAAAGAGTCAAGGAAATAAAATGCTTATGATGTCCCGCACACATTACGACGCCTTAAACACTGAGATGAATAATTAAGGCATTGATTACAAGCGCATAAATCAGCCTCTTGAGTGGTACTAAAAAAAAAAAAAAAAAAAGCGAGCGCCTTCACCTCCAAGCGGCTTTTTTTTGTCTCTGCAAGAGAAGCTTATAAGCGCGGCCAGTGTGTAACTAAATACAGAGCTGCTGCTTTACAGCTCTGTCATGGCCCATCTTTCTTTCACTTGAAGCCTGCAGCCCGCGGCGCGTCAGTGCAAGCGGGAAGGCTGCCAGTGCGGCTTTGTATTGACAGCGCGCGTGCGCCGTCGTCGGACCTTTTTGCGGGTCAGCTGGCATTATTTCCCCGCTGAATGTCCGGGTGACATAGATACGCAGTACTTTACATGCACCTGGAGCAAATGTTCATACATGATGAACATCTACAGAGAAGTTGCTGGGATAAAAAAAAAGGCTTTTTTTCCTCCCGGAACAATAATTACGGCTAATTATCAAGCTCTCTGCTCGGCTGACTCGCTTAGCTCGCAAAGCACGTCCGTCTCATCCGTTGGCTCAGTCGTCGGGCCATTTCTCTGCAGTTCTATCTGCTTCTCCCGCTGGCCTTCATCCGCTCGTAACCACAATGGCGCAGGAGGATGCTGGGCCGTCGCTGAGCCTGATGGGAAAGTTCCGGCGCGCTCCATTATTCATGACGCCGCTTTCCATCTTCCTTCTCTCATTCGCACTTTTGCACCGGCGGTGAGCGATGGATTTATTAGCAGGCCGCGTATTAGCGAGATGATCAAAAAGCTGACCGATTGACCGACCCGTTTCTTTTTTACAGCCCTAATTTGGAGCAAAGGTGCCAGAGCACGCAGATGTGAGCCAAAGTTTTACAGTTGAAATAATATTCAAAACAGCCCAGTGGCATTCAAAGCCCAAAAGAACCACTCGGGTGTGGGCCTCATTCAAACTTATCAGAGTACCCTCCAACAGTCCACGCTAATAGAATTAGAAGGATTTCGGCAGAAGCGAAGAAAACGACAGCCAAGATTTATTCCCACAGCAAAGTGAGCTGGTTGCAGCCATTGTGTGGGCTCAGTCAGGGCGGACATGCTTCACATCAAATGAACCGAGTCACATTAAAGCCCCCCCCCAAAAGGGACTCAGATCCACTTCTGGGATGGCAACGCAAGCAAGGCGGAAGAGGAAGTCGGCGACAGGTAATTTCTCGGGGGCCTGAGACTCCCACCGGGGTGGGTCAGTTTGGGAGGCATCGCAAAATGTGTTTGAAAAGCCTCTAATGCACCCGCCCGCAGGTTATTAACCACCATAAAGGCCTCGCAATCGTTACAAAGCCATTTGGCAACCTTATCTAGTTGAAAGAATGCTCGCTGGTGGAAAATGCGCATGATGAAATTGTATTACAAGAATGGAATCAAGTAATCATGCAGCATAAGTGGCAATTATGTTACCTAAGGCTGGCATGATGTAATTGATAGCGAAAGATGAGACTTGAGAAAGACTGGCGCGCGTTAAATGCCAAGCAGGGCTGGAAATTAGAGCAACTTGCTGCTATTGAGAAAAATTATTTTCCGCTCATTCAGTGTTTGCGCCAAAAAGCTCAATTACAGCATGTCAATTAGAGGGAACACTGGATTTGACTCGATGTCTTCTCCACTCCGGGTTCTTTCTTGGTCCATGATGAAATGAAGCCAGTTTGTGGCGGTGGCTAGAAAGACGCACATAGTCCAGATGCCCTCCGAATCCCTTTGATATGGAGCGCAAAGTCATCCATCTCCTCATTTCCCCCTTTCATGTAGGCTACATTAGCGACAGGAGAGTAATCAAAGCCGCCATTAATGCCCGACCATTTCCTCTGCCCGGTCCTCCCACGGGAGCGGGACGGCGCTTCCACGAAGAGGAGTGCGCCACGTAGCTAATGCAGCTTCCTAATTTCCTCTGGCTTTGGACTTGAAAGGGAAGCAAAGAAATCAGTAAGATGGCGCCGATGGTAAGTGGATTTGGGAATTTGTTAATAGGGCATCATTAGAGTCAAAAGGGGCTTTCTGTTAATAACCGCAAAGTCTGATATGTTTATTCCTGCAAACTAGTCCACGCCGGCGGGCGGGCGGGCTAATGGGGGGAAGCTCAAATTAAGATAAAGGAAGATGTGTCCTGCTTTTGGGAAGGGGGGGGGCGGGGGCTGTTCCATATTCAAGCCTTCTCTTCCCGCATAAATAGTTAATTTAAAAAAAATATGAAGAGTTTCTTTCTCGACTTACTTTGCAATTCTGCTGACTTGCAGGAAAAAAAGCAGCAGCTTGCTTGCTTTTCCTTTGGCTGAATACGAGCGACGCTGCGTCAAGGTCGATATGTCAAACATCGGGGCCTAAACGCGGGGTTTATACATGACGGCATATCATTGTAATCCTTAGATAGCAGGCAAGCGTGCCCCCCTGGTATCTACGGGCAAGATAAAAAGGAAATCCGAATGGATGCTCAGTGCCTCGACATCATTGCGGCGATATGACATCATTCGTTCTCGGGATGTTCGGAACACGCATTTCGGAGCGGAGAGGAATCAAAGCCAGACGGATTTGGTTCCTTGATTATTTCTGACAGCTGACAAATGAAGATGAAGAATTCAACAGCCACGGAAGCCAATTTTCACTTTTTGCAATTTATTTCATTCATTTAAAAAAAATGAAATGTTTAATTTAATTTAATTTAATTATTATAAAAATAACACAAATAATTTCAAAACAAAATTTAATGTCCTGTCTACTCAATTTTTGCCACTAAGTCTTGGCTACGGCAAAAAAAGTCTGATCGAAAGGGCCACATTTGTTCGAAGCAAAAGTGGCACCAAGTGACTTTTTGATAGGGATGGAAAAAGAAAGGGGAGGACGTACGTCAAGGTGTGGTAAACCGTGAGTGACTTCAGCCAGCGCCTGCGGTAAGACCGTATTTGGCAAATTGTTAGGTGGTTAGTTGCTTGATAAGCAAGACAGGAAAAGAGGGCAAAAGACGCATCGGGAAAGCGTGGAGCCGTGAGACGAGCGCGGCGAAGGCCTGGAAGGCAAACTGGATGCGAGGAGTGCAAGAATGTCAGTGAGATGGAAGCAGACAGAAATAAACCAACCAGGAGCCACAAAAAAACAAAAAAAAAATCACCTCAGGAGTGTATCAGTGTTAAAATGTAATCAGTTGTTCTGTTATGTAAAAGCTCTCATTTAAATGTACAAGAGAAAAACCACGTGGATGGAAGCGCAATGCAAAGCTGACCTTGTTAAACATTTATAAGGAGCGTCTGGAAGGTTTTTACGAGCAGCAAAAAACACATTTGGTGAGAACGGTGACAATTTACAACAGATTTGAAAATGTTTCCACTTGATGCGTGAGGAGAAGAAATGGAAGCGGCATTGCGGGATATGGGAGGATTTGGATTTCGTCTATACTGTACTATTTAAGTCCCCTCACGTTTCTACGGATGGAAATGAGTCTCGGTGCGCCTGACGTGTGGGTGAGACATGCCTGGAATATTATGGACAAGTGGGAGGTGGGGGGGGGGGGCAGTTTTCGAAAGTTGGCGGAGAGCGTGACTGCCAACTGGCCCGGCAGACGACAGGCAACAACAACTTGCGTGCAGTCACGCATTTACCCGCTGAAAGAAAGCAGCATAATCCTCATGGAACATGCGAGTGTTTGCATAGTGACTGGAAAGAGACTTTTGTTTGTTTCGAGCAATAACACAGTGGGAAGCTTCGTACATCTAAAACCCATTCATCATGGCCATTTGCGGCAACGGGAAATGAGCTCTTGTTCATTTCCATTGCCGATTCAAAGTTCTGCTCACGGCCATTTAAAAAAATAAAATAAAAAATAGCCAACTATATTTGGGGACTTTATTGATTTAATGGAGTTGTACATATTGTATATAATAAGGCCTGACCAATATGGCTACTCCTCCTCCTCCCAATGCATTTCATTGGGCGGATCTTCACCAATGTTTGAAAGGCCATAATCGTCCCATTAAATTGTCCGGCCGATTAATTGGCCGGGCCCTGTTGTATAATGTATGTAGCAGAGTGCTACAGCAGGATTAAATGACACATTTCTCACCAAATTAAGGTTTTATAGTCAATTAAAAATAGCTCACCCAGGCATGGCTTGAGAATGGAGCTAAAGGGGGCTAAAAGGGGGGCGAAATAATTGATATTTTAGAAGAGCAAATAAGTTTTGGATGGGCTGAACTGGAACGACAACTTCCGCTGTTTGCTGTATTGTATGTTTTGTAACCATTAGCATAGCGCACAAATCTATACACAGTGACGAGTGATAAGGGCTTATCTAATGACCAGAGAATGTCCCCATGAAATTTTTTAGGCCATCTTCTGTTTCGGCTCCAAAGCTCATATTTGAATAAGCGCCGGACAAACATGACCCCCCCCCCTCTCCCCTGCACACAGTTAGCCGGACACGCTACGCAGCGTCATATTGGGAACGATGCGCTAACTTGCCGCGCGTTAATCCGCGCCCACTTTGCCAAGCCGCTTTCTCCTCGGCAGGCCTAACAATGCTCAAGTCACTTTTTCTCTCCGACTCGCTCATTCCCTCGCTCTCCCTCCTTCTTGCGAACAACAACAAACCATAATCCTTTGGTGAGTCCTAACATACGGTCTTTTCTTTATCCTTTCTTTATCCACACGGCACTGACATTAATAATCACGGGGGCTGCCGGGGATCGTATAGGGATGCTATAGGCCCAAAACGCTCAAAACAGCATCTCGTTTTTTTTTTTTTTTTAATTCCATGCATACTATTTCGATCGCATTTGTTGGACTCATAAAAATGCGAAACCGTCACAAATAAAAATGCAAAACCGTCACAAATAAAAATGCAAAAACCCTCACTCGGAGACTGAGTCATGAGGAAATGAACGGCCGACGTGTTCTGTTGGTGAGCTTATTTACCCAACCAACTCACAACATTATTTCGTTTTAGATGCCGCAATGACCAGCCAAAATATTAGGTACATCCGATTTGATGAATGAATCGATTGTGGTAAATACTTGCATTGTTCATTCCAAATATGACCCACTTTCACTCTAAGTTACTTTTAAAGTTAAGTAATCAGTAACTAGGCTCCATTTTCAAGGTATATTATTATAAAGTTGCCGTGCTCCCGATGTGATTCGTGATGCAAGGCAAGCATTCGTGCCGAGACTTGTGCATGGCGGGTGGCTTTTTTTTCTTTTTCTTTCTATCTCCTCATCTGGGCTTGGTTGCATCACTTGTTTTGACTGCGCAGGGCTTTTCTTCTTTCTGTCTTTGCAGGACGGAGCGAGTGAAGCGCGCGGGAATAAGCAGACACGAGTAAAGCGCTCGACTTCAATCAAGTCTCGGCAGAACGCGGCGGCGTGGAACAGATGCCGCAGACACGTCAGGGAGGGGACTAATTAGGCCGAGCGTCCAGATGCTAAGAGGTGAAGCTAAAGGAATGAGATAAATGTGAAAAAAAAAAATAATCAAATGAAATACCTTAAGATTTCTAATTAAAGCTGACAATGAGGAACATGCAGTCCTTGTTAATTATCCCGACCCCTCCCAACCGGGGAAAAGGTGCTTTCCCTAACAGTTCTACAAGAGCGTCAAACCACAAAGAATGAAGATCAGAAGAGAAACCGTGGCGGGCTGCACACCAGATTGCACCACACCATAAAACGCTGCATACTTCTGTAAAACTAAAGCAGTCAGCCCCAGTGGTATAGGATAAAAGATAGTATCTGTTTTTATATGTTCCTCCATCTGCTCTCAGATCCCTCGTCGCAAAAAATGCGGCAACATAAAAAGACCATTTCGACGCTAAATCTGTCTTGTTTGATCGTTTGACAAATTGCTTTTTTCGCGGGTCATCCAAACTCTAGTAGCATCTGCATCATCGGCCAATTAAAATGTCCCATTTCTTTACTAATTCCTTCATCCTGATGAATATCCTGTTTAGCTTCCGTGCAGTAAATACATGTGAGCGAGCCAGCTGCTATTTGTTGATTGAATTTGGGAGGACAAAAAGAGGGAGAGCACCTCTTCAGTCGGGTCGGGCCAAATGAATCCATGCGTTCCACTGGCGCATCAACTCCCAAAGTGCGCCGGCGTTCAGACAGCCGGTAAAATTTGATTGACAGCTCGCCCTAAAGCCAAAGACAAGCTGACAGACGTTTGAAAAGCTAACTCGTCCCACACAGGCACAAAAGATGAACAGGGTTTTTACAACATGCGTGTAATTAAGAGGTTTGGGGTTTTTTTTGCTCCCAAATGAGAAAAAAAAAAAGATTTAAGGAACAAACATGCTTTTTATGAGGCCTGGGGAAAATCCGCGAGTACGTCACAACAAAAACCTTGCTCACAATGCCGCTCTATGCTATTTCAGTAAACACATTTTTTGTAGGCGGTAATTACGGAACTTAAATACGTCACGTCTTTAAAACATTGTTTCTAATAATGCCTGCAAAGACAAACAGGTTGATCCAAACAGACCAGTCTGACAAAATGTCTTTTTACTGGGTCATTGTGATGGGAATATCGAAGCTTTGATATGCCGCAACGCCGTTTTATCGTTGGTCCAAAGGAAGAATTAACGCTGGTAACAATTACCTGAAGACATTCCCGCTCCTGGAAGGCCCGAACTTGGCTTTTGCTTTCAGATACACATCAGCCCGTAAATACAAACAATTACGCGAGTCATTCTCGATGCAGAAGATTCTAGTTTGTTAAATGAATGCAAGCCGAGGAGTGTCAACGTAGTCTTTTTTTTTTTTATGTGCTGGCTTACAGACTGCGAAAACTGACTTGCGTCAAAGTTAATGATTGAGCTTCTAAGCAGTACTGATTGGAGCCGACGCGTGTGTGTTAGAATGCATTAGCGGGCGAAAGCTCTCTGACTTACTGTTATCTACATGAATCACGATGACTGCTCGACACTGGAGATGGCATCGCGCCAGCGGAACATTAACAGATTATTACCGCAGACTTGTTTGGGCACAAGCTGTCCTATTCCCGCTAGACTGTAGATTAGTTGTACCGCACTATGTAAGCTTCTTGTGTGATTTTACATCATACTCACATTTTAGTGCAATTCATTCATTCACTACCATTGACGGTTATAGACGTCATTTTAGCTGGACTGCCAGCGAATGAGTTAAAGACATAGAAGTGTATTTTCATCGATAGGGAAGAACATTTTCATTTTAGTAGTTCAATTCCAAAAATGAAAAATTTCAAAATCCACACGTGGATATACATTATGAGTCCAGACCAGAGCGGTCCAGTTGGCCGGTTGCGCTGAGCCAGCTAATGAAGCCCGAAGGCACAATTGGATCCTTCATAATCACTCCGCTGCTCACTCTGTACCTTTAACTCATGTTATTCTTACTCGATTTAAAAGGCAGTCTTAGAAAAACGCCTCATGGAACACTTAACACAAACTAGTGGAAATATATCTGAATGCGGGTTCTTAAGTGGCGCTAAACACGTTGCACAGTAATTACGGTTTGAAACCAAACAATCGGTTGTTTGTGAGTAGGATGAATGGTTTGGTTGCCGTGGTATTTTTCAAGCTATTCTGACTGTAATTATTCATGCACTCAGCACTCCCAGCTTTGTTGTGGATGTGGCACACTAATGTGCTAATTCATGATTTGCAAATAACAACGGACACCTTGGGATGTTATTTGAAGTGTGCATCAATTCTGAATTTCAATCATGTGTGGCATGTATAGGATGCCGTTGATGTTCTGTCAATTATTTCCTCTGAGCAACCCTGTGCATTATATATTTTTTTGTCCTAAGGTTTAAATGCTTTATGACGTGCTTGAGCGCAGCTGCATGATGTACATGCACTTTAAACCTATACTCCCCCTCCCCCCTCTGTGACGTTCAAAACGGAATGGCCGTCACCGCCTCTCTGAATGACTTGTCTCCGGGCGGTTCATCCCTTTATTTCCAAAGTCAAAGCATGGGCACAAAACATGACTGCAAACACTCAGGGAGAAAATTGAGGGGCCAGGATGTAAAAAAAAAAGGCCAAAATAATTTCCAAAACAATTTCAGTGCGCTATTGACGTTCCCCCCATTTTCTTTCAATGGGCTTCTGCACTTAATAGTAAACCAAAGTGAATGTTGCTCTTCATAATTTGACATGCTTTGGACGGACGGGAACAACAACACCTGCTGATTCTTGTGCGTCAATGGCCCCTTGCTCTTACATTAGCAAACTAGAAGACAAATTTCCTTCAGCGTCGTTTTCCCGTATGCCACATCCGGTAATTCTCACGGATATCGCACATTTAACACAGACATTTCCTCCAGGCTATTATTTACGCCTTTGTCAATACATTATTGACACAAACCAGACGACATTATGTAGCCCCCGCCTCCCGTCTCCCCACGGTGTCAATCAAAGATGACTCACGGGTCCCCGACTCAGCGCAATTATGGATCGGCCCATTGGGAGATCCGGCCGGCGGGTCTCGTAAGAATACTCCCATTGATTGGGATGAGACTGAGGGGCCGGCTGATTGGCAAGCGGTACAATTAAGTGGGAAGGAGCGGAAGACCGTCATTGCGTCAATCACCTCTCGTCATCGATCATCTGCACTCATTATCTAATGGGCTTTGTGCGCTCCCACGCTAATTTCACTGTAAATATTACAATCAGCGCTCTTGAAATAACTTTGGAACAAAACCATAATGGTGAAGAACTGAAAAGAAAATTGGAGAACTATATTGAGTACCGTCTAAAAAAAAACGGCGGTATTCTTTTATAGTTTATTACATTTTTTTTTATAGTTTATTAACAATCTCCACCCTTTGGAAGATTCGGCCCTTTTGCAGTCGCTCAAAATAGTCCAGAAAAACAAAGCAATACTTTTGTAACTTTGTCAATCCAAATTTAACATCTCAAGTATTAACTCTAATTGGATTGTGAAAAAGAAAAGAGACGCCTGGAGTGATTTAAAAGCACAAAAAGTGACCAAAATTGTTGCCACCCGACTGCTGGTGTTGTGAAAATGTTATTAGATGAGCTGAGCTGGGTTGTAGGATGTTTGGGAAAAGCCGAGTGCAGACAGAAAGTCAGAGGGTGGAGTCCCCTTTGACATCATCGGCTAGAATGCCTCCCCGCCCCAAAACAGCAAAGCCTCGATTTGTCGTCATAGAAACCCAACACCTGAAACATTACTCATGCAAGTAAACAACTGCTCGCTAACACAAAGTCAAAACAATGGGCAGAAATCCGTGTGGACTGACTATTGTAGAAAACAAACAGCCATGAAAACACAGTTTGCCCGGACACACACAAAAGGAGCCTTTTCCAAAGACGAAAAGAAAATACAACCTGTGTCAATACACACTGTTTATGCATTGATTCCTTCATGTGTGTTTTAGAGGCCAAATCTTCCAGACGGAAAAGCGAGCGCAGGAAAGCGGCCGGTGGCGGATACTAAAGTAGCGAGCTGTTGTCTACAGACACGGACGCTGGGATCAATATGATTGCCCGGACAGCTCGCGCACGCCTGTTCCACTTCCTGGCTGTCGACGCCTCGATCTCTGTGACACGTCGAATCAAAGAGGACGTCGGAGGATGTGTGCAAATGTGGCATGACCTCCATCGCAGCTCAACTGGATTCAACAGCGAATAGAGCGCCTCATTGTCACAAATGTATTCTGGAAGCAGATGTATTTTGACAATTCCCCCTCTTCCGCTTCTCGTCATCCAGGCCCGTCAGTATGATTTTCAAGCTTGACAAAAGACCGAAGCAGTAATTACAAACGTCTGAGAAACGTTTACCTATCGAGTGCGCGCTTAACCCGGCTCGGATGCTGACAAGCCGGGGCTAAACATTAGAACGTCATTAACCGGCAATTAAATTACAATCGGCATAACAAAAGATGGGTGACATTTAAATCCATGAATTGAGGAAGGATTAGAAGCAAAGCGCTACTTCTCTCGGGATGCGTTATCATCCAACACTGCGGCGTGATTTCATAAAACTTGCTAGCAGCGGGTGGGCTTTGCTTATCTCAACAAGTTAAGCCACCCGGCTGTGCGGGGGAGCCCCCCCGGTTTCAAAAAGAAAACAAAAAAAATACAAATAGTGTTCCTGAATTCCTCTTTTTAGGTGCTAGGACCGATAAATGAAATATGAACGCAAACGGTATGGACCGACTGGACGCTCAGCCAAAAAAGTACACTTATTACTTGGCACCACCGCTAAAAAGCAGCCGTTAAATCGTCCATCACGGTTTGCGGATTGCGAGATCACGTCAAGTCGTTTCTCTCGGCAGCCTTTTTATTGGCTTTAAGAGTCAATCCAAGGCTAGCTCTTTAAGGCACAGCGGATCTTCGGCATATTAATTTGGGCTTTGTCTTTCTTACAACCATTTTCAGAAGCACTTAGTTACAGTAAGTTACAAGCCTTAATCCGTTTTTTGGAGCATGTCTATAAAAGCAAAATGTTGATCTTAAGTGCATGAAATGGCCTCTTTGCAATTAACAAGGCTGTATTGATCAGTCGGAGCTATGCATTTGAATGCATAGAATGAGTCATGACGACAAAAATAATATCCTAATATGACGACAAACATAGTCCAATTTCAGATTTAAAATATCATATGACAACTAATAACAATGAAAAGTGATCCTACTTCATGGGCTTGAAGAGCGCCTGTCCGTAGTTCTGGAAGGTCATAATGAGCTTGAGTTGGGTGCCTCCAGATTTCATCGCTGTTGGAGTAAAACAAAAAAAAAATCAAAATAAAAACCTGTTCGTAGAATGCAAGAATATTTTCTGAAGGGACAAAATCATATTGTGAATTTAAATGACAACTCTGGCTTAGTAGGAGCTTGCGTATTCAAATTATAGCCATGACTCGACAAGCTAGCTATCAACAAAGCGCTAATGGATATACCCACGCAATGAGTTTTATCATGTTTTGTTTTACCAAACAGGTAAACAAAATTATGACTTAAGTCCATTAAGCCCCATATCATCCAAAGCCCCCGTTTTCAGAAAAGCTTTTCACATAAAACTCCCAAAATGAAACAACATTTAATAAACCTATTATGCATGATAAGAGGAAGTATGCGTTTGCGCCCGCCGGGCTTTCCGCTAATGTTTGACGCTTTAACAAAGTAGGAGCAATGCCTGTTTACATCATTTAATAGCCCCAAAGCTGCATCACAACACAATACACGTGTCAATCTACAAACATTTCTCCATTGTTGGCTTTGGCCTTTTAGTCGCCGCCGCCGTCCTCTCGTGCTTCATGTTCCTAATCAGCCTCCTCTACCTCAAAACATGACAGCGCATAATAAAAGGCACCCGAGGGACCGGGCTACCAGCTCGAGGACTTACAAAATAAGCCCGACCTGTATATATTTGTCTGACAGTTAAGGATGAGATACAGTACATGGCTAGAAAAAGTCTACACACCCCTGTTCAAATGTCAAGTAATATTGAATCTTGACATTTTGTTCTCTTGAGCTGCACTGTTTGTAGATCACATAGTTTTAATTTATCTTGCTTTCAACCGGGGTGTGTAGACTTTTGAACATGACATTCCAAATCGATTTCAAACGATACCTGCGCCGTTAAAAGTTAACAGTTTGTTTTTATTCCGCGGCTAACTTATTCCTTTACGCTCGAGTGGATAATATAATTTACAGTTAATAAAGAGGTGATAGACTGGAATATTTGCTGCCTTGGCTCAGTCGCCGCTAATGAAAAAGAACTTGTTGGTGCACTGCTTGCCTGAAGTTGAGATAATAACACAGCGCTCTTGGCTTGTGTTGGTGTTGCGCCCTGAGCTTGTGTCACGGCTCTGTAATTACTGACTCACCATGTATTTAACTGGCTAGAGTGCGCCTGCCTCGATCCACCCAGGCGGAGTATTTGAAAGTAAGAGGGAGAGGAAATGATCCAAATCTCCAAGAAGTCCAGGAATGTTTCTTTTGTAACACTCCCAGGTAGGTTCTTCGTCTTGGCTAAAGGCCACTTGGGGTTTCTTAAAGGCAGAATCCCCTTTAAGAGTGACTGCAACATGAGCGACCCTGAGGCGAGAAGCACTTCTGGAATTTGGGAACTGAACTGAGCCAAACAGGAAGAACCAAAAACAGGTCTGTTAGGTGTCTATTTTCACTCACAGTCGGAGGTTTTCTAGCTCTCAGATTGACATCACGCTTGTCGATAAAAAAAAAAAAAAAAAAAAGCATTTGCATTGAAATCAAACTGCAGCCAAGTTTTGGAGGGATTTTATGGTGTTCTTGATGCAGCCTGGTGCTTTGAGACGATTTTGGCGGATCAGATCCGACTTACGTTATATGACACGCCTGCAGGTGGCGCCCGACAAAACAATTGCTTGTCACCCCAGCAGTAAAGTGACCTCTCCCCAAAATATGTGAAACCAAAGCGGGAAGCCCGCCACTCACCCACGCTGGTGATCCTCTGGTTGACGAGATCTTTGAGCAGCGCGTCAATGACGGGGTTGTGTCTGGAGTAGAGCTCGTAACGATTAATTCCAATGTGGAAGCGCAGCCAATTGGGATAGGAGTCGGCCGTCAGCTCTCCAGTGGGGCTGAATTCCTCGGGATTGCCGTCGGCATTCCTGCGTGAGAACGTTGACAGTTATATTTTTGACAGGTGCTGCACAGATGCAAACCCATGCGGTTGCGTGGCAATGAATCCAGTTGAAGTCGTGTCAATGGTGTAAAATAGCAGTCAGGTGTGAGATGATATTTTCCCAAGACTCTTTTCCAAATATTAAAGTCACAGGTAGATTTACAGGTAAACTGGAGACAATAATTTACACCTATGGACATTGGTGTCCAACCTAAGGTCCGTGGGCCATATAACGGCCACCACATCACTTTTGCGGTCCACTTAAGTCTACTTCATCTTTTGCGCGACAATGAAAAAAAAAATGGTGTTGGGTTTGCTCAATTTTATTTCACCAAGTAATCGTACGAAATAAAATCATCTCGATACAGATAGCCCACTTAAAAATGTTTCTGGATCCAGATGATTTTTTTTTTTAGCATTTACTTAACGAAACAAAATTGAATAAATTAAACAAATCTCTATCGTGTAATTTTTTGGGGGATTTGTTCTTTTAGTTTTGGCAGAAAATCTGTGTCAATCTACTTTGTACTCATGTTTGTGGAACCTGCGAGGAACCCAGTGTACCCAAAGAAAGCATGCCAACTCCAAACAGGAAGGCTGGGGGTGAGATTCGAACGCAGACATTCTTAATAGGGACTGATGATTATTTAAACCAAAAATAAAAGAATACCACTCCTGCTCTGCTGCTTTGGGGTCAAATCGGATGTCCGCGTTGACGTTGAACAGCGTGTCCTCATCTGTGAGCGGAGTCAAGGACCTTTTATACAAAGGGTGCTCATAGAGGGCAGCCAGCCTTGAACCCTTGGCCGGCGTGTTCTTGCTGACTGTCGTGTCCTGAATGAACTGTCGTTTCCTGTCCCCGCGCTGAGCGTAATGCTCTGGCCTCTTGAAGCCTTGGGACTTGTCTCCTGCAGCGATGCCCTTCTCCAGGGAATGGGACGAGACGTTGGAGGTGCTGGGCTCGTTGCTGAAGTCCTGCAGGATGCGCAAGGTGTGCTTCTTGGGCCAGCCTTGCTTGGCCCAGCTGCGAGGCTCCTCGCTGGGAGTGTGCGAGCAGGAGCAGCCTCCCGCGCCTTGCCTCTCCAGCTTGGGGAGTAAGTCGATCATGATGTGCATGGAGCACGCCACCAGGAACACCATAAGGATCAAAACCCGGAATTTCCGCAGGAGGATCATCTTCATGGTCTCCCTTTTGAGCAGATGTGAGTATTTACTGCAGATGATGAGCACGCAGATGCACAGGCTGACTACATCACTGATGATGTTAATTAGACTGGATGCCAGTCTAATGAAATAAACATTAAACACCAATGACCCATCCTCACTGGTCGTCTTGAGTAGAGGATTCAGTGTTCAAGCTTCAGACTCCTGTTTTTCTTTCTTCAAGCTTTGTGCAGATTATTTAAAGGTTCATCAACGAGCATCCAGGTCGACCGGGTTCAGACCAACGGTCGATTTGCGCAAGCCACATCGTCGTCACACGGCCGCTTTCCAAAGAGGCCAAAAGGCGGAACCTAATATGGATCCGTTAAACGCGGAGGTCCGGAGTCGCGCATGAGTCCAAAATCCGCGCGGCGGAAAAAAAACAACACACGCGCACACCACAAGCTCAGACCTTCGCTGTCGAGCTTTAAAAGAAAAAATACACGGAAAAGTCCCCGTAAGTGGTCGACGCGCACTTATCCTCCCCAAAATAAAAGAAATCAGCTCTCCGGGTTGACCATTCTCAACGGAGGCGGTCCTGTTTGGACAGGTAACAAGACGAGGGAGGGAGCGGGACACCTTCAGGGCGTGCAGCTGGATAAGCAGAAGCGAAAGAAGCACGCCTTGTAACAAGTGAGCATCTGGGCGGGTGCATTAAATATGATGGTGAAGTCGAGGCAAAATCCAGCCTTTCTCTGTGCGTCACTGCGCGCAGATTGGCTGAACTCAGATACAGCGAGAGAGAGAGAGAGAGAGAGAGAGAGAGAGAGAGAGAGACATAAATGATTCTCTGTGCTCCTCTCGGCAATAACTTGCACATCCCGACCGTGCAAGAAGAGGGCGTCTTTTCACTGGCCAATATTTAGCCTGGCTCATTTACAGTGCGGCATTTTTTTTCTTTCGCCACATGAAATTCATCTGCTGGAATCTCTCCGAAATGCCTCCATGGAGACGACAAGTCGGTCCATCAATGAAACATTAGGCAGGCGTATTAAGGAGCGCATCAGTCACCGCAGCCACTCCCATCTCTGCTTCAGTAGCTTGAAAAGATGGAAGACTTTTGTTTTTGCTCGAAAACATCAAAGAAAGATATTCATTCCCATGACAAAATAACTGAGAATCCATTTCAGAAATAATACTATTTTCTACACTGGTTAAAAAATGAACACAAAGTCATTCAAAGCACAATGCGAGATGGCTTCACATCTGTTGGCAGATTATTCCATTTGCCTGCGGCATCACGGCAAAATGCTGAGTCACCGTGTTTGCTTTGGGCAGGAAGCAGCTTAGCGACATGAGAAAGTCTTCCACTTGTAGCCACCCTGCATGTTTGCAATCTACTCAAGCAAACAAATGTATCAAACAAACAAAAACCGACCACAATAATCAAATGCAATCTTCTTTTTAAGGCTAATTGGCACCGTGTTCCGACTCCACTCGCGGCTTTAACTCAGCAGGGGAGTGGGGGACGCGGAATGAAGAGCTAGCATGCAACGTGAGTGAGCTTTCATTCCGTTTGTGATTACGTCTTAGATGATCTTCTAATTGAAAGGGGCCTAAGAGAGTGGAGGTTGTTCATTTTAAGCAGTAGATTCATAAGGGAGAAAAATAGAGATGCCTTAAGAGCAAAACAGCAGTTGGGAATGCTAATGAGGCACAAGCTGAACATAGCCGCTCCCCATTCCCGTTTGTTTAGCTGCACTTGCATCGTCTGTTCATTTCTATCCATGTGAAGGTCTCCTTTCCAGCATTGCACCACTTCCCCTGGTGATGGTGTTCGATGTCAGCGTGGAGGACAAAGTGACGCTTGTTGCTTTTCTTCACGCCGCGGCCGCCGCCAGGCTGTGGCCTGAGCTGAAACAATCCCTGATGAATGTCTATTGATGTCAGTCAGCCATGGATCACGGCGGTCGATGGGTCAGCGGTTCCTCACAAGGCCCCCGACTGATGCGATTGTCGCACGGCCTTTCGGTGGAAATCGAGACGAGCCGCTCGGTTCTGACTAACGCACAAATCTAATTTTATTATTTGTATGATGTGGTAATAGGGTGGATTGTTGTGGGGTAAATTTTTAGTGCCTGTTTTTTTTTTTTTTTCCCTCTTATCGTAGAGGATGCCATACAGTAGCAGAGCGACAGAGCAAACAACGTTGGCTGATATGTGGCGTGACAACAGTATTAAAGGCGAGCAGGCTTTACACAGACAAGATCAGGAGGAGGTGGAGGGCATCGGAACAGATAGCTGACTGCAGCACAGGTTGTAAATTCACAAGATTTATATCCTGGATGCTCCACGGCGGATTCGAGTGATAGCGAAAAAAAAAAAAAAAGCAGAGCCGGATTCTTACTGGTGTGTTGCCGGATCAAGACTGGCAAGATGGTTCCAGTCAACCGGGTTGGCTGGATTTGTTGTGTACAATTTTCCAAGAAATACGGTCAGGTTACTAAGATAGCATATTTTAATGCATCCTACTTTCACACCGTTTTTTTTTTTTTTTCCAGAGTAGAATAACAAACCACATCTCAACTGATTTATCACACAAACTTACAGCTGACGTTCAAATGAAAAGCATGGAAATAAAATGTTAGCCATGTGCTTATTAGTCTGCGAAGGAGGGGGGGGGGAGGCAAGTTGGAAAGCGAAACGAGGCGTCATCTTTGGTGGCGGCGACCATCCACGAGCGCCACCGTATTCATTTGTCCGAACGTGCCCTTGGCGTGACCGCGCTTTAGCGAGGAACAAGTCTAATTTCCATCGTTGAGCAGCTGCATCTGATAGCCAAGCTTTGAATTGATATTAGGGATAACAATGGCCTCTGTTGGCCTCAATAAGGCTCACGCTGCCCTCGGCTGGCTCCCTCCCTCCCTCCCTCCCTCTCTCCCTCTCCTCGGCTGTGAGCGCACACACATTTCAACTGTCATAATAATCGCTAGCAAAAAGCTCACGAGGCTTTGCTGCAAATTGCTTCAAGCCTCCCCCGGAGGCTCTCCTCTTAATTCTTTGTCATCGACTTGCTTAAAACATTGGAATGGATGACCGTGGGGTTTTGTTGACTCAATCGTGGGGTTGCAATTGCAATATTCACAGACAAATTAGCGCCTCTTTAAGACCATCCCTGAGGATTTCAAAATAATCCGAGTGGTTTTCTTCAGCGCGCCAATTACACTTGAGTGTTTTGCACAGCGCGGCCAACTATTTGATTGCTTCTGTCCTGTGTTTACTCTTGCAAGACACGACAATCCGCAGCCAACATTTAGCGTCGATATACAAGAGCCGCCCGTCAGGAAATTGGCGAGGAAATACTCAAGTTTAAATTCAAAGTGGAAATGACGATGATTTGAGGTTCATGTAAAAAGCCATTCAGAATGGCTAAAGCTAAAATAGTCAGAGTTTTTGCATAGTTCACACAAATGGAATGGTCAAAATGCGCACATAATAATGATTTCTGCTCGGCTGAATGAATGAGAGAGTGCTCGGAAGTAAACAAACAAACAAAGAATCCTGTGATGTTATTGAAGCGTTTCCCTCGTGACTTAGCCTAACCTTATCTGCCATCAGACTGTGGAAATAACAAAATGACCTTGGGCTTATTTGTGGGAGTGTTGGCCAGACCATCGGTCAAGACTTTGCTCACCCAGGTGTTGTCTCGCTCGTCTCTTGTGACTTGGTTCCAAAAACTCGCAATTGTGTACAGCTGCCTGCCTGGAGGAGGGAAAAGATGTTGAAATGAGTATTTGGATCTATGTGTGTGTGTGTGTGTGTGTTGAGCAGTTGCACCCAAGCACCCTTGTCCTCATGGTTGCACTTTTCGCCCTATAATTAAAGTTTACGGCAGGCCACTTTAACGAAGGCTACTCAGATTGATGAGCGTTCATATCTGGAGTTTATTTTAGCATGCGGTTGTGTTAAACACCAGATTGGTCCACAAGTAACCCTTTTTTGAAATGGTCCTCTACTTTACCATATTGTATTTGTGCGAATCCAACTACTCCACCCCCCCCCTCAATTATTTATCGTAACCACTGTTTGAATTTGATAAAAGAACCCCCCTCGTATCTTTGTGACATTTTCTGCCACTTTCATGCTTTTATCTCACTCAAATCGCCATTTACGAGAGTACATGATAAGGATTTTATGAGGAAAAAGCCCGAGAGGAAGGAGTCGGATGGAGCCGACCGCCCTGCAGAGGCACGGCTTCATTGCCAAATGCGGTGGGAGTGGAGCACTAAATCTCACAGTTGAGACAGCATGCAGAGCTAAAAGGAGACACATCCAAGAGTCATTAAGTCATAATGATAGAGAAAGAGCGATTCGCCCCAAAATTTGACTCGGGGCCAACGGCATTAGTAGATGATAGATGAAGCTATTCCATCGGGGTCCTTACTCAATGTGGACAATATACAGTCGACGCGCACCTAACTTATCACCGCTGACTTTGCAACTAGCTCATCCTTTTCGTTTACACATTTGCCCCAACTCGTCTTATTTCGTCCACAAACGTACTTTTTTTTTGCAAGAATATTAAGTCATCTTGAAGCTTCTAGCCAGGTTTCCAAAGATATATATATATATATATATATATATATGTATTAAAATATAGTATTTATTTATTTATTTATTTAGTATATCTTATTTTAATCAATTGATTAATTAATTCATCCTTTCATTTATTTTATTTATTTATTTATTTATAATATAGTATATATATATTAAGATATTTATGC
Source organism: Syngnathus acus (assembly GCF_901709675.1). Classification (NCBI taxonomy): domain Eukaryota; kingdom Metazoa; phylum Chordata; class Actinopteri; order Syngnathiformes; family Syngnathidae; genus Syngnathus; species Syngnathus acus. The sequence goes on along the minus strand of NC_051103.1, from coordinate 3,741,629 downwards.
TGAAAAAAACAAAACAAAGTACTGCTGTGTTCTTGCCAAGTCCAAGAGAAACAATTGCTAAAAGATTGATGATCTGCTGAAGGGTTAAATCAAAGGACTCGTCTCGACTACAAATTGGAAAAAACGGAGATATTCTCTCGTACACGTTGTGTTAACAAATATCATTTTCGGTCCGAGCGGCAAAGGCAAAACGCTTTACCGAGCGCAGGTGCCGGCACGTCGTACATAATTTAAATATTATCAAGGTTGAGTTGCTGGCTGTTAATGACACAATAACCTGGCACCCCAATGTGCACGGAGGTGATAAAGGCCGCATGCAGCCTCCACGCTTCTCTTTCGTATCGCCTCATCCTCGCCTCACCTTTTCGCCGCCGCGTGTCAAACAGTCAGCCGGAGACACGCTTGAACTCAAACGACATATCTGGAAAAACTAAAGCCAAGATGGATTCATAAATATGGTAGCGACCACCTTTGTTTGCATGCGCTGCTGTCAATTTCAAAGTGTTTTCTGGCTTTACAGTGGTTAAATGTTAAAAGACGGCAAAAGGCCAGGGTAAATGCAAACGTCGACGTTACAAGATATCCATTTATATTCACGCCCGTCAAAAAGGTCAAAACATTGTCCTGACATTCTGCAAACATCTGGGGCCTGGTATCCCTTCGCCTGTTTTGGAAATGTGATAGAACCCGAGAAGATAGCCGGACAGAGCGCGCACTGTTGCTGAAGTGGAGTGGCGGTGTGGAGTTTCCACGAGATTGCGAGTGGTTTGACCTTTCAGCGCCGGGCGACTTCCATGCGGGGGACTTTCCTTCCCACAGGCTGAAAAGCAGAAAGGTGTGTCCGCTGTTGCTTTGGCCTCGCCGGATTGAATAGCCGGCGTGTGAAAGAGCCGCTACTCTTGCTTTTCTACTTTCTTTTCGTAAATGCCAAGCCAAAATCGTGATGGCTTGACCCTAATCCATTTGCAAAAAAAAAAAAAAAAAAAATCTTTTATGCTTGTAAATGAATAGTTCTCACCACGCACTAAAGTGGATTTGAAAAGATACAACGGCAGTCTTAAATGTCAGTTTACGAAGAAAAAAACTTCTTTTTCCAAAACAATGTTTTTCTTTTTTTTTTTAATCATCCCCCCAAGGTGTTGACCCTACTGTGCATTATTTCGAGACTATTAAGAGAATAGCATTTAGGACAATGTATACAGACTTATTACTGAGTGATATGAAGCATAAAAGGCATGAATTTACATGCTCGTAATAATTCCCCCCTCCTACATTCAAGATGGAATTTATTGTATTTTTGCAACAATAAAGTCAGTATAAGATACGATCAGTAAAATCTTGGTGTGGCCTCATAAAAGCGACGTCGTCTATATGCAAACCTGATCCATGCGAGAACGTTGTGTTCCGCATGGTCCGCGTTTTAGCATTCAAAGGACATATCGATTCCGTTCTACACAAAACCCTTCCTGTCTGATTTCCCTCAAGACAGCGCAGATTAAAGGCCCTTGTGCTCATGTTCTACATATTGAACCGCTACTCTTAATAATTCAGCGCACACTTAACACTGTATGTAACCCGTCGTGCGTCACTGCAAAGAAAAAAAAAAAGGTGCGTCGACTTTTGCCTTTGATTTTATAACATCTTAAAAGAGTTCGCGGACTTCCCCTGTCCAAGAGAAACATTGTGCAAGAGAGTGCAAAGAGAAACATTGTGCGTTTGCCAGGTCAGGTGGTGAGGAGTCATGGCGTGACACGGATGACGTCGCTAAAACACACACACAAAAAAAAAAATTGGAATAAAATACCGAGCAGCTCGATTCAAGATGAAACTGTGGTTTGGTTGCTAGTTTCCGCCTGCCGACACTGATGCCGCAAAATTCAGCGGCTTTTAACTAGATCACACGCACAGGGAGAAAAAAAAGTAAATTGGATTAGTAGTCTTTGGGTATTCAATCCAATTATTGATCTCTGGCCGGAGGAAATATTTCCAGGGCTGCTTCAGTGTCCAGCATGAGATTGATTTGTGGGAAAAAAAAAAAAAGCCTATTAATGTATCTGTTGTTATCTTGGTCTTTTTTTATACCACAAAAATTAATATTTGAACAGAGGTGTGTAAACTTTTTATGCAAGATCTGTCAGTCTTTGGGTTTTATCCACACAATGAGCCTATTCAGGAATTCCAAAAAACAATTTAGGCATTCAGTGAAAATATTCAAGCATTTGAATAAACCGTGTGCACAATGCACCTTTTTGTTTTCTTCTGAATTTCCAACTAAAAAGAGCACATCTGACATCACGCATCCCGTCGTTTGCATTTAAATTGTACGAGTGACGTTTGGTCTGACAGACAGACATAGAGATGGCGATAACATGCATGAGATATCCAAGCGGAGGCAAATTACAATGTTAATGAAGCCTTTTGAAGATGGGCCTTAAAGCAGAGATGGATAAACAGCCAGTTATGTTTCTTTTATGCTGCTGACAGATCATTTATAACAGAGAGTCTTGTAATCTTTTTTTTTTTTTTTTGCATTCATTTACTGTAGTCTGTTTATATAATTAAAACAACGGATTTGTTTTTGCTCGACTTGGCCGACTCGTCTTCCTTTCCGTTCCTCCTGACTGTTTTACTCTTCCCGGTGTATCGATTGTGAAGGTAAGGCGGGAAAAAGAAACGGTTTGGGCTGAGAAAGAAGGATTTGCTGAAGAGATACGGTGAAATTGAAGCCTTCGGCCAACAGTGGGGAAAAGATGTGATCCTGAAAGAGGAGCAGAACACAGAGGCGGAAGACAAGAAGGGATGAATATATTCATCTGGATTTGTGATGGCGCAAAGAAGACACATTGGAGCGCCGCTGGACCTGGACAATGATGAGTCCAACTTCATTCCGGGGTAAGACACAAAAGGATCCGAGAGAGAGTGAATGTCTCTCCATCTTCCTCATTATTAAAGGCAATACTGTGAGAGCATAGCAAGTTAATTCATGTTCTGACGGTTGCCATATGTCCAAGAATAGCATCACTGTAGCCTCTCAGCATCCAATCATTTGCATAAAAAGAAGGAAATGTAACCAGGTCATTCTCATTCCCTCAAGCGCCGAATCTGTTTTCAGGTTGAAATTGCATTCTCGACGCATCCGTGTCACCTTTTCGTAGCAAACGGGTTGTGAGTCACTCGTGAAATGACATCCGACAACGGCCATTTCTATAATGGGAAACGGTGTGGTGACGTACGATAAGAACATGAATATTTACATATGTCCTCTTATGTCTTCATAGAACAACATGGAGGCCATGTACATAACATTAGCATAAATATTTCCTGCACATGACACCATGCCAGTATATATAAAAATGTATATAAAATAGTAGTATATCTATATATATATGCCCAAAAAAATTTATAGGCCTCAGGTACCAAACAGCCCAAGGGGTGTGTTGACTTTTTATATGCACTATAACTGCTGGTGTGGATTAATTACAATCAAGGCACATGCTGAATTAGAATCTAGTTTTGCAAACCTAGAGTTGTGTGATTAACTGTCCGGAACAAAAGCGTAATCAGCACTTATTCCCTCCGAAATGAAAATTGTTTTTTATTTTTTTGGTCAAATATACCTGCGGTGCTCCTGACTGATATCCCAAAAGTTCCCCAATTTCACAGGGGGCGTCACTCGATCGCTTCTCCAACACGAGAAATACAATCTCTCATTTATCTCACTGCGCTCTCATTAAGTGTGCTCGGCTTTAAAGACGCTCCCCGGAGCCCTAATAGCTGCAATTAGCAAGCTAGTGCACACACACACACACACACACACACACACACACACACACACACACACACACACACACACACACACACACACACACACGCACACAATGTGGGCTGTGAGCTTGTCAAAGGGAATTGTAGCCCTGCAGCACTGAGTGCGAATAAGACAGAGGAAGCATGAGGAGGCAGCCATTCTTGTGCCTCCACTAATAATGTTGGGCTGTGAGTGCCAGGCTCAATTTCATTGGCTGTCAAGATGAGCACCACTGGGCCTGGATTAGCACTGAGGGGAGGGGCTGGTGATGAGAGTGAAGGACAGACTTGCTATAAATTAAAGGTCTGTTTTAATAACGGATGCTTAAGAGTACCTCCATTAGTGGATCTTAAGCTGCTTTATCCATTTAAATGTAGCCTCGCCCTTTCGGCGGATAAACAATTAGCTTTAGCACCGATTTTTTTGGAATCCTTATTTTGCACAGAAATAAAGGTTTTCCAAAGTGATCATGGTGGTAAAGCTCATCGTGATTGAACTAAATAAGCATGAAAGAAAAAAATGGAAAAATTGTGACTACTGTAGAGACGTGCGGTCAAAGGAGGCAGAATCGGCAGAGCCTCACCTGCATAAATGATTACGTGAAAGGATTTTCCATTTTTGTTCTCGAGTTGCCATCACAAGAACAAGAAGCAAGTCCGAGTAATCTTCCAGGGACACTCTTATTATCCGCCCCGCTGTCTCCGAGCGGTGAGTCCGATCCCCGGGGTGCGGCACACACGCAGAGCTGAGAGACAGACCCATAATCTGACAAAGCAGATGTAGACACGCATGCATCCAAGCATACACGTAGACAGTGAGGGCAGGTAGACAGGCAGAGGTGGGCTTTGTACACGCAACCCCCCCCTACCCACCCACCATGTCCCCAAGCAGCTCCAGATGTTGCCGCTTCACTGAACAGCATAATGACAGCCTCTTCTACTTCTTTTTCTTCTTCACAGAGGCTGGCTGTTGTGAAAATCCACTCAGGGATGTTCTTATGCCTCCAAAAGGAACTTCATTCTTATTTTATAAACCACCACCACAAACACATGCTGTATATTTTCTTCATTTTTAGGAGTTCCATGTCATGTAAAAATAGCCAATGTGGTTGCAGGCGTTAAGGAGAGGGAGGTTTTTAAGTAAACACCTTCGGGGTCAGGAGCTTTTGGAGGTTATCTGCATGGATCCAAACACACAGGCGAGGGTCGGCATCTTTATTTGAACAGTGTGGTTGAGAGATGAAGATCAGCCACAGATCAGCAAAAACCACACCTATATATACCCACATTTTTATTTTATTTTAATAAATCTATATTACTGGTCAGTCCACCATTTTAGTGCCACCTAAAAAATTGAAATGTAAAAATTGAATTGAAAAATAAATTATATTAATCATATTAATAATTAATATGAAATAATAGTAAAAAAAATCTCATTGCAGCCCTTGTGATTTGCATTCAACTGCATTCCGACATCAATTGGAATCGGAATAATCGTCTGCCCTATTAGATTGCAATTGCATCTGTCCACAAACACACACCAACAGTCTATTTACCTCCGTCAGTCACTCCTTTTGTTATCCTGATAATTCAAGAGGAATTGAAATCATCTGGCGCAATGATGCAGACTGCCGTGTGTGATGCTATGTTTTATTTGCGCTGATTGGAAGCCAATTAAGCAGGTAATGGATGGGCAGCCTCTTACCCAAAAGCTAATTAGCTCAGCATTTACGTTACGGTGAATGGAATTTTTGGTTCTTCTGCTGACTTGGTTCCGAATGCATATATATATATATATTTTTTAAACTTGTTAGTCCACTGTATAACTTCATTGTCATCAAATATGGAGGATTTAGTGTTTCATAATGCTTGAGTCAGACTCCAACTTTGAATACACTATTCATTAATGTGCGACTTCAGCAGATTGCGCCGCAAAGATAACCTCGGCGATTCCGCCCAGCCATACCGCCGAGGGGACCCCAAAAGACAAGAAAGCAATTATATCTCTACCCTTGTTCTCATTTCTAGGTGCTCTCTCTCTCTCTCAATCCCACACCAATGAGAAATGGAGGAAGTGGAGCCAAGCTGCAGTTGTTGACGGCGCCACCACGGACTAGAACTACTGTCATTACTTCAATCCTCAAATTGGATGGAGTGGCAACATTCACACTTAGCAGCTGGAACGTACGTCTTGAATATTGTCTCAATAAAGGTGGCGACGTTATCACTTTGACTCAATTGCTGTCGCGAGCGGCGTGCGAGACCGATGGAAGCAAAAAGGGCCCCGGCGCTTGCTGCCGTTTTTCAATTTTGCTGTGCCACAATACGGGGTGATACAAAAGCATTTATCTGATGTTATTAGGGGCATAGTGATACAAGATAGGACGCACTTGTGTCGGTAACGTGATCTGCTTGTCATATCTGCGGCCGCATTCTGCAGAAGAAGAGACGAGAGTGCTAAGCGAGAGCTCAGCAGATGACTTTCATGAAAATACTGCCCTTTTTTTTTTTTAGCATTTGGCTCATCTCACTCACGTCCCTCTCCGTCATCATCTTTCAATCTCAGTTTTTTTTTCCCGATTGATACACTCATTTCGTGAAGATTTCACGCTTGACGAATCCCAAATGGCTCTGCTCTCATGACAAACAGATCAATTTTTATACACTTCAAAGTTGCTGGTCTTGAAAATTGTTTGACCATCTTCGAGGCACTTTGGATTCTCACGATTATTGGGGACTAGAACACTTTGGGACATTAATTGAGCTAATATGTTGCGTTAATATTGACATTTCACGTCAGCCAAGACCTTGATGTTGTTATCGTTGCTAAGCAACAAGCTGCTGAATTGATCAACTGACGGTAGCTACTAATATTTTACTGTACGAATGAAAGAAAAGAAGATGCTGAACAAAGAAATGAAACGAGAAGCAGAGGAAAGGCAACGATGAAAGCAACCGCACGACCGACCCTTGTAAAAACAGCCGATGAGCTTGTGGGCATTTATATTTCAAATGATAAAGGCGGCACGGAACTTAAAAGCAGCACGTAGACAGACAGAGACATGCGAAGGCAGCAATTAAAATACATGCATCCAGCATTGTTCAGAGCACAGCGTTGCAGGGGGGGAGAAAGCGCGGCTGTGCTTTGATCGCAGCGGGACGCCGCCGCCGCCGCCTCCGGGAGCCGAGCGACGCATTTACGTTTCCTACGCAGAGCACACGGCAAGGTGAACCCGACCGTTCTTTTGTGTACACCTAGCAGGGTAAAAGCTAACAGCTCTGTGGATACACGAGAAATCTTCTGATTTATATTCTGCAGAGGAGAGTAAAGGTTGCGCCGTTATTCAATGTACTGTTTGCTCCGGAACATTCGCATAGCGCCTATTCAGGAGTTTTTTTTTTAATGATTAATAAAGGATTTTTTTTCCCGCATTGGCAAAAACAAAAAGCACACATGAATGAAAAATGAGCAAGGCCTTGAGGATGTCTGTGCGTGCATCACGGATGCCACCGCTCGCCAGTCGACTAAATAAAGCTGCATCCTTTATACCAAGATGGTGGCAAAGGACTACTTTTGTCTAAAAAAAAAAACACTTTCATCTTGACAGCAAAATTCCGCCATATAACTACTTAGGTCACAGGCGGCATCATGTGTCTTCCCATAATGTAACACGATGCATGTTATTTTTGTACCAAACACCAAGGCCCGCATGATATCAGCAGTATTATTATTATTTTTTTAATATATTTTTTCATATAAGTTGACATTAGGCACTGAGATGGTGGGTGGTCAGTGGTTAGAAACAGCTCTTATTACACCGAGAAACATCGATATCTGCAGAAGATGAGCCCTCGAATTGATTTTGCAGCACCGGATAGATGCGAGAGGCCCAAAAGTCAGGCAATTGCGAATGTTTAGTCTGAATCGATTGGTTTGATGCAGAAAGGTGGGAAAAGCGGTATCAGGTTCAAAATGACTCGGGCCACTTCAGTCAGAGAAGCGATTCAGATAACCTTGCCAATAGTGTGGAAGGACGATGGTCGCCATGGTAACAGGGGGGAAAAAAGAAAATGGTCGTACTTGGTCATAGGTTGCAAACGTTTAACAACAATATTTAGGGTCAGTTTTAATTTGATGGATATTTAGCTAACATAGCATCCTACATTTCACATAAATTAGTGGAGGTCATTTTAAGTAAGTCATAAAGCGACGTATAGTTTGTGCAACAACAACAACAACAATGCCGTGTCGTTAAAAGAAATCCCAAAGTCTTTACCTTCATTTTGTGTCCCGCGGTGACCGCAGGTGGCATCCGGTCAAGCGTGTCCAAGCCAAATGACAACAATCCCACGTTTTAGCAATTGTGTCCCTAAGGTGGAAGTGGTTCAATAAGTCGTACTCCTGCAAAATAAGAAAACCGGTTTTATATTAAAAAGGGGTTTGGGCATCAGACATATCTTTTAACGCAGCACGGCCACATTTGCTATGATTCTTCCCAGTGCTCTTAAATGGACAAAAAGAAAAATCCGGGCAAAATACAACCATTCTCCATTTCATAATGATTTGCTGTCTAAGATTTTATATATCAGAACCTCCATTAGCATCTGAAACTCAAGAGCTGGACCGTAAACGACGATTTGGCCAATCAATAGGGTAATCCCATACGGGAATGGATGAAGGAGTTGTGTGAGTGTGTGTGTGTGTGTGTGTGTGTGTGTGTGTGTGTGTGTGTGTGTGTGTGTGTGTGTGTGTGTGTGTGTGTGAGGCAGCCATTTTTTACACACAACAAAAGCTGAGAGCATCTGAAAATGGACAGTTGGTTACTTATGGGCCTCCTTTCTTACTGTATTTTAAAATATTTTTTTACACAAGAAGAAAAGAATTTAGATGAATAGAAATATTTTATACACATCTTACTTTTATTCCTGGTAGAAGAAAATAATTTAGATGAATAAAAATATTTTATACACATCTTACTTTTATTCCTGGTAGAAGAAAAGAATTTAGATGAATAAAAATATTTTATACACATCTTACTTTTATTCCTGGTAGAAGAAAATAATATAGAATAATTTAGATTAATAAAAATATTTTTTACATATCTATATTTTAGTCCTGGTTTAGGAAAATAATTTTGATTATTTATATATAATATGCTTGTACTTCCATTATGTAAGCACATTAAAAGGGATTGCTTTTCTGTTGGGTTTGAGGCTCATGGAGTTTCAAGGACAAGCTTGAGGGAACAATTGGGAGGGGGCGGGGTGGGGTGGATGAAAAAAAACAATGAGCAGATGAAAGCAAAGCATGATGGGAATGAAAGAAGAAGAGACAGGAGTCTTAACGCCAACTGGTCTTCAAACATTTACCGTCGCATGGCTCAGTTTGTGGGGGGGGCTTCTATTACAGCTGTCTTTAATGGCCGTGTCACAGTCTATTAAGTGCATTCATCTTTGCCTCCACTGTATAGCAGCGTTGAACAAAGACTGATGACTGGCGCTTTCGTTATTCCCACGCACCGGACAAGGTGGAGGACACGCGCCGATTCGGCATACTCAGCACAAACAAGACGTTGTAATAAACGGCACCCAAATATGCACGGCAACACATTCATCTTGCTGTCCAACGTGCTAACCAGGAAGTGACACCAAGAAGAAAGCAAGGTGGTCTGAAGTCATATCAGCATCACGACAGCTTGTGTATGCTTGTTCCTTGCCCACTTTTTGATAGGCAAAAATTATGTGGAATAATAGTGCCCGAAATGAAATGGAAGCTAAGCAGAAAACACACAAATAAAATTATGACATATCCCTGCATTTAAATACAAATATATGAGCGATAATATTACCACCAATGCATGGCAAACTTTTGCCAAGTATTAATTTGAAGATTTGAGTAGACATTCCCTGAGTCACATTTCATAGTGGAAGAGAGACACGGTGTACCTTGGAAAATAATTTTCTAACACTTCTACGCAATGGCACACCCTGTACAATAGGTAGGGGAGAAAAAAAAAAAAGTGATTCATTGCTTCTCGCCAATGTCACAAGTTGCATTAGATTTCACGGGCAGGATTCAAAATGACAATCCAAAACCATGAAGCCTCGGAAGCCATTTTGGAATCGCCAGATACAAATGGATATCTGAATTATGTTCTAATTCAAGGAATTTTACATGTTGGCGATTTTTTAATGATCAAATGCTCCATTAGGTCATTTTTGCATGGTCATTCATTGTTGAGTACATCTCCAGCAGCTGTGTTAGGAAACAAAATGGCCGACCTGGATGTAGATCTCCTCCATTCATAATATGATCTGACCGATACTTCAAACGAGCTCCTCCGGGGCCATGCTTTCCTTTCTAATTCTCCGGCGGCTCTCGCTGAGCTGCCTTTAACTCATTTAGAGCAGCTTTTAGGCCCTCTACGTTTTCGAAATGTATAATCAATACGCCGTGGCGCTACTACATGACGAATGGCTTCGGCGTGGGGAGATAAACGGCGGCGGAGCGCTCGTCATCTCTCTTGCAATAGATAGCCCCTGTGTAAATGATTATAACCTAATTCGGAGGAGAACATATGAAACCCTCGCCGGAGGCCATCAGTCAGTCAAAGGTGTTTTATTTTACACTTCCTTCATTGACGTCGCCCTCGTATAGATTTATCAAAAGCTAATTAAGCTCAATACGATGAAATAATTCATGTCAGCTTACTGCGTGTGCCTCTTGGCAAGAAGACCCCCCCTTTAAAAAAAAAAATCATATCTGTCACTTTCCCGTTAATGAAAACAAGTTTGCAGGCACGTTTAGGTCCAATTTAATTTGTATTAATTCTCTGTCAGCCCTTGTTAGCGGCATTATTAAAGTGCCTCACAAGCAAAACAAGAGCGTTGCTTTGCCAGCATTTAGCAGCAGGCAAAATATTAGAATGCCACTAAAGTAAAATCGAAATGAGCGGAGCTAAATTTGTTACCGTAATTTTCGGACTATAAGTCGCACCGGAGTATAAGTCGCACCAGCCATAAAATGCCCAAAAAAGTGAAAAAAAACATATATATGTATATAAGTCGCTCCTGAGTATAAGTCGCCCCCCCACCCAAACTATGAAAAAAACCGCGACTTATAGTCCGAAAATTACGGTAATTAACAAATATTTTGGTCAAAATGAGAATTTCATACAAATCGCATTGGTGCTAATGCTAATGGGTGGTTAACATGGCACGGATTATATTTTCATATTGAATGAAGTACATTTTAAAGCCTTGATTTTAGTGGTGTGAAAAAAAACTTCCACGAGACAATACTAACTATTTTCGAGCTTTTCTGCTGACTCTGCAGATTCAAATTCCAACAGCAGTGAAGACGAATAGCGGGGGCGACAACTTGATCGATTGCTTTGCTATCACCAAAAAACTGCCACGATGATGTGCATTTTATTTTTACATTTTCAAAGACATTTTGACAGGTAACAAAGTCAAAAACGTGCGATAAGAAGGAATCATTAAGGAATTGCATTTATCAGGCTGGCTGAGTTGATGCGTGCCATCATATTTTGTTAACGAGGACGCCTTTGCACGGACCAGAAAATGTGTGAATCCGATAAACACTTTGGGCAAGATACTCAGTAACTTGCATTCAAGGTTAATTATTCACACCTTTTATGTTAGCTGGTATAATTTATTTTCTGTCACAGAGGGGATTTGTTTTTTTTTCCGAAATCAGTCGCAAGGATATGTTGAGGGAAACTTCAAGCCATCTCAGATAAAAATGTCGCTGGGCTTTTGCAAACTGAAATAACGACGACCCGAGTGACCGAGCGGCTGAATGTAAGCTGCTGCGTTTTATCAATAGCTGCGCATCTGCCTGAGGGTGACTCATCACAAGTCAGGTACAGCATCGTGGAGGACATCTAATGTGGCGTGACATTCAAGTTAAAGTCCCATAAGTCATGTCAAACATTCAAGGTGAAAAGATGGGATAATCGGAGAAGTGGATTTTACAGTTGGGGGGGGGGGGGGGAGGGAGGGGGGGAATATGCTTTGTAAAGCATTTGTTGCAGGCGAGCTGCATTTCTCACTGGGATCATGTTGAGCAAAGCTTCTTCCCCCTCTGCGCTGTCTCGATAAATATTCACAACCACAGCCCACGGGTCATGTTGGGGTGCCGGTGAGGCAAACAGCGTTTTGCAAAAGGTTGATGCGGGTCTTGTTGACGGAGCGACTCGGATGCCTTTCTCATTTCTTCTCTACATAAGATTTAAATGTTCCCCCGCGAGCTTCGCTTTGCTCCCTCGCGTCTTGGAAAGCGTCTTTAACGCGAATGAATAGATGGCTTAAAAAAAAATTCTAACTTTTCAATGCTATTTTCTTTCCCCCTACTTTGCGACTCGTTTTATTTGTATGCATGCAAAATGTTACAAATCAGCTTTTTTTTTTTTATTGTTGGGACATTTTCATTTCGGGGTGTACTCACAAAATCCATTTACACTCTTAAAATTGGAGCAAAGTGTAATTTCTTCGGCGTCGAAGATTTATTCTCATCTCCCATCGCTTTGGTGAACTAGATGTTATTTTAGAGATTTGAATCGAAGCGCTCGTCATCGGCCTTCTTGGTCGAGAAGTATCTTGGCGAGTCTCACTTTCTAATTCCGAGCGCTCCAGTTGTTATATTGGCACATAATTCAAAGCGACTGTACGCATGTCATGAATCCATAAGCGTTCCCGGTTTTTGGAGCAAGGTGACCCCGTTCTTAATCATCACCCGGCGTGGATGAGGTTAAGACTGGAAATTGGTTGGACTGTGAAGTGAATGCATGATGGCGCCCCCACTTCCCCTCCCCCCCACCTTCTCGACCCTCCAGCGCCGGCCTGCCCTCTTTTGTTTCCCTTTGACGCAATTTTACATCGCGCTGGCTCTCTTCGCCAACCTTTGTCCTCTTTGTCATTCGCTCGCTCGCACATCTCTGTCGTGTAACGGCTACCTCAGCATTTTGATAATAGGATTTATTAAAATGGAGGCCCCTTTCTATTGAGAGGCGACATCACTTATTTTATGAAGGCATTATTCCTATTCTTCCCCCATTCAATGCATACACCAAGAATCAGGCTAATATTTTACTTTTCACACTAACAAGCCAAACTACCGAGCCAAACGGTCCTCTGAGGATGCCATCTGCTCTGCCCTCCACTCGGCCCTCACCCACCTGGAGGGGAAGGACTCGTATGTGAGGTTGCTGTTTGTGGACTTCAGTTCTGCCTTCAACACCATTGTGCCGCAGCGTCTCATCGGCAAACTTGACAAGCTGGGCCTCAGTACCGGCCTCTGCAACTGGCTACTGGACTTCCTCTGTCAGAGGCCACAGGTGGTACGTGTTGGCGACAAGATCTCCGCCAGCATCACGCTGAGCACAGGGGCCCCCCAAGGCTGCGTGCTCAGTCCGCTGCTCTTCACCCTCCTGACGCATGACTGCGCTGCCACCTGCAGCGGCAACCGCATAGTGAAGTTTGCTGACGACACGACTCTGGTGGGTCTCATCACCAAGGGAGACGAGACTCAATACAGGCTGGAGGTTGACCTTCTGACCGCGTGGTGCAGGGACAACAACCTCCTGCTGAACGTCGACAAGACCAAGGAGATTGTCGTTGACTTCCGGAAGGGTCACGCCCAACACCTGCCGCTGACCATCGACGGTGCTGTGGTGGAGAGAGTGAGCAGCGCCAAGTTCCTGGGGGTGCACATCAGTGAGGATCTCTCCTGGTCCACCAACACCGCGTCGCTGGCGAAGAAGGCCCGGCGCCGCCTGTACTTCCTTCGGAAACTCAGGCGAGCGGGGACTCCTCCGGCCGTCATGACTACGTTTTACCGCGGCACCATTGAGAGCGTCCTCTCCAGCTGTATTGCTGTCTGGGGTGGCAGCTGCACTGACCAAGACTTGAAGGCCCTGCAGCGCATTGTGAAAACGGCTAGTAAGACTATTGGTGCTTCTCTCCCCTCCTTGAAGGACATTTACACCTCCCATCTCACCCGCAAGGCGACCAAGATTGTGAGTGATGTGAGTCACCCCGCTCACCCTTTGTTTGAACTTCTGCCCTCTGGGAGGCGGTACAGGAGCCTGCGCTCCCGCACCACCAGACTTTCCAACAGCTTCGTACTCCAGGCTGTTAGGATCCTGAACTCGCTCCCCCTTTCAGCGTAGCGTCCTGTTCTTGCTGTATGCTCACTGGCTCGGTTTTGCCCCTCATATTCAATGGGTTATTGGTCTGTTTTTATTCATCGCTCATTTTATTTTATTTATTATTTATTATTTATGGTTTGTGCCTACTTGTTTTTGTTTTGTGTCGCCTACTTGTATGTCTCGTCACCGTGGGATGGAGGAAACGGAATTTCGGTTTCTTTGTGTGTCTTGACGTATGAAGGGATTGACAATAAAGCTGACTTTGACTTTGACTTTGACTTTGACTAACACATCAAAAGCCATAAGTAGCCCATTTCGTCTTTTTTTTTTTTTTTCTTTTCCTCTCCGCAAAAGTCAAAGAGTCAAAGTTAAGCGTTAACGCACACAATTGACACGCAGACATTAAACAAGCGTTAGAGTTTTGTTTTGCTTATCATGCGTGTCGGTACATTCACACTTTCGGTAATTAGGAAACAGTCAAACAATCTAAAAATCAATCAAATGAAGCAATCAAGCAAATTAAACTAATTATAGCACATGATGGGGATTAGAAATTTAAAGTGGGAAGTATTTAACAGAAGGACAAGAGTCAACCAAACAAAATATGCTGTTCTTCAAAAGCTCTTACAGAGCCTAGCAAAGTTGCTATTTATGGAAACGCATTATAACAACAGCTCGGCTCAATTGTCATTCATTCTTGGTGTCGTGTTGTTGACGATTTTACCACTAAAGGCCAAATGGCATTCTAAAAAATGGCTTTTCTTCCAAACTACCAATCAATACTTGGTGTGAAATGACGAAGCAAAAGGTTTGTGCGCATGCCAAAATGAATAAAAAAAAAAAAAAGCCTCACAATATGAACAGATGCTACAAGAAAGACTTTTGACTACTTTGACGCAATTTACTCGATTCCCGAATCTTTCTACCATTGAATGTGTTTGAGAGAGAGAGCGAATGAGCCAGGGAGATGATATCAATAGCGGAAAAATAACACGACTCGCTGCACAGTAATTAGAGATGGGGCGAGATGAAAAGGGGATTTGCTCTTTGACACGGTTCACCCGCAGAGAGAGACAAATGTGATCTAAATGTCATCCGGCCCTTTCACATGTCAGGATGTGCGGCGGCAATTCATTACTTGCAGCTATTTACAATCGCCATAACAACGCAGCAAGGAGACGCGCTGAAAATGTTTCGAAAGGGAATCATCGTTGACGTATGTTCAAACATTGCCGACTGATGTGTGAAGGAACAATCTCATTATTATATATGACAAAAGTGTGAGATTGAAAACTATCGGCTTTATCTGCTTATCCTCCTTGGACTCGGAGGCTCGGGCTATCGGAGCGCACATCAGTAATTACTGCAGGTTGTCAACAATTTATAACTGAGGTCCCGCCAGGCGAACAAGAAAAACAAAAAAACAAAAACGCCAACGCACGGGGCCCCCAAAAATGTCGAGAAGAACAGCGTGCATTACTTCCTCTGTCCTTGGTGATAAGAGCAAGTCAAGGAAGAAACACAGAGGCGAATGCTTAGGTGACTCAGCAAACCGCTTCGGAAAAATGATTTGTTTTTCGATTACAAGCTGCATTTCATTTCCGTTCATAGAAATTCTATGCAGACCATGCCTTTAGCTGCGGGATGTCAGGAAAAGCTCAATTCAGTACATTAGAGGCACTTTAAAAAGTGACATGTGTGACTCCTCTTTTAGATGAATTTGAATGAGAGAGACAAAATATTAGAAACATTGCTACAGCTACATCGCTATTCTTAAGAGGGTGTGCACATTTATGCAACCATATTACTTTTTTATTTGTTCTCATTTTTTTAATCACATAAAAACCTGGTATTTGAACTGGGGGTGTGTAGACTTGATCTATTTATCAAGCACTCACTAAAACAGTCTGTGCGGCAAATAACTGTCGGCAACTCATCAAAATACTTCGGCAAAGACGGCAATCCATCATCGCACGGTGGAGGTCACCTCGCAAAGTCAGCTACCTGCAGTTTTAAACCTCCCACGGCGTGCTGGCGCTCAAAGCGTGACACGGCGACACACAAAGCCTTAAGTGTTCAAATGTGATTTATGGAAAGTGACAAGAGCGTCGCTGTTTTTAATTATTAACGAGGGAGGAGTCGACGGGAGTCATCTCTCAATCCTCCCACAAAATGTAATGAGGTTATTTGCTGCCGCAAAAAACGCTTAAACTTTGATTCATTTGAGGAGCGGCCCGTTACGCGGCGGCAGATAAAAAGCAGATAAGGAGAACGTTTGCGGGGATCCTTTGACATTGACCTGCTTCACGGGAACAGCCGTTTAATTCTTCGGCCAACCTTACAAGTCCTCCGACTAAGATACCGTCACTACTAGAGAAGCTAAAGGTCGGGAGGTGCTGGTGGGGTTGACCTAAAGTTAAATTGCATTGGAAAGCAATAAAAGCTGTTTTGGAGTCTGAAAATTCGGGAGACTTTTTTGCACAGCTATAAAAAAAAATAAAAAAAAAGACTTCATATAATGAAGTCCAAAAATCCAATTGCCAAATTGATCTCTAAACTTTTCCTCATCCTTTTTCTACTTTGTGGTGCAGCTTATTAACAAGCAATTTTCTTTGCGAAAGGTGTCTATTGCTTTTATTGGCAAATCCATTTTAATTGTTTTCAGGATTGCGATATCCAGCACAACGCTTTTGTTTGTTTGATGGTAATAATGCTCACTTTTGACTGATAATTATTTTTTTTTTGCTGTACTTGCATTCTGACCCGTGTTTCTAATATTTTGGGTCTCACCCTCAACATATAGTAACAAACGTTTTTCCAGGTTTGAACAAAATCTACAATTGGTTGCAGTCTACCTCCAAGACATTCTCATGTTCTGTTAGCTAGCAAATATATATTTCAAATTTCATCCCCACTTAAGAATCTCATTACCTGCATGTTACAAGGTGCCACGCCCACAAAAAAAGCAAGCAGGAAATTCATCTCTGCATGTCTGAGATCACGCCGCCATCTTCCTTGTTTATAGCGGCGAATGCATGGGCAAAGCAAATTAAAAGTCATATCTACGTGCTCCAGGCTCCCCACAACTACTTTTCCAATCAGGAGGAGAATAACTTAGCATAAACAGTGGGGTTGCATTACCATCACAGGAGGCTGCAGCAAGGACAAGAACAAATATTGCATATTCATAATCTGCTTTGCCCAAAATCGTGTGGGCTGGTGCTGAAGCTTTCACTTCAGCTCTGCAAGTCAGATAAAGCTTTTAAAAAGAACTTTCTCCTCCTCCTTTGAAGCTACTGCAATTCCATGCCATCCACAGACTTCTGTTGAGCCAATGCTGAGCGTTTTCCTACAATAATGCCACAAAATAAAGTTGCAATTTCCCTTTGGATATAGACTTGGCAAAAAAAAACAAAAACATATCTCATTCTGGAAGGTAAGATGGTATCTACTCTCAGTCCAAAATAAATCAGTTTGAATTTGGCTGAAGACATTAGCACATATATTGATGTGCTTTACACAGCCACAAGGAGCCATTTTTAATATATTTCAAAAAAGGTCATTCCTGCTGAATGTAATTAATAGCAAAAAAAAAGGTCTCTAGTTGTTAGTTGATTTTGTCAAATCTTGCACATTGGGAGGTGCAAATTTACCATCTCAAACACCCCAAAGTTACAAGAATAAAAATTCTTCATTTCCCGTTGTCATTAAGCAGCAGGCCCATGTGTTGACTTGCTTGCAATTGCCGCACAGCACACAATTGACCCTCGGGCACATTGAACCAAAACAAAAATCTATTTGACGTTTTATTTGTTTCACGTGGCGCATCGCAAAACAATCTTTGTGCCCATTAGTTTATTAACATTAGCAAAGGAGGCTAATGGCGTGTGCACAAATGGAGGCTTGGATGATTTATGATAAAGTCATCTCAAATGGAAGCAGACAATGGTCTCGTTTAAGACAATTTTCATGCCTTGGAGCCCCTGCACTCATCCTTTCAAGCTCTCCTTCATCCCTTCTTCTTGTTGCTGTCAGGACGCATTAGGGCGTTGTTAACAAGCGACTTAAATTAGGATCCCCCTGCAGTCCCATCCAGGTACGGGTAATGAGGTGAGGAGACGCAGAATTGAGCTGAGACCCCCCCAGACAAAAAAAAAAAAGGCACATCACATTTTCTCCTGTTTGTCCGGTGGATGCAAAGAACTGAACGCGGCGACGGGCGGGGGGGGCAAAAAAACAACAACATTGAACCACGCTTGGATGAGCACTTATACAGCGCTTTGACGACAACCGGTTTTTGCACGCAACGGCGTGGATTAATGGAGAGTGGCGACGAGATTCGCAGACAAGCCTAATGATATGGAAATTGAAGCTGTAAGCTGGCGAGATGCAGCCTCTCAAAGGCATCAGTTAGATGCGAGACAACCCCCCACCCCCCCACCCCTTCGCGGCTGATGGGGTGTGATCCGCTATCATCCAAGTGGCCTCCCCACTAAATAGGTGGTCTCCCTCCACTGGAGGTGGAAATGAAGCCCGCCTCACATTCACTCTACTCTCTGCGGTTCCACAGACCGCAATCCAAGGATGGAACCGCTTGACAAGCGCGTGCACCTCAGTCAAGACGCAAAAAATAAATAGATGATCGATTGGGATGCAATTTTATTGAATGCAATTACCTGTGATTCTTTCTCAGGGGTTGATCAGAGACGACAAGTGGAGCAGAGTCAGCGTAACAGTCAAGGACTTGCTTTTTTTTTTTTCCTCCATCTCGCTTCATCACTGTCCATCAAGCCAGCGGGACTTATCAGAAACAAGAGAAGCCTTGGCAGAGTGGTGCCATCACAATTGATAGCCACCTGTCGACACTGAAGTTTTGGAGAGGATACAGGGGAAAAAAAAACACACGATTAACATCTTGCTTTGCTGCATCAGCATGTTTGCACTATCAGAGTTTACTGTTTAGCAGAGATAAAATTGGACTTTACAGTCTTAACTAATACGGCTGTAGGGGAAAACATGTGCTGCCTCTAGTGGTACAAAACAGAATTGCTGCCCAAGAAGAATTCAGTTGTATTTAACTTTCAAGTTGAGTTTGCAATTAATCTTCACAACCTGTTAGGTTACCTTTCATGATAAATACATTTCAAATTGTATCATTACTAAGGTTTTTGCTTAAAGCATTTGGACTACTATTCCTTTTTATTTCTTTCTCGCACTGTTGAGACTCGGGGATCGAGCCAAGGGAGTGCGACACCTCTTTGCTGAAGTGGTGCTTTATGTTTCAGGTGAACATGAAAATAAAAAAATCTCTCGTGTGATTCGATTCCATTGAAGATCTGTGCTGTCAAAAATGTAATTGCAATTAGATCAATCTCCTGACAAAGACGAGCTGTATGGAAAAAAAAAAAAGTCTCCTTGGAAACTAATTGGACATACTGGACAAGTTCCAGCATGTTGTTGTGGAGCAGATGGGTCCCCTAGTTGCACCTGGTGCTTTGTCTCCACTTTAAATTGAGCTTGGGCCTTGAAAGCCGCACGTCTCGCCGCCAACTCCCAAGCGAGGTGAGAAAAAGACGAGCGTGTCGGCGTCTGACTGACTCGCCCCCTCCCTCTGTGATACATCCTTCATTCTCTCCACAATCCGCTCAAGCAGCTGTCAAGGTGAGGCACTTTTACACAGCGAGCCTCCAATGCCCTTGTCCAATTTCACTTTGGAGTGAAGCTGGGCTGAACGTGCCAATCCCGATATTACCAAACTAATTAAATCACGTTCTTGGATGCAGGCGAGCGGGGAGGGAGAGGGGGAGAGAGGTCGTGCCGAGGATGCTCATTGAGGAGGGCAAGGAGCTCCGGGGGTCGAGCGGCGGGTTATTGTTGTCAACCAGGCTCGGCAGCTTTCGACGCGTGTGCGGTCCGATCAGGACATAAGCGACGGGGAGGCATTAAGATCGCTCGGTTGCACAGCTGTGAACACGCCATTGTGACCCTGCTACATATGAAGTGCCTGATAAACAGAACCAACATGCAGGTCAGCATTTTGGGACTTCTTTGCTGAGACTTCAGAATGCTCACAGATGGCCCCCACCCAAAAAAAACAAAAAAAAAACAAAAAATCAACACGTAATAGTATATTAGTCAGTACATACTTTGCTGTTCTGAAATCAAATCAGAATTTATGGAAATCCATCTTGTGACTCTAAAAGTACTGCATAGACATTTTGCCGGCACTATTGAAATGTTTAAAAAGAAAAAGATAAAACATTAACATTAATTTAATGTTGGGGTTTTCTTACTGTTACATCTCAGTGTTGATTGAGTGAACTTGTTTAAAAAAAATTAAATGAAAAACTATATAATACAAATATTCCATGCTTGTTTGTGCCGTAAAATAAAATTGAATTATTAGCAACTCTGAAATAAAATCTTGATTGTGTGGCTCTTGCAGATCGTTTTTCTTAGCGATCTAAAAAAACAACAACATTCCAACAGTGTTGTGTAAAGCTTTTTTTCAAATGGCTAACAACTAAGAAATGACTCATTTGAACAGTATCAGCACATCCTTCTGAAACAATACCCTATTCATTCAAATCTGTCAATGAGCAGATGGCACTTTCCCAGCCGCACCACATCAATTGGTGAATGTTGACATCAGGCAATTATCGATGCACATCATTTTGGACCGCATTTAACTGGAGAAGGCAACATTGAAAGCAAAAGTGAAAGAAATGGGGAGGATTGGCAGAGAATTATAGTCACGGGAAGCAAAAACAAAAACGACCATCCCCGTTTCACCTGTCTTGCTATTTTAAGACCATCGTGATCATCACGGACGCGTTGAAATTTAATGGCCGCTTGCACCGAGCATATGCTTCCTGTCTAAACAATGAGGAAACACATAAGTGACAGTTTACGCACACTTACTTTAGCGCCGTGTCAGCACAACGTGGCCTCCATAATTAATCGAGCCGTTCTCCGCCATACTTTAGCACAGCTGACGATGCCAACTGGCAGCAGTCGAGAGAACTCAATGTCGCTATGGGAGATGGGAGGAAGTTAACAAATTGCTTTAAAATACTTAAGGAAAAAGTTCAGGAACAAAAAAATACCGTCAACAATTTGCGACATAAGCGGGACTGATTAGCAAGATCACCGGGCAAGCAAATAAAATGCTCTTAATGAATCAAATGACTGAAAACAGGTTTTAATTAGCATCCTGGCTCACTACAGGGCTTGCTTTTAAAAATATATTCGGAAAATAAATAACTAAATGAATAAGTACATATAAGCAGCACAGAGGAAAAAAAAAACCAGCATCCTGCTTCACAGAAGTAGAAAAGTGTCACTTTAATTGGAAAGGGACTTCTGTTTGATTCATTTAAATGAAGAAAATGTGGAAATAATTACTCCATCTATTCTAAGTAGCTAGTTTATTGTCGTTAAATAGTTGAGTAGAGGAGTATGAAATGTTCGGCTGCTACGTGAATACAAATTTCCATAACTTTCTCGATCCATTTAAAAGCCTCGAGAACAAATTGCACTTTTTTTTTTCCAGCGGGGCTGCTACTGAGACATAAAGTGACTTTGATTGCTGCATCCCACTTGGGCAATTAAAAATTGGAATAGCAGATTTGAGACACAAAGCCAACGCGCTGCACTCCAAGTGAAAATGTCATTAGAAATCCTAATGGGACTCCATTGGCAAGCGACAAAACCAATCTTCCGCTTTTAGATATGAGACGAGCCCTCTTCCTGGAATGCAGATAAACACATCGTTGTCATTTGATTAATACGGTTTGTTTACACGAGGACACCAAACAGAATTGTGCACGCCTCCCACTGCGCAACAAGGCCTAAAACAATAAATCGTCGGATGCCGGCTGTGACGACTGAAGAGTCAGATGATTGAATTATTGGAATAAAAACATTATATAGCTCAAGTAGCCCTTTTTTTTTTTTTTTTACAGATTTGGAATGACATGCAGGACAAACGTTAAAATTCTTTGTGAGTTGATTTTTGTGGGAGGAAAAAAAAAAGGCACAAAATGTGTTCTTGCACTTACTGTTGGTTTGATGTTCAGCCATTTTGTGTCGTCCTTGAAAGGCAATTTTTATTCATGAGAGCTAGCCCTTTGTAATGGAAGGAAAAAGCAAAAAGAAATATTTACAAAAAGTTTTTTATTTTTCAAACCATGGTTGTAGGCTTGATATTACATGAATGGTGAAATTTATTCTTAAAAATGAAATAGCACATTTTGCATGTATTTCTTTTCATACTTACAACCTTTGTCATAGATGAAAAATTGCTGGGTGCAATTAGTGTGGCTGAAAGAAAGAAGGGAAAAACATACAAGCCTTGGCTATATTCTGCAATAACAGATTTGAAATCTCGAAAACACATGAAAAAAAAGGTACAAAGAAATGACACGGAACAATTTGGTAATAATCCCACTCACTAATAGAAAACGATTCCTATGGTACTTACGGTTGAAGAATGGTGAAACGTTTTTATTCAGGGCTTGATTGAAGGAGGAGAGATTTATTAAAAGTGTGAAGTATAAGTACTGTTAGCACCATTTTTTTTTTAACTTTATTTTTTACTTATTTTTACATTTTGCCCGTCGGCTAAAGCTAGCCACCCAATTAGCCACGCTGCTCACCCTGGTCGCACAGGTGTTTCAAGGGCGCGTTCGAAAGTTAACTCCGTTGCTCCGCTTGGATCAATTCCCGCACGCGTCCAGCACTTGCGCACTGTGCGGCGCAAATAAGTGCACCCGCACTCCGTTTTTGGTGCACTCTTAATACCGGAACGGTAAATTTGAGCAACGCTGTTTTCTTTTTTTAAATTCTTTAATCTTGAATCTTTACGAACGATAAGATTGAATCAACGGCTCGTTCGGAACAATATTCCCAAACGCGCCCCATATGTCCCTCCTTTTCATGCACTACCTGCTTTTTATTGAAATTTTTTATTAGTTATTTTTGACTTATCCCACTTCTGACCTACTTCAGTGACTTTTTTTAATTTGTCTATAATAACAACAGGCTTTTCACCTTATAATTGAATCTGTCAAGTCTAAAAAATGGCTACAATGTTAGAAATTGCTCCCAAGTGGAACTGAGACCTTAATAGCTTGTGGATCAGAGAAAAGTAATGTTCGCTGATGTAAATATGTTCAAGCAAAAGGATGCAAGTGTGTGTGCTGGAGACCTAAGTTGTGTTTATGGGCGCAGGCGGGCCATCTGACAGTCCGTGTAAGTCAAGTGAGGGCGGCCTGCTGAGAGATCTAAAGGCGAACATTCATCAGGCAGCAGGGGAGGAGGGAAAAAAGCCTCAACGCACTTCGACAGGGCTTTCTAAGCAGGGGGAGGCAATGACCCCCAAGGTTATTGTAGCGATGAGTGCAACACCGCTGCTCCGAAACGCCTCTCCATAACCGTCGTCGACGGGCTGCGGGATGACGGCAATCAACTTCGGAAATGTTGGGGACCGGTTTTGTGTGCAGTCATTTCACAGTGTGAGTTATGATCACAATAACATCCAGGAGTGTGTCCTTCAGGGCGATTATGACGGGAGGATTGAGGCACAGATGGCGATTACCAGTTATTATTGCTCTTTTATAACCCAACTTCAAGAAACTAGGAAGAGAACTAATTGCATCAAAGTTTTTTTTTTATGATCAGAACGGGTACAGTCGGGTGTTGGAGATGGAACAAAATGGAAAAGGAGAGAGTAGAATTAAAAAATAGCATTTTATTCCAACAAAATGCTTACCTACAAGAGCGGCGCGATGGGCTTCTGTAACAAAAATAAAAGCTTGACAGTAAATGAAATTTGTAATTGTTTATAACTGTTTTTCCTTAAAACCATGTTATAGTTGAAAATCTGTAACAAAATGATTCCGATACAAAAATAAATACACAAAGGATCATACAAAGTGGCCCATTCAGCATGATAATAAAAAGTCACTTTTGCATTTATTCAAGATGGATATCGAATAAATACCCAAACCTTTTTTCAACCTAAGTAAAAGACTGGCACGTCGTCTTTTTTTTTTTTGTTTGTTTTAGAGCCAAGGATGCCACGCAGGGTCCATGCGACATAAATTGTCCAGGCTGTTTGCGGCAGCCACTAAAGTGTTGACTTTACTCTCGCCTCCCTCGAACTGCGCCAGGTTGTGCAGGCGGGTCATGATGGCAGTGACGGCTTTCTGGACCAGCGACACCAGCTGCTGGGAGTCCATGTTCTCTGGCTGGCCAGCCGGCGACAGTGGCATGGACGTGTCCTCCTGGGTTTTCTTGTGCCAAGCGATGATTTCATCGCGCAGGACAGCTTTCAGGATACCATCCACCTGGCAGAAAGCAAAGACGTCAGCTTTGAGAAAAAAACAAACAATTGTTTACTTGTAAAGGCCGACAGAATATTTCCAACCATTCTTTAGTGGTTTGACTTGTTTGATTTGGATCTTGATCCTGTTTAGAGAACCAATGACCTCTAGCTGACCGTGGCACATTTTCAGTGTCTTTTAAGTCTCTCAAAATTAGACTACAGTATGAATGTTTTGAGGCGTTACCATAAGTGTGGCTGCGAGCTGCTCACATTACAGCCGGATTCCGAGTTAATTCGATAACCGTGTGGGTTTATCTTAAAGTCGTCATTATGTGTCTGAGAATGCTGTTTACGTGGGCACAATGTGCCAATCTGGATTGAAACGTTTCCCTTGGCTGTGTGTTTTAAGATGAAAACAACATTTTAAAAAAAGACTGTTTGTCTAAAGCCAATGTCAAACAAACACATAAAGCAGACTCCAATTTAGGGTGGGGAGAGCTGCGTGCGCCGTTAGCAGCTCATTATGGTGACCAAGACTTAAAATACACAACCAGTTCAACCACCGCGGGACCACAACAGCAATAATCATCACCTAACTAGGTACACAATACACACACTGTTCGCTTATGCTTCCGCTTGGTTGCTAAGCTTGTTTATCTGGCCGGTTGTGATGACTGCCACATCCCCGGAGACGGCGGGAGCCTTGACGAGTCTGCGTGCTTGTGTTCCTGTGTGTTAGCATGTGAAGCTCTCCGCTTCCCTCCGTAAGCTTCGGCAAAACCACCACATGGCCGTCGTTACCGCCCCGCTGGGTTACGTGAAGTAAAACGCAGCCTGCTGCTTATTCATTGCGCTGACGTTGTTTAAAACAAACATTTTGTCAAGACTCTAAAGGTGCTGGAGAAGCATTTGGGTGGACTATAAAAGGCATAAAATAGCAAACCAAAAAAAATAGAGGGGCACCGACCTTAAAGTTGGGTTGCGCGAAGCACCGCGCCACAGCGATCATAGAGGCGGTGAGCGGCCCAGAAACGCCGATGGTGGTCAGGAACTCGGAGATGTTCGGCGTCAGGCGGAAAGGAACCGGTCGGTTGGCGTCCAGGTCACCCGTGGCGTCGTTGATGTCGAAGCGGAAGTACGAGACGTTGAGCTTGCCGGTGTCCTGCGAGCGAGAGCGAGGCGTCAGCCGTGTTGCGCAACCCGGGGTCGATATTGAGTGAGTTGCGCGTCAACCTTGAGCTGATAGAACACTTTAGGGAAGGGTGGCTGACAAAAACAGGCTGCGAGCTGTTATTGATCAGTCCTCTCAGACACAGTCACACGTCAAACTATCAGCAGTTGAACATCTATAATCCTCATTTTCGCTCTCACTGCCTTCCCGCTCGGACTTCGATACATACAGGCCGAGTTTGCATCATTCATGAGCGAGAAGCCGCCATTCCGCTCAGAAGCTCCCTTATATGAAGGGGCGAGCAGCTCTGACAGCTTTACGGCCAAGCAATTCCCTACAGCTCGTGCCGTCTGCTCAGCCGGGCCCCCGGGGCGAGCCTCGGGGCGGTGGGCAGAGAAAGCCGCAACCCCCCCCTGCAGCGTGCTCTGGTCAGACTGCAGACAGTGATCAGAAGACTAAATCAGCATTGGTTTCATTTGAAGGGCCTACTGGGAAATGCGATACAGGCCTGAAAAGTGCTCATAGTTCCTTGACCTAAAAAAAACAAAAAAAACAGTCTGGATCCCTGCAATATGTCAATTAAGTCTCGCTGACAAAAGCGATGGCATTCATGCATTCATGAACTCCACAAGGGCGGGGCATAAATATATGGCGCTGATGTCCTGTCCTTGCAAACTCCAGCTTGGCGCACACTCCGCACCGTAATCCCCCCGTGTGTCTAATGGGATCTGCCGAATGGAACAGGCAGAGTAGGGGCTTAATACCGGCGCTTAGCTGCCCGAAGGAACGCCTGTCAGCAAAGGGCGATTAGGATGAGAGGGGCGGGGCGGCTGACTGACACAATCATCTTTAATAATGACTTAGGGGGAAAAAGCTAGCTGAGGACCTTGAGTGAGGACTGAGAAGCAGATGCGCTCTCACACACACACACACACACACACACACACAAACGCAGCCTCTTCAAATTGAAACATCTTCCGAGCGTTGGCGCGCGGAGGGACTGCGTTGAACGTTCTGTCAAAACATCCGCCGCATTTATAGCGGCTGTTGACTGATCGACGTTAATGTGAATGTCGCAGGGGGGAGACGGATGAGTCATGAAGACGGATACAGAGGAGGCTAATGGTCATCTCGGCGCATCTACACAAACGTGCGGCTGTCTATTAAATTAAGGTGCATGGAGCCTGCATGCCCTTGAAACAAGTTGGAGTGGGTGACTCATCAATTTCACTGATTCATTTGTGAATATTACTGAGAACTGACGCAAATCCCTGAAAGGGGGGGAAGCTTCATTTGGTCATAATACCTGAGCTATCTGCAGCATCTCCGGGTTGAGCCGATTCAAGTGGAGCATGAACTCAGCCAGGCCGATGAGAGCCAACTGGATGGTGAACATTTTGCGGAAGGTCCAGTAGTCGGTGGCGTTGGGGAAAGTGTGGAGGGCCCACTCCTTGAGCATGCTGCGTGGCACCATGTTGCCCTGGACCTCCTTCAGGATGTCTCGTAGGACCTGGTGGGTCAACAAAGGTTACGCACAGTCGAGAGGAGACCTAGCGTGATTCTCCTTCCATACCTGATGGCTGGCCTGCGTCCCTCTGGCTTGCACGGTGGCCAAGCGATCGTAATATCTGGAAATAGGGTTGTCGTGTTCGATCCCCTTCTTGGCACAACGCTGCTTGTAGATTTCTACCAGTGACAGAGACGAAGGGTTGTCCTCCACGAGCCGCATCTGAGGGGACACCGCCACCACTCTCGGCACTAGAAAAAAAAAAAAGAGAGAGATGAGGGGCAGAGGAAGGAGGCATCACGTCAGTCTAAATCGAGAAGGCTGCGGGTTTAACCGCGCAGTCAAAACAAACCTAAACATTTACAACACTGGCCGTGCCTGATTGAAGGAATTGGCTTGGAACCCACGGCTGAATTCCGTATCCTTACTTGCCCCTTAAATAAACCAATCAAGAGCATAAATGGAGAGTAGGCAAACATCTGAGCGGAGGCGAACCACAGGGGGGCGGACGGTGTGGGAGGACAGAGCGGGCTTGAGACGGAAATGAAATTGTGTGTGCTGTGCTTGAGGCAGACGGCCAGAAAAAGAAAAGAGTGGAGTGCAGTGTTCCCGATATCCAAAAGTGTTGACTTACAATGACCACGATAGCAAAGCTTATTTTTCTTAGCATGTCTATGGCATTTGTCATTGCTTATTAGCACAAAGCTAATTCATGATCCGAACTTTGCGACCCTTTTTTCCGTGGTCCTACCAGTAAAGAAGAGGTGCCTTTTGGTGGTCTCCTTTCTCTTCTCCAGACAAGGGTTGAGGAGTCGAAGGAGCTGCAGAACCCTCTCCTCGCGTCGGGATTCGGTCAGGCAGGCGTCGTTCATCACCAGGTAAGGGTAGATCTTGCCGTTGTGCCCGCGAATGTAAAGGCGCCGTGCTGCCGTATTGTGCTTCTGGACAATCTCCACTCTCGGCATGAACCTGAGGAGAGGAACCGTGAGCAAATCCCATATTTCTATATACCGTAATTTTCGGACTATAAGTCGCACCGGAGTATAAGTCGCACCAGCCATAAAATGCCCAAAAAAGTGGAAAAAAAACATATATATGTATATAAGTCGCTCCTGAGTATAAGTCGCCCCCCCCCACCCAAACTATGAAAAAAACCGCGACTTATAGTCCGAAAATTACGGTATCTGGAAAATCAAATGTGGAGTGGAATTTTCCAGTGCTAGTCACCTGGCAATTTTGATGTAGTAGTGCGTCGGTTTGGGCATGAGGAACTCCCCGGGGATCTCCACCTCTGCAGTCTGAGCGGAGAAATTGCTGAGGAAGCGGCATTTCTCCTCAATGAGGAAGAACTTGGGCAGCTGCTTGGTCTTAGCCTCCAGGATCTTGATCCATTTCTTGAGCTTGGAGATCAGATTGTGGAGTTTCATGGAGCCTGGCACGCTAAAGTCAAAGTCTGGTGGGAGCGGAAGACAAACAAAAACCCTCAAGTGAGACAACAAACAACAACTGATGTGTTTACCCAGAGGCTTCCTAACACCAAACTGTGAGCACGAGGCCTCGGTGACCTTGAGAAATGCAAACCTTCCGGACTGCTCCATTGGAGCTGATCTCAGCTGCCAAAAGTACACGGCTGGAACACGAGTGGGCAGCTCCCACGTGTGCTTGTGCATGTGTGACCGTTAACCTTCCCCGGAGCTGCGTACCCCCCGAGCAGTTACTAAAAACATAAGCCCTCTTCCACATTAATAAAAATAAATCAAATAAATAATAAAAATAATCTAGAATTTTATTTATAATTAATAATAATTTATATTAATTTATAATAATAATTAAGGAAACATTACAGTAAGCCTGGCAGGCAGCACAAGTATTTCATTGACTTAAAATCCCCTTCAGGAGGTTGAGACATCATTAAATCAGAGCTACAAAAAAAAAATAAGAGTGTTAAAGTATTAAACTGCATGCAGCATGTTTTGATGAGCTATAATCAGCGACAATGAAGAAGGAGGCGAAGCAAAGACTTGCAAAGCCCTTCTGGATGGGAGGTGAAGATGCGCGCTACGTATAGCTTCCCTATTTGAGGCTTTGCCGGTTCGAACAAATCCATGACAACCGCAAAGCCGTGCCATTTCAAAATCAGTTCATTCTCTGTCAAAGTGAGAACACCTAATACTTTTTAAATGAGCCTTTATAAAATTGGAGATGAAAATGTTCTTTTAGCATTGGCCCATTTTGTTGCCGGCAATTCCCCTGAGCGGTAAAATTGCGACGGTGCAGAGAAATTGCTACAATTTATTGCTCTCAAATAGCAGCTCCAAAGCAACGCAGTAAATATTCAATCTCAGGCCGGATACAGAGCGAGCACTTAAGTTGACTCCTCTAACAAGCAGCAGCAGCAGACTCCCCGGGAGGCTGCGAAAGTGGCAAGGGCGAGAAAGTTGGACAGCTTGCTCTATGACCCGTGTTCTTAAGCCAATTCTGGTTCCATCTGCCCATCTGACGCCAACATCCATCATATGCATGTTCACTCCGAGGGGGGGGGGGGGTCGGTGTGGCACCAAACATGTAAAAAGTTAGTAAAGCCGACAATTGGTACCCCGGAGGGAAATGAAATCGTCATAGAAGCCAGACACATTAGTGTGCTGTCAGTAGCAGGTGCAAAACCAATATGCGGCGTAACGCTTATCCTACCCGAAAAGACATTTGCACGGCAGAACACACAGAATTGGAATAAACCGAAATATTACGCAATTCCCCCCCATCCCAGAAAAGCGGCTGTGACAAAAGTCTGCCGTTCAGATCCCTGACTAAAACAGCAACTCATGCAAATAACGTTTGCCGTAATTGGATTTGAATGCCTCCCTGCTGCCAGATGTTATATATGCTCACATAAACCCATATTTTCCGGCCCACAAACCCGGTGAAAAGCAAGTGAGCCACTAGCACGGCGCGGGGAGCTTGGCGGCTCAGCCGTTCTGTAAACCCTTTTTGTTCCGCTTTGGCGAAGGCTCGGGCTCGGCCGTGGGGACAGCTGGGTAGCTGTGGTGGACGGGCCGGCTGGCGGCGAGGCGGGATGATGTCTGGCTGCGTGAGCACAGCTGGCGAGATTTAGCGGCGGCGTTTGCGTTGCTCGTTCGGTCGCCGCCGCCGCGCGAGACAAACAACGGTATGTAACCGACCTGTCGTGAACTGGCCCTTCATCTTCTGGAAAACCGGGTCCTGGGCCGTAGCTTGGGCGCGGCGGGCCAGCGACTCCGAGGCGGCGCTGGAGAACATGGTGGACACGTTGGAAACGTTCTCCAAGCCCACGCCAAAGGTGCTGACTAGTTTCTTGACAAAGTTGAGCGTGTGCGGTGTGATCTTGGCATCGGACACGGCGCCGCTCTTCTCGAAGGCCACCGAGTAGCACTTGGCCAGGCCTTGTTGGAGCTGCCTCAAAACCTGCATAGACCAAAGGAACCCGTGTTCACACCCCCCCAAAAAAAATACAGTATAAACAAATATTTTTGTTCTCACCTCTTCATGCCAGTTCTCCCTGAACCACACCATCTGGTCCACGATTCCCTCCAGGGAGGACAGGAGGGTGGGGTGGAGCTCACGCTGCATGTGCATGATTCGGCTGCAGCGCCACATTGGGGCCGTGGCCCTAATGGGTCCAGGGTCCGAGGCCCCCGAGTGAGACTGGGACCCCACCGAAGCAGGCTGCTGTTGCCCTGAAGCGTCTAAGGATGCAACTATTTTTATTACAACATATCAAATCAAATGAAGACAATCATCTCATTTCCACCACGTTGTGTTCTTACCACTTTTGTAGCGCTCCCTTTGCTCGATCTTGAGCGTCAGGTAAAGGGTGCGGATGGGGAAGTAGACAGCCTGAGGGTAGACTCGTCCCACCTGCCGGATAAAAAGGGAGGGTCACATATTACATTTCAAGGACCCCCCCCCCCCCCCCCCACACACACACACACACCCAAAGGGAGGCAGACAGAGGTGGGGGGAGTGTGTGTGTGTGTGTGTGCCAGGAGCGAGATCACACTGATAAAGCCAGCCTGCCCCTGCTGTAACAGAGAGAGTCTTTGAAGCGGTGTGTCAAGGGAGTTGGAATGCAAAACTGAATGCGAGTGATGATGAAATTGACCTTTTCCCTTGACCAAAAAAAAAAAATCACTGACAACATTGGGTAAAGCGAAATCCTGAACCGCTGAGCGATTCATCGATTTTTACCGATTATTTGTAGTTTGTCAAAATAATTGATTAAAATGTTTTTTTTAAAGGCTATAAAAGATTGTTTTGGTGTCGGCAGAAATAAAAAAAACGTATAATCGAAAAGAGAACAAGGACGGAAATAGCAAGGAGGCGACGAAGCAGACAGAGGAAGAGGAAAATGGAGGTGGCATCTAAAAGCAGCATTAAAGATGAAAGAGAGAAAGCCAGACAGACGGGCAAAGGACGGAACGACAGATCAGCACGCAAATGGGAAGTTAAGACTTCTTCTACGTGGCAGAAGGGCAGAAGGCTTAACAAGAAAAAAGGTTGGGAGGGTGTACGAGCGGGGCTGCCGAAATTCGCTCTTAACTTCTGATTCATCTCGCCACCTAGCCCCAGGCGCGTTCTGCCTCACCTTCATCAATTTTTCAACATACGTTTTTCAAACATCCCGCCGCTAAGAAAAAAATTCTAAATAATTCAGGGAAAATGACCGCTGTAAAGCCCCCGCCATGCATTAAAACAAGATTCACTCTGAAGTGAACCATGCTCACCTTTTACGAATCGATCATTACAAAATGGATCTATAGGGGAATTATGTCACTGGCATGAAGTCGGTTCAAAAGTAACAAACCCTCATCTTTTTTTTGAAACAATATCCCTGCCGTCTACTCTTTGAAGATTGTCCTCGCGCAGAATAAAAAAAAAAAAAACTCCATTAACCATACGCAAATTAGTCCTTGCATTAATTACTCTGCTCCTGCAATGTGGATGCGTACAATTTTGTAATCATTTCATGTGCAAATAATTTAAAATCCAATTCGCTGGGGTCGAGTGGGAGCCAATAAATGGGGTGTCAAAGTGGAGGAGTGGGGGGGGGGGGGGGCTAAATGCTTAATTTGCTAAATAGAATGCAGTCTAGAAAGAGATCGCTTGAGCTTGAATGCGGTTAATTCATCGCTATTAGCAAGTCGCCGATGAAAACTGAAATGCATGAGCCAGATGTGCTGGACTGGATGAATGGAATGAAGCAAGAACACCAAAATAGTTCATCAGTGGCATCGGCCCACATTTGGACAAAATGTTGTCGCGACCGCTGAACATCATTCATTCCTGTTATTATCAATCAACGACTTTGAAAGAGAATATAAACACCTGGCTTATTAGATTGAGCAACGGTTTGCCTTCAGATCCAACCAAGCAGGTCAGCAGCTGCGGTATCCATGCCAACCACTGGATGGGCGGGACTCCGATGCAGTACTTGTCCACCGCGTTTGCCAGAGTGTCCTTATCATCAAAACTGAGAAGCCACAATACCTACAAAGAAATGACAAGAAGGCTGTGAAATTTGATAATAGATGGAGAGTCTATTTTTTTTTTTTGCAAATAATATTTTATATAACGCAATCAGGGTGGTCTTTGGATCATCAGTCAGACTGGCTCTGCACAGCAGGAGGGAAGTTTGCAGAGCGAGGCAAAGATCCTTCTGGCTGACCGTTACAGCCGTAAATGATGAGACGACGTAGGAGGCCATTTCTGTGCCGTGCCTCATTATGAGGAAGATATTACCGCCCCCCCCCCCCCGTATTTCCGACCAGGTTACAGATTGCACATAATTGCTGGTAATGAGCGGTCAACTGGCTGCATCCATCAGCGAAGGTGGTGCCGCCGCAACCGCATCGTAATAGCATATCAAGCTAGTAGCAGCGACGATAATGCTATTTAATTCAAAGTAGCGTCTATTCATATAGAAGCAATTGTGAAGGAGCTGCGATGAACGTGCTGAGGTGTGTCTGTATAAGTCGGCGCGATGCTTGTTAGCGAGGAGTCCGTCTCATTACCTCCCGCGTAGGGTTCGCTCGACTGGCGAGTGCGATAGCATTAGTCTGACTCTTTGAAAAAGGTCTGCCCGTGCAGGAATGTGGGGGGGAGATTGGAGTGTCAGGGGAGGCCATTAGACCGTCGGCGTCCGTGTAAGAGGATTCCACTCCACCATTGATCTGCCGTGGGAACCCATCCACAGCGACTGCCGCTTGGACTGTGAGCAATCAAATTACGACTGAGGCTGAGGGTGGAATAAAATGTGTTTGGGCCCATCAGAACCAATAATGTATGGGCTGGATGGGGTTTAGAGACGGGGGAATTAACAATGACCCTATTTGGGAAAAAAAGGTCTAATGGAGAAAGGCGCTCCCGCAGGTGCACAGGCATGGTTGCTCATGCTCATATCAACTCGTAAATCTACAAACTCCTGGCTCGGGCTAGCATAGGAGGAAATCAGAGCTCAGCCTCCATGAATGAAGTATAATCATTCACGTGTGCGGGCTGCTAATATATGACATTTGCTTCTTTCCGCGAGTGAAGAGGAAATAATTC
Organism: Syngnathus acus; assembly: GCF_901709675.1. Lineage (NCBI taxonomy): Eukaryota > Metazoa > Chordata > Actinopteri > Syngnathiformes > Syngnathidae > Syngnathus > Syngnathus acus. The sequence goes on along the minus strand of NC_051103.1, from coordinate 3,708,066 downwards.
ATGTGCATTGCCCTAATAAATATAAATATGATATATAAAATATAAATATATAATGTATAAATAATATACAAGTATACATAAAAAAATAAAATATGATAATAAAAAATGTATAAAATATAAATAAAAATGTATATGAATGTATAATAAAAATGAGGGCGCTCTCACCTTTGCCAGGTATTTGCGAGATTTGCTCTCGTTTTGGTGGCGACAAGCGTGGAGGTAGCAGGTGATGGCGGAGACTCCTAAGTGGAGCTGCCGATCCTTCACAAAGATGTTCTCCAAATAGTCACCCCACATGGCCCACGCCTTCACCAACACGTCGTGCATCTGGACAGCGGCTGAAAAGGCCTTGTTGGCTTCTTCTGACCTGCAATGACAAGTAGATGTGTGGTTTGCAAAAAAAATGCATAAATGTCATATTCTGATTTCACTTTTTTCTTCTCTTGGCTCTCAGTCTAGTAGTCACACTTTCCAGTCCTGCAAATTCAGTGTGGCACACTTAAGGCAAAGACAGGTGCAATGTGGCAGCAGTGCCATTTACGCTGACAGGGGAATTTATTTTTGAGTCATCGGCGGTTTGCGTCACACCGTGCAGCTTTTAACCGCTTGGCATGCGGCCTGAATAACTTATACCCAATTCAACGTTTGATGAATAAACAAGGCACGCGTCCCTGCCGTCACAACAGACAGACAGGCCTGTCAATAAAAAAAGCTTCGGTGAGCAGGATGTGAATAAAGCTTCCAAAGTACTTTCCCGCTTATATACAACAAAATGTCTCCCAAGACAATCCATTAATTGTGTTCTTATGAAAGACATTTTGGCATGTGATTAAGAAACGGGAGCTTGATTGCTCTGGGAGTCGGAGCCAAAGACCCTCGAGCGATGCGTATTGGAGTTGCCTCTGCCACTTTGCTCCCGTTAAAAATACATTCAATGTTTCTACCGGCACCCGACGGACTGTCAAATTTTTGACACCCGTTAAATGGAATGATCCCCGAATCTTTTAGCACGCACGTAAACACATCCCGCCACGTGGAATTTTTCCCCACATAACTGCCACGCCGCTGTTAATCCTCCCGTAGTTAAGCGAAACTTCATGATTGCAATGAACCCTGCTGAGGTAGAGGCAAATTTTGCTGATGGCGGAGATTCTTGAAAATTGCCTCCGGGTTAATTATTGAGCTGCGTATCCATTTAATAAGGTTTCCTCAATTTGTCTTTCACCCCTCAGGATACCGTGTCACGTCAAAAATGACGTGGTAGCTAACGCGAAATGTGAAGGTGAGTGCTATGGGCGCCAAAGTTGCCAAGTGTCATCCGTACTTGTTAATCTGAGCCAGGAACATGCCCTTGAGGGCGTAGAACTCAGCTGTCATCTCCTTCGTGAAGTACTTCAGGTTGGTGGACTCGATCACCTCTAAACCCTGAAAGATATCAAGAAAAAAAATATATATCTCGCAGGTGATCATTAAGACGTAAGGAACGCAAGCTTCCATTATCGTGAGCGTCTGATTAGTTGTCCCCAGTGCGCCGCCGTGACAAACGGCGTGTAGCCAGAGAGCGGAGGAGAAAGTACGAGCCAGAAGATTTGGAGGAGGAGAAAGAGAGAGAGGAGGAGGGGTTCTTCTGCCACTTTTAATAGCTTGTGGTGCACTGAACCACTTCTATTAATCAGAGCTATTAAGTCAGTAGGCTTAAGTGTAATCCCTTGAGATAGAAACCTTTGCCTTCAAATCTTGGTGTAATAACATGTCAGCAAAAGCTACCGCAAATATATATTTTTTTTAATTCAAATTCTGGACTATTGGCTAGAAAATGCCAAAAACAAAATTCGACATATATATATATTATAAGTGTGTATATATATAGAGAGAGATATTAAACAACTATATTCGTAATTTTCCTGACAGATGATTCAGTTCAGTTGCTGCTTTGAGCGGTAAATTTACCATGTGATCAAATGACAGCTCAACGGCAACTGAGCGCTAAACCAAATTCAATTTGAAGGATTTAAATTAGAGTGGACCCGGTTGCTGTGTTTTCATCGCACATAATTACCATATATTGTTCCAATCAAATATTTCATGAGACAGCTGCCGGAGTTTCTGTCCTATGCTGCTCCGTGTGTGTATTTCTGTGCATGTAAATTGACTTTCCCCTCTGAGGGACAATAAAGTAATCTTCCTCCTTCTAGAATATAGAAACAATTCTGAGGTTAAACCAAGCGTTGCATTGCCGGAATAAGCTTTCAGAGATTATCATGTCGATATAAAGAAAATCACATATAAGGATGACAATGCATTTACTGCAGATAAATTTGCATGTCAATTCAAGTGAACAAATTTGAAATCCTCACCTGCATGCATTCGTTCTTGCCCATGACGCCGGCTAGCTGTAAATAGCATTTAACCTGCTGTCTGATCTTCTGGAAGCAGTCCACAATGGGCACTGTCGGGATGGTGTGGATACGACTTAGGATGTCCAGAGCAACATTCACCAAACCCTGTGAAGAGGTAAAAAATGACATGAATGAAATATGCCCAAAAAAAAAAAAGTTTTTCCAAGCTTAGAAATGACTCACCTGTTTGCGTCCAATCTTGCCGTACTGAATGATAGCAGATGCTGATGCGTGAACTCCCAACATGGCATTGTTGTTGTTTGGATCATGCTGTGTATTCGTCTCGTAGGCTGTCACTATGGCTACAGAGAGCGAGAAAACCATCATAAAAAAAAAAAGCTGTCTGTATTTATTATACAGGTGCCATCATTGAAGAGGAGCGCGATGCACTGGGGACATAAAAATATTGCACAGCAAATGGGGCATGGCAATGGATTTTATCAAAAAAATTCAATTTCACTACAGCAGAAGTTTCAAGGCTGTCATGTACAAATGGAGTGGATTTTATTGCCACTGTGGAGCAGAACCAGAGAGGATGACAAAGCGGGAGGGGGGGGGGGGAGTTTATGAGTGGACTCATGTACGAGCTACATTAGAGACAAGTGCAGTGCTTCATAGGTGTACCCGATATAACCGGGGTGTCCAAAAAAAGAAGAATAATCGTACCTTGGTAGTGATGCTGGCGCCACATGAAAATGCTGCTCCAGTGCGACAGGTCATCAGACACAATTGGAAGTCGGTTCCTCCACGTTTTGACCACGGTCTTCATGTCATGGAGGCTGGTGTTGCGGCCCAGGTTGGTCGGCTGCAGCCCGGCGTTAATTTGGGCCGCTTCTTGTAACTCTATAATCTGCTGTGCCGCCTGGCGAGACGTGGTCCAAAAAGAGAAAGAGATGGGAGGGGGGGGGGGGGGGGGGGTTAAAAAATGACAAGTAAGCTATTGTATCTCATTCTGTGAAAAGAAGCCTCATTGATTGGCCCAAAGCTGCTTTGCGAAAGTGTAATCAATCATTCCATTATATCTACGCATCAATCAATATTAGCGCCAGCTCTCCCGATCGATGTGAGCTGGTGATCATCCATTGATTGCCAGACGCCACTGGGAGGCTGGATTTGATGATAACTTGCTTTTTGAGCCTTTCTGTTATTTGCCGACTCGGGCTTTCTCAAGCCAAACTGGATGTGGGACATAAAGTTTGGAATGGAGATTTACAGCTGGCTGCTAGAATGCCTGCCGAGAAATGAATAGCTTGTTTTTCTCCGAGCTGGACGTGCCACACACACACACACACACACACACACACACACACACACACACACACACACACCACACACACACACACACAGGTGTGTGCGCAAAGAACAACAAAGAAGGTAATCACCCAATTTGCATTCCAATTTTGTAAGGACAAATGCAGCAAGTAAGAGATGAGCTGAAAGATTACCTTTTAAGCGGTCGAGCAAAATAAATTGGGTAATATAATATTTATTCACAATTATCAGTTGATATCAGTGATGGCCCGCTTCTAACCTTCATCGGGGCTTGTGCTATTCATCATGTAAATGTAATTTTGCCGCAGGTATTTAATCAAATGCTATCTTAAGGCAGGGAAGTAATTACGGCTAAACTAACTCTTCTTTTCACCTCTCGCAGCGTTTCGTCGTCCTTAAACTCCATCACCTTGTTTTCTCTTCTTTGCCCATCCTCCCTTTTTCATCTTTTCTCCTGTCTATTTTAATCTCTTGTGGAGGAACTAAAGAGGCTTAAAGAACCCCCCCACCCCCCGCCACCCCTTTGCGCATCATCTATTCATCTAACTCAATTTTGCAAAATGGAATGAGGAGAGGAGATAGAAGCCTTTATCGGCGTTACTGATGGTCTGGTATGATTTGCTCCAAAAAAAAAAACATACCTGGAGCAGCGGCGTGTGCACGTGTGAAACGATATGAGGCAACCTTCGCCACTCCCGGATGGCGAGGCTGGACGCCATCTCCACCAGTCGCTCGATGAAGTTGAGCTGCTGCTCCTCGGGGTGGCAGATGGCCAGGTAGCCGCGGTGCATGTTCACCTTCCAGGCCATCTCCTTGGGACAACTCAACTCCACCTGAAGATGAATATGAAAACAGTCTTTGAATGCGTTCATGTGCACAACCTTTAAATTATTATGGTTTTTTTTTTTTTTTATTGAAGCAGGTGAATTCTTAGAAGTAGAGTTGGAATATAATTTTCTCTTTCCATGTGGGGGGGAAGAAAAAAAAAAAAGTTATATTGCCATATCAAGCAAAACAGAACAAACAATTTTAAACGTAACAAGGAAAAAAGTAATTAACTCAGCGTTTTCTACTAAACAATAACATGTTTTCCAATTCATATTGTGCCTCAGGAGTTTTTTTACTTCAAACTAATCAACCTGGGTTTGACATGCCGGCAGCAGAACGGGCTCCGCTATTGATTAAAAAATGCTGAGTTGATTAGTGCAAAACAAACAGGAACCCCAGGGGGGGGGGGGGCTTCAAGTCCAACCTGTGTTTAAACCCAAAGAAGAATATGAAGACAACTCCAATGGTGGACAAGGGCAGGAAGCACGGCTGTGTATTTGCATTGGCACTTGAGAAAATTACAGTGATTGGTCAGAGCGGTTATCGGAGGCGACGCTTGATGAATGTCCCCGAGACAGGCGCGGCCTTATCAAGAGCCGGTTAATTGAAAGCCGGGACATTTTGGAATCCGCTTCGGAGCTCGCGAGGAAAGCTTCCCTCGCTACACGCCGTAAAACAAATCAGCCCGCACCAGATGCCGGGGTAATTATTCACACGGCGAGATGTCGTAAATATTAGAAGGGGGCAAATGGAGCGAGGGAGGAAGAAGAGCGGCTAAATGGGCAAACGAGTGTCTTTACTTGAACGAGTTAAAATTGGTAACGGAGGGACGGAAGGATCAGAGCGAGAAGAAGGTGATGAAGTGGACTTGGTGTTGCCGTCGAGACAATTTAATTAGGTGTCGCCTTAGGACACGGCGGGCGGCTCAATGGATTGGTTCCAAGTCTCCTTGAAAGAGCAAAGTAGGATTATTTGTTACATGTCAGGTGCTATCACACACTTTCCATCCGTCCGTGCTTCCTCTTAGCAAACACGCCGCCGGTAAATTAACGCCGCTTTACGGGCGGCTCTCTCTCACACGCCCTGGAGGTTGCGAAGCGATCGGCCGGACGCTCCAATATCAAGTCGCTTCTCCGCGTCGGCGTGAGGTCTTGGCGGGATATAAAACACTGCACTCAATTCCGGGAATCAAATGATAATTGAGTCTCTGGTTCAGCGAGTTCAAGCCGGAAGGTTTCGCACCATCTGTGATGTTCTTGGTGGGGACTTTTGATTACGCTTCTTTGCCGTGCCCGTTTTCCGTCAAGCTTTTTCAGTTTAGTTGAAAAGCGAGCGCCTCGTTGTGCGTGTGAATGCAAAGGTGTGCGGACTCAAGTGAGCGGATTTGACACGGTAAGTGTTTTCTCCTCACCTGCACCAGAGCCTCCTTCATGGCAGCCCAATTGGAAACCCTCCAAGCACACTCCAGCACTAAATAAGGGTTGGAATGGGCTTTAGATTGGCCGTATTCTGTCAAAGATTCCCACTGGTTCAATTCCTTCGAACAGCTGGAGAGGTAGCAAACAAAAGAAAATGGTGACTCCAAACACTTTGTGCCTCACAATGCAAATAAAATGTTAAATAGTCATAAAAAAGAAAACAATCTGGTGGAGGAGAATCATTCGGTTCAGCAGGGAGAACTAGACTGTGTCAAGCTATTTTCGTGAAGTCGTTTCACTGAGATGGCTCATAAAATCTGACATTTCCCCGACATCAGTAATACAACTTTGTAGGAAAATTGTGCAGAAGTAGAAGTGAAGGAACGTGCCGCACAAAAAAAAAAAAAAAAAAAAATGCAATAACTTCATTGTGGATTATCTTGACTGCTCTTAGGGGGAAACAAATTACCGTATCCAGTGGTCTTCCCAGAGCTGGTACTCGGGGAATATGGCGGGAGACACGTTGCTCCTCTCGTGCTCTTTTCGAGCTTTCTCCATCGCTTTCTCGTAGCTTTCCTGAGCCTACGGACACATTTAGATGTGTTTAGAAAAAAAAAAACAGCCTCCTTCACCTCAGCTCACCTGTTCAAAGAAGCCATGTTGCTCGTAGGCAATGCCTGTGGCGGTTTCGGGGAACTTGCATCGCTTCTGCCACAACCCCGCCCACATGTCCTCTTCTTGGAGGAGAGAGTACAGTTCTGCCAGGGAGTCCAAAATCTCCTATAAAAAAATTAATAATTTCAGAACCGATTTTTAAGACACGTCACGATCAACACTTCACCTGTTGAGGTGGCGTGATGCTCTCCTGCTCATAAACTTCGGCACTTTGCTTGGGTTTGGTGTGGAGACTGAGACCCTTTTCAAAGGCCTGCTGCTCCAGCATGAGAGTGGAGCGCAGCCACAGGTTATGCGTCTTGCCCAAGTACTTCAGCACGCAAGGGCGGATGGGAATCGGGGGCACGCACTGAGACATGGCCTCCACAAAGCAGTTCAAGGCACTGGGCTGACAATCTCGCTGGGCTTGGTGGCTGCCGCTGCACAGGAAGGGACTCATTTCTCCAGATAATGCCTGCAGAGGTCAATAAAAAATGTGGGTCGCAAATGTGATAAATGAACATCCACAAAACACGCACAAAAAAGTATTGATGGTCACTTAAAACAATATTGTAATAATGAAGATCAAATGCGACACTAAATGCGAAGGCAGATAAAGAGCCCTCGCTTCCACGTTCTGCTCTCGTGCGATAAGAAGCCAACGCGGCCATCGGACTTGGAAGTGTGTCATCATTCAAATTCTCACGACCGCATCATCTCTGAAACTGAAGAGCTCAATCACTTCAAATCAAGGCCTTTCAACCCCTACTCCAGATTCATTTGGTTATTAGTTCAGCTCATCAAAAGCTTTCCCTTTCCCCAGCTTCTCATTTCCATACTTGAACTAAATGAAATGAATCCTCCCTCATTAAGTTGAGAAGGCAAAAAAAGGAAGGTCATATTTGTGTAACCGTTTTGGGATTTTGGAGCTACTCACATGCTGCTGCCTGTCTGATAGAATCTTCCAAAGACGAGGAAAGAGTTGCACCCAGGATCTCTCGGCCAAAGGAGTGGCGATGTGACACAGTTGGACAAGAGCATTCAGCAGCGCCCCGGTCTAACAAAAAATGAAAAATTCAAACAAAATACTTCCATCATTTCCAAACTATTGCTTACTCATTACCTTGACTTCCCGTAAAGAGTCGAGGAACTTGTCGTGGCGATTGGTTAGCATGTGCAACTGGTTGCCGGCGTCTCTCTCGGTCTGGTCTTTAGTCTTTGGAAGAGCGGTTTGGTCACCCGGCGCTAACTCGATATCAATCTCCACATCCTGGCAAGAGAGGAAATGGAAAAGGCGTTCACTTCACACTAATGTGTGTGACGTGAATGTGAGAAGAAAAGCGATGCTTCCATCTCCCCGGGAGGAGAGTATGTTGCACGCGGCTAATGGGATAATGTGCTAATTGATGTGAGACGGCGCCGCACCTCCTCCTTGGTCTCGCTCGTCTCCCTCTCGCGCGGCTCCTGCTTGACGTGCGTGGCCATGGCGAAAGCGGCGCGGTCGTGGCTGTCGGCCAAGTTGATGACGTTTGTGATCGACGGAAGCATGGATCCCTGGCAGCTGGTGCCGATGACGGTGTTGCGTTCGCACACCGCTAGCAGCAGCTAACGAGAAAATGCAAATGAGACGACGAACGGTTGCGATTTGAGTCGGCAACGCCTTGGGATTTGCTGCCGAGAAAGATGGCTTACCTCGATACATTGCTTGATCCAGAAGTGGCTCCCCATTGCCTCCCAGTTCTGAGAACAACAGATGTAGAGGAGCCTCTCGTAGACTCGTCGCTTCATGGAGGAATCAAACACCTCAAAGAATTTGGCTCGGATCAGCGGCTGAGTGCAGCGAAGTCCGGAGAGAAACGCCGGCTCCAACTTTGAAGTGATGTCACTTCCTGACAGTGTTTCATCCCTGGATGGCGACAAGGATGAAATATTTACTGATGAATTTGTTGACTTGTCTCTAAGGGCCTTTCCATTATCGAGCCATTTGCACTACAAAAAAGAAACTTTGCAATTATTTTGTTGCGTAACGAGTGTGAGAGAAAAAAAAAAGTCAGATAAAAGGAACCCAAAAAAAAACAGACAAGGCTCCACGCTTGATCCAACATTGTTCGGGCACAGCTGCTTTATTATCCCAATATCATTACTCGCTGTCAATCATAGCTTTTACCGCTCATTTTAAATCTCCTGACACGAAGAGCAGATGGGGTGGAAAAGGCGAGGGGGTGCATTTGCCTGATTAAAATCCTAATGGCCGCAAGTCACGGCCAAAAGATGACAGTTGACGACTGTCCGGCAACGGGATAAAATGGCGAGCTCTGGCGGTAACACGGTTCTTCGTGTCATTTTCTTCCTGCCCGACCTTCCATCCTTTATGATGAGACGGATGCAAGGGCGACTGAGCAGCCGTGGCACGGCCACTTGGCCATATGATGAATAGCGGTAATTACCTGTAGACGTAATTAACGAGGTCCAGGAACTGGCCGTTTAACTCCAGCTCATCGGGGAAACGCTTCTCGATGTAGGTCATCATCTTAACCAACAAGATGGACTTCTCGCGAATATTGGGCATCTAGAAGGAGGAGGCAGTGTTTTTACTTTGTCTCAATCTGTGTCTTTCTTACTCCTGTGTCTTACCTGATTGGCGGCCATAGGCGAATTATTTCACCCATCTTCCACAATCTTCACCACGGCACGGAGAATTTTGGATCCGCCGACTTCTCGATCAGCGAGGTGAGAATAACCTGAATGAAGTTCTTCCTCATCTCCATGCTCATGACGGAGAGTCGCGTCTTGACCAGGTCGAGGCTCAGCATGACCAGCTCGCTCGTCACTGTGAAAACACGAGCGGTTAGCTCAAATCTACGGCGAGGCTCGACAAAGTCGTCGTCGTTTTACCGGTGCTGTTTTCGGTAGCTGTTTGGTTGGCTTGCTGGGGGCTCAGGTGCTCACGCACCATCTTCTGCAGCGAGCGCATGAACACCGAGATGAGACGATCGATGTAGCTGGCGTTGTAACTGCAGGCTGATTTGAGGATCATCAACGTGCCTGGAAAACAAACAATGAGTCAAGTGGTGTGAATTCCAATACAAACAAAAGACCAACACACTCGCTACATTTTTTTCTCCTCGGCTTGATTTTTTTATTGTAACACGATGCTTCCGTGGTGTCACACGGTATGAGTAAGCCCGACGCCCCCAAACAATTCTGCCGCTGTTGCTACTGCTCCCTGGAGCAAATGTTGGAATGTCAGCCTTCCTGGCCAAATGGATGCATTACTACACTACCTCTGTGACATAAAGAGACCAAAGGCTTTTTATTGCGCACAACTGCAAGTTCGGGGAAATGTGACACCATAGCTTTTTTTTTTTTTTTTGCTTCTGCAAAGGCGAAATAAAAAAAAAATAAAAAAAAGTCAGTGAGTCTATCTTACCAAAGAGCTGTGTGGGGTTGGTTTTGCTCGTGGCTTTTTCATAGTTGTTAAGTCCCTCATAGATGACCTTGCCTACGGCTGCATACAAACACTCCAGCTCCTCGTACTTTGATGCCACGTTGGATGTGCCTGGAATGAGATAAGGCGGAAACGTTTCCCTTTCAATCTTAAATCCCCACTTTAAGTGTCGGTCGCCTTACTGGGTTCAGTGGGAAAGATGCTCATGAGGCGAGAGAGGAGAGAATGAACGGCGCGTAAGACTTTGGTGTTGCCGCAGGTCATACAGGCGGCGATTCCTCTCTGGAGGGGCTTGAAGTGGGCCAGGATAGCGGGTGATTGGAGCACAGTCAGGAGGAAGCAGAGAATCTCCAATCCGGTGCAGATGTTGGAGATGTTAGCCTGAGCTGGCTGCTCCTGAAAAGGGAAAAAAAAAACGACACGGCAATCAATATCGAGGATGATCTTATCCCACGAGAAACTTGCAGTAAACATCTCCAAATAGGCTGACTGATTGCTTCCACTTCTCGGCCAGGTGGTCCGACTACTTTTGTCCGTCATTATCACCAATTACCCCTTTCTAAATCCAAAATCGAGACGACTTCAAAATCAATACGGTGCGCGCAGAGGTATCACTCTCAGAAAAGAAACAAGGCCGCTGTGATTTGTGCTAAAGCAAAGATCGATGACACGCATACAGGCCTAATTTGCTCTAACTTGTAATCAAGGTGCACAAAGATGACGAGGCCAAGAGGATAATCGGAGACAGAACCACGCCGCTAATCTTGACTAATGAACAAGGTGAACCCCCCCCCGGTGATAAGGCTTTGGCTAGATATTAGCGGCACTATTGATCTCGCGCCGTATGACGAAAAAGCGAGTATCTCTCAACATGCGCACGGGGGAATATGCCCGCTTGTAATTGTGTACACGGCTCGTCCCACCCGCCCTCTCACATTACCCCCTTCCAGCACTGACATGACAATACAATGAGATAATAAAAGCTAATCTGATGTAGGGCATTGCTCATTAACCCGATGGACATGAGCTGCACACTCCCCGAGAGACAAAAAACCCCAAGTATTGTCTGCGGAAGACCTACGCGGACCCTTATTTGTCACACCGTCCGTATGAAATCCAGAGAGGCTACTTGGCAGGTACAGAACAAGCACAGGCAGAGACGACAAGTAGAGCTGATGCAACGATCCCTGCAGGAGTACAAAGAAAATATGGGGTAACTCTAGGGGTACGCCGATAACCTTGTCTTGTCTGTGCTCGCGAATCAGACCGGCGGGAGATGAGCAAAGACGGAGGCGAGCGACAGATAAGGGAGACAAAGTGAAAACAGAGGCTGAGATGATGACAACAGAAGGTTGCGGCGAGGGACCGAGAAGAGGGGGGGGGGCACCGGCTAGCGATACTGCAGGCAAGGACAGAGAGTTTAAGATGAAGAGGACGGGGAGTTGAAAAACAAGTCGCAGGCCAAAACCGGAGAGACTCTTGTTATCTCGCCACTGTCATTATTTTGTCATTATGGCAGTTGGCGCTTCACTTCAAGTAAAACTGATAGCAGGGCACTCGGGCATTTGCGTAAGCAGCCAGACAGTAGCTAAGCTGGAACGAGGAAACATTTGCCGTCCTTAGGGAAGAGGCAAGCGGCCGCAGTGGGAATAGTGCATGTTGAAAAACTTTCTTGGTGATTATATAGTACACTAATAATTTGTGTGTGAATATTGCTGCTGCTGTAATCATAATTAAATTTGTCTTCCTGTTCATGGTGCAATTTTTCAAAAATGAAATCATCAAAATAAAAAAAATTCAAATAAATATACATTTCTTTTTCAAAAATGAAATAATAAAATTTTTTAAAAATTAAAATATATATTTTTTTTAAAAGTCCTCAAAATTTTTTTACAACAGGTTTTATGTAGCCCCCATTCTGATTATTGTGTTTGTGGACTACCAATTAAGCAACAAAATGGAAAAAGGTGTCCAATGGACTCGAGTAATTGGCAAAATCCTTCTCACCACAGTCATGAGCAGCCTATCGAACCACTGCAGCTTGAGCTCGGCGCGAGGCCACATGTCAGGTCTGAGGGCCGTCTTCATCAGACTGACGCAGCGGCGAGACAGCAGCTCCCCCGGAGACCCGGCCACGTTGGTGCTGTCATTCACCTATGCAGGGAGGAGGGGCGGGGGGAGTATAACAAAAGGTTGAGACACTTATCACCGCCATTGCCAAAGAGTCTTCATCTTCTAATATCACTTGGACTTCCCGGGGCGGAGAGAAATCACGTAGGTCGAAGAGAGACTGGAGAAGGAAGAACGCTTGCTCTCGGGCAGCATTTCATTCATGTGACAAGTAGGAGAGTCTCTACTTCACGATGGAAACTATCATTCAGCCAGCGTGCCGATTCAAGGCCGAGCACGGACAATAAAACCCTGCCGGCAAGAGAGTCTTGTGTACTCCTGCTTGATCATTACCCCTGACATTTTTCTCCTGCTGGGTTTGATGTAGTATCACAATAGCCTGTTATTAAGCAACAAATAACTGAAAGACTGTCTCGCTTTGGATTTATGTCGTATCGTACAACGCGTTGAAATAGAAAGCAGGGAGAAAATTCGAAACAATTTCAAATCACTTACAAGGATCTTTGTGTGCGTCGGAGGTGTTACCTGGCATGCGATCCGGATGAGGAAATTGACCACGGTGTCCGTATGTTGTTTGTCGACGGGTTTAGTGAGCATCGTCTCAGTGCCCGGCATGGACTGACTGCGACCAAACACCTAAAAAACAAACAAGAAGAGTTGATTTGATTTAGATGGCAGAAATTGCCCTTGGGAGCATCTCGAGTTAGTTCCGAAAAGTGAAAATACTTATGTTTGCGATTGCAAAAACAAAAGAGAAAACACATGAAAGATGACAGAAATGATGCTGTCGCCTCCTGGCAAGTTTTGAGATGCTGTTTGATCAAAGTGTTCTGCAAATACTTTTTTGGAAACAGCTCAAGGGCAACCATTGCACGGTTGGAAGTGGAAACGACAAATAATAAGATGGAAATTAGCTCACAGTAGAGGCCGTTCCCGATGCTAGGCGGAATCTTTTTGCATCCTGTCCAGGAGTGGCGCCATCTGCAGAGAGTCCGCTTTTCACGGCACCGCTCGTCCCTTCACCGCTGGATCCTCCGTCTGCCTCGGAATCAGGCTGGAAGAACCCGAACAAAAAGTTGGGACCATCATTATAACCGAGAACTAACCACTGCTCTGGCGCGATATTATTTTATTTTCCACCGAAGAAGGCTAAACATATCCAGGCTATTTATTTGCCTCTATATGTTTATTTTGGGAATTTCAGCTACATTCGACATCATTTGGATGGGTAAATGATTCACAAAATGATCTCGAAAATAAACCAAGTGTAAATAATAAATCAATTTTATTTTTAAAAAAAAATTCCATTTCCAATTTCGCGGACCACCTGCAATATCGCCACGGACCAATAGAGGGCTGCGAACCACCGATTGACAAATCACTGCTTTCGAGTATTTCCAAGCGTGCATGTACGCACCAGTTGGTCTTTGATTCTTTGCAGCTCCCACTTGATGACCACCTCGGCCAGATCCACGGCCAGTTTCCGATGCTCAATGGTCACGGTGGGGGTGAAGCCCAGACGCTGCATTGCGCTGATCATGTGCTGCACCAGGTGGTGTCGAACCGGGTAGTACACCTGCAGATGTAACCATCAATAATTTTGCTCATTTTCCGCTCATTTACAAAATTAAAATTGGCTCTTCATTGATTTATTTTCACACTCCGGTAACGCTGAGTTCGAGGCGTTGCGCAATCACCGTAATGCCCGAATCACAGAAAGCTTCCTAACTAGGACTCTCGAGCATCCAGCCAAAAAAGAGCAAGACATGAAACGTCGATCGAGGAGGAGGCTGCCGCTAGTGACAAAGGATATTCACGCTTCTCACTTTGAGGGTAATTATAGTCGATGGGGTAGGACTTAACGACAGAGAGGCTAAGCCCTGTCCATCACATGTGCACATACTCAAAAAGTCTCTCATCTGCCTGTCATTATCTCCCCCAGTGCAATTATGCTGATGTGATTACATTAGATTAGTCATCTGGCCCAATGAGAGCAACCTGTCAGGGAGAAAGAGCCAAAAAATGTCAAAGCTGTGCAGAGAAACACACTTTCCCTGAACCTGTGAAGCCACGGACATCAAATGAGGAGGCATCAAGTGTCCGTCAAGTTTTAAGACGAGCGCTAACACACGGGTCAATGAGCCTTTTGCTGGTCTTATTTCATGGGTCACGCTTTCTGAATGTATCTGCTTTAAAAGGCGATTACAGACAGAAGATGGTCGCCGCGAGGGAGCCGAGGACCATTATCCCGCCCGCTGTCAATAACTTCCATCAATAGGGTGCGAGTTCAAAGTGGCTTTTAAAAGTGGGATAACGATGTGATTTATATGCTGACAAACAAATCTCCCGTTGGTTAAGTGGACGCGTTGGAAATGGCGCAGACAACTGAAATGCTTCGTTCTTGGACATCTACTCACCCGGAAGTGCTGCACGATTAGGTGCAGAATGTGGACCAGCTGCGGAACCGTGTGGCCTTCCTCCACGATGATTTTGCGCGTCCAGTGGGTCAGCATTTGGTGGCCATCTTCCATGCGGGCCGGCACAGCTGGAGTGAGGATGGCCATGGCCTGACGGACAATGGCACGGGCCTCCATGGTGTGGGCCTTCAAAAGGCTGTGGAAGACCTAAAACAAGCCCCACATTTTTGATTCTGATCAAACAGCAGGGCCGCAGTTTGACTTCCTGCCGCGGACCAAATGGAATACCTGAAGTACAATCTTCTTGTGAATGGCGAACTTTGCGATGATGTGTGCCAAAAGTAGATGTCCGCTGTATTTACAGGCGGGGTCCACGCAGGCTTTCGGCAGCAGGCATGGCCAGGCGAAGGTCATGAGTCGCCGCAGCTTGCTGTTGCGGGACTTGTTGTTGTCGTGAATGTGGTGGGGGGCGTGTTCCACCAACAGAGTAGAAAACTGCAGCAGGCATATTCGGAGAGAGTCCAGCAGGTCCGCCTGCTTCTCGGGATCTAGAACCTTAAAGACAGAATTTTTTTTGGAAGTACACAACACTGATATTCAAATTGGTGTTCAATCATGGGAATATAAATGTAAATCCCCTTTCATCCAAATATTAATTGACTTTAATTGCATTCAGTATCCGTCGAGTCTTTCAGATGAGAGCGCACCCTGTCAGGGGAAATTAATTTTAAACCTCTCCAGAAAAGCAGCCAACATATGGCAGGTGTTTGTAAGTGACGGAATCTACAGCTGCACAAAAAAAAAAAAAAATTCACCGACCTTTAACATTGTGACATTTAGACCGGGAATTATAGTTTGGTCTGATAAATGAAATGGGACCAGCGGGATCGCTGGAGGGAGCAAAGACAATCAAGATGGACTGCTTTCAAAGTGTTGCGCAACTTACCTTTGTGATGAAGACGCTGGTAATGCTTTCCGGATTGTCCCCTTCGGGATTTGGCGGGCCGAGGAGCTGCTCTCCTTCGCCCTTCTCAAAACTGTATAGGAAGGCTGGATTCAGGATATGCTGCAGCACCTTTCGGTGAGAAAAACCCCAGATTATAATTTCACAGATTACATTTCTGAGAAGGAAGCCAGCGCTAATCGCTAATATTCCAGCTCTCAGTCACATTTTAATTGTAAAGTATATGGAAGGAAAAATGCGGCAACACAAATTGAACACTTGCCAGAAAATACAAATCCTACCACATCATAAAAATAACCAAACGATAAACTACGGGGAAGTGCTGATGCCAGAATAAGCAAACGGCGGCGCTGGCTCGATTAGCCAGCGAAAGGCACAAGACGGTGCCCACAATAAAGCTAACGACTGCATTTATTAAAGAAGCTGCTATCTGTTAATGAGCCCTCTGATTCCATCCATCATCGAGGAGGACGGGGGCGACGCTTGCTGAAGAACGATCACGCCGGCATATGTTCCCCCTCCTCTGTGAGGTCATTACTCACGCACATTCGGCAACCGTGACGGATACAAATGCGGACGCGCGACACGCGGCCGGGAATGAAGACGGCGAGAAAATGCGCCGGTCGGTTCTCCGGCCTCATCTGTTCCCATCATTTCTTAGCCTCTCTGACATCAATCACAGTACATTTTGGTGATACGTATAATTAGATCAAGTGATCCTACAGGCGACTCGATGCATATAAACACACGCAGAAGCTCTTTGTGCATGTGGAGAGCAGAGAATAGCTATTTAAAAAATGCAATATGTAAAAATTAGATGCGAAATTTGTAATAAAATCTTAGGAACAAAAATGCCATCATTGAGGGGCAGTCTGGTGCAGAGGCGGCGTTAAAAGGGGGCAAAATAAAAAATCATAGTATAGAGGATGGGGGTGGGAAGGAGCATTAATTATTTATAGCACACGCTGATCATAAAACAGCAGTTGAATTGTAAACAAACTCTGCTTGCGCCGCATGTTCGGAAACAAAACCACATGGCCGCGCACTGTGAAACAATGTGCTTCATCAACTTCATGCTCGCTTTTGCTCGCATGTCTGCTTGACTTATATACACCCCAACTACCAAAAAAAAAACATCTTTATGGCCTGCATGGGGGGGAAAAAAAACAAATTAACCATAAGAAGATTTCCACTAGGAGGACCCGTTAAAAAGAAACTCGGATTGGATAAGCGGGTGGGAGTTGGCGGCGGAATTATCACAGGATTGGGAGTCTGAGTGCAATTACCCATGTGTGCTCTAAGTATATGTACAGATCCATGTTTGCCAAACAGTCATTTGGCTTCGGCGTGCCGGGGCAAACCTTCCCCACTGACCTGTTTTCGTGCAAAAGCTGGAGCTACTCTCTGCCAGCATTGCTGCTCAAGTGTATTTGCGTGCAATTAAAAAAAAGCAGCTAGAAGGATTTAAATGCTAGCGGGCGGCGTGTCAGGTCGAGACTACGCAGGCATTCATCTCCTGTGTCTGGAAAAACAGTATCAAAAAAACATGACCTCTGTGACTCTATCAAAGAACTAAGTCGGCAATGCTCACACCGGAACAAAGCAAGTCGGCTGAGGTGACAAACTCATAATTCATGCCTTATAATTTATGACGCTGGGGAGAACAGTTAAAAACACGTTTCAAGCCCAAGCCAAACTTTTTCCCTCCAGACAAAGGGTACATTTGTCACGCGTTTTTGTTGCATTATTGACGATTTTTAGAAGGGACAAAATGGATGGCTGCTTAACAACAGCAAACGAGGTCATATTTGTTGTTTAAGTTGTATGCCGGGGCTTTGACGTCAAAGTGAAGTCGATTCTAATTTCCAGTTGACAGAAACGTCAGAAGCGCGGAGGGAATTATCTCCGTCGATGACAAACCTACCTTGGCTTTGAGCTCATCGTTGAAGTGCGGGTCATTGAACTCGACAAAGCGGAAAAACAGGGCACGCTTCTGGAGGATGGAGTAGTTCCTGGGAATTTCCTCCTCCATGTACTCCTTCAGGAAGGTCATGTTGCACAAGAAGCGACCCGTGAAGGCCCGCAGCAACTGGAACAGCAACTCTATCTCGGAGTAGTTGCGCCTTTTGATTGGGACAAAGGGGTCGGGAAGTTCAGCGCACTAGTCAAAATATTCAAGTCCTCTTGGCTAACAATTACACGCTAATATTAACCGGTCGAAAATGTTGTCAACAATACATACTTGCAGTAGCTAAGAAGACAATAAGCCAACAGCTTGGGCTCCTTCCAGTTGGTGGCGGCCATGTTGTCTTTCCGATGTCTCTCCTGAAAGGCCTCGCTGACCCACACCCGTCTGAGCTGATTGACGAGCGAATGTTGGCCTGCTAGCCAGCCTTCGTCATTCTTCACAATGATACTGATGATCTAAACGGAGGCAAGAAAAAAAAAGTTACACACATGCCAAGTCTTACTCTCGAGGCTCTAATACCTTAATGGCTTGAAACTGGAGGTCCAGTCTGGCTGTGGTGGTGGAAGGAGATCCAGGTCGGACAGCGGCAGCCGTGCCGGCGGGAACCAGCAAGGTGACAAAGCGGTTGGGATTGGACGCCAGTACGTCTCTTAGTGGCTTGGCATCTTTGTGTTTCAAAAAACTCTGCGTACAAACACATACACATTAATCAACTCCAAATACAGTCGATTCGTACCCAAATATTACAGTTTGGCGCTAAATGGAAAGATAAGTATCGGAAAAGCCAACAGCATCCTCGTTATGACCTATTAGTGGGAGCGCTAAGAACCCAGCAGCAGAGGGATAACCGCTTAGCGCGGCTAATGTCTGACCATGAACATGCGGCTCCACTGGGGGTCATTAAGGGTCGCCTCCATCATGAACAGCTCCACAGTCTGGGAAGGGTGGCGAGTCAGGAACTTTATCAAAGGCTCCCTGAATGGACTGCCGGCCTGGAAGGTGGAAGAGATGGGAAAGATTAACTCACTCAGTCCCACAAACATATTTATAGTTTTTTCATTTATTTATTTTCTGTTTTACTTCGATCAGCATGGCCCTCTCAGTCTTCATGACCACCTCCAGCAGAGGTTTGACTAGCGTCTGAGGTGCGGCGGGGATCAGGTGGAAAAGGTTAATGATGGCAGAACAGATCTTCATCTCCTACAAAAAAACAAGTCAGACACAAGCAGAGGGGAGTAAATCAAAGAATCGGGGAAATGTCAGCTCAGGAAAGAATTTATTTCGGATGAGAAGCCACTGTGGGGAAAAAAATACAAGGATGAATTTTAGTCAAATGAAAAATGCATTTTGCGTCAATTAGTAAAAGAACTTCGACGGGGACAGACAGTCAAATGAGTTACAGAATTACAAAGCCACGGCAAACAAACACTTTAGGGACATCGAGTGTATTGATTCTTTAAAAACCACTGTCGTCGGCATCTCGGGAGGTGCAGTTGTCAGTGAGGCTTTCAAAAAGACCAAAAATGTGAGAAGAGCTGACATGACAGTGTCTGCAGACAATGACAAACACATGGAACAAAAAAACAAAACAAAGAAACAACAAAAGGGCAACTTTCACGAGCACAACATTGGCTCAAGGAAGCTTCAAAACGTCACCAACAGAGGGCGCGCTACCAGGTCGCATCTCACCTCAAAGCCCTCCAATGCAGGCTGTACCAAAACGGGAGACAATGATCAGATAAGACAAGTTGATAGTCAAATGAATGGTTGGCCAGCTACAACCTTGACATTCGACCTTAGGAACAACTTTTAGTGAGCGGAGCACACAAACTAAACCCACATTTGGAGGTAAAAGGTCACAAATTAAACTATTTCATCCCCTTCGAGTGTTATCAGGCTCGGCTAATTGACCCACGTGACCCCTGGCTTTACTGCGACTTCACAGCTCACTGTCAACTGACACCAGGGGGGGGGGGGGGGGGGGGGGGGGGGGGGGGGGGGGGGGGGGGGGGGGGGGGGGGGGGGGGGGGGGGGGGGGGGGGGGGGGGGGGGGGGGGGGGGGGGGGGGGGTGGGGGGGGGGGGGGGGGGGGGGGGGGGGGGGGGGGGGGGGGGGGGGGGGGGGGGGTGGGGATAAAGGGCTAATTTGCATGTGATTATGCAAAGCATTTTGAGGTGGGGAAGTTGTAACTCTTGTGCAATAAAAGGTCGAAATGGTTTTACTTCCATAAGAGGGCGACTGTTTTTACATGCTCTCGCCTTTTCTTTGCCTTTACAAGGTTATCTATCTGTCAGGATGATAAGAGGAGACGCCGCGCCGCGCCGTGCCTACCCGCCGCCTTGGCGCCTAATTAATCATTGATTGTAATATGGCCACTCACACCCATCTGGGAGGCGGCCACGCAGAGGATGTTTTACGACAAGCGACTTAAGTTTCGACGGATTCCAACCGAATCTCAACTGAGGTACATCAACACGTCAGGGCGCCTGCGGAATTGTTTTACAGTGTACGTGGCGTCACTTGAGCGCCGATACTCACACTTCCGTCGCTGCGCTGGCCTCCCTTGTGTTTATTACAAACCCCTCCATCCACTTCTCGCAGTGTTGCTGGCGAGACGGAAAAACCAAAAAAGATGAGACGACGTGGGCAGCAGAAAGACAACATGGAATAAAGAGAATAAAAATGTGCGGTAAGAAACAGAATGTTCCTTACCATCATTTGATCACAGAACTTGTCATTGAAGGAGTTGGGGAAGAGTCGCGTGACAGAGGTCAGCCGGTTGACCACGTTGAGCGTGAGCTGCGGTAGTCCGCCCAGCATCATAAGCAGAGGCCGCAGTGAGTGTGGATCTGGTCCACTTCGATGGTGGCGCCCTCCAGGAACTATAAAGAAAAACACAGGGCGGGATTTATCGTTTCGGGGAACTCCACGAGTCCGTACGATAAGATACGTGGAGTGTGTGACGGGTTCTCTAACTGTCCGGACAAAAGTAGGCTGGCCCGGTTGCAAACAAGCACACAACAACATCGATGAAACACACAACACACACACACACACACACACACAGACGAGAGAAAGCCCATTCATTTTCCTCTCAGTGGAGAGAACAAACACTCCATCCTGTATTGATCGGGGCCACAGCAATGCTCATTAGTGCTATCAGGGCAAAGATGAAAGAACGAGTGGGGAAGGGGCGGGTGGCGGCGGGGTGGTCACGGGATAAAGACGATGGCGGTAAAGACACAAAATGAAGGGCACGGAAATTGAAGGAAAAGGGGACAAAGAGCATCTAGGTGAATGGATTGGGTCTTCGTGGGATGGATCGATTGATAAATAGAGGCCAGGCTGGTTCGCTCAGTCTGATAAAGCATAGGGAAGTTCAGATGATTAATAAATGATCTCCCGCGTTTGAAATGTCATGAGCGCGCAACGGAGAAGAATCATCGAGATGCGGGAAACCTACTTGAGTCATTAAAAAAAACATGAAAGCGCCTCACAGCTCGAGCAATGTTGTGCGTGAGGGTCTCAAGGTTTTTTCTTTTAAAGGAGGTTTATATTCAATAAGGGTTTGAGCGACTAAAAAAAAAAACTAAAAGCGTATAATCCTGACAAATGAGGCGGAGATTTTTTTTCTGTACTGACCTTCCTCATGCACGCCTCCCCTGCTTCCTGAAGCTCACTGTTGGTAGAGTTGAGGCCTTGAACAAGGCGGCGATTATCTTCTCTGGACTGCGGCAAGTAGTTGCAGGCAGCCAATGCATCTAAGAAGGGAGCATTAAAAAAAAATAGACCTCCAAACTTTTTTGCAGCCCGGTCGACTGGACGGCTAATTGGTTGAACCCGCTTCAAGAGGACATGACTCACTGAGAGCAGCAATGCGCAGCGGCACCAGAGACGGAGGCTCTTGTAACATGGCAGCTTCATCAGCGCCGCGTCGTCCGCCTCACACAAGTTCAGCAGCTGAAGACAGAAGAGCAAAACAAGGTTGAAGTATAGCGAAAAAAAATAATAATAATAGGTGTAGCGCTGCCATGTTGCATACCTCGGTATAGAAAACCTTGTGCTCCATGACATTGAGGTCCATGGTGAAGAGGCGTGGCTGCAGGGTGGTGCAGAAGGTGTTGCCTTCCATCAAGCCAATCTGGGCGTTTGCAGGTTGGTGGCGCAGAAGATGCTTCTTGGGTGGAACCATATCTTGCAAAACCTGATGAGAACCAACGACCAACGATTCGCATCTGAACTCAGGATTTGATTGGTCATCCAACGTTTACCTCCTTGTGTGGCTCCATGATGACAGTGACGCTCTTGCCAGTGACCTGGGCCAGCACCTGCAGTGAATGCATGGCCTGCTTTCTGACAGTGGAGTTGGGGGAGGTCACTTCTCGAACCAGGTCGTGCGTCACCATGTGGAAAGATTTGTCTTGGGCGGTTAGGAGTTCTTCGCTTTTTTCTTCATCCTTCAATGGAGTGGCGCAGCGGACCAGCAGCTGCTCCAGGGTTGTCTTTGCCATGGCGACAGCGCCATTTGACACCTGGGTCAAAAGGGCCGATTCAAAAAGTTGAGCGATTCAGAATTGGCTAACTAAACTCATTGAAGCTCACCTCTCCTGTGAGGTCCATCATTACAAAAAGCAGGGCCTTGAGAAAAGTAAGCTGGTTTTGTAGAACCCAGATAAGAGGCAGCCTTTCCATCAGGAACTTGATGGACACCACGCCACCGAGCTTGGCATACCAAGCCTGCTCATAGCAGCAGGCGCACAGACGCTCCACAATGTATGAGAACAAGGGAAGCTGACATGCCTGCAAATGGAGCAAAATTTAGTCACTAGATTTCGTGACGCCTGGAAAAATGGACTCACCCTCTCCTTGGATCCAAGGATGATGCTGGCCACGTCAAAGATGACGGCCAGGGCCACCTCGCCGATTTTACACAGTTCCTTTTCCTCGTAGGCCATGCAGATGGCTATGGCGTCGATCAGAACCAGTGGATCCATGCCCTTTGACCCGTTCTCTTCGCTGTGGAACATAGCCGTGCTGGGTTGACTGCCGAGCTGGTAGCACGGCAGCAGGAACGGACCTGCGTCAAACGGAAATCCACAAATGAATTTTAAATGATCCTAATAATGGGGGGAAAAAAAAAGGCAATATTTGTCTCACCACACTGCTGAGCCACGGCAACCATGGTGTAGTGGCGAATCAAGCTGGCGACAAAAGGTAGCGCACTGGGCCTCAGGTCTTTTATCACGGCCGACATGAATGCTCCGGTCAAGGCCTGTTCAAAAGTTCTGCGGGCAGGCGTGTCTTGTGCCTTGTAGCGGTGAGAGATAATAACGTTGGGGATCCACTTCTCGGTAAAGCTGGAGGGAATAAAAACAAGATTGACTCCACTCTCCATTTACTGGGCTGACTGTGATATTAAGATGTTCTCAAATGTAGGATTATCATCATAAAACATTTGCCATTAAAGGAGCATTTTACCGTTTTATTTGTTTAGCAAATTGTCAAGTCAATAAGCACATTTTTATATGAAAGGCTTTCGATTTGCATTTTTGTCCTATTTTCCGCAGCTCTGTTGGTATTTGTTATTTACAACAGCTCAAGGCAACAATGCCGCCGTGTTATTGAGCAGCTGTTTTTCCTCGTGCTTGAGCTTGTGTTTTATAACGCCGCACGCCGGGGTAGACCTGATGGATCGCTTCATCTAATTATTGTTATTTAAAAGGCTGCGACCGGAGGTGGAAGGGGGTCTAGTGAGCAAAGGGGACAAAAGCGGAAGTGGCGGCGGGCGACTGCCAGAACGTCCGATCAATTGGCCTTTTGTCAATCACGGGCGGGTTACCACGGCGACCTTACTGTGTTCTCACAAAGGCTATATTTAAAGTCATCTCATGAGCGTAAATGAATGGAGAAGAAAAGCAGAGAGAATCGTTCACGAGGGAGGACAAATCAAGATGTCTGACAGTCCCCCCGCCCCCGATCATAACTGACACACTTCATTACCCCGGCAGAGCGTGCACACGGACACACTTGTCTTTCTGCGTGAGCGTAAGTGCGCCTGTAATGAAAGGAGAGCAAAAGGGCCAGGATGTAGCATAAACAGACGGAAGAAAGTCAATTAGCCCCTGCCCGGAATCAATGACGCTAATGTGACTAAGCCATCCCACCGGCACCCCTTCGGTGTCTGTGAGCTCCTGCTCGTTTTCAACGAGAGCCTGCGTTGAGGATCAACATGACATGTCCGCCCGTCTTGCGACATGCTTACTTGGGATGAGAGAGAAGCTGGTACAGAGCGTGTTTGTTATCGTCCAGACTGGTCATGGCCACCAGGAAGCACTTGATGACCTCCCACGCCTGTCGTCGGTAGTAGGGCTCTGTGTTGGCACTCTTAAGACAGTCGAGGGCTGTCTCGATAGCCTGGAATGGAATACGGCACACACACACAAAAATTGAACAGCCCCAATTAATCGATGGAATAATCAATCCCAAAAAAGATTCGATCATGGGAGCCGTAGCTGGCAGCGTGGTCTTACCTTCTCCATCGGGAGCTGAATGGAGGCTTTGCAGTCGGTGAACTCGGCCTTGATGCTGGGCCCTTGAACCTCGGTCACCACGTAATGCAGCCTCTGAGACTCCTTCAGCATCTTCCTGTTGCTGCCGCCAAACTTCCCCAAGACCCGGTAGGCTACGTGGGAGATGGTCTCGGCCGGGTTCCGAAGGGTCCGCCACAAAGCCTTGGAAGACAAACGCAATGCTTAACATCTCCTTTGAAATTCGGTTTATTCTGTAAAAGCGCCTACCTGCATGAGCTCAGCCCTGACAGGCTGAATATGGTCATACAAGAAGTCCGGCTGGAGGTTGTCCACGCAAAGCTCTAAAGTACGAAGACCCTGGCTCACTAAAGTCTGAGAGCCATTCAGGGCTGACACCAGTGGATCCATGAGCATGGGCAAATATGGCAGCAGAGAGCTCAGGCGCACCGGCACGGTCAAGCACAGCTCCACAAAGAGGTCCTTCATGTGCTGCTTGTGAAGGCCACTCTGCAGCATGTTCAGACCTAAAGCGGGAAAAGTCCACACGGGTGAGTTGCGGAAACGTGGCAGAGATTCGATTTGAGAGTTGCACCTTGGAGCAGATTGGGTAGAAGCGGGAGGAACTCTTGGTAGAGAAGGTCATGGCTTCCGCCACCGATGGAGCGGAAGAGTGCCCGTAGGAACAGGAAGTAGTTGTACGGCTCCTTCGCTGACTGGGCCAGTTCCATTGAGCTGTTTACTATCTTGTGAAGGTGCGGCTGAGGAAAAAGGAAGTATTTGATGACTTATGTGAAACCAAAATATAGATATGAACCAATTGTGTGGCAACTTACTTTGAGCATCTGTTCATTCTCGGCCGCAAAAAGCGACACGGATCCAAAGACCAGTTTAAAGAGCTTGAGGTAGAGATTGGAGAGCTCCACATTGGAGCCCATTTCGGGTAGTCTTTCCAGAAGGTACTCCACTAAGATGGTGGCGAAGAGAGCCGATGTTGACAAGTTGGCCAGGAATGAGTTGGCCACAATCTGCGGAAGAACCAGATCAATTGAACAAATAAAATACAAAGGGAAAGATTTGTTGTGTAGTTGCCGTGTGTACCTGGAGAGCATAATTCTTGGAAATCCTCTCCACCATGTAGGGAACGGTTGTTTGGAAAATCTCCTTAAAAGTAAGTGGGTTCATCATGGTGAAGACCCCAGCAAAGTGCTCCAGAACTTCCTTCTCTTCCTTCATGCGGACCGCTTGGCAGTTAGCCACTCGGATGTATGCTTGCTGGTTATTGGCGACCTGAACCTGAGCATATAAAAAAAAACGGATTCATTTCCTTCTTTCTAGAAAACTGCACGGAGGTTCTTGCCAAATTCAGCAATTCTCTCGTGATACCTGATAGATGTCCAAAGCCTGCATGGCGTACTTGACCAACTTTATGTAGATCTGCGTTTCCTTTGGCTGAAGCTGCTTGTTTGGTATGAACTGCGCCTCTGTTTGAAAAGAAAAAAATTCCACAGGTTTAACAATTTATCATCACGATTGATTTTCATCGCCTTACCTCCAGGGGCCTTGCATGAGGTGATGCCCCACGTGATGGTTTTCACGCCGCACACCAGAGTCTTGACTAAACTGCGGCAGTCTGACACTTGAAACGTCTGCTTGTCCTCCTTCTCGCCTTGCCGGTCGAAGGCGGTCGCGGGGGGCTGCGGTGCGCTGGCGACGGGCGTGGGAGGAGCGGGAGGCGGGATGGCGGGCGTGATGGATGGAGTGGGCGTGGCCGGTACACCTGGTAGTACTCCCGGCTCCACCACGCCCATTTCCGACTGAGGTTTGCACTTTTTGAAGATGGAAACCAGCTGGTAGCGTGCGATGGTGTGAAATTTCAGCACAAACACCTGATAAAGCAGAAATGACTTTCAACGTTCAGAAAAGCCACTGCGGGAAAACCAAGCTCGGCTACCTCCAGCATCCTCATGAGGATGTCCCGCCCGTTGCCGTTCTCCTGCTCGGACTTGGAGCGAATGCAGTCCACCAGGTTGAGCAAAAGCTTGCAGGACATGGTCTGAATGTTACTCGGAAGTGACTCGTCGTCGATGTTCTTGGCAAACAGCTGCACGGCCAAGGACAGATCCGTCAGGGGCAGGTTCTGACGGACGTGGTGGACGAGGTCTGCGAGTGTGCTGTAGGCCAAAGGTCTGAAAACAAAAGTGATGATGATACAGGAATGAATTTCATTTTAGGAGCTGTGAGAAACGTGCCAAGTGATAACGGAACGCAGTGAGCTGTTTCTGAAAGGCGACGACAGTTACGGAGACTATGCAAATGGCCCCTGTCCGGGAAAAAGAGCGAGAAGGTGAGCTAATGAGTGACAATGATATTCCCGCCAGCTCTTGCGCACTGCTAATTTGAAATGACAGATCACTGAAGTGGCGAGGGTGGGGTGGCAGGTCAAAGAGTGGTGGTGGTGGTGGGGGGGGTCGGCCCTCGGGAGCCGCGGGTGTACATGACAATCTGACAGACGGATCTCAGATGCGGTCAGAGCTCTGAGAGATGTGCCTCATTAAGATGCAAAGGACTCGGAGCTGTCAGAGCAATCGTCCACTAAACAAGGAGATGATTGTGATAGATGCGCACTCGGGGGAGGGAAACTTACCGAAGAGTTTCCCGGGCGGTGTAACCCGAGCCAATGAGGATAGATTCATCAAAGAGTTTATCCATGCAAGGTATAAACTCTGCAAAAAAAAAAAAAAAAAACTTACAGGCAACCCTTCCACCAAGTGACAAAAAAATAATTTCACATGCTAACTGCAAAGTGTTTGTTTTCGTAGGGCACATACGGTTGCGTAGTTCGGTGGTGAGAATATGTTTGGCGGCGATGAGCAGCTCCTTGCGGAGGTGAGCCGTCTCCGAGGGGCAGTTGGTGAGCAGCTGGAGCATGCCCTTCACCATCTGCTGGGAATATTTCCCTACCAGCTCCTGACGAGTTGGAAACACACATTTTAAAATGAAAAGGATATATTTTTTACAACTGAATGAATATCAATACCTGGTAGATTCGAATGATGTAAGCCAAGAAGGAGAGCGTCTTGATCTGTGCGGCGATAAAATCTGCGTACAGCTCCTTGTTATAAAGCTTGTGTTGCCTGCAAAGAAAAAAAAAAAAAAACACACAAGTCAATTCCTCCTCCTCGACACCTCCTGCAGTAGGTGACAATTAATGGCGGGTAAAATGAGGATCTACATATGGGATTCAATTCTACATGCATGACTTATTCATTTGTGTGGCAGCTGTTACTGCGGCTCCCAAAGAAACTTTCTCCGTACCTGCCACAGATTCCCGAGGTTTGTTGTTCCTTAATTAACTCTGCTCCATTTCCCTTCCTATTCCCGACGTCTAATGCAACCCATCTTCTCACGCTCAAATTTCACCTCCCGCTAAGCCAATTTCCACTATTTTAACTTTCCTAAATGGAATGGAAACGGATTTAGCGACACCATCAAAAAAAAAAAAAACTTCTGCCAGGCAGAAGAGATGAAGGGGGGAGGTACCATTCTATTAAGTGTGCCGCAATCTCATTCAGAAGGCCATAAAATGAAAATTAATTTAGTTAGTGGGGGTGTTGGAATTTCTGTTTGGGCAAATGGATGTTACCTGGCTTGTGGAGACACCTGCAGCATGATGGTGCTCATGATGAGGGGCACAAACTCTGACACCACGTTGTGAATATTCAGCTTGTAGAGCTGTGAAGAAAGAAAAAAAAAAAAAAGATGATCATAATACAGCCACACAATTACAGATAAGGTGATTTTATTCAAGGGATTAACAAGCATTTGGGGAGGATATGAATATTTTCAATCCACTCACACCTCTCCCGACTCCAATTATCCCAAAAAACGCAAATGACTCAATCAAGCTTCAATATCCTTGAATAAATAGCACTTTATTTTTTTTTTATCTCCCGTCGGGGGAGGAAAAAAATACCCAAGTTTTCATTTCACTCACCTGATACATCAGCACTACGATGAGTGGCAGTTCTGCAAGCACTTTGAGAGACAGCGATCCTCTTGGGATGATGGTGTGCTACAAACAGAGCGTGGAAATGACTTCATCATTTGAATCAAAATGAGCCACACAAAATGTTAAATTCATCAGGTATCAACCAAACGTCAGCTTCAGACATGAGGATTCATATATCTAAATTACAAAAGGCTGCCGATGTGGAGCACTGCTGCCATCTAGCGCTTGGAAGCGGTAGTTGTGAACTACTCAACCGGGAATGAGCGTTGCGATTACCGTTCGCGTTTCACTGTCTTCTCTCTCGGGCGCTGTCTTCACTAACACGGAGGTGATCATCCCGACCATTTCCGGGGAGGGCACCGTGTTCTCAGCAATCACCTGAGGATTCTCAAAGTACCGGGCCTAGTGGATGCAGCGCAACATAATAAATGGCGGTGCGCTGTATAAATGGGTGTAATTAAATCAAGCAAATACTCACGACGACTTTTGGGAGGTCTTTGTAAATCTGCTTCACAAAGTCCAAGAAGTGATGAATCTAAAAAGATATTAAAAAAAAAAAAAGATCTATTTTTTTTTTTTTTTCACTGTAAAATAGTACAATTTTTTTCAATTATTTTACTATTACAAAGTTACAAACCAGATGCCTACTAAATAATCCCCCAGAAATAAATCTAAGAAATTGTGCTAAAAATAAAACTCACCTCTTGTGAGATTGGAGGACGAAATTGTTTGTGTAGCTCGATTATAATCCGAAGGCATATCAGCACATTTTCCTCACTTTCAATCTAAAAACAGAAAAAAAGTGACAAAAAATTCATATTCAAGCTGATGTAAAATAAGAGCAAGCGTTATGCAATTTGTTTTAGATTAAAGACACATGATGCAAAGAGTTTCTAAAGAATTTAAAAGCAGCCTTACTTCCAAGAAGCGAAACATAACGGACAGGATGTTCTTGGTGTGCGGTCGAAGGTGTTCGTTTGTGGGAATGCGGTGGATGATTTCCAGCACCAGCTTCCTTAATTGCTACAGCGACAAAACAGTGTCACGTAATAAAATGCCACACAGTGTTCCGGGAATGTCCATACCTGTGTTGGCTTTTCTTGTAGAAACTGCACCTCTCCATCCTGAAGAAAGGTGAGGAAGCGCGGGATGATGTGCTCCAGGAAGGTGGAGTACTGAGGCGAGGAGGTCACATTCTGAAATGACAAAACATAACAATATAATGTATTTAGGGGGAAAAAAAATAAATAATAATTGCCTGCCATGTGTCAAACTCACCTCAAAGTTCTCACTGACTTCCTGCATCATCTTGAGCTTGGTCTCATCAGCTGGAAGATAAGAAACAATTAATCCAATTCGTTAACTACAATTTCATACTCCTTCCTTCCCCATAGGTTTAGCAGGGGGCTCTCAGATCTTATCAGTTTAACTTTCATTGCCAGTTTGGTCAAAAAAAAGGTACACACACTCTCTCTCTCTCTCTCGCACACGCACGTTTGGACAAACATGCACTCTCACATACATGTACCTTTGACTGGACTAAAGCGTATCGCTCTCATCATTGCCCATGCCAAACATGCGTGCCTTTTATGTGCCCATCTATTATATTAACTGCTAAGACCAATGAACGTACGTGTGTTTGTGTCAGTGAGCGCCGCCACAAACTGCAGGTACTTTTTCATCAGCGTGGTCTGGTCCACCACGGTGGGACTGGGAGCTGGCCCAAAGGCCATAGTGGAAGTTGGAACAGACAGCGAGACACCGAAGGGGAACGTGACAGACTATAAAGTCTGCACGGACCTCAGTTTTTGTTCATGTTGTGTTGACCTGCAGAAAGAAAAAAAAAGAAAAGGAGGGGTTAAAAGTACCTGGTAGAAATCTAAACACGCTGGTCCTGTAACATCGCCAAAAAGATGAAAGCCTTTTTAGTCTTCTGTGAGGATTCCCCCAAACCAAAAAAGTTCAAGAAATCAATTAGTTTCGGAAATAACAGTAAGCAATTTTGCATTCAAAACACAGGCGCTTAATGATGACGTCACATCGCGCGCCGGTTAGCACAATTCTGTCACACTCAAGTAGAATTTTTGAATTAAATACTTGCCATACCCACGTCAAAATTCGAATGTGCTTTCAGGGTAGGCGTTTAAGTATTTTTTATTCCAATCACAATGCAATACTTATTGAGCAACATAAATTAGCATTCGCCCCCAATTAGCTTGATGAAGAAAGAGCTCTTTGACGTTGTTAAACTGTTTAGGAGAAATATATATTTTACAACAAAGATATGAACCCCAAGCATCCAAAACCAAAATCCCTACTGGTTGCAGAAGAAAAAACAATTACCCATAAGTTTATCAAAAACAGAGAAAACATTATCTTACCTTGTCCGATTTAAAAAGAGCGAGTCTGCAGACAGCACTGCGCTGCCCCTCTGAGCACACTGAGCAGCATGGATGTGAATGATATCCCTCCGCACATCACGTTCAGAATGCAGATATTTTACATATATTGGCAACAAATTTATAGTTTATTTGTGATTTAACAATACATTTTTATTATTTGTATCCAGTTTTTTCAAACAATGTTAGAGGTATTCTATAACATATGATATTCTAGTGCAAATGGAAGGATATAGTCCTAAAGGCGGGTGGGATAAGACCATCGTTTTCGATGGTTTTGTCGCGACTGTATGGTGGCCGCAAAAGGACTTAATTCTGTATGCGCGAAATCCTATTCCGCCTTTAATGTTAATAAAGCTCTAAATACGGAACTACTACGGAGCTGTTCCTAGTATTGAGTGCACAAAATAGTTCACTACAAATTTTCCCCACCATATTCAATTTATTATAGCTTTGAAACTTATTTATACGGCATTATTTTCTGGGGTCAAATGCGTAAGGTAAATGACTGAGTGAGCATAAAAGTCCTCCATACGCAATCCATATTTGCATCATCGCAATTTTTAAAAGCCTTTATGTAAATATCATGGTACAATATTAAAAAAACGTGGTATTTTTCTCCCACAAGATGGCAGTATACTAAAGGTTTCGTGCTACCAAGCCTTTACTGACTCAAGGTAGCTCTTACACAGAACAAACATAAAAGTACTCAATAAAATCATCTTGACTCATGCAACATTGGACTTTGAAAAGATGTATAGAGAGAAATAACAAGAAATAATCTTAACTTTTGTCTCATATCATCTCATGATCTGAAACCCAATTGTGTTCAATATACAACAAAAAAAATGGAATTGACCTTGCTGTTGCTAATAGGGGGATATATTCAGATTCACAGTCATAATATAGCAAATGATAACAAAAAAAAAGAGTTTGACACCCACGCTCCACATTGTCCATTGGTATGAATGTGAATGTTTAATAACCAGCAATGAAAAGCTGTTCAGTATCCAAATGCAAGTCATCTTTTCTATTCAGTTCATCTTTGAAACGATCCGCTTTTAAAACCTGGACACCTCATGTTCTTGCTTTTCTGGTGTTATTTCAATGATTGATTCTGGTGGTGTTCTCTTGGCCAGGCTAATGGGGAAAATGATCAAATTGCCTTTGTAATAGCAGTGTTGATTTATCATTAAATACATCGGCCTATCAACCCCCCCTCCCCCTTGTGTCGCTGGTGGGCTTTAATTAGCAGTTGTCTATCAGTTAACCTAATAGCAAGAGGCTTCAGAACACAATATCCCTTTCAACAAATGTCACATAATGTTGATGATAATGCTTGCT
Organism: Syngnathus acus; assembly: GCF_901709675.1. NCBI lineage: Eukaryota > Metazoa > Chordata > Actinopteri > Syngnathiformes > Syngnathidae > Syngnathus > Syngnathus acus. Next base: position 3,676,286 of record NC_051103.1, on the reverse strand, counting down.
TTTCTTTCACACAGTGTTCCCCAGGTAATAATTATCTGCTAGAAGAGATATGTGACAGGCTTATTGCAAGACTTGTTTGTTTCATTAAGGTTTTTTTTTTTTTTTATAAAGGGGTAAAGAAAAAAAACAGCAGCTCCCCATCTATAAAAGACCACTCATGTGTCCATTAGATGTGTTTTCTCATGCCTGTTGACGACCTCTCAGTGCAGCTGGATCACACGTAGCGAGAAGTGCACTCTCCCGTAGACTGACAATACTCTGAAAACCTATTCATGCATCTAAAGCCGTGTTCTTCTTTCATGGTCTGCATAATAAACTGCTCCCTAGCTTACCTCTCCGAGCTCCTCCAGCCCTGTAAGCACCTGCCGGGTGCCTCGAGGGCTAAACGGAGACTCAGAGGCCAGGATCGAGCCTTTGGACTTTGGATTGTTCCTGTTCTGCTACTGTATATTAATTTATGTTTCAATATACTGTTTTCACTGTGGTTGTGCTGTTTCGTTTGGAGGCCAAGTTCAATGCTCAGCAGTATGTCTCCAGTCTGCTCACCGGGATTTATTGACCTTTCACGACCAGGAAGTTAGCTGCTGCTAATTGTTTACGTATTGCATCGTCATTCTTGATATGCCTATGAGAAATTATTCACATATTTAATTTATATGGACAGAAAGAAAAACGGCTGATAAAAAAATCTTGATTTAAATGAATGAATTAAACAAGGTTATTGTGTATCCCTCCTCCCTTGTTTTCCAATAGGCGCCTCGTCATTGCTTAATGAAGTGCTCCAACAGATAAATAAATGTGTCACCCAGCTGGCTGCTGACGTCAGCCTACTACAGCCAATCCCAGGCGTTCTGTAGACACCTTTTTTTGGTAATCCTCTTTCCCTAAAGAGGAGCTGTCCGATCAGTACCCCGCACTCCGCGTCGTTTGCGCCAGGAATAATCCCGCAAACGAGCCCCATTAACCGGGTTTGAACAGACAACTCAGCCTTGAACGGATTTTCACTCTAGTTTGCGCTGTTCGATGTATCAATTTAGTCATTTTGTAAAAATACAACTTCCGTGCGTAAATTGCAACTAGTTACGCACAGACCGAATGGCTTCATAAAGAGTTTCTTTATATTATTACTCGTACCTGAAGGCATCCTCAGCAGGTATGTTTTCACTTTTTTACGGTTTTGTAATGTTTTGTGCGCTAGGCTACCGGCAGCTCGCGGGCGGCCAACCGGACGACGGTAAGCGCTACATTTGCCGAGCAGTGCCCCTCGTCGGTGACACAAGCTGCCCGGTGACCTTATTACCCGAAATCAACGCCGGTGGGCAGGAAGAGGAGCTCCGCAACACGGTCATGCAGCTTCGAGAGACAATTCTGCAGCAGAAAGAAACACTTTCCAAGCAAATCGGCACAATCAACGAGCTAACAACCAAGCTGTCCCTCTGCGCATCAACGACTGATGATAGAAAGTACGAGAAGGGAGCTCAATGGGGAAAAGTGAAGCAAAACACAATGGGAGACGTCCCCAGAGATCCAAATGACACTGTGGAGAATCTCGGGAGAACAATGCAGGGGCTCAAGGACCGGCTGGAGAACCTGGAGGTAAGTTCGGTTTTTAACGTGCGTAAAAGCTGCTACCCGTCCGTGGTCACCTGTGCGCACTTCTTGCTCATCCATCTTTAGCAACAGCAAATGCGGGCCAACATATCCGGCGCCTCGTTCCCCAGCGAGCTGCGTGATTTACTGCAGCGTCGCCTGATCGAGCTGGAAAAACAGCTCCTGAGGAAAGTCAGCAACCTGGAGGAGGAGAAGAGCATGTTGTCCAACGCTACCGCAGCGTACCGACTCAAGACGGAAAGTACGCTCAACGCGCTGGTGGAGAGGATAAGTGAGTTGGAGAAAGGTAATGTGACCCCGGGTAAATGTGATGGATTTTTTTTTTTCTCATAAAATGTATATTGAAAAAAAAAAAATGGACAGGAGGTGAAGATTTCAAAACCCCCGAGCAGTTCAAGATCTCCCTGCCGCAGCGTACAAACTACTTATATGGCCGCATCATCAAGAGTCTCCCGGAGATGTACGCATTCACACTCTGCATGTGGATCAAGTCCAGCGCCACTCCGGGTATCGGAACCCCCTTCTCCTACGGCGTGCCTGGACAAGCCAATGAGATCGTATTGATCGAATGGGGAAATAACCCGATTGAGTTGCTAATCAATGACAAGGTGAGTCATCAGCACTTTTTGAATAACTGTCATTATCTAACAAAGTTGGACCGTGAAGGTTGCAAAGCTGCCCTTGGAAGTTCGTGACGGGAAGTGGCACCATATTTGCATCTCCTGGACCACCAGGGATGGTCAGTGGGAAGCTTATCAAGATGGAGAGAAGCAAGGAGCAGGAGATAACCTGGCAGCATGGCACCCTATTAAACCAGGAGGGGTTATCATCCTGGGTCAAGAGCAGGTACGACTATCAAATTTGTCATAATGTGTCATGATCTACAAAGATGATCCTGTCGTTCCCAGGATGTCGTAGGTGGCCGCTTTGATGCCGGTCAGGCCTTCGTGGGAGAACTGAGTCAAGTCAATATCTGGGACCGGGTTCTGAAGCCAGCCGAAATCCAATCAATGGCCAACTGTACGTCGTACTTGCCGGGTAACGTGATCTCGTGGCTGGCGAGCAATGTGGAGGTTGTTTGGTATAGGAGGGAGCCTTCAATGAGGCCCTGGATATGTGTTCTTGGAGAGTCTGCCTTACTCACCTAAGCACTTAGCATCTGCCTTGTTTTGCTAATTAGCTGCTATTTCATCACATCTTTTATGATTACTGTCAGACAGTTGCGAAAAAAAACATTATAAGTGATCCACATAGCGCTGAATGTGTAAATTAGGTTTTCTCTGTTCTATTTTTTTACTGCCTGGTGTCAAATTTACCGTCTCCCTATTATAACTTTGCCACCTTGAGAGACTTTGAGGTGATGCATCCCAGACGCAGAAGACCCGGAATGGCGTTCACATGTGAGCTGCTGTTGCGTGCCGTTGGGGAGAAAGTAGGAGAGAAGATTAACTCCAAGGTCTGGCTCATGTTATGTCTGTTGCTTAACGGGAAAATCGGCTTGGAGCCAAAATCAATCACATGTTGTATCCTTGATTCATCACCGTGCTTTTTTTTTTTCCTCTCCTTGCCTTGTCCATATGAACAAAAACCTGTTGAATGGTGTTTTGTATTGGTGGCATGATTTGATTGTAAACACTTTTTTATTTATTTTATTGTGTATAGTTACAGCGGATTTTATTCATCATTGTTGGCACTGTTCTAACTGTGAATGTCTACTTTGTAATTTGTGGTATGTATAGTGGTTTACAATGTGCTGCAATGCTTTTGTGTTTATATTCGCGTGGCCTTGATAGGGATTGAAGTGCCAAAAAAAAAGTTGTTTTATATGTCTGAAAATGCCATTAAATAAAAAGAGGTCATGCCTAAATGAATGTTTGAGCTTTTTTTTTTTGTATCAGTGCTGATACATTAAACCGGAATTAGTTAGTGGGAACTGTCAGGTACAATAAAGGACGTGGGTGTGACATAAGTAGCATATAGCGTAAGCCGAGCGGGATATTTTGACTGAGCTGGCTTGGCTTCAGGACAACAGCAGGTAGCGTGGGCGGCATTAGCAACGCTTAACCGAGCTAAAGGTCAACAGTGACACGTTTTAGCATTTACACATAAGAGAAATCAAATGTTACATTACAATATTGTCCAATATTGATCTAATAAAAAAAAAATAAATGAAGATAAGATGAGGTCAAAGTTGAAGATCACCATAGCAACCGCAAGCTCCCTAACTGTGTCTGTGTCAGGACACATTCATTAGGAATGTCAGTATTATTAATGAACAAGGACAAACTGTCATTAGAAAGACGCTTGACTAACTCCGCCGTTTTTCATCACAGCTGGGGAAAAGTCCTCAAGTGACATCGTCACTTTATTATTAATAGCCTTTTATTTATTTTTTTAACCAGGTCCACTGTATTTATTTTGTAAAAAAAAAAAAAAAATCAAGCAATACTTCTAGAAATATTTTTTTTTCTGTAAAGTAATTCACAAAAAGAAAGCACACATAAAAAAAATAAAAAAAACATGCACTGTACTTCCCATTGAGCCTAAACGAACAGTGGGTGCTATAAAATGACCTTTATGAACGTTAATAATTCATGATGGGTTTTGCTACAGCGCTGTGGGTCACTAATTGATCGTCCTCACAAGATGCAATACAAAGGTACTTCCTGACCTACGAGCCTGGTGAACAAACTAACTAAATGATTCATTCAAACAGCATGGCAGGAATACAATTGCTCCAGTTCAACAATGTACACTGCTTTTTTTTTTTTTTCATAACATACCAAATCTCCGGCAGTCACATAAAAGGACTCATAAATATGATTGGTTAAGAGTAATAGGGTGTGTAATCCTGTACCCACAGCGGTTGTCTCTCTTCTCGCTGAGCAGGAAACAGATTTAAAACAATTTGGCCACCAGCGTGACCCTTCAAAAATAAAGCGTTGCTGGGTGTTGCCATCTGCAAAAGAATTGAAAGAAAAAAAGTGTGTCAACTCTCACTCCTTCCTTTATTTCTGAATGGTTTGGTTACAATCTAGGTCAAAATTATCCAGATTTTTTATTTTTTTTTTGGTTATCCAAGATCACGTTCCGGTAATCCGTTTTACTTGATCAAAGCACCTTGGATCGGATTAGACAAATCCGGATCCAAACTTTTAAAAATGACTCAATCCGGATAATGACTGCTCTAAAATTTAGACTTTATATCACACTGAAGGTTATTTAATATGAGAAAAGTGGCAGAATGGCCAGCAAGACTGTACCTGAGCTTTGTTTTGATATCGAGGATGGCAGGCGATGACTGTGATGAAAGTGAAGGTTGCCACAAAAATAGCAACCGAAGACAAGATGAAGAGTATGTTGGTGTTGTCTGAAATACAAATTGTGGACAATTGTGAGACTACTTTCGAGTTGGACTCAAATATATTCCCACAAAGAATGTTATGCTAGGCTTGGGCATAATCGTAGCATGGCAACAAGAGCAAATCAATTAAGCGCAGCTAAGTTAGCGCATTTCTTAGATTCGACTGGCCTCTTGTCACCTGTGGAACTAACGCTGAACAGCACATTGAAAATTTTATGCGCCTCGTGAGACGTCTCAAATCTAATCCGGCTTCCCTGTGACTGTTTCAATAGAAGATAAACTGATACAGAAAATAATAATATAACATAATATAACAAAATATAATATAACAAAATATAATATAATATAATATAATACAATACAACATAACATAACATAACATAACATAACATAACATAACATAACATAACTAACATAACATAATATAAAATAAAATAAATAAAATAAAATAATAATTAGCATTTTAGATTCCACTTACTGTTTTTCCTGACAAAGAGATTGAAGGAGGTCTGTAGCTTGCTGATGTCATTTCGAACGCTGATGTCCAAGCAGTGAACCCCGGCCGTGGTGAAGGTGTGGTTGAGCCACAAGGTGTTCCCGTACAACATGGTCAGCGTGCAGCCCCCCGTCGCGTCGGGTACGCAGTTGGCCACAAAGCGCCAACACACCCACATGGGGGGGCTGAATGACGCAATGACCTCAGCTTCAAATCAAAAATAGAAAACAAAATGTAACCTTTTACCTGCCGTCCACGTGAAAAGCCAGCCCGGTTGTTTGAGACACCTCATAATCGAAAGGCCCTGTCAACTTGATGCTTTTAACGGCATCTGTAAATCAATTTTCACACTTGTTACTCAAAACAATGATATTTGGAATCTACCAACAGACATCCCACTACAAACCAAGCACTTGAATATCCTTGGAGTATATTCCAGTTAATGGAGGTGTGTATTCAGTTATATTGACTCCGATTTTCAACCGGAGTGTGTAGTTTCCAGACAAGGCGTAATGGTAGCGGACAACAGGCTCGATCCCTTGGATTACCTGTCTGCATTTCCGGAAACAAAATGATCAGCACAAACAATTCTCAACATTTAAATTGGCAATCCTCATACCCATTTCCTAAATCCCACGTGTAGCTGAAGTTTGCCGTGCTGAAATTCTGCTGGGGATCAGAAAGTTGGAACATGGTCTCGGTGGGGATGTCTGAAGCCAGCTCTCCTGTGTCTCTCAGATAGGTGGCGTTGCCATCCGTTTGGTAGAAAACCAACTTCCCGGCGATAGTTTCTGATTCAAGAAAGGTGACATGTCATTGCTGCATGCAAAGAAGTAGAAAATCATGTTGGACTACCTAAATTTGTCAGAGGAACGTCAGGCTCTGCCACACCCGGGGAAACCAGGATGAAAAGCAACACTAGTGTTCTGTAAATGTATAATCAAGTTAATGAAGTGTTCAAAAGATAAAAACTTTTTGAATAAAAGCATACCTGTCCATGTATTTGCTCTGCTGGTCCCCTCGAGGACCTAAATAAACAGGAAAATCCAGAGGATGAAAAGGAAGCAATGTGTGCAGAGGACTTGTGAGCTCCTCTCAGATTCCCATCATGTCGATGAAGGCTTGAAATTGCCACCATGAAATTAAGTCATGTGCCCCTGAAAGAACAACAACCTACTTTTGAGCCTGGTCTTCTTTTCATTGCGATGGATGCTGACCATTGGCTCAAACCACCCCATAAAACTTCGCTTTCATCCATTTGGTAAGTGAAAGAGTTTATATTTATATTTGAATGAATTCAAAGAATTTAATTTAATTTAATTTAATTTAATTTAATTTAATTTAATTTAATTTTATTTTATTTTATTTTATTTTATTTTATTTTATTTTATTTTATTTTATTTTATTTTATTTTATTTTATTTTATTTTATTTTATTTTATTTTATCATTCTTCTCAGCACTCTTAAGAGCCATGCTGAAAAAACTGAAAAAAAAACGTGGAATTAATGATGGAAGCACGTTTTGCATTGTACTGTCGCCCTCTCGTGGTTAAAGTATGAAGCACATTTAAACCATTATATGTAATGTAATACAACATAATGAAATAAAGTAAAATAAATTAAAATAACTAATATAATTATAAAATAATATAAAAATATAAAATGAAAAAATTAAATAATAATATAATAAAATATAATATAGTAAAATAATATATAATGTATATCATATAATATAATATAATATATAATGTATATATGTATAGATGAATATATATGTATATATGAATATATAATTATTTCTTTTATAATTTAGTTCTTTTAATTTATTTTACTTTATTTCATTATATTGTATTACATTATAATGGTTTAAGCACATGATTCAGATTTTAACCACGAGAGGGCGACAGTACAATGCAAAACATGCTTCCACCAGCAATTCCACATGTTCTTTTTCGTGTACGTACGTGTATTTATGCCCCGCAGAGAGCCATGGCTCTTAAGAAAGTCAGCGGTATTTATTCTATATTATATGATATTATATGATATTATATGATATGATATATATTATATTATAGAGGGGGACATAATTGTGTTACAAGCATGGCCGCAAAACGAATTAAACTCGTATATGAAGGTCCCATTATGCTTTTTCTTTTTCTTTTAACTCAGCAGCTGAGTCAACCCTTGTGACGTCAAAGTCCCACCCTCTGAGTAAAATCTGACAGCGTCCCAGCGAGTGAGGGAGTGTGCAACAACAAGCCGGTTTGCTTTATGCACGCGTGCATTGCGCCAGAGGTGCATGGCATGCCCCGGAGTAATTCTCCTGCTGTGGGACCGACGGTAGCGACTGGATTATAATATTATCTATCATTATTTTTATTTTATTTTTATTTTTTGGGGGGGGAGAAGCCACGCACCAACATGTCCGGGACCCCGCAAGACGTGAGCAAGCTCACCGAGCTAACCTATAAAGTGAGTCTAGCAAATATTTGCTTATAATAAACGACGTTATTATAGTTTGTATGATTTAAAATAGGAAACTTGTTTTTTCCCGTAAAGTTTGCTGTGGCTTCTAAATTCCATCAAAGCAGACAACATGAATATTTTTCGGGGCTTTCATTCCCCCTCGTCGCGTATATGACGAACCATTGTTTTCATGTTGTTTGAAAACAATTTCGACTGAAGCGCTGCAATATTAAGCTTTCAACAACAAGCCCGTTCTAGAATGTCACACTCTGGTGCATCAGATTGTTTGAAAGTGTGCCAATCACTGTTTGTTTGCTCCTGCTGTAGATTATGCACAATTGAGAACAGTGATTACTTTAATTTGGCTTCTATTTCAATCTAATCCAGTAGTGGACATACATGGCATGCAGAAAAATAAGATACAAGGGCCATTTTGAAGTTTGAATGAATTCAATATACTAAAACGGAATTTTTTATGTGTCTGTGATGGCAGACATGCCTTAGTTTCAGCGAAATGGGTTGGGAGGGAGGAGAGAAAGGAACCTGTTTCCTTTTTTTTTTTTAAGCTCTCTTAACTTCACTCTGCAGCACGTTTCTAACAGTCACGCCTGTCTCCTCATTGTTACTTTCGGGGTGTGCCAGGAGAGCAAGACGGGGAGGTGACCAACCCTGGACTGCTCAGGCATTTCAATAGAGTGGGTGGGGGGTCACTTTTGTGCAGGACTTTGCTCCTCTAAGAAAGCGTAAGGAATGCACACAAGGTCAAGTTAAAGATTGAAGCTTTTATTGCTGCTGCATTTAAAGAGCCTCTTTTATCGAAACATGAAATTGAGCACGTGCAAATCACAGTTCTGACTCCAGTTCTGAACATTTCTCCCAGAATGTGATGGACCAGTACAACCCCAGCTTGAGGAACCTGGTCAACCTAGGAAAGAGCTATGAGAAATCAGTGACAGGTAAGAACACACCTGATTGTTTTGTTGACAACTATTTAAAATAGTTAGCATGTTTGAACTTCTTGGCTTAGTTCTGCTCACAAATTGAGTTTGTGATCTTCCCACATAGCCATGACCCTCGCAGGAAAGGCCTACTTTGATGCCGTCACAAAAATTGGAGAAAACGCTACCATGTCTCCAATTTCCAGGGAACTTGGTAAGTCACGCTAATCAGGAAAATTGAGTTGGCTGGAGAAATACATCAAAATAACATTCTGACAGCACGTGTTTTCATCCATCACCTGACTTATCTTCCATTACAGTATAAGTGCTAGAATGCTAAGCCGCTCTTAATTTTCAAAGGGATCATAATACATTTTGTTATGCTCCATCGACTTACCGCTCGGCTCTAATTAGACACAAAATAAGTGAACGCGTCAATTAATTTGAAGCAATGTGAATAATTAAATGACATTGTTAGTCTCCTTCGCCTGTTTTGAAACAACCACAATTAGCTTTAGACTAAAATAGATTCATTTCATCAGAGCTGGCGGGAAGTATTTTTCACACTGCTTGCGGGTCATAAAGTTGCATCTAGTGGGTGTATTTAATATCCGACGCTTGAAGATTTGATGACACTTAAGTTCTTCAATCAGAACGACCGTCCCAGAGCGATGTCACTCCCGACTGCGGGGACTATTTATCGAGAGAGTGTGAATTCTCCTGCAGCCTGCTGCCGGCGTCATACGGCAAACATGCTGAATAAACACGAGCACAGAAGAATGTCTTCTCACTGCTGATCCTTGCTTACTCCCTAGTTTGACTCACCCTAATCCGCCAACTGTTTGTGGGAGACTCACAGTGGAGCCGAATTGATCTTTTTTTTTTTGGATTGAACCGCCCACGTCTTTTAGTTAGCATGTCTAAGATCCTGGGTTTTATAATTTAATTTAAAACTCAACTATTTGCTGTGTTTGTGTTAAAGCAATAAAAGTATGACTTTGGCGCCATCTTGTGGCATCTTGGTGTGAACGAACTATGTTGACATGACTGAAAGAGTTTTATTCGGGGGAAAAATGTGGTTTACTGCCATGGAAAGTGAGTTGAGGAGTTTTTTTTAAGACACAAAGAGTGCCCAGGAAGACTTATTTTTAATTGTTAATAATAATTTTCACAGTCTCCCTCATATGATCTTGCATCGAGTGTGCGATAGCCGACAGAAAGATGACAAAGGTGAGCTCACAAGCTTCTCGTTGTGCTCTGAGTCAATATGGTTTTCACGATTTTTTTAAATTTTTATCACTCTTACAACACATTGGGCGTAACACGTCTGAGGCAACCTGTCTCCGGGACTGCCCTTCCACGTACGATGGCGAAAAAACCTTTGGAGCGTGACGCACAGACGATGTGGTCACACAATGCTTGTGCGGGCAAGCTCAGTGATGCATTTCATTGGAAGGCAGAGTTGCGAGAGAGAACACATTGATATGTGTTCTGTACTTGGCGGAATGACCAAAAGGACTGCCAAGGGTAACAAACTAAATAAAGCCACTAACATTGACTCATATTGCACAATTAATGGATGCCAAATAGGTAATGGTTGATTCGTTTGAGCATGATGTCATGTGATAAGAATGTCGTAGGTGGCTAGGTTGACTATTCACAATCCTGTCCAGAATTGTTTTCACACCTTGTTAAAAATTTGTTGCAACAATTAGGATCCCCCGAAATATATGTTATGTTATGTTATGTTATGTTATGTTATGTTATGTTATCAAGAGTGACATTTCTAATGTTCTACAATATGGCTCCTAATCCTTATGTCCACAATATTAAATGCTATGATGTATTGCAGTTCTCCAGCAAGGTGAACTGGAGCTGTATTCATAAAGCATGCTGCTGCACAAAGCAAAATTTTTTGATGCAGGTCCAATATTGGATGTCATTATATTTTATGAGATCTCCCACTTTTGGGCTAATGAGTATCTGTGGAACGTATTTTGTTGCAAGTAACACACCGCAACCTCAGCAAGTTTTCACACCTTATTAAAAGCCTGCAGGTGCACGCTGGCCTCTTTGGCCCCGCCTACTCCTCAACTAATCTCGCGACCCGTGCCGCAGCGATCTGTTACGTGGCTTGTCCAAACAGTCGTACGGGAAGCACAAAGGCAGCATTTACTCGTACTTTCTGCTGACCTTCAGAGGGCAATGTTGTTGTAGCTGGACGTTGGAAATAGCATTGGGGGGGGGGGGTGTCAGGTCAAATGTCATACTTTGTTGAACCCGTAGAAAATTCTGGTCATGTTAGCTAACTCATTGCTACATATGTCCACCCACCGTATATGATCCTAGAAACCACGCAAAGGTTTACTCTGGATCACCGTCCGGCAGTAAACCAGCGGTCTAGATTTCACCCCATTGTTATGGATGGAGCACTCCTGCTTATTTACAATTGTCGGTGTTGACTCACTGCTATTGTACGGTGCTGCAGCCTGACTCTGAATGGAGACAGTTCTATATCTGCTCCCGGTCCAATGCCAGAACCATACAGATTGTTCTGACAATGATTGACAAGTACCATTTCTTTCTAGGTATGGTTCTGATGGACATTGCAGATGTCCACAGAAAGGTCCATTTTGAACTGGAGCAAAATGTAAGTAGCAAAGAGAGATAACATTAGGAAATGTTTAACCGGTGAGTCCATTATGACGACCTTTTGTCATAATACCGCCACGTGAGGCAGATGTTTTCGATAAGGTTTTATTTTTGTCGCTTTTATTGCAGTTCAAGAGATTCCACCTAGATTGTTCTCTCCGGAGTTGGAAAAGAAGACGGAAATGGATGTGAAGTATATGAATGTAAGCAAGTCCATGTTTATTTTATTTAGAGTTAAAGTATATATACATATAAAGTGCTCCCCCCCCCTTGCTCAGGCTACATTTAAGCGCTACCAGTCAGAACACAAGTCCAAGCAAGACTCCTTGGACCGCTCGCAGACTGACTTGAAGAAGCTGAGGAGAAAAAGCCAAGGCAAGAACGGGTCAAAGTACGAGATGAAGGAGAACGAGGTGAGCATGAAACAACTACTATCCAAACTCGGAGCTGACTTTCTGGAATCTAGCTCGTCTAGAAACAAATGACACGACGCTCACAATCATCTTATGAACCCAAATACCTTAGCTGAAGTGGGCTTTAAAATACTACAAGACGGGAATTTGTCTATTGTCTTGTCAGGAACTGTCAGCCGCTCGCATGAGGTGTGTCACAAAAGTTCCGGAACTAGTGTTAGAAAATTATATTATGTTGTGTTAGGTTGTGTTTATGTTATGTTATGCTATGTTATGTTATGTTATATTATGTTGTATTATATTATATTATATTATATTATATTATATATTATATATTATATTATATTATATTATATTATATTATATTATATTATATTATATTATATTATATATAAACTTGGTTCAGTGCGCCAGAAGAGGTGAGAATTGTGACATGACAACTCATGGCTGCGTTACCATGACAACGCGACTCTACTGAGCTGAAACGGTGAGCCTCCCTTCTCTCAAGTGGATTTCTAGCAAGAGTGAAGTGAGGCCTGGTTATTGTAGGGAGTGAAATTAGAGGTCTGAGGAATAGATTGCTTTTATTGTTACCATGACAACCTCTGCAAGATTTGTGAGGAAGGGGGAAAATATAAGGGTGAGATGTGTTTTGATGTTTTCAGGGATTGTCTTCCATCTGTACACTTTAACCAGGAGGATCATTTCAAAACTTTGGCCACCCATGTCTTTGCCATGCCTTTTCTGACCTTGCAATTTATTTTGTGCCCCCAGTACATGGAAACCATCTCCTCGCGCCAGATGGACATGCAAAAGTTCATCGCCGACGGCTGCAGAGAGGCTCTGCTGGAAGAAAAACGACGCTTCTGTTTCCTGGCTGACAAACACTGCATGTTCTCTTATCACATTAGCAACTTCCACGATAAAGTAAGAACGGATTCATAAATAATCCCACCCAGCCAGCCCCTGGGTTTTACATAAAAGCGTTCAATCTGTGCCTTCAGGCAAAAGTGATGCTGAGCGAGAAGATCCCCGGCTGGCAGGAGATATGCTGCAACGTCAGCAAGGTGCCGGACACCGTCAAGCACATGATAGACGGACTTTACATCAATCAAGAGCAATCTCTGCTTGCCAACCGCTACAGGGTATTTTTTCTTTATTCATTAAATTAATTTATTCATATCTGTTGGATGTCACAATTGATCGAAATCGACATAACATCTCACCATCAATGACTTTGTGTGGCTTAAGTGTCATTATCTCGTAATGGCGGCACCATCTGATGCGTCAGATGTTTGTGAAGCGTGGATTTGAGTTGATTATCAACCATGAAGTTTCCGGCTTTTGTTTCCCTCTGATAAAGCCTAGTAAACATTTGAGCCACTTCTCGTGTTGCTACGCAGATAAGATAATAATCATGTTTGACATCAATAACTCAACATGGACTTTGTCCCATGCATGGTTATCAGTTGAAAATGTCTTTTTCATGAGATTTTGATTGTCTTTTGTCCCCTTAGAACAGCGTCGAGTCAATGGTGCCGCCCCCTGCGCCCCCACTGAAAGCGCTCACTAGTCCACTCGCAAACATGTTCAACCCTGAGCCCAGATCTTCAATCACTTCCTCTTTCGAGAATCACTCAGGTACAGATACTAATTATTATCAACTATTTCTAACAATATATTTTTTCTGGATTTATTTCAACTTTTGTTCTCATTCTCCATCAAAAACACATATTGAATGTTTATCAGCATTTTTTGAAGAATTATTTTGGTTCGGAAATTTCTTTTTTGCTTTCTTTTGACCCCCCAGCCCCCCCAAGCATAACAATCTAGCACCGCCCCTGCCTGACCTCAACCCTTTTTTACAGTACATATTTTAATGAGTCTTTTTTTTTTCCAGACCAGGGCATCCTCAGCGATGATAGTCCATCCCGGTCGACCTCCCAGATTTCGGGTCCCATCATGAGGAAAAAGCCTCGGGTCAAGACTATCTTTCCTCATTCGGCGGGAAACAACGACACCCTCCTCAGCTTTGACGAGGGCGACGTCATTATACTTATTAAGGAAGAAAAGGACGGCTGGCTTTATGGCGAGATGGAAAAGACTGGCCAGTAAGTATATCATTTTTTCTGGACATTTCAAAAATGTTTTTGTAGGCTGTTACACAAGTTATTTTTCCGTGACCTTTTAAGTGTGACATAACCTGTTCCATCTTTGTAAACAAGCACATTCTCCTTCATGCTAGTGAATGTCTTGTTGTCCTTTTTCGCCCTCAGCCATTGTCAACTTCGGCGCTCATACCAACAATTGTGCCGCCAAACTGTCACATTTTTCCACAGTGGCAACTTTGTGCTTTGTCTCTATATTTTGTTGTGTTATTACGGCCTGTAGGAACACAAGACTATGTCAGGTATGTTTGTGCTAGCATACCTCTTCTGGTGACTAGCTGTAACTTGCCTAGCTGTTTGCAACGTGCAAAAAAAAAAAAAAGTCAACACCAGTATGTGCTACAAATACTGGAGTTGCCGTCATGGGAACATTTTTCTATGCTTGGCTGAGTCCCAGTGCACATGGCAAAAAAAAAAAAAATCATGCCTCGTTGAATTTGACGTGAAAGAACCTGAGCGACGACTGCCTAAATTCCCACAGATCCATAAGAGGAAAATCCCACAAGCTGTTTTGCATGCGAATACATTTCAATGCATTAATTAACATATGGAAAGTAGTGTGCCTAATATTGTGGTTCACTTGTGTTTTTGTTTATTAGGCGTGGTTGGTTCCCAACATCCTACTGCAGACCTTATTCGGAGTCTATTATATCAAATAGGTAAATAGACGTACATTGTGTGGTAAATATAAAAACGTAATTGTGCTAATGTGTCTAAATGTCGCATGTTACACAGCAGCAATTTGGAGTCACCGCTGCAAAGTCTGAGCATCAGCAGTTTACCCGAGCCGGATGATTTCGAGTCGCTGTTGCTACCGCCGGCGGACTACTCGGATGATTTCCCATCACGCACGACGATCCCGTCAACGCAATCGCCACAGAATACGGTCAGTTGAATTATCTGAACATGTGAATTCTATTCCTGCTTATCATTTTCGAGAAGGTGGGTGACCCAATGTGAAATATTTCCTGAAGTGATCATTTAATTACTTTATTGCAGTTCATGATCACGCCCACACGCACGTTTTCAACTCTGACTAATTGTTTCTTATCAACCACGCCCTTGAATGAGGCACGGCTAAAAAAATCCTTCCAGCCGGTCATATTACACGTCACAATATTTATCTATGATTGATAAGAATGTCCTATATTAAAACAAAAATGTGTTTTGAGTACAAATCGGTAACTAATTACAGAGACGGAAATAAAAAGCCAAGAAGGTGACGATATGTCTGACGATAAAGCGAGAATTTATCCAAGCAACCAGCATACATGTCCAGGCACGTCCCTCCTCCATTTTCTTGTCCCTGTTCCTGTACTCAATGTCCTCTCTATTCCTGCTGCCTCAGGGTTTCACTGTCTCCAAGCCACATGCCATTGATCTTAATTTTCTTTTACGACTTTTTTTTTATGATATATATTTTTTAATGTGCAGTGTTGAAGAAAAGGTCAAAAAGCTAAATGCTCTTTTCAAATCTTGTTTATGAGGCTGTCAGACCAAAGTCGGACCTTGTTATTATTAGCGCAGGGCTAACGGGCACTTTTTAATCTTTGATTGGTTTTTGAATAAGTTTAATGTGATAAAAAAAAAAAAAACTTCTGCTCATCAGAAAATGATCATCTTGCTCAAACAAGAGAAAAAGAGGAGCAACTGGGTGTTTCTAGGTTAGCTAGATTCCAAACGGGGAGCTTTGACATTTGCACATCAATTGTTGTGTAATCTAATCCGACCAGTTTGGTAACACTGCCTCCACTTCTGGAGTAATTTGTGTGGATTTAGGAGGGATTGTGTCTTAAGTTTTTTGTCTTTTGTAGGTTTCGTTACAAAATGGTAATGCAAAGGTTCCTTTTCTAGGGTGAGTGATGTCGCACAACTACTTCCAATCCAAAAATGTTGCTGCTAATATTAACAAGCAAAACACCTCACGATAATTTCTATTTTTATTTATTTTTTTGCCGCAGAGGAGGAAATCCCTTCGCTACTGTCAAGCTGAGACCGACTCTCACCAATGATCGATCGGCACCTGCCATCTAAACACAAAACAGAATGGACATATAAAAGTATATATGAATGCATCTATGACTCGTACATCCCATCTCATGTAATTCCAAATAATATTCAATTGATAAATGCATTATTTTTGTCATGTACCTGACTAGAATGCAACCGGGCTGACTTCCTGACTTACAGAAAACGAAAGACGCATATAAAAGAAAGCATTTACATTTCTATTTTTTATTGTATTGAGTTGTCTATTTTTAAAAGCGCTGCGATGTTATGCGGAGATTGTGAGAATGAAGGGAGCGTGCTGTGTTGCTTAAAAAAAAGGATTTGTCATTTGAGAGCCAGCAATGAAGTATGTCATCATCTGAAATAAAATGTTGTATTCATAAGCAGGATATTTGTAAGAGATATTTAAATAAATAGTTCAACATATGTTCACCATGTGCTCAAACCAAGTTTTTGGTTTGACTGCCAGTGTATTAAATGGAGACCATTTGGATGAAGGGAATAGTTTTCATGCTTAGTGATTTTGGCAGGCGTGCAAATTATGCAATATGCTAATGTCGTTCATCACTAGTTGACATTTACGTTATCCCTTAATATGTCAGGGTCACAGTTTTGAAATATATAACGTAGATTTTGTGAGGAGATCATTTTTTTTGGACCCGTATTTGAATTACAGAATGTGTACTGTATGATGGACAAATGATATACTGTTATTCCTCAGTGCCTCCTTCAGTGTACCTTGCCGTTGTGTTCACAATGTAGCCTTTTTTCTTTAATAAAACAAAGTCTACATATTTAATATCAGGTTTGTATGTGTACAATTATTTCCAAATCTGGATAAAATTTTTGGTACCACTCTTTCAAAGAAAAAAAACAATGGTCACAGAAATAACTTGAATATGACTAAAAGTTGAACGAAAAGAAATGGAAATAGAGGCCTAGGCTGTGAAACACATAGCAACAGCGACCTCTAGCGGATTCTACCGTCACATGCAGGCGCACAACGGAAGCAGCCAATGAGAAGGAAGCACCGAACGGCGCTTCCGGGTTTGCGTAGCCTGAAAGCGTCTGTCATTTAAATCCCAAACTATAAACAAAGGCTCTCCTGCGTTTTTAAATATTATCTCTTCTAGGAACTCGAAACGAGGACGTCTAACGTGTCAGTTAATGAAAGGAATTTCGAGGTACGTGCATGCATTTGCTATCTGAGGAGGCTTGTAATCCAGCACCGAATATAATTTACATGATTGTTTCAAGATGTTTATGTTAGAACCGATTTTGCAACATCTCTGTAAAATGATCTGACGAGTTTGTCGAGTTCTTAGGTGCATGTGTTAGCATAGCGATTAGCCATTTAAATGTCAGGTTGTTGTTTAATGTTTGATTTGTATACACATCAATGGGAATGCTTCAAACTTTGTGGAAGAAGTCTTTAATCACTATTAAATCAAATGATCAGCCTTCTCCCAAATCTTATTTCATTTTGATCCTCTCTCAAAGGTCCAGCCGGTGGTCCCAGGTGCAGGCATGCCCACCTCCAGGCTTTGGGCAGTGGATGTGCACGGATGTGTCTACAGCCTGTCCACAGCGGGCCAGCAGTGGGAGCGATGCCATGACGCTCAGACGGTGTTTAAACGTGTGACCGCCGCTCAGCAGTGCTGCTGGGGCATCGCTTGTGACAACAAGATCTACCTGAACGTCCACGCGTCTGACGTGCACATTCGTTTCCAGGAGGAGACTTACGAGAATCAAGTGGGTGTTGTCAAAAGTCTGCGCCGAGTGGACGATTTGTCAAGTCTCATTTTTATCTTTTTTGTCAGCGATGGAATCCCGTGGATGGTTTTTCCGAGCGCTTGTTGCCAAGCGACCGCTGGCAGTGGAGTGATGTCACAGGTTTGCAGCACCAGCCACCTTCACATTTCCAGCTCCCATCCAGCAGTTGGGAGTGGGAAGGTGACTGGTATGTGGATGAGAACTTTGAAGGCGAACCCACAGAGAAAGAGGTGAGTTTATCAAATTTTTTCCCCAACTCCCTTTTTTTTTAACGATCAATATGTTCCGTAGGGATGGACTTACTCCGTTGACTTTCCAGCTTTTTACACCAAGGACAAAAAATGGAACTCCTGTGTCCGTCGCAGGCGATGGCTCCGTCACAGGAGATACAAAGCCATGGATTCATGGGCTGAGGTGAGTCCTCATCTTTTTCTCCAGTATGCTACTTCTCTTTTCATCTCTTTTCTTGCTAGATCCCCTCCCAGGAGACTTCCCTACCAGATCCCTTCAGTGACATCAGCTGTGGTGGATGGGAGATAACCGAGGAACCCCGTGGCCTACTTTCATTGTGGGCTGTGTCGCTCCAGGGGAAGGTACAACTTCTTGCCATTTTGTAGTTATGTAAGAGCATAAAGATATGCTCGCTGTGCAGGTGTGGTACAGAGAAGGTATTCACCATCACAATCCTGAGGGATCTACGTGGCAAGACATCACCCTCCCTGGAGAGGTGGTCCAGATCAGCTGCGGCCCCGGGGACCTGGTCTGGGCTGTGCTGTGGGAGGGCCAGATGATTGTGAGGGAGGGCGTCAGTCGAGATGATCCCCGAGGTACTGATATCAGGAGTCTGTTTTCTTTGGATTCTGTTATTGGGATTGTTTTCTTCCTTTCAGGTAGCTCTTGGTCTATGGTGGACTCTCCCGATCCTGATGTAGCAGTCATGCATGTGGCGGTAGGAGTCAACGTTGTCTGGGCTTTGACCAAAGATAACAAAGTAAGTCTGTAGATTGCAAAATGTATTTTTAGTTTGAATTATAACGTTTTGCTTTCTCAGGTGTGGTTCCGGCGCGGTGTTAACCCCCATAACCCGCGAGGCTCAGGCTGGATCAGCATGGTTGGAGAAATGCTCATGATCAACGTCGGACTTAATGATCAGGTCCGCATCACTGTAAAAGCTTTTCCTGGTGTGTCTTTTTTAAAATGTACTAAAATTGCACAGGTATGGGCGATTGGTAGCGAGGACCGAGCCGTGTACTTCCGGCAGGGTGTCACGGCGAGTGAGCTAAGCGGGAAAACCTGGAAAGCCATCGCTGTTCTCCGAGATGGAGATCGATCTCATTCCAGTGCCAGCAGTCAGCAAAGGTAACTTTTTTTTTTTTTTTTTTTTTTAAGTACCGTATTTTCCGGACTATAAGGCGCACCGGACTATAAGGCGCACCTTCAATGAATGGCCCATTTTAAAACTGCGTCCTTATATAAGGCGCACCGGACTATAAGGCGCACCATTAATGCATCATGTCAGATTTTTAATCATTCTCCATTTTATCTTTTTTATTTCAACTTCAGACGCAACAAATTACTTTATAATCACAAAATAATGATCCATAGTCTTTTTGATTCATGATTCATAGTTTTCAGCGGGCCACTTATGATTGATTTCATGACACAATGCTTCGGGCCAGTTTAAATTTAGGAATTTGTTCCATATATAAGGCGCACCGGACTATAAGGCGCACTGTCGGCTTTTGAGAAAATTTGAGGTTTTTAGGTGCGCCTTATAGTCCGGAAAATACGGTAATCCAAATCATATATGTGCAACAACAATGTCATTTATTTGCTCACTCGCCACAGTGCCGGATGTTACTTCAGTGAGTCGCATCCTCCATCTGGCGTGGAGTCTGATACAGAAAAAACGGAAGAAGTCAACATCGACACCCCCAAAGGTCATATTCCAAAGGTCACAAGTGACAGCTTCATCTCTCAGCTGGTTTCTGACAGAGATCCAGTTTGTGCTGTTGACCCCCAAGAGGAGAGCATCCCCGAGGAAGGAGATAAGAGCCTTGACGTGGTTCAAACCGTTGACCCCCAGTGGAGTAATGTGGATTTGGAGGTACCGCCAGACAACGTGGACACCTGCAGCCTGTCGTCACTGGCCGCATTATCTATGGAGGACCCTTACGGGGTAGATGGGCATCCTCTATGGGCGTGGGTCAGCGGAGGAGGCTGCTCCGTGGACAGTCATTCCCAACTGAACTGGTTCCACAGCACCATGAACACGTCATGTAGGTTAAACAGCAGACCTGATTGAAGAATTTCATCTCTTTTATGATTTTAAAATCTCTCCCTCCAGTGTTGGCCCAGTCGGTCCAGTCCTTGAGCCTGTCTTTCACTTCAGCCCAAATGGCCACCTGGCGGAAGCGAATCTTCGAGCAACTCGGTGAGAGGACGAAAAGAGAGGTGGATGAATTCCGACATTATGAACAAGCCGTCGAGCAGGTGAGTAAATTGACGCAAGAGAGATTTTGCCCATATCTTATATTTGTTTCCTTAAAAGTGCGTGTGGGTGAAGAAGGGGACCATGCAGTGGTGGAGGGACTGGAAGCCGCACAAATGGGTCGACGTTCACTTTGCACTGGAGCAGTTCTCAGGACCTGAGGGCAACAAAGATGGCATCCTTTTTGTCTATTATAACTACTATGAGGAGAAGAAGGTGAGAAGGGACGATGATGTGACTTACCATTTAGTAATACACAGTTCCTCTGGTTTCTTTCCAGTATCTTCATGCCTTCATCACCGAGGTGACAATCCTGGTGCCCGTGCTCAACGACGCCAAACATACTTTTGCCATCTACACGCCCGAGCGGGTCCAAAAGAGGTGGCCGATTCGAGTCGCGGCTGCAACAGAAGAAGAAATGCATGACTGGGTAAGATTCCTAAAGTCTGAAATATTCCAGGAGCAATTTATTTTGTTCACCTCTAGCTGGCGCTATTGAGTGCGTCATGCTGCGACGCCAGAGGCATTCGCGGTCCTCCTTCCAAACAAGCCATCTGGTCCATCACCTGTAAAGGCGACATCTTTGTCAGCGAGCCCACCCCGAGCCTTGAGGCGATGCCGTACCCGACTCCCTGCGACCAGATGTAAACACGCCATTTTTGCCGCCATTGCTTTCTTTGTAACTCACGTGAGGACTCCGCAGGTTCTGGCGTCAGATCGGAGGTCACCTCCGCGTCGTGGAGTCTAACAGCGTCGGGATCGTGTGGGGGATCGGGTACGACCACACGGCTTGGGTCTACGGCGGAGGTACTGAGCACGGTTACACGCAGACTGACGTCAAGAGCGTCTACATCTACGAGAACCAAAGATGGAACCCCGTCACGGGCTACACCAATCGGTAAATTCCTCACTTAGTGTTATTGTATTCATTAATGTTTGGCGTCTAAGCACTCCTTTTTTTTAGAGGGCTTCCTACTGACCGCTACATGTGGAGCGATGCTTCCGGTTTGCACGAGCGCACCAAAACAAGCACCAAACCTCCGTCCCCTCAGTGGGCATGGGTAAGTCAACGCAAATGAAGTAACACCAACATAAAAAAATAATTATCGGTTGTCTTTAGGTGTCTGAGTGGGCCATCGACTACGGCGTCTCCGGGGGGACGGACCGAGAGGGCTGGCAGTACGCTGCTGATTTCCCAGCGTGGGTTTCGGTCTTAAGTTCAACCAAACAAGGCCAAGAGATCTAATCTCAACTTTCCATCCAGGTGGTATCATGGCTATAAAACCATGAAGGACTTTGTGCGACGCAGACGATGGGCCAGGTAGTTTTTAAAAACAATTTTTGTGGCCACTGGTTAGTAATAAATCTTTTCTCTCGGGCAGGAAGTGCAAACTGACGACGACGGGTCCCTGGCAGGAAGTCCCGCCCATTCAACTGAGTGACGTGTCCATCATGCCGTGCGGGCCCGACAACGATGTGATCCCAGTGTGGGCCATCAGCGACAAGGGAGACGTGCTCTGCCGGCTGGGAGTCACCGCACTCACTCCTGCTGTAAGGAAGGCGGCTTTTCATTTCCCAAATGACGTAAATAATAATATTGAATCGCTTTTGTCGCCAAGGGAACGTCATGGCTTCACGTTGGGACCGACCAGCCCTTTAAATCTATTTCCATCGGGGCCGCAAGGCAGTTGTGGGCTATCGCCAGGGACGGTTCGGCTTTCTTCAGGGGATCGGTGTTTCCTCAGACCCCTGCAGGTTGGTGGAGGGATTGGGCTGACTTTTATAACGACGCCATAACTTGTGCTTTTTTGTCTCCCTCTGCAGGAGAGTGTTGGTACCACATCCCATCCCCAACCAAACAGAAACTGAAAGAGGTGTCTGTCGGAAGGACGTCAGTCTTCGTCGTCGATGATAACGGTGAGGCTTTTTGTCGTCATAGTTACCAGATATGTCATATTTCTAATTTTACACTTGATTTGCCCCCGGTCAGGTCATTTGTGGTACCGGAAAGGTTTGACCCCCAGTTATCCTCAGGGCTCCTCGTGGGAGTATGTTTCTAATAATGTGCGCAAAGTTACTGTCGGGCCTTTTGATCAGGTCGGTACCAGCATACCGCAAATAACTTGTTGATAAAATAGCTCATGTTATAAGTCTGATTTTTAGGTTTGGATCATCGCTGATAAAGTACAGGGAAGTCACAGTCTGAGTCGCGGGACAGTGTGCCACCGACTCGGAATCCATCCTTTGGAACCTAAAGGACAGTCGTGGGATTATGGCATTGGGGTAAGCCATTTATCAGAATGACATGGCTGTAAATAAATCAAGTAGATATGAAACGCCTTAAGGTGATTCCTGCTTTCCTTTTTGCCTTCTAGGGTGGGTGGGACCACATTTCAGTTCGAGGGAATACCATGGAGCCCCCTCATTTCTGTCTCTCTGCCCTTGCAGAGCCTCGGGTCGCGTCATTTCCTTCATAGAACATTTCAACGTTTACTGTATTGTGGTAACATTCTAGAGATGATAGTATTCTGTGGAAAACAATCCGAAATGCTTCATTTATTTTCACGTATTTACCCGTAATATTTTTCCTCGTCTAAATTCGAGTGCTGTAAAGTGACAGGAAAACAAGTTGTGTCAGAAGCAACCACCAAGTTTAAATGGGACACCTTTAAAGTCAAGACAAACACCCTTAAGCGGCGATTTCAATAAACTTTGTGTTTTAGTTGTGTAAAGAGTCAAATAAACGACTAGAATTTAGTCAAGAGGATCTACTGGGGCGGGTCTCTCGGCACCACCCTCCTAATTATTTGCTTTACGAGGTTCTCATGAACCTGGTGGTTACTTTTTGCCTCTCAACAAACTGATGTCGAATGTTGTTAGACCACTACTGAGCATGTGCAATGGAAAAGGAGAAAACTATCTCAGGCTTGCTGGAAAAAGAAAATGTAACAAATCTCTAAAATATTACTTTTTTATTAAATGACTGTTACTGTGTTTAAAAATGTTCAGAACATTTTTGGGAAAAAATAGGATTATTGGACAGCCAATAATATTTTGGGTATATTCCATTTTTTTCCCCCCCAGAATTTATTTTCCATATTTCCACAAGGTAACCAATATTGACTCTTTAGAAGTGTTTTCTGGACAGTTTTGTGGGGCATGTAAAAAAAAAAAAATGTTTTGCAGACCACCTTGAGAATATCCTTGCTCCCCCTGTCCCCCCCCAAGAAAAACATCTTAGCTCCGCCCCTGGTCATTAAATTATATCTATTTGCTATCGTGTAAATGCATGATAAAAGAGCAGTCAATAAATACACACATTTATTGATAGCTCATCTTCAGTACAATGTCCCATCATGGGACATTCCAAAAAAAAACGAACATCTCTGCAGACAAGTCAGACAAGTCAGTTGTGTTCTTAGGGCGATCATCATCACCATGAGCAGATAAGCAAACACTTCATTTAAATGCATGTGCTCTCTTCCTTGACTTTTTGACTGAAGGCGATGCTTGGCAGTCCCCCCCCCCCCCCACAACTGACAAAAAAAAAGCAGGAAGATCACTCAGTTACAAAAGGAGAGTAAGAATTCCCAACTAAGACGTTAAAAAGAGAGTCTGAAGATCTTGCCAAATTAAGTTCACCCTTCGTTTTGCTTGAAGAGCAGCCCACTTAAGTGTTCAAGCGCTGCAGTATAAAGTCAACTGGGCTCCCTTCCTGAATGGATCCCTCAAGCAGTGCACCTGCAGGAACTTGATTTCATCCCCCCCAAAGTCTACTAGCTTGCTCTGCTAGCTGTGTTGGCTTAAACTGTGCATGTGGGTGAGATACTGGGTGAGCCCCTCCTCGCCTTCCTCCTCAAGATGTTTCTGGTAGCACTCAAGCAGTTTGGCGGCACTGGCCTCCGACGGGTCCTCGCTGCAGGCCCCCGACATGTCCAGGATGATGGAAGTCAAGGCCTTGATGTAGTTCTTTGCCAGTGTCAGCGTCTCAATCTTGGAGAGTTTTTTGTCCGTCTTCACGTGCGGGATGGCCTCGCGTAACGCTTGGAAGGCGTTGTTGAGTTTGTGCATGCGCTGGCGTTCCCTCTCGTTGCTCTCCAAGCGCCGGACGCTGCGCTCCTTGGTGGTGGAGCTGTGTCGCCGACGACCTCCGCCCCCTCCTTGCCGCTTACCCTCCCTGCTCCTCAAGGAACCTCTCCAGGAGCAGCCGATCCTCACCGAGGCCTCCGAGTCTTCTTGCTCACTGGAGCCCGGTTCCGCTTCTGTGTCTGGTTCAAGTTCTGGCTCTGGGTCAGACCAGGTTCTTCTGGATGCTTTTATAGCTTTCCCCTTGGACTTCATCCTGTTTTTTTTTTTCCCCCGCTCCAAATATGTGCCTGTGGGCTTTGAGGACAAAGTGACAGATGAGTTTTAACGACATCAAATCACATTACCAGGATCAATAATGCACAAGTATGATCTCCTATCGGGAATTCTACTTTCTTTTTTCCCAGAACTAGTCTCCAGCCATGCATCTAATCAGTCTGTTGCAGTGTGAAAACTCCACGATGTTGGCCTGAGGCTTATCCGCCTTGCCCCCGAGATAATGTCAATTTCAAGGTTAGACTCACAAACGCCACTCAAACAAATGACTAATTCAACCATTGCACTATTGATTTGGATGTTCATGTTGAAATAGAATTGCCCCCATTTAAACCCCCAAAACCACTTTATAAAAAAAAAAAAAATGTTGTTTCATCACTTTTTACATTGAACTTCTTATAAATAAATGCAATAAATAAAAATACAGTGCCTTACCTTTTTAATTCAACTTTTCTTTTTCCTGATGGTTCACAGAAAAATCTTGCAGTCAGTTTTTGGACGTACCATCATACGTGGATGAGCAGGTCGTGGGGAAAGCCACGGTGCATGACCGTGCAGGTGGCAGGCTCACATACGAGGGACCCGGAGCAGAATGAGGTACACGTAGCTCTCCTCGGCCAATCATTGTTCGTCTCACAAACAAAAGCTCCGCCCCCGACCTTCCGTTCCTCCCTCCAAACACACACTCATGGGACATGCAGTAACTTCATTGTAAAACAAGGAGCTTTAATTCACACTAATGGGCAAAACAAAAATTTTTTTTAGTGGTCTATGAGTCAATTCGGCTTAGCTCAACGGAAACATGAGATTAACAGGAATAATGTATTCCGTCCTTGAGTAAATTGTAACCGTGTATGTGTGTGTTAGACTGGTCCTGCCAGGTATCTAATCAACCCAAACTCGCTGATGCTGGCTGTGTGGAAACATTATCTTCTAGTTTGAGTTTGTTCAGTTTCTAACTTGGTAGGCCCCGAAGGCTTTGCACTGTTTATTCAGTCACCACCGCCTTGATAAATTCGGAGCTGAATACACTTCAGTAATGAGGCAAGCAAACATTGGCCTCTGCACTTAAGAAAAGGGGAAAAAAACAACACATTTACTATAATAAAGACAATTTTTAGTTAGCTTAGCTCCAAGGATAGAAGTTGGCATTCAAAAGTAACGTTGGCTGCGGCGTGCTACTGGAAAGCTACCAGCAGCTCTTACGCAAGCGACTGTGTAATCAACGGGCAGCGGGCGATCGTGTCATTCCCACTACTTGACACACTTGTGACGTCACGGACAACAGGTGCCTTGAATCCATTCACAGTGCGGAGACGCCCCTGACTCATCGTGAAAAAGCAAGGAGGCGGGGAGTCGAATTGGGGGGGGGGTCAAGATCTAGACTGCTTGTCACTTTTTCCATCAGGCCGAGGCCGCGGGTTGAAAAGGAAAACAAGTGTGGATGTCACGTCGGGCCTAAGCGCCATGTACCTTCTTGTTATCTCCCAGCTCAAGGTTGTAATAGATTTGGTGGACCTAATGAAACACTCTGGAGTGAATCCGGTTTTTGTGTGTTGCTGCAGAAAAGTTTGTTGTGATGAAATCGTCAAAATGGTTGCTCGGGTCAGACGTGCTCATTCCATGGTGAACCTGCAAGCGAAACCACACAGTTAGTTTTTAAAATAGGTCAAAAGCCTGCAGCCTGTGAATTCAGTTGATCTAACATTTGCCTAAATGTTTTCCACCCTCACCTTATATCTATATTAGCCAGAAGTCCCACATGACTTCTTCTTGGATCCCTATAGTGGCTTTCAGTAGTAATAGGAAAATGAAGCTTCAAAATTGCTTCATGAACCAGTTGTTATTTTTTGACTCCTAAAAATGCCACTCTCTATTCAACCCCTGATCTGAAACCCTAACCCTAACCCTTTAAACCAACAGTCCCATCTAAAGGAGTCAAAAAAATAAAACAGGTTCATGAAGCAAATATGAAGCTTCGTTTACTCTGGCTTTCTTTCAAATTAAGAATAAACTCCCAAATCTTGCTCATTGTTAATAAAGCACAATATAATCATTTACTAATACACACACCGTGCTAAACAACAGATTGTCCTAATACTGACTTGTCAGCTTTTTGTCCATTAGATGATACACAAACACATGCATTATTGTTCCTGAATAAATATCAGTGCCCCCCCGTCTATCTACGGAAACAAATACGCAATCGGAAACTTTCCCCGCTCGCAGGTAACCAAGCAACCGCTGGATGAGTGACTCAGGAAAGGTAGAGGGGAGCTGACTCACAGCGGCTGTGACGTAAAGGACATAGAAGTACACACACGCATGCACACGCATGCACACATCCATCAGGTCATGAAACAATCTGCCGGGGTTCAGATGACTTAGCATCAAGCAGCCTTTAAATTACACAAATGTATCATTGTTGGTAAGGCTCTGAAGGCAAATGAAAGTAAAAGCAGCAGTGAAAGTAGGAACAGTGGAGGCACAGTATCTCTTGAAATCCAGCAGATGGCCTTATTGACCCAGTTTACAAAAAACTCTGGATCGGCAGGTGCTTAGCTAACTTCAGTTCTGATTTAAAAAATATACAGACAACCCAACATATCGAAAATATGTATTTAGAGACAATTAATTGTGTTTAGAAACCATCAACTATAAGGGTCAAATGTCATGCCATTGGCACAGTTATTGTTGAGTAAATAA
This sequence comes from Syngnathus acus, assembly GCF_901709675.1. Classification (NCBI taxonomy): domain Eukaryota; kingdom Metazoa; phylum Chordata; class Actinopteri; order Syngnathiformes; family Syngnathidae; genus Syngnathus; species Syngnathus acus. The sequence goes on along the minus strand of NC_051103.1, from coordinate 3,648,836 downwards.
TTAACCAGCTCAGATCAAAACTTACTAAGTGAAAACCAAGAAGAATAGCAGGGTCTGTGTCACCGCTCGTCAATGACCATCAGATGGCACACTTTGCTCATGTTTTGGTGTTTAACTTAGATCAGCTCCCCTTGTGACCTAGTCCAGTTATTAACCCTTCTACTCCTGTTCAGGTCCCCACTGCTTTGAATTCCCAGATAATTCCCGGCAATGAAAGCATTGGTGATTTTTTAAATCGTCTCACCAAGGGAGTTCCGCAGGGCTCAATTCTTGGTCCCTTGTTGTTTTTAGATCAACATGGCATTTCATTCCACTCCTATGTGGACGATTACCAAATGTATGTTCTTTTATAAACAGAAAGATTCATTGCCATTAAATGACTTTGTGGGATTTTGAATAGAAACTGTCATGGTCACTCACTTAGCATTTAAAATAGACCCTCCAAACTGAAGCACCAAATTAGTACAATTCTTAAACCAAGTTTCTTCCAACTCAGTTGTTAAAAGTTCGACTGTTTTTATCATCTCCTGACCTTGAAACAGTAATCCATGCGTCTATCCCAACTTGGATTGACTCTTTGTACAGTTACTGCTCAATTTTTAACTGGGTCCCATAAACGAGAGCTCAAGTTCTGTCTGCCTGTGTCCATTTTAAAATCCTTTTATTTGTTTTTAAAACCTGACATGGCCTTGCACCTGCCTCCATTAGACATGCACCAATCTTAGACTCCATTCGGTTTTCCCAAGTCAACGGACCGAATGCTTTTAGTTGTCCCGAAGGCCCGCCGCAAACTCAGAGGTGATCGCGCCTTCTCGGTTTCCGCTTCAAAACTGTGGATTAAATTGCCGCTATGCATCAGACAGCCTCCCTTAATGATTATTGTGCTTCCTCAGGTCAGTGGACCAGACGCTACTGAAAGTACAGAGTACTAAGTTTTTTCCGTTGCCGGTTCCGTTCTCGCTAAACAATTGGCAAGCCGTCTCGTTGTTTGTTTGTAAAACTGGTCAGTTTCTAAAACAATCACTTACATGACAGAGGAAAAAGAATGTGAACCTTTGGATTTAATAACTGGTCGAGCCAACTTTGACAGCAATAACCAATAAAATGTTTCCTGTTGTGTAGTTACAGATCAGACCAGCACAACGGTCGAAAGCAATTTTGTTTTTAGTTCAGGATGGCTTGCATGAATTGTTCTCTTGGGAACGTGCCCGTGCCACTTCAGATAATGTATTTTATTTTATTTTTTTATGTTTTATTTGGGCAAGACGGCAAAAACCAATATCTCTGATCTTGGCACGTTGATGGATTCTACTTTGGTTGAGTCCTGACCCCTCTCGGTCACTCCAGGATTCAAATTCACACATAAACGCATTTGTGACTGACCCCCGCTTAAACTTACAAAGTAAAAAATTTGCCTATGCATGACTTTAATGACTTTTAAGATGAACTTGCTGTCTTTTAGCTAGTGGCTAGCTTTTCGTCGAAACAGGCATGGATGCCATTTGGGAAGGCAGAGTTGCTGTTTTTAGCTTGGAGCGTTTATGAAGTTGCTGATGATAGTGCTGACATCAACTCCTCCTCTGACACCCTTTAAATTAATTAATTAGAACAGAAATATTCGTCAAAAATGTGTTATAAGGCATCACAGCATCAGTGAAAACGCCAATGACAGATATCGTTGATTGAATAATAATGACTTAAATGAACACGTCTGTGAGCTTGAGTCAACCAAACTCAAATGCTCTATTTTAACTGGCATGTGCGTATTTATAGCTAAAAAGGCTTGTCACCTGACCACGGCGCTCGGCTTTCATCAGCAGAAGCGACTTTTCAAAAACCTTCAAAAAAAAAAGCCCGTCGGATGGTGTGAGCGTGACAGGCACGACTAAGGTAAACGTGACGTCTAACTGTGAAGAAGACACACTTGAGTTTTCCCCCCCCCATCGCCGCGATTGTGTGCGTATGCGCATCCAGTATGTGTGTGTATATATATATAGTATATATATATATATATACTTATTTATATATATATATGTACATTTATATATATATATTATATATATATATACTTATTTATATATATATATATATATATATATATATATTTTTTTTTTTTTATTTATTTATTTTTTTATTTTATTTTTAATTTGTGTGTGTATATATTTATATATATTTATTTATATATATTTTATATATATATATATATATATATATATATATATATATATATATATATATATATATATGTGTATATTTTTGTACATATATGTGTGTGTGCAATACGTATATATATATATATGTGTATATTTTTGTACATATATGTGTGTGTGTTGGGGTGCAGTGGGCACATTCCTATTAATGGCATTGGTTTCAGACCTGTTGATGGCACAGGAAACAAAGGTGATTGAGCAGAAACTTGGGATGTGTTGAAATGATGAGAAGAGGTGAATATTACTGAGGAAATGCGGAGTGTAGTGAGCGGTGGCGGAGGGAGGAGGGAGAGGAGGAGGAGCAAGCGGGATAAATCCTCACACTATTATTATCCCAACTCACATGAAGCCCCCTCCTCTGACGAAGCACACGGAGACAAAATGAAAAGGTGAAGCGGGCGGTATTACGGCGTAAGCAAAACTCTCCAACCCTCCCCAAATAATAAAAAAAAAAAGAAGAAATCAACAGGATGAAGACCTGCTAGTACCCTGCACTTTTCACTCCAACATCAGGACCAGTTTTGCTTTTGTCCCTGCGGAGTACAAGATGGAAAACTTTTTCCTAGACCCAAACCCCATGGAGCTTATTTGCAGCTGGGGGAGAGCTGAGATGGAAGGAAAGCAAGGAAGTTGTTAACTTGGAGGCTTCCTAGCTGTATTCTATCTCCTGCCGTACCTTTCCTCAACTTGGGATACACACAAGCTGATTTCCTTTCTGCATCCTGCGGACCCCGAGTTAAGAATTCCACACATAGCAAGTGACCACACACACTTGCAAGGACGCTGAAGTTTGATAGCTACGGCGAGATCCAACATCACTCCGTCTGGGAAGGGATCGATGCCTGGGATGGCGTGGTGGGGGTTAGTGCTGGATGGCTGCACGAAGCCCAGGTGAGTGCTTGCACACATTCATACACAGTGTAACCACTGGGCCAAGAACAAGCTTTTAATCTTTGGAAAGAACATCTGAGTGGAGCTAACATATCATTTTTGAGTCTTGGGGTCACATAGTTTAGTGCTGAAAGTTCATCAAACTGATTTGGTTTGTCGAGCTGTTCAGAATGACCCAAAATGGCCTCTTGACTTTTTTGTTTTGCCTACCAAATTTGTCATTTCTACTATTCAGACTTCAAGGTTGGAATGATCAGATATATATTCTCATTGAAATATATATCCACTTTCATATCTTACAGCCGCCATTAATTTCAACACCACAATTTGCGATATTTACATATATCCCCGTGAGATTTATATGTCTAACTATGACAGCTGTACTCTTACTGTCAATTTTCTTTTGAGTGTCAGAAAACCAATTGTCCCCTCAAAGTCACTCATCTTGCGCATCCGCCAACGATTTCCTGTACAGCTGTCAAATGCTTACGGGCGGCACCCCCACCCCATGCAGAGAAGGGTGGGGGGTGTTTATACCGCGGCAGCCGCTTAAATCCTAATTGTGATAAATGCGTATGGCAGCAGACGTGTGTCGTGCATATTCAAATTTTGAGACAATTTAGCCGCTATTGCTAACCAGTGGGTTGTCATCAATTTGTTCAAGGAATATTCACTCATCATAATACCTGGTTAACTGTCTTGAATTTTGACAATGGATCCTTAAATGGAAATTTTTTATTTGTATACTTCCATGGAACACTGTGACTGTCATGGAACAAAAATATTTCTCCAGTTGCCGTCATGTGGAATATTGTAGTATGCATATGAATTCTTCGATGCATACGCGAGTCCCTCTTTCATCTCCTTAGTCGTTAAGCGGTTGAGCCAATTTAGGAAGGACATATGTCAACCTCTCCGTACTTCCCATTACCAGAATTCCCTTAGGACGTTACTGACGAAACTGGGAGGCCAATTTGAACATTAACCTTAATGACTATCGTCACGGTATGGAAAGACATGGTGAAGTTCTACCATTTTTCTACCAAGGCACAGTTCACAAACCATATCTCTGGTGACGATGGTAATGGTGGCGCTCATCCCGTCAAGTAGATCCTCTCTGCTCATTCCTCTGCCTACCTTCCGGGGACTCAGCATGAGGACTCCATCCCATCGCAGCTTAGCGCGTAAACGACTTGACTGCTGTGTAGCGCGGCGGCGTGCGGTGTGTGTGTATCCCCGCCAGGCGCTTACCGAACACGTCTGCCGGCATTTCCCTCCAACAGGTTGTCACCGCATAGGCTGGAAAGGCCACGTAGACTCGGTGGAGGTGAATTACAAAAAAGTTTGTCTCCTGTTAAATAGATCATAAAATAGTCGCCCCTAACCGAAATAGCTTCATGTCTTTTCAAGCATTTTTAGATTTAAATAAAGGTCAACTCGTGCTTTGTTTGCACCAGATTAAACACAATATCCTTTGTATGTCGCAATCTCTCTGTTACCGTTCCGCTTATCCATCGAAGGCCTTTGACAAGCACGCATACGCACACACGCGGCAGTAATCTGCATCATCTAGCAGAGATTAAACTGTTAAAGGAACACTCTATCCCCTTGCCTCCCCCATTTATTCGCTTATTCTTATTAAACTGCCAAATACCGAGACTTGACTTGTAATTCATCCCACACGGAAAAAAAAGAGCAGTTGTGAAGAGCAGATACCGGGAATGCTGCCTACGATATTCCGTGCTGACGCTGAAAACACAAAACGTTTGTATCTCAAAGAATAGTTCCCCATTGAAATGAATGGTAATGTCATTAATCCGATTTCCTAAAATCTCAGATTATTATAAATTTCTGCCATCTAGCGTTCAATTGCCTTCACTGTACATCGCTGACCTAAAAAAAAAAAAAAATTGTATAGGAAATCATTTTTCAGACCAATTAAATCAAATTAGAGAACCGACAAAAGAAGTAGCATCCAAATTATATCGAGCGCAAAACCAAAACAAGAGGCGCCTTCCTCTTCCATCTTTCCAAAGCGTGACCCCTCAGGGCTGATCTCGGCAGCTAATAACCGCCGCTTTGTTTTCGCGCCGTGCACCTCAAAGACCGCGAGCATCAAAACCTTATTAAGATGAATGATTGATAGCCCGCCAAGAGTAGCGAGGACGCGCTTAACCCGCTCGGCTGTTGCTTTGAATCAAAGCGGGGCATGTGTTGTTAATTATCCCAGAGGTCTCTGATGGCCGCGGACGTTTCAGACACTTTGGTGGCCTATCAAAGACGCCCAAGTCTTTATTGGTTATGGCCCACCTGCACGATATTAAAGAGCCGCGTTCTATCAAAGCTATTGATCCGTGAAGGAAAGATCTTCAAAAGACTTTCGATTCAAGAGCATGCAAATGTTGATGGTGTCACGTGACCAGTAGCCACCAAGAGCATGAGGATTTATTTCCATTCAGGTTTTGAACACCAGTGAGGCAGATGTTCAAACCACTGCTCAGCACGGTTCACTTTTTTGCTACCAAGGTTGGTGGCAAGCTAACAAAAGGTCAGAGCTAAACTGCCAAGTGTGTCAATTAGTAGATAAAGACGGGTCACTTCCTGAACGAGAACAACGATAACTTGTCCCATGTCCGTCTGTATAACAAGCAAGGTGAGAACGTAACACTACCGACCTTAAACGTTTAGCCGGGGGCTCGTTAAGGTTGATTTGTTCCGCTAGCCATTCTTTCCCCGGGAGTCCTTTCATGTCAGCTTGGTCGGTATCGTTAACATTCATGAGGAACGCACCACTCGATTGGCCTGTCCGCGACCCAACGTTGACCTTCTGAATATTTAATTAGCCGCCCTGTCCTGTATAGCGAGTGTCAAGTCAAAGGTCCGGGAGAAAACGTCTTCGGATTCTTAAGTAACCGTTTCACATTTGGATGTTTTGACAGTTGATTTGCACGGTGTTGTATCGTCGCTGTAGGTTGGTAAACCCGTAGAGTAATATGAACACGTGATCCTGAATAAATTAACCATTGAACATCACTGAATGGCTCAGCTGGGCCGAATGTCTGCTGCACCTGAACTTAGCATCAAAAGGACGATTCGGCAGATGCTTCAGAGAATTATAAACCCCGTACCGGTTTCAGACTTTTGCGGACAAAATATGATTATAGGTGCTCGTCAGCAGACACACATGAAAATAAACTACCGTAAATTTCGGACTATAAACCGCAATTTGTGTGGTTTATAGTCCGAAAATTACGGTATATATTATTACGCCCCAACAAAAGCCAGCTAGCTTAATGCTAACAATGGTGTCACGCGGCGCGTACCGATGGAGGATCGACGACCCGCCGCTTGGCTCGTCTGTCACTCGTGTAGACGTGTAGCGATGGAATGATGATTACCACCATGACACCAGGGGCAGGATTAAGGCGGATTACATGCACCAACACACGCTGACACATTTACCGGGTATGAACAAAACATATTTTGTTACTGTACTTCAGGTATCAGTACTCGTTTAGGTGATATATGAAGTTATTATTTTTTGAAGTTGAGAATGTTCTGTCCTGTCTACACAGGAAGTAGGGTGCCAACATGGCCACTCCAAGGAGAAAGTTCCCATCTTCTCCCTGGTCCCCACTTTTTCTCATTCTCCTCATCGCATCCCCGGGACCTCTACACGGGCGGCCTCTCCTCTTGCACTCGTCCATCAACGTGGCGGTGGTGTTCAGCGGCTCCAGTTATCAGAGCGAGGTGCGAGGGCGGCTGAGCGGCGAGAATTTTGTGGACCTGCCCGTGGTGGTGAGCCCCGTGACGGTGCTGGTGAACGACACCAATCCGCGCGACCTGCTCACCCGCCTTTGCGATACCATGGCGACGGAGAAGCTGCACGGTGTTGTGTTTGAAGACGATGTCGGGTCAGGTGCCACCACACAGGTGAGAGTCAATGTTGTGAAATGAAACACCTCAAGCGTCCTTCTTACCATCTGTTTTACTGAAATGCGAAACCGTCGCCGTTCGCTGCCTTTTATTGCCGCGCTGTCATCAATCAGCCGAGGAAAGCCATTTTTATGGAGGATAGTGGCATTGAGGGCGTTGATACACGGCCGAGATTCATTGACATCATTCGGGGTGGTCTTCAGGTGACCGAGGTGGCGCAAATCCTGGACTTCCTGTCGACCCAGACGGCTCTGCCTATCGTGGGCATCAGCGGCGGATCGGCGGTGGTCATCCCCTATAAGGTATTGAAATATTTTAATCATTTGATGGCAGCCTTTGACCTCATTCAGCTTCTTTCATCTTGAAGAAGGAGGAGGAGGTGCTGGGAGGGGGCAAATTAACGAAGGAACCTTCTTCGAGCATGCGATGGTTTTTAAAGCGGGTGAAGAAGAGAAACCTGACATAAGTCTTTTATTGTTCTTGCTCAGCTTTTAGGGGGGGGAACAAAAGTCTTCATCTCTTCACACATCTTCATTTCTTTGTGTAAGCGCCGTTATCAACACCTTGTATTTTTAGCGTTCGCTCTCACATGTAGACTCGCATCAACACTCGCGCACACAATAATAGCATACAGTGGGAGAAGGAGTCGCCAGTTTTGGAGCCAGTTTTGGTTTCAAATTAGGATTAGGGTTTTAAGAGTAGGGCTCTAAATCCACCCAGGAATAATGCTCTTGATTAGCTCATATGATATTTACCATACATGGCATTTAATAATCTCTAGATCTCTATCGTATGATATTTATTTAACGGCGTACGTACCGCCGAGCTCCCCCCTTACGTAATTCCTTTCTTGCCCACATGTAAATGCCTCTCAAGTGTTGAATTCAATTAAGGAAGCGTCTGCTCGCCCCCGAGCTGCAGGACACCATTAAAAGCCTTAATGAGACGCTTCAGGAGGCTTTGGCTCCCTCGTTGATCTTATCCGTCACCCCAAAACGCCCCCCCTCCCCATCCCTTATTTGCATCTATTCAGTATTAAAATGTCTTTTTTAGCACCGAATGGGAAAAAGAGACTGTCAGACACAATAGTGCAGGTGGAGAGGCTGATTCTTCTCGCCTCAATGGCGGTTGATTATCAATACCCGCTATGACGAACGTCTTTGATGGTGTCGGAAGAAGAAGCGGCAGCCTCGCCCCGGCCCTTCCATCCGCCCCCCCATACACACCCAACTGGGTCGCTTAACAACAAAGACGGAAGGCGGGGGAGGAAGTCCTATGAGAGCGGGTTATGGCCTTTGTGTGTATGGATTGCATTCAGATGCGTCATTTCCATTTGCGACTTGAAGATTTACTAGACACGCCTGAGCAGTCGAATAGGTTCAATTTAAGAGCTGTATATAAAGTTAGTTCAGTTTAAAATCGGAGGGTCAACCATGGGTTAAAGTTCCGTGTCACCCATGCTAGTTTCACCGCTCCTCATAAATTATCAAGCCAACGACTTGAAGGCGAGCTGGTATTAATTAAGTTTCATTCCTGGCGAGAAAAAAAAACAAAAAAACTCTTCCACGATTGGAATACCGCTGCGCTTCGGGGTTGGTTGACCTCCTTTTCGGAAGAGGCCAGAAGTGAGCGATCAGAAAAACAAACGGAGAAAGCGGGTCAAACTGTCCTGTTAAAAATACATGAATTGATCCGAAAAAAGAAACGGCGGTGTGATCCGGTGAGACTTATTGGGCCACTTCTGGTCCAAGAGTGCAGCAAACGTGCCGGTGGCCTCAAATTGTGACAAATGCTTCTACGTGTAAAAGTCTCTTGGCTGCAAACATCAATCACGGGCTTGAGTCGTTTTATTTGTTTCGTTTGCGACACGGCGCAGGTGCGCTGCTATGTTAGCATACGCTCCCGTAGGATTGCTAATTACGTATTTGTGACCACACCAAGGTCATGGCGACAGAAAGTGGACCGCAAGGTGTCATGTTTTGCTTTTTTGTTTGTGTTTTGCCAATTGGATGTTGGAGTTTTTACAGTTAGCTCGTTCGTTGAGTTAAGTTTAAGGTGACATCCTATTTGGAGGTTAACGCTACTTCTTAAAGTGATGCACCTTGTCACTATCAAGAACTAAATCCCCATTGTGATTTTTTATTTATTTTTTCCCCCCAGTGATAGGCGGACTTGCTTGTGCGCTATTTTTAAGGCCCGGCTCCGTGTCGCGGCGGCACCGCACCCTCCCGGGGCGAAGCCCGAGCAACCCCAGACTGAGATTAAATTGAATGACGGCGAGTCTGGCTGTGATACTCTTTTGCGATTCCTCAGGCTCACAGCTCTCAAGAGTAGGGGGGGGGTGACAGCTCTACGCCCTCGGAGACGAGGCCCGGAGAGTCAGATCCCAAAAGGCACTTTGACAGTTTAACACTACGTGTTCCCGCCCTCACTACTTTTTATCGGCGAACGTGTGCGAGAAGACGTGATGTCGATGTAGCGCCTGTAGTGCCGCTCTTAAAATAAATACTGTACTTCATTCCGGTGCCTTCTTGCAGGAGCTATCAAATATTTTGCATTAAAAGCTGTCTTTCTTGCACCTGCTTACATCACAAGCTCCTTCAAATCTCCCAAATATGACAAAACAAATCAGAATGTATTTTTTTTATGCTTATGTACCTCATTATGTAACATCGGATGACACAAATGTAACAAAGTCAGTCCCTATGTCGGTTCGAAAGATCACATCCTATCTTGTGTGAGTAGATATGCTAATGTATGCTAACACACACACACGCGCACAGATGATATGCTAACGAATGCTAACACACATGCAACGTCGTGACAGAAAGGGAACAGCTGGTTCACACACTTGAGAGCAAACACAGAAACTTAATGAGCATACATAAAATGTCAAACGTCATTGTGTTCCGCGAGAGTTCCTACAAAAAGACGTGTGCAAGAAGGACCATTTGATGTTTTTGTTCAATTTAAATGTCATGTGCAAAGAAATATTATTGCTTTATTAGAAAAGAGCTTTTTTATGCATTTGTTGATTTAAATGTTTCAAATATAAATATGACGAAAGAGCACACGGTTCGAGACATTCAAAATGTAGTCAATTCAAAATAAAATCTTAAATTGTGTACCAAATTATTATGTTTTTAAATCTTTAAAGTTTGTCATTAATTGGCATACTTTTGTGTCACTATGGCAGTCGGAAGGTTCGTCATTCCTGCAGATGGGAGCGTCTCTGGAGCAGCAGGTCCTCTGCATGTTCAAGGTATGTTGCTCAAGTTTTTTGTCCACCAGAAAAATAATTTGAGGTTTGGATAGGAATCATTTTGATTACCGGTACTTACCGGTACTTGATTGTCACTTTCAATTTTAGATCATGGAGGAGTACGACTGGGGCGAGTTTGCAATCATCACTAGCTTGCTGCCGGGATACGACACCTTCGTGGACATCGTTCAGGCCTACACGGATACGTCCTACTTTATGTGGGATCTCCAGGATGTCCTGACCATGGAGATGTCCGTCGGGGCCAACGACATGCGGACCCGGCGCATTCTGCAACAGGTCCAATATTTAATATACATATTAAAACTGATCCTACAATTTCTTTGCTAACTTGAAGCGTGTGTTATCGTCAGGTGGACTCGCAGGTCCTTCTGGTGTATTGCTCCTTTGAGGAGGCGCATTTCCTTTTCCGCCAAGCCTTTGAGGTGGGTCTGGTGGGGCCGGGCTACATCTGGATCCTGCCCAGCTCAGCTGTGGGCAACCCCGAGGTGTCACCGCCGGCCATTTTCCCCGTGGGCGTCATCGGCGTCATCACGGAGCAGTGGCGCAAGAGCTTGCGGCAGCGGGTACGCGAAGGCGTCGCCATCGTGGCCAAAGGCGCCGAGAGCTTCAAGAAGCAGCTCGGCTTCATCCCCGAAGGACACGGCGACTGCAGCAAACCCGCAAAGCACTCGGGCAACAACACGCTTTTCAGGTACGCTTTGCAATTCCCCCGCTCAACCATTTTGACAGCTACTTTCCAAGTCTGCAAAGTTCTTCATGTCTTGAGACTCGGTGAAGCAGCGTATGGCTCATCGCCTAAGGTTATTTTTAGATTCCCTGTCCCGAGTAACTCAAAACAATATTGTACTTGCAAAACACCATAATTGGAAAATTTTACGACCCAACTTAACCAAACCAGATTTAATTGCTACCCATTTTCTTTCTTTATGTGTGTTTTTTTAACCCTTGATTCATGAGTCACTCTGTCCTTCTTGCCTGTGGCCAAACATGCAAATTAACCTTGATTTATTATTCAGAAGCCAATCTGTCATGGCCGTATCGCATGGTACGTACGCCGTATAACAAACAGCAGAAATGGCCTCCTATTATCCCCTAATGACTTACCCGGCATTAGATTGAAGCCTCCTGGGGAAGCTGCAGGTTTAATTAGAAAGTGATGATTGCAAGCGTACAAATGAATATGCAAATTCCTCTCTTGTGATGTGGTAAGAATTTTCCTGATTGGAAATAAGGATGACTTTTTTTTTTTTGCAGGCACATGCTGAATGTAACCTGGGAAAGGAGGGACCTGTCATTCAACAGCAGAGGCTTCCTCTCCAACCCTTCTATGGTTGTCATCGCCCTGGATAGAGAACGGGTGTGGGATAAGGTACGGGCGAGGCGGAAATTTGTTCCCCCCCCCCTCGTAAATCTCGCAACTTCCTGACGAGACATTATCGCCGCAGATGGTTGGTTCCGCTAATGTGCATTATGTTACTTTAACATATTATTCATCTGACAAAAATCACAAAAAAAAAGGAGCGGAAATGAGTGCAAAACAACATTGTTTTGTTTGTTTGGAAGATGACGGGCTAATGTTAGCCTGATGCTATCTAAGAAGTTCATCATTTTTTGTAATTATTTGATGGGTGTACTGAAACGCTCTCGACGTAAAAAAAAAAAAAAAAATCATTTATTTCCGCTTTGGAGGCAACCTCATTCATCACTGCCACAAGACTAGCTAGACCTGCTGTCGACTAGTATGTGCGTATATATGAACATGTATGTGCCATTTCCTCCTTTTCATCATGAATTTTACAACTTTGATTATTTTGCCCCGCATCTTCTACCTGAACCAAAATTTTAAGGAATCTGACATACTGATCAGGTTAATGTTCCTATCAGAGGGGCAGAGATGATTGTGCCCCACCTACTCCCTCCCTAGGTGGGCACCTACGGTCGGGGCATCCTGCAGGTGCGTTACCCGGTGTGGCCGCGCTACGGCAACTTTCTGGAACATGTGACAGATGACCGCCACTTAACTGTGGCCACGCTTGAGGAGCGCCCCTTCGTCATAGTTGAAAACGTGGACCCCGGTACGGGCACATGCGTCCGCAACACGGTGCCCTGCAGGCGCCAGTCCAATCACTCTGAAAGGTACATGCAGACGTCTAGGCTCCTTTCCGAAAGCGTGTCACCAGACGCCGGGATGAGATTATATTTTGTTTGTTTGCAAGGTCAAGAGCGAGCCGTCGAGCTGACTTGTTTGTTTCACTGATCAAAAAGCTCGCGAGCCGAATCTAAATTTGGCAATTTTATGCAAATGACATGCACTGAGCTCCTGTTTGGAGAACTTCTGCCTTTTAGCAGTCAGTATGCCAGATATTTTTTTTTATGTAACAACGCAAGTCGGGTCAAAAAAGGATGTATGGGTTTAGCTAGAAATGAAATGACAAATAAAATAATTCATCATAATTAATCCCACACATCCCTCCATCAATCAGGTAGTCAGATTGTACTCTGGCAACAAAAAAAAAAGCAAGCTAAACTAATTTTATTATAATATAAAATAATCAACGAAATAAAATTTAAAAAATAATCATTAAAATAAATTTTATTTATTATTATAATATAAATAATCAACAAAATAAAATAAAAAAATAATTAAAATAGATTAAAATAAAATAAAAATAATAACGAAAATAACTTTTATTTATTATTATAATATAAATCATCAACATAATAAAATTAAAAAAGATAATAATTAAAATAAATTGTATTTATTTATTTTTTCTCAGCATCATCGGCCACTCTGAGTCGTACACAAAGCTGTGCTGCAAGGGCTTCTGCATTGACATCCTGAAGAAACTTTCCCGCACCATCAAATTCTCGTACGACCTCTACCTGGTCACCAACGGCAAGCACGGCAAACTGGTGCGCGGCACTTGGAACGGTATGATTGGTGAGGTAAGCGGAGGTGGCATCAAAGAAGGACAGAGAAAAGTTTTTCCCGTAAGTTCCACAAACAAAAACATATGCCGCAGGTTCCTTGAGTGTTGTTTCACCTGCAGGCACAACAAGCATTTGTAGCTTTAAATTTGCTTGCAGTCACAAGTTACTGTCGAGAGCAGAGCTGCCGTTCAGGGGGAACTTTCAAATTCTTTGAAGTGACAAACCAGCTTTTTGTCATCCAAAAGCGTTTACCAGTTTTAATACCGAATAAATGACCTTTTATAGGCCTCTGTATTATTATCGTCTGCAATAGACGGTCACCATTTGAAACCTTGTGCGTCCCAATTTTGTAAACTGCAATGAAATGATAAATGGGGTTTTTCAATTCATCAAGACATTGACCGACAAGATTTTCTTTATCCTGCTGCTGCAGTTCAAATTGTACACCAGTACAAACTAAGGCACGACGAATGAAGCTTTTCACACTTTGGGGCTGGAACCAATCGATAATAAACTTCTAATATATGCGTTATGTCGTCTTCCTCCACGCTATTAGCGCTGAAAGGCTCCCAACAGACACCTGCCTCGCTACAGTGTCGACTCTTTGATGGACTCTAAAGTGGGTCAGTGGTGTGACAGTGTGCATACGCACGCACATACTGCCACACACACACACACACACAAACACACACATGCATATGGACCGCGTCAAACAGCTGCATGATAGAGTAAGGCGGCGTGAGCAGGTGTTTTTCTAGAGAGGAGCCTTGCATGTGCATCTGCTCCCAATGTTTATATGTATATATGTATGTATATTTATATATTTGTATTTATTGTTATAATATTTATATTTATTGTGATGTATTTATATTTGTATTTATAAATTATCATGTATTTATATTTATATATATAATTTAAATTTATATATATATAAATTTAAATGATATATTTATATCATTTTAATTTTTATATGTATTTATATTTATACATACGCACATGTATATGCGATAAAATGATGTATGTGACAATTTACCGATCGACATATAATGAGTAAGTGTCGAACGTGTGTTTCCAGGTTGTGTACCGACGCGCCGACATGGCCATCGGCTCGCTCACCATCAACGAGGAGCGCTCGGAGATCATCGACTTCTCTGTGCCGTTTGTGGAAACGGGAATCAGCGTCATGGTCGCCCGCAGCAACGGCACCGTCTCCCCGTCCGCCTTCCTCGGTGAGGACGTTAATGGCTCCTCCCGCTTTCTCCCGGGATGGCCTACTTTTAAAAAGTGCCTGCCTCCGCCGCCTCCCCAGGAAAACTTTCTGTTAAGCTTTTATTCCGCCGCTAGCTGGAGCCTACAACTAAATCCCTCATGTCCTCTTCCAAACAACAAAATGCGAAACAGATTCATACCCACTGACGCTTGTTTCCTCCCGCAGAGCCGTACAGTCCGGCCGTGTGGGTCATGATGTTCGTTATGTGCTTGACGGTGGTGGCCGTGACGGTGTTTGTGTTCGAGTACTTCAGTCCGGTCGGGTACAACCGCAGCCTAGTGAGCGCCAAAGGTACGTTTTGGAGAAAACAACCCAGTACGTTCCAACTAACCTCCGTCGGCATGCGTGAACTCGTGTCGGCTTCCCGGGCTGCAGCTAATCAATCCCGCCATGCACTTCTGACAGAGCGTCCCCGGTTGCACGAGTCCGAAAGGTCACTTTCTCGTTTTTTTTAATTAGCGTTCGTCAGCGCGGTAATCGAAGCTAAGATGGATGTCGGAGCCCGCTCAGCTTGTGCCGTAATGGAAATTGCCCGTTTCCTCCATTTTCGGTGTGCAGCTCCGGGCGGCCCCACCTTCACCATCGGCAAGTCGGTTTGGCTGCTATGGGGCATCGTGTTCAACAACTCGGTGCCCATCGAGAACCCCAAAGGTACCACCAGCAAGATCATGGTGCTGATCTGGGCCTTCTTCGCCGTCATCTTCCTGGCGTCGTACACCGCCAACCTGGCCGCCTTCATGATCCAGGAGCAGTACATCGACACCGTCTCCGGCCTCTCCGACAAGAAGGTGAGAGCTTCTCCGACGATTTCCTCAAACCAATCAATAAGTGACTTTGATCAGAGTGTTTGTCCATCAATATTCCAGCGCCGTGTGCTCGCATTCCTCACCCCCCGCTTCAAGAAAAACACGTCGCTAAATGTAGTCAATAAGAAAGCATCTTAACACATTTATCCAGTTTTCCTAGCTATGCGCGAGGCCAGCGCAACAAAGCGACACGTTTCGGCGCTCGTGGAATCTTGCGGCTGATTTGACGGCCAAGAAAATATGCTTTTAAAATTGGATTTAAGGGAGAAGTGCCTCATCCGTTCCCCCTCCTCCCTTCGTCTTCACCTCCATTCTTCTTCGGAGTCCTCGCCCCCCCCCCTTTTTCCTCATTTAAATGTCTTTTTACTACTCACGTATTCCTTATTCTTTTTCCCCCACTTTCCCTCCCTCCCGTCAGTCCCTTTTCTTTCCTCTCATCCCGTCATCAAGTCTCCTTGGTTTCCCCGCAGTTCCAGAAGCCGCACGAGCACTACCCCCCCTTCCGCTTCGGGACGGTCCCGAACGGCAGCACGGAGCGCAACATCCGAAGCAACTATCCCGACATGCACACGCATATGATGAAGTACAACCAAAAGGGTGTGGAGGAGGCACTCGACAGCCTCAAAACCGGGTACGGTCTTTTTTTTTTTGCACAAAAGACTTATTTTTAACTCGCCCTCTTGCTACTTCGTTTGATGACACTTTTTTTTTTTAGTCGCGCATATTTCAGGAACGTGCTGGATATATTTTTAGATTAAAAATGCTTCATTTGTATTTCAAAGTGCTGTCTTTTTGGGGGGGGGGGGGTGGTTTATATTTGGAAGAGTACAAAAGACAGATTGACGTCATGGTCACTGTGTAAGAAATGTGGAATTGTTTGCAGAAAGCTGGATGCCTTCATCTACGACGCGGCCGTGCTCAACTACATGGCGGGCAAGGACGAAGGTTGCAAGCTGGTCACCATCGGCAGCGGCAAAGTCTTCGCCACCACCGGCTACGGCATCGCCTTGCAGAAAGACTCACGCTGGAAGAGGCTCATCGACCTGGCGCTGTTGCAGTTCCTCGGCGACGGTGGGCGAGCGATCAAAAAGCTTGCGTAACGCCATTGTGTCAAGCGTGGAGAGAAAACGCGGACCCCTGCTTTGCTTTGTCTGTGCTCTCGAGGCAAATGTCAATGTGTGCCGTTGTTAACTCAAAGGACAATTTTACCACTTGAGAATGAGCAAGATGGCAGAGTTGGATAAAAATCAAAGATGAACGTTTTTAACAAACTCTGCGACAATTTACCCGTTGTTATGACATCCGACACGAAGGCGTATCTCAAAATATGACGATTAGTAAGCACTAAGATGAATGGTAATAAAAACATCTAGAAACATCTTTTAAAAGTGAAGACAATTTGCAATTTTAGTATTGACGCAAATTTTGTCTTGGCGGGCCAAATATAATTACACTGCGGGCCAAATTTGAGTTTGACACCCCTGCCTTACATCCTGGGCCTACTCGGTTAAAAGAAAATATATGGCGTACCGCTATTTCTATTCAGCAATTCATTTTGCAGAATGGAAGCAGGCATTTCGTGAAGAATGAAATCCATGGGAATGGAGCGTGTGCGATTATCTACAATACATTATACAAACACACGCACACTGTATACAGCATCATAAACAAACCATGAAAGCTGCTGGAGTTAATATTCATACCTTCACGGAGGGCTTTAAGTCTCAACACTTATCCATACACATATTCTTTTATGCTTTCCATGAAGCTATGATAATGCGTATGGACAACCAAGTGATAAACCCCCGCCCCCATGCGGCAGCCATGTTTTTTTCCCAATGTATTCTACCATTCCAGGTGATACACAACGCCTGGAGACAGTGTGGCTCTCAGGCATCTGCCAGAATGAGAAGAACGAGGTGATGAGCAGCAAGCTGGACATTGACAACATGGCGGGTGTCTTTTACATGCTGTTGGTGGCCATGGGCCTCAGCCTGCTGGTGTTCGCCTGGGAGCATCTGCTCTACTGGAAGCTGCGTCACTCGCTCCACAAGTCCCACAAACTCGACTTCCTGTTGGCCATCAGTCGGGTGAGGCCCACAAAAAGAAACATTAATGCTTGTTTGCAATTAGCATCAATCACGAGCTATTTATTCGGTTTTCTTTCCTTTTCAGGGTATCTACAGTTGCTTCAAGGGTGTGGAAGATCATGGCCGTTCATCCGGTCTGGCCAAACCTGACCTGACATCCAACTACGCCCAAGCCAACATGCTGAAGATGCTGCGCACCGCTAAGGACCTGGTATCCACCGCCAATGTTGAGAGTTCCCTTGACAATGCCACCAAGACCATTGAGCACTTTAGCCGGCACAGCGGGAGCGGCTTGCCGGTCCGTGTCCCCCATGTGGCTGCCGAGACGGTACCTGGAGGCTTTGCGTATGTCATGGAGAACCACGTGTCCTTCCCGCAGCAATCTATCTCGCCGCAGAGGTGTGTCAGCAGGCCCACGCCACTGCGCTACACGCTTCCGACCCATTCCACTTCGTGTCTATACGAGCGCCCGCTTCCCGTGTCCAGCCTCAGCAGCCCGCACCTGGCGGTCAGCGAAACTCTCCCCCATCAGCATCCCCGCCATTACCAGACCACCGGAAGACTATATGTAGACACCCACCCGCACTCGAGGTTCATCTCATACACAGACCTGCAGCTGCCTGACATCTATACCTCCCATCCTGTCCCCGTGGTCCAAAACCAGAACACGGAGGGAGGCATCCACCAGAGGAAACGAAGATCCAAAAGCTTCCAGTCTGGGGATGGCGACACAGAGAGAAGGAAGTACAAGGATCACGAGAAGAACAAGCTCACCCTCAGCGAGCTCAAAGCCAACAACCTCCAGTGCAAACACATCTCTGCCCCCAGCATGGAGAGCATCTACTCGGTGGAGGGGACGTGTCCTCCGGTGGAGAACTACAGATCCTGGCCTCCGGAGGATCTCATGTTGAGGGGAAGACGTCGGCGCCGCCGCCCCTCATTCCTGAAAGCAACATGGGGCAGCGAGCAGATCCACCAGCTCGACGAGTCCCAATCATCTCTTTCCAGTCAGTCGCCCTCCACGCTTCCTGACCTGTTCCCGTGCATCCTCACGCCAACCATGGCTGCAAAGGCCAACAACCCCGCCCACCTCCGGAACAACCTGTGCCTCCCGCGGAACCAGGCGTACCTCCACATACGGGAGGATCACAGGAGGCCCGCTGGTCGTAAAGGCCAACGGCTGAGGTATTCCCAGTCCACCCATCTCCCGACATACGGTGAGGCGGTGCGGTACGGTGCCGGCTTAGGGCGGGGGATGGTACGGAGAGCCACCAGCCTGCTCAGCAGACAGTACGCCCACTACCTGAACTCCTATCCCGGGCTACCGCTCTACCACTCCCCCCTTGACCTTCAAAACCACAACCAGACCCCAGGCAGTCACCCAGTAGCCAGTCCCGTATGCCAGCTCCTGGCCTGCGGTGGGGGGCGATGCGGGGGACAGCGATCCTTGCTGTACCAGGACAGCCTGTACGGGATTTATCAGAGCTCCCAGAATGGATCGGAGAAGCAAGGCAGTCAGGGAGGAGTTGGCCTGGCAGCGGGGAGCCCCTACGTGCTCCGACCCTGGAAACGGGTGTCCAGTTTGGAGTCGGAGGTTTGAACCATAAAGACCAAGGAGAATTTACAACTGACCACTGTGGAGAAGGTTGGCTAATTTTTGGGGAGACCTTCAACGATTGTGAACATATGCACTGAAGATGGGGATCCTCTCGCTTGTGCGTTTTGTGCACTAAATTGTCCATGGTGTCGCTTTGTGATGGAAGTATAACCGGAATTTTCATGCTGTGATTCGTGGTTTGTGGTGTACATATTTTACCGTGGATGGGATCCAAACTCTGGTGTCATGTCGCCAACTGTGAAGAGATAGCGACGGGGATTAAAGGATCACATCTGTCACCATAAAAACAAAAAGAAACACAAACGCATCATGAAAGAATGTGAAGAGTTGAGGAAATTTTGACAGGGCAGCGCTATGCTAGGATGATATCGGTTTGAGACATCTGCGAACAGACATCAGGTAACTTCTTCAAAGCGGCTATCTATTTTTATAACAACGTACTACTGTAGCTTATTATTGTCAGAGAAGAAGAATCGTGTGGATCAGTAAGCTTTAAGCTTCTTGTTAGATGTTTCGATAGCGTTTGTTTGGAAGCTAGCTCGTTTGCTAGCAGGAGTAGACAAAACGGCTTGCCGCTAAACTTTGCAGGTGGGTGCCATACGAGTCTCGGAAAAAAAACGTGAACGCAGTCCACATGAACACGAGGGTGGTACGATCCGGACAGCACTGACCAGCACGAGGTGTCTTATTCATTCCAACCATGTGCTCCTTGTAGGGCCACAATACAGCACAGAAATTACACAAGGGCCTCACAATACTTCGAATATTTATTCCAAAATGTTATATTGCTAAGATGTTATTTCAGTGTCATTCATGTAATCGACTTACAATAGGAATTTATAGTCACTCACAAATTTTCTATTCACGTTTCTGGCACATTGTGTCAAGATAGCATATTTGTTACTAATATACGTGCTCAGTTTGCCTATTAGGATTTTCATCGCTCTCTCTTTTCCACTCTTTTGTATTCCCTCGTCATCCTCCCCCCCGCTTCCCTCGCGCCACTTTTAATTGCTTAATAATCAATTTTTAAATGAGGTGATTGAAAGCTATTATACTATCTATATTACCAATCGCCCTCACCCTG
This sequence comes from Syngnathus acus, assembly GCF_901709675.1. Taxonomy (NCBI): domain Eukaryota; kingdom Metazoa; phylum Chordata; class Actinopteri; order Syngnathiformes; family Syngnathidae; genus Syngnathus; species Syngnathus acus. Next base: position 3,628,714 of record NC_051103.1, on the reverse strand, counting down.
TAATTAATCACTTAGACCAATTAAAGAGCCTTTTTGGATGACTACAAATGTGTGTCTATTTTTATGAATAGCCTTTTACATCTTGATTCGTGTTGTCAAGATAAGGAAGTTTTTTTACCTTTAGATCAAAAAGCACAAGAATGGGGGAGATGTTGAGGGTGACTTTGAGTGGGGGAGATAACAGCGAGCCATGCAGAGATAGGGGGACGGGGGGGGTATATATGAGAACAGGTGGGGAAGTGAGCGCGAGATCTATTTCTGTAGTTGCGAGACAAGGGGTGTTAATGAGAGAATACTGAGGAAAAAGTGGGAGACGTTTGAGCGGAAATCCCTCCAAAGGTGTCTGGAAACCTCGTTCATCAAAGAAGATGAAAGTTACCATGTGACGTCCACCGCAGCCCGTTTCATCGTTGCGACGAAGTCTTCAAAGTATAATCTGACAATTATTTGAGTTGATAACATTTTTCGGTTCGGGTAAAGGGTTAGTATTCTCGGAAAAGTTGGGTAGGGGTCAAAGGTTAACAAATCTGGACACCCAAACACGCGTTTGAGGTACGATCAAGGCTTTATCACTGTGAAAACACTAAAGTGTGTGTGTGTGTCTGGCTCGGGCCGCAGCTTGTCTCCCAATCCGAGACGATTGGATCTGCCGGCTAGCAGGAACGTTAATTACGAGCCCAATCTTCAGGCACAATTCCGATACAATCGTTCCCATCTCCCCGCCGCTTGGCCCATTCAGACGGGCCCGGAAACCAAGCCCTGCCTCCTATTCAAACCCAATTTCAAGGTACGGGGGTGGTGGAAAGAATGTAATCGAATAAGCGGAACAATAAAGATGGAATCCAGAGAAACATTCTCCCGCCCCCGTCGTGCGATTTTAAATATTAAATCTCATTTGTAATCTCCAAAATAGCCGGGGTGATGATGGATAATGGAGCCTTTGGCGGGGAATTGTGTCTGTCACCGATTTAAAGACAGGGTAAGTGACTTAATGAGACAGCATCTTAATTACCATATCAAAGTTTTTGTACGAGTGACATCACAACTTTGTGCTTTTTCGTTCGTCAAGCCAAAAGATTCTACATCGCCGAAACGTAAACATGGGTAAGTCCAAATTTTGCTTTTCTCCGGGCTATTTTTATGTGTAGATGTTACTTGGAGGTGATACGGACAGAACTTCATGAAATGGAAGAGCCAACTCCATTTCCGTTAGCTTCTCAGAGGAAATCAAAAAGACGACAGCGGCTATTAGAACTTTGGGGAGACGATTCCAAAACCTGCCGGATTCGCAAATCAAGTGACATTTATCCTGATTGTTTATCAGTTTAATCCTTTACTTTACATAATCCTGATAATCAATTTCCAAGACAAAAGCAACCCCTCTAGAGAGAGTTTCTGTGGACTCATTGAATTCATGTCCATCTCCTCGTCCTCCTTCTGTCTCACTCACTGGTCCAGATGCTAAATCAGGTCATTTAGCCAGAGGCTACACATGCTGTTGCTTTTTCGATGAAACACACACCTTACCGGCGGAAACAAAGAATTACCAATTTGGGAATTTTACGTGAAAGATGCTATCCAAACGTAAATGTGACTCTTTGACTCTTCTGGTTGAATAAATCCAGTGGCACCAATTCAAAATGAAATGGTGAAAATTAACTTTGTTTTCTGCCAGCCTAAACACAACCAGAAGCACTGACCTACATTTACAACCTAAATTCTAATATTTAATATTTATCATTCCCAATAGTCTCTATACAAGGAATATTTCTTAGAAGACCTGAAATGAGAGAAATGTCAAAGCAAGATTCCTTGTTGCCCACATACGTAGTATTTCCTTAGGGCAGAGTTCACAATCATGTTCATTTGGCAGCTGTTGCGGTTTTCATTTTATGTTTTCGAGGTTGCAGGGCAAGAGAGATGGGCAAAGGATGTGGAGCGTAAAGTCATTAAAAGAATCGGTGACAGTTTGCACACCTTCAATTTGTCCGTGACCTCTGAAACCCTCGCGGGCATCCTTTTACACACAACCTGTGTGACAGTAAATGCGTCCCAATTCCACCTGTGCAAAAAACATCTAAAAGTGTAACTCATCCAGAACATCGTGTTCAAACAACCGTATTTTTTTGTGATTTGAAGCACAAACGGATAATTGAACGTGGGGGCCCGTGGGATTTGCCGCTTGAAACCGGTCGGCGCGCTTCTGAAACGAGAGGAGCAGCTCCTGATGTGATTACGCTGAATTAAAGAGTATTAAATGCCGCATCACAATTACACATGCACGCACTCCCAACTCAGCTCCGACCTACGGTATAAAATCAGCATGAATAAATAACAATGCAATAGTGACGACACCCTGAGACGTGCGTGCAGCGTCTCAGCACTAATTTTTGCAACCTCATTTGCACCCTCACCAGTAACAAACTCCAATCCTGCACCTATAATCCTAACCACAATCCTGAACCTATAATCCTATCCCCAATCCTGACCTATAATCCTAACCACAATCCTATACCTATAATCCTAACCCCACTCCTAAACCTAGAATCCCAATCCTAAACCTAGAATCCTAGCCCCAATCCTGACCTATAATCCTAGCCCCAATCCTGACCTATAATCCTAACCACAATCCTGAACCTATAATCCTAACCCCAATTTGAACCTATAACCCTAACCCAATCCTGAACCTATAGTCCTAACCGCAATCCTATACCTATAAACCTAACCCCACTCCTAAACCTAGAATCCCAATCCTAAACCTAGAATCCTAGCCCCAATCCTGATTTATATTCCTAGCCCCAATCCTGACCTATAATCCTAACCACAATCCTGACCCTATAATCCTAACCACAATCCTGAACCTATAATCCTAACCCCAATTTGAACCTATAACCCTAACCCAATCCTGAACCTATAGTCCTAACCCCAAACCTAACCCTAACCCCAATCCTAAACCTATAATCCTAACCCCAATCCAATCCTATGACCTAACCTTAGATATTGAATCCTAACGGAAAAACCTAACCGTCGCCACACCCTAAATTTTTTCCCAATGGCAATACATGAAATGAAAAGACACGGTGAAATAGCCTGACCTCTGCGGAATGAGGGCGAACGTCACTAAATGCGTCGGACCCTCCTCTTTGTCCTCTTGCGTGTCAAATGGAAGCGATAAATGTCATCTTCAAGATCATCGCCATCAATACTCCCTGATGGGACAAACCCCAGTTTGACGATCATGATAGCCTCACGTCATTGGCACGTGTTACACTGCCATAAAACAACAGCAAGGGAACAAAACATGAAATATTGTGTCATTGACCCCCTTTTTCAACAACAAAGAACTCGGTGGAGACGCTTTGAGGACACATTTGTTGTTTCCATGCAAATGAGGTCAATTGGAAGGCATGTCATCAAGTGACTTATTGTTTTATGAAATTTGAATTATCAATTGAGATTTGATCTTCCTGGATGGTGTAAATGTACCTAATGTTGCGACCAACAGGAACGTACGGCGGCCTTGATGGTGGGAGGGGTTAAGTGGCATGAAGGCACGTTCCCTCCTCTTCCTCTTCCTCTTCCTCCTTCCATTATGCCACTTGTCACAACAAAGTGATGAGTGACTAGGTCCGAGGAAAAAAAACCAAGGGCGACCGCTCTCCATCGTTTGATGATGTCATCACCCAAACGTTGGGTGTGATGAAGAGGAAGAAATAAAAAATATCGTTGGTGGTCCCTCACAATGCTGCCATCCGTCAGCTTGGATAATGAAGGTCAAATATGTTGGAGATGTTGTCCCTTTCCTTAACCGCAATCCCGAACCCGGGTCTACCCTGGAGACGGGTTCAAAAAATGTAATTCAATGCAGGTAATATGAAAACTAATATTAGTTTGAACTTTGACCTCACACAATCCCATCAAAGATACTTTGAAGTTATTTTTATAAGCCCTCACTTGAACTAAATATCCACCGAGGACTTTTTAAAGCGCTTCATGGCGTTTGAAGAATGATTTTTAAAAAACCCACTCTTGAGTCATCGCAGCGATTGCGACATTTGATTATTATTACAAAAAAAAAAAAATGCTCAATGTCAACTAAATTCTGTCTTTTGCAGAGACGAAAGGCAAAAAGCAGCGCTTATGAATCACAGCTGTCATTTGCGGTTCTTACCGCCGGTCGCAATGATGGAACGGCGGCCCCAGGGGCAGGAAAGATTCTGCCCCGTAATGACACTAACGATGATTACGCTCAGGATAGTACCTGAAGCTTTCGGAAAAGGAGTTGCCCAACTGTTCAAAAATCTAATAATCCAAACGAAAGCAGCTCAACCTTTACCGGGTTGCCATTTTTTTTTTTTTTCTCTCATTCACGACCAGATTGATTTGAGACGGCAAAACACGGTGAATATGACACGCACACGTGCAAACACGCCCAGCGTGACACAACGTAAAGGACAAAAGGGAAGAGAGATGAACACATTCAGGCCAAGTGTGACATCAATCAAAAAATGGCTCCTCCAGGTATCTTGCAGTTTTTCGATTCTCGCCACGACTGTAAATTAGCCAGCAAGATCGCAACCTTTTTTTTTTTTTTGCCTTTTGAGTCACAATTTCTTTTACGTTACTTTTATATTCACTTCCATGATTAAATATATAGTACAAAAAAATATGTGTAAACATGACACGAGGAACATGCACACACAACGGAACCGTGACAAACAAACACGCACCGACGTAAAAATGCGAATTAGTTTGTGCACCATCAATCACCAATGACACATTATTAACCATAATATTACTGGGGGGAATATCTAGATTGCCTCGCACATACACTCGCACAAACTCTCCGTTATTCCTTCAGGCTAATTGAATTAAGTGTAGCCTAATGCCACCATTTGTTTGGTCTTTTTTTTCTTCAGTTCTTCCCTGCACGGCTGACCAGAGTAAAAGAATGAAATGCACTGATTGGTGTGTTTTACTTTTTTTTATGCTAATTTAGGCCTCGGACTGGGAAAGCCCATGTGGGATGTGCTCGGTCCCGACTGTGGGATGATTGACAGCTCAATATGCAAATGAATTGAACTTTTTCATGGTCCGAGGTTCACACTTCAAATTGGCCAATTAGTGTAGACTATCTTTCGGTCCCGCCCTCTTGACTGTCAATCATAACATGCAGTAGTACCAAGTGGTTGGCTACTTAACATCAGTCACACTTTTTTCTTTTCCCCACGAGTGATTTTTGAGGGCAACTTTTTACTTCGTCCTACAGGAAGTGAAGTCTGACAGCCGAACGTCTTGAGGGTCCAAATTATTCCACCTTTTCTGTCAGCCTCCCATCACATATTCCGTCGGAAAAACGGCAGAAAATTGTCATGTTTCATGAACATAATCCTCTTAACGTCATCTTGTTGCTCCTCCACATCTCCACTGGAGATCCTTTCCCTTTGTTTCAATTCAAACTCTCTACCGTTGATTAATTTATTAGGCGGCGCTGGAATCCTCTCCATCTCTTTTCTTTTGAGAACTTGCAAGAGTTCAAAGGTGATTAAAAGACATCAAAAATTCCTCCACATGACACCGCCGTGATGGGCCACATGAGGAGTGGGAAATCTTCTTAATGAGAGGAAACAGTCCTTTCACGTTTTCCGAGTGAGCGACCCTCCCCCCATGCTAGTTTCTAATATTTTGGTTATTATGTGTAGCATAGGTTTACCTCCCGATACGAACTAGCATGTTATTCATCACTAAATGAAATGAAAAGTCCAAAATATGTCCAGTAGCTAAGGAAGAAGAATTCTCATTGGTCCTCCTGCCATCTATCCGCTTCTCTAATTGGCCTCATGGCGCTTCTTCCTGTCGTGATAATCTCCCATCAACCATCTGTTGTGCCTTTCTTTCGCAACAGTATATTAGAAATAATAATAGAAAAGAAGGATGAACAGAATATGTATATTTCAGAGGATGTCGCCAATATCAATCTGCTAACATTTAAAGAAGACACACCAAGTCCTTGTGTGTCTCAGGACACATTTTATATATAAATACAACACAAGTGACTATTGTTGCGTGCAGCTCGCTCACTAGGGAATAAAAAAAACAAGCGGCACAAAAGAAGTAATTATACTTTCCGAGAAAAGCTGATCCAATTATGTCGGAAACAACGCGAGGATTAAAGTTCAAATCACTCATTTGCAAAGACAAAGTAACAATATGAAAAAAATGAGTGTAATAATGAAGTTGACTGAATTATTGATAAGATTTATATTACAAGTAATGTATCCTTGATTCCGCCATTTTATTCACTTGCTTGACCAGTTGCCATTTTAACTCTTCTCTCTACCAATTTTGCAATGTCATTTATAATAAAAGCTATTTTGAAATTCATAGATATTTGTCCGTTTGGCTAATCTTCCATCTTATTGTTATAAATGTTGAAAAAAAAGAATAATCATAGGTCCCCTTTTGTTTTTTCTTGTGATTTCACCACTCCATTTCCTTGCCCTGACAATAAATGCAAACTTTGCATAATTCATGTTAAAATAAACACTTCATTAAGCTTGAGTGCCTCCGTTGAGCAATTTAAGTTGCATCACGGCAACACATTTGCAAAATGCAGTGTTTCTAGCAAATCAAAACAACATCTGCACGTCGATTCCACAAATGCACGACTTGACTTTTTGCGCCGCGACATCCATTAACCCTTCAAATGTGTGACCTTTTGGAAGCGTCTGGCCTCTGAACTGAGGACAATTGAGCTAGTCAACCCCTAAATAACTTGGTCGCCTCATCTCGATCACATTAAATTTTGATGCTGCTCCCCATGTAATAAAGTTGGGATTGATTGCACAGGAAGCCTGCAGCTGCTTAAAAGCAATAATGCATCTATTCACAATCCGAAAGGCACCTTTGACCCTAAACTGAGTGACCATGAATTTATAGTTGAACAAACCCTCCAAGGTATAAATATTGAGACTCCATGCCTAAATTTTAGGACTGAAGAAGCCTTATGGAAAAATAAATATAAAAATAAAATTAAAAGTTTTCTACAAACAGGAATAGTCCAGTTGCTTTGATTGAACCTTTTTGGGCCATAAGCAATAATAAGAGAGCTAATTGATGAGCTAAGATGGAGCTTGAGTGGGGAAAGTAATGATTTTAATTACGGTATTTTTTCATTTGTGCAGTCAGGCACTCCGGAAAGGCTCGGTTAAGAGGGCTTTTGTTTATTTACATTACAATACCGCCACCTTGTGGCCATTATGCGAACATTACAACTGATTTTAAATTTGACGGAAACTCCGTTTAGACAAATTACACGGCTGCGACTTTTGTAGATATACTTTTTTTAAATTGACGTTTTAACCTATATTTACTACCTGTTGCTCACATTGTTAACTATTATTGACTCAAAGAATAAGACAAAGTTTTTACAGCTACGAAGCTCGAAGACGTCCGGAATACAACAATCGTTTTCGAATGTTCGATAGATGAATTTTTGTTATAAAAGGTGATAAACAATTGGGTGAGGTTCGCAAGAACGTTTGAACAGCTAAAAAAATGCTTGGCCTAATTTTATTCAACTTAATGTAAATATCTATATATACAAAATATTCAACTACAAATACCGTCAGCGCCGCTGGTGTAGTGGTATCATGCAAGATTCCCATTCTTGCGACCCGGGTTCGATTCCCGGGCGGCGCACGTTTTTTATTTTTACCTACACTTTTATTGATCGTTTTTTATCTACATTTTAGACATGCATTTGACATGTTTAAAAATCCCCATAACATTAACTTTTAACTCTATTCTCGCTACCCACCACAACCCCCACCCACCCAAAAATGTTCTGCAGAATCGTCATCTTTGAAGCGTGTCGTCTTCTGTGTCGCGACTGCGTGTGCGCAATCCATCATCAAGACGCTACTAACGCACATACTAAACGTAATTGTTAAAGCGTTAAACTTTAATTTATTCATTTAAAATGCATTCCAAATATGCACCGCACACTGTGAGGTAATCATGTGTGGTAGTAACGAGCATTGCCTGGTAACTACGCTGACAGCCCAAACAAGCCAGTCCAAATGTCCGAGTCTCCGAGCTCGCCAGCCCGACAGCCGGCGTGTGACAATGCGGACGAGCCGTGTGGAATGTGCCCGTCCTGCCTCTTTCTCGTCTCCAGAACAAGCGAGTCCTCGCCCAGCTCGCTGAACCTGTGGAAGATCTCTGACGAGTCCCGCCGGAGTTTTATTGTGGGGATGCTGTTGCGGTGCAGGAGCGTGCCTGTGCTGGAGAACATCCAAAACTCGCTGCGCCTCACCTCCTGGAACTTGCTTAGCTACGCGCCCAGCAAGGGCAATACTTTGCCGGAGCTTTACGCGCGGCTAGACCGCAAGACGCGCCCGGCGCCCTTGATCCGGGAGATCTGGGAATGGTTCAACGAAAGTCCGGAATGGGTCCAGACACGCTACCTTTGCCTGTTGCTGCTACGGTGCGATCCGGAACTGCTAAGTATGGCCAAGAATCTCATCAATGTGGCGGTGACCAGGCGAGAGCTGGACGGTAATATTTAAAAAAATATATGACCTAGTATTACCTGAGTATTGAGTACTTGTCGAGGTTGCCGATAACAGTACTCGAGGCACAAATACCTAAATGACATTTTGCAGTAGATACTTTAATAAAATCAGCAAAAGCCACATGCTGCTTCACAGAAGACAATTCAGTTACTGTTTTTCTGGTGTGTTTTACAGAGCAGAGTTGCACAAGTACACAACAAATCCCAGCCAGCAGAGATGAGTCCAAAAAAGATGCATTTTTTCCCGTCCTTCCGGTCCTACCTGCAATCTCAAGGTTTTTGTCAGGGCTCAACAGAAACCAAGACTTCATCAGCAAACTTCCCTCTGATTTGTCCAAGAGGATTTTGGGTACGTTCACAAATAGCACCCTTTTATGTTTTGATTTGTCCTCAATATGCTCAGCTTCATCTAGAAAAGTATCTTTGCATTTAATCATAATAACACATTTGCAATTAATTTCTTTGGAAAATGACGATTATCATTTTTCTTAGTGGTTGCTAGGCGGAGTTTACAAAGTGCCGTTTGTTTGGTCACTTGTTGCTAAGCAATTTGTTTCTTCACTTGTTAGAGGTCATGGGGCACAATTTTGTTGTGTCACTTGTTGCTAAGTAGCGTTCACAGAGCACTTGCTGTGCCATCATCATCATCATCATTGGTGAGGAAGATTGTAAATAGACTCCAGATGGGTGTGGTGTCTCACCTAAAGTCAGATTGGATTATATGTGGATGTTGTATGTGGAGTCAGGGCTGCTCGACGAGACGATGCTAAAGCGCTGCATGAGGGTATGCAAGACCTGGAAGCAACGGGCAGGGGAGACCATGGATGAGATACGCTTCAGGAAACTCTACCAGGACCAGGTGGAGGCCATGATGAAGGTTGGTGAGGTTGGCGCTGCTGATGATCATACATTTTTTGGTGTTGTTGACGGGACAGGGGTTTGTTTTTAGCGCTACAAAGGTGTTCAAATGGTCAATCCTTCCTACGCGAGGATGGTGGACGTCGCGGTGCCGGCCGAGGAACATGAGAGCGGGGAAGTGAAGTCAACACACGTAAGGCCGATCGGTCGGCTTGTGCGTTGGCAGGAATCCAAATAAATTTGTGTTTTTGTAGATGTGGCCCTTTGAATCGGCCTACGCCAACATCCGAACCAAGACGGTGCGGATGGAGGAGCGCAACATTTACTGCGGCCCGTATTTCACGTCTGTGCTGATCGACACGTAAGTATCTAACAGATGAACTTTATTTTGACCACCTGACCATGTCACGATGGTGTGTTGACGTTTTCAGCGAAGATCCCCACCGTGTGGTAGATTACAAGGGCGGGCCCATGCTAAGCACGGCGTCCAAGGACCGCGCCGTGCGACTGTTGTACGTAGGGGCCACGACCAAGCAGGTGGGGCTGATGAAGGGCCACGTGGGCAGCATCCGTGTTGTCCTGCTATGCCCTGAGCGCCAATGGGTCATCACGGCCAGTTGCGACACCAGCATCAGGTAGGCGAGAAGATGTCCGCTCATGTCAATCAATGTCATTTACCATTGATGTGTTGTAGGTGTTGGAGCGTAAGGACGGACCAATGTGTGTTGGTGTTTTATGGTCACTCCAGTATGATCAACTGCCTTGACATCCATGCCGATAGACTTGTGTCAGGTGCCAAGGATTGCACGGCCAAAGGTAGATAGTCTGGATGAATGTGATCAAATAGCCATGATGTGGAGTCCCTCAAGGGTCAATCCTTCGACCCCTTTTGTTCAGTCTGTATAGCCCTTGAGTCAAATGCACTTTGGAAAAAACGGATAAATTCCTTGTTCACCCTCCCAGTGTGGAGTCTCCAGACAGAGAAGCACTTGGAGGACTTTAACTTCAAGCACCGCAGTTCTGTGCGCTGCGTGAAGATCAACGCCACCGCCGTGTTCAGTAGCTGCGACCGAGGCGTCGTCAAACTATGGGACGCTGAGAATGCTTCGCTGCTCAGGGTGAGAGTCTTCTTCTGAACTTTCTGAAACTCGTTCGTGCTAATTTGCGCTGGGTGTTAGGTGATCGACGCCCACAGCAGCGCCGTCCGATGTATGTTTGTGGACGAGTGGCACCTCCTGTCCGCCGACACCAACGGTCAGGTGATGGCCTGGAGCAGCCGATGTGAAACCAAAGGATGCCTTATGACTGTCAGTCATCCAAAGTAAGATCTGACCAGGCAGAAGTTTTCAAACTAATATTACGATTTGAAACTCCTGTGATTGATTGGCGATTTCTACAGGGAGGTCAAATCTCTGACCCTGGCTTATCTTCGAGTGGTCACGGGCTGCGTGGACGGAAAGATCCGCATCTTCAACTTTCTGACAGGAGACTGCCTGAGGACCATCGTGGTGGAGGCCGAGACCACCGGTCGCATGCTTTCGCTGCACTTCTGCGAGAACAAGTTAACCTCAGCCTCACTGACCATCACGTAGGTTGTAAACACTATTTTGAAGTCTTCTTCTGCTTTAGCATTTTAGTCAACGCGACGAGCTGTGTGAAGCTCTACCAGTTTGCCAAGGTTTTCTGGGATTACGAGGAGCCGGCGTACGAGGCGAGTTCTGCTTCGATCAAAATGCCACCGCCCAAACTGAACCCTCCCTCCACCTCTGCCAAGTCAAAGCACGTGACTACAGAAGAAAGTGAGTGACTGTGGGGTTTTATCCGTTCAGCACAATCTTCTAATTTTTCTCGTTTTCGCGCAGTCACACAGAAATTGAAAAGCCTGCTTCAACCTTTAACGCCCAACATCAGCCAGCGTTCACGCCACGTGAGCCAGATGGACAGCCAGCCACATAGCCAACGCCACCGACCTTTGACATCCGTCCGGAACCCGCCGCGGGCTGTCAGTCAAAGTTTCACCACCAGACTTCCCCATGTGATAAGAAATCGTGCGACAAGCAGGAATACATTGTGAAGGTTTGTTGTGTAGCTTCGAGCAACATTTTCAGTTCTGATTCCTCAAAATTATTGGTCTTTATTTGGTGGATGGAAAATCAATCATCTTCTGATCTTGAACATTATTGGAATTTCTAAATATTTCTAAATTTTCTAAATACCTGATTGTCAGTAGTCACACGCCCACGCAATAATCTATTGTAATTTCATCAAGTCCACTAGAGGTCAGTATAGTATCATTGAATGCTACATTTTTGATGCAGATTATTTTATACGCTTCACTTTTTTTTTTTTCCATATCACCCCCCCATCATACCATATCCATTCCCATTTTCATGGGTAGTTGAGATAGAAAGCCAGCAGTTCAAAATAATTTATAATCATTAGTCTCGGCCAACGAGCTCCCACCGTCTGAACCACAAAGTTCTCAGTCATTCCTTACAAGTCATTCCTGTTCAGCTTCTGGTGGAAGATGAAGTGAAGTCATCATCAGAGGGATGGGGCGACCTATACCCCACCCTTCCCTCCCTCTCCACCATACTGCCCTCTTGGCCCACTGCCTCCGGGGCGTCATTAGACTTGAGGATCAAGGGTGGAAGGCCCCCACAACCCCCTTTGCATTGACAGCATCGGAACAGCTGGGAACAACAAAGAACGAAGGTATAAAGGCTCTTGTCCGTGGATAATAGAGTGCAAAATCCTCGTAAGAAAAGAAGGCTCTGATTTTATGTATGCATGAGGCAAAAGTTTGACAGAATTGACAGGTGAGGTCTTAAGGGTCACAGGATCAAAAAAGGACCGTTTCTGTCCTCGTCTTCAAAGGCGTCGTACATTTGCATCACAGTTCATTTGTCAAATTAATTGTTCCCCCCGTTTTTGGTCACGCTGTGTCAGTGGCAAGCTTTGACCAACAAATCTCTTGTCAAGTCAGCACGCATTCGAAGGTGGCATTTGTCAGGGTCAGCGGGTTGCATCTGAAGGCTTCGTTTTTAGCCCACACCTAATTTTGAAGAAGGCTGCATCAGAAGGTAAAATATTACTAAACACGTGACATTGCAGATTTCATTACACCCCAGCTTGAAGTGTCTTTCATACATTGTCCACCAGGGGTCCAGCTTTAGCTACAGCTTGACCTCCGCAGGCCTTAAAGCCTTGACTCCATTACCAAGTCTGATAACTCTATTTGCATTTTTCGACAGATCGACTGAAGCATAACCTTGGAATCAGTTTCAATGTTGTCACTATATGCTTTTTATTGTGTAACAACGGGCCCGTGTGAAAGGGTTCATTATGGGGGCGTCATTGGCCAAAAGCCCCAGACGCATGGCGACCAATGTTAAGTAGTCATAATTTCGCTAGTTTCTCACGCGTAAATGCGGAGACGTGAGAGTCAAAGGGCAGCTGCGTAAAACTTCACCGTGCAGAGGTCATTTGGTGCAGTTGGTGGAGGGGCAGGGGGTGCTGTTGTGGAACAAGAAGGCGATTCATGGAGAGTGAGTGGACTTCCTCAAGCGTGGTGACATTTCATGTGTCACCTCTTTGGAGTTTAAACGCCATTGCTAATGCTGAAGGACGATAAATGAGCTAACACTTAGCTTATCTGACCAACTTGGGCTGGCTGATTTTTATTTCTAATCAATGTTAACCCCATTCACTTGTTGAATAAGTGAATATCTGACATTTTTCAATGTTTTTCCCTTTCTCTGATGTGCTTTATTCCGCTTTAAAAGTTGTATCCCTGACATTTAAAATGTACAAACGTAATCTAACAATAAAATAAGCTATCAATCTGCATTGCTCACCTGGTCTGTTTTTAGCAATTTCTCTCATGCTTTTTTATTATGTTATAAACAAGGAGAAATATTTATTTGGAAGAACATACCACAGGGTCAAAGGTCAACATGTCGATAAATCTCTGCTTTTACAATATTGAAACTGGGCACCATATCTGAAGTGTTCCACATGATTGATTGAATAAAGTGGATTAATAGTTCTTATAAAATTCCATATCTATAAATCCAAATTTAGTCTCTCTAATTCATTCATGTATATTAGTAATGTTGCTTTGGCATCTCTAAATTTAAATAGTAATGTTAAAAAAAAAAAAAGAGTGGCGCAATGTGGGAGTTAACGCCATTTTGCGACGACGACGCTTTCACGTCGCCATGGAAACGAAGTCAGTGTGTCGCGCCGGAAGTGACGTCATATAGCCGAAAACATGGCCGACAAAGTATCATCCGAGGGACACGTGAACTTGAACATATTTTTGGTCATGTTCCAGGTTGGTATTCTTTCCAAATTACACAGCATATTTTCTATACATTGTTACTTTGTGTTTTAATGCCAAGTTAATACTCAATCACCACAACCTGGAACGAAAAACTGAATGATACCTGACAGGTTAGCATAAGGCTAATTCCTTTGGCGTCAAAGTTCGTTACAATTTTTGTATTATTATTTTTGTGTGTTTGATAGTTTGTTTGTTTACAGATTGGTAGAAGACAAAAACAACACGAAAAGAGAGATACAAGCCAGGTAAGGTTGACTCCACCTTTGTTTTTAAGTTGCATCTATGTACACTTACAGTATGTGAAAATTACAAATGTTAAAATGCTTCATCAATCATTTTTGCTGTAAAAGATGGGCAACAGATTATTTAGTGAGCCACTAAAAAAAATACACAAGCTATAATTCTTGCATAATACAATTTTGATCTTATAAGATCCAAGTTCAATTTCTAAAACGGTGACTTTATTCTCACAATATTGCAACTTTTGTTTGAAAAAAATTAATAAAAGATAGGGGTAAGGAATAAATGCATAGAGGCTTTTCTCAACTTTTTTAAGGACTTGTCTTTTTTTATTATTAGTTGATTTGTCCCAAAACTAATTCTTGCACACATTTGGGGTCGGAGGTGTCGGACATTCTCAATAAATGACGCAGTGCCGTACATCTGTTTGGCCCCGACTGACGTGCGAGCCTTTTGTAAGGTGTCAACTGATTTACATGATGGAGTTCATTGCGGTGAACAATATTTATTAGGGATTCCAGTCCTGAAAGCCAGTTTCACTTAGTAGCGTGAAATTTGGTAGGCATGTCTTTCATGAGTTGCTCAGTCTCACGGAGCTGCCATTTTGGTTTAAAACTGTCAATTTAAAATGATTTCTCCACTGGTCCCAAATGTATCATCGAAATTTGACATCGAAACTAAAACTGGCCAGCTACCTTAATTTTTATCAAGTTTTTTTACATGCAACTTTCCCCCTAATATTTTTTTTTAAAAATCGTTCTACAGTAAAAAAAAAAAAGTTTGACAAAATGACCCCCCACGCACAGCTGTAAAAGGAGATTTAATTTGGCATGGGGAAAAAAGGCGAGTAATGTGCAAATTTGTGTACAAAACTATCCAATATTGAGCAGAACACATTTACGATTCTCATCGGGGTAGTAAATAATAATAAAAAAAAAGTCAGGTGAGATAAAAAATGAGTGATACTGGTGCAGCTGCAGTCGTAACGCATACGAGCTTTTAAAACGGCTCTCTGCTTCGAACGCTGCTTTTCTTCAACAATAAAAGTGCAAAGTAGGAATGACAAGGCTAGAATTGGCATTCCCAAACGTTGGATAAAATCAAGTCTGAATCGACAAACAAATTCAGGACTTTATGGATTTCAAGCGAGGAGATTCCAGGAGCGTTTTAGGGAGAGCGCTTTCCCAAACACAGGAAATCCGACACCCTGTGATAGTCTGGAAACATCTTTTCATTCCCCGAGTGTTTGTATAGCGAGCGTCCCGACGAGGCCACATCAGACGGCGGTTTCTCTGCAGATTGAGAGTTGTGGTTTGCCGCCCTTCGGTAGAGCTTCATGTGCTTTGAATTAACTGCACAAACGAATTTAAAAAAACGACTCCGACAGCTTGAGAAATTGTCCATTTGATCATCATTACTGCAATGACACGGTAGGTGATCACCAAAGTTGACATCGGAGGACGTCATGTGAAAAGTACAGTCGAGTACATGTCATTTTGAAATAAAAGATGGGAAAAAAAATGGTCATTTCTGAAATCAGTTGTATTGTTTGCTGTTTTAAACCTCTGTGCTAAAGATGATCATTCATTTAATCACACCTCCATTCACCAATTCAACATCATACTTTTTACTAGCTTACAATTGTGTGCGACATGTAAAACACACTTGACACTTCGAAAACGAGGTAAGTGAGGTTGTTTTTTTTAGTAAGGTAAGTTTTTTTTATTACTGTACTTACAAACACTTGACTCCTCGAAAATCAGGTAAGGTTTTTTACTAAGGTAAGTTTTTTTATTATAATGTACTTTGTTTCAGCTGTTTTTTTTAAGTGCCCAATAAATAAAGTGGAATTGAGTTGAAGTGAGATTCCATTTTAAAAGCTGGACTGTGCTTGCATTCCATTTTACCGTCCATCTCTCCCCCTCGCCAAATCCTGCTAAAGGATTGTAATTAACAGCTGTTGTCCAATTTTCCTGCCACATAAAAGAGTGATAAAGGATGCGGTTATCACGCTCAGGAATGCTATGAAATCAGTGCAGAATGGTTGCAGCGATTGGACGCTTTCCCGCCGGCAGTGTCTAATGGTTTTGTAGTGATACATTAGTCCGTGACATCCCGTGGGAGCCCACCCTAGATCCCCTCGCCGATCCTGCACAAAACAAATGGCAATTTTGCGACAGCGGGACACAAGGCTTCATCCTGCCCCCATCCATTAACCCCTATCACAAAGCGCCCACACGCTGCATTCGGCGTTTGTCGGCGTCCCGCTGACAGACAGGAAGACGGAGCGCAGAAGGAAGGTAGGGGAAGTTTAGGGCGGGAGGGAAGCGGTGACAGAAAATGATAAGGAGGCGTGCAGAGGAGAGCTTTGAAGAATGAAGCTGCCATCGCAAGTGCCAGAAGTTCTCAGACGGGACATTGCTCATCCTGGAACAACAAGACACAAATATTTGAGGACGTTAACCCAAAGACCAGAATGTGCCGAAGGAAGGTGAAACCAGCAACTCAAGAGACAAGAATCTGACTTGACCTGAAGTCAGTGTCGTACTAGGGTAGGCCAGTTCCTAGTCCAAGGTCAAGTCATTTAGCTTCTGACCACTAACATGACAGTGATTGGGTGATATTTTTACCTGTTTGTCCAAAGGTCCTTGGCATATCGATCAAAACAAAACAGGAAGAAAGATGAGCCGTCATCCCGACGCATTTGTGTCAGACGGCGTCCGGCGTGTCGCTGTAATCTATGAGAGCACTTTAGGTGTGTGACGTGAAGGGGCATCCATCACCCCACCCCAAACCCCCACTGCCACTCGATCCGGTGGCACGGCAGTCCCGCTGGAAGAATTTCAATGCGATGCATCACGATGGATGCGGTCCCTCGCAACTAATTCATCATGTCTGCTTTGCATTTTGGGAGGACAAAAAGGTGTCTTTGCTAAATGTTTCAGGCTGTCAACAAAACGTAGCAGTGAAGTCGGATTGAAAAAAAATACCGAGGATTCCATTGTATTCCACTCTCGGGGAGAAATTGATCCCAAGATATGACCTTGGGAAGAAGGGTGGGACATGGACTAGACAATTTTGTTGTTTCAGAATCTTAATATCGCAGACAAAGGCGTCTTTTTGAATCACGTCACGTCTATTTTTTTGTTTGTGAGATGATAAAACCTTGACCTCTCATTGGCTGTTTTGTCATCATGGTAGTAAATTCAGTTCATCTTGTGGATTCCAGTTGAATCGATGTGTTGTTGTCCGCAGGCTTTCCGATTTGTCTCTTCTAATTCAACGGAATGATCGGGGTCCGCCTTTTTTCCGATTGAATTTTGAACCACGTTGGGAGTCGGTTATGGTTGTTGCTGGTTTAGGTTAGGGTTATGGTTCAGTTTAGGTATTAGTATCTTTTCACAAAAGAATAAAGAAAAACGATTCCAGGTTAAGACAAGATGTGGATGACTGACACTCTTGAATATCTGCAAGAAATCAAGTTAGCAAGCAGTAGGAAAAGCACTGGTAGCGCTTAATTGAAAGTGTAGCGCTCTCGGGAGAGAAACGGCGGCGTGCCAAACGCAAATCCGCTTGGCACTAAAAGACGGAGCAGTTAGGGAATCTTTAACGGGCCGCAATCCATTACGGCAAGCCATAAACGTCGCTGGGAATACACACATCATGGCAGAGTGGAATGTGAGCGCACTCTTCCTCCAGACTCATCCTCCTTTATGCGACCATAAGACAGACTTTTATGATGACTTTGTAGAAGTTGCTCAAAGTAAAGCTCAGACTACTTTTATGAGCGTTGAAGTTGTTTGAATGCTGTTGTTTCATTCGTGATGATGTCAACACACTGCTTGCAGTCCTCACAAGTGGATGTGATGCCGTCTAATTGAATTTTGCTCAAGATTCATCTAAAAATGTCTGGTTTTGTTTAGAGGGTAAAAATAAATAAAATGACAATCACTAGAAAAAGGAGATGCGTGTATAAATAAAATGAAACGGGGAAAAAAAAGGCCTTTTATTTTCTATGAATTAAATAACAGTAAATAAATGGAAATATAAAAAAAAAATCATTTATTTTATGTTGATATAAAATCGGAAAATTTCAAAAATACTGCTAATACTGTGTGTTTTTTAAAAATAGTTCCGTTTTTCTGAGGGTAAATGTGAAATTTGTAGATATCTGCTTTTTTTTATATTGTACAGCAAAATTTCCTTCAGACAAAGCGTAACAGTCGTTCTGCTGAGCTGTGTTTTTAGCTGGTGTATAAAATAGACGGCATATAGCCAAGCCATTTGTCTGCTGCTCGTTAAGCTTTAATATTACATCATGTTTTTTAATAACAACTTTTGTGCCATTCATGAGGAGGAGGGATGGTAATGCATCAGCCGCATGCATGAACGAGCCGCCGGCTGCCGCCGCTTGATGAGCGATGCTTGGGCTACTCGTGCATCCCATGTACAATGAAACAAACTGCCATTTTGCTAATGCTCTGCACGTGTGTGCTTGAGCTTGCGTGCGTGTGTGGCATTATTCATAATATTTTCCTGGCGGGGGATGCCAACGCTCACAAAGAGCATATTTCAGCTTTTACAGGCACCTGGACATTGTCATGTAAAAGGTTACGCTTTGAAATAACCTGGAGCCGAAAGCATTAGCGCTGAGTCATGTGATGCTAAAGCCCCTGCACTCCAAACATTTGCACTAGCTGGGTCTCCTCATCCTCACGTTGTCTCCGGATTGAGGTTTATCTCCTGCGTTTGTTGCTGGAGCAGAGCCAGGGTGTGAGGAACGTCCACGGAGATAAACATAACTTGGACGCTGACATCTTGTTTGTCAGCGGTGACCCAAAACGTCTTTGACACGTCTGAAGATGTTGACCATGTACGTACGGTTCAGGACGTTGTGGAAGAAAAAAAATACAGAATCTATTAAATTTGAGATTTTTGTTTTGTAGGTCCAACATTATAGATATCAGTGATAATGTCTTTGACAAACATTGATTATGTTCATCAGAATGCAACTTCTCATCTTTTAAATCTAATTTGAAAGGGGCTTGGAACTGGACTGAGTGGGCCAGCTCACACAGACACCAAAAAAAAAAGAATCCCGAGCTGGTCCATTAATCTCCATGTGTGTGTTGTCATCGCATTGCGTGCAGCGTATTAGAAATCGCTCTCCAATGTCGCTCGCCAGCCGAGTTGCTGATGGCTTGGGAATGATAAGTGGACGGGTAAAATCCGTGCCAGTAAAAAGACCCGCGACCGTTGCTGAGCATCCGGTTTCGCGACTTAAACTGCACTGTCATTGCACAGGTGCTGAGAGGCGGTCCCTAGAAAACCACTTTTCGATTGGACCGAAGATATCACAAGTCCTTAATAATAACATTTTTCATCTCGCAGACTTGCTGTGCATCTGGAAAGTATTCACTGTGCTTCACTTTTTCCACATTTATAATGTTAGCCATATTTCAAAATGTATTAAATTCATTGTCTGAGAAATCACACGTACCATGAATTCCTGTATATCGCCAGCGTATCCAGCAAATTATAGCTTCAAGTCTTCTTTGTCTCATCAAACCACACAATTTTCTCTTCTGGTCTGCGAATCTTTTGCTGCCTTTGGCCAAACTCAAAGCGGACTGCAATGTGCTTCCGTCTAGCCACTCTACATTTCTAACTCCTGCACACTCGGCAGTTTCGTTTTCCTGTAGGCGTCCAAATACTTTTGTCGAATCATTGTATGCATTTTGTAATGTTTACATTTTTAAGCTACATTAGTCAGCCTTGAGAGTTTTTGTTTGCAGCGCTCAGTGACCTTGTTACCATGACGCCTATCTGCTTTTTTTTGCACCCCCACCCCCCCCACTCCACTGATAAAAGACGCTTTCATCCCGTCCATTTTTTACGGCTGACTTTGCGGCGCTCTTCAGCTTCAAAGTGGCACCCTACACAATTGCCATTTAAGGGGTCATTTCTTTAGACGTTTGATGACTCAACACCAAACCCAAAACTCAAATAACCACAAGATTTTTATTTTCAATTCACCACCAGAAGCTAGTTTCACTTAGCAGTGTGAAATTTGATAGGCGTGTCTGTCTCAAAAGCTGCCCAAAGAGAATCTGGAAGTCTGCTGCTATTGAGACTAAGATGAACCTCCGGGTTCTTGTTTGTTTATGAAAATTGAAAGTAGATTCTGTTCTTTGGGATTGTAGGAAAAATTCAGCACCCAATGCCAGTTATGGATTGAAATCAGTGATCAGAATCATCTCACAAAAAATGGTTTCTTGGTTACACGAGTTAAATATTGTGTCTCATGACCCGTGACACTAATTTCAAACTTTTTGGATGTTTGCCGTGTTTATATTAGGCTTCATTGTCATGGATGTGATGCCAAAAAATAGCTCCTCTACATGTTGATAAAAGCCAGGCGTAGCGTCGTTTTGGCGAACGTTCGTCCTTTGTGGGCGGAGACATGAGTGTTTTGCCAGCGTACATTATCACCAACCGAATTTCAGGTTTGGGGCTTCTCGTCCGAGCCAGACTTTTCCCGGAACGTCTGTCTTTCCATGTGGGAAAAGTTAGACTCACTTGAGACCGAAGGCATATTTGTTTTCACCTTCCGTCACGTTGACGGCGTGCCCATTTGGGACGGATCAGAGCGAGCCGTCACGTCTTCATACCGCTCGAGCGAGCACGTTTCTAGAAGTAAACACTCATGGATTCTTTTGCCCGGCCGTTTGGAAAAGACCTTCCCGGGCATCCGTCTCTGAAACATCTTGAGTTTTACTCAACACGCCGATCCCAGATGTGGCCTTTGTGCCGCCACGACTTAGGAGTTCTTGGTTGCGCTGTTTACACGGGCCGTGCCAGCTGGATCCAAGATTGTGGGCCGCTGGTTTGTTTGAATTATCGAGCGAGGAAAAGCTTCTCTGAGGTCCGCTCTGTCTTCAAAAACTGAAGTCTGCACCACTTTTGCCCTTTGAGGTCGGCTTGCATTTGAGACTTCAAGGCGTGGCCGTGATATTTACTAGATGGAAAATAAGGAACTTAACATTTACATACTAATGTAAATCTTCCAAGAACATTCTACTCGTGTGAATGGATGAATGACAACAGATGCAATGGTGAGTCGTTTATAGATTATCGATTAATGAACATTGTCATACTAGCTGTCCCACCGGTTGGCGCTCGGCCTTCCCCCTTGTGATGTGTCCTCTCACCTCAGCCTGTCTGCCCCTTGTTAGCTTAAGTGAATTCCACCAACCCAGACCATCTTTTACAAGTCCGCTAAGAATTACAGCGGGCCGTAAACAGCCACTCGTGCTGATCTTATGAGACAGCCCGTAAATGACTTATGAATGATGCCTCCGTGTGACGACTTGAATGGATCGGCTTTGCTATGTTGTCATATCATGCGATGATGACAAACATACAATTGTTGACGCTTGCCAACAGGAATAAGCTTGGCTAATGAGCCGCATGCTGCTGCACCAAGTAGGCTAGTTCTCCAAAATCCTATACCCTCCTAAATGTGTCTTGTAACCCTTGTTCAAACCCTAAGAACCGACCTTAAAACCATACCACTTCTTTGAATTGCTGACTGTAATCAACAGGACATTTCAATCATTTTCCAGTGTACTGTAGAAGATGTCATCTCTGAATTCCCATACAGAATGCTACCGGGCCACCAAACATGCATTTTCTCTCATTTGTCTGGCCCCCCAGGAGGTCCCCTCCCATCTGTCCTCACAGTTCAGAGGCTAAAGCAGCAGAGAAACGGGACACCGCCACCCTTGCCAGCTTGCGGGCTCCAGAGAGGTAGACATGCGAAGGGTTAAACGGGGGCCAATGTGGCTTAAAGTCGATGAGTGGACGCTGATTGCACTGCAGCCTCGTCCTGAAAACGTAACGCTGAGATGAGAGCTGCTCTCTCGGGACTCAGGCTTCCCTCTGAGGAGGCTACCGGGACCCCCGGACAGATGACAGCCTAACCTATCCCCCTGCCACCACAGAACTGATTAAAGGCCTGACTGCTACTTGAAGACCTTACCCACATTCCCTGGATGTTCCCTGCACACCACAGAAACACTTTTGCGTTATCTTCCATAACAACTAAAATCGAAATAGAAACCTTAAATATAAGCATCATGTTAGTATTTACTCATGCGGGCTACTTTTTGCTACACTAAAATAAAGTACAGATAAAAATATAAATAAATAGTCCAAATTAAAATGACTAGCGGTTTTGCGGGAAGAATAAAGAGAGCGCAGGGTGGGGGAGGAAATAGGATAGGAAGGAATCTTTGCGTCTCTGACGTTGTCATCACCTTGTTCTGATTGCATGTCATCGAGTTCGCTATCGAGTTACTGGAGACTCGCCTCCTATTCTTATTATTTTCATGGGAACTGAAGGACGGCACAGTCGAGGATGTTTATGTGGACGTTTAGCGGCTTTTATGTGGAGAGTCATGAATACAGCGAGGCTTTATGCGTTTCATATTGCCTGCGTGCATGCGTGCCAGCTGGAGAATGACGACTTGACGCCATTTGTTTTTTTTTAATCATATCTCTTCAGTCACGGCACTAACTCAGCACTTGCCATCACATAAAGACGGCGGCCAAAAGCTCCATTTGTTTTACTCGCTCCACTTGTAGCAATCGTCTCGTTTAACTGCCTTTTAATATATATTCTTTTAATTCCATACCCCGCTTAAGGATGCTGCTGAAATATGTATTTATGACTCCACAAAGATAAAACTGAAAAAGTAAGAGGACACCATCGGTTTATATTTTTGTACCTTTTCTTTTATCACTTTTAAAGCTAGCTAAAGTTTCAAGATAAGGCTGAAAAGAATGGATATAAAATGGTTTCTAGTCCAAGTTCCAGCTTCAAAGTAATTGATATTAAAAGCTACTTTTGTGTTTTTAATAGAACATTCATAGCGGTTCTGTCAGGTAGCTAACTAGCCAGCTCCCCTGCGTATCCTAGCAACCGATGCCGCCAACCCCGCTGAAGGCTCCTACTAACTCGTATATATCTCAGCATGCCTCGTCCCCTCACGACCTTCCACAATGGCGGCCTGGCAAGATGAAAAAAGATGCGGAGGGCCGACAGCAAGTCAACAAACTCGACTGGAGTGTCATCCCGCACTTTTTCTTTGTGCTTTCAAAGACGCCGAGTCACGTTTGACTTTTTCTTTTATTTTCCAGTCCAGTGATGCGGGATATTGGCCACACAAAGTTTCCTCATCGTTTCCTCGCTAACATTTACAATGATCGCGCCGCCATCTGCACCCGCCGCCGTCGTTCCTGCGGCCCGCCCGCCGCCTCGTGACGCTAATGGCGCTTTAAATCAGCCTTCCGAGTTCATTACGAGGTGACGGTAACGCGTCGCCGCGACAACAAGTGGGGTGTGTGTGTGTGTGTGTGGGGGGTTGTCATCGTCGGGGCAGATGGAGCGTATGGACGACAATGGCACCATTTTGTGCACCTGTAGTGTGACGGAGGACACGTGATGTGGAGAGGGATGGCTAAATTAATCACACAAAAATGTCTGAAAACGTTCTGCTTTGAGTATCTTCAAGTTTAAAGTGTTTGGATATACCACAGTGCTTTTTTAGGGTTAGTGGTAGCTATGTTGGAATTTGTCCCAGTGGTTTTGGTCGCCTTCATGTTCTGATCGGTGATGACAAAAAGCACATTGTGTTGTTGTAGTTCATTTTCCATTGTGGCCTCCCGCATCACCCCCTGCTGTGATGTCACACAAACACATCCCTGTTGGTCCTCTGGACTGACCAGGTGTTCCTATTATGCAGCAGCTTTCACCCGTCACTCCGACGCTCAAGCAGTCAGTCAGTCCTCCGCTATCGTCTTACAGCCTGTAATTACGACCAATCATCTTGGATCAAGCGCATCTGCGTGAAGAAGCCAGCAAACATCTGCTGCAGTTGTGTTAACAGGTAGTCTTCACTAAAACATGATCGTCCTATCTTTTTTTTTTCGCCGAAGAAGTCCAACCCAGATGATTGACAGGCGCGGCCCGACTCGTAGCCCGCAAGCCTGAGTGTGATTAAGTTGTTTACACAGACAGACGTTTAGGGTGCGACTGGGCGGTAGCCAAGTAGAGACACGCAGGGATGGAAAAAAAAAAAACATTGGGATGCTAGGGATGCCTAATTGGTGAACATTCCTGTTGTGGCCCTGCCTCACCATGCGGGAATGGAACATTTTGGAACATCCAGGAATGTAGTGCACAGGGATGCAAAATCAGCAAATCTCATTGGACTGTGGTCCTCTGAAGCATGCTAGCTAAGACAGTGAGGGAGACGTGACGTAGAACAGGAGATGAGTTTTAATATCTTCTCTCATATGACAAAGAAAAGCTGTATTGTTGTAAGTCATGTAAAGTGATGTATGGAGTCATATGATATAAAGTTTGTTTGAATATCAGGATGCAGCTGTGTGTTGTTGCTTGTACTTAGCAAACAGACTCTTTGTTTCCGCATCATTAGCCCCCATTAGTGGCCTGCAGTCATCGGCACATCGGGAACCTCCGCAGGGGGGGGGGCTCACACTGCAAAACTTTTCAAGGTTTTCTGGAATCTGATTCTAAATTGTTTCGCTTCCGAAAGCACAGGTGGCCAGTGTTGAATACATCCATCATGTCTGCCAAAATCAAGTAAAACATACCTGCGTTGTGTCGCCGTGAGGTGCAAAGTAGACGTTTTGGTGTGTTTTCTCATCAGCGACAAATCAATAGCACGCGCCTCATTGTTGACGGAAGCCACCGAAGCGAGCGCCTCGGACTAATGGAGCCACAACTTGCCATCTGTTGCTGGTGGGCCTTATCTCTAACAAAATAAACAACAAATTCCATACCTGACAATGCCAGGGATGGAAATACAATCGCACCAAATGCCCAAAACAGAGAATGTTCGCTTTTATTGAGAAGGGATTCGCTAATTACCCTCCCATACTTCTCGTGCAGTCCTAATTTGACAGGACTCGAGAAACATGTGATAAATCAGCAATTAACATAATCTGTAAGATGTGCAAGTGGGCCGGTTTCATGGTCAATTAATTCAACTTCATAGAAGGCCATTTCCTGTGGGTTTAAAGGAAGGATGGAGGAGAAGGAAGGCAGTCAGGAGTGGGGGTGGACGTATCGCTCTAATGGGATCAGCCACTGCAGAGTCACTCCGGATGCTTCAATCGGTTTGTTAATGTGATTTTTCCAAGTCTGGCCTCTTCGGGAGTCGCCCCAAACAAGCCCCTCTGCCGCGAAGCACCTGCATCACTTTTCATTTGGGAACAATCCACCGCCCACACTTGACCTTCCCAATTGGGGACAAGTGCTCAAGTAAACACGCTAATCAGGTTCCTTTGCTCATTGAAGACTCTGAAAAGTCAATCGTTAGCTGCTGTCTGCTTCAATTAAAGTCTTAGCTATGTCCTCCAAACGTTGTGTGAGCCCTTAATCAGCTAGGACGTTTCATCAGTGGTAAATCCCACATGGGATCAAGTCGCCTTTCCAACACTTTGACCCTCGCAAGAAACTTTGACAGAATTCCTGGGATCTGATTGCAAACCTTCATCGTCGAGAGATACAGCAGCCCCAAAGCTTTGCTAAGATGTATTCGTCACATGCCCAAACATGCCTCTCACGTGTCTATCGCATACCCAAATTGTATCTGTCACATTTCAAAACATTCCAATCAGATACCAAAAACGTTACGGAATAATTTCCATGGAATGTCTGTCCCATGCCCAAAACCGAATCATTCCCAAAGCTCCCCCATCAAATTTCCCAAATATTCCTTATCAAATGATGAACATCCCATCATATCTCTAATCTTCAATGCCCATTTTGTGTCACATACCCCAAAACCTCATAAAATTCAACATTTTCCCAATCACATATGTCACCTTGTCCAAAACCTTCCCATTGAATGTTCTGCCCAAGTGCAGCGAGCAAAAAGTTAAAAAGCAGCGGCACGGGCACCTGCAAACACATTTTCCAGGAGGGTGGTGCCTGCTGGGTAATCGGATCAGGGTCTCCATAAGTCCCTCAGAAGAGTCGATCCTGCCTCGTTTGTGCCTTCAAAGAGAAACTTTTGTGACGGCTGCTCAGGAGGGGAAAAAAGAGCAAAGAGCTTGCTAACTCAATTTTCCTTGGAGACGCTTTAAGACCCTGAGTGAAGCCTGGTGAAGCCTGTTTCATTTGTCAGGGGACCAAAAAAAACTCTTTTTGACACTGAGACACCAGTGTATGGAAGAAAGCAGATTAGGGATAGCTGTCCAAAGCAGTGGCTGATGCCCAACGCCTGACCAGTGGGAGGCAACATATCGGATGACTTAATACGGACAATGATATTAGGGAGTCTACACACCCAAGTTCAAATGGTTTGTGATATAAAACTATTTAAAGTAGGGCTGACGCCAGCCAGTGAGATCTCCCAGCCGGAGGTCCGTATGACCCCAATGCTGGAAGTGCAAACGTCGTAATGCAACTGTGGCCTATTTCAAGCCAGGAAGCGCGTGTCACACAGGCCGAGGATCAAACAAACAAGGAAGCACCAATGGCCACCCGGCCGCCATCGGTCCCCTAGCCACAGCGGCTAGGCCGTTTATGCATCAGGTGCCTCGGCCAGCGTTGTCACGTCATTAAAACGCTCATTTTAAACTCAGGGAAGCCAACGCCGGTGAGCTCATCGGAATCGGCTCGCGAGGTACGTAACGCCGCCAAGTGGGGCAGCAATGTTTGACGAGCCGAGAGCGACGAGAGCTTCGTCATGTGAAGGCCTCCAGTTAACGCCTGCCCTTAGAACTTATCTTAACCCTTTTGTGCATGAATTATATAAAAAAACCATTACGTTCATCAGTCTCTGTACTATACGCTATCCTTTGTCTCATTTTGAAGACCAACGCCTTTGAGCAGCTGTCTACTGTAGTAACCGATGTTCAACTTTGACACAGACAAGACATCTTTCCACTGTGTTATTTATTATATCCACTGTGCAGGATAGAGTTAAAAGTGAGCTATTGTTTTGAAAATAGCATCAGCGTGATGTGCGCTTGTCACGCGGGCTAAAATTAACACCACTCACCTCCGTGGCCTTTGTGCGCGCTACACGCCTCTACAATGCGATCAATTATCGCCATGCCTGCGAGACGACACGCCCAAATGCCGGGGCTGCTGACACGGGGCGCGCTCGGGATGCTTGGTACCTGAGCACGCGGGCCCTCGTAATTAAAAGCACTTCATTGTCGTGCGGTGGTTGCATGCGAGCCGGGCAGAGATCAGGTGACGGCGGGCCGAGACCGGAGCGGAGAGGTGGCCCGGAGCCCGGGAAAGGGTGACGAGGAGGCAGAAGGGGAAGGGGTGACCTCGAGGCCGGGCCTCGCTCACCAGCTGCCGCCTGAAACGGGACACCCGAGCCCCCTTCTGCACGCTCGTCCACCTGTGCCGCTTACCTGACACGCACCTTGCGGGAAATACAACCGAAGGGGTCAAACGTCCACCGTCACATTGACGATAGCTGTTGACTTTGGAAACAATGTTTTTTAAAATAGTTCCCCCACTATAGTGGCTACGAAACCAAAAAGACATTTGGGTGGGTGAAAACTTATCAATGTAATCAACAAATCTGATTGGTTGGTGCATGCAGGAACCCCAGAGACGCCCCTGTAGTGATGAATAATTACGTGTTGCCTTTTTTTTCACATTTGAGTTAGTTATTAATGATCTCCGTTTGGCCTGTGAGCTACTTTCTGTGTGTTTGGAAAAGTTGTGTTTGTGTGTGTGAATGTAATGAGCGGGAGGTAAACATGTACCGCATGTCATTTATTCATGAGGCACACGCGCACACGGTGCAGTGAATGGGAACAAGTTGCTGATGTTTTATTTAAGGTGATTTGTTTCACCGGCTAATTTATTTCTTCTCTCCGCCTGCACTTTATCAAACGACAAATGTTTACAACCTTCACAGCAATACACAACAATGCAGTGTGTTTTATCGACGCTCTCGCCGCACAATATTCAGATTGGAAATGTTATTACAAGTAGAATACACTGTCAAAGATTCTGGAGTACTGGTCTTTTTTGGCTTTTGGTCTTGATCTTTGGTCCCTTCCCTGGTATGGGTCTGTGGTATTGCCTTCAGTCCGTTGTATTGGTCTTTAGATCTTACCCTTATTACTTTATTGGTTTCATTTAAACAGATTAATGATCAGTAATGAAAGACCAAAACCTAACCCTAACCAAAGTCAATACTCAAGATCATTATTATTGATCTTTAGTTGAAGAATTTGACCCTTCTTTGCATTTTTGGGTGTGCTTCAAGATGGCTCAGTGGCCTAGTGGTAGAGTGTCCACCCTGAGACTGGAAGGTTGTGGGTTCAAACCCCGGCCAGGTCATACCAAAGACTATAAAAATGGGACCCATTGCCTCCCTGCTTGGCACTCAGCATTAAGGGTTGGAATTGGGGGGTTAGATCACCAACTGATTCCCGAGCGCGGCACCGCTGCTGCTCACTGCTCCCCTCTCCCTCAGGGGATGGATTAAAATCACACGGGGATGGGTTAAATGCAGAGGACAAATTTCACCACACCCAGGTGTGTGTGTGACCATCATTGGGACTTTAACTTTTAACTTTAACTGAGGCATGGCGTGCTGAGGCAGTCAATGTTCTTGGTCAAAACGGCCGCCGGTTTGTTTGCGATGAAAAAAAGCAATGTCGATTTCCAAAATAAAACGGCTGTTCTTTGAAGTGTCACATGTTGCAATTGACGGGACGCTTTCCAGACGTCTTCTTGCATCGTAGACGCCGAGGACCTGCTCCCTCTCATCGAGGTCTTGATTGAGCCTGACGCTCCGGTTAACACGCATTCATTTTCGCCTCACATTTTCCCCGCACGCTCACAAATGCCGAGCGACACAATTCAAACTCCCCGCGGGCCCTGAACGCCCCATCCTGGAACCTCTGACTCACATGGCGGTGAGCCCTTCGCACGCCCGCTGTTTGGAGGGAGTTCCCCCAACTGACAGAGTTCTTTCTGTGAGACGTTTATCACTATATTAGGTACAGCTGCACCAAATACAACTACTGGATCAAAAACCAAATGGTTTTAATGAATTGACTATGTTTGTTATTGTGGTTGTAACATATTTTCAGCCTCTCATGTCACTAAATAAGACATAAAAACTATGAGAAACAGCTGTCAGTGTGATGCAGTGCATTTGTACAAAAGAACCTTTGCGATGTATTCCCCTCACAGTTTTTAGATGTTTTTGCCTCTGGTATTCCAGAGCGTATGATAAGATCAATACCAAAAACGAATTCCAAAGATTTTCAATGACTGATACCCAAGACCAAAATCTTAACAAGATCAATGACCAATTCAAAGTGGAAGACCAAAGGAAAATACCAAACTAAGACTAAATTCCAAAGATCAAAGACAACTACCGTGAAGTCCCAAACATTGCATTGGAGGCCGATAATTAGCAAGATTTTTTAAATTACCCTGGAAAGAAATTCTGCGGTTGTCTGAAGACTGTTATAAATACGGTTTATACACATAGCATTCCTGAAAACACCGAAAGCAAGGCTGGTCCTTGTGCTGCTTTCTTTTCGCTGACAAGTTGCGTGACGGCGGATGCGGAAAAGGCCTGTTTTCAGTTCCCGGATTACTGTTGCCGTGGCAGATGCATTTTTTTTCTGCCAAGCAATATACTTTGACCGAAGGAAATGCCAAAGTGGGCGTTGTCAATTCTTTTTCTCACGGGAATATCCGATTTATTTGTTTCTAACTAGGATTACTTGGCATCAAAGCGTCACTCGCTCAGGTACATGTGTGCTTGATGGTTAGGGTTTGGAGAGCCAGAGGGGTAAGGAGGGGTGGGGCACGCCCCAGTCGGCTGTTTTGATTAGCTTGGTGTTAGCATGGAGCGTGCCTGTTGGAGATATTTGCTCAGACTTGGCCAGTGGGGGATTACGAGAGAAAACACACTTGCGATCCGCGCTTTGTCTGAGTCTTTGGGCGTGCGTGTGGTCACAAAGAAGGCCTGCATTCCTGGTCTATGACCCCCCCCCGCCCCACCTTCCCTTCCTCGCGTCATCGTCATACGAGGGGCTGCTGTCAGGGGGCTGTGGTAGCCCACCCGTCTTGTGCGCAAAGACCCAGCTCAGTGTTTTGCGTGTGTGCAGATGAACGGGTTAGATTTTGTTGGCTTATAGTTAAAGGGGGTGGGGGGGTTTCGGAGAGGGGTTAATTGAGCACAGGTGACCCTACACAGGTGCACGGCCATGTGTATGTGATGAGTCAAGGAAACAGATTGCTGAGATTCAGCTGGCTAACAAAGACGCTTTAGAGTTCCATTTGACTGCTGGTCCTCAATCATTATGTGTTTTTGAAAAACTTGATGATACCAAAGACCAATACAAAAAACATATAATACTGAATATAAACACCAAAATCACATCCCTAGCAGGTCATCTGGGATAAAAAGAGGTCCAATGTCAACCAAGGACACACCAAATCATTTTTCAAAAATGTTTTTAATGATGAGGAATCCGCCAGTCAAGCTTTCGTGCACAGTTTCAAACTTTTGATTGTTTAACTGCTTCATGTTTTGGGAAATGTGATTCAAATCGCATGATGTATTTTCAAAATACTTTATTTTAATTAACCCCAGATTGTTTTCCCGCTTCTCTGCGGAGAACATTTACAAGAATGACAAGAATGAAAAATTTATTCCAAAAAAGAAAACCCGTTAATGTTTTGATGTACATCTGCGTCTTACAAGTCCACACACAACAAAAGCAGGAACACAAGCGGGCCTTTGTTCCCCACGAACGGCACACGCGGCCCCGCAGGCTTTAAAAGTGACATCGAGCGGAGGCACGTCCGAGGAAATTGGAGTCCTGCTTGGGGACGAGGGAGCTCGAGTGGCGGGGAGTGTGGAAAAAAAAAGGACAAGAGAGTGGAAGTGAAATATAAGCATGTGTTGTAAACACACCAAGTTGAGGTGTTGGACACAGTTATTCAAAACAAATGTGGAATAAATACATTTGTAAAAATACTTTTTGAGACTTTGTCTTGTTGAAGACTTGAGGCCCAGGAATTGTCCAGGTGCTTGGCGTAGATGCCGATCCGGATGGCGCTCCACGATATGTCGATGAGGCCCATCGTCCTGTTTTTGAAGGTGAGGTTCTCGGACTTCTTGGACAGCGTCTGTGTGTAGTCCGTAATGGCACCACCACGATCAGTTTGGTGTCCGACACGCAACATGGCCGACATCCGGGCTGGCGCTTCTGATTTGGTCTTTCAGAGTCTTGGGTATTAGGTCTCACCCAGGATGAGAGACAGGAAGGAATCAGTTACATGAGCAGTCCAAATAGTACAACATCACTACTGAGACTGATCCCGAACGTGACAAGCGGTGTAAAATGGATGGATGGCGCCCTTTCACACAGACATGGGAAATGTGACAGGGTCCGCTGCAGCTTCAATCAGTCAAGAATAACACAGGACCGCGTTTATTTATTTGATCTTGATCAGGTGTCAGCTGAGAGGGGGTGGTGTGAGCAAATATTGATTCTTGCAGTGTCGGCGTGTCCCGGGTTGTCAGGACATTCTTGCGGTGAACACCTTCAAGATTCCACCACCATTTGGTTGTAAGGGGTTTATGAGAGCAACCTGGCTGATCCCTTGGGGACTTTTGAAAGAGGATACCTTGGCTATCATATAATGTGAAGCCCACTTATGAAATATTGATAGTCTGAAGGGCCTCTCAGCATAATTGATCACCTGTTTAAACCAAGATCAGCCCCGCATGTGGTTTTCTCACTTCTTCTGCTTCACCATCAAGTTTATTTGAAATAAGGTGGCGGGCATGGGGAGTCTACTAGAATCCAGGAGCTAAGCAGTTCCACTTGTCCGACTGTTGATTCCAAATCTCCCTGAAATGAAACCCCACTGATGAAAGGCGCTTCATAAATCCAGACTCAAATATTTACACCGACAAAGCTGGCCTAAGACGTTTTCTTGGCAAAACGTCCCAACGCTTCTTTCTGCACTTCCCATCCAGTGACCCGAAGCAACGCAGGTAAAAAGCAAGCCATGAATGATTAACACCACCTCTCTCTGCCATTTAGAACCTCTGCAGAATGCAGTTTTAAAATCCACCGAAGTACAGAACACAGATGTCAATTATTCATCAGCCTCGGCAGGCGAGGACTGAAACTTGACAAAGTGGCCTTGTTGGACGTCCCGCTATGAGCACCCAGCCAAACTTGACTGAAGACTCTTCTTGCTAGCTAGCGCTCCCAAACTATCTTGTCGCTGGGTTCCAAATAACCAAACTCTTCAACGGTCTTTCAGTGGAATACCAGTCGGAGTTCCGTCGAATGACAATTATTGCTTCTGAATTCGGACGGGAAAGGAATCATGACTTATATGGTATTGGTACTGAGGCACGTGCCACGTGAGTAGCTAATGTTCAAGCTTGATGTTGGCACTGATAAATTGCCTTGCCACCACAAGCGCACTAATTTCAGCTTGAGGTAAAGCGCCCTTACGACAACCTCACACGAGAACGTTATTGAGTGTATGAAAAAGAGATGAGACTGCGCTGAAGGAGGCATCCATATTTGATGGTGAGCCTCACGCTTGTTCTGTGGTCAATGTAGCAAAGATGCTAAGGGCCGCTCAAGGGGGTTAGACAGTTTCGGGGTCAGTGAGGTGGATAGCGACGTGTGGCGTGTGACCAGAAGCCAAACAAGTGTGCGAGTCATCACACATATTTAGGGCAGTGTACATTTTATAATTGGTACAGATACTTTATGGGCAATGTCGAGTTTTACCGTTTGACTTTGATGTGTTTATTTGACCGCTTTAAATCTTACATTTCCTCATTTTTTTGGGAGGCGAGCAAGAAAAACAGCGAGAACAAGATGACTTTTGGAGGAATTTGGATACCGGCGCAGGAACATCTTGTGAACCTGTCAGGACTTTGACGTCACTGATGGAAAAGAACAAACGAGATGCCAGGATTCGCTAGTTCGAAGGCATACCCTGTCTTTTTCATAGACCAAATCCAATGTACACACTCAAGTTCAGTGCATCTCTCAATGCTGCCTTTGTAGCTTAAAAGTAGTCTGATGCACCGCTCGTTTCCCCTCGCTTGTAAATGAATGTGACTCATGTACGCCTGTCATATGAAAGCCACAAAATCAACGCCTACATGCACCACCAGGTCTTGCGGACAATACGGCAGCCGCCTATCCTTCCAGGAAACGAAAGTCTTTGGAAGTGAGCCAGCGTTTTGTCAATGGACAAGCGGCGGTAGGGAAGCCGAAGTGCTTCTCCTTCACATGGCAGGCCTTTTGATTCATTTTCCCTGCTCCTACTGCCAGGCAGGCATAAATACACTCAGACCCGCCGCGAGCTCCCCTGCCACTTCCAGCAGATAATCATCTTGTAATTGGCTCAATATTTCTGCTGTTTGCCGGCCAAGCAAAGGCTAGCTCGCCGAGGCTTGGACCCCGGCGCATATTTTCCAGGTCAGTGGATGTGTGCTGAGGAGGTCGCGGCTGTGATTTTGAGTAATGGCTGCCCTGCGATGAACCTCCAGAGGCTTTAAACCTTCAAGCTTTTACCTGCCGAGCCGTCCTTCGCCAAATATGATAACTTGTTCTAATTGAGATTCTGGTTCATTTCAACATGTGGCTGGGTGCTATTGAGTCAATTCAGTTTTTTTAACCAGGAACTTTTTTCAAGATCGAGTGTTATGAAGATTCATTCCTATTCATTATGTTAAATCATAATGACTTCCATATGTTTTTTTTTTCCTAGCCTTTGAAGTTCTTATTTATACCAGTATCAGCAAACATCTGGAGATCATTCATCATAATCATCAAATATGAGCACAGAACCAACTCAATAGGAAATATACATTGCCAGCCCCCAGGCAACGATAGAGTAGCAATGACACTTGGGGTAGCGCCTGTTTTTGTCACCTTAATAGCTTCAACATATGTTATCCGTCAGCACAACACATTAAAATGGATTTATGAGGCATTCGTTGTCCATTTATTTCAATCAAACCGTGCATGTTTCAGAGCAGTTGATTCATCCACACTTTATCCCTTAACACCAGATTTTCCAACTAATCCAAATAGAACTTCAAAGAACAGACGATATTTTCAAAGTGTTTAAGACGGTTAAAGGATATTCGTCATGCTTCTCAAGTATTTTCCATATCACTTCAAATTTATCCTGCACACGACATTTATTATGGACATTTCCATCAATCTCACAATCAACTTCCTGTTATTCTAAAACTGGCTTTTTCTTTGACTCGTTTTTCCGACCGAGTGACGTCGCTATCTCCGTTTGCTTATTTTTTATATCAAGAAAAATAAAAGCTTGTCATTTCCCCAGCGGATGAATCCAAGACGGCGTCACCGCATGGTTTTTTTCCACGACCAGATGATGGCTCTCTTATCTCGTAATTGTCTAGTCTCTCCAAATTGCTTCCTACCCCCGGACACGGTTCCCATGCGCCACCCTGCTTGGTTTCTGCCGGTCTGGAAAGTTTTGCTTTTGTGTGCTAATGCGGCAATTTTCAGCTTTGAACAACTACACTGAGAAATCATGACGCTCAGAGTTTGGATGTTGTCTAAAACTTTAAATAAATCTCAATTTTGACTAAAACAAATCAGCCCATCTTTGCCGTTTATATACGCGCCAATATATAAAATCAGCCATCTGATTAATCGGTCAGGCTGATATAGTCAATCGTGATTGTGTTTTGTGGTATGCTTATCTACTTTAGTACAGTTCTCACCGAGAGTCGGACAAATATGTCCAGTGGCATCCTTATGCAAATATTCATTTTTATAATGGAGTTTTCCTCTGTCAGAGGGGGAAAGAAATCCATAGAAAAAGCCGATTTTGTTCATCTGGCTTCTCGCCACAGCAATCTATCTCATCTGGGGGCTCCGCTTGGAAAACATCCATCTCACCCTCAAATATTAGAGGCCCCATAAATGACACGGGAAGGGAAAAAAATAATAATCAGACGTGGTATTTGTGAGATATGGATTATAAATGGACTATGAGAAAGAGTATTGTACCGCACACTCACAGTAGAAATAACATCTTGTAAAAATAAATACAGTACTCACCTTGCCCTCGAGTTTACCCTCATTTTTCGAGCTGCCACCATCCAGCAAAGTAAAAATTTTATAGAGTTAGCTTTTGCTGGTGCGTCCTTATAAATTTATTTATACAACAGGATCTGTCTTTTTTTCTGCCACACTGTGCTGTGCCAGTTAGTCCCCAGTTTATTGCGTAAGGGAGAGGAGCACAAAAAAAAAGCTTTATCTTTACGGCAACATGTTCTGTGAATTATTCAGCTGGTAGGCGTATCAGTGTGGTTTGGTGTGGGGAAGATAGCTGAGGGTGAGGAAGGATGAAGTCGCACAAATATGTCATAACTCAACTTAGAAGCTTATTATTTTAGAGCCAGAAAGGGGGACTGGGTGAACTAGCCTGTGAGAAGCTAACATGATGAGGTCACACGGATCGCCGCTGCGTATTCTTACTCCTTCTGTTCACATTAGCATATGAATAAATATTGTGTACGTATAATATTGTGAAGTTTTGAATTATTGATGCAAAAATAAATGACTAAAGAATAATATATCAATAATACATAAAATCGTATTTTTACCCTTGTTGCTGACTAGCACACGCTAGTTCTCAAACTCCAAACCAACAGGGGGCAACATAGCAGAAAAAAGAATGAATTACCGATACCCCCCACAACCCAATTCTGCTCAAATTCAGAATTGTTTTTCATGGCTAATTTTTGTTACCTGAGGAATTAGCACTATAGCCTGGAGCTGTGAATTCTTTTATGCCGAGCTATTAAGCACCTCATGCACTCTAGCGGCCTGCTACCAAGACATATTCCGAGCCCTTGCATTACTTTTTCATACTTCCCTGACCCACTTTGCGGCGATGACACTCGAGCAGGATTAGCTTCACTGACACTTCCTCTCTTTGCCAAGTCAGCTTTTAGCGGGCTTAAGCGGCTCGCGGAAAGATAAGATACCTTAACGTTTAATAGCAAAGCTTATTTTTAACGTATTGTGCTTCCCGGAATGTTAGCTTACATGGTCAATGTGGCGTCATTAGGACCACCACTACCACCAACCCCCAGTCACCCCATACTTTTCTCTCTAGTGCTGAGTTAATCTGAGGGTGTTAAAATGCTCCACATAAGCCCGATTTGAATAAATCAAGTAAAATTGATGGAGTGCACAAAAGAGCTTTGGAGTTGGGGTGGTATACTCACTCTGTGATAATTAGCCAGCAGCTTTTGTCTTTGGCCTGGTTACCATGGCAACATGCTCCAAAATGAGCCTGTTGGTGAGCGCAACTCAAATGTTAGAGTGTTAACTGATCCGTAAGCCGCAAAAAAGTGTTTCACTGGCGTAAAGACAATCCCATCCCGTTATTCCATCTTCCTTATCCCTTATTGCTTTTGCCGGAAATCCTTTGCTGCTCTTCTTATGTCTTTCATTTCTTAACCCTTTCCTGGGTTTTGGGGTTTCTTATATTAAGTGGCTCAGTTGGTTGGACTTGACTGAGGGAATCAGAAGGACAAATTTTGAACAAGTTGAATGAAGTGTTTAAGGTCACGTACCATATTACATTCCATTTTTTTACACAGTCCTTACACTTCGGTGTGTTAGAACCCGCGGGCCGCCAGCGGCGAGAAGCAGTGAAACTTCATCTGCGTATGAAAGCAGAGAGCTGAATTGCAGCGAAAGCCAAATATCTGACAGTAAAACTTTTAAAACAGAGGCGTGCGCTTCGCTAACGGACGACCAACAAGTTTACGAGATAGCTCAAATCCGCCGGTGTAAAGCGCCCAGCTCCGGTTTCTGTCCCAAGTTACGAAAGTCGAGGCGGGTGTGAGAGTCCGGCGTGACACGGAAGAGCGTCAATGCGATTATGCCGGCTCTTCTTTTCCGTGTGTTCTGCCATTCCTCGTCCCATTTCTCCCAGGCTCGGAAACACAAAGCGGCTGGCAGCGTCAATCGCTTCCCGTATCCTCGTGCCAAGCCACAGCGAGAGCGCCACAGACAGGATTAGCAACTACAGATGCTCCCCACTTAGTACAAGCTGGAAACCTCTGACATTTTCCCCATTGAATCACACCTTTATTTTGTGAGACTGCCTTTTTTTCAGACATAGATTAGATTAAGATACATAGATTAGATTACTTGCTTTCTACAAAACTGCTGTGGTTGAGTACTTAACTGCTGAGCCCCTGTGAACTCGGTTGCTAACCAAAACAGCAGCACTTACTACAATAAACTAAGCATGCAGTCTCTGGGGACGTTTTACTGTAACAGTCGGGAAGTGTTTAAGGTCACATTACACGAGACCAGCAGGGCGGGACGCCGCGGTGAGAAAAAGGTTGAAAAATATTCCAGGCCGAAGTAGAGCCAGCGGTTGCCGGCGGCTCGACTAGACCCCCCAATTAACCCCCCTGCCCAGATTGTGAGAAAGCAATGGGGGGGGGGGGGGGTTCCTCTTCTTCCTCCCCAGACTGTTGCGAGGTAACTCCATCCCGAGGCTGAATATGAAGTGTAACAGAGGATGGTGGTGTCTGAGCTGCCGTTGACAACGTGCTAATGTTTTAGCCTGTCGGGCCTCGCTGCATGGAGACGGATAGCGTTAGGAATAAAATAGCGTGACGGGGGCCCGAGGACAAAGGATGCAGTGTAGTGCAGGTCCACCTCCCTGTGAGGCGTCCCACTCCTCTCATGTTGCTATAAGACAAATATTAGAAGCAACTCTAAGTATCACACTTGCGTTAGGCACTTTACATAGGACCCCATTGAAAAATATCTCGTACTGGATTTTCTCTATTCCTTACTTACCAAAATTGAAAATGAAAATGTATTTGATTGGTCAGTCTGCATTTCTGGGGCGGAGCTTAGTAAAAGGTGAATGAAGTACAACCATTGAATCTATACAGCTTAAAGCCAATAACTTTTTTTTTCAACTCAGATGCTGTGTTGCCATGGAGACGTTAAATGGGCCGTTCATAGGCAGGATAATTGATGGAATCAATCGGAAGGATATTTTTCAATATTCCCATCATCCTAAAAGCACATTAACATTGAGATAGAACTCCGCCGGGAGATCACGGCTGCGTCATAAAACTCAACCAGGCTCGAATGACGAATGCGGGCGCGAATAAACGCTTCTGCTGTCCACACCGCAATTAGAACAACGAATGCAGAAAGCACAACAACAGTCACCCCTCAGAAGATACTCGATTAGAAGAGAAGCAGCAAACGAGACGTACTACATTAATGTGGCTCATTTTCCTGACAGTTGAGGCTAATGTGACACACTGTCAGACACATTAGCATAAGGACTTATGTGCTCACAAACACACAAAGGAAAAAATAAGTAAAACTTAACATCAATTTTAGCCAAAATTTGGTGATGCATCAAAATTGAAGTCGTAATTGTTGGATTCATAATCTAGAAAAAATACTTGAAAGACATATTAATTAAATTGGGTCCGGATTTGAAATTATAGTAGTTTTACTCTACTTTTACACTAAAACATTTTTAAAATGGTCATCAGGCTAAAAAGCTTTTCAAAGATCAATTTTGTGCATTCAAGAAGAAGCTGGCATAAAAGATTTTGTGGATGCGGAGAGTGAGGGGGTTGGTAGTGGGGTATCCCGGCTGTTGCTGCTGCTGCTGGATTCAGGCCGACAGCGATTAGAAGCCAGAAAAAGTGCAAAATAACATTTAGCGGCGCCGGGCTGCTGAGTGGAAAATAGTGTGACGGTAACAAATGGTGTGTCAGAAGAAGGGTCCGTGTGGGCCGTTCACACAATGTTTCACCCGTTGCACGGTCCTCAAGCGGCGGCGGCAGTGGGGGTGGAAGCAGGAGGATTTAGCTCGACAACTCCAGCCTAATTACACCGGCTTGTCTCAGAAGGTCCATGAATCAACGCCGCAGGTGAATCCTAAAAGAGCACAATCGATGCGGTCGCATCTCGAGGGACTTAATGTGAGACTAACCCTAACCCTAACCCTAACCCAGTCTTAGAATATTGGACATGAGCCATTTTCAACTTCTCCAGAGTGTTTAGACAATGACATGATGGCAGGCAGGGGCTTGTGAGAGAGTTGGGCATCAATTACACAGATAAGCAAATGATAATAAATGGCTCTTATCAAATGACTGTCTGGCGATCCACGGAAACGAGGGACAACTGGAAAAGAGATTCTCCAATGATATGAGGCTACATAAATCGTGGTGACAAGCTGAGTGGATGTTGATGAAGGATTCTGGAAAATAGCATTTGATTAAAGTGGAGGTCTTTGTATGTAGACTTTGCTACCAGGAGGTGGGGCCTCCATGGTCTGTCACACGGGAAGAGAGCGCCACCATTAATGGATGCTGCTGCAGCTTCCCATTGAATAATGCAGTCTTGCTAATAGGCCTGGTTAATAGTTTATGTGGGTTGGGGGTCCCCGTACTTGTTAGATAAAGAACATGCGGGCGTCTTGTTCGAGAGCATCCCACTCTCACTCATTCTGTTGCAACTCCTCCTTATTAATGACTCGGTTATGACAGCGAATACAATATTGCAAATCGTTTGGAAGACGCCCACCCCAAGCCTGAAGGTTGAGATAACTTATCAAGGGTCCAGAAAACAATTCTATGTCATAGCCTCAAGATGAATAATTGTTTTTAGTAACTTTGACCACAAAGATATTTGCATCAGGATGTCCAAGACCAACCTCGGACAAAGAACACAGTTGGATGGTTTATCTCGAAGCCAGTGACAAGATTTAATGTTGTTCAGATGCCAGAAGGATGCTAGCAGATGGGAGGAAAAGATGGGAGTGGCGAAGAAGTAGCACACACAGGAGGGTCTGAAAAATGGATTTGACCGTAAAGGTGATTTAACCCCCTCGTTCTTGAGGTGTCTGCTTTCCACATAAAAGCAGCCCATTGAAGGAAAGAGAAAAAAAAGTCTTTCAGGCGTATGGGCTCGACACTTTTACACCAGGAAACAATAGGATCAATAAGTCAGTGGGTGTTCAAAGAATTTCTGACTAGCTGAAAGCTTGACGGTGTTGGAAAAAGACAATAAAAGACTTGACCAATGGATTCGCTGTGTTTTCAACTTTCTTCCTTGCAAGTGTGTCACTTCTGCCAGGTTAGATCAAGTGAGAAGCTGGCAGGTGAAGCGATGCCCGGCGGATGGTCCAGGCGGAGGTCTCTGGCAGGCACACACGGCGGATGTAACCTGATCTCACTTGAGCCGCCTTTGGATTGTGAGAGTGATTATCGAGGGGTCGCGATTGTAAAAGTGGGACGCTCACCTCGCAGGGAAGGCATGTAACACGGCGCCCTCCTCCTCAGGCGGCCCCACTTCTCGCTGGCCGACTCCTTGACCTCCGCCACCCCCTCCCTCAGACATCCTTACATTCTTTTAGCAGCTGAACCTGTGAGGCCCCATGCCGGGATCTCCAGAGTAGTTCCTGTCAGCAGCTGCCCTCCAATGTGGTCTGAGGACAGGTAGCAGGTGCAGGGTTGCTCCACCTGGATCACAAGCACCTGACGCACTCATCGCTAAAATAAGAGTTGTTGTTAGGCCACTCGTGAGTTCACCCAAGGCTGTTTTAAGACAAGTGTACCTAATATTGTGGCCGGAGCTCCTCCCCCTTGTTAGTAAATCCCTGTCACATTTCTATTTGCATAATTATGATCCTAATTTTGATCATTTTGGTCACTATTCTGATGATAATCTAGATATGTTATCAAAGCTAAGCGGGTACTTGACCGATGACTTCAGAGCGGGGTCCGCTGAAGGTGCCCACCCTGTGAGTTCCGACAGATGGTTGAGAAGTTTTGCTCCTCGTATTACATTGTTTCAAGGATTCCATTGGTTTGTTCACTTTCGGCGTTTGTGTGTACACAAGTCGACAACCTGTGTGACCCCAACCCGCCAAGAATCCCCGTCCTCCCGTCATATCTCCGGTCCGCTTAGCAGCTGTCGTGCCTTTTATGAGGTATTAGCCTATATATTAACCCAGCTTTTATTTTGGGATTCGTATTTCCAAAGGAGTGCTCGGAGGTCACATTTTATTGTCGCTCAAGTGTGGAGAAATACACGTGGATTCTCTGGAATTGCTTCAATCGGTTTTATTATCGCCAAGTAACAACAGTCAATATCTAATGTTTTAATGTTGTGAATAAATAGTATTTAATGTTAGGCTATTTTTTTTTCCTGAAAAGTCCAGGAAGTGACAAAAGAAAGTTTATTTTTTTCCCCCTGGCAGGGAGAAAAATTGTTGAAGGAAGTTTTTTCTCGGAGCATCCACCGCTAGTACGCTGTAAGGCACAAACGCTGGCACTCTGGTCGCGTTTTGCTATCTGCAGCCGCCTGTGTAGCGATAGCACGGCTCGGCGCCAATTGCCCTGGCAGAATTGCGGACGGAGAACAGAACAAGCCAGACGGCAAGAACCTCCTCAGGCGCAAACCTCTGTTTGAGTGCCCAACTTATGTGTGTGTCTTTGTGTGTACATCCGTCTGTCTGTCAGACTCATAAAAAAAAAAAAAAAAAAAATCAAACTCTGGCGCCACTCAGATAAAATAAATGGAACATTGAAATCAATAGAAATGATGTTGACTTCTATTTTGCAAATTGTTGGAGTGTCTTCAATGACTGCAGGCAGGAGCAACTGTGTAATCATCTGACTTGTAAACATGAACATTTCTTCACTCTGGGCCTTTTCTACTTTCCATCTTGTCCGTCATGCGGCTCGTTTGCGGGAAAGATAGCTGACAGCTTCCGCCGCACATGCCAGCCGCCTTGATTAAAGCGAAAGAACGTGCTAGAAAACGAGTTTGCCACCCCGGACCGCTTTATTGATAGATGGAGGGCGACAGCTCGGCCCGGCATCCCGCGAGGACGTTGATGAACGGTCGGCGCGGCGTGCGTTGGGCCCCGTGATTGATGCGCCGTCGTCCGAGTGCAAGGAAGCCGCCCGGTAATTCGATTAATCTCATCCTGCGCTGGTAATTGTTACAATAAGTGCATGCTAGACTGGAGGGAGATTGCTTTCCAAGTGAGTCGTGGAGCTAATGGTAGCAACATCCTCGCTACACAGATCTTTTTTTTTCTTCTTCCATTATTATGGTGTTCTCCTTAGATGAGGATTTGCATGTTAATGAGAGCAGCACAGTTCCTCTGTCGGCGGACCACAACCAGAGATGATAGATGAAGCGTGGCAGGCAGATTAGCGAGGAGTTTTTTTCCACACGTGCGACCAATCGGGATCACGTGTAAAAATGGATCACAAACAATTTTAGCTAGAAAGCTAATGTAGCTTATATATTTAGGCATGTATACATACTGTATGAATATATATTTACGTCCATTATGAAAGCTTTTATTTTTACAAGAGGACGTCTGATCACCCAAAACTAACAGCGAGGCAGCATGCAGTGGAAAAAGTCGATTTTATGACAAATGACAGCGATTTGCATCATTGCTTTTGGGTGTGTGAGCGACTGTTTAGGGGCGCCGGGTGGAAATTCCCACAAGCGGGACAAGTGCGGGAGGGGGGGGGGCTCGGAGAAGGAGGCCTGTTGGAGCTGCCACGTCCCATTAAGAGCTTAGGAGGCGTTAAAATATGGTCGGCGGGTTCCCATCGGGGAGGGATTGGCGCCGACGACCCGTCCTGGCCCCGGCGATAAACAAAGATCCTGCGATGGATGCGCGCCTCGCGCATGCAGACGAGGGATGACATAACTTTTAGAGATGAGAATTCAAATTAAGACCAGTCAGATGTCAGACTTGCTTTCGAATCAACACGGAACGTCAAACGGTGCTGTTGATGGTTGATTTTATGAATTTTCACATTTCTCAGCTTTCACGCAGTTTGCCTGGCGGGCATTTACTTGGCAATAAATTTCACACAAATGCCAGGGCATCACAAAATCAAATGATTAGATCACTTTGTAGCCTCGACTCAGTGTCGGTGCTGTTTACACCGAACAGCGACATGGGTAAAAAGGCGGAAACATTTCCGGCTTAAACCACAAGCCTCGACATGCCTCCCCGTGACCCTGAGCCAACCACTTCCCATCTGAAGTACGGGGAGGTGTCGCGGGGGGGCCACAATCAAAGGAGAGCACTCCAGCACATGAACTCCTGCCGAGCGAGCCTGCTTGTTTTAACACTTATTTATTCCTCTTTGCCATTCAAGGCTGCTTCTCTCTTAAATGGGCAGCATGGAAAAGGAGGAGGCGGCGGAGTGGGGGGGGGGGGGGTTGGCGGGCCGTCCTTGGCGGCACGGTCCAGGATTCCGGGGAATCTTGGCAACGTCTGGGGATAGATGGGACCCTCATGGATATAACCCCCTCATCCCCGCCCTCTCCTCCTTGCAATCCTACAATGGATGAATAGGTAAACAGAAGGGTGAGAAAGAGTGATGGCAAAAAGAGAATGTTCACTCTCATGGTGGAACAAAGAGGGAGGTGTGTGTGCTTGGAGCCAGTCTCCGTGTGTGTGGACTGTGGAGAGGAAAAGTTTGGTTGGGCCGGCCCACTAATGGTAGTTAACTCCATGCAAAAGTTGAATAATTCCTCCTGAGACACTCAGGTAACCTTTATTACGGCCCCTAATCCTTCTATATAGCACTGCCCCATTAGACACACAGTGGAGTTAATGGGAATGGGGGGAGGGGGGGGGTGCAGAGGCGGCATTATACCATTATTCCCTCGCCGGGCCACGGGAACGTGAACCGGCAACACTCAGCGTGACGGACGAAATTAATCACAAACTCGGAATTTTGCCATGGAGAGGTTTTTATTTGGAGGGAACCTTAATTCTGGAATAACTGCAGTGTTATATCAATTTCAGCACAGTCTTGGAATTGTTTTTGTTTGTAGATAAGCCATCATTTTTAGTTTAAAAAATGTCAAATAAATTACAGATGATTTCAGGAGGCGGAACATTTGATTTGAATTTATTACAAAAA
The DNA here is from genome assembly GCF_901709675.1 of Syngnathus acus. Lineage (NCBI taxonomy): Eukaryota > Metazoa > Chordata > Actinopteri > Syngnathiformes > Syngnathidae > Syngnathus > Syngnathus acus. Next base: position 3,584,598 of record NC_051103.1, on the reverse strand, counting down.
TAACAAAATTTTGTTTTAAATTCTTTTAAATTGTGTTGTGTTTGAGAAAACGATTTCAGGAGGCAGAACATTTGATTTGAATTTATTGCAAAATTAACATCGTTTTAAATTCTTTTAAATTGTGTGTTGTGTTTGAGAAAATCTTTCCTATTCACTGTTTTCAGTCTGAGGCCAAAGCAATAAAAGTAACAAATCAGTCAAAAACCAACACGGATGTGAATTCTTTTTAAGACAACAATGTTCTCCTTGCTTCCCCCATCGGCAAGGAGGCCACCAGGGAAGTTTCCCTCCACCTCCATGAACTCTTTACACATAGAGGAACAAAATGCTGATAACAGGCCCTATTATTCCTTTACAAGTGGACAAGAACAGAACCAAATGTTTCACATCTGTTGCTCTGCCTGGCGGCAATTTAGCATGAGAATGTGAGGGGCGGCGCGGCGGAAAGTGGACGGAGACCCCGACACGACGGGACAGATGTGCCGTCGTGTTGTTGGGATGGGGGACAATGCGCCAGGGTGCCTCCCCCACAAATCACAGCAGAATCGTTTTGTAAGCCTGCATTCCCTCAGAGACAAACCTAAATTATTTTGTTATAAAAAAAAAAAAAGTGAGCTCTGTACAGCCCAGCTAACGTAAATAACATAAGCAAAATATCTGACGTGACCAATTTCAAGTGAAATGGCAAAAGCTGAAGATGCTAGAGGGTGATACGATCTCGCCGACTAACAAATGAGCAGCGGAGGCGTCACATTAGAGCGTGTTCATTAAAAAGCAATATGTGGATGTCCCCATCCGCCATTTCCTGAAGATACCCATCGGACCCTGCGGATCCAAAAACGACAGCGAACGCCGCGTGCTTCTAATCACCGCGCTCAATCGTAAAACACACACCGGATTATGTGAAAGCTTCGCAAGACGAATTTGTTAAGCGTTTGTTGAATCAGGTGTTTCGCTCAGTTGTACCAGTTTCAGGGTGTCAAAGTGGAACGTAAATCCCAAGTTAAGTTTTCAAAGTAGGTTTCAAGCTTGGGTTAGTATTTCAAACTATTCAGTGTTGCGGTTTCTTCCGAGCGTTTGAATTTGCAGGGGGGTCTGAAATCATGGTTTCGAAGTATGGTTTCAAGCTGGAGTTAGGGTTTCAAAATAGGTTGTGAAGGATAGGTTAGAGATTCAAGGCAGCCCCCCCCCCCTCCCTACTCATAATAAACTCCCTGAAGGCCATATGAGCAGAGATACAGCAGGAGACAAGGCTGTGGCGGATATTGCCTTCGCTCAGGAGACAGATGAGCTGCTAATGACCAACGGACGGTTGAACTGGCTGGAAAAAGATCCATTTAGCACCGCAGACGTTCCCGCTTTTCCTGGATGCGTTACAAGACCGGTCTTACGCCAGCCCGACCCTAGATTTCGAGGAATGTCGGTATCCGTCGCGCTTTAGGGAGACGGCGGGCTTCTCCGAAAGCGGAGCCGGGTAAAACTTCGTGGCTAATGAGAAACGGGATGATTGGCAGCCAGAGAGACTCTGTCGTGAGCGTCTGGCTGACACCTGAGAGATTCAAACCGTACTCAAAACAGCAGAGTCACATGCTTTGCAAGTTTGGAGCGATGTCATTCCTTGACGCTGACAATCCAAAATGGTTTGTTTTTAGAAAGCGATTGCAGGGTTTGGGTTTCTTGCATTTGATTCCCGAACAATCCTGGAAGACCCGAAGTCTTCGGTTGTCTAACGATGGTTCGACGATCCCCCGAGGCAATCCGTCCTTGTCACTCGCGTCGTAAACTCAACATCGTTCAGCCGTTAGCGAGCCGCTAACCTCCTCGCCCGCCGAGCTCCGTATTCACAACACACGAGATCTTACCCGGTCAGCCGCAAAATATGTAATGAAGAACATTTGTTATTGTCAGCGTCTGCCCGTGAAATCGTCATCTGTGTGTTTTTTTTACAACTCACACAGACACACTCGGGAATCCTGTTGGATGACTGCTTTCCACAGCTAGTTATTAAAAGGCAGTGATGGAATTATGATGGCTAAAATCTCAAAATTATTTTGTCTCAAGTCTCGAAACTTGAAACAAAAAAATTGTATGACGATTATCTCATTGCGAAATAGCGACGATTCACTGTACTGTGGCCTTCGCGCTAGTAGAGTATCATTATAACAACAGCAAGCCCCTTGTTTATAATTTACACTTGATAGATATGGAAAGTGAAGACTTCCAGCTTCCGTCCTCCTATATCTGCCTGACCACATCAACTCCTGGAACATCTCTTATTAATTCATCCAGGACGAAAGGAGGAACAAAAAAAACATAAATTACCGGAACACCCCCCCCGCCTTAGCTCCATCTCATTTGGATGTACAGATAGCAAAGATGGGGGCCACAGTTTGACACCACTCATTTACAACTGCGAGCCTGGAATATATTACCTTGCCAGAACATCATCATAATGGAGGAGCATCCATCACACACACACATATACACACACACACACACACACACACACACACACAGCACGGTAATAAAGCTTATCTGTGGGTGACAGTGCGTCTGACTGGGCCGAGCCAAGTATCCAGCGGCTCTTCTTAACAGCACATAAATATGCGCCTGCGCCGGCCGACGTTTTAATAAGGCAAATCTTGACGGCTCTGCACACAAAAACACCTGCTTGTTCAAAAAATACATGCACTAGCTGTGAGGAATGCGACGGGTTTGAGGAGAAAATATTTAAACCCTTCAGCTGTCATTACGCAGCCCTCGAAATTGTCTGATGTGTGTATTTGTGGGTTTGGCTCCTCCCCCAAAAATGTAAAACGGTTTTCAAATTTTTACCTGGCGGTCTTGTCTTCACAGTTGCAGTCTTTTCACAATTTTAAGTATATGAAGTAAAAGTGTTTTTAATAAAATTAATGTATCATTTTTTTACTAATATCACTCAAAACAACAAAACTACATATTTGTTTTCTAAAAAAGACTATTTTTGAGTTTTGGGAAATAAATAAATAACCATAGTCGTGTTTTTGATATTACAAGATTAAAGTTGCAGTTTTACAAGAACGTTCGTATGATTATGAGGATTAAGTTGTAGTTTTAGGTTTAAAGAAAAAGTTACAAATTACTGATGGAAACAATTACAATATCCTTTTGAAAAACGGTCCAGTCGGACACCCATTCCCAAACGCTACCGCTGCTTTTTATTTATTTTTAAATATTTAAACCCCTCAGCTGTCATTACACACCCCTGCAAATTGTCTGATATCCATGTGTGTGCGTGCATGCGCAGCCTCCCCCAAAAGTCAAACATTTCTCTAATTTTTTCCAGACTCTCATCTCCACTTTTGCACACTATTCAGACGTGTCGACGTCCGCGTCATAAACTTGTTTTCGTCGACCACCATACCCTCAAAGTCCTCATTGTGTCCATGTGGCAGTCGCGTGATGTCACGCCGCTCGAATCCCTGGTAGAAAATTTTGAGTTCTGTCTTTGAGACAAACCATGGCGATGCAAAAAAAAAATTGGTTTTCAGATTTTCATTTCCCCCATTCTATAAATATTATTATTATTATTATTATCATTATTATTTTATTATATATAAATTACAATATTATATAAAATATTTCAAAAAGTTTATGCTCTAAACTAAACCCTAACCCTAAAACTCATCATCATCATCGGCGGTCACTCGGGACGAGTATGACTGTCTTCTTCTCAGGGTCGTCTACCCTGAAAAAGACGCCTGTGCGTGACTTTGTTTAAAGTGGGGAGACTGGTGCACAGTCACCACACTGTCCTTGACAGATCGGGGTCAGAGTCCAGTGGCAAGGAGACCAAGACGACTGGTGACCCTTTTCTGCTGCAGCCTTCATCCGCCTTCCCAGCCGTTGTGACGCCACCCCTCAGGTCAGCCATCATCCTCCGCCTGGTCCACCGTTGAGGTCTTCACTATTTACCCATAGCTGGAGCTGTTTACCCACAGCCGGGACAGTGGTTGATGGGCAGTAGGGCGTGTCCACACACCCGGGCCTACATGCCACATCTCTGGGGCCCACTGCTGCTCCGAGATCCTGCACAACTTAGCCTGGGACCGCAAGGTGCCAGTTACCGTGTGTGGTCACGAGGAGGCGTGTGCAAGTCTTGGCAATGGAGAGGCTGTGTACCGGCTGAGGAGGCTTATACACTCGGCTCCTCTTTTCACCCCCGGAAACAGAGGGCTAGCCGGTGGCGGTAGCTGAAAGCAGAAAAGTGGCAAGCAGAGGCAGCATGCAGCGTGCACAAACTACAGGCACTACTACTCCAACACTACTGCACTGACGCATCACACGCCCTGTGTGCTGATGGAACACACACAAACCCTAAAACTAACCCCCAAAAGTATGACCAAGACTTCGGGGAGGTGAGGAAAGGTAATCAAGGACCGCTTAGAAGACGGAAAATGTGTGTTTTTGCAGCGTGACGCAATGACACCGCGCATTACGCTTGATTGACAAAGTGGACAGGAGTCCGTGGCATGCAAAAACAAAGTGGCACAGTTTGGATTCCACGCCATGTGAGAAACGCTTTAAGTAAATGACCCCAACTTTGTGTTTTTATTTCCAATGGCACACAACTGGATTTTAGCAGTGACTAAAGTTTTTTGAAATAACCCTCAAAGTCACAGAATTTTGAACCGCTGATCTTGTATGCTGCTAATGCTACGTGTTTATTTTTTTGAATTGACGTTGCTTCATCCGAACACTAGCATAGCATCGGCTCGTCATCGTACCGCGGGGCTTTAACCGCAAGCTAGCTTAGCTCATATCTCGCCAGGTGACAGCCAGTCTGGTGATAAGCCGCAGTCAGACAGCACCAATCCCCCCCCCCTGTCTGGTCTACGGCCTTTAAAGACACACCCTCACATATACGCACCCGCACAAATACAAACACACACACAAACACACTTCAGCTGTCAATCTTCACAGCCGACTTAGCATCGAGCCTTTGAGTACGTGGCGGACATTTTTATTATCATCACACCTTACTTTGATGCTGAAGCGAACCCTATTTTTACCCGCCAGGCTTTTACTTCTTCTACTGTTTGTATAATTTAGTTTGACGCAGGCCCACAAACAAAAAACAAATATTTACAGAAGGGTACTTCAGCAATTTAGTGGACGAGCATGTTGGCACTGATGAAACCCCTCCCTGTTCTTGCAAGCCTGCTCTAAACTGCTCTCTGATGCCTTACGAGGGAATAAAAATCCTAATAAGAGTCTTCTCCATCCTAAAAGTTTCATTTCAAGCGTAATCCCGCTGTGCGCTGCAGGATTTGCATGGCTAATTTCGAGGCTGTCTTTTGCTTTAGCTGGGCTTTGTCCTGACACCAAAGGGCGGCCAAGTCCCTCCTCTGCTGGCACCTCTGAACCGAGGCTTATGGGGACTAAACGAAACAGTTTTTGGAGTAAACCACTTTGTCGCCTATCATCCTGCTTTTGTGACAGCTTGTCCTTTCTCCTCCTCCCACAGTATGCTTGCTCTTAGCTTTTAGTGTGGCCTACATTTTTTTACTGCCACGTATGTGCGGTATATGTATTTGAAATCTTTCTTTTCGGCATGGTATGTCAGCACCGTTCCACTGTCTCCGGTCTTACGTTGTCATACCGAGGTCTTTATCTGACTGACTTTCTTCCTATCGCGTTGGCCTCTCCTCCCACATCTCCTTGTCCTCCGCTTTCTCCGACATGCTATCTACTGACCGTCCTTGACTGTGGTTCCCTCCTGCTGTAAACATGCCCAGGGAGTCAAACTTTGGAATTCCTCAAACAACTCAGGTTTGATTTTTACAAGACAATTAAAACCATGCCGTAAATCACAAGGGAAGCTGCTTTGACAGCTTGCTTTTTTACTTCTTCGTTGGCTGTGAACAGCAGTGACAAATACCACACTCACTTAAATCCCAAAGCTTAAAAGATGGTGGTGATAATGTAGTAAAGCCAAAGTCACACACATTTTTTTGCTTGCTATGTGCTATTTTGATTTTCGGACGAAATATTTGTCAGCCTGGTGCAATAGAGTAGACTAAATGAACAGTGAATGAATAAATCTCCCATAGCTACTAGATGTATGCGAAAGCTGTCACTTGAACGGAAGCATTTGATTCATCAGGGAAGAGAAATCAATAGTGGAAATATTCCGCACAGTGGCGGCATGCTATTAATCTGCAGCGAGATTAAAATGTCACACAGCGGCGGCTGTTCTTCACGTGGCTCCACGCGCCGGACAGTAATTGCTTATCAATCAAGAAGTGTGCCATGTTGTCGTTTGTCTATGCTAAGACAACAGAAGAAATATATTGCGTGGCCATGTTTATGATGCATCAAAATATTTGATTGAATTTTTTTTTAAACTTTTTAAGATCAACTTTAACAAGATGAGCTAACTATTTATGTGTTTTATTATTTCAGTAATATTGAGAACATTAGGCAAATATATGCTTTTATAATGATACCCAGGCAACTCATCGCTGTCAATAGTAAATTACGGGTGGATGCAACTTCCTCTTGGCAGCCTTACAAGTCCTCCCTTTGGCACTTTGCTGCCTCAAAGGAGTTACTTTCAGGAGGAGCAGATGTTATTGTGCAAGCTTGTTCTCTTAGAGAGCATCAAGGGCACTCGAGGGAGTCTTTTTGGGTGAAATAGACTGCCGTGTGGTACCTGCGAATCGGCCGCTCAGCGAGGCCCCACGTCAATACTTTCACACAACTTTCTAAGCCACCAGATTTTAAAAGCGTCTTTTCTCGTCTACGCTAATCCTTGTTTGGTTAGTGCGCGGCGCTTTAAATTCTTTGTGAGTCAAAATGTAGGATTAGCAGCCGTGTAAATCTCTTCAGGATTACAAAGTTTACTTTTGATTTAGCAACGACGCCTCCGTTCATTGACCGGAATCGGTTATGGCTAACACTACTGACCCCGGCATTGTGTTTTTTATTTGTATTAGCATGGATGAGTTACAAAGTATCAGCTGATGTTCAGCTGCTTGGTTTGCGTTTTGCGCCATCATGCTAACTAGCTACATTAACTACGCTTTGTTTTTGTCCAATCGTGTTAAGCCACGTTATTTTCCGTTACATTATGACCTTTTTGTTTTCCTTCTGAGAAGGGCGCTCGGGCAAAAAGTCATTTAGTTTGAGCACAGGACGGACAAGCCGTGAATCATATCCTCTGACACATTAATACGACCTGCGTCTGGACAAGGACAACTTACTCATCTTGTTTGGACTTGGTACAAATACGACCGACACTAGTGTGTCGTATACAAACGTAGCAGGGCGCTCATCTCGACAGTGTTAACTTTTATTGGCACGGGGTTGCTGGTGGTGGGGGGGGGCGAACTGCCATTAATAAAGGTAAGTGCCGGCCGGTTTCTTATCAGACTGACGCCGGCGCCACTTTGGAAGAAGACAAAGTAGACGCACTGTAATGAAGTCATCAAACGGCGGTGCAGCTGCTCTGCGTCTTGCAGCTGCTCCTGCGTGAAATGTTTGTCTCCTACAAAGACATACCGCGTTAGACAACCGCATGAGTGTTGCTTACCGTACTGGTTCGTTTATGTGTCGTGAACTAGTGGTTACCATGTCTGCCTTAGTTTGAAGGTCCTGGGTTCAAATCTTGGCTTTGACCTTTTTGTATAGGGTTTGCGTGGAATTCCACATTTTTACTATGTTGTGTGTGGACACACAAGTTTGGATTCATTAGTACTTCTCTTTCCCCGACACCCTCCAAGAAGACACAATTTTATCACTCCCGCCGCTGCCTGTTTACCAAGACAGTCTGCACACTTTCCTCCCTTTTTCCCCTCCTTTCTGCTTTCCCACCAGACTATGTGACCAATTAAGGGCTTTAGATTGATTGAGAAATGTGAAGGAGTGGAAATTATCTCAGAAACGAAACAGGATGGTTTCTGGGACAGATAAGGAAAAAATGTTGCCAGTGTGAAAAAACGGACCCATCAGGGACATTTATTTATGTTTTATTTCTTTGCAGGTCAACATGTACATAAAGCTTGTCATAATCACTTAGCAAAAATATTGCTGTTTTTACTGGGCCAGCGTTGCATAAACATATCCTACAAACGATCCACGAGCGTGTTGACATAATCCAATTAAGTCTAATCGAAAATTATCGCGATGGAGAAATTGCGGGCCGGCCGCTGCTGACGCGCTCGTTTCCTTTTAATGATCGCGCCGGGAACACACACTGCTGCGCCTTTATCTATGAGCGGCGATAAAAGTCCAATAAAAGCGACGGGCGCTAGGCAGTTAGCACGCATGTAGACGGCTTCACCACAGATGAATTAAACATGAGGAAAAGCGGACGAGTTATTCATGAGGCGTGCCAGAGAGCGCTCCAAGATGGTCAGCGTGATCAATGCCCACAGCAAATGTTGACCACATAGAGGCAATTTTATCCATATCTTGCATTCCTCTATTACTTGGCTATTAGCGTCGCTAATTTCCATGTTTCGATGATGCCTGAAAATAAAATCTCATATCACCCGTGACATTGCCATTTTGCTGCCAAAAGAAAATCTCAACATTTTAATCATTTTTGTGTTTTGTGTTGTATCTTTTACTTACAATGTCTCCTTTGGCATATATTTCCTCGACTGACTCCTTGTTACCTCATTTCCTCAATGTGTCGAAACGATAAAATAGTGTCAGATGTTCAGAAGGCTAATCTCTACAAATATGGGTGAGCTGTGCCCTAATTTCACCTCTAACGATCCATTTCCTGCATCCATTACGGCACACATTGGGCTTCTTTCTTCTTCTCTGAAGCCATTTATTACTTTTCACGGCAATCCCAATAATGTCCCAATGTTTATTTCGAGTATCGCAGCTAAAATGTTAAAAACCAAGAAGAAATGGGCAGAAACTATCGTATAGGTGGAATTAGATTGAAAATAAACATTAAAATCTGAAATCTGCTTTTGTGAAAAAAAAAAAAAATTATTCTTAAACCATATCGCCCTGCCTTACCTCGAATGCCATTAAACAAAAACACACATACGTACTTGTATTTCTTACATTTGCATGACTTGCTCAAGGCCCTCATTGATGCACGTTAACACGATGCATGACCTCTCCTTCCTGTTATTTATTGACATACAGAAATTTGGAAATGCATCACTGCATCTCTCCTCGAAGTCTCCAGATGCCGACCTCGACACAGAGAGAGACGGTTTCTTGTTTTGACGGGAGTGCCGGCGGTTAAAACGCACCGCACGTGTGGTGACCATCGCAACAGCCCTGTAAAGTATCCGTGCATTCCAGAACGTACGGAATGTCCATCTTTTTCCGCCCCCTTCGTCTTCCGCTTTTGTGACTTAGGCCGCAAGTGCCAGATGATGACTTTTCCATGTGGCACCAATATCCTAAAAAGTTGTGACCAGAAGAAAAAAAATAAGGCGCAGTGTTCGGGGCAGTTTTAGCATATGTGGACCTTTGGTTTGGATGAGCTTGGAATGTTGATGGAAATGGATGACAGAACAAAACCTCCCTGCCAAAAGTACCGTTGAACATTCCCGACTACCGGAGAAAACATTTGGCATAAAGAAGCACAATTCCAGCCGGGCAGTGTACGAGAAGGAGGGGGACATGAAAGAAGCCCTTCATGAGTCCAACTAGCTCAAGTTTCCAACTGGTCACCCTACACACACAAAGCCACAACACAGAAACCCATTTGCTGAATGTCCGTAGCGAGAAGTGGCGTCGGGATTGGCTCTGTGTCGTAAACAACGATGGAAATCCGCCCAATGAAAACTTACAGGCTTCAGTAAAAAAACTAGAGGTCTTTTGAAAGACAGAGTAAGAAAAATAACTATTTGTTGAGGGTTAAACACTAATCAATGCTTTAAAGATACCAAGGTTCATATTCCTTCCTGGAGTACAAAGAATCTTGGAATGAGTAGCCCCCACAAAAAAGACCTGTATTATTTAAATACATTTTTGGGGCAATTTTGTCTGGTGGTGTGCCGTGACATTATCCTGATATAAAATATGTGCCTTGGCTCACAGACGGTTGGGAACCAACATACTCGACAGACGGCAATGCTAAATCATGAGAAATTGGAGTCATTGTCCTTGCGTGTGGGAGGAGCAAGGCAGTCAAGTGCGTAGATGAGGAGAACATCTTCCAGCATTTGAACACAGAAAGGGATATAAAAAGTCGAAAATAGTTGGGCTGGTATGGCAGAGTGATCACACAATCAAAGGCTTTCATGAGGATATTACAGGAGAAGAAAAGGAATTGCGCAAAACAAAACATGCCGCTTCGGTTAAAACATCGGCGAGTAAGAATATTTCAAGAGGTTTTATGATGCGGTTTTCTTGTCATTCCTCAAGTTTAAAAGTCAATTGGGTTCAATTCAGATGGAGAGGCAGATTCCCGGCAATGTAAAGTGGATTGATAGCAGGTTGAGAAGTACACAGCCGGATTAGGTTATGGGTTATGATTAGGTCAATGGGACATTATTCCTCCCGTGAAGCCATAAACGTCCGACAGAGCGGAGGGAAGTCTTCAGCAGGAATTGTCTCTTAATGTCTGCTTTTGCAATCATTGATTCACCGGGCCTGGACTGGGATTTCTTTTTGCCCTTTTGACGGACACAACTTGTTGAACATGATCCTTTGCAGATTTCAAATTAGAGTTTCAAGCCACGATCGGCATTTGGAGTTTCAAGACTAGGGTAGCGTTTTGAAGAAGTGCACACCTCTTCAGAGAGTAAAGCGATCCCGCAAAGACAGCACAGAATTTACGAGTGGGAGGCAAGTGCGACTGAGCGAGGCCTATTTACTCTCACCTAGGCGGAAAGCTACCGCCGCTGCCGCACTCAGATTTACGACAGGGGTGGCACGACTTATTATTCCCAGTTGCTGCTGGGAATTGGATGCGGTCCTTTTGAGCGTACGCACTTTTGTTTATGACGCAGCAAACCCAGGCACTGTGTGTGGACCCCCGAACCAAAGACCATAGACAAACTTACCTCCTGTCTCAAAGCAGGCTTTTAGGCTTTTCAGGAGTCCACTCCACGAGGCCCACTCATCTCCCATGCTTGCCTGAGGGTTTGGGTGAAAGGGGGCTTCCCTACGTGATGGATGAGCCGTGACCAATTACAAGCTTAGCCTAAGAGATAGTGCATAAACACTGGTCAACATCAGGGGCCTGAGAACACCTACTGTCCGTTGATCGGGGCTTGGTGTCAGCCTGGCAGCTGAGGCTCCAAAATATCCCTGCGGACGTTCACTGATTGTGGGTTCAAGTCCCATCTGGGATGTTGTCCTGTACTGTAAATTCCTTAGTACTATTTGATTACTGTAACGTATTCTGTTCTTTGTGCCCCATTTGGGCTATTGTCCTTTCATTGGTGGCTGGTACTGAAAATTGGTGCAGAATTAATTTTCATAACTTCTATCTTCTATAACATTTTCTATACTTGTGCCCCAGTGGCCTAATGGATACCAGGGATACTGGGTTCCTGTCCCGTCTCGATTTTGCTGTCCAGTACTGTAGGATTTAGGCCGTTACCATTAGGTTCCTATCAAATCTGCCCTCTATAGCATCTGCACTGAAGCCCAATCAGTGGCCTAATGGATAAGGCACTGGCCTCCTAAGCCAGGGATTGTGGGTTCGAGTCCCATCTGGGGTGTTATTGTTACAATGTTGTCAACTACTGGAATTATGTTCGGCCGTTACTATTGAATTTGTATGACATCTCTTCAACAGCATGCAGTTGTGTACCCCAGTGGCCTAATGGATAAGGCACTGGCCTCCTAAGCCAGGGATTGTGGGTTCAAGTCCCATCTGGGGTGGTGTCCTTGCTTTGTCTTGTACTGTGATTTTATTCGGCCGTTACTATTGAATTTGTGTGACATCTCTTCAGCAACAGGCAGTTTCGTACCCCAGTGGCCTAATGGATAAGGCACTGGCCTCCTAAGCCAGGGATTGTGGGTTGAAGTCCCATCCGGGGTGGTGTCCTTTCTTTGTCTTGTACTGATTTTGTTTGGCCGTTACTGTTGAATTTGTATGACATCTCTTCAACAGCATGCAGTTGTGTGCCCCAGTGGCCTAATGGATAAGGCACTGGCCTCCTAAGCCAGGGATTGTGGGTTCAAGTCCCATCTGGGGTGGTGTCCTTTCTTTGTCTTGTACTGATTTTGTTTGGCCGTTACTATTGAATTTGTATGACATCTCTTCAACAGCGTGTAGTTGTGTACACAAGTGGCCTAATGGATAAGGCACTGGCCTCCTAAACCAGGGATTGTGGGTTCGAGTCCCATCTGGGATGTTGTTGTTGGATTGTTGTCAACTTCTGGAATTATGTTCGGCCGTTACTATTCAATTTGTATGACATCTCTTCAAGAGCATGCAGTTGTGTACCCCAGTAGCCTAATGGATAAGGCACTGGCCTCCTAAACCAGGGATTGTGGATTTAAGTCCCATCTGGGGTGGTGGCCTTTCTTTGTCTTGTACTGTGATTTGGTTCGGCCGTTACTATTAAGTTTGTATGACATCTCTTCAACAGCATGTAGTTGTGTGCCCCAGTGGCCTAATGGATAAGGCACTGGCCTCCTAAGCCAGGGATTGTGGGTTCAAGTCCCATCTGGGGTGGTGTCCTTTCTTTGTTATCTTGTACTGTAATTTCGTTCGGCCGTTACTATTGTGTTTGTATGACATCTCTTCAGCAACATGCAGTTCTGTGCCCCAGTGGCCTAATGGATAAGGCACTGGCCTCCTAAGCCAGGGATTGTGGGTTCAAGTCCCATCTGGGGTGGTGTCCATTCTTTGTCTTGTACTGTGATTTTATTCGGCCGTTACTATTGAATTTGTATGACATCTCTTCAGCAACAGGCAGTTTCGTACCCCAGTGGCCTAATGGATAAGGCACTGGCCCCCTAAGGCACTGGCCTCCTAAACCAGGGATTGTGGGTTCAAGTCCCATCTGAGGTGGTATTCTTTCTTTATTGTCCTGTACTGTGATTTCGGTCGGCCGTTACTATTGAATTTGTATGACATCTCTTCAGCAACATGCAGTTTTGTACCCCAGTGGCCTAATGGATAAGGCATTGGCCTCCTAAGCCAGGGATTGTGGGTTCAAGTCCCATCTGGGGTGATCTCCTTGCTTTGTTGTCTTTAACTACTTTGTTCGGCCGTTACTATTGAATTTGTATGACATCTCTTCAGCAACAGGCAGTTTTGTGCCCCAGTGGCCTAATGGATAAGGCACTGGCCTCCTAAGCCAGGGATTGTGGGTTCAAGTCCCATCTGGGGTGTTGTCCTTTAATTATTTTCCAGTACTGTCATTTCCTTAGTCTTGTACTATTGAATTTCTAAAAGGTCTTTCTTCTATAGGGTTCAAGAAAGTCAAGATTTGGGTTTAAAGCTGGGGTCAGGGATTCAAGGTAGTCTAGATCAGACTTTCAAAGCAGGTTTAGGTTTTTAAATGAAGGTTTCAAGCCAGTGCCCTATATTAGCTTTACTATGATACAGGAAGAATAGGATGTGTCCAGGAAGTACAGCTGCATCTGGTGGACACATGTCCTGAAGAAGACAGTAAAAGGAAGTTGCTTCTTTACTTGGGGGCTGGGCCACTACAAGTGTTTGTAGTCAGTCACAAGCCTTCTGCTCGACGTGCAGCACGGCGCCGGCCGGAGGCTTGTTAGACAACAAGAGAGTCACCCTTAAAAATCAATTACAAACAGGACAGCGCCGGCGCATCTGTTTCTGCTCGAGAGTTATGCGGCACTGTCTGCTTCCTACTCCGCCGCCATTCCGATGCTCGTTCCTCTGGGATTAGAGATGGCACTGCAAGCCAGTGGGACCGCTTGTAAATCAGGGTGGGAGAAATGGGGCAATGACAGGCACAAGCATGGGGGAGTCTCTGTTATTCCATGAAGCCATTTTATTGGAGTGGCGCGGAAGGTGGTCTCTTTACAGGTCAGTGTTTTGACCAGTAGACATTCTGTTAAAATCAAGACAAGTGCGGAGGGAAAGTACATAAATGAATGTGGTGCATGAGGATTTCAAATTTTGGTTTTAAGTACAATTTGAAAGCTGTGTTTTAAGACGAAGTTTGGGTTTGCACCCAGGGTTAGGACAAAAGGCATGTCGGGGTGAAAATGGCCTCACAAACTTTCCATTGTTAAATGTTTTCCACTCCATGTCGCCCATCTGTTGCTGATGTGCACCTCATGGACAAAAGGCAATAAAAGCCTGCATGCGTTTGGCTTTTCTTAGCAGGATTAAACATATACAAAAGAATAATGTACATCAAACGGGGGCTTCACAACAATGTTATTTATATTTCATCTATTAGTAAAGATAATGAAATATACACATGATGATTGTTATTATTATTATTATTATTATTATTATTATTATTATTATTATTTGTAGTAGTAGTAGTAGTAGTAGTAGTACATAATAGTAATAGTAGTAGTATTGTTAATGTTGTTACTGTTTTTATTGTTATTGTTATTAGTGGTGGTGGTGTTATTATTTGCGGTCGCATGACGTCATGTGCCCCAAACTTGTTATTATTTAAGGTCGCATGACGTCACATGCCCCGGACGTACTTGTAACGTCACATCCTGAGGTCATAATGGCGGCTCACTGCATGTGAAGGAGACCAAGAAGGAAACCGGCTTTATTTTGACCAAAGATCATGTATAAGACGCAATGTAGTCGGCTAACAGGTAACGTCTCTCAAACGCGGACTGCACGGCTGCACGTTGATCTTCGTTGTTGTAATCCAATCGCGTACCTTTAAAATCAACGTGGACGAGCTAGGTAGCTAAGCTAGTCGTACACGGTTACTCAATGCAAGAATGTTTTCCTAATCTGTGTCTTGACCTTTAGAATGAGGTCGTCTACTTCTGCATATGTATTGAATACACGCCGATCTGTAACGGTAACCGAATTTTATTTCATTAGTGAAGCTTAGATTGGCTTTTCCACGATTTTCCAGCAAAATTTTGATCGTGCTCTTCTGATTGTTGCACACCACAGAGAAGTATATCACACATGCAGGCATGCAAGAAGAGATGTCAGAGTGAAAGCAAATAGTGCTGCACTTCTTTCTTCCACAACTAGTTGCCGTTGTAAATTATTCCTCTGCGATTGAATGTTCATCACTCCTACAAATACTAAGTATTCTGCTTGTTTTTGTCTCCTAGGTTTGTTTGGTGTAAACATAAAGCAAAAATTGGTGGGATGTGGTCTGCGATGCATGCAGACAGCCCGCAGCCGCGTTCTGCTGCACAGGAGAGAACCGTCACACTGGATGACCTATCAACACCTCAACTTCCTCAAACGGCAGGTAACTTGCATTGCTTTGTCACCTTTTTATATGCACATTTTATGCATGATTATTTTTTGAATGTGCTTTCTCTTAAACAAGGCTTAATATTTGCTTACACATTTATATATTATTTTTACATCATATTTGTTTTTCTAAAGCATTTTTTTAGTTCAGTGTTTTTGTTTAGCCAACATCCATCATCTAATTTAGTTATGTAGATTTTCATTTTTGTTTATTTTATTTAACCAATTCTCATAGCTTGCTTGTACTTTTTATAATTTACTACATTTTACTTGTTTATTTTGATTTCCTTAAGTTTAGTAAACTTTTAAGCGCAGCTTTTGTTGTTCTTTTAGTTTAGTATTATTTAATTGTTGTTAAATGTTTATTTGCATTTCATGTTGTGTAAGGGCACATTTCATTTTTAAGCCAATGTTTTTCACTACATGCATATATTTATATTACGTTTAGATATTTTTTTATTTGGTTTTTATGGTTTTTATGTATATTAATATGGTTCACATTTTAACTAATTAAGAGCAAATAAAATTCTGCACTTCTATGCAGAGTTCCTTTGTGAAGGGACCTTTTGTGTATTTTGATAGATTTTTGTGTGGTCATTTGTATTATTACGAAATTAATGATCCAATATAAATTACATTTTCTTTTTCTTCCCTGTCAGTATGTGTCCAAGAACCCGGCTGAGCTTCAGCAGCGTGCCGTCCCTAAACAGGTGCTTGCCGACGTGGACGACAACGGCGGCGAAGAGAGGCAGGTCCAAAGAATCCCGACGATCGAGCCCACGGTGCAGGACTTGTCCAAATCTGAGGTCGCTGAGGAAACATCCAACCCGGCGACGACCTCAAAGGAGACGCCCCACGTGCAGGTGGAGACAGACGAAGCTCGAGATGCGCGTCTGGACCGACAGTGGAAGCAAATGAAAGTGGAAGCGGCCGACCTGCCCGACATCTACGCCCGATTGGCCAAAATCAAACTCACGGGTAAGGGTGTGCGGACGGCCATGATTGTTCACTCCGTGCGACTTCAACTTGCTCTTCATTTCAGCGCTTGTGGTGACCACGGCGGCGGCTGGTTATGCAATGGCGCCGGTGCCCTTTGACCCCGCCATCTTCTTGGTAACATGTCTGGGGACAGGACTCGCCTCTAGTGCCGCCAATTCCATCAACCAGGTGAATTTGCATGAATGCAACAAGCCTATTTTGTACATAGAGAAAATATTTATCATGTCTTTTTTTTTTTTTTTTTTTTCCTGTAATGCTTTGGTGTGACTACAAAGTTTCTCTGTTTCTTCTTGGAAAGAATCTCTGGCCGCTGCAGGTGTTCCGGCCGTCGCCACCTTGCAGTCTGGCCCCCCTACGTGAGCTAATTGGATAATTGAGTTAGACCAGTTTCGAGCCGGTGTCTAATAGACGTGTCGACCCCCCACCCCCCCACCGCGTAATTCCAAACCAAGTCAGCCTCGCCGTGTTTGCTTTTGTGCGCGTTGGAGCGGGCTCGTTTTGTGTCATTTCTGTTTTCCTGTTTTCTTTTGTGTCTGCGCGGCGTCTCCCGCCGCGAGGCTGGCACGCATATGCGAGCCCCCGCAAGACCCCCCAACCCCCCTCCCCTCCCGCCTGGCCACTCTAAACTGTGCCCTGTTCAGACATGCATTATTTACCATTCTGCTTGTTTGCATTTTGGGCAGGGCCCTCCCTCGTCTTGATAGGGAGTCGTTTCATTTCAGCGTTCGCCAAGGCGTCTGTGGAGCCCTGAAACGGTTTTGGATTTTATAGTAAAGTTTCTTTAAAAAAAAGTGGCTATATTTTCATTTAATATTGAGCTCATATGTATAATCTAAATAATAATCACTGTTGCTATACTACATAAGTATTGTACCAAGCTGTCAGATTGTGACTCAGCGTCAAGTTCGTAACAGCAGATTATTGTATTTTCTTTTTTTTTTTTTTAAAGAATCTCATGAAGACCCACCGTTGTGGCACCTTTGACAATGCGCGACAATGACAGCGCTCGTATTATCATTCTCAACTTCGTCATAGCCGCGTAATGACACCGTTTTCTTTTTGAAAGCGCCCGCCATTATCGCCATTGGCATTGTTACTGTAAAAAGAGTGTCATCGCGGCAACCGTCTGCTTTCAGCGACGGGCGACCAATCACTGGTTTCATACAATTTCTCAAAATGGCCTCCAGAATGTAACAACCTGCATCGTTGTGTTGCCAGCTTATTTTGTGGCTATTTTCCCGTGGGGGGGGGGGGGTTAAGCTTTAGAGGTGAAGAACATGTGACGCATTCGCTGGCAGATGCCGCGCTTAAGATGTCGTTTTCCTCGAGCTGAGCTAAAACAAAAGCGCACGTTGATCTTTGACTCGAGCGTCTTTGATGCCGGCGGCTTCGCGGAGGACACATGCAGTGTCCTTTTATTTTCTTCTAATTGCCGCGCAGAGGACTCCTCGACGGCCGCCCTCCCATCACGGATGAATCTTTAACGAGGCCGCCTTGTTTTGGGCTTAATTTATTTAAAGCCTTTTTGTTTCGTGTCCATTTGAACTACACAAATCTCCCCGCAGCCTCAGATGGCAGACAGATGCATTGCTCTGATAAAAACACCCACAAAAAAAATTGCATGATAAGCGCCGACGGCGAGGGAATAGGTTAGCAGATTAGATTCTAAAATTCTAAAAAATAAATGAATAATCACAATACAGGAAGCAGTGAAGCCAAGAGAAATTAGTCTTTTCAATTTTATGGGAAAAAAATAGAAGAAATTAGGTTGTAAGTTTTGTACATGCTTAGTGTTTAGTCTTATCCGCTAACCAATCATTTTTACGCAAATAGTCTCTGTTCAAACGTTACGTCACTGACAATGACCTCAACGTGTCATTATTTCCCATCCGCGAGCTTGTCGGGGCAAACTTGTCGCCACCGCGTGCTTGCCTTCCACTCCAAAAAAAAAAAAAGCTTTTTAGACAGGTGGAGGCGCCGGGTCCCGCCTCGCTGGTTAGCCTTTTAGTTGAGCACAAAACACGGTGATTACGGCCCTCCCGTCTGAAATTTCGACACAAACCAGACTTGAGTCAGAACTAAAGGGGAGGACCCGCCCAACTGAACGGCGCCCGACATCAGTGAACCTTTCTACACCTCTGCCGCTGTTTTTGGCAACAGCTGAGTAAATGTCCAGAAACAAAGCGGAACGCGTCGCGATGTTGCCGTTTTCAGCAGGGGGGGGTGAAAGAATTACGCTGACGGATTGTCGACATATTTTACTGCACGTGTCAGCGTTAAACTAACAACTCGCAACAAATTTATTGGATGACATCAATAGTCAGACTTTTGTTTGTGCAGAAACAAAAAGACTTTAGTTATACTCTTCTTTGCCGTGTGAGCGTTATGAGATATTTAGGTCATCTTGAGTTTCTTTACGCATTAGCATACAATCGAATTTCAACTTTGGCCCCGCTCCTTTTTGAAGGCAGGTCAGTCGAAGGGAAGCGGCGGCGCTAAAACGTGTGAATAATTGACAAAAGTAGACCAGCGAGTGCAGGCCATGCCCGCGAGACAACATCGCAAGCTCATTTCAAGCGTTTCACATCTGAAAATTGTTTGTTCGGCACGCTCCATTTAAACAATTAGCCCTTGTTCTCGTTGCATTCATTTCCACCTTGTCTCCTGTGGAAAAAATATCCGGACATCGTTTTTATTTTTGTTACCCCTTTGGCTCTAGACTACCATTTATTGTACTCCCACTCAGGTTTAATGGAGGAGGAGAACGCCGTCCTTTGTGTATCTTACCCAGATCCCGAGGATGAAATAGTCACACTTTGTGTGTTCACGCTGAGACGATGTTGTGGTCTTCTACACGCACGATGCTCCTTTTCCTGCTGGAGTGCACCTATTATCTTTTAAACGTTGCCCTGTAATTAGCGCTTGAGCTGGCAGAAGAAGCCCCTTCAACCATAATAGTGGCTCTTGACTTGCGGTATGGCTTTGATTAAAAGCAATCGCTCGACTCGAGATGCAGATTGTCCGAGCCCTTTTTCCTATCAGGTTTTTTTTTTTTTTAACACACCCGTTAGATCAAGCCAGTAAAATTTCTCGAAATATGACACAGTTGCTACGTTGGCGACGCTCCGATTGGCATAAAGGCGTTGGCACGCTCTCGATGAACCGCAAGAGGATGGGACACAGCTTGAATCTCCTCACGTTAGTCAGGCAATTATTGCGAGCCCTGCTGGTGAAAATACAGTCAAGAGGATGGAGATTTGTTAGAAAAAAAAAAATAGACTAAAATTAGAACGTTAGTCTTTTTTTTTTTTTTCCTCTCCATTTGATCAAGGCAAGCTTTGTTTTATATCCAGTCAATCACATCGGGAAGGTTTTTGGCGTGAGGCTTAAAATAATAGAATTTTCTATTTTTGTGTAATCTTGACGAGCGCGGGGAATAAATTATGTCGCAGTTTGTTACGCATACCCAGCGTGTCTTATCATTACTTCTGTCACTTGTGCTGCGCTAAGAATAGTTCTTCAATATATCCATTTTTATGCACGTGAGCGTTTGGTGTATCGCTGCTAGCATGAGGCAGATGTTTTTTAAGTAAGAAAAGATCAGATTTTTAGACCTTATGAATTTGTCAAATATTTTTATTTTAAGTATTTAGTTTTAAATATTTCAGGATTGAAATATTTAATCAGTAGCTTATTTAGTGGCAAAATTTTGTGTAATCTTTTTTTTTTTCCCCCCCCCCCCAAAGCATTCGTGACTACCTTCTATGTAGCCATCTAAAATGCAAAACTATTGGAAACTACCAGCTTTTATTTATTGCCCCGGAGAAATTATGACCATGACAGCTCTTAAATCATAACTTGTGATATTTAATCGAAATACAAACGGCGCCCTTAAAAAGTTTATTCAGCTCAATCCTTTAGCGGTTTCGTGATTTGGACTATTTTGCAGGATTTGTGGAACGTGGTTTGGCATCGTTTTGCGGCTCATACGTTGTTGCTGCTGATGCGCTCTTTTTTTTTTTTCTTTTTTTTTTCTCACTCCAGTCCAAACATGCGTTCCGTGCCAGTGGAGCAAATTCCTTCACCCTTGAAAACCTCTCTCCGCGTTTGAATGACAATATAAATTTCGACTCGTATCAAAAGATCATTTTGAGGACTTACAATGGATGACCCTTAAATTTGTTTAGCTTAAGCCTCTCCTCCATTATTTGTACAGCTAACTTTGATCTTCCAAACACTTGTATTCAAACAGCGGTGCCTTTTCAAAGTCACCTCCACGCAACCTTGTTTGCGTTGAGCGTCTGTTTAGTTTCAGCGCGTTCTCACCCGTCACGGCCATTGAAGCGACTTGTGACGAGAGCTTAATCGGAGTCCATCTCTGGCGCGTTGTTTACCTAGCGCTCGATCAGAACCTCTCGGGGCGATGTCCCGACAAGCGCCGAGGCGGTCCCGTTGTCTTGTTTACCGTCGGGACCCCCCCCCCCCCCAACACCTGCGCTGGCTTCAAACGAGTCGAGAGGAACGTCGTGTTTGGACCGGCGGATGTTTCTGGAAGCCAAAGCCTTCCAGCTGCTCAACTCTGACGTCTGTTTAACTGCGCGCACACACGCTGGCTTTAATGTAGCCACTTTAATTGGGGAAAATACTTCCGAATAGAACTTAACAGACACAAACACACCACAATAAAGTCTTTTCAAAACGTCATTGACGCTAAAGCTATTGTGCATCAACAACAATTGGATTGGCACAACCCAATTGCTCACATTAAATTTCTGCAATTTATCGACCGTTTAATTTTCCCCTATCCCTTGATAGTGGAATTTTCAGGAACATCCTTATTATCTTCAAAGCTTTAGTGTCAAGTTTGCGTAAGAAGAGGCTGTCGTGCGGTCTGTTATCAGTGGACCTCTGCCGCTCGGTCTTGGATCACGTTCAGCCGTAATAGCTCAAAGGATCTTCTGATCTTCTTTTAACTTCCCCCGTCGCCTGTTTTCTGTCCCCCGTCTGCGACGTAATTGTCATTACACTTTTGTAGTACATGTGTTTAAAAGAACAGACTCCACTTCAAGCTTTTTTTTTTTTTTTTGCTTACGTCATTGTTTTGATGGCTGGATGTACATATACAGCAATTTTTTCTTTTTCAAGTTCGTCATTGAACTTGCTAACATGCAAATATTTCGACGCTGTGACGGTAACACGCGGTGGGTGTCGGGCGGAAACAATGAAAATGGGCCGGGCGGTTGGCTGATGCGAACCAGATGCTCTTAGTTAGGAATTATTTGACTTTATCATTATGCAAAGCAACAATAAGATGATGGCTTCTCTCCCGCCGCATTTCCTGACCCAGGAAATCGAATTAACACCTCCGCCCCGACCTCCAGGTCCCACGGCCGCAGCTGTGCGATCGGAACGGAACATTAAAAGCACCGCCGTTGTGGGCGTGTGATGTATTTTAGCGCCCACGCGCTATTTTCACAATAACTGCCGTATTTTCGAAGATGCCCCATCTACTGTTGATAAAACTACTGCGAGAGGGATTGCCATTGTTTTTTTGTTTTTTTAAGCGATCTTCACACTCGCTTGATCTGTTTTCTTCATTATCCTCGGCCGTTATGAGGGAAGCAAACACACACACACGCACACAATAGCTAGTTCCTGTATTTAAGCACCCCATGTGTTTGCATTTTAGTCACACATTGCCAATCTCGTGGGAGCACTTTGAAGCCTTCTCCAGAGCGGACCATAAAACGGGAGTATTAGTCGTTTTTCCACAGAGTTGTATCCCACAACACTCACCAGCATCACCTCCCACCCAACCGCCTCCACCTACCACCTTGAAACTATTCGAACTTGAGTGGCGGGTGAGCGCGAAGCAACCTGATGTAGCTCCGGAAGCCAGTTTCAGTTAGCTGCGGGAAATTTGGTCAATTCAAATAGTTGGGCGCTACCACCTCGTTTTTTCGCAGCAGCGTTTTGACGACTTACAATAAAACAGGAAACTCTTAAGCAGTCAGCTCAGCAAATTCACCGCTTGACCTTTCATGTCCTCCCTTCCTGAGGTTATCAGCACTAAAAATAACACTTGAAGACATGTCGCTTGAATGTAAATAAATGTTGCTTGAAGAGGGAGAGGAAGGCTGCACTATGTCAATGGAAGTGACAGTCGCTTACTGCTGTTTGAGCCGGGGGGGGGGGTCGTACCCACTTCCACTATAGATGTATAGAATATAGTAAACAGTGTTGTCTCATGCAATTTTTTTTTCCCCCTGCAGTACTTCGAGGTGCCTTTTGACTCCAACATGAACCGAACCAAGAATCGTCCACTAGTCCGAGGACAAATCAGGTACAGTGCTCTGATTGGTTGCAGCTATTTTTTTTCCCCCCTCAGAAGACCCTCGCATACAAATTGATGCAAAATGTGAGTTCTTTGCAGTCCAAAATGTTGTTTTGACGTTACCCACCTGACCCCATCATCAAAGCCCTGTGATGCAGCCCCCCCCTTACCCTTGAAGCCCACAGATCCAGACCCCCTCTTGCCCGCCCACCCGCACACTCAGGCCACATAAAACGCCTCTAATTACATTAATGCCTCCACCACAAAATAAAATTGCTTTTCATTTTGAAGAAGAACGCGCCCGGGTTTGGTCAAGATGCTAATCGGCACTCTCTAATTTATGGAGCGTTTAGTGGCAAACGTCAAGCCGCTTTCAATATGAGAGAAGTGGATGAAGAGGAGAATGTGGAGGTCTTGATCCAGTTAAAAGGCTTCTTTTTTTTTTTTTCTACTTTCGGGCTTTCATCTTAGGCGTGTTGTCGATGTTTCCGGCCTAAAACTCTTATCAGATGAGCTTTCTTTAAGCCTCCTGTTTGGAGACGCTCTGCTGACTCGTGTGTACGCGTATGTGAGTGTGTATTCTACATCACCTGATCCTCTTCTTTTTCTCCATCATCATCTTCAGCCCCCTCCACGCTGTCACTTTTGCGTTGGCGTGCGGCGTGCCCGGCGTTACGCTGCTGACTTGCGTCGTCAACCCTTTGACGGGTTTCCTGGGCGCCCTCAACATTTTGCTGTACACGTGTTGCTACACGCCGCTCAAGAGGCTCACCATCGCTAACACGTGGGCTGGTTCCGTGGTGGGCGCCATACCGCCCATCATGGGCTGGACGGCCGCCACGGGCTGCCTGGGCCCAGGTATTCATTTGAAAAGATCTCCAATTGTTTCATTTTTGCAGCAAGAATAGTCAGCAGCGTGTGGGCACACACTAAGCCCCACCCCTTTCTCGCCACAGGTGCCTTGCTGCTGGGCGGCTTTCTATACAGCTGGCAGTTTCCACACTTCAACTCTCTCAGTTGGAACCTGAGGGAGGACTACTCGCGCGGCGGCTACCGCATGATGTCAGTCACGCACCCGGCATTGTGCCGACGCGTGGCCCTGCGGCACAGCGTGGCGCTCATAGGCCTCGCCGCCGCCGCGCCTGCATTGGGCGTCACCACGTGGTCCTTTCCACTCGTGTCGCTGCCCGTCAACGCATACATCACCCTGCTCGCCTTCCGATTTTACAGGAAGGGTGACCGGGCTAGTGCCCGCAAACTATTCTTCTGCAGCTTGTGGCACCTGCCCATGCTGTTGCTACTCGCGCTCACGTGCAAGACGCCGCGCGACGATGACACAGCTAGCACAAGCTAACGCAATCGCGTGTATGACGGACTCATCACCAAGGAACATTTTAAGGCCTCAGTGTTTCCACTGTAAATATGTATTTATTTATAACAGGGCCCAGCACTACCTCTCTTGTAAAGCTGGGGTGTCAAACAGCCCACATCGAAGGTAGGCCATCTTAAAACCTTCATTGACTGTACAGAAAATGCTACATTTAATCACACAAAACTGTCATATGACCATCAGTCTAATGGAAGAATCGTAAATTCTTTTGATTGGTTGAAACCAGAATGTAGATGGACTTGAAGAGGAAGGACGCAAAACTGAGATGTTGATTCATCATGTCTTGTAATGATGCCACTGTAGTTTCTATGCAAACTATGTTAAGACATAACATTTTAAACTATTAAAAAAAAAAAAGATCAACGCTATTGGCTGAATTTGTAATAGCCCCGCCACCTGTTGGTCAACACGAGGGCTGTTGCTGCCCCTTCAGGCCAACGTTTTGGTGTTTGGTTACATCGCTATCGCTGCCCATCCCGTCGCCATAAAAGGTTTGGACGTGGTTAAGGGTTGGGGAGGGGCGGTCTGAGGGATTTCTTTCGTCCAAGGCCGCCGGAGCTGAGGCGTCCTCGTAAAGTGCCCAAGCGAATCCGGAGTTTTATTCGAGAGGGTGAAAGGGGATTGAGCAGGCCAGCTGTTTCATCCGAAGAACAAGAAGACGGAAAAACACGCGACCTGCTCGGAGATCCGATATCAACCATCCCTAAACACATATTTGCTTTTTTTCATCGGTGTGGAACGCAACACTATATCTCAGATTTTATTAGCCGTATGCTAACTGGAAGGTAAATAATACGGGAATGTCAGCATCCTGTTGAGAAACTCATTAAAAATCATATGAAATTGTAACATTGTCGTCTTAGTTTACCCTCAACACAAACAAACTCAGCGCGAGATATATTTTGCAACAAATGTTTGCAATGTGATCTGTTTTTGTTTGTTTTGGGAAGAGAACACCAGCATGCACACTTTTAAAACATGTGTTTTGAATGGCCATATTCAAATGACTAAGCCTTTTTCTACAAAAAAGTTCAATCAAAAAAGTCACTTTGTCTCTTTGGTAAAATTTCAAATTTATTGTCAGCATATTTTTGTGTTTAGGTGTTTATTGACTCCACAAACTCATTTACATGACAGCAAAAAATAATTGAAATTCAGCAATCAATGTTTACATTAAAGTTTTGGTTGGATGGCAAGTTATTTTCCAAATAAATTTTGCAAATGACTAAATTTGGAAAACATCAAAAGTAAATGAGCAAATGACTACATTTTTTATTTTCCAAATTAATTTAGCAAATGACTAAATTTGGGAAAAAAAATGAGCAAAGTACTACATTTTTTTAAGACAAACATCAAGATAGTGATCTGAAATTTAGATGTTTTTGTTTGCATGTTACGACACTACAGTGCTCGAGTTTGTGCTGAACCTTGCCAAAGACATGGTGATCCTTTTTCGGTTGCAAAACCGGTGGTCGATGGGCATGTTTAAAGTCCACTCACTAGCATTTTAAATTGTCACCATTAAATTGTGCTGAGAAGCAAATGACGGGAAAAACTTGATTGTGAGAAATCTGTGTTTTTGTCTTTTGGGTAGATTATAGAGACAAAGACATTTATGAGTTTGCTGATGGAAAAAATGTCACGTATTTGTTCTTATAAAATAAGGCAAAGTTGTGTCTATGATTGTGTGTGTCCTTTGAACTGCAATATTTAGATGGGAAAGCCAACAGCGATTCCGACCAAACACACAGCTGGACCAAAGTAAGCCTGCATGCACATTCCAAAAGTCACCAAAATGTCTCTTTTTGTCCAAATGTTTGTTTTTAAGAAAATAAATCTGAGACTTTTAATTGCACATATTTTTTTTATTTAGTCTACATTCACAGACAGTGGGCTTGTTTATTTTTGTGGCATTTTGTAAATATTTGATTTATTTATAACTATCCAAAAATGTCTAACTTAATTATTAAATATACCATTTTAAAATTCATATTTATGTTTTACAAAAATATGCAGTAATAGAAATGGATTCAACTTTTTAAGTTTTTGATTTAATGTATTTGCATGCACTTACACAATTAATATGCAACACTAATCAAAACGAGCTACCGAGTAAATTAAATTGTTTTCAAGTTTAGTTTTTGAAAAAGTTATTTGTTTATTACCACATAGTCTATAATCTGGTGTTGATTTCAGCGTGATTTAAGTTATATATGAATGACTCGCTGTTAAATTATTTACCATTTTAAAAATAAAATAGTGCCCTTGTGCATGTTCCTTTGAAAGAATTAGTGTCAAACCTTATTGGAAAAAATAAAAGATCATCGCTTGATTTTATTAAATGCAACAGTTGCATGCATTCCCTGTTTTTTAATGACTGAGTGACTTTAATGACTGAGATACTTCAATTAATTTGTTATAACTGTAATAAGATCGGTACAACTTTAATTTTACTGAATTATATGCTTTGTAAAATTAACTAACACTTTAAAGTGCAGTTTTTTACGGAAGACGATTAGAGCCAGTGAGAATTCCCACTTTAAAGTCAGAATTCTGAGAATAAAGTTAGAATTCAACTTTAAAGTCAGAATTCTGAGAATAAAGTCAGAATTCTGAGAAGAAAGTCAGAATGTGGGTAGTTTTGAAATAGGTAAGTTATAAAATAGTTTTCAATGCCCGTACTTGATGAGCCCATGAATTCAGCCACACCTCCTCTCTTCTAATTGGCTGGATTCTGTCAACAAACCTCTGCATGTTCTGCCCAAGCGAGCGCTTTGATTGGCCACTGTGGCTGCCAATCATTTCCCCCGCTGCTATATAAAGCTCCGCTCGACTCATCTCCTGACTCCGATGTGAGGTGAACTTACGTCGGTATCCGGAGGGACTTGACGTTGCCAACTTTGACACTGTTTTGAGTCGTGTAAAAATGATTTATAATCCACTCTATGATCCTCCGTTGTCGGATATATTCTCCTAAAATATTTATTCTCCATTGAACTCACTTAATTTGAGACGTTTCCAGGTGAGCTATGAGCGCAAATTGTCAAGGCGGATTACCGGAGTGACGGAGGCGACATGCCCCGCTGGGACGTGCCTGTGACCGGGGAGGCTTATGGAATATAGCCCACCGCGTCCCAGCCCGTGTTGCCGCAAGAAGAAGGCGCTCCTCCTCAGCATCATGCTCTTCATCTGGATCTTCGTGCTCTACTCCTGCGTGGGTCCCTGCTCCACTGGGGTGCTGCTCGACCCGCCCCGGGACCGGGACGGGGCTCCGGTCTCTGCGGCGAGTGAGAGGACCGAGCGCGCCGACCTGCTCTCCAGGCTCCGGTGGGAGGACGTGGAGTACGAGGAGCCGGGGGCCGCCCGTGGAGCCGCGTCCCGGGACTTGCTGCTCAGCGACGAACCAGAGCCCCGGGCGCCGGAGCCCAGCTCGATGTCGAGCTTCTCCAACGGCGCTGGGAGCAAAAAGCTGCCACAGGCAATCATCATCGGGGTGAAGAAGGGAGGCACCCGGGCGCTCCTCGAGTTCCTGCGCGTGCACCCGGACATCAGGGCAGTGGGGGCCGAGCCGCACTTTTTCGACCGCAACTACGACAATGGCCTCGAGTGGTACAGGTAAAAGCCACCTCACCTTTAATGAATCATTTTACACAGATGTGCATCATTTGATCGACTTTTTAAAAACCAAGTTCTTCCCTTCCCTAGTCTGCGTCATTCATGCTTTACAAATTTAATGACGCTTGATTGCAAAATAAAGTACTTTGGCACAGATTCGAATACACTTTAGGACAGTTTTTGCACCATTTCATGCATATTTCCCTTAAAACGTTTTTTACTTTATTCACCCTTCGATGCAAAAGTACGTTGGCGCCGATTGCAATCCAGTTTTGCAGTTTTTGCAGCAATTTGTTTGGTTAGTGTGATTTATGTATTTTACCATTTAAGATTACCATTTAAGACTTAATCGACTCTTTAATCAAAAAAAAAAAAAAGCACTTTGGTACAAACTGGAATACATTTTTTATGCATTTTTTCCAGCTATTAAATATGTGCAGCGTGTACTGATCTCTATTGGACGCGGTGCAACACTGCAGCTCTTCTGGCTTATTACTTGCATAAATTGCTGTGAAACCAATGTTTGGTTGGAATGAAATGAGCAGCTTTGGTTTGGCACATTTTACTTTAAAATTTCCCAAATTCTGCAGAATTTGACCATTTTATTGCTCTTAACTCAAAAACAATTTTTTGACATTGTTATGGCAAAACAATGCATAATTGCATTTATTTATTTTTCTAAAAGTGCTAAAATGGTTAATAGGCTCATGTCTTCTTGTTGATGTATTTGAGTTATTTATTTTGTGTAATTTTAAAGGACACAGTTTAAGTTGTATTAATAGTTCGATTGAGTTGATCATAATTAACTTAACCCAAAAACTGAGTAAAATCAGGAATATTTTTTTATTTTCACTTATATTTCCACATTGCACTCCCGAAAAGGATAAATAATCTTTGTGTTGCAGTATTAGTTTTGTGTATGGCGTTACTGTATTGCGTAACTTCATCAGAGATGCAACGAGTGATTGAAAATTTATTGATCGCCTATTTTGGACAATTGAACAATTCTACCTAATCTAATGTAAAAGTAACCAAATGCTCAGAAATTCATTCTCTCATCAGTAAATGTTTTCCGATTTCTGTAGTTCTTCATTCAATCAGATTGTAAAATAAAAATATAATAAAATGAAATCTTTATATTCACCTTCAACTGATCAACATGTTTTTTTTAAATTTTCTAGTGGGTTTCACGTCTGCCTCACAATTTTAAGATTTTAATCTTTGCAATGGCCTTTTGTATGCTCCCCCTCCAAAAACATACTACATGTTAGGTTTATTGACGTCTCTAAATTGTTCATCGCTGTGAATGGTTGTTTGTCTCCATGTGCCCTCTGATTGGCTGAAAAACCAGCCCAGTGTGCTCCTCTCCCTACTTCTCACCCAAAGTCAGCTGGGATAGGCTCCAGCTCGCCCGAGACTAATAAGGATAAGCGGTATAGAAAACGGATAGATCAGTTGGTATAGTTTAATTGTCTCCTCACAGTGATCAGTAGGTGGCACTATATTTTTCCACGACACTTTTAACTATTGTTCATACAAAAAAATACATTCACTTGTTTTCTCTGTAACAAATCCTCATTCCACCTAAAGGCCTCTCCTTGCAAAGCGCATTTGTTTTCCATCTCCATTTTGTCTTTGCACCTGTTTGCTGGTCTGGAGTGTGTGGCTGGCTAGCGTTAGCATGTGAGGAGCTAGTAGAGTACACAAGGTTTTTGTTCAGATTTTTTTTTCGAGTGAAATCAACTAGTGCCAGGTAAAATGATCAAAAATAAAGCAATGGTAAGAATTGTTATAATAACAATAGTGGTCTTGTGATTTCAGACTTGACAGACTTTGAAAGTTTTTGTCCCCAAATCCCTAAAATTCCAAGCTCCTCTCTTCCTGCCCCCCGTGACGCATCCGGGACAGTCCTGGATGGCTGCTCACTCTTTTATTCATCCTTAGCGGGGTGCGCTTGAGTTTCCCGGCAGGTGACCCCCGTCCAGTGTCTATCGCCCGTGACCTTCCTTCCTTCCCCTTCCAAAAAAAAAAAAGAGGCCCACCTGCTCCTTTTGTTAACTTTTGCACCATTTCGCAAAAGCATCAAACCGTCGCGTTTCCTCCTGTGGCGCCGTTTTGCCAACACGAAGGTTTACATCTTCGTTGGTGCGGAACCTTTATGGGAATCGCTCTGCGGCTATCGACTGCCCGAGTCTGATTGGAGGGCGTGCAGGGTCAGTCACACATCTGTTGACCATCTGACCATTGGACGGTTGCTACCATACCTAGACCATATTGCTTGGTTGCTTTCCACCTCCAATATACATAGATTTATCTTTTCAAATCAACCCTAACCCTAAATGTGTGAAGCTCACTCATTCAGTCCTGTGTCACGCTTGACCCGTCCAATGAGGGGGCAACGTTCCCTGCAGGCCTCACTGACCACAAGTGTCCCCCTTTGGTCAGCATGTATGCCCCCCCCCCCTCCAGTCCTGGCCTAAGCTGTCATTACAAGTGGTTAATTGTGAAAGCGGGAAGACCCCCCCCCCCCCACCCCCCTCAAGCACCCCAGTGCACTCCGATCGGGACAATACGGCCGCTGCGAACACATACACATTAGTGTTTGTGTTAACACAATCCACAATAAAAACACAAACACTCCCTGTGTGTCCCTTTCAAATTAGTCTCATTTTTAACGAGGTGATAATTCAGACGCCAGTACGCACCCCCTTCAACCCCCCCCTCCCCTCCAGTTCACCGCTACTAAATAAACACACAGTCCGTTAAATTTCAGCTTTTCCTAGAGTCTGTGCTAATATTAATAACACGCACGTTAATCATTATTACCGTCCAACGATTTTGGTTTGAGAAGGAGGCGACTGTGATGAAGCCGCACTCCTTGTCCCAGGTATGAAGTCCCAAAGGTGGCCATTAGGCTGCAGGAGAAGGGCGACCGCCTCCGGGAGACACATGACTGGGGTCTCCTGAGATTTCCATTAGCCAGGCAGTAAAAGCGCAGAGCTCATTAGAGTCTCTCGCCAATGTCCTCAAATATGTGGACGTCCCTGTCCGCTGAGACGACTGGCTTAATGCCAGCAGCGACTCACCTGTATTCAAACCAACTGGTGGCCATGCATGGCAGTAAGTCTAATGCTAACTAGCTAGCGTTCGTTAAAGGGACACTGCCTTCCTGGAAACGACATGACCTTTTTGACCCTCCAAAGCTTCACTACCAGTAATGCAAAACAATCCCCCCCATGTGTGGAGTCAGGGATTGAGGTGGCATGTGCTTTTTCATCTTTTATTCATCTTCGCTGCAGTGAGATCAAGGCGTCGCATGTCTCATGGTGCATGTCAACTGTCGGGAAATCCACACAATCACACACACACATAGACTCACACTGACTCTTCACCTTCACACAGCTAAAGTCTCCCAAGCTGAACCTGCAACTACTCCTCGGTAGCACATGCTGCTAGCTCAGCCGCGGTCTCATTTTGCGCCGGGTAATTCTGGGCCGCCGCGGTTACGAGCTAGAGGCGCTCCCGCTTTCTTCTTTAAGGAGGACGCATGATGGCTACTTATGGAATTGAATCATTTGAGCTTGTCACAAGTCGACCGCAACCCCAACCACAATCATCTCTGCTCTCTATTTATGTCTTCACTACTTTCTGATGTCGCCTCCAAGACGCGGTGTGGATTCGAAGCGACTATTTCTTTCTGTAGTTGTTTTGTTTTTACTTGCTCAACAGCTTGATGATGGATGGGGACGGGTTACAGCGGTCGGGGTCGACTCCGGTTCGGGTTGGGTCAGCGTGTTCCCAGGCCGGTGTAACACTGGCATCGTTTCGAAGTTGCATTTATCAAGCGAATCGGTAGCACGGCGAAGTAAAGTGTCGCTGTAAAGGGGAAATCCTGCTTTTTTTGTTCGTGTTCTTTGATAAGCTTTGTAGCTCACAATAGCAGAGGCCTCCTTCAATGGTTTCTGATGACACAGCAAAGATGTCATGGCGTTCGACGTCATCCCGATACTACGATTATTTGGATGACATCAAGGGTTCGCGGTCTACGTCGTCTTTCTTCGGTATTTGGATTCAATTTATGGGGTTGGATTGACATTTGTAACTACGCATCGGGCGCGACTCCAAAGCGCGTCGTCTTCTTTGGATTTACGAGCGACGCCGCACGCCGCGGTTAAACTCCGTGTCGGTGCAGACTTTTATTTCACGACGTCTGGCTTCTGTTTGTGCTTAAGTGCCACTTTATAAAATATACAACAGAAGCCCGCAATGGCTTGGTTCTGATGATGAATGCGCACAATAAAGCTTGCTCATATGAAGGCGAGCGTCCCCGTGTAAACATTAGCACATGTTTGATGTGAACAATCGAGTGGCGTTTAAGATCCTTATTGGATCCTTTAACAAAAAAAATCGTTGGGTCTCCCACTTGATGTTCACGTGAAGGATCTGGATAAGGATGAGAGGCTCTCTGGAGAAGAAAGGCAGCCTTTCAGTGCTCATTTCTTCCTTCCCCTCTTGAGAAATGTCACTTTGCCGTCGGACCTATGGAGCCTGCCGGGAAATCTCGGGGATCAATGGAGGCGGGAATGAATGTGGAGTGGCGCTCGAGTGGCTTTTGGATCCCACTCAAGTGTTGATGGTGCTTGTGGGCGCAAGGTTGTTTCCTCTTGAGTGCTCGTCTTTTTAAATTTGAATTCAGTACTTCCTGATTTTACACAATCGGTATTAATAAAACATGTTTGACAGCACAGCCGTCACTCAACGGATTCTGGACAAAATACAGTTCTGAGCTAGCTAGGCTAGTGGTCATCTTGGATTCAAGTGCGGAGACAAAATATCACTCTGCCTTTTCGAGGCCACACAAACCCCGGCACGATTATTTGCTTGCATTCAAATCCAACAATCATTTGACATTCAAATGCATTCGGCACCCAACCTTTTGTATCAAATAGAAACCAGCCTGCGGTGGGCCATTATCGTCCAATCAAACGCGACAGGAGGAAGAGGGACACATCAGACAGAAATAACCCACTTCCTCTCTGTTTATCTCAGCTGGGAACTGGTGGGTGGTAGCAGGGGGGGGGGGGGGGTGCAGGATGGTGGGCGGCCGACCTCCGTTTGATGGCGTCATGTGACAAGAGCCTCTGCTTTGTGTCTTATCGCTGCTTTTGACTTTCTGTCTCTGTTTTTTTTAGGCGGGATGAACGTTGCCAAAAAGAGTCTTTGGTTTCTCGTCCATATAAACATTTTTGGCGTTGGGATGTTTTTGCACGTTCCACTTGAAGCGTACCCCTTGAAAGGTTTCTCGGCGCTCTCGATAAGCGCCTCTTGTGCTTCGGACCTTTTTGCCGCAGCTCACAATGGGCCGGCTTTGAAAAGGCGGTCAAGAAACACAAGAGCTCGCTGACAGCATCTTTCAAGAGAATCAGCTCATAAATCACAAGGGAGGAGAATAGCCATTGTTATTCCCAAAGAGCCAAAGTCCACCCGCTCTCTTTTCTCTACTTTTCTGGCAACACAGAAAAGTCAGAGGTGAAGAGTTTTTTTTTTTTATGTGCACAAGGGCCTCTTCTTGAGGAATTTGGCGCTTTTTTTTTTTTTTTTTTTTTTTTACTGTTTCGCCATCCAAGCGTCCTCTTTTTTTAACGCTCCTGCGATCGCAAAGCCTTTGAGGGATTCGTGCCGCTCGGATCAGCATAATCGCTAACCCAAATGTCTGCGCCACCGAGTAGGATTAAACTTGTTTTTCTTTTTTTTTTTTACATTTTCTGTGTCTTCAAAAAATAAATTACAAGTGATAAATATCAGAAAAAAAACTTGTTTTCATGCACCGTCATTTTAAAAGTTTTATCACACTTCCCAAAGCAAAACAACAACGGCAGAAATTCTTCATCTTAGCGGTCATTTATAAATTCCCCGGTCAATCTGTGCAAAGAGCGACGTCTTAAGAGTGAGTGATTATGCTAATGCTTTGAGCTAATCAGGTTAATTTAGCAACTAATTGCTTTTTGACTCCTCCAATGAGGCTAAGTGGGGCTCAGTAAGTCATTGATCACAAATACATTCCATCTACTTGATTAGGTGACACAACATGGCTAAACTGCCGTCTTTTGTCCTGACAGGGACTTGATGCCCAAGACCCTGGAAGGCCAGATCACCATGGAGAAGACCCCCAGCTACTTCGTGACCAAAGAAGCGCCCGCCCGGATCTCGGCCATGTCGCGGGACACCAAGCTGATCGTGGTGGTGCGGGACCCGGTGACCCGGGCCATTTCGGACTACACCCAGACTCTGTCCAAGAAGCCCGACATTCCGTCCTTTGAGAGCCTCACCTTCAAGAACAGGACTACGGGCCTCATCGACACGTCTTGGAGCGCCATCCAGATCGGTATCTACGCCAAGCACCTGGACAACTGGCTGCAGTACTTCCCCATGGAGCAGATCCTGTTTGTGAGCGGCGAGCGGCTCATCAGCGACCCGGCCGGCGAGCTGGGACGCGTGCAGGACTTCCTGGGCCTCAAGCGCATCATCACTGACAAACACTTCTACTTCAACCAGACAAAGGGCTTCCCGTGCCTGAAGAAGGCCGAGGGCAGCAGCAAGCCCCACTGCCTGGGCAAAACCAAAGGGCGCACTCACCCCGACATCCGCCCCGAGGTCGTGCGCCGCCTCAGAGACTTCTACCGGCCCTTCAACATGAAGTTCTACCAGATGACAGCACACAACTTTGGCTGGGATTGATGTGGGCAGAAAAAGACTTCATCCATATTTTTTATTGTTATTATTACTATTATTATTATTATTATTATTATTTGTCAGATCCCTGGTAATTGAATGGCAAAATGTGGAGATATTGCTATATATATGTAAAATGTACAGAAATCTATTTTATAATAATTTATTTTTATTTTTAAGCAATTAATTCACTAAGCTGCCTAACCATAATTTTAATAGCATCTGGCTCACACATTTTTTTTTCTTTATTACAATAAACATTCCTTTTGTCCATTTGGCAAGTGATTCCAGCCCGCATGATGTCCTACACTGGTTTCCAATTTAGAAAACCAGAAGCATTGATGGGTTGAACACAGAGCTCTGAGTAAAAAACGCCATGTTACGGGTATAAAGTGCTCCCAGAGGTTTCCTTACTATCATTAGAATCTCTACTATGGCTACTATCGTTACAAATGCTAGTAGCGCAACTAATAGCTTCACTAGAAACACTATCAATGAAACTACTGCTATTGGTGATACTAGTTATGCTACTATTACTAGTATCACTATTACAGCGCCCATAGTTAGAATTACCAGTATTGTCCTTCTAATGATAGTGTCACTAGTAAAACTACTAACACTCGTAGGCAAGTGTTTTAGCATCCAACCAACATGTTTTATGCCTTATTATTAAACCCTTTTCGCATCTCACGATCCTTATTCAACTTTCTGCCCCCCAAAATACATCAAAATTACACATATCCCACCGCCTTATCTTTTAGCTTTTTCTTGTTTGTTTTCTACTTGAATCGTTAATATGCAAGAAGGGAGATTGCGCGCGGTTGTCGTGGCGCTTTTTTGTTTGACTGTACATTAGCAGACGTCACGTATTAAAACGTGAGGCCTGAATGTAGCAAAAAAAAAAAAAAAAAAAACGTTCTGATGTTGTGCCTCTTAAATTTATACGATTCCACTCTTTTCGACTGCTCGTTGTCTCTTTTTAGTTGCTTTTTCTCCCGGATTCCAACTCGTGTGTCCACATCTTGTATCCTCGGTGCAATGTTTAAAGAAGCATTTACAGTTGTCATGTCCTGCATAGAAAGACTGAAGTTTTTTCGAGATGGAGGGTTTAAATGGGACCGCCGCAATCAAGCAAAACGAGATTAAAAAGTGACCCTGCGCTCGCAGCTGCATTGTTTTTATGCGGTTGAGTTTTATTCAACCTGACTTGTTTGTGTTATTCACAACAACACGTGTGACACGGATGCTCAAAAGATCATTATTGTCTTTGGTGAATGAATTTTACACACCATACAAAGAGCGAAATGCAGCGGCTGTTTCTAGACAATTAAATACTAAACATTCATAATATTTCTTTGTATGAAGAAATAAATAAGTATATATTTTACCAAACTCTTGTGGCTTTGTCTTTTTGAATTATATCCACAAATGAAGGATACAATTTCAACGCATTATATGCTACTATTATACAGAATGAATATGGTATAAATCATATTTGTGTATTTGTAGAATTATTATTATAATCTATCAAGTGTCGCAAAGGTTTTTAAAAAATACTGCATAATTAAAGTTTGAACAGCACTGTACATATCTCGTATCTAAAAAGTAATTCACATTGATTAAGTTTAATAATTATAAACATGATATGACGTCAGGAGCCACTTCCGGGTTGTGAAGGCGCGAACAATTAGCGGAGGGCGGATCTTCCGGTCCAAACCAGAAGTGACCCGGAAACGACGTCGGACGATTTGTCAAATTTGATGTGTTAATTTGTTTATTTATTCTAAAAATTAGGGTTAATACGTATCGTGGAGATGTAATTGATAAGAAAAAGAAATACGTAGTGGTCATTTAAGGACGTGTAGACTGACACCATGAACGTTGCTCCTCGAGGACATTTTGTTTGTTTGGATGCCTGTTCAAACGCTCCTTTTCGTTTATTTTTCACAAAATGGACGCACATTTACGTAACCAAGGTAAGACGTTTTTACTTTTGTATAGATATAAGTCAGAATGTAGTATGTTTTACATTTATTTTATGAAATAATGGTGTGTATATGTATGGTCACTAAATTGTATGAACAACGTGAAATAATTAGATAGAATTTACGTATGACTGTTGTTTGTTCATTAATTTTTGAAATTGAATGGTTATTCAAATAGGTCAGAAAGCACTCAAGTCAAGATTGGGCTGCCTCCCTCCGGTTTTCAGTGACACGAATTCCATCATGAAGCTGAGTATTGTATGTATTTTTTTTTTATATTTATTTACATACATGGTTAGTATGTCTCACAGTTCTGAGGTTCAAGGTTTTAATTCAGTCTTTTTTTCCAGCCTATTTGTCCGGTGCGTATGTGGGCTTTCTTCCGATAGTGCAGCTTCACTTCACATTTAAAAAACATGCATGTTAGGTCTATTTAAGACTCTTAATGGTACTTGGGTCGTGAATGTATATAGTTGCTGGGCCTGTAATTGGCTGGCGACCAGTTCAGGGTGTACTCATGCAGCCTCTCGCCCAGTCAGCCAGAATAGGTTATTGTTCACCCGTGATCTTAATGTGAATCAGTGTAATAGAATTTCGATGGGTGCTTTGATACTTCCTGTTCTGGTCCAGTGTGGCAGGGCCGTGACGGAAGCAGCACGGGTGGTTTCAGATGGCCCGCAGCTGTTTGGGAATTGTTATTTTCTTGTAAAAGCCGCCAATGTTGCCGTAATGAGACGTGGCAGCAGCAATAGCTCACCTGTTTTGTTTACAAGCTTCACAAACACCTTTGCACAAAAACAACCATTCAGGATGTTTTAAAACGCCGCAAAATACTTTAGGAACCCAACAATGAAACCATATTTAGAAACCTTAACTTTACATCCTACCAAGCTCGAAAGCCTTGGTTAACCCAAAAGCTACATTAAAAAACATTTATATGTTTAGTGGACAGAAATATTTAACAATACATCACAATCAGGTTAGGGGGGCAGTTGAAGAAAAAAACCCTGTTGTCAGACACCATCATGGATGTGTACATGTCGAGATAATTGCTCAGCTGGAGCGCTGAAAGACACGAGGAAGACAAACAGGAAGCGCCTGACTTACACCTGCACTTACTGCTGGCTAACCCGATCAACACTCTACTTGATTTTAGGAGATACGGCAGCGACGGCGGTCCGGGCACGCTGCCAGGCGATGGCGGGAAACGATTTCCACAAGCAAAACAAAGAAACATGGCGGCTGTGCACAATGACAAAGTGTAGCCTCTGCAGGTGACGACGCGTTGTCATCCGGCATGCCTCCAGGGCTGTTATGGATACAAGTGCTCCAGGAAAGGGCGAAGACACCTGGCAGCGCTTGGCACGCAAGCCCACCGATTCACGAGTCGCCCAACCCTCACGTCCCGCCGGAGCGGCTCGCTCTATGGTGCGTTTGATCGCATTAGCTTCAACCTGCTGCCTCACATAAATTGCACAACATTCACTTGTCGTAAGGCGGCAAACATGCCAGAAGGGCTGCGGGGTCAGAGGTAGTTGTTGGGGTGGGGGTGGGTAAATTTAATAATTTAGTTGTGTATGCTTGCTTTTCTTTTCGAATAGCAGATGCAGCGGACACCACACACGCGATCTTGGCTAGATTACAAAACAGTCAACGGTCTTACGCAAATGCCAAGAAAAGCCTACTAGAACAACAAAACTATCATCACAGGTACTTTGAATGACATTATCAGATTTTTTTATTTTTACACAGCCAATTTTTGCCTGTATAATCTCAGGACTTGAAGTGTTTTTCTCACATGTGCTTCCTTCCTCATAACCCCCCTCTCTTTTAGGCTCAAGATGGCCGACAGGTGTGCTGCATGGATGAAAGAGAATATGTTTAAAAAGCGAGACAGATGTTTGTGCCATTACAGCTGCTGATGTTGCCAAATTGATCGAACAAAGGTGAGAATAGATCATGATATATAAATATGGCTCCATAAGATCAATAACTCTTCCCACGCAATCCTCGGGTTTCTTTGTTTACATGTTAGTGCCACTTTGAATGTTTCTTGATTCACTTGATGCATGGCGCTCACCCCCCCCTGCTGCTCGCCTACTGAGGCACTAAAATGGTGGCAGCGTGCAACCATCAATAATGCACACGGCAAGAGCATCCGGCCACCGCTATCATCAGGGGGAATCATCGGGTCTGCCGGAGGCCGCCGTATCTGGAGACGGATAGCGGTAATTTCTTTTTGCATGAGGAAAGGAAGGAAGAGTAAAAGTCTCTCTAGCAGGGTGCTACGTGAGCATTGTCATTGAGTTTGATGCTACTATTCACGCTTTTTTTTTTTTTTTACCCGTATAGATTAAATAATTTATTTATATTCTAAATAAGTACGGCAACCATTCCACCTGCAAGGTTGAAAATGCACTTACTTAAAAAAAAAAAAAAACAACAACTTTTAATTATACTTTTTTTTTCCCTAGTTAGCTAAGAGTCAGTGGGTTGCTTGAAAATGTGTCGTCATGCATATTTTACAGCGCGGCACTCTTACAAGGTGCAAGTGGCCGAAAAGAGGCTACCACCCACCTTCCCTCTCACCACCAAAGAGGAGTGGATGGCTAAAGGAGAAAGAGAAAAAGAAGAAGTAGAATTTAGGCGTAAAGTGCTGGAACGAGGATGAGGGGAATCGACCGCGTGACTCAGCCTTATTCTCACCATTAATGCGAGTGCCCTGGGGGGGAAGGGATTGTTGAGAATAAAATGGAAGCGACAGTGGCACAAGTGGGTGGTAATTAGAAATATTACCTCCATGTCGAGGGGTTATCTACCCGTCGCGACATTCTTTTGATGCTGACAAGTTGCACCCCGCCAGCCAATTAATGGCCTGTCTGATAAGAGGCCTCATGTTATTAGCTACCATTCACCTCCATCTAAGTTTTTCCTCAAGTTCCTAGAAAAAAAACACTAATACGTACTGCAGATTTTTCTTGAAGTGTAATCTTACGACAATACAATTATCACGACTGTTTTGTTTCTACTATTTTGGCCACTTCATCTTAGCTTAGTGCACGAACAGAGCAAAATTTGGGTAAAAGCCAGAGTGCATCTTGGGAGAGCAAAGAGTCTGAGCTCTGCTGCCGCACTTTTATCGATGAAAATTTGATGACGCTAAATCTAGACAGACTTTTAGTGTCGGTCGGGATTACGCCGGCGGGCTGAACGCTCATCAATGATTCAGGCGGGAGAGAGATCCCGCCACCGCCAACGTCTGCCACATGCAGGGAGAAATAAATGGATCAGGTGAAAGCAAATACACCTGGTCAATAAAGGCGGCCATTTTGTGTGTAAACAATTCGGTCTCATTACCTGCTTGTTGTGATGCTTTTGAATTTTTCATACACATAGCAATTGATTTATTGATTATTTTGTGAGGGGTTTGTCATAATGCTATTTTGTTTCTCTCTCTCTTTAGATTTATTTGACAGCTTCGGCAGTTGAAAGCACTTCCTTGCCGCTGTGCGTTGTTGACACGAACAATATGGCTGTGAACAGAGGCGAGCTACTGAGTGAGTACCAAATTTCAATAGCTACAGTATAGCTAGCAGTTCATCCAACCACACTAGTGACATGTTTGTGTTTAAGCATGTATATGTTTAAAAAAAAAAAAGCTCAGCCCTACTTTAATATTTTTCTTCTATTTGTGTGTATGTAGTATATACGTATAAATACATGTTTATAAAGCTATATAATATTTCTATATTACGATATTATATTGCAATAGATCATACATTGTATGTATTATATACTATTGTATTATGGATGGATCTGGATGGACCAAGGTAGGTGCCGAGAAACTCAACAAGGTTTTATCCAACCCTACTAGTAACTATTGGAAATGTTTGTGTTTATGCATGTACTATATGTTTAAAAAAAAAAAATAAGCTGAGCCCTACTTTAATATCTTTCTTCTATTCCACTATATTTGTTTGTATGAAGTATATACACATATAAATATATTCATGTCAAGATATATTAAATTGCTATATTATATTATGATATTATATTGCTATTGTATAGATCATACATTGTATGTACTATATACTATTATATCATGGATGCATCTGGATCGACCAAGGTAGGTGCCGGGAAACTCAACAAGGATTTGATGGACAGGTACGTACCGGGATGACAGCAACATGTGGTTTCGAGTTACTTTGCCGTGATGGGAGAGCGGGAAAAAACACTTGCGACGGCTGTGACGAATCAGAGGGTGTTGGGGTTCAAAGACTCAAAAAAAGGTGGCGGGGAGGTGTTGAAATGAAATGAGAGAATAGATGTCAGAATGATAGTGATCTATGGGGGGGAAGTGAGGAATTCACATGGGCATAATGCAGCTTGTCCGCATTTACTCTGAGAGGTCAAACTCCGCAGCATTTTTTTGTAGCATCCTACAGATAAACCACAAATACATTAAATCATCCTTGATGCAAATATTAACGAGCTAAAAACGACCGTAAGATGAGTGACAGATTCTGCAGATAGTTTTGGCTTGGATCCAAAATGGCGTCCGTGGAGAGGCGCCACATCTTAACACTGCCTGCAGCGAGCACGCCAGCTAATACTGCCTACACTCTGTGAAATGGCAAGCGTGTTTCCATTTGTTTTGACATAAGGCTGAGATTGTTTTGTGTCAATTTCACACAATCAGTTTTCTTTCCTGGCCAATGGTTCAGAGGATTGCGTGCTGTGTAATTGGCATCTCCCGCCTCGGGATCTCATAGCAGATATTAACAGTCCGTCCGTCTGAGGCGCGCCACTCAACCCGTACGTGCCCCGATTCATTATTCTATTACTCATTTAATCCCAGCGTGCGTATAAGGTTCGTTATGGGCGGTGCCGGGGCCAAGATGGAGATGGAGCGGGCGCCGTGGCCTCATAAGAGCAAGGACGAACGGCACATTGAAGCTTCCCAACTGACAGCTTAACGGTGTCGTTAGCAAAATGACAGTTACGTGTGGTTAAGTGTTGTAAATGTTGTATCTACGTGATTGATTAATTATGATCACGAGCTCTAATTAAAGTGGCAAGCAACGAGTGTTGTTCCAGTAGGGGGCGCTGATGAATTTTTTCAGTGTGCGGTCTTCATCTGCCATCTGTCTATTATAGTCATGGTTCAAATATGATTCCAAATCTCCAGGACAAGATTGCTTGAAATGAGAAGTTACATTTTTGCTTTCAATCAGCTATTTTAGGATCATTTTTCTTGCTATATTTTCCGGCGTGGGTTCGAGACACTTAGGTTTGATGGACATGTCTACCAAGTGCCCTTTCTTCTGAGTAGGACTGATTAGGTGGTGAAATGTCAAACATTCTTATAGTTATTAGTGTACAGCAAGCTTTAAAAGTTTTTACCTCAAGGTATGTTTGGGAATTTCCAAAAGGTAGCACCGCTACACCTGCTGACAACTCCCAGTTGTCTCCATTTAACTGTGGGTTGGAGTTGTCACGGGGTTCTTGGTGACGAGTTAAATTCCCCAAAACGGGAATTCTAGCCAGAAATTCCATTGTGCGCAAAATCTAGCAAACGTCTCTCATCTTGGTGGCTTCATTCATCCCACCTGTAGGCCTCGGGACGTCTTTCCTGCCCCCTAAAGTCTGGGATTCCCCGCATTCCCAAAGCCAACCCTTTCACTTCCGATCCACACTCCCTCAGGCAAAAGTCAAGTGGGAGCTTCCTCCCATATTGCAATATGCACACAAATGTCCTTCGGAAAGTTTGAGCTGCAACATTGCCAAGTTGAACAGCTATCTGACTAGCACTGGTAGGTCCTTTCCAAAACCTTTTTCCAACATTGCGATGATAAGACTGGACAGCCCCCCTTCCCCCTTGTCCATAAAGTCATAAACCCCCTGGCTGGGGTCTAATCACACCCGCCAGGAGAGCTGAGGTCAGAGTCGAGGGACTGCAGGGCTAGCGGAGACGAGGCTCGACTGGATAAACGCAGGACGGGCAGACTGGAGACAGCTGGAATGACGACGTAAAGCGAAACCCGAACTGAGAGAGGGAATGTTTGCAAAAGGTGAAGCAGGAGGTGCATGATCAGAGAGTCTGAAAACTACAAAAATAATGTAGGCTCTTGTTGCCCGGGGCGTCTTTGATTTTGATTAGTACTTTAAATGTTTTTTTTCCATTTTCGTTTTGAAATAAAATGACTTGTATTACTTAATGGCATTAACAATGGCATTGTGTTGTACAGAGCTGGTAAAATATTTTGGGCGATGCTGTTAGTAAAGTAATTGATGCCTCTCTAATAATGTTTCATAATAGATATCATTTTTAATGACTAAATTATTTTGAAGGGTAATCTATGTGATGTTTTAATCCTAAAAACAAGATGCCAGAGGAATCACTAACTCCATTTATCTAGACACATGCAAGGGCATTTGATGTTGACAGGAAGCGGGAACATGGGAAACGCTTTAACCGGGCCCCCTCAAAATCAAGCGGATTAGGAGCCATATGTGAGGGTCTCTAATCTCATTTGGAAGAGCCCCCGGGTGCTCGCAGCCTGTGTTTTACATTAGTCCCAATCAAAGGCGCTCCTAACGACGGTTGAGGTAGCTACACGGGTTTGAGGATCAGGACGGCCTTCCACTTAGTGTCAGACACTCAGGCAATTTGACGTTGCTAATATCAAATTAAGCATGAATCATCAAGAGTGCCACATTTGTGAGAAAATGACGCAAACAAACATCTGACGTTACTCCTCAAGAGATACGCTGCCGTCGTGAGTGTCATAAAATAAACAAGCACCACACGGAGCCCCGTTGGAAATAACTTGAAAGCCACGCGAGCTTTGCAAAGAGATAAAAGTTGAAGCTTGTCTGTCATCACAAAGATAAATCTTGCTCTTGAAGATGAAGCGCTGGTTCGCTGGCCTCTGAGCTGCCAAATGAGGTGAAAAAAGCAGAAGCTTAATTTTTAAAAGCTAAATGTATTCTGTAATGTTTAAATTCTTTTTGTATTTTGACAGAAAGACGTCAGAGAGTTTTTATTAAGACACTTGGGAACTTAAATTATGAAAACATTGCATCATGTCTCACAATCGCCTCCATCCCGCCCCGTCGGCCGCTGTCCATGAGCCTGCCTCGCAATAAAGCACGGGTCATTGCTGGCCGCTATCCATTCAGGACAGTGACCCCCGCCACTGCCTGCTCCTCTGGGCCTATTGTGCCCCCACCCCATTGTGTGGGGGATTTGTGTGGCCGGCCCACTTTCCTTGTGATTGATGCCGACCTCACTGACCCCCCTCAGGACTGGCCAGCTCCCAGAGACTCTGGAGGCAATTAGCATGAATCTGTTACTTTAAGTGTCTTAACTCAATTGTTCTTGGAAGTCCTAAAGAAGGATGAGAGGGATGAAGAGGAATGACTTGAGGGAAGATCTATTTATTTTCACCTGTTGACAATCATTAGCTTAGTTTCTTTGTCATTATTAAGATACAAAAAAATGTAGGCAGTGATTTTTATGGCATTGTTTTGGGCGAACCTTGTTGGCATAGTAGCACCTCGTATTCCAGCATGGCTGCGAGCAGCTTCTATCATATTTCCCTTCCATCCTTATCCTTCTTTTTGTCAACATCTCAGCTTCCACCTCTCACAGTGTTCGGGAAGAGGATGCTTTTATCTACAGGAACTATTTGGAGCAGTTGGGGGCTGGTGGGGAGATGAAATGGAACTTCCTTGTGATTTCCCTCAGTCTTATCCTCCCACCCCAAAAAGGTATGTTGAGAGGAAGTGCTCCCGTCATATCCTATCTCATCCCACTGAAAAGTGTCACCACTCTTACCCGGAGGTGGCGGCGTCTGCTCTCGGCTCGTTCTCAAGGCGATAACACCCTCTCGCCGTGCCTGTCGATGACGCGGTTACCCTGATTGCTCTCTCATATG
Organism: Syngnathus acus; assembly: GCF_901709675.1. Lineage (NCBI taxonomy): Eukaryota > Metazoa > Chordata > Actinopteri > Syngnathiformes > Syngnathidae > Syngnathus > Syngnathus acus. The sequence continues at coordinate 3,540,242 of NC_051103.1, read as the reverse complement.
CGCTCTGGGACTTCTGGCATCTTCTCATTCTCACACCCTTGTCATACATCTGGGAAACACGTCAAGAAATAAACCAGAGAGTCACCTTCGGTCTCTCGCCTTGGGTTAATGTATCTTTACTTCAATCGCACAAGATGCTCTGTTTTTTTTTTTTTTGGTTAACGGGAACAGTGCAGCATCTAGAAAATGAAACTTGTGAGTTTTGCTTGCTAACAAGTCAAAAATAAAAGCTGTACCAGCATCAGATAGACAAAGAAGGTTTTGGCCTCTCAACCTTCTTTCCTCCATATGGACGCCTCTCGGCTGGACCACATTCGCCATCCATCAAGAATCCGGATCGCGGATGATGTGACGGATGCACGGCGTCTGCTCTCTGAGCTCTCGCCTGACCTCCTATTGGCCAAAGGTCTTTGGGACGCCACTCAAGGCGACTCTCCAGTGGCCTCTCCCTGAATCATATTACAGAAGAACCACAAATGGGGGAGCCGTTTTTGCCAACACAAGAAAACGTCGTAGTTCTTCTAAGAATGTAATGTTTGAATAGTAATTACTTTAACCCAGCCTCATTATTTGTCACTTTGGCCCACTTTGTGACACTGTGGAGTGCGATGGGGATAAAGGTCAACGTCCCGATAGACTTGGAATGTTTGCGTTGGGTGTTTACGTTGGCCCACATCTATCTTAATAAGAAAAGGCAGGAATTTGTTTTTGGATTTCCTGCAGCACATTAGGAAGGGAGGAGGGCACATATCATTACTTTTATGGTGGTAGTAGGGTGGGGTGGGGCACCTACCACCTGTCCCTTCTCCCACTGCACCCCCCCACCGCCTCCACTTATACCACACACATTTCAAAACATCACTGCATTCAACGAGTGGCAGCTCCGTCTGGGTCAACCAGGAGTCTGTTCACCTGGTTCGACCACAGGACACGCCGCTATATTTGCATAGCTGCTTGCTAACGTCGCCCCTCCCAATATAGTTTATGAGGGCTTTGTCCGTGTCCAATGGCAAATTCAATCCCATTCTTTTGTTCTCCATGTACTTGGCTACTTATTCGGTTAGGACTCTAATGTCCATTCGTGAACCGTGTTGCACTCAAATTCCCCATTTTACGACTTCTGATTTTGAATTATTTTTGTTTGACTTTTACTGTTTTTATTCCTGTAAATGTTTTTCTCCCTGCAATAACAACTCTGCGTGTCTCTCTGAGGCAACCGAAATCATAAATATCTTTGGCCCTGCAGACAAAACAGTCGCTTACAATCGCTAATGAAGCTCTTTGATGCAAAAATGCAAGTCGTCCCTGTGGACATCGAATCCCATTTCCGGGATTGTAATATACATTCAATATAATAATATTCAGTGCATAGTCTGAGGCCAAAAATCAGATCTTCGATTTCAATCATTTTTTTCATGATTAGCTTATATAAAAATAAAATGACTGGCATTATTTTGAACATATTTCTTCCCCTTGCTTTATTTTTTTCAGATAGATATTTGTTCCATTCGGTTATTTTTCAGTGTTACCTTCGATAGCAGTCATAAATACTTATTTTTTTCTTTATTGCTGTGGCGTATGGTTTTTGTCTTTGCGATGTAAACACAATAAAAGTACACCCCCTTACCTCTGTCTTTCCTCATGTAGAGTTGCACAGGTGAGGCAAGACAACTTGGTAGCACATATTTTATACAGCTTTTTCCAATTTTCCAAGATGAATAAATCACTGCTTCCACTGTGACTAAATAGCTTTGATCTTAGATCTTTGGCAGTGTTCAGAACTATTGACTGACTTATTTGCTGTCAGTGAGCTCCTTTCAAGTGGTTTTGCTCATTTTATTAGCAGGAATTGAAGTCATTAATCGCTCTTTTTGAAAAGTAATTACCACAGGGGTCAGGAAAGGTGCTAAATGTAGCAACCAAATTACTAAGCAGAATCAACTTTCTTGACCACGTATGCCAGCATGAGATACGAGGGAGGTAAAACCAGCTGAGGGCTCACGATGTTCTCTTGGAGGTCTGCCAGTCTCCCTGGGTACAAATCTGAGATAAGCCTTTCCCTCGCAGGGCAGAAACCTTCAGGATCTTTTACGATCCACTGCCAGCGTGGAATAGAAGCTTCTTTAACACCCTGATAAGCTCGCACAGGAACAGGTGTCTTTAGGTCCCGCTGGAACAAGAATAGAAAGACTAGGGGAAAATAGAGTTGCAGTAGGAGAGAAGACAAAATGGACGTGCCACATTTAGCATCTATTACCGATGTGCCATTGAGATGCTTGTAAAGGTGGTGGCAGAAACAAAGTGCATTCTGCTGTTTTTCCACCTCAGACATGTCATGGACCTGGCAAACTTTGAACCAGCCAGCCAAAATTAGCCCAATCAGACCTCTGCACAACATGATTTTCCAATCAAAAGACCTGAAGGGGAAACCCAAGGCAGAACAGATTTGCATTAAGTCCTCAAGAATTCCATCACAGCTTTTAGAACCACTCTCAACTAAAACTAAGGAGACATTTTGGAGATGATAAATCACCAAAATAGCGGATTGTTTTGCATGTAGATAACTCCACCAGGGCTTCAAAACCAGACGTCGTAATCTCCAGATCAGCGCGGATAGGAATAATCTTTAGATTTCCCCGCATGTGAAACCTCAGCTGAGCTAAGAGGCTATCTGCTCATCTTCTCCGTGTTTGGGTTTGTCTGCAGGAGCCGTGCTGGATTTGTAACTTTTTGCGCCGAGGGTTTCCCGCAGTGCACTTAGCGCAATCTCCCGCCGTCCCCGCGAGAACGTCCATCAAAGTCTCGTGTCTTGATTAAATCCTTCCACGTATTTTTAGAGCAACTTATCAGACCATCTACTCGACCAAGTTATGTATTCATCCTCCCAAAGGTTTTATTTCAGACGAAAAAATATTTGTCTTGATTTTCACCATTCAACATTGGCACGGATCTTGCTTGGACATTTATTCCTGGAAATTGTGCTTGTTGTTAAAAGAAATCCATTGGGAACTTTTGCTTTATCGCAGTAGAAGTCCAGACTGGTTTCAAGGATCAAGTGATACAAACATTCAGCTCAAGTTTTCTTTTGAGATTATTCAAAATGAATCGGATTTGATAAGCAGTGACGAGCCTTTCCAGTGTGGGGCAGTCAACGGCCCTGAACAATCAACTCTGAATATCAAAATCTGAAATTTTACATTGAATCAATGAAATATTGAAAACGATTTATATAAAAACCTGTGTGGCTTCCATGGAGGAATCAGGAAATATATACTGTATACTACCAAATATGGGCACCCAATCACCCCCTCCGATGTTGAACATGCGCGGTTGCCATCCGGTTAATGAATAAGTTAAAAGGAAGCTTCCAGGAAAAAAAAAACTGTTGCATCCGGCGTTTGTGTCTGCTCACGATCACAGTCGCGTCCCTGATTCTGACCCTGGTCCCGGTGCCTCATCACCCCCAAAGCCGTTCTCCCTCAGTGCCTGAACCACATGTCAGTTCCTGGCCTCTTTTCCCGCCATTGTGTAACTGGTTTCCATTAAAAAAAAAAAAAAAACGGGATCTTTTAGGGGACGTCACAGTGGACTGGACTGTATCAAAGATTTTCTATCGTCGTCATCCTAAGAGTTTTCTGCTGGGTGGCCAGGACGCGGCGCGGTTAACGGGATGGCTACAATAACCAATAAACGTGTGACTTGGAAGCACGCTAGCAGTGAGCATGCGGCGGGGGTAATTTACGACATGGTGCACTTAAGTTGACCTGTTGAGATTTAAAGCCTCTTTCTGTTGCGTGCCACCGCAGAACTTTGACGACCACGCTACACGGCCTCTAAAGTTCAATCTGTTTCAAGATCATTCACAGATTTGGTTTGTAAGATCTAGTGCCAGAAATATTCCCCAATATTTTTTAAGGAAGTTCAGTGTTCTATTGTATGGTGTGTTAGCCAAGGTCAAGGTTATTTTGGTACTCTGTAGAATTCAGGCAGTTTTCCCCATTTGCTGAGCCATTGGTGGTACTCGTGTATAATTTTGTATAGCTGGCTTTTGTGCACATACATACATACATACATACATAGAAAATGCAAGGTGACCACACCTTGCTTTAAAGATACCGTCCAATCAACCCACATTAAGATATTACTGTTGCTAGTTAAAAAATATGAGCAGAGTGATGTTGCTCACAAAGTAGGCCAGATGAATAAAAGATGCTCTCTGCAGCGCAGCTACCATAAAAGTTTAATCGACAACTTAACAGAAAATAATGTGGAGGAACAACGTCTTGTATAGAGAAGTTGCATTTTAGACAGGAAATGCAATTTTAATCTTATTGTGAAAAGTTTGGCAATCCTTGAGTTGAACGAATGGAATGAAGGGAAAGTCACTCCAGGCTAACTAAATGATAAGGAACATTGCATGCAATGGCACCAATCAAACATTTCGTGGGCTCAACCTCATTATTGGCTTCTCTGCTCGAGTGCTTTATGGCTTTAATTTAACTGGAGACAAACTAACTAACTGACTGGTGTAAGTGATTATGCTCCCCTAATGGGCCAACTTGCATCAAAAAGCAAAAAATATGTTTGGAGAGAACTGTTCGTATAGCATCCCTTTGTCCAGTGCAAAAGCCTCAACTCAGCGAATGCATCGTAATAAAGCTGTCATCGTCTCTTATTCCGCTGCAAAATTACACGCGTGCAACTGGAGCATGTCAGGAATTTTGGCAATGGCCATCTTCGGGGGACTTCGCCAGTCGCCTTGTTTATCCCAAGCCAACAATCTACAGAGACAATAAATAGCAGTCGTTTGGATAAAAAAGAAAATCCATAAATTGTTGACATTTTGGACAAAAATTCAAAGAAAGCCTTTTTTGGTTCTATATTAATGATTGACATGATTCTTTGCTCTCCTACAAGCTGGGTGCACCGCTAAACCTCAGGCTACCCAACACAGTGTGTGTGTGTGTTTGTGTGTGTCGTCTGGTAATATATCATCAGGGCTTTAACGGCCCCCGAGCCAGAAGTTAATGAAGTGAAATGAGACTTATTAGGCAAACAGCCTTAAAGTCACTGACAAGCAAATGCAGTTGGGGGTTGAAATTATTCATGACATTTGAGATAAAAGGTGAACATAAAGGAAACCCTAGCCACAAAATAGACAGTTTTTACACTTTACGGTTAAAACCTTTAGCCATAGATATTGTGGCGCTCATCGTGCTAATTACTGCCAGTCCTCGTCAGATCCAGCATACAAGCTTCGTTCCTAAATTGACTGTTGCATATTTGGGCGCGGCATCAATATTTTGGGGACGCGGCATCCGCCCCCAACCCTCGTGCTCCCATGTCAACATTGAACGCCATCCTTCTTCTTCGGTGACTCGTAAAGATGACCATCAATTAAGATATCAAGTTCCACACCCACCACCCAAAGAACCGGAGGTCGACGGCGACTTTGAAGCTTGATACTTTTGCTTGCCTAAAAGGTGTTCGGTTTGAACTAAGTCAACTCCCTTTGCCCCCTCTCCCAGTAACCCTGAGCACCACGGGACATTCACCCCGCATTGACCCCTGAGCTGCGTTTGCTTAAGGGGTCATCAAGACCACGTTGCTCGTTCAACCTCGGGTCGACGCCCTCAAAGGACCTTACGTCCCAGGACGTACCTTGACCCCCGATCTTTAGTCACTCTCATGTTTGGAGCTCGGATCTGGAATTAGACTTGACAGCATTATGCTTCTGATCTGACTGGACGGTTAAACATTCGTTTAAGTCGTAATTAAGTCAGTCACTAGTTATCCCCGGATCTGAATTTCTGAATTACTCAGCCATCTCTGTCTCCCGCCACTAACGCAATAGCCTTGAGGCCAATGCAAGACTGTTTTCATGTGCTCATCTGAGTGGATGTGGCTTTTGGGAGGGCGTGTGAATTACCATGTGTTGTTTAATTTAACGGGGAATTATTCAAATCAAGTCCACTAACCAATCAAGAGTCAATTACTTAAGAGTTACGCTGATGAATTAGTTTAATTATCCAACATAGAGCCTGATGTCACGTGAGGTATTCCTGGGAGACACCCAGGGAATATGCTCAGCAGCGGAGGTGTTTGGTGGGGGTCTGGGTGTCTTTCAGCAGACCTCTGGGAGCACTGAGACGAGAGATAAGAGACCCAGAGCAGAGGCAGCGCTCAATTCTGATCTCCGAGCTCACCCCGGCGCTGATAACCCTTTGCAGACCGTTTATGAAGCCCGTCTGAGCGGCAATTCCTAAGGGGCAATTTAAGTGAGGATACCACAGAAGTCGATTTCTGTCTTTTAAGGAATGCTAATTCCGAAATGTTCTTCAAAATTCATCCGATGATACCAGATTACCTCAGCAACCTGAATGTCTATTGAACCCAGAAAAAACTCAATAAGTCCATAATTGAAAATACATATCATTTTTGGTTGATTTTGTTAACTGTAAAATTGCTTTGAAAAGAAACTCATTGTTGAGTTTTTGTCGAAATGCTACCAACTGAAGGCCTGAAGGTTCTCCTGCTTAGACATGAGATAGCATGGATAGATAATAGAGACACAACCCTCCAATGACATCTCCGTCCCCTTTCCAAAGACTCTCTTTGATGCATCACTACAAGCTTCCTGAAGTAAACACAGACTAATTGTCTGGATCAGTTTGAGATTTTTATCTCTGCCCGCCCCCCTCCTCTACCCAAGCATCTCCGTAGAGATTGGATCTCTGGAGGACACTCGGCGAATACTCAACTGTATCCGACCGCGGTCCTCCATCACCCCCCTCGCATATCTCCTGACCTTTTAATCCAGCCAGCGAGACTCACAATTAACACAAACACCGATAAAGGACAACTTCTAGAAGCTTTAGCACCCTGTTTTAATTGTGCACTTATCTTTTAATTGGCTACTTGCTTACACATGCACCCAGCCACACATTCACGCGCAAGTTGACTTTGTTGCCAAGTGTATGATTTGGAGGAAAGAAAATTCAGGGAAGACAAGACGAGCTAAAGCAGGTGACGAAACGCTGAACATCTGGCAGAAGGGAAGTGAAGACTGCATCGTCCTTTTTGAAGTGTGCAGAATAAATATTGGTGCTGATGTTGTAATCTGTTTCCCCACAGACCCTTGTTACACATACACACGCCATCCTGTAAGCCCTTCATGTGTATTCTGCGAGCCTTCTCCGGAGTTTAGGATGGAATAGCCTGCGTGTGTTGCCTGGGGTGGGGGCTTCTGGGTGCTTTAGTGTGTGCTGAGGCGTGAAATTTGGTGGGTGCGTCTATTATGAGTAGACCCACTAAAATGTTCTCAGAAAGCCATGCTCAAAAAATACATGAATTCCATTTTGGGTTTATTTAGTCTTTTAGGGGCCCTTCAAAGATGGAATTTGCTAGGCATGACTATCATGAGTAGACCCACACACAAAAAAAACCTCAACCCATGTCTTTGGTCAATTTGTTATGAAGCAGCCATCTGATGGCCATTTCAGACATTTCCAGAGATCATGGGCTCAGCCTAGAGATTAATGTTAGTGTTGACATAGTTCAGGCATGTCAGTGTGTTTGAAACGGTTGGCAAGTTAAGACTCCGCTCTGGAATCGACATCCCGCCAACAGCCTGTCACTCCCGTTCTGCCCCCAAACTGGCACTTTGTGGAATAAGGGGTTTGGTGTTTTGGAGTTCGGGGGGTTGCGTGTGTCAAGGAAGCTGACAAGACTGACCGGTGAAGTGACCGCCCCATCATACATCTCCCGGCGTTCCGGTTATTTGTGCAAGCACCGCCGCCTTAGCTTTTATTCAGTGTTTTTCTGCCACTCAAGACGTAGTAGAAAGAAAAATAGGTCAACACATACAGTGACACTTTTGGCGTTTAAATTAGTGCTCATGGGGTTGCGGAAGCAGCTGGGAGTGATTCATGTGGGGATTTTCCAGTCTGTTTACTTGTTGTTGCTGTTCGTGCAGTGGCTAGTTGAAGTGGAATATAAACATAGTCTTGCTGTCCTCTTGTGTTTTGACTGAAGTTTTTATACTCCGCTGGGAATGTGACATACTTGAGCTGAGACAAATTTAAAAAAAAAAATGCAGTGTATCATGTTCAATATTGATGCACTAGCATCCAACGGTTGATAATGTAGCCAGTCAAGTGTAATGGAAATTCACCTGTGGCCGGCTTAGTGAAGCAACATGTGGCTAATTGCCCAAGTTTCAGATACCTTGTATAATGAACTCGGTCTGTGGTTATTTCAGCATATCTATTATAGCTAGTATTGTGACATTTTTGTTTCGTGGTGTGCCATGAGATTGAAATATGTGCCTTGGCGTAATAAATGCTGGGAAATAGTGCTACGCAATATTACCCCAAATCTCTTTCCTGTCAGATCTCAGCATCGACTGAGTGATATCGTAACAAAACTGGCTCTATTCATTATTGAAAATGACTTTGACGTGATGATTGTTGGAAAACGCAAGGAAACGTCAAGTTATTTAGCGTTAACACAATGGGGGCTGACGTGCATCGAGATTGACTGCTTTCTTGGACGCTCGATGGGATTTTAACTGCCGTCGCTAGTTGCTACCCGCCCGGCCCAAATCGAACATTAGATCTTTGTCGCAGATTGAAGCTCACCCACAGACCGGACAACGTTCCCTCCAAATCATGTCGTTTGACCCGAATCTCCCATTCCATTAGCTGGCATTCCCCACGGGGACACTAGCGCTTCCCTCAACACTTGAACTCTGACCCACAGCCAATAACAGCCGGGGAGGTTTTATAGGCACGCATGCAATTGGAGCGGTCTCGCTTTATGGAATTTCATTTTGTTCCCTGCATGCCTCTTGGCGTACGGGTCAAAAATCTGTCTTGTAATAAATATATATGAAATATAGGGTTGCCATGCCAACAGAGCAGGCCGTAATGGTAAATAAAAAGAACATGCTATCACCTATGATGGTTTTACCAACACTCAAAGGATGCATATTTCCCCCCCCCACACACACACACACACAGTTTCAAATAGTTGCCAGGTTTCTTAACATGTCTCTAACACATTTTAGACGCGTCTGTTTTAAGGGGGCCATCCTCGGCTCATTAAAATGAGCCCTGCACACCTCACCCCCTCTTGTTGGATGGCTTTTGTTACCATGACGACCAGGGGCGTAGCTAACTCGGCAGTGTGGTGTATTATGCAAATTATCCACACTCTTGAGACCTCATTATATGTATAGAAGCAATTAAAAAGTCATGTTTCTTTGTTTTTGTTGCAAGTGTAAGGTCACCTTTGTGTTTATTGTTTTCTTAAGTGAAGTCATTGGTAATGCTGCTAAGTTTGGCTAGCATAGAGAACAGTGTCCACATGTTTTTGTTATACAGGTTCCAATATAGTACTTTGTTCCATGGTTACGGCGTCAAACTTGCAATTACTCATGAATATGTCCAACTGCATCCCACTCAAGTGTAGATTCATATATTAAATTGAGGAAAAAGGCCCAGCATGACCATATGTTTAGAAATGACATTTACACGTCAGTTAAATAACTAGCGCGTTAGGGCTAATGTAGCATTAAAATACAATTGTAAAATCTAAAAGATTTTTTAACTAATCGGATTTTAGATTTTATTTTATTTTTACTTTCATTGAAAAAAGCAAATAGCAGTGACATTTTTCAAAACTTCATTGTGTCAACGTCCACAGAAATAAACATATCCGTATTTTAAAGGTCCCTTTTTTCAGCTCATGTATGTAAACAAAATCCTTAATATATGAATATTTAAAAACTTCAATCTTAAATCTTTGGTAGCCTACTGGTATAGGGAAAAATAACTTTAAGGATCAGCCAGCCTTAAAACGCAGCAGATATTTTGAGCTGGATCTTGCGCATGCTAATCCAAGCAATGGGAACCTGCACCGGCTGCCAGATCATGCGAATTCTCAAAGTCTCCTGCTGCGATAAAAACAATCAATCCGTTTTAGACTGAAATGAACCGCTTCAAAATTAGTCCGTTTTCACCACAAATTCCCAGATGCGAGGAGTAGCGACCTCAAATCTAAGTGAACTTGACAAGCTGAACACTTGATCGGATCAGAACAGGCACATCATTCCACGATAAATACCTGCCGATCTTTTTAGAACCCGATAATGAGTCTGCGTGTGATTGAAACCGGCGCCTTCAGACCCAAGACTTTGAAGCGCAAGCACATCTGAAGCACACGTTCATGCATAATCCCATGCTACACGCATCAAACCCTAACCCGCTCTGAAAAAGAATGAGTAATGACAACTCCGATGTGAGAGCTGCTGAGGCTTAGAGGAGATATAAAAAGGCCAAGGCGGTGGAACACGGTGGAGGAAGTTGAGGGTCCTGAAGGACCCGTGGGACCGCCTGAGACAGCGAGGGGGAAGATATGAGGCAAAACTTGAAAGCTCAGCCAGGAGCTCAAGATGCTCAAGCGTTATTGGCTGCCCCTATAACAAACCACCAATGCTTCCCCAAGACCCCTCAAGCCTTACTATCGAGAACCCCGACTGGGAAGAAAGAGAAGACAATGGGCGGGTGCATAGGCTCTCTGGCCTTTTCTCCCGAAGATGATCCAAAACAAGAGTGTAAAACATGAATTATTGCTCCTTCCTGGAACATTCCCGCAAGATATTTCAAGATGCCGTAAGTCCAACGAAGAAGCTGAAGTCATGGCTCTGCGGAGGCCAGTAGAATGTCCACACAACAAACCGGAGGAAACCATGGAGACCGAACAATGGACAGGGCGTTGTCAGCAGAAGATGTTCGTTGGAAATATTTTGTATTCAGAGCGAAAACCATAAAACACTGCATTCCTTTGGTTGCTTTTTTTGGTGGCTTTTTATATCCAATTCAACTTCAGAATGTCAATTTTGTCATATTCAAAGTGCCTCAATTTATTATGGAGTTACGTTAGTTTTGTTGCCATGGCAACGCATTACTTTTTTGTACAAAATTCCACTAACCCTCCTTGGAAATGGGTTTCACTAAATGCCCTCCCCCCCTCATATATTTTCTACTTTGTCACTAACTTAGTAACAAAATTATATTGCTATTGGCTGGCAACCATTCTAGGTCTTCTTTGATCAAAACCTTCCTGCTATGAAAATGTTACAGAAGAAAAAGAATGCAGGGTCCAACTGTGGTTCTTATGAAGCTCTTTTATAACTATTAACTGTGCGATGACATTGCTGGATATTCGGATTGATTTACCTCCTCAGGGGATCACTTGGCCTGGACCAAAGATTCATTGGGGGCCCTTAATGGCTCCTACTGCCTCGGCAGTGCTTCAAAGCCAAGATCCAACGACTCCATACTTCATATCTTTGCAGTAATACTCTTATTTATGAGCGCGCTGCCGAAAGCCGTAGAATTAGACGGATCGGAGACCTCGTTTCTCAAGACCTATGGAAAGAAAAAATCAATAAAGTACAAAACTATAAAGTAAAAGTATTAGGAAAGTTCCAAAGCAGGACTTCATGGAAGGCAAGAGGAACCAAGAACACATCGAAATAACAAAACTTCTACCTCCTTGATAGAAAATTGAAAACAAATGCTTGTGTCTCGAGAGTGCCGAACCTCCCATCATGTGTGAAATTTAACAACCAAGTACATCCTTACTTAGCTGCTTTTCTGAAATTGTGTGCACAAACATGGCATCAAAGGTAGAAAATTGACAGCACGGCAGAATTTTTAAATTCCTTCTATTTGTACTTTTATTAAGACTCATAGTAGGTCTTTTAAATTGTGGAAAAATAACAGCACAATATGTCCCCTTGTATTATTCAGAAAGGCTTGCGTGACTCTGACCAGACCCGGAAAGTAAAGTCGTCATTTGTCATCGGTTTGTCCGCAACACCGGCGTGATTAAGGCGGGATGTGCCCATGTGGTCCCGTTCGTCGTACTCCAATAATGTGAAAAAATGTAGAGAGTAAAAGCAAAACGTCAGAAAACGTCCTGTAGATACCTGAGAAATCTGTTGCACAGTAATAAAGTTTTTACTTCTCAGCCCTTTCCGATTGTAATGTTGCTTGCTACTGCTGGGCTGCTGTGATCCCATCAAGCGAAAGCTGCCAATTCAGTTAGCAGGAAGCAGCGGTGGCGGATATGAGCCAAGGTTATGAACCGGAGGACATCAGCACTCGTGATAACGTCCTGTTGTTGTTGTTATTGTGTGTGTCCTTGACTGAGTGGGGAGGAGTACAATGAGCGCTCCACTGATGTTTGTTCATAGGGAGAAAGAACAGTACCATGAAAGTAAGAGAAGACAGATGAGTTTCCTGTTTTTTTGTTTGTTTTTGTTCGAGGTTTCATCGTGATCACAGTTTAAGGTCCAAATCCAGTACATTTCAGATTGGAACACGCCGTCCTTGACATTCACATTGCCAACTGCTAGCCAATCATAAAGTGAAGCCTTGGCGCTTTTTAAAAGCTTTTCTGAACACGTCAATTAGTCCGTAAACTAATACTCTAAATGAAATGTCGATTTTGTATGGTTTTGTGCTGCATGAATCGGAGGGGAGATGAGCCACCGCTAATCGGCCCGGAGGCTGCATACACCCCCTCAGGCAAACAGGATGCAACAAGTCAGAGGAATCAGTATGGGAAGGGGGGGGGGGGGGGGACTACGGTGGATACTCAGACAGCCAGAGGCATGAGAATAAACCCAAAGCAGATGTAGTGCATGTACAACACGTGTGTTAACATCAAGCAAGATGGTGAATAAGCGGTTTCTGTTAAATGCGCAACGCACACGAGCCTAATCTGCTGCTACTGACCCAAACTGCGTCCAAAGAGTTCTCCTAAATTGTATGTACGGACTTGTAGAGGGTTTTACGGCAATGTTGAAAATGTTTGCGTGCGAAAAAGAGCAAACGCGTGCACCGTGGACATTTAGTGCTGACGCTACGTAAATGAATTAATCGAGCTGTGGTGTCACATTTGTGTTTGGCGTTTCCAAGCAGACCCCACCCTTATTTCTTCTTCAAGTTCCACCCTAATGGGACTAATGAGCATGTGAAATAGTTGGAAATGTGACACGAGAAAGCAGAAAAGGAATGACAGAGCCAAACGTCGGGCCAAAAAGAGACCAGGGAGCAATTTACTGTATTTCTTCTCCCTTGAGAAATTACAAGCCTGAATCCTAATGTCTCCGAGCCAGGGACTTGGTTCTGCCCCCAGACGCCGTGATTTTTGGGCACAGGGATTGAAAGAATTTTTTTTCTTGTTTAATTCTAAGCGACAGCCAAAACCTTTGGCTCCTCAGCCTTAAAATTGTGAAAGTAAACCGATGCAGTGGAAATATGTTTCATGGCGTGGGGCTTTGTTTTATCAGTATCATATTTGGAGAAGCATCCCAGGGTGCATTTGCACCACCGCCCTGACCCCCTTTTCATTATTTAGTTTACATGGTTTGCCAAAGAGGGAATGAAATAGTCGACATTTGCTGGTTAACCATAAAAAAGTGCCAAATTCCATCTTATAAATGTCACTAGAGTCCAAAAATGAATTTAATTATCTAATGTGCTGTCATCAGCTCTGTTGGAAAGACATCAGGTTACTTTACAGGAAGATGGGTAGATGGACAGATCGACTTTCTCTTTTTTTCCTGCAAGAAGTAAACTCAAATAAGAGGACAGTCTGGCGCTGAAGCCATACCACAAATGCGCCGGTGGCTCACAATATCGTGTTTGAGGTTAGCAAATGATGTTGTGCGCTTTCAGACATGGTTTCTGTCATTTCGCACATTTCGATGCTGATGGCGGCCAGATGAGTCGGCGGCGGCTGGAGGAAAAAGTTTAGATTTGGGAATGAAGACAAAACCGCAACATGTTAAGAAGGATTCCTAAGGGGTTACCGATGTGGGTGTTTTCTGGTTTTTGCCGACGCCGTAGCGCCGATTTAAAATGGGAACTGCAGCCATTGGGTGAGGTTCCCCCTGCCCCCTCTCCTTGTATCTCCGACCACTTGGCACACTTTTCTCTCCAGAAAGAAATTGTTCATCACAAGGGTGAAGCAGATGAAATGCTTGTCGGGGGGCTGCCACAGCAAGCTGTTGGCCTGAGATGTCGACCATTATCCGCATGACCATCTTGTTCAAAGGTGGGCCAAGACCCCTCTGGACGAACACCATATGTCCCCCACCCCTTGCCCTGTACTTGAGCCAAGGCACACATGACATCCTCATTGTCACACCCTCGTTTTCCAAAATGTCAACTATGCTTCTGAAGCTCAATTGAACCTGCCTCAGCGTTCATCCATTCATCAGTTGATTGCTTTGGTTGGTCTCTTCACCAAATATGGAAATTTACGAGGTTTTGGTTGGTTATTCTCTTGGTTAGTTGGTGAGTAGAATGGTTCGTCCATCCAATTGGTTTATTGGTCAGTTGGTACCTGGATTCAGCGTTTGGTTAGTTGGTCCATTTGGTGCTCGGTTGGTTAGCTTGTTTTCCATCTGTAAATATCAGTGAGATTTATGTATGGAAGTCAGTAATATAATCATACATTAGTCTGTCCATAATGAAATAAAATCATCCAGCTCCTGATAAATTTTTTAAGTAGACTATATGTCGTTTCATTTAGCCAGTAATAGGGAGCCAACACCTAATGTTGGAATATTACAGTAAGTAGTCTGTAATTGGTTATTAAAGATTTTGTGATGTTGTATTGCTGTCTGCTTTGCATTAGTCTCTCTCTCTCTCCACGCTGGTCCATATTAGTTCCAGATCTACAACCGGGGTGTTACCACAGTGTGCATGTCGACGGCCGCACTTATGTGTTTCCATGCGTCTGTCTCTCGCCACCAGACAGAACCTCACCTTGGCGGTAGGCAGAGAACTGCCATCAGAAGAAAACCTCTGTTTAGTCAATAATCAAACAACCCCGCTGCCTATTATATGTAAAGCATGACAAATATACTCTCCAGTTAATAGCAGTGATTCTTTGCCCCACTCTACTTCATTATAACAGCAAGAGGTGCGTTTGTCTTGCTTTTGCCCGCCAAAGAGACTCCAAGTACAACAAACAGCTCTGACAAAAGGGCCGCTTGGAAAATAAAGACTAATGAGTAACTGCAAGTCAAACAGCGCAGCAACGCGCCGCTTGTTTGCCTTGTGGCGCTCGCACATGTCAACACGCTTTCATTAGACTACGAGGGGCCATTCGTCACTGCCACAACAAACAGTGTTGTGGCAATATTTGATATATTAATGCCATAAACACTGGGGAAACACCAAGACTTTTATTCTGGCAAGAGAGGGGGGAAATTGCATAGAGCAGGAATGCTAACAGAGAGGCGCTAATTTCCAAAAAGCAGTCTTTGCCAATTTTAACATTTGGTTGCTCGAGAGAGAAAGCCCACCCAGCAACTATGAAGCAAGGAACAAGCCAGTTTCATTCTTGAAATTAAAAAATGGGTATGACAAGAAATTAGTCTGATAAAAGGCAATCTCAGAGTCAGTCACACTGACAGAAAAGCAATGATTTACCCAACATATGCGATCCCATGCTAAAAATATTTTGGCCTTACCTCACCTGTTAAACTTAACATGTGCAAAAAAACATATGGACGTATGGAGCAGCCAAAATGTGCAGTTTGACGGCTCAATTTATGATACTAAATCAGAATCAGAATCATCTTTACTGGCCAACTATGTTAAAAGACGTAAGGAATTTGTCTGGAGTTGGAGCCGATCTGTGTGACTTTATTAAGACTTCTTGTATATGTTTTGACAAAATGGTAAAAAGAATAATTTATTTGAAAGCCATTTTGCCCAACCCTCTATTAAGCATACGTCATTTGAACGCTACCTCTAAATTCTCCACCGGCTACTTTTAGGTGCTCTGCCTCGAAGGTTTGCAATTTTCCTCGCGGTCAATCAGTGATTGCGACGCTCTGACGTCCGCCACCCATTTTCGGCTGCACAAAGTCGACCACCGTGTCGTTTCATTAACGAGTGCTTGGTTTCAAGCAGCCTATTTCCATCTGCAAACGACATCAAACATGGCCACAGTTGTAGATTTACTCGTGTGCGAAGGGGCAACCGGCTCCAGAGATTCGCAAGGCGAACGGAAGATTTAGCCACAATTGATGTCGAAGCATGAACATAAGTTTATGTACATTAGGAGCACTTGGTAGTTAACAAAAATCATCGTCCAGACATTTTCATTATGCACCATTTTGACTCACCACCTGTCCGCGACAATCTGCTGCAAAATTTTCAGCACAGCTGAGTTCTAAACCAAATGTCCAGTTTAGAAAATCCTACTAATTAAAAAATAAATAAAAAAAACATGCTCAAGGTACTAATCTCCCGTCATACAAAAACATCTGGCCTTTTTTTTCCACACGTTTGCATCATGTGAAATGTCGACACTGTAGCGGAATGATTTCACGGGATGTCACGCTAAGAAAAGCAAGCGACGATAAATCAGTCGCGGTGGCGGCGGCAGAAATGCGGCCGCCGCTGACAAACTGCCGAGATGTCAATCACTCGCCGGACAACCATTTCGACGCATTTAACACGGCCTCTTAAAATCGGGTCTGAAGGGATACGTTGGAATGCTTGGAGAACACAAAAAAAGAATGAAAGGACGCCTCATCTTCATTGGAGGTGGGGTGAGGGTCTCTCATCTCTGCGTGCACAAAGACATGTTTGTAGCCCGGTGTCCATCATTGCGGAACAGCACCTTAACACCGCAACTGATCCAACACTCCTTCCCCCAAACTAGAACTAGACGGAATTAAAATAAGCAGCGTCAAAGAGCCACAATCCTTGGTGGTCTTACAATTGTTCAAAATAAATGATATATTTCACCAAGGGTCCTAAATATGCTTAGATCTGCAACCTCCTTTCTCTTCGGTGACGCGTCGCCCAGGCGGCTCGCCAAAGGGGGCCTCGTGAAAGGGCTCCCTGAAAAGGAACCGCCAGTCCAGGCCCGGCAAGATTTAAGGGGGAATGAGTTGAGGGGGTCGGCACGGTCAGCCGGAGCATAAATGCCTGGCATTGTCTCTTGTGAGGAGATGCTCTCAGCGGGGAGTCCATATAAACCCCGACGGCAACACTAACACTTGCATCTCCAGGGGCTCCCTGGGGGGACACCCCAAGACCCTCTGCCTGAGAGAAACAGCTGAGGGGACCCCCTCACCCCATGTCTGCTTTTCTGCTCGTCTGCTAGGTTTATCATCCCGGGACATATGTATAGGGAGGTCACCTCTTGAAATGCCGACCCCCACCAAAACACCAAAACCCAAAATGACACAGAAAACTCTTTGTGGCAAACTGGCCAAAGCTTTTAATTCCTCCGATGGAAACAATCGACGTGCATGCCTTTACCGATACAAGTCTATATGGCTAAGGTTGAGAATGGGGGGCGACGTCTCACCAAGTCTTTTGTGGAGCCTTCCCGCCTGCCTCGTCTCCGAGCCGTGAGATGGGCAAACATGAAATCCGAGTGGAAAAGGCCCACAAAGGCTTGCGGGAGGATGACTAGAGAAGGAGCGCTGGGGGGGAAGGTGGGTGGTTTGTCCCTGCACCCCAGGCACTAGAAAGTAGCAAAACCCCACCGATTCATGTGAAAGGAGTCCTTATGAGGACCTGGCTGTTATTCCACAGCCGGATTAAGAGGCTGCCAGCTCCTGTATGGCCCTGTCCTCCTTTTTTATCTCTCACTCTCATAGGACCAACATTCTTGTGTCCATCTTGTGTCCTGACAAATTCAGACCATCCGTATTTAATACTCGACTGCAGTTCAGAGTTGGTACCTCTCAGTATCTGATCTCCAAGATTCATTTTTACACCAGGTTAGGGTTTCTTGCTAGGGTTTCAAATTAGGGTTCCAAGAAAGAATTAGGGTCTCTCTGTACGTAGTTGGACGACAACATCAAAAGGAGTGACGTGATTATTCCAATGTTTGACCAAGTTGTCATGATGATACAAAATGGTGATGCTTCACAAAATCACAGACTAGTTTTCTTTGTCCCACTTCATCTCTGGAAGTCCCAACAAGAGCGTTCAAGTAGCATTGCGCCCTTTAGCCGCTTCTTCCTCATTTGAATCCACATGAAATCACAAAAGCATCCTTAATGAAAGTTCTCTTCTGTCATCTGTTTTGTCTCTCTGGCAAACTCAAAGCGACCAATCTCCTGGAAGCGAGAGGCGAGGCAAGAAGAATTCGGCTAAACTCGGGACCCCGCGCGGATGTCAAGCCCCCCCTCGCTCCCCTCTGCCCTGTCGCTGGCTAACTTCTCATTCAGGAAGATTTACAGTAATCTGTCTGATCAAAGACAGCATTGCAATCCCATTCCGCTAATCCGCTTTGATGGCGACTCGCACGCATGTAATAACGGCAACATGGTCTTTTTTTTTATCCCGTTTGTCAGAATCCTTTACTGGATAACAGTCAAATATTAAACCATGTTAGCCTTTGATTACCCCAATTAAGAACATAACTCACGTAACGAGACGGTGTTGGGCTGTCACATTTGGGCTTCAGTACAGTTTAAATTCAGTAACGAGGTTAGTGTTTCAAATTAGGCTTCCAAATTGAGTTTTCAAGTCAGCGTGGTATTCAATTTATGGTTTAAAGTAATGTTTAGAGTTGGAAATTGGGAGTTTCAGACTGGGTTAGAATTGTAACTAGAGTTGCAGGTTTCTATTTAGGTTTGCATTTATTTCTTCATTTTGTGGAGTTTTTCTCACATTTCATGTGTCCTGCCTTTTATTTTTTTGTGGATCACTTTCATTCATTATGATTGTCATCCATTTGTGGTTAAAGGGTAGCAGCTCCCTTGACGCTTATAAATAAGCTGTATGCATTTTTTATTTTGGTATCAAATTTTCAAGCAGTTGCAAAAATCTTCCAACACTCACATGCGTGTGTATAAATAATGTGCCCGTGTGGAGAGAAGCGTGTGTGTGTCGCTTCATAATGGAGGCAAACAGGTCGGAATCGTGTGGTGTATGCAACCCCTAGTGGTGACTGCGAGGGTTGCGCGGTACTAAGCAAAAATGTACAGGACTGTCTATATCTAGCAAAATATAAAGACTATTTTTATTTGTAATTCTGTGGACAATTTAGAACCGGGGTCTCAGTCAATAGATGTGGGGGGCAAATGGAGATAGTTTGTGTTTAATAAATCAGGACAACCTCAAGAAAAAAACATGGGATCCAATTGGGACACTTTCTACCAATCACATTTATTTCCAGATACAGTTGCCACCTAATGTGCATGATGTCACACCTGAAAATTTCACACACACTATATCCTGTCCAAGTCAAAAGGTCGCCGTCACAAACACGTTACATTGTGAGCTCAGGGTTTTGGAACGCCACCGGCACGATAACCTTACCCCACTAACACCCCTGCAGGGCCCGTCGTAATCGCCGTCCCTGCTCGTTATCCCGCCCGTGACGGCCTCGCAGATGCTCCTCAAGGAGCTTTTGTGGATTTAATTTGAGGAGGTGCGCGTCATTCGGGGTCGTCGAGACATCGGACACCGCCGGGCTTATCTCCAACGCAACCCAGTTGATAACGGCCTTTGGCTGCATGGTTGAGACCGTGTGGAGATTTCCATTTTGAGGCATTCAAATGAACACTTTGTGAGCTACTAAGCTAGCAATGACTTAGAAGAGGAAGAGTCCATCTTTCCCCACTGTAGGGTGAACACCTCAGGAATGAAGGAGTCCATCTAGTCTTCCATTTGATAAACTTTTCATCCTGTTCTGGCTAAAGGTGGCTAAAGGCAAATTAGTATTTATGTATGGAATCTTATTTTCTACCAGTACCAAGAAATGCGAGCCTGATGAGTTAGAGCATTCCGCATGCAATATCACCAACCAGCAATGGCGAACGCGCCTCATTTCAAAACGGGGAACCGGTTGTCTTCTCCTGACAGCGTCCGGCAAGCTGTGGCGGCGAGATAAGCGCGGCTGGCATTTTTCATGGCGACGGCGGCGTACCCGACTTGGCCCATTATCATGAGAAAGAGGCGGGGAATTAGCCCGGAACGCTGATTCATGTTCAAAATTGGGATTAGCAATCCGGGCCAGTCAAATCCCTTCAAACGCAAGCGAACGAAACGACAAAAGATAACAAGCGGGCGGACGAGGCGATTTTTATTTATTGTCATAACACAATGATCGTCATTTTAAAATTGTTCTAAAGACACTCATTTCATGGTTTCAGATCTTTTTCTTGCATGTCACAGAAAACTGTGAAGCACTTGGATTTTTATCAAATAACCTCCACGTTTGGAAATGCATATTATTTTCAAAGACTTGACTTGGCAACTTTTCCAACCACATGTTGTGACGAGTTTAACGACGTAAATGCACACCCCAAAATGGTTTTAATTCCGACGGATGAAAGCCGACTAGCAAAAAAAAAAAAAAAAAAAGCCAGACGCCGTCGTATCGTCGAGAGGAGAATCGAGTGAAGTCGTGCGGCTCCTCATTAAGCTTGAAGAAGCTTAGCTGCTGTCTGCCACTCCCGCCAAATGAACACTTTCCCCACATAGGCCTCCACACAAACGCAATCCACGCACACTTACCTTATCATTGAGTGCCAGTGCTTATTACTCAGCGCCTGTCTGTGCTGATTAAAGGAGGGAACACACACCGGGATGTGAGTCACGAGAGAGGGAACGCTGGCGCTGCAAGTTATTCTCTATATTCCATTTGCACCATCACCCTGCTTAGGCAATATACAGTCAAATAAAATGACTGGCTCCAAATTTAACTTGATGAGTCAATAAAATAAAATCAAGCAAGATAGGTAGGGTTTAAAAAATTAGGGCCCTCTTGAAATCTATTATTATTATTATTGTCTCACCCGCCTCATGCTCAACTTCATCTGGAAAGGAGAGATCCTTTATTATTCATAAGACGACGCTAATTAATTACATGATTTAACCCGCTGTAATTAAGAAGTGGCGTTTGGGTTGGATTTCAATCTGTGACTGATTAATCCAACCGAGTTCAAGGGAAAATCTGGAGATTGAAGTATATACGTGAATTGTGATCTCATTACAAATTATATATATTGTGCTGTTATAATTGAAGACATGGCATAGTGTTACACATTGAACATGGAGTTAGGGCAAAAAGACAACCTTGAATCTTTTTTACGCACTTTAAAATACTTAAACAAATGCACGCTACTTTGTATATGTATACCACCTGGTTGCTCGCTGAACTGAAGTTGTAAGTCAAATCCTGCGTAACGCTCCCCGGTCCTCATTTGCCCTCCGCCCGACACGATCCATCACTCGGTGCACAAAAGAACAAAGGGGGAGGGGCTGTACCGCCAAAGGCGAGCCTCTCTTCTGGGGCGGGGTGAGGTGTTACGGTGCAACTCCTCCATTCTCAGCTTTCCACAGAAGGGTTAATGACGGCGTGAATGAGTTGCTATTGTCGCGCGGGAGATAGGGCGTCCATTGTGGCAGCTGGACAATGAGCTGGTCCTTTCAAAAGTTTAGGGTTTTACCTCTTACGGCTCAAAAGGAACTGAGCGGCTTGTTTTTTAGCTTTGGTTTTTTTTTTTTTCCATGTGCAATGGGCTGTGCAAGGGCTTCAGGTTTGTTCAATGGCCACCTTTGATTGGCGGGAGGGATGGGAGGGGGAGGGGGAGGGAGGGGGGAGGCAGGGAGTGTGCATCCGGGCATCAATCTTCAACCTCCAAAACTACCAAACAAGCCAGGCTGCTGTTCATAATGTACCTAAGTACAGCTTTTGCATACTCATGCTAACTAATTAACCTTACAGACCAGAGTAGTTTTGCACAACCTTTTAATCCATTAACATTTATTTGCAATATATAATTTATTTATAATTGATTTAACCTTTAATTAGCCAAGGGGCAAAACTCTTTATTAAAAATGTTTTACAAGCGTCCTAGTTTAATAAATTAACCACTTAATATATCAAAATTATACTCGGTCTTAACTCTAATAAGGACTACAAAAAAAGCAGATTTGCTTCATGCCACTTTAGTTGTCAATTGGTCTCAAAATGTGTCAAATATTCATCACAGCTTCAGCCCTTACGGTAGGATAAAATAAAAATGCCCCAAAAACGCAGCTATGTGTGGCCTCATTGGATTTTTACGACTCGTCCCCCGCTTTCCTGCTGACACGGCGTCTACAATCCTGCCATTTAATTTAAAAAAGTGCAAATTGTCCCTGCCGTTTTATGGCCCTGCTGAGTTTGGGTGCATTTTTTTTTTTAATGAGTAAAAAGTAACACTTAATTCTAAATTAATTAAAGTGATTTACACTGTTTTCAATTCAAGAGAAATAGAATATCCATCGTGTCAGTTTCACCCTGAAATATTCCAAATAAAATATTTTATTTTTGGCCTGGTCATCCACTTTCAGCAGCACTTGAGCCTCTTCCAAAGACAATGGGATTATTTCGAAGCTTCCAGTGTCACCAGCAGGTCGCCTTTAATACGCAAGCAGCTTTGTGGGTTCCATTCTGGCGGCGTTACACGCTCTAATTGTGGCTCAAGCTTTCGACTTTACAGTGAAAGTTTACTATCAATGGAGAGTTGCCCCCCGCCCCCCTTTCCGCCGCCCCCTTGTGCAGCAAAGACAATGTGTTTTTACAGCACCTCATTAATGACAGCATGATGGCACTTTGAAAGGAAAACGGTTCCTGCTGGAAAGTTGCTTCATTCGGAGGCAATTGCTGGGGATTAAGGCACTTGTGGCCTTTGTAGACCTACACCTCCTTCTCCTTTTTTTCCTTCTTCTTACTAGCATTAGCATCCAAATGTCCCGAGTGATTTAAAGAGCTTGACGGGAGAAATAAAGTCCAATTTGCATTTGACTTGCTCTTAAGTGCAGCGGGCAGGCAGCGCCAAGCTTGAAAGGACACATCTGTTTTCGTCTTTAAATGTTAAGTGAGAGCAAACGTGTTGGCTGTTAAAGTTGTCCATCTATAAACATACATTATTACATAACTTCATACCGATTGTTTGTGCCAAAATTGCCGGTCATTGTTGGAAAACTGTCCATTTAGGAGCAGTAAATCACGGTTTACGTTTTCAGAGGTTTTGTACAATCTTTTTTGTAAAATTTGCCCTTTGGACCAATTAAATATGCTCCAAATGCATTGAATACTGCTTTGATTTGGTGTAAGTTTTTGTTTTGTTTTTTTCTGTCCGTGAAATATTTGTTGTCATACGCACAGAAGATAAATTTGTCTGGATTGTGGCCACACAGTTATGGTTTATTCGGTGACCAGGTTTTGCGGTTCAGAGTATGGAGACCTTCCCATTGTGTCTTGTCATGGGGGTCATGACAAGTGGAAACGAAGCCCAGTTGGTATCTTCTGCCAGATGATGACGGAACAGAACGGGAACTGCTGCTGCACCGCTCCACCTGCCGCCCCCATAGCTCAGCCCCGGGGGTGCCCAGGAGCACCCGCTGGGCGGCGTCACGGCAACCAAAAGTACTCCCCCGCCGACTTGGGCCAAGCTGTTACATGTCAGCACATCTTGGCGGCCCCATTAGCATATAAAGAGAAGAGCGCGAGCAGCATCTGAGACCGTAGCGCACCCCTGAGATCTTCCAAAATGACTCCCACGCACCTTGCAGTAGTCTCTGGACAGCAGTGCGGTCATCAAAGTCTCCTCCTCCGCCTGGCAGCTGTACACAGTTCTGACAAGCTTATAGTCCAGCAACATTCACTGGAGGGTCAAAGGTCAAACAGTGGGTTGTCAGTGGATCAATTCTGATAACAGTTCCGTTAATGAAAGCAGACATCATTAAAAGCTAGTTTCCAAGAACCTTATTGATGTCTGCCAATTGTTAGGTGGTACTTTGAGGTACTAGTTGTAGTGCCTGGTCAGCTGCATTTGTCATTGCCGAAACTACAAATAACAAAAATAACCATGTTAGCGTTTCCTGGTTGCTGCGTTTTGGTAATACCACTATCTCTTCTTTTGCTTGTCCGACGTTGACCAATTACGCCTTTATTGACCGTCCGATGGCATCTTTTGTCTTGCTTTGGGCTTCTAATGATTTTTTAAATTAGAAGAAGATAGAACAATGCAGCCACGCTTACTTGCAAATGAGGTACAGATACGACGTCCGGCTGCGTCCACGTTGATTGCGCCCTAGGCTAACGACGCTAATCTGTTATTGACCGGAACTTGTTTGAGTCTCAGTGCCCGTTTATCCTGCCGAACCTTGATTAGCTCCGCCAGTTTTTGGACGCTGCAGTCTTAATTTACTAGAACGCAAACTGTGCAAATTTAGACAGTTTCAAGTCTGATATGTTTTGGCCCATTTATAGTGTGTGTAATTCGGTATTTAATCATTTGGAAAACTCCTAAAATGGACCAATTGTTGCATTGGACAAAAGTAATTCAGGTAAATCACAACAACAAAAAACTGTATCAAAACTGTTTTAATAGTTTTAGTGATGTAATTACAGTCATCTAATTATTTAAGATCAAAGATAGAGCGATAATAATTGAAACTGATGGTGGAAATGTTTTCTTTCAGATATGTTCGACTCAAACATGCTGTGGGAGCCCTTCAATTGTTAGCGTTGTCTTTGTGTCGCAGACGATTTACTCGAACCGCAAGTGTTGGAATGCAAAAGTAACACTTGTAAAATCACAGCTCAAGAAGAGGAAGTTTCCAGATGTTTTAGCACTTGTCAGGTCCACTTTTCCACCACCCCAGGTGGTGTCCAGATGCGGGGTTAAGCCATCTCGACTCGGGGTGACTTACGACGCGTCGTAAAAAAAAAAAAAAAAACGAACGAAGAAGAAAAACACCTCGCAGAAGGAGTCCAATAAGATGGACTTCCTGTCAGCGTCGCACTAATGTTGTGGCAGCTCATTGCGGAGGGAGTTGACACATTAGCCCGACGGGAGGTGGGGGTCAGGGTACGGGGTGTCGCCACGCGTTCTGTTCTGGATCAGCGAGAGCGCAAAGTGGCAGCTCGGGGTCACTCAAGGCATTTGACTTATTGCCAGCTGCCAAGAGCAGGAAAACAGCGGCGAATTTCCTCCTCCAAATGTACAATATATTGTAACTTTGTGGCACCACCAGGTTGGATTTTTCAACAAGATCCAGCAGATGGCACTGTGGTGAAAAAGCAATTTTAAGTTTGATACAGCAGCATGTTTTTCCCAAATGTAACAGAGGCTTCCAAGGGCGTCCACTCTGACACGCCTAATAGAAGTAACGTCTCTCTAATGGACTGGGGGGCCGACTATATTAGGTTGCCTCTAGAGCCCCCCCCACTGCCTCCCACCTCCCTTTCTTTAAACACCAGCCATAAAAGTCCCTCAACCGTAGAGGAATATGTTGACCACATGGCCTTTCAATGTGTGCGTGTGATTTACTGCAGTGAGTGCAACAGCGTTTTTAAGGCGGCAAGCTAAGTGGCTAACGTCTTCCCTGAAGGACGGCCATCAAGATGACAAACAATGCACTTTTTCTTTCTTTTCTTTTAATTAAAACAGTAAACGCTCATCAAGGCAGTTAAGCATGCTGTGCGCTTTGAAGCCAGCAGCTTTCGAGATGATTCCTCGCGTGAAATCGTGCAGTGCTGCTAAATAAATGAGAGACAGAGCTCACTGAAAAACAATTAAAGTATCTGATGAACGGACTTGACTAAGCCATGAATTAACTGGAAAACTAACTGGTTGCTTATGAGAAGATACAAATTAGTGCTGAAGGACCAGATTGTAGAGTAGACTCTTTAACCAAGTCACGCTGATATACTTTGAACTTCGAGAAATACTGCTTCATCATCGTCTAATCGTATCACAATGTCATTTTTTTTTTTTCCACATCGTCTCAAGCCAAAAGATCTTTGATGCTCTCATGTTGATGGATGATGGCGTGGGGCTCGACCTCGGAAGGCCCGTCGGCATGGAAGTCATGAGAAGTGTCAGCTGTGCGCGGTAAATGAGTTTGTCATTAGGGAGGGAAGTTTGGCCCTCTCTGACGTGTGAACGGTGCGCTAATGCTAACGTGCTAAAGGCAAAAATGAGCTCGCATTACACAAATGAGCTGCGCCTGGAGGCTCTTACAGCGCCGGCGATGGCAAGCAGATGGCGGTGAGACCCCCGACCCTTTAATATCGTGTGCCATTTGCATTTCATGAGCCTTAATTGAGTCTGCTGACCGCACCCCCTACCTCTCAAAGACCCCCACGCACAGGCGGAGCTAATTTTGCATCACGGTGTACCCCCTACCAAGGATTGATAGATGATGGTGCACCTTCTGGTTGGAGAATGCTAATTGAATATTTGACAAAAATCCAGAAATTGCGTAAAAGTAGACACATTTGCACCATTGTAATATTTTATATTTCTTTACATTTCTTTACAACTTGCTCATAACAAAATATTGTAATAAATAATAATAATCTGTAAATTTTAAAGATGGTTTTTAAAAAAAAAATTGAAAAGTATATCAATCCTTCATCCCAGCTATTTTACTTGGAATCTCACTTTGTTTCTAATTACCAAATCCCATTTTCTGGCCTTTAATCACTATCATTATTAATGACCAGCCATGACCATGACACTGGTGCCAAATGACACATGAGTAACTAATGGCGGCTAAGGCGGACCAGTCGCACATCCAGACCAGACTAATCAATCATATGTCGAGTTAATGTTTCGGAGACAATGGAGTGAGCCAAAAAATGCTTGCAAGACCCAGGGGAGACTCCTCATCCTTCCAAGTCATGAGAATTGAGCTGCAATGCCGGTATTCCTCCACACGAGGGCAGTGTGCTGTAGGCATATCGTGTTGTGCGCGTCTTGTTGCACTAAGCAACTATAACCACCAGATAGCAATGTTGCAGAGAGTTTGAATTTTTTTCCCCAGCGATGGCCTGCCATTATAACAGAAAACAATATGTTGATTGAAAAGCATCATAAAAACTTTTAATTGCACGGTCTATGTCGGCTATAACTAAACATCTTCACAGAAAAAGATATGTTGACATTTTTGGTGTGAAAAATGTCATTAAATCATCAACATCAAAGTTAAAACATTCTATTCATGTCAGATATTTGGACGCTGCTTGAAAAACTATTATAACTATTGTAAAAATATTATGTATCTATTCTAAAAATGAAACCAAAGGGGTGTTTGGTGGTCAGAGAGGTCCTCTTTATTGGTTACGCTATAAGTCACGGTTAGCTTTGGTAACACGGCGAACGCTACACACGCGTGTAAACATGAAAAAATACACGCACACACAAAGCACAGGCGGCAAAATGGCCGGGCAGTCGTCATCAGAGCGCAACGTCTCTTCTAACTGCAAGCCACACTGGACATTATACAATAGATGTATATATGCAAGATGGCTGCCGCTTAGTGCTTGATAGTGCTGGCAGCTTTGTTTTACAGTATATGATCAGCTCACAGATTAATACAATGCAAATGGTTCGAAATTAGCTTTTATTTTCACGTTTGCAGCCCTGGTAGTGTTTGCGTGCGTGTGTGTATGTGTGTGTGGTGTATTATGTGTGTGACATCTGTTTATCCCCACATGCATCAAGTAATTAGTGCGACTTCAGTCCCTTTTCTTGGCAGAATACATCAGCGCTCGCTAGCTAATCATGAGTTTTCATTTTCAATGGAGTTAAGGCGTGTGCATGATTTTCTTACGCACAACTTTAATACGCAAAGTTGCTGTGCGGTGGAGTTCAAGTATGCGTGCAGCCGCATCGCGCTCTTCTTTGCCATCTTGGCCTTGTTTGCATCTAGTTTGCATATGTGGTTAACAATCATAAATACAAAGTGGTATAGCCGCTATGGAAAAAGAACAGAAGCAAAACAGTCAAATAATGAGAAAAAAGCTGCGAAGCAAAAGCCGCAGAGTATATCATGTTATGGTATTGTACTATTCTAGCTAATACTGATAGTCCAAATGACTGCATGGATTGAAATCCGACGTCCACCGAGCGACCCACGAGTGGCGTGATGGAAGAGGAATGATAAATATTTATAATAGAGTAATAGCACCATATTTTGTTTTTGTCAAAGAAATATAAAAAGCTCACACATAAAAAAAAAAAAGGACCAGATCTATCGCTTATTGTTGTATCCTGGCTTGCTTACCACTCTTTTTAAACTAAACACACACGCACACACACAAAACAACTTGCTAATCCTTCTAGTTTGTTTTAAACATGCACTTTGGTTAATGTACTCATCTGTTAATCCTTTGGCAAATGAACAAACAAAAAAACAAACAAACGCGGAGGCACTTAAACAAGCTAAACAAGCTAACGTGACAGAGCAACACAAAAACTATGTACATGTATGTAAAAGTGTTACATTATAAATAGGTTTTAAACCATAGATACTATATACATCTTGAAACGGAGACACGGTCGGTTTGCTCGGGGGCGTCGGCATGTGGCGGCGATGCTGGGGGTGGGGGGTTGGAGATGACGTCAGCGCGGTGATGGGGATGCCGCCGCTCATTCTCGCTTCCTCAAGATAACATAGATGAGGCCGCTAATCAGCGCCAAGGGGAAGGCCACCCATGCCAGGATGTAAGAGTAACCAAAGTCCTCCGTCTTAGGCACCCACTCCGGACTCATCACCGTGTAGATGATAGCGCCGCTCATCACAAACAAACCTAAAGAAAGTCGGGAGAACGTTTAAAAAAAAATCTTTGCTCAGTGTGTTGGCATCTAATATCCAGCAAAAGCTGTTTCGTTAAATTGGGTTGTCTCGCCTTTGTGAGATGTCCTCATTTTGTAGAAGCAAAGAATAACCAGCTTAGATGTTCTTTGTATTTGATTACTGCTTGTGTACAGTTAGTGTACTCACTAGCAAGGATCTGGAAGGTTCCGGTGATAAAGAAGCGTCCACCCTTCTGCAGAGTAAAGAGCTGGCAGAAGAAAAGGAAGAGCGCCAGGCAGCTGAAGATGATGGACAGGATCATGAGGGCCTGGACCGCCTGGATCCACTCTGGACATAAAAAAAGCAAGGGGAGACATAATCAATA
Organism: Syngnathus acus; assembly: GCF_901709675.1. Taxonomy (NCBI): domain Eukaryota; kingdom Metazoa; phylum Chordata; class Actinopteri; order Syngnathiformes; family Syngnathidae; genus Syngnathus; species Syngnathus acus. Next base: position 3,511,214 of record NC_051103.1, on the reverse strand, counting down.
ACAGGCCGGTCACCGGAGACGGCAGCGGAATAAACCTCCGTCATTAAAGCCTGTAACGAGCACAGCGAGCAACCAACGTTGCAAAGGCTGTCGGGAGCATGTTTACTTCAGGGAGCTTGTAATGGATCCATAATGATGCTACTAGCCTGGGTATCTTGTTCTTGAACCCCACCCCCAGCCTCTCCCCTCCATCCATCCCTTGCATCAGGACCGGCGACTAATCATCGATCCAGACACAGCAAGACCTCCAAGTCCGAAAGAGTGGAGTCCATTAACCCATTAACCGCCTAGCATGCTGGGAATTTGCCAGATAGGCCACAACACGAGGTACAGTACACATTCTATCCAGATCTAATACCCAATTCTTCAAAACCATGTGGGGCATCATTGGTTGTGCTTAATATATTAATTTGTACAAGTCAAAAAATTTAAAATATTATGTTGTATGCTGTAGCGATTGTTGTAGTGTCCTGTAAATGTGCTTTGATTCTCGACGCATACGCTGGAAATTTAAATCAAATTAGGCTACACAATGCCAATGTTGTGCTTTTACTTTCAAAACAAAGCATACAGTGTTTATCTGTATGTGGACCGCTTACTGTCACACAAGATGGATAACATAAGCGAGGAAACCCAACACGCTCAGACTATTAGCGGCGCATCGGCCATCTCGCCAAAACGCGGCCACCACCCCATGGCGGGATTTAGTTTTTGCGACTGTTACATAATCCCGCAGGCTGATAAATTGATAGGTCGGCGGAATGTTCCGTCCGTTGGCCTTTAAATACGGATGCTACACCGGCGAGCCTTTTTCCTTCCTCGACTGTCAACACGGGACGTTTCCCCCCCTCCTGGTGTCATGAAAACACACAAATCAATCATGCCGCTGAGCATCACTTTGATGCCAAACAGGAAAATAACAGTTGATAAGCAATGGTCTTGGAGGTCCTTGGTGTTTCATTCCTGTTTTTTGCCACGAGGTAGCTATGTGTTTGCGTTACTAAGGACGCATAAAATAATAAAAACTTTACTCGCGTCTCATACTTTGTGTCTTGCCTAGGTAGATAAAATAGCAATCTTTAAAATTTTACTAAAGTTGCCTTGTCAAATTACAGACTAATCTAAACGCTAAGGGTGCATATCAACATTACTAACATCAGATATTTTCACAAAAAATCCAGGCGTTACCAATGCTAACATTTGTCTCTGTGACCTTTACCCTCCAGACTAAATTCCATGAAATAATTTTTCTTGGATGAACGAGCGCATTGTTTAAATTAGCATTAATGTGTGACCGCCGCCCCCTCACTGCTTGCCCCTTCAACATGCTTTTCTCTGTGGTGACCGAAATTGTAAAAATTGGCTCAATTTAAGTTTGGAGTGTAAAAAAAAAAAAAGCGGAACAAAAACTAAGTTGATTACTCAGCAGACAATCCCGCCTGGTGACGCCCTGCACTACTGACACCCCCTGCCCTGGCTAGCCCTCTATCTTCATGTCATCTGCCTACACACACACACACACACACACACACACTGCTTGCTTAAATAAACAGTGCGTCATGAGGCCTCGTGAAAGCAAGTCAAACAAACTACCTGACAAAACACATGGCCGGCTCTGGGCCGGGCCAAGCTCGGCCCATTCTGAGCCTCTGACATCATTGGCATTAAAACCCTACAAAAAAAAAACATGAGCTGCACGTTCTAAAGTTGGCACAAAATAACCTCCATTCAAATATTGTCACACATAGATACACATATGCTATATAAATCTCAAAGAGTGCAGCTGCTGCCGCCCTAAATCGTCTTGCTGGACGCTGCAAGCTAAGATGGGACACTGTGCTCTGGCACTGGGCGTGACCCTCCATCGGCATATGTGCAGCACATACACACACACACACACACACACAGACACGCACACACACAGGCATGCTTTAAATACTCCTCCGCAACCCCACCCACACGCACACGCATCCCAAATGGTTGGTCACTATACTGTTTCTGCACACGGGACCTCAATATGGACATCACGCCACTGACTATTTATACAAGCAGCGGCCTTTCCAAAGGCCACCGGCACATTCCCTCCCTTAGATGGCGCCAGAGGGGCAACCCCGACACGCCCTCACAATCGGCAAGTCATCCTGCACTGCATTGGTGTACTCGACAGCAGAATAGAATTAATGTTGCCATGGTGGCTCTGCAATGTCGTCCATAGCACAGACACTGCCGTACGACTGATAGTCATGGTATGAAAAATCCAAATAATGCCACTGTAGGTTTTGGAGGAGTCCTCCATATTGTCACAAATAATAATCCCAAATATCAAAACAAGTCATTCACTGCTTTACTATTGGTAATGATACTGATCAGCTCTATAGTGACACTAATGTCACTGCAGGACATCAAGAAGTCATCTCAAGCACTGCCACTCCTTTATTACTGCTGATCATCGTACGTATTCCATAGTACTGTCATATTTTATGCTTTTAATAATGCCATTGTTGATTTTGTCATGACATTCGTGGAAATATTTATATATAGTAATAATGGCAGTAATAATAATAGTAATAATAATAATGAATCATTAACTGTCATTTTGGGTCTCCCATTGCATTCCCACTGCTTTACCAATCATTATTAATGTCAATAATCATGATGACATGTCAGTAACTACACTTATAATGACTGTACTCCTACTGCTACCACAATTCATCAGCGATAATGACGATCATATTAATAATCATTTACCGTTAATTGTCAATACTCATAATGCCAATAATTATTAATAATGCAAGCAATCATATCAATGACATTTGGACGCCACCATTGCACTGAGGCTGCTTTACTATCACGATCGACTGCAATTCATGATTCTTAATAATAATAATAATCGTGGATTCTGACCTCCAGTGGAGGCGCCGCCGCAACTGTAAGCTCCATTGATGATGGAGCAGTTGGTCCACAGGTCCGAGGTGCCGAAGTCACTGGAGGTCCACACCTGTGGAGCCCCAAAATCAATCAATCAGTCAAACTCACGTGACACAGCATTTATTGTTTACATTAAGACCCTCCACCATCATGACCACCCATTAACCACACCCACCCTCCACTCTTCTCCCATAGGGCAAAAACGGGACTCACGCTGACTATGGTGGAGATGAAGAGGAGCACCAGAGCGGCGATGTGCAGGAGGACGATGCCCAGAAGAAGCAGCAGCATCTTTGCAAGAGAAGAGTCTGGATCAGGAGGAGGAGGAAGAGGAATTAGAGTGTATGTGTGTGCGTGCATTCATGTGAGCGCACACAAGCGGAACATGGGTGTGTCACTGCAGCACGCTCAGGACAAGCGCTGCCACTTTTTACGCACCGAAAGCAATGACGCCGCATCAAGTGTCACCTTTACCGAGCCGAAACGTCCCATGCAACCATTTTTATGATCTTAATCATGTCAGCCATAGTCAGATTCAAAGCACAAAGTCCACTTCCATTGCACTTTTAAAATAAATAGAGCAAGTTGTACTTACTTGGAGACGCGAGCGTGTATTCACAGCACGGTGAAAAAAAGCGGTAATAAGTTTTTGTCCAAACAGGCGGCTGAGGAGAAGGAGCGAGTGTTGTCCACAAGCGGCTGTGTGTGACGGCGCGCTGGGAGCCGGCCGCCTCTTATAAAGTGTCTCATTATGGAAGAGACAAGACCCGCCCAGGCGGCCCGGCCCCCCTCCGCATTTAGACGCACGCTGCGTAATGGCGCGCTGTTTCCCTGGTTACCAACCCTGTGTGTATGTGTGTGTAATCACTGTTTTGCTTTCGTAGTAGTCGTAGTAGACATACGCTTACCAAAATACTCTGAACCTAAAATAAAATAAATAATCTGAATTGATTGTAGTTGGAATAATAATGACTCTATTGTTGTTGTCACCCGTCCAAAAAAAATAAGATTACAATAAAAGGACAAGGTTTTAGTAAAATCGCTTTTGTCACATTTATTAAAACTGTCAGCAACGGAAGGTTTGACTGATTTTCTGCGCACTGACTTTTACTTCTTGGGTTTCAGGAGATCAGGAAAATCCACCTCTGGTGAGCAGAAAAAGTCCATGGCTCTTGAGACACAATAAGGATGAAATCTTTTTGAGATTGAGGGGCCACAAGCAGCTGATGATTCTGAACTGAAGTGTAATTGACATTTCTGCTTGATAGGTAAGTTGATCACCTTTTTTCATTCTCGATTGGATGTACATTTAAAAAAAAAAGACATCCTCAAAACTTTAACGTTGTGTGAACACTCCATTGGAAATAATTCATGCTGCCAATGTTGTAGCAGCCCTGGCTAGCTTGTTGACAGTGCACTGTACCTACAACGCACATCAAATCTACATTTAATTGACTCCCACTCAAATGCATTGGGGGGAATAAAGAAAGAAACCCTAAAACCATTTATATTAATGAATATTGAAATAAAATGTGAATATACGAATCCACAAGTGTCGAACCAACAAGTATGTCGAGGTCAACTGTATAGCACTATGATGTCTTGATGATGGCGGCCAGCCAGGGGGCTCCATCCAGTGGACATTGCCTGTGGTTTCCATGGCAATGGGAAAAATAAACATCAAGGCTTGTGTCATGAGCCCCGTGACTCATGGCCCGTGTGAACATACGTGCTGCGCTAGCTAGCATCAGTGTAGGGCTCTCCCCTCTGTTTGATATGACTCATTCTTCTGTGGCCACTCTGTGTGTGTGAGTCCGTGTAAAAATATCCACCCGTGTTGCTCATAGCGATGCAACGAGCGGAATTCCAGGAAATGTACAAGGAGCGGTCAAAGCTGTAAATATTCCCAAATATTTGCTGTCGAGGATCCTCATAAAGACAGGAAGTGGCGCGTGTGCGTCAGGGCGTGCGTTTCCTATCGCTATAAACGCACACTGCGCTCATCTCCAGCCGCTAAGATGTGTCGACGTCTTCTCTCTTCACAGCACTTGTGTCAAGATGGAGGCTAGCACGAGTCTTAAAGTGGCCGCCGACGGGGTGCTTAGCAACCTCTCTGATAGCCCAATGAGCCGACGGGACGGTGGCGAGGGAGCGAGCTTCCTCTCTGCAGTAAAACACGCGCCACTGCTGCCTCTTGTTAAATGTTTTCCATGCCTTATATGTCCATGTTTGCGCAGACGCGACATAGTGGACGCACCTTGTTGCTTGAGAGCTGCAAATGTTGGAACGATGTATGAAGACATCCTCCGATTTTTCATTAAGGGCTAGCCAATGTGATTAGAAGGAAGCCCCAAGGGTCAGGCGGTGAGTGGGGATGGGTGCTGGGGCGGCATCCAAGAATCTCATCTCCTTAGCTTAAAGGACCAAAGTCAAAGGTGGCCACTAGCATGCTGTACTGTATGTAAGAAGCACAACAAGAGTGTGATCCATTCTATTGTTGCTTTCTGATAGCCCATGGCCATTCGTGTTAAATAATTAACTGCTAAGTCCACAAAATCAAGAAATGCAGCTAGAATGTAAGCAAGCTGTAGCTAGCTTTAGCATCCGTCTAAGTGAACAAATATCACGTTCATACCATACAGTGAGTTAATAATTCATAAGATGGCACCTAGATATTAACACGTACTTTGCGAGCCATTTTGACAGTCCTTAATAGAGAATCAATTGAGGTCTTTGCTCTGAGCCTGCCAATCGGTAGCACATTCAAAATGAGTTGGGTTATTGATCGGTATATCCTTAGAACTCAGTAGCCTTCTCTACCTGGTGCAACCTTGCCTTTAAACAAAAAAATAGAGATGGGGAGGGGACAACAGATGGACTTGTTTGTTTTGACCGACGAGTACAGATGCACGTGCTACTGCACAGAACCACCATGCCAACCTTAACTTTTCATTTTTATTTACAAACTTTATCATAGCTATCAAGTACGTTTCATAGCAACCTGCTAAAAGTAACCTCAAATGGCCAAAGCACAATGATTGCTTTTTACAGATTAGAAACATGCTTCTTCTTCCAAGTGTGAGCCCGTTGGGACAGGAAACCGTAGGGTGCTTATCTTTTCGTCTTAAGGCTTCCTCGCCTCGTATATTTTTTTTGTCAGTATTGCTCAGCAGCCTCTTGAGAGGCTTCTTCCACGCTGTGGCCGCGCTCCAACAGCCACAGGAAGTTCCCATGAACGTTCCCAACGCCTGCCCGGAGTCTCACGTGAACCACCACAGAGACCGCAAGGGAGGTCCTTGTCACATGCTAACGGCTAATGCTAGTGTAATAACTTGATGGCAAATGACAATACGGCCTTCCAGGTTACAGAGACTGATTAATACAATACTGATCTACAGGACATGTACTTTACTTATCTTGTATTTCAGATACCTCATCCCACAAGTTTTATAGGTTCTATTCTATTGACTAGTTAATATAAAATGAGTGCTTTGGTTCTACCGAGGTTGGGGGAAAAGACAGCTCTCCGATGGGTTCACGTGATTTTGTGTGCGACTGTATATCAGACTTATTCGCCGTTCTGCTTCCCTAGGAACAATCAACTTGAGTAATCCTTCACAATAAGAGAATCTGACATGAATCAATGTTTGTTTTTTTTTTTTAAACTCGGGCTCCGTTTGTAATTGCAGGCTCTCTTTCCCTCTCTCCCTCTCGAGTCTCTGCTGTCGGAATGTAAGGATGCAAAATAACCCGCCAATATGTTTGGAGCGTCGCAAGGATTCCAGCGTACATTCCGCATGTACTGGGGAAGGGAGGCCCTGTTGGTGGGGGTGTCAAAGAGGAGTGTCTATTTACGTCCCACCTAAAAGGAGACATAGCGATGCAAGTTTTCATTGCCGGCCTTTAGAGAAGACTTTCTCTAAGAATCCGCAGGGAATTCCTGTACATTTTGTGAGGTCGGAAAGAGTTCAATCTTTGTTGACTTCACTTTCGGTCCCTTTTTGACCCAGCGAGTTAGCATACTGTTTATATCCCTTCTGGCACGAGAGGCAAATATTTGCCCGATAGCTTTGGATTGCAGTGATAGGCTATGAAGCTAGCCTTACTCACTCCACATACTAAGATTTCTCTGCATATTCTGATGGAAATTTAAATTATTACTGAGTCGCAATGGTTTAATAGCATCAGGACTAAAAAAGCCAATTTTATCTGCTGGGCTTTTGAATGTTTCTGCGTGTGCATGTAGACACACCTCTATTAAACACACACGCGCTGAGGACGCCATGTAGCTCCCGGTGTTGTTTGCACAGCACGGTAACAGAGAGGCTGTAAAAAATTACACCCAAAGCAAAGTGCAAGCGGCACACAAACACGCAGAAATACAATGGCAAAACACACACACACACAGTTCTCAGTTTTATCAGTACAGTCGCTCCCTCCAGTGTCACAAATGGCGAACCACGCCTGCGCATTTAGATTTGTGCCTGCTCATCTATTGATTTTAAAAGCATTAGTATGCTGCAACTGTCCGCAAACCCTGCCCCACGCTCAGGGCGGTGGCGGCGACTCAATCACGGCGTGGATAGGCCCCGATAGGTCGGCGTGAACCGGTGTGCGGGCGGGGCCGATTGCGGCGTCGCCATTCGAAGCGAAGTGCCGAGTCATCGTAAAGCTGCTGATAGATGCGTGTGAGTGTTTACGTGTATACATGTTGGCCTTGACCATGAGGTGACACTCTGGTCAGATTAAGATCACAAATGTGAAAGAGTATGTTCCTACACGAGTGATAAACATGCAATTTTTATAGTCCATTAGCAGTAGCCAAAATACATGGATAAGGTGTGACGTTAAGTCCGTCAATGCTCACAATGGTGGTGGCGACAACTCCAACTTTGTTTTCCTGTTTTTATTTCATCTACTGGTGTTTCACGCATAACATACTATTAGGCTTTTTTGGGGTCTTGCATTCCAGTCCAGGAACTCACACAAAAGTAATAACACTCACATGTTATTTATTATCATGCAATGACCTCCCACACCTTGTAATTGACTGTAAACTAATATTGCTCAAGTGTATCCCGTGAGTCGCGGTACGCTGGGGAAGGTCTTGCGTATGCTCATGCACTTCTCCTGGTCCAGGAAGAGTGAGTTGGCCTTGATAGAGAGGTCATGCTCCAACGTGACTTTGGTCCTCAGCAGAGACTGGAGGCTGCCCTCGGCTTCGAGCAGCCTCTCCTGCAGCTTGCGGATGGTGTCCTCAATCTCTCGAACCTCCTCCACCAACCTGGGCATCGTAGAATGCTGGACTATTTGAAATCAAATCTGGCACACTCTGATACCTGTGGTACGGGTTGTCCCTGCAGAGCTCCACGTTGGGCCGGCGGGTGCGCTCTTCCAGCCTGGTCTGAGCCACCTTCAATGGACTCTCTTTGTCCCGCAGAGCCTTTTTCAGGGACTCTATCACCATCTCCGTCTGGTAGATCTCCTGCATGGTCTAAATGAGATAAGCAGCTCAAAACAAAGCGCTCTAGTGTGCATGGTTAAAAAAAAACGCACTTGAGTGTATTCAGATGAGGTTTTGGTTCTAATTTCCTAATTGTGCAAAATGTGCTTAATGATGGACCCTGCTTTTGGCTGCTTTCCAAATATAAAGACATGTGTAGGTCTTTACAATACTGTCTTGAAGTGTAGGAATGTTTCAGGTGGTTTCTCACTGACTAATGATCAGCAAACAAACAAGTGTGATCATGTGATGATGGACCTTGGCGAGATGGGCCTGAAGGCTGTTGCGAGCGTCGGCCGTCTGTGCCACGCGACCGGTGAAGGACACGTTGACATTGTTGAACTGACTCCACATTTCGCTGGAGGTGGCGCTGAGCAGCACTTCGATCTCGTCGCGAAGTTTGCGCGAGGCGGCACGCTGGCTCTGCGAGCGCAGAACGTTGTTGTCGGTGAACTTGGACCACGACTCCGGCAGTGAGACCCTGGCGGGACAAGCATTGCGTTGACAATATTGAAAAACATCGGTTTTGATCGGTCGCCGCTCACGAGGGGTCAAGGCGTTCGATTCCGCGGAAGAAGCCGATGCCATCCGAAGTGTTCCTCAGATTATGGCAGCGGTCGTCTATCCTTTGCGCCATCACTTTGTTGCTCAGGTCTCGTTCCAGTTCGTGCTGCGCCTCACGGTTTAACCTGTTTAGTGCCTCACCGCCCCAAAAAATCGACAATTATCAATCAATGTGATCGCGCAACCACCGCCGTAATGAGACTCACGCTAGCTGGGCTGTGGCTCTCTCCAGATGTTGCCTCATCCTAGTCTGACAGGACTTTATTACCTCAACTTCCTGTTTGAATCCGTACGTTAATCAGTACATTTTATTATTATTATTATTATTTCCATTTTTCACCTTGATGAGGTCTTTCTCAACGTCGTCGTGGACCAGGTCGATAGCCATGCGCTTCTCGCGGTGGTACAGACATTCCTGGGACACCTGGTGGAAATTTAACACACCTTGATGCTAACGGCTACCGTTTAGTTCTCTGCGATAATTGTAGACAAAAACTATTCAAATAGTGATGCTGACTTTAAAGACAGACAAAGAAACAAAAACTGTCAATTGTCTTAGTTCAGGTTCAGGTGAACTCAACACAATTTATTGTGTCTTAATGCAAATGGCTAAAATCCTGTGCAGTACTAATACAGCAATATTATATATTAACCGTTATTTGACCTTTGACATCATCGGTGGTCAAGGCTTACCTGAAGGGGTCGTTCGGTCTCAGCCAAGGCCCTCTCCAGCCGTCGCTTGACCTCGGCCAGTGCCGCTGTCTCTCCCGCCACATTGTCCACCTCGTGGTTCAGTTCCGAGCGCCAGAAGGCAATGTCGTTGAGGCGCTCGCCGATGTCCTTGCTGGTGTTCTCTTGCATGCGGCGCGTCAGCTGCTCCTTGTCCTGGATCAGACGCATTGTGTCACGCCGGAGCCGCTCTGCACTGTTGCGAGATGCCTCCGACTGGCGGTAGTTGCCCTGGTTGGACTTGAACCAGTCATCCGGTGTGTAACGAGTGCTCATCGTGCTCCGGTTGGATGGGTAGAACATGGTATCTGTGCGGATCAGATCTGGGATGCTTCGCTGTAAAGTAGGGACGGTGCCTTCGTTCTTGTAGTAGCTGTTGGTTCTCCACTGGTTGGCGCTGTGGCTGGCAGGTTGAGTGTTTCGGTAGCTCAACCCCATGGCGGAGATAGCGGGTAGGAAGTGGCCCGTCTTGGGTCGACCATATGAGGCTGGCATCTCCATGCCTAAAACTGGACTGTCTTCCTTTAGCGTCAAAACTTCAAGCTTGTGCTTCTTTGTGCCACTCACCTGCAAATGAGCTCAAGTCCTCCACAAGGTGATGCCACTTGCATAATTCATTGCTGTATTCTAAGCGTGCAAGTCATTCATTGGTCAGGCCAACCAATGGCAGCGTCAAGCGGTCTGTCCAAGATTTCTGTTGACACAATGCTGGTTGCCGTGGGTTACCGCTGCCCTCCCCTGTGGGCAGCTTTCATGCTGAGCAGGTGCTTTTACTTTGTCAATAAAAGAAGCTAAAGAGCCTCTGAGTGTAAAATGACACGTTTCACTTAAAAATCTACAATACAATATAGAATCAAATTCCCACAACTCGGGACATCAGGTGCCAAGTACAATTGTTGACTTACACTACATTGAGGTAACGGAGAAAAGAATGTGAGTGTGAATGATCGTCTGTGCCCAAAGACTGACTGGTGACCAGTCGAGGGTGAAGTTTGCTAGTGTCTGTTAAATTGGATTGAATAAATGCATATACTCTATTTCAACGTTTAACTACCACAAGTTAGACTAGGCGCACTTTTTGAGGAAATGCTGGTCCTGCCTTTTAATTTTAGAGTTGAAGTTACCTTAAATGTAAAAATAGCTACCACAAGCTAGGCTAGTTGCATAGCAAGACTGGTGTAGTTTACTTTGTAGAAAAGTACTTTATTTTTCCGCTAATATTTTTGTGTCGAATGGGACGACGACAAGCAATCTGAGCTGGCAAGCAAAGCGCCAAGCTGTCAGTTTGGATTACACTCACCTGTTGAATAATTCATGCGGCAGGAAGAGGACATGCAATCATAGTCTGTGTTGAGTTACACAATGTTGAAAATGCGGGTCATTTACACCAAAGTCTTCTTGAGATATTTCGTAACACAAGAAAGAAAAAATGGAACCGTAATGTCCATTAAACCTGCCAAACAATTGGTTTTTTTGCACATGCTTGCTTATTTAGACTTGAGCCACATGTTTTTTCGTAGGCCTGACGTAAAACAAATCGGATGTCGGCCATTTTGTTTCAAGCCAGTCATTCTGCGCTTTCGATCAAGCCGACATTATTGTAAACATAGTGGCTTGTAGTTAGAATGGAATGAAGCGTCTCAGCATCGCTTAACATGGCAAGGTTAAAGAAGCCCCCCACACACTCTCCCACCGTGACCTCACTGGCTATAAATAATACCCCCTTTCAAAGAAAGTAGGAATAAGCCAACCCGCCATGAAATTCCTCCTGTGAGTGGAAAGAAAGTTGGCGAGCATAAGAAAAATTTGTGTGTATTCTGCAACCATTGCAGATTACGACATACTATGTTGCATGTGTGTGGTGCGGGCACTTTGTGTGTGGTGATTTTCATAAAGTTCTGTAGCTACTCTGGCTTACCATAGTAAAGAGGAAATGGTACATTTTTTCTTCTCATTTATATGTTTAATGTGTCACCCTAAAAAGTGAGAAAAGATCCGCTAGCTATTAGCACTACCGCGCTGATCCAGTGGGGCTTGTGGCGCATGAATGCTAGCCCTCTGTGGCACCAAGTGAGTAAATAAATAAATAACTGTCACAGAGTCATATGTTAGGGTCTGGACAGTGCCCTCCCCCCCACTCCCCATTAATTCTCCCCTCCCTCCCATCAACCCGCATGGTTGCGGCCTCTCCTCCGCTCTGCTGTGCTCGACACAGTGCCTCCGATGGAATGTGATGACCACGGAGCGGACAAAGCCCACCATTCACGGCCCCTCGGCCCACACTGGACGCCTGCAACTGGGAGCCTTGATTTTACAGATGGGAGGGGGTGCATGAGGGGACAGGGAGGGTGGGGGGGGGGACAGGGGAGGCTTGTGTCCGCCCCAGTGTAACTCATTCTGTAGGATCAAATACATGGCTGAAATAGTTTAAGGCGATTGGAAGGTCTTTTTAAACATGTCCGTCTACTTCCTGTCAAGACTATCCAGTGCGGAAACACAATAGAGTCTTTGCTGTTGCCGTCCGACTGGCTATAAACATGCAAGTGGCATCTACACTCTTGTTGGGTTATTAACATGCCGAGAGTGGACTGTACAAAACAGTGAGGATGTTTCATAGGAAACATGGAAAATATACCCAAACCTGTTGTGAACTTGCAAAAGTCACATCATAACATTTTATGTTAATGATAGTTAAAATAGGCAAAATTTGGTATTCAAGCTTTTTTTTTTTTTTTTATCGCAAAGTGTCACGATAGAGTATTTGTCGGACTTCTTTGGACGTCCTGTCATGCTGGGTTTGCCTACCTAATTTCTTATTAAATAGTAAAACAGGACGTTTTGCAGAGTTGATATGAAATTGGGGCAATGTTAAAGATACAAAATAAAAGATTCAATTCTGAACCGAGTGCCGTATCACAAGTCCAGCTGTGCAGACTTTGCCGCGCACACACCGACAACATTTTCTTTGTGCGGAGAGGACATTGGCCTCCAGCTACTATGAAAGGTGCACTGAGGCGACAACGGCAGCCAGTGGAACGCCGCAGCAGGTGATTGAAAGCGGTGAGGAACAAAAAAGTCGTGTAAGATTTAGGAAGGCGAAAATTCTCATCCAAGTGCAGCCAGTCGCCGCGCAACCGCTGGCGCTAACTCAACAAGCGCAAACTGCAGTAGCGGTCTCTATGAGAACGTCAATTCTCAGAGTTACAGTCACACTGGACTGGTTAAAAAAAAAGGATACATTTGTAAAAAAAAAAAAAAAGCCTCCTTCTCTGTGCGTAACTGCTCACCCCTCCCGTTTCTTCCGAGGAGGGAAATACTTGGAGGCAAATAAGACATGGTTATATTCTTTTAACTAAAGGGTGATGATTACTGTGTTTCCATGTAATCTTATTCTGCGACAATACGCTTAGCTCGGTGAAAATTAATCCAGCTAGCCACGGTCGCCAAGTATCCTCTGACGTCTTCGATTAATCGTTCAGAAAAGATTTGTCGATCGAGGGAATGTATTTAAATGTCTAACCCTTAATCCCGCTCACTGTCCAGCGGGATGCTTTCTAAAAGGCTGCAACCGGAGCTCTGCGAGCTACGTGCGACACGTAAACCTGACACAAACAGCTGCTCTCGACGCATTCCCGCTCGCCTTGCGCTCAATCTGTGTGCGCGCGCCGCCAAAGGCCAAAGTGCGCGCTGGAAGGTGTCGGATGCGCCGGCAGGCACGCGAGACACGCCCCGCTGCCATTTAGCCGCTTCTGATCGCACACCCAAATAGACACGTTTGAGCGCCGTGTCGGCGAAATTCCTTCATCCCAAACAAAAGCGAGAGGGGCGGGAGATTCAGATGCGCCACTTCTGCGCGAGGCGGAGGAGAGGCATTTAAAACCAAGGCCTTTTTGTTTCTCCAGGCATTTTCCAACCCCTGCACCCAAACCTCCCCCACCGAGCATGCCGGCCGCCCCGCACAAGTGCTCAAATTGTCCTCTTGCTTCCCAAATTTGGGACCCCGAGTAGAACGAGGCTTTTGTCAAAGTGTGACCTGGCTGTGTCTGTGGTCTGTTCGCCGGATGAAGCGCGCTCTTCATTAGTGCAGTGCATCACCCCACCCTAACCTCATCTCTTCAATCTACAGCTCTGTTAGCACATCTGCCTTGCAATTTTGAAGCACTATGGTTGACTATATTCTGTGGAGTTTGCACGTTCTCTACAAAAACAAGCGTGATGATAAATTGTCTATAGTTGTGAATGGAAGTGGGAATGGTTATGTGCCTTGAGACTGACTATGAGGACAAGCACCATTGTAAATGAAGGAGTGTTTTCTCTCCGCCATGCATTCATTGTGTCAGGTGCACGAGCCACGTGAGAGGTCCTTGTGTATGTGTGTGAGAGACGGTCGGCAGCAGCTGGGAATGCCCGTCGACCTCAAAGCGACTCTGCCAAGGTCGGCGAGGAAATTTAAAACTCGAAAACGGCGCGATCCTAGCGGCCGCCGCCAAAACGACTGAAATCCCTGCCGTGACCCGAGCGTGATGTCATCAACTTCCGGGAAAGCCCTGCGGTAAAATGTCAGGAAACGTGACATATCGTAGCCGCCATCGCTCTGGGAAAAGAATTTGTCCGTCATCTGTCCAGCTGCGCTTGGTTTGGTGGGCGACCACCCAAAGACCCGCGGGTCACGTGGCCGATCCTAGTCCGACTTGGAAGCGCCCTGCCTCTTTGGCATCAAGCTGCCCACCACGGGCGTGCCTCGGCTGCCCCAAGAGCATGTCAACTCAACAGCCAAAACATTAGCTAGTCTTGCAAGAACAACCAAGCCACAGCGTGTCACTGTATAAACCATTCAAAATGTTTGATTTTCTTCATGCATCCCTGCAAACTAGCATGGTCACACCTCAAGGATAAAAATAAGAAACAGCAGAGTTTCACATACTGGACACCCTCCAGTCGGTGTCACCAAGAGAGGAAACGCTTGTAATTACCAGTCATTTTATAGCTAATCCATCATGTCAGACACATTTTTTACGACCTCATTTATTGCGTCGCTTCAGGCGACTTGCCGCCATCTTTGCGTTTATTGTCCCGCCAGTGCCACAAAACCCGCCTCTGTGCGATCGTCCGCCTCGCATTCTCCCACCCGCGGCACGTAGGCGGGGGTGGAATGGATCGTTTGCGTGACGTCAGCGCTGCGGAAGGGACGCCAGTCGGGAGGGGCCGCTCAGAGGGCGTTGGGAGAATATCCACCGAGGAAGTCATACAAAGACGGAAAGCAAAGAGTCAAGTTCAGTTGCTCGGTGTGTCACTAAAAGTTTTTTTTTTTTTTTTGCGACAGTCCATTTCAGTCACAAGCGATTCATTTTAAGTTTGGGACACTTCTTGGGTCAACATGATGGCCACACCAAGTATGGGCCTGCAGGTCAAAGTTCAAGACCTCCCATTGGGAGGATTGTGTGAAAGTGGTGTTAGCATTAGCATTACGCAAATGCCATTGCTCTTTTCGCTCGCTCACTCTCGCCAACACCCGAAGTATCCCAAGCACGTCGGGTCGGATCGGCTCGCACTTTATAAATACCACCCTCAACCTCCCTTTAAACATGTCTGACATTCATTGCGTGCATGCGCATGTCTGTGTGTGTTTATATGCGAACGTGCATGGCTGTGTTAGACCCAACTAACCTTAACTCAAACTTAGCCATAACCCATTTCACCCTTAATGGTTAATGTTAACTTTACAAATGCCAAACCCTAAACTCTCTCATCCTGATTGCTAGCTCTTAAACCTAAAACCCTAGAACCTATGCCAGCTGTCTTTGGGCAAGAGACAGGGGTAGACCCAGGACATGTCTCCAGCCTACTGCAAGTCACATATTGACAACTGATCATTCATATTGTCACTTACAGACAATTTAGAGCATTCAATCAGCCTAATACGCATGTTAGGCACATATGAATATGAGTTGTATGTACAATTTATGTTGGACAAAAAGCGAAAAGGCATTCCTGTTCGGTGTGTCTTTTTGGAACAATGTTGAATAGTATTTGCTGATGGGCGAGGTTCCGAGTGACCATGTCGTGACCGTTTCCACCCAACGTGAGGTCATAGAGTCCTGACACGACACATCCAGTCAGGCGGCGCTTCCTGCCGTCAGCGGACGAGTACCCTCTTCCTTCCTGTGAAAGGCCAATGAATGAACACTGAGGGCTAATGGCTTTGACTGATTTGCATTATTCGTTATTATACATATAAGGAACATTTCTATGAAAATTTTGAATTTGTTTTTGATCGATCACTTACCAATTGGGGTGGCAAAACATTTGGTAAGCATCTGCCACCCCCTGCCACCCTGTAAAACCGCCTATGGTAAGCAGTATACTCAGCTTGCCTGATTAATAGGTACTGGTACTGGAGGTAGGTTTTACTTCATGGTCCTGGGATGCCCCCTTGTGTCCTGTCTGTGTTTTACTAATACTTTTAGGTTAAAAAAAAAAAGCTATTTTAGATGTTTGTCCTATTAAATTACATGTTTTGTGCAAATTAAACATTTTTTGTGGAGTTCTTAACCATGCCATACTATCAATACTATATTGTTGTTTTATGTTACAATCTACAAAGTAGTCATTTTCATATTCTTGGTCTCCCCATTTCTTAAATTCCTAGATCCACACACTATACACATTAATTATATGAAAATAACTTAAATCATATAAAGAGTAAGAATCGATACTAGCGGTTTGGCATCGAGTTGATATCGATCCACACATTAGTATCTATGTTATCGATGCTTGGATCGACTTGTCAGCCTTACCGGCCACCGTACAATGTCAGCGTGTGTTTGTTTGCTAGGCTAGTCCACAGCATGCGGTTGTGAAGTTATATTTCCGCTATTTTTGCTGGCTAGAATGAGAAGATAAAACATTTCTCTACATTGGTGTAGGAAGCGAAGCACTGCCAAGATGCCGAAGGAGCAGTTCAGAGAGACGGACGTGGCCAAGAAAATGTGAGTCGCTCGCTAGCTTGAGTTAGCTGGCTTAATCTAACGTCATGACAGTTTACGAACTTGTATTACTTTTTATGTTGTTTCTGTTTTCTCTTGTGTCATTCAACCACGTGCAAGTGGTGCATAATCTTTCACATTGGCGTCGCGATAGCGGACATGACACTGATTGGGTCGAAAGTATATTTACATTCACCAAAAGACTGACGTTGTACATGTGTGACAATGACAATAAAGATCTATTCTATATTCCAACTATCATTTTCTTGAGACAAATATTAAATGATATTATCAAAACCCGTGGAAATGCACCCATCTCTCGCCAACAACTTGTTTTATTTATATAAAGTTTCAAACTTTTCTACCCCCCAGGAGACAGTTGTAGTTATTTTCTCCAGGTTGTTCTGTTTTTTTTTCCAATGACAACAAAGAGAGTAAATCTCAGAAGCAGAAAAAAATTAGTGCGTTGTTGTCCCTCAAGTTTACCAATTTCTTTTGTTTTTCTCAATTCAACAGAAGCCACATTTGCTTTGGAGTGAAATCAGCTGATCAAATGCGTCAGCAGGCCCACATTCAGGTGGTCAGCAAGAATCTGTACAGCCAGGACACAAAACATTCGCCGCTGCCTTATGGAGTTTTGGATCACCGCATGGTATATAGAAATGCTGTATTTAAGCGAGTCATTCGAAACACATCATTGGTTGTGTGTTGATTTGTTTTCATATTTCTTGTCACACAGGGGACCAGCGAGAAAGACCGGCCCTGTTTAACATGTGGGAAAAATCTGGCCGATTGCGTGGGACACTACGGCTACCTGGATCTGGAGCTTCCGTGTTTTCACGTTGGATACTTCAAAGCCACCATAGGAATCTTACAGGCAAGTGTGGAATTGCTAATAGTGACGATTTATGATATATCTTGGAGAACAGACTCTCTTGCAATGGTGACCTGGCAGCAGAGTTAAATAAAAGCAAATTCTTAAATCTCCACCTCCAACCTCTGTTTTTCAATCAAAATCCAGTTACAAAAATAGTGGCAAAAGTAAGAACAAAATGTAAAAATATAAAAGAATGATGAATTAAAAAAAAAACATAAAAATGCAAACTGTGTTTATTTTCCTCCAGATGGTTTGCAAAACGTGCTCGAACATCCTGCTGAGCAAAGAGGACAAGCTGCAGTTCATGGACATGGTGAAAAGGCCCAATTTGGCCTACTTACAGAAGCGAGGGCTGAAGAAGAAGATCTCCGACAAATGCCGCAAAAAAAGCGTGTGTCCCAATTGTTCGGCGTTCAATGGTGACAAATCCTGCCGCAAAATTATCCATCAGACTTGGAGCTGTCTCGCTCTTATACGGTCTTTCCATCTGTCTCGTTTGCTCAGGCATGGTGAAGAAGTGCGGCCTGCTGAAGATCATCCACGAGAAGTACAAAACCACCAAGAAGGTCGTGGAGCCTTTCGTGTCTGAGTTCCTGCAGTCCTTTGACGAGGCCATCGAGCACAACAAACTCATGGAGCCTCTTTTGGCACGGGCGCAGGTGACCCAAAAAAACATGCATCGATTTGTTCTTGGCATTTTTAATTGGCAAAAGAAAAAGAGAGTGACGTGTGTACGGCCGTCTGGTGTTTAGGAAAACCTCAACCCTGTGGTGGTGCTGAACATCTTCAAGCGCATTCCCATCGAGGACGTGCCGCTGCTGCTGATGAATCCCGAGGCAGGCACGCCGGCCGACCTCATCCTCACTCGCCTGCTGGTGCCCCCGCTCTGCATCCGGCCTTCTGTGGTCAGCGACCTCAAGTCAGGCACCAACGAGGACGACCTCACCATGAAGCTCACCGAGATCATCTTTCTCAATGACGTCATCAGAAAGGTTTCAATTTTTTTTTACCTTCACTGTTTTGCTTCATAAATAGGGTCTGAGCCCTGCTGCAAAAATGAAAAATCTTCCACTTACTGTGAATTTTGACTCTTGTGGTCCAGCATCGCATGACGGGCGCCAAGACGCAGATGATTATGGAGGACTGGGACTTCCTGCAGCTGCAGTGCGCGCTCTACATAAACAGCGAGTTATCGGGCATCCCGCTTAACATGGCGCCCAGGAAGTGGACCAGAGGCCTGGTGCAGAGACTCAAGGGCAAGCAAGGTATGCGGCCGCCTTCTCGGGAAGCTTATTTTTTTTAGGTTGGTGGGCGTCCATTACAGGCTGCATTTTGTAGACAGACAGAAATGAAAATACTTGTTTTGCGAAATGTTCTTCAAGAAAGTGCTCTGATGCCGCAGGTCGTTTCCGAGGCAACCTTTCGGGCAAAAGGGTGGACTTTTCCGCCCGTACCGTCATTTCCCCCGACCCCAACCTGAGAATCGATGAAGTGGGCGTACCCGTGCATGTGGCCAAAATCCTGACCTATCCGGAGAAGGTAAGCGCCGCCGCATCCCCTGACGATGCCTTTGGCTCATCTTGTTTGTTGACCGTATGATGGTGTTCCGGAAGGTGAACAAAGCCAACTTGGAGCTCATGAGGAAACTGGTCCGCAACGGCCCAGATGTTCACCCCGGGGCCAACTTTATCCAAGATCGACGCAACAAAATGAAAAGGTGACGTGACGGGTCAGCACTCAGTTGTCGCGTGGATTTTTCTCCACTGAAACGCTTTACTTCCGGGTAGGTTCTTAAAATACGGCAACCGGGAGAAGATTGCGCAGGAGCTGCGCTTCGGCGATGTGGTGGAGAGGCACATGATCGACGGAGACATCGTCCTTTTCAATCGGCAGCCCTCGCTGCACAAGCTCAGCATCATGGCTCACATTGTAAGCTTGCTTCATCCTTCCACCCAGACGTTTCCCATGTGTGGCCCTCACCATTTTTTCAATCTGGCAGGCCCGAGTCAAGCCGCACAGGACGTTTCGCTTCAACGAATGCGTCTGCACACCGTACAATGCTGATTTTGACGGCGACGAAATGAACCTGCACCTGCCTCAGACCGAGGAGGCCAAAGCTGAGGCTCTCATCCTCATGGGGGTACATGGCGGCGATCCCGCTGGCGGACTTCTTTGCCCCGTTGTCTTCTATTCCGACTTTTTTTTTTTTCTCCCCCCCCAGACAAAAGCTAATCTTGTCACACCAAGAAATGGCGAGCCGCTGATTGCTGCTATTCAGGACTTCCTGACAGGTAACGACGGGCTTTGGCTAATGACCGTTTAAACCCTCGCATATTGTTTGTGTTACTTCACATGATTTGAAGTACAACTACGTACATAATGTGCTTTAAAATCGAGTCAGGTCTTTTTGACGTTGTGAGAGAAGGGTTAAGTAACATGCTTGTTTGTCCCTCCTAGCGGGCTATCTTCTGACACTGAAGGACACCTTCTTTGACCGATCCAAAACGTGTCAGATCGCGGCGTCCATCCTCGTCGGCCAGGACGAAAAACTCAAGATCACGTTGCCTCGCCCGTCCATAATGAAGGTATGGATTGCACTCCGAAGCACTTCTCTATCTCACTTGGTATTTATGAAGTGACAAGAAAATATTTGGTGCGACAACGCTGTGCATTTTTTTGCTGCTTTGTTCATATGTGTGTAATTTTTGTGTCCTCCAGCCCATGGCCCTGTGGACGGGCAAGCAGATATTCAGCCTCATCCTGAGGCCAAACAAAGACTGTCCCGTCAAGGCCAACCTGCGCACCAAGGGCAAGCAGTACTGCGGCAAAGGCGAGGACCTGTGCCACAACGACTCCTGTAAGCAACCAAAAGTTTGCCGACACAGCGTATAGTGAACCCTGCTGTTTTGTCACAGGTCGGGACTGAAACCTCCCGCGAGTAATAAACACCAACTCAAAAATATTTGCAATTGCCACAAGATGGCGGCAAAGCACTTTTTGCCAGCTATGGGTTGATGAAAATGAAGCTCCTCTACTCACTTTAAAGCTCCTTTGCGCAAAGACGCCACAAGATATGATCCTGAGTTGTAATAAGCAGCGATTTACGGTTTGCATTTTCTGTTTTGGATCTGAACCTTCCCCTTCCAATTGTTTCCAGTCGTGGTCATCCACAACAGCGAACTGATGTGTGGCAGCCTGGACAAGAGCACCTTGGGTTCGGGCTCCAAGAACAATATCTTCTACATCCTGCTGAGAGACTGGGGAGAGCTGGAGGCGGCAAACGCCATGTCTCGCCTGGCACGACTCGCCCCTGCCTATCTTTGTACGTCATCACCTCTTTCCCAGGGCTTCAAGAGATTTTTGCTTGATATTCAGGGTGCCGTTGTTGTTTTTTTAAACTACTCGCAGCTAACCGAGGCTTTTCCATCGGTATCGGGGACGTGACGCCCGGCCAGGGTTTACTGAAGGCCAAGCAGGACCTGCTGGATGACGGCTATCACAAATGTGATGAGTACATCGAAGCCCTGAAGACGGGCAAGCTGCAGCAACAGCCTGGCTGCACAGCTGAGGAGACGTTGGAGGTTTGCATTTGGCATTTGGACTTGCGCCATATGATTTCAATTGTCTGCTTGGAGATTGGTTGCACATGGTGTGATTCATTTATTTTTCTTCTTTTGGTCGACAGGCGCTTATCTTGAGAGAGCTGTCAGTCATCAGAGACCGTGCTGGCAGTGCCTGCCTCAGGGAGCTGGACAAGAGCAACAGTCCTCTGACCATGGCTCTTTGTGGCTCCAAAGGCAAGTCTTTGTTCATCTTAACAGCTCTATCTTGACTTACAAGTGCCCCACTTGGGAGGCAGTCTACATCCGGCCTCCATCAGTCCACATGGTTACCTCACAATCAAAGTGCCATTGTTTTTCTTTTTTTGTGCGCAGTTGTGCAATGAACAAATGAAATTACCTTGACTTGTGTCCATGCACACTTGAGACTATTCCTCTTTCCTTGTTGTGCATACAGGATCTTTTATTAACATCTCTCAAATGATTGCCTGCGTGGGCCAGCAGGCCATAAGTGGATCTCGAGTACCTGATGGTTTTGAAAATCGCTCCCTGCCTCACTTTGAAAAGCACTCGAAAGTAGGGGCCCGGATATCCAAACTGCTTAGTGCGTGTCCTTTTTCTCTCTTCTGGAAAAAAAGCTTTTTAATTTCCACAGTTGCCCGCTGCAAAAGGCTTTGTGGCCAACAGCTTCTACTCTGGTCTGACACCCACCGAGTTCTTCTTCCACACAATGGCCGGCCGTGAGGGCCTGGTGGACACGGCTGTGAAAACCGCAGAGACTGGCTACATGCAGGTAAGTTAGAAGGGAGTCCCAAAAAAAAAAGAAAAACCTCACAAGAATGACCTCTTTTTTTTTTTTTGACAGCGCCGTTTGGTGAAGTCCCTGGAAGATTTGTGCTCCCAGTACGACCATACGGTGCGAAGCTCCACTGGCGATATCATCCAATTCATCTACGGCGGTGACGGGCTGGACCCCACCTACATGGAGGGCAAGGATGAACCGCTGGAGTTCAAGAGGGACCTAGACAACATCCGGGTAAATATGGATGTACACACACTCTTTACACCTCACTTTGTCTGGTTTCTGATGTGAGCTGTTGCACCACAACCGCCTGTGTCTGTGCCAAAGACATTTGGCTAAACACATCAGTAATAAAGAAAGAATATGTAACGTATTGCGGACTTAAATGAATTCATAGCTCCACCAAGCTGCACCACTCTAACGCCAGGCTGGTAACTGTTCACCTTCTACCAAGTAGTCAACGGCTGCCTTTTTTCACCCATGTCGTCCAATGAAGATAACTGTCTCTCCGCTACCCTTCCCTTTTGCGTCCCCACAGGCTGTCCACACGTGTCCAGACGAGCCCACCCTCAGCCAGGGCGAGCTGGTTCTGGCAGCAGATGCTATCATCAAGAAAGCCGACTTTATGTGCTGCAGAGACAGCTTCTTGGAGGTATACACGTCGAAGCCCATCTGTGTTCTGAGATCGGTCCAATTGTCATGTTTTTTTTATTATTATTATTCCTTAAAAGTCCCAAAAGGTGAAGCCTAGTGAATCCATAGTGTTCTGATCAACTTTAAAGAAATGCGACTATGAATTTCTTTTGTGTTGGAGAAGGCGTCCTACTCTGGATTCACGACGTGAATGAGTGTGTGTATGGTAATTGCTGTTGAACTTTTTGTATAGGCGCTAACTGAGACAGGCTCAGAGAAGTACCTGCAGGTATCGTGGCCGAGACCTGAATGGAGTGTCATTGTTCTAATTTTTGAAACCCAAAAGCTTCATTTGTTGAAGTAGTGATTCTCAGTCTGCCATGTAAAGTACACCTGGCATGGATGTCTCTTTTGGAGTTCAATACATTTGCTTTGAACCTAGAACTGTGTATTTGAAACATTCCTTCCGATACAATGTGACTTTTTTTGTACGTAACATTTGCGGCTAACAGTAGCGCGTACTCTTTGTTGCTAGCCTGAAATGCGCAACGCATGGCCTGCCCAGCTGCTTGGTTGTGCTGTGTCCTAAGCACAGCATGCGATGCGCATGGCTTTGCAGCTGACTCCTCTCTCACCGCTTGTTCTTGGCCGTCTGCAGGCAGTCAAGAAATTCATCAAGGGCGTCTCAGAGCGGATCAAGAAGACACGAGACAAGTACGGCATCAACGACAACGGCACCAGCGAGGTAGGTGGATGCCGAATATGAACATTGAGATCTCCATGTGCTCAAATCTTTTTCACCTTCTTGACTTGCCTGCAGCCGGGGGTCCTCTATCAACTGGACCGCATTACACCTACGCAGCTAAAGAAATTTTTGGAAACCTGCAGGAACAAATACATGAGGTTGGATTGCTGGCTGACACATTTTGGTTGCCTCAAGGCTGCCTTCCAATCATGACCGCTGTCCCGCAGAGCGCAGATGGAACCGGGCTCGGCTGTGGGGGCCCTGTGTGCCCAAAGCATCGGAGAGCCCGGAACGCAGATGACCCTGAAGACCTTCCACTTTGCCGGTGTGGCGTCCATGAACATCACTCTTGGCGTCCCTCGCATCAAGGAGATCATCAACGCCTCGAAGAACATCAGGTCAGACATTGAAAGGCTTTGTTAAGACGAGTGAAAAGTGGCTGGATTTTGAATACAACTCTCATCTCAAGTATTTCTTATTTGTGATTTCGATGCTCCCCGCTCAGCACGCCGATCATCACCGCGCATTTGGACATTGAGAACGATGCCGACTTTGCCCGGCTGGTGAAAGGGAGGATTGAGAAAACGCTCCTGGGCGAGGTATTCCGCAACTTACTCTGATCCTGGAGTGAAGAGAAGAAATGGGATGGCACTTGTTTTTCTTTTGCAGATTTCCGAATACATCGAAGAGGTTTTCCTACCAGATGACTGTTTCATCTTGGTCAAATTGTCCCTAGAGCGAATAAGGCTGCTTCGATTGGAGGTACAACACATCGCACTGTACTTCCGACTTATCTTTCAAATTGTAAACAAACCTGCCTGTCATTGAGCGAATGAGGAAAGCGCCACATTTGGCTTCAATTATGATTGACTTTTAACAACATTCAAGTTCCTCTCTGTAACTTCATGAAAGATAACGAAACAAAGACTTTTTGGGAATATTTATATCTGTAATGAGATAGCCACTCACCTTTCTGCCACCCGGACTTAGTTTGGCGCCTCTTGTGTTCGAACATTCTGAAAAGGTCCGTTGTTTTCACGCACAGTCACGGTCATGACGGTCTGGTCGGCCTTCCTAGGTGAACGCCGAGACTGTGCGTTACTCCATCTGCACGTCGAAGCTGCGCGTGAAGCCGGGAGACGTTGCCGTGCACGGCGAGGCTGTGGTGTGCGTGTCGCCACGGGAAAACAACAAAAGTTCCATGTACTACGTCATGCAGTCGCTTAAGGCCGAGCTTCCCAAGGTGAGAATGCACGCGAGTTGTAAATGTGAAAGTTCCCCCCCCCAAATCTCATTGTATTACGCAGTGCAGCAGACCGGGTGCTCGTGGACCATTCTTATCAACAATCATGAAAAGCTGCCTTCTCTTCCAAATCACAATCTCATTTCTTGGCCTAAAAGGTGGTGGTTCAAGGTATACCCGAGGTGGCCCGTGCTGTCATTCACATCGACGAGCAGAGCGGCAAGCACAAGTACAAGTTGCTGGTGGAGGGTGATAATCTACGAGCTGTCATGGCAACCCACGGCGTGAATGGAAGCAGGACCACTTCCAACAACATCTATGAGGTGCAATGGAAAAAAAAACAACCTTTTACTTGTGCTTTTTGTCTGCTTTCTATGTGACCCGGGTGTCCGACGACAGGCACGTGGCACTCCTGACCCCGATGTCACTGTGGTGCTTTGATTTGACACAGGTGGAGAAGACGCTGGGAATTGAGGCGTCCAGGGCAACAATCATCAACGAGATCCAGTACACAATGGTCAACCACGGGATGAGTATCGACCGGCGCCACGTCATGCTTCTTGCCGACCTCATGTCCTACAAGGTGTCGTCTCTTGTTTGTGTATCAGGCCAGACAAATTTAGACCATCAAAATTAGAAATTGGATTGGGATTTTTTTTTTTTGGGGGGGGTGTAGTCCAATGTTAGATTGAGTAACATAAGCATACTTTGTGACTTTAAAAAAATAGGGGGAGATACTTGGAATCACCAGGTTCGGCTTGGCCAAAATGAAGGAGAGCGTTCTCATGCTGGCATCCTTTGAGAAAACGGCCGACCATCTTTTTGACGCCGCCTACTTTGGCCAGAAGGACTCCGTCTGCGGTAGGCCCACGCTTCTGGGATTTCTTCTTTCTCATGTTGTGTGAAAAAGCTGAGAGAATTTTGCAACTACAACCTTTCACTTCCTCCACCATTCTCATTTGGATGTAAATTGCCTCAATTTGAAGATGAAAGGTTGCAGTTTCAGTATTACTTTGATATCCAATCCGTTGTGGTGGTGTGACTGGCGTAAAGATGAGATCTGTGTCCGTGTCCCAATATTTATGCACCTGACAAGTTGTTGCGTCAAAATCAACAATGCCTCCTTCACTGTCAGCCAAGTAGCTTCAAAATGTGGCCTTTGTCAACTTGTCACTGACCGACCAAATGGTGTTCATCCTGTATGCAGGCGTGTCCGAATGCATCATCACGGGCAGTCCCATGAACATCGGCACGGGCCTATTTAAACTACTGCTCAAGGCGGACAGGGACCCCTCCCCGCCGAAAAGGCCCCTGCTGTTTGACAACCCCGACTATCACCTACCTCTCTTCTCGTAACAGGAAGCCAATGAGGACAGTCTTTAAGTTCCTGCTTATTTCACATGTCTTCAGACTTGTTTTTGTAATTTGATTATTTAGAAGATATTACATCATGAACAGTGATCATGTGTACTGTTTGCTTTTTTATTTGATGATTCCCTCAATGCTGGTGCAGTAAAAAAATGCATTATGTATTTTGTTTATTCACAGTGAGAGAAGGAAGTTTGTTGGTGACTAAAAGGATCTGTAGTGATTTTAAGGGCTTTTTGGGGATGATAGTTATGACAAAACAGCCCACCCACTTTTGGAGCTCACGACGCCTCCGGAGTCTGGCACAGAAGCATTGTAATGTGTATTATTCTCCTGGTTGGATTTGGCATACATACATGCATACATGTGTTTATATATACACATAGATAAATAAATATATATATTTAAAAAAATGTTAAACAAAAAAAAGCATGGACTGTAATAGTCCTATTTATAAAGTTGAGTCTAACTCTATTTACAGTAAAATCAATGACCATGACCAGAAAGCGAGCAGGCTGTAAATTTATAGGAAGGTGACCAGGAGATGGCGACAGCGGGCACCTGAAGTCGATGTGTTCTGCAATGATTGCAAGGTTGCCAAAGCAGTCACCAGGATGCGCAAGCGTGCAAAGCGCCGTTGGACAAGCAGGAGAAGAAGGTTTTGATTGGCGGACGTGACGTCAGGCTCAGGTGAATTGAAGACCGGTGTGCACGGAAGGAGTCATTAAATACGAGTGAAGCAAAATGGCGTCCTCCCGCGTGGCCACTTCGCAGGTAGGTCTGCACACGAGCGAATGTTTGTCGTTTGCTGCCGTTTCTCACGATGCCTTTTTGCTTGTTGCAGGATTTTCACACTTGAGGACCGCTACAGCGTTTGCGCAAAGCACAGTAACGTCACAGTTTTGGTTAGTACATACATTCATGGTTAGTACATACATTCGTGGTTAGTACATACATACATTCATGGTTTGGTTAGCACATACATACATTCATGGTTTGGTTAGCACATACATACATACATACATACATACATACATACATACATACATACATACATACATACATACATACATACATACATACATACATACATACATACATACATACATACATACATACATACATACATACATACATACATACATACATACATACATACATACATACATACATACATACATACATACATACATACATACATACATACATACATACATACATACATACATACATACATACATACATACATACATACATACATACATACATACATACATACATACATACATACATACATACATACATACATACATACATACATACATACATACATACATACATACATACATACATACATACATACATACATACATACATACATACATACATACATACATACATACATACATACATACATACATACATACATACATACATACATACATACATACATACATACATACATACATACATACATACATACATACATACATACATACATACATACATACATACATACATACATACATACATACATACATACATACATACATACATACATACATACATACATACATACATACATACATACATACATACATACATACATACATACATACATACATACATACATACATACATACATACATACATACATACATACATACATACATACATACATACATACATACATACATACATACATACATACATACATACATACATACATACATACATACATACATACATACATACATACATACATACATACATACATAGCAGTACATTTCGCAGTGGTGGAGAGTCGAACCCGGGGTCTCAGGTGTGCTAGCGCAGCGACGGAGCCACTCGCCAAACGTGGCGAGCTCGGCGGTCATCCCGCTTTCACCCCGCTTTCACTTCGAGTCATTCTCATCCGTTCAGTATTTCGTTCCGCGCGCGTTGGGTAAGTACAAAACAGTGCAGACGGCCGAGGGCTGCCAGGTTGAAATGTTCGACTGGTTAATGACACGGCCTCTTGCCCCGAAAGAACCTGGTTCGATCCCAGGGCTGAGCATATACCTGCCGGTGCTTTTGCAATTGGAACCTCGCTTGGTGTAAGTGTACGCATATATGCAAGTATTTATGTGTAAATACATAAGGCTGCCCCGCCCTCCAAGGAGCCGCAGGCCCCGCCCCCCGGGAGGAGCCGCAGGCCCCGCCCCCCGGGAGGAGCCGCAGGCCCCGCCCCCCGCCCTGGTATAATTGAATAGGGTAAATGAAGACTTCAAGACCTGTAACAAAACATGCAAGAAGTTTCATATTCAAGAGATGCAGCATCAACTGAGGCTCATCGTGAATGACTGACACCAAAGTTGACTATTTACAAAGACCACCCACAGGAACAAAACACACCAAAGTCGACTTTATTCACAAAAACACCCGCATGACGATTCAACCGCCAAAAAAAAAAAAAAAAAAAAAAAGGCTCGTACAAAAAATATGCACCAACATGGAGCAAGATTCTGAATTCAGTGGCCATTTTACAGCAGGGTTGCAAAAAAGTTTGCCAAAGACAAATTTCATTGGTCGCAACGCAGACTTTTTACGCTTACTCGACACGCTTGTCATTTGCATCTATGTGTGTCAGGCTACTTGGCTTTTGTCAACAATTTAGAATACATTCAGCTTTTCTTTGCACCGTAAAAAGAAATGCCTGACACTGCATATTTAACATGACATATTTCTACTCATTTGTTTGAGACTAATTTCACAATTGCCTTATCATAGAGAATGTTTCAAATGATTTCAGTTTGTATGTTGACATTTAACTCAATATGTACAGCTAGACTACACATGCCAATGTTGAAAATGGAGCACTTGAATTCAGTTCAATGTAATTCAGGTACAGAGGCACACAATTACAGTACAAACTTTACAGTTCACTCCATGTATTAAAAAAAACACTTTAAAACAATATTGCACAATGACAGCGCTGAGAAGAAAGAGGCGTCATGCAGACAGTGTGCACACCCAGTGAAAAATTGGAGGGAGGGAGGGCGGGAAAGAAAGCACAAAAGGAAAAACAAAGTCATACTCTCCCCCTAAATGTTGGCTGCTTTGCCCACCCTGCCTCGCCTCATGTTGGCCGCTCGTCACAGGCGAAGGTCTGCTGAAGGTTCGGGTCCAGGTCCGCTCCGGGCCGGTGTTCATCGTTTGGACTCTTCCTCTGCCTCGCACAACTGCAAAAAGAAAGACGGCACTCCGTTGCATGCGGTTCACTTCTGTCGACGTACTCAGTGACTCAGATGGTACTCATCTTCATTTGAGGAACGGCTCCCGTCCCTCTGACGCCACGTGAGCGAGCCCTGCAAGACAAATAAGGAAATGAGATTAAAAAATGTGTGTACGCTCTCCTTGCATATTTGATTGCCATGTCACCTCTGGCCAGCCATGCATCAGGCTACTTTCTCTTCATCACATGGCGACTGCTTTTCTTGGGGTGATTTCTTCCTTTGCGCTCGCCCCGCTCGCCAATCCCGGGGCTCATGGCCTCAGTCTGCCTGCTCTTCGTTTTGTGCAGCTTCGCTTCCACCTTGCAAGACACAAGCACAAAAGTCTCGCTTGCGCGGTCGCTTGCCGTCGCTGCGCGTTTGCACTCAATCAAGGCTGCACAACATATTGGAAAATGAGTGCTATGGCAGTATTGGGCCGGACCATTGCATTGAGCAAAGTCATGCCAAAACTTGGGATGGAAATGAACTATTTGATCTGAAGGAGATCAGTTAGATGTTAACATTAACTTGCGTCAATGACTTGTCATCTTCTAAAATAATTACAAGTACTAAGGCAAGAAAACAGCTCGTTTCATTAGGCCACATTAAAAAACAAATTTTCTTTCTTAAAGTGCATGTCAATAACATACCACCATATGGCAGTTTTCCAATACACGTGCAGCCCTACACACGTCACCATTAGTGTCCAAACGGCAGCCTAGGGGCTATTTGCCACATAAGGCCATTGGACACGGGCCACTAGGGGAGCGCCAAAATACTACTGATCAACGGCATCAAATATTAAGAGATGCTGTTTACAAGTCAAATCATCTGTTCAAAATTTCACTCAGACAGTAGTGGTTTATCCTCATTTTTGCTATGTCTAGGTCAGGTTTATCAAGACACCACATGAATGACCTTCAAAATAAACACCGTTTTGTAGCAGTAGCACAATATGTTATGATTGATTCGAGTGTTTAATGAATTTGTGTCAAAAAATTAGGAAATTGTTTCAGTATGCGGCACTCAGACGTTTGGACACCACTGGTGTGAATTAAAAAAAGAAGAAACTCAATTTCACGCACTGAAGCTGCGCAGGTCAACGCCTCCAGGGAAGCGGGTCTCCCTCAGAACCCTGCTGGCTGCAGGATACTTCAGAGTGATGCCACAGCGGTCAGTCCACTTCTGATCGGATCATATCGCGTCCCGGTCGCCATCTGCAGAAACAATGAGACTCAAAGAGCACCCCAAGTTGGAGGTCACACTTGCTTACTTGATCACAGCAGCTAGCTACTCTTGGTTACCATTGCCGGGTCGGGCGTCCCCCCCCCCCCTTTTGCGTTCAGTCTGCAAAAGGCAGAACAGTTGTGCGCTGCTCGAGTCATGTCTTGAGCACCCTCGACCGGTGGTTCCTCGTGGACCGGCTCGCTCCAACGCCGCCCTACACCGAGGGGAGAACAAAGAACGCAAGTACGACAGTGGTAGGTTAGGAAAAAGACAAAATGTTACAAGTCATATTGCAAAATTGGACATTCGGGACCGGCTCGCTCCAATGTCGTCCTACACCGAGGGGGGAACAAAGAACTAAAGTATGACGGTGATCGTTTAGAAAAAGACAATGTTACAATAGTCAAAGTCAAATCGCAAAATTGGACATTCGGCGCCACGGCAAAGTTTTGTTTCTGTTTCCGGCACCTCGTTGACCAGTTCGCTCCAACGCCGCCCTACACCGAGGGGGGAACAAAGAACGCAAGTATGACAGTGGTAGGCTAGAAAAAGAAAATGTTACAAGTCATATTGCAAAATTGAACATTCAGGACCGGCTCGCTCCAACGTCGCCCTACACTGAGGGGAGAACAAAGAACGCAAGTACGACAGTGGTAGGTTATAAAATGACAAAATGTTACAATAGTCAACAAGTCATATTGCAAAATTGGACATTCAGCTCCACGTCAAAGTTTTGTTTGTGTCCATCGACGTCATCACAAAGGTTACAACGCGCCGTCAATAGCAATCCTAGCACAAGACAACGCTGCTCTTATAGCAAACTTGGGCATTGGGCTTCTGCTATTGGTACCCAAGCTGGTTCCTCCACAAAACCTGAAACATAAAAAGGGTGAAACACGACAAGGAATTGGTTGTGTCGATCGGCGTGACTGACCGAGTCAAGTCAAGCTCATTTCTATTGCCCACAGTCAAGTCTCAAAGGGCTTCGCATGTGCAAAAATTGAAGTCCTCCCCCAAAGCGCCGGCCGGCTTTCAACCGCTATCCTCGCACAAGACTACGCTGCTCTGGATCCAGACAAGCCACAACCTCAACCACAGCGCACCTCTTAAGCAAGTCCAACCATCAGACACCCAAAGACTGTCCACTCCTGCAACCATAACCAAAGCGCGTCCCAGAGCTCCACATTGCCCCCTCCTGGTCACATGATCCCCACACACGTCAACTTTAGCGTGCTGCACCCATAACCAAAGCGCGTCCTAGAGCTCCACGCTGCCCCCTCCTGGTCACATGATCCCCACACGTCAACTTTTGCGTGCTGCTAGATTCGTGACTGGGTGTGGAATTGATCCTTTCCGCATGCCATTCGGCTCCTCTTCCAGCCTGCAAATCACGCATCACCATTAATTGTGTGTTGGTAACTTCAATTGCCATGAGAATGTGACAACCATACATGAACTCACCTCATTTTGAAGTGCATTATCTGTCCTCACTGAAACCTCAAATCTTGCTTCTCGCTTTTTATATAAGCTGCAGTAGTAATTTTATGGCTACAAAAACAAAAAAGCCAATGTCAACAGTAATTGCGTACATATTGGTGTAAAACAGACACGAATTAAATTGGCAGTTTCGGGGGGCGAGCGTTGCATGTAGCTGCAGTATTGTATTTACAACACAACGCCATTATGGCCAGATAAAATGTGTTCAAAATTACTCCCGGCAATGCAAGTGCACAAGCCGGGAGATTTTCTTATCCGCCGTATACTTGCAGCATCGTATCTGCAGCAGGAGCTGCGCCATTCTGACAGAATAAAGCCAATTAAGATCTAAGAAATCGCCTCAAAATTACTCATCGGCAGTTTAGATTAGTGACGCAAGTGCAAAAGTCGCGACATTTTCTTATCCAAACGCAACCTACCTCAAGTCCAAAAACGGTCCAAGTTTGCGGTCCAAAATCGGCGGAGTGGCGCTCAGCTGTCAAAAGTACGGGCGGAAACCGGAAGTAAAAATGTTTGCAAACGTTTTTTAGGCATGAGTTTGTCACATAACCTGGAGTAGACAAATACCGAAAGTGGACGAATATTTGGTTTTGATAAGCACTCGCAACAATCTGTTAGGCAAAAAGCGCATTCAAAAGTTTGCATGAAAACATCAATAAAACACCACTATATTCAACAGAACCAAGAAACGCGGACGGTTTGTCAAACAAACATCTGCAGTAAAAACCACCACGTGGGAAAGAAAAGGAAAAAAAAGAGCTGGCCAGCATTAAAAAAGTCCTCAAGTGTGAAAATCCTGCAAAAAGGCATCGTGAGAAACGGCAGCAAACGACACACATTCGCTCGTGTGTAGACCTACCTGCGAAGTGGCCACGCGGGAGGACGCCATTTTGCGTCACCTGTATCAAATGACTCCTTCCGTGCACACCGGTCTTCAATTCACCTGAGAGCCTGACGTCACGTCCGCCAATCAAAACCTTCTTCTCCTGCTTGTCCAACGGCGCTTTGCACGCTAGCGCTACCAGGTGACCTGTTATGGTAGCTGCTTCGGTTAACCCTGGAAATTCAAGTAATGGGCAACCTTGGGATTCCCGGAGGTTGTCACAGACAGTGACAGACAGTGACACCATCTTACCACTAGGTGGCAATCTTTTTCCACTAACTTGCTTGAAGTGCGCTCTTGGCGGATAAAGGTTACAATTTAATACATGCTGAAGGCAGGAAGTTCAACCAAAAATTCTGAAGATGCCTTCATACAAAAGAAAAAAAAAAAACCTTCTTCCCCCAGGATTTATTTCAATGAATTCCATACAGCCATGATTGAAAATTTAAACATTAGATTTAAGGGTAGATTTGTAAAAATGGTAGTCTGCCTAAAATTTGACAATGATTTTCTTGTATTCTTTTTAATGTAAGTATATTTTTAAGTTAATGACTTGTTTTATTGACCAATCAACCAATTTATTCTTTCATTTTTACTGTACAGTATTTTTATCAGCATTACAGCATTATTTTGTCCGTACCTTCCTTATTTCAATTGAAATAAATTGATTAAATGTATACACTTTAAATGTATTTATTCACATCATATATATCACAGCAATTAGTCGCAGCTTCCGCATTTGCACACACAGAGAAAACAAAATGAGGCACTCGGGATCAACATACAAACGTCTCCAGAAATGGTCACAAGGCCTTTGTAACTCAGCACACTATTGTTTATGCCTTTTGAGTCCAAATAAACAACTCAAGTGGGCAAGAAGAATTATAGCCTGCCAAACATATTTAGGAAAACCGGCACCATGGACACAGCCCTTCATGTATTCGTCTAAGCTTTCAAATAGTTGTGGCTTTCCCGGCTTCAAACTATATGCCTCGGCCAAAAAAACAAAAACTGGGCCAGTATTCATAAAATCATTTGGCTCGAAAAGTAATTGTGCATATATGATGTCATTGATATTACAGACTTGATGTGAGTCAATCTGTTTCCCTTTAGACTACTTGGCCTTGAGATCCACAGAAAAGCAGACAAATCAAGCAAGCATTATATCTCATTCCTCCATCTTGTGATTTCGCTCTACGCTTTCATTCTGCTGCTTTCTGTCTGCTCAAGCTGTGCATTTGTGCCACCGCACAGGATATGCTGTTTGAGCAGATGAGGACATGAGGCATAATGGTTGTTGAGACATGCAGCGGTTTTGTCTAACAATAGGTTTTGTTTTCCTCTTTTGAACCAGTGACATCACTAGCAAAGGGAAGTCCGTTATTTTGTCATCACATGTGGAGAATCGCTTTGTCAGACAATCAGTTCCTCACCGTTTCAAATAAATGTCGGACTTGGCTTTGCATCATGCTGAACTTTTTCAGTTTTTCAAATAAACTTACATTAATGTTTGGTATCATGTGTTCCATATAATTGCGTTGGACACTCAGAATTTTCAAATGTGTCTTTTTATGCATTTCCTGGCCACAGCCAAGTTGGATTGCATTGAAACACAGCACCGTTTTTTTAACCCACTTGCAGTCGGTTATTTGAGATTTGCCACACATGGGACTCATTTTCCTGTCAGGGGTGGGTTGGGGGGGGCTGCTATTAAATCATAGCTTAAGAAGAAGTAGCTAAAAGTATTGGCAATAGGGGTAGGGAATACGATTAATTGAAGTTATAGTCTGATCAGTTGTGTCCTTTCGACGCGTCAGAATGTTTTTACAAGGCAAAATGAGGAAAATGTCGAGTCGTCGCCACCGCCGCGTAGCTGCAGGCTTGTTTTGCTGCGTTTGTGCATGTCGCAGCTAAATTGGCTGTTAAAACACAAGATGAAAGCAGCTGACAAAGTTGACAGTGTGAGGTTTGCAGTCTAAGGGCTAATCGCTAGTTTCATATCAAGTGTCTTGAGTTGTGGCGAGCGTAAATTGCAGCGTGACACCGAGAAACAGACGCTGCACAGATGTTGCGTGGCGAGATAAGGCTGGGCACACTGGAAGCAAATCACATGAATTACATTAGGTCACGTTCATGTTTGTGTTTATTGTGTCTGTCTCCACAGTTTTTTTTTTGTCAATGAGAACCCACTAGATGTAAGAGTGTGGCGCAATACTTTGATGAAGATGCAATCATCACAAATAATGCATTTCGGGAGTTCCACTGTCTGCTAAACTGCCCCTCATTGAAAAGTGGAATCAAAGACAGCATTTTCTATCAAAACACAGACTATAAATAAAAAAGGAAATATTTACAAAAAGGGAAAATGAGTCGAGAACTGTTGTCTCCTTTCATAGCTGCTGCTCCCCAAAAAGTATCTGAGCGTATACCGTGCCAGTCCGAGACGCCTTTGCTTCCGGGATTGGCTTGACCAGATCCAACTCTGCGTAGGTTAGATTCTCCTCCACTATCTTTGGCTGAGGAAGGAAGGAAGCATGCCAAAATCAATGGCACACCAAAATGACATAACTGCACTATTCATAAGTGATTGCAATGGAAGAAAGCAATGTCAATAAAATAATCATAGTTATTTTTGGCCTATTTGGTATCAGTCATAAAATCAAAAGGTTTCCATTCAGCACAATAGCGACTAAAAAAAACAAATGGAAGTGATTACTGGGTGGTTTTCCCATTATTTGGCATCAATAAAAAAAAAAAGATGCAGATCAGCAGAACATTGTTGAAAATGTGATTTGTACTCACCAAAACTAATTTCCTTGGTTGTGGTTTTAAAAGTTTAGGTTTCCTTGCTTTGTCTGCAATGGGAACTGGAGGGGTGAAATAAAGGTTGGGGTTTTGTTTTCTTCCCTTGGACAAATATGTGTTTAAACGAGCAACAGCGTCAAACAGACAATAAGCTGCGGTTCCGGAAAAAAAGCAACAATCAGCATTTTCGGCTCTGAAAAACAGAGCCGCAAACCTTAAAGTCACGTGCCATCATCTTTCATATTTGAGTTGTCTTTCAATGTTCTCAATGTAGGAAAAGAGCAACACAGAGATAGATCTGATGGATTGCATTCCGGCGGCTAATTACCAAGTGCAACCGAAATGTGGTTTGCTTGAATTAAAAATGTTAGCTTAAAGCGCCATTACTCAAACTTGCTAACTAAAGCACTAAATATAAACTTTTTTTACACTCATATTAGCTTGACGACCAAAACATTTTGAAATTTGATACCTTTTGCTGGAATCTCTGGTGGTATTTCCTTTTGATAATCTTTGCTCCTTTTCTTTCTGTATCTTCTCTCCTTCTTGGTCAAGGCAGGAGACACATTGACCACACCGGTAACGGTTTCTCCTGAGCTGTAGTTAAAGAACAAATCCAGGGCATCATTAGAAAATAGATGAACACTTTTTTTTTGTTTAAAATTGACCTAAAGATGCACCATAGTACCATAGTTTCCGGACTATAAGGCGCACTGAGAAAATGTTGCTTTTTTTCGCTCGGCTTTTGAGAAAATTTTAGCTTTTTAGGTGCACCTCATAGTCTGGAAAATACGGTCGCCATTATTTGGCTCGTCATTTCACAAGACCACATTTTGGGCAATTCTTACCTATTCCTAGAGCTTCGGACCAAGTGGTAATTATCTACAAGGAAATAGCAAGTAAAAAATAAACGTGAATTGCAAACTAATGCAGATTTTGAGGTCATAGTGATGTCTCTGTCTGCTGACCTTTTAACCGTCGTTTCCTCTGTATACACTGGCAAGTTACCGTCACGGTGAACATGCACATGCACAGCAGGCCCACGCAGCAAATGAGCACAGCACAAAGGTAAACATCTGAAAAAAAAAAGAAGTATTTCCTTTTGGTTGGACTATTTTTGACGCACACACTCATACTTTACAATAACTTACCTTCAAACAAAGTCCACAAGCTGTCTTTGGCCTCGGTGGCCGGAAACACATGTACTACATGGAAGGGGAGAAAAAAAAACACACAGTGAGAAAAGAAAGCCTATAGTCATCATTGTGGCTTCCTTGCTGCCAGACTAAATTTACTGCTACATTTAGCAAGTAGTAGAACTTGTGGGTTCATATTAATATGACAAAGAAAGGTGCCCGTTAGGTGTTGCAAATTGTGAGTGTGTCCAGGCCACCATGACGGTTGTATATGATGACATCACTTTCATCACAATGCTATGATCATACGAGATGATCTCATGAAAGTGTTACAAACAAATAGCGCGTGATGCCATAGAGTTACAGTTAAGCTGATGGTGCACAACTGTTGTGGAGCAAGTCACAATGCCACATCTTTGATCTTAAAACTGGCCACATTTCTGTGGAACCATCATGATAAGGCCTCAAGTAGCGCAGGAGCTGCAGGACAAATACACATTTGACCAACGACTGCTTTATAAACAGGCATTTTATAGACCGGTGGCTTTGGTGTGGGGTCCAGTTGTGCAGCCTATTCAATATGTTTTGAGTACAACAGTGTTAGCTGGTGGAGTAAAAAATGAAAGAAACTACAACTGGTTCATGAAGCAAATCTGAAGCTTCGTTTGCCCACTACTGTCACTACAGCTAATTTGTTGGTTGTTTTCCGACAAAATGGAAGTACAAGGCGACGGACAACACAACGGTCCAATTCGTAAGTATTTATCTGCTTAGCAACAACTTTTAAGGAAATTACATTAGCATATCGTGTTTCAACAATCTTATAGGCCGCCGTTTCCGACGAAGATTAGGACGAGGAGCACCAAACATGGGAGCCCTCAGAGTCAATGTTTGCGTCTCTAACGAGGAGATCACCATTTCCTTTCGGGTGGCTCCAAGACCAGGCGGAGACCACGAAAACAACGTCAACGATGCCGAAGCAGATGCAAGTGACAGGAATAGTGAAGAGATTGACGCTAATCCTAGTAGTGAAGACAATGATGGCAATCTTGAAAACAATGATGCTAATATTGAAGAAAGTGAGGACAGCGACCATAACCCCACGATTGATATTGAAAACAACGGCAGTGATGCCAATATTGACGACAATAACGAAGATAACGATGACAATGTTGAAGACAACGATGGCAATACTGAACACAATGACAGCGACGCCAGCGTCGAACACCACAACGCCAACCTGGAGGACAATAACAACGAGGCCAACGATATCAACGTTGACAACCAACCCAATAACGACGACAGCGAGGCATCAACGGAAGACAGTGGCAGCGATGCAAGCAGCCTACAAAGTGAAGACCGCACCAATGAAAATCCAGAATTCAACATTTCAATGGGCATCATGCCGTTTCCACATGGGAATATCGCACAGAACATTTTCGTCGAATTCCACGGAACGTGCACAGACGGCTTTGTGAGTGACAATGAAAACACTGACACTGACACTTCCGTGGAATAAAACAGCAAAAACCACATTGGAGACAACACTTGTTCGGTTCTTAGGGACTTGGCTTTAGGACTAAACTGCTTCAATGGCCATTTTAGAACGTGCCCTCTATTTTAAAGACGACATTAAACCAGAATGAATGAGTCGACCATTCGAGGAACAGAGTTTCATTTAAGACAGTCAAGGCTCTTTTGAGGAGGGCAACAACAAAGCTAACATTTGTACACTGATGAATTGATGAGTCTATGCATTCATCATCCACTGAACACAGCTATCAAACAATCAACTGTCTTTATTATTGTGAGTGCGACCATTTTTAATTTTTTTTGTGAGACACCAAATGAGGAAACACCTGGGCACCTGATGTCATCGGGCCACAGGGACTCCGGGAATTATATACGACATGACAAAGAAAAAAAATAAATAACAGTACCATATGATAATTCCGAAGGCTTCCCCTTCCTGTGACATTTTTCTCCCATTTCTGTCTGCACTCTCGTGTCCTACATTGGGAGGAAACCCTCGGACGTGGCCAATGTCAACAGCTCGCGTTCAGGTCTGCGTGTAGGCCCGACCCAGACTTGGCCTGAGACACGGTCACTCGGTTCCGAAAGTCACGGCCCATAGGATCGCACGTCCATGGAAAAATGTGGTGACGGAGAAACATTTTGTGTTTTTGCAGGCAAGAAATACGAAAGTTGAAAATAATCTTGTCGTCCTTGTTTGAATTTTTTCATTTGAATAATAGTGAAAAGGCTTCTGTGCTACATGTGTCATCTGTTCCGCTCTGTGAGTCAGTCAAAAGCACCACTAAAACCTCACACTGCCTTCGGGTCGTACTTCAAGTTGATCTCCTGTCAACTCACTGCGGCGGTGGATCATCCTTCTATATTCAGCCTGGATTGTAACCAGCGGCATCTGAAATGCATTTTACCTGCGGGGAAATATATTTATCACGTTTGAATGATTCCCAGATGCTTCGCATGGCAATGTGGGCAATGTCATCTTTATCGCTTTTTTACTAATGGAGTCGGATTTAACACTGAGCAGAAAAGCTTCATCGTAAAAACCTCAAACGGCGCATCTGGGAGCTCTTTAGCAACATCTGCAGCTCCATAGAAAATGGCTGTGGAGTAAAAAAATGTGGTTGAAGTTGTAGCAAAACAACA
The DNA here is from genome assembly GCF_901709675.1 of Syngnathus acus. Taxonomy (NCBI): domain Eukaryota; kingdom Metazoa; phylum Chordata; class Actinopteri; order Syngnathiformes; family Syngnathidae; genus Syngnathus; species Syngnathus acus. The sequence goes on along the minus strand of NC_051103.1, from coordinate 3,471,798 downwards.
TTTGACAATGCTTCTGTTGCGGTGACTGAAATAGCTGTCGAAGTCGCCGCCCCCGACATGATGAATGCAATGAGCTCATCCAGCAACAAACGACCACAGCTTCTTAAGAAAATGAAAGTTGGGTGACGGAAAGCTTCTTCAAGGTTCTCACCTCTGAGTTCAGTTGTCGCCGTGGAGTTGCACGAGGCCTTCCAGCGATCCTGCTGCTTTTTGAATTCCTGAACCCGACATATGTAGAGACCTCTGTCCCTCTCGGACACGTTCAAGATCAGCAAGTCAAAGATCTTGCCCTGCTTCACCACCGTCAGCTTCATCTTGGGCCACGAGAAGCTCTTGGTGTAGTTTCCATAGAAGCGGGCTTTTCTCATGTTGACCCGGGCGATGAGGAGTTCGTCTTCCGGACTGTCGTAGCCCGCCGGCAGAAAGGTCCATTTCACAACGGGCAAGGCGGAATTGCGACGTCGCTGGGACACGACGCACGAGAGTGTGACGTTTTGGCCCTCCTGGACCACCGTGAAGGGGGACGGCGTGATGGTAACGTTGATAGCGGAACACAAATCTATCAAAAGAAAAATAATTTTATGACAAACATTTGGCCAGATGATTTTTAAGTGCAATGGTGGCAAATTTGTTTGGAATGGCCACAAGATGGCAGCAAAGTCTAAATGAAGCTCCTCAACTCACTTGAAATTTTCATTCTTTCATCTAAACTATGACATTCATTGCAAGTTTTGACGTAAAATGTTTTTGAGGTCAAAGTGCATGTTTCGTTTGACAGGCATCCACTTTCCTATCTACAGACAGAAACATTGGAACTGTTCCGACCAGTGCACCATCAAAACAACTTCAATTACTTTTCGCAACTGTTTAAATTAAACTGCCGTCGCTTTTCTGGCATCTTTTCTGCAAAGGCAAACATTTGTGCATCATTCTTACCTCCAAACAGAGCTTGAATCAGGAGAGCAAAGACCACAGAGCAGACCATTTTCCACGACTGCAGCCTCCATTAACTTTAAAGTTGAATGGTTCTGAGGAAAAGGAGCCCAAAGTTTCCTCCGCCTTCTTTTCTTCGTCTCCCCCCCTTTTCCCATCCAACAGAGAAGTGTAATATGAAACACTCAGAACCTCCCCCCGTGCTGCCTCACACACACACATGCCGACACACACACTATTGAGAGGTGAGCACGCTTGCGTTCTTTGCATCTGGCAAACGCGAGGGAAACGTGAGTTCCTGCGTAGGATGGAGGGCGTGTGCGGCCGAGAAAATCACACTTCCAGCTGTGCAGAGCGGTCGGCGTGGCTCTCATTCAGGGCTTGTATTTTGGATAAGGGAGGGGGTGGCAATGGGTGAATTAGTTTGAGATTGTGTGTGGCCCTTGGTTAGGCTGAGAAATAAGTTGGGCTACATCTGTGACCCCAAAGGACCACATGAGTAGTCTGTGGAAAGATCAAAAATAGCACACAAGTGATGGGACATTGTGATTTCCTGGGAATGGTGTAGAAGTGATTATTTGAAAATGTTAAAATAGAAGTTATTGCTAATAATGATCAATATATTTTTTTCTAAAAAAAAGACAAAATGATGATGACGGACGATTTGCAGGTTACAACTTATGCAAATGACGGATGCGCTCCCATAAAGGTTCATAATTGCCTCTAGAGGCCACAAGATGGCAACAAAGCACTACTTTAGTCTAAATGAGACTCAACTCACTTGAACACATAGGCCACATAATGACAAACTTTTGTTTTCAAAATGAAGCTTTTCAACGTGCATATTGAAAATGGCTTATCAAAGTTTTCATCAGTGTTTAATTTTGAACAAAAGTAACACAGTCATCAATACGTACGTAGCAATCTTCTGAAAGTTTTCCATGTGTAATGCTGTCCCCTTGTGGCAGACAACTATTTTCCTTGTGCAAGTTCCTGCCAAATAATGAGGCTGCAATATGAGTGTCAGTAGAGCAAGAAGACGGCAAGGCACACGGAACTATACGCTGTTGAGTTGCTGTCTTATTTTTAATCTCTTTTCAAATGACGTAGCACCTCCCATCCGAATGAAAGCAATGTGGTCTTCAGACCTATGGAGAAAAAATTGGAGAAATATTCACGTTATTTATCTTTGCTTTAGATGCCACTCATGTCGGGGTCAGATCATGTTAAAGGTCACGGGTCACCTTGATAAGTCCTACATTTTTGTCAGAAAACACTTTTCGGGTTACAGTTTTTAAATCGTAGCTTACCTTTTGTCTTGTATGTGTTTCCTGATGACGCAGTACTTGCAAATGACAATAAAAAGAGTCAAAAAAAGGCCAAGGCCCAATCCAATGAAAATGTATTCCATTTCTGAAAGGAGAAACAACCAGTAAACACACGCATGCATACATAGAAAAAAAACCCGCTAACGTGACTGACCCAGTTTCTCTTTGGCTTCCGTAGCGCCTCCGCCACTTCCCATCACCCTCGTCAGCAGTGTCTCTGCAACAAATAGTAATCGGGTCACAAAAGTGGCAGGAAGGACATTAAGGTCATGCACTGTGCTGCTTCCAAAATTTAGCACTTTGTTTAATTATGAATGCAAAATGATCATTACTGCGTTTGTCGGGGTGCGGTGGAATGAACGCTCAAAGGACAACACAGGTCAACAAAAGTTCACGTGCTTATTTTAGACTTTGCATGCCATGTGGCTGTTGTTGTAAACAGCCAAGCAAGTGTCAGGACCCCATGAATTCCCCTGCCTGACCTGACACCTTCTTATCATAATTGATTTCATATTGTTGAATCAATGGATTGATAAGTGGAGTAAGATGCAACAAACGAATGAGTCAAAATATTAGGAAATGTAACGCTTAACATACAAGAAGAAATGTGAAATATTTGGACAATTTTAAGAGAATCAGAATATATTACAAAAGTTCACAAATTTCACAATCAAAAGTTTAAATTTTTCTACTCAGAAATAATTTTACTGGAAAAAATACATATGCTGAAATTTGCTTTCGATCATATCTTATGAATATTAATATTCCCTGAAAAAACAATCAAATTGGGATGAAATTAAACTCACCAAAGACGACGATGGCGCTGATCAAAAACTGCATGCCGAAAAAATCTTCTGTGACTGCCCTGATTTCCTCAAGTTCTACTTCGAGTGTTGCTGATTACTCGAGTAGATAATATTGCAAGTGCGTAGTCGTCGCAGCGGTGAGGCAATAAACAAACAAATAAATAAATGAACAAATCAATAAACAAATAAAATCAGACAAAGAACAACTGATAAATGTAAAAAAAAGTCCTTCAATGAATCTTACTGAGGTTAATCACGCAAGAAAATTCATTGTTATGATTAAATTCTATCAATACCTAAATCCAATCAACTTTTTTTCCATCACATTGATAACATTTTTCATTGGGAGTCCAATTCATGCAACAGTCGACCGCGGTGAACCGCACGACCTCCCTTCGTGACTCGCGCCAGTCGACTTTCATATCTTCCACCATGCATGTCAAGTCCCGAAGGCCACTTTACCCATCTGTCTCCGGGTCCAAGTTTCCTACTGGCTACTTTATCGCCAGCTGGCTGCCCGCAGGCTGACACATGTGGGTGTCAGTCACGGCGGCATAAACAAAAGGCTGCCTCTTGTTGCATTCCTCACCTACTTTCCTTCCCCGGGCTCGGCTCAACTCGGCCATCATTGGCCACTACATTTGATTTCCATTCGTTCACATGGGAGGTGGTGACAATGTGTGTTAATGCAGATTTAATAGGTACTGTGATCCCTAGCCTGATCCAATAAATTATCACACTCCTTATCATGAACTGACTACTTGCTACTGCATTCTCAACACAAACGTGAGTCAAAATTCATCTAAAAAAATAATCTAAAATATAATCTAATATTTTTTTTATTTGAGCAACTGAAATATATTGTTTTTACAGCACTCTGATTTATTGAGACGGCTCTGCAAGTCACGCGAGCATCTATCAAATGTGCCGAAGGTGCAATTGACAGAGTGGCATGCTCTTACCTCATGAAATCCAACACGACAAAAATAGATGAGCTCATGTATGGAATGGCTTAAAAATGGCACCTTGAGGGAGCACAGCTATGAACCAGAGAGCTGTCGGGTCACGAAGGGCACCAGCAGACTAATCGTTTTTCTTCTTCAGGTCTCCATTTGATCACCCTCAGATGAACACAGAATAGCTGTGAAGAGAAAAAGGCAACACTTAATGATGATGGAGGACATGTCCAGACTACATAAAAGCCATGTAAGGCCCCGGCGAGTGTGACCTCATCTATTGCCTCAGTGTGACTCACGAAGGGTAACAAGCCCCCCCCCAACAGCTGTGTGTATCCCAAAACTAGACAACAACTTCACGGTGTAAACACGGCTATGTAAAGAGAGCATCATGTCGACACACATTGGCTAATCAGCAGTTAAAAAAAAAAAAAAAGTTGTCATTTCACAGGAAAAAAAAATTGCCTGGTAATATTGATAATATTGTCGCCAATTGTATCATAGGCCTCAATCCAAATTACATTATCTTCTTAAAGGTGACTAACAGTAAAGAGGAAGTCCATGCGGTCGTCAACCCCGCCGTGCTGCTCGCTTTCAAAAATAACCAATGACAGTGTCCATTTCATCCCGTTCGGCCTGTCTTAGGCCCTGCTACTCGACACCTCTCGGTTATTTCAATAAGAACGGGCTGGATGCGTCCCTGCTCGCTTTGGCCACACTGACTTGCGCTTCTATTTTGGTCGATTCTCAGCTCGCTATCAGGAGCCTGGCCACGCCGAGAGTATTTGAACATGGAACAGAAGGCCTAATAACTCTGTGAGGGCTCTCCGTTTTTGAACTGGATTTTGCACTGAGGATTTGTACCGCTATTTTCCCAGATCGGACTCTTTGATGCAACATGAAAAAGAAAAACGAGGTGAGAGAGCACCGGGATGGCCTGTTTGTATTTTAAAGTTGGATAGCGGTTGATTTGAAGGTTGGTCTACTTTGGATGTGCCAAAACTAAAACTGCAGATATGGAGAACCAAGTCAAAGACTATGAAATCATCCTCCAATGTGTACAGTGCAATTAGAGAGACAGTGTCTCATTCCTCGGATATAAATACTCAAACAGATGCTGGGAAAGTACCGCGGCTGCTTACAGTCTCAGGTTATGGAAGCGCTCATTGGCTAGTAAACATTTCGATAAAAAGCTAAACATTTCATTTAACGAGAGTCAAAGAGAAGTAAATATGGGTTGTCTTGAGTTGAATCATGAGGTTTGATTCATATTATAAATGTGACTGCATGCTTAACCAAACAGAGGGAAATTGTATTTAAATGACAAAATGGTTATATTGATACTGAAGACAATCTGAGCGAATATCAGGCTATGGTTACACGGCTAGTTGTAAGCGTATTCATATGCCACGGAGTGACCAGTGCTCCTGGGTCAGGACATATAAATGGGTTAATGAGCTATTCTAAGAGCTCACCCAGATAGCTAAAGTCAGATACAGTAGAGCAGCTGCGGGCGAAGGAGCGCACAAGACTAAATGCAATGTGTGGTGTCTCCCTGTTGACCTCTGACATATCCAGTAAGTGATTTCATTTGTTTGGAAAATTGGTGACAGTATATTTCTTATAAAGTGGTCACATGACTATGATGCTCAATAGAGTGCCTTAAATAGACATGGTTTGACAGAAACCCGCACGTGTCATGTACAATACTGGGCCACAAACGTGGAGGTTGATGACAATCTGTGATCTGATTTATTCTCTTTCCTAGGAGGTTCATTCTACAGCATGCCTGATTTCAACCTGAGGACGAGGGAATCTGCTCGTGTCTGAGCTGGCCAGACGGGCGATGGCGCAAAACAGGAAGAAGAAGCCTGTTGACGTGAAGGGCTCGGTGGAAAAGCGTCACATGGGCCACCGGGTGGGCAACATGCTCCACCATCGCTTTCCGAATGGCTTCACCGACCTGCTCATGGACGAGACCGACCGTGAGGTCAGCACGCTCACCGACCGAGCCTTCCGGAGTCTCTGCGTCGGAGACGACGCTGTTTACAACGACGACTTCCTGTACGGATACTCGCCGTTCAGCTGTCATAAACCATTGGCAGGAGAGCCGCTCCAAAAAATTCACCAGAAGGAATCCAAAAAGCAGAGGAAAAATGACAAAGAGAAGAACATCTCGAACATGTCATCGTTTCTCAAGGCGCTGAGAACCACAGGAGAGAGCTGTGACGGAATGCTGATCAAAAATGGCGACGTGGCAGACTCCAATGGGGAATCGTGGGATAAATCTGCGCTTCGCAGCATCCAAAGAGAACTGTCGGAATTCTCCTCCGATTATCACGCCAATCTCGTGGGTGGACATGATTCATCAAGCAAGCAGAGCAAAGGTTTATTTTCTGGAAACTCATCCAAGATGAAAAATGGGAAGGCAACAGTCAAGCTTAAGAAGCTTAACATCAAAAACTTTTTCCTTCACAGTGAGTTCAGCCCTTTCCAGACATGGGGAGGTCTAAATCAATTCTGCTTTAGCCATGAGAATGCTTCTGCAGAGATGACTCCAAAATGGTATGACCTACCATTTTACAAAGACTTAACAGAGGCTCATAGCAAAGAAACTCTGCACACACAAAAGGTAGTGAAAGAAGCAGGTGAACCTCCTCCTCCACCTGCTCCCCCTTCCCTTCCTCCCCCTCCTCCTTCTCCTACACCTCCTCCCCCTCCTCCTCCTGTTGCCTCTAAACCTTCCACGACACCACCCAAGGTCCCACCAAAGCCCTCAGCTGCACTGTCTCAGAAAAGGTGCTCCTCAGATATCACTGATGGAAGTGTTGTCCCCTGGAGGAGTGTGAAAAACACAATTCCACTTAAGCAAGAGCCTCAGGACAAGAGCACAACAGCAGAGAAAAACGTTTCATCGATCCCAAACGCAAGGTCGATGGAGGTAAAAGCGGTTGAAGAAGTCAAACCTTTGGCGTCAACTCCGTTCAGCATCTGCCAGCTGATGACGCCGCTCATTCCCTCCAGACAACCAACAGATACATCGGAAATCCTCTCAGCTGTCCTTTCACCTTCTCTGCTGGACTTTCCCCACAGACCACACTCGGAGGCCAAAGGGACACCTGAACCTTTCATGAAGAGGGACGGCTACAAATCACTCGCCTCGAGCATCCTCTTCAACCTCAAAGACAACAGAAAGAGGGTTAAAAGTCGCTACAGTCCACCGAAATTCAAAACTTTAGAAGCACCTGGGAATGACAACCAATCGGAATTGTTCGAGAATCCGAAACAACAAAATCATTCACAGGGCAACGCATCTGGTTTAAGCACACCTGCGATTTCAAAGGAAGCTCACACGTTCTGCAGTCCAGTTTTAGAGTCTGCCAACCCGCAAACTGACGGTCTTAGCGAGCACGTAGCCGATAGGCCGCCGTCTGACGATTACTTGTTATCCAATCTGCAACAAAACAAAAAAGACGCCGTCAGTAATGACAATCTAGGTGAAGGGAACCCAACCTTGCAAATCATGCATGCAAAAAGAAACAAAAACCACACGGCTAAAAAGCAAAGTTATCCTTCACTTAACCTTTACAAGAAAGCCAGCTCTCCTGCGTCCACAGATTACTCAAACGAGCTTCAAAATCCGAACAAAGAACCATTGAGGTTTTCACCTAACATCAATCGTGGTCATTCGCCATTATTCGAAGCCCCAGAAGATGATCAGGAAAACAAACCTAAAATACCCTTAAGAGACAAATACTCTGGAGAAGAGAGTGTTAGTTTAAAAACAAAAGAAAGCAGGAGCCAAGCCATGAGCACAATGGATGTCATCAGAGCTGCAAAGAATGCCATTAACGTGACTAAAACTAAAGCGCTACACGCAACTCCGTCCGAGAGCAGCGACAAAGCCACGTCACACAAAGGAGAATTTAAGGACAAAGACGAGATGCTTGTGTGTTCCAAAGACACGACTGAGAAGACAATCGTGGTGGAAAATGATCCAGTCAAAAGTGAATCAGAAAACACTGTGAAGAAAGAGCCGCCGCCGGTTCCAAAGAAAAAACATACCAAACGTGATATTCAACTCTCAATGGACAAAAAGAAAACGCGACGCAGTCATGAACATTCTAACTGTGACTTAGGGGAAACGACCCCAGATTGTGAAGACAAGTTAAAGCACATTTTCCCAGATAGACTAAACAATTATATCAAATGTCAGAGGTATTCTGGAACGGACGAGGAACACGGAGATGATGAAGGTGATGTGAAGGTGAACTTGAGAACGGAAACGGATACTACGAGAGACAGCGAGCACATCATACATGACCTGCATGCTCTCAAAGAGCTCGAGAGGGCCCGACTATGCGAGGGACGTCCCAACATAGACGAGGAGGCCAGAGCCAAAAATGATTTGATCTCCAGGGAGTTAAAGAACATTAAGAAGGGAATGTTATCCATGAGAGGGAACACTTTGGCGAAGAAGGAAATATTTGACAAGAAAGAGAAGGAGCTGAGTAAGCAGGAGGTCCCAACAAGGATGGGCGGCAATGTCATGATACACAAAGCAATTGTGAATGAGAATTACGACAAGGCCAAATTGGCACTGGAGGAGGTTATCTTGAGTCGGCAGACGACGAGGAATAAGGCCACGGATCAGGATGCAAATTTCAAATTTGCAGGAAATGTGACTGATGCAAGTTATGGATCAAGGGTACAGGCAAGTGAAAATGTAGAGAAAGAATCAATTAAAGAAGACCAAAATGACGGCGCAGAAAAAGAGAAAGATCTCAGAGAAAGATTGGGGGATTTGAGAGACCATAAGCACATGAGACAGATTCTCTCCCAGACTGAACCCAGACCTGGTGGGATCCAGAAACCAGATGGCAGAAGTGCTACCCTGTCTACTATGAGCAATGTTGACAGTGATTTAAATTCAACCTCGAGATTGGATTTCAACCATGCCCACGAAATGAGTTCCACTCATTGGCCTGAAAAGAACACATTGTTAGATACCCCCTTTATACCACCCCGAAGTAAAAACAGAAGAAATGAGAACAGTGAAAATGATAAAGAAGATCTTTATAACAAAGATGATAAAAATAACGCACAGGAGGATGTAAATATGGCACACGATGGAACAAGCACAAAAGATGCTTTGGCAAAAAGCTCCAATGAAGAAACCATTCATGACCCACATTTGCCTTCCAAGCACAGCCACAGCGAAAAACGCTATTCTCTGTTATCAGACATAGAAGCAGATATGGAGATGGCCACAAGCGAAAACATTGAGACCTCTTTAAAACCAGACACTGCAGCAATTCATGTCCTGCCAGAAGATCTTGACAAATCCACTAAAGACAAGGTTGATACGGATGTAGAGACTATCAAATCCCCTGAACTTCTTGTAAATGGTGTGGCTATTGACGACCACACCAGCATGTCCTCCAAATCTTCCTACTTTTCCGTGGAGAGTCCACCACAAAGGGAGTGGAACTTTAATCATTCTTGGGAGAACCTCGATAAGGTTGGGCTGGACAACAGGAGAGATCCTGACCATGTTCTTGGAGCCATGAAAAAAGATTCAGACAAGCCAGATATGGATTATTATTCATTCAGTGATCTGGAAGGTGATTCGGAGATTGTCAAAGTACTCGTAAAGTCGGAAGAAGAGAAAGAGATTCATAAGCAAAGTGCCGCTGAATGTCCGAGCCCATCCCGAGATGAAGATATCCAAACACCAATGTCCGCATCTAGCATCCTTTCTCCTGCATTGGATATTCCTGCTTTATTTAAAATCAAAGACAACACTTTGAGTAATAAGATAAAGAAGATCATACAACCCTGGACACCCCGGGGTCTAATGAATAACTCAGAGAAGGAAGAGGAGGATTTGCATCTTCTCAATGAAACCTCTAATCCACCATTGACAAATGAAACATGTCCTCCAGTAACAAGTGAGGTCTTCAAGTCTAAAGAGACTTTGCCAAATGTCTCACCAGCACCACTGTCCCCTCCATTGGTTCTGCCAAAGGAGAAGTCAAGGAGACACCCTGAAGGAGGACCTCCTGACAGTCTCGCCATGGAGACTTTGACAATGCCAACAACAGAGCGGGACGTACCAAAGGTTCCTAGCGAGCGTTCTGGTTCCACCTGCAGTTTTAACGACAGTCACTCAGGGTTTGCCAAACCTCCAGCTGTCTTGCCCAAATCCGAGCGGGCCGTTCTCAAAGCCATTAAGCTGACGAACCGACGGATAAAGAAGGAAGAAGCTCAGAAGTCGACTCCGAGCAAACACAAGAGTGACAAATCTGTGCCGAGGAGTAGCGAGAAAAAGCATCACAGAGAAGGTCAGAAACATGACGGCAAGAGTAATGATGTCGTTGTTGTCAACGACGACCAACGTCCTCAGAACAAAGCAGAGATGAGCCAGAGGACAAGAAGATTGAGCCACGAGTCGCTAGAAGGCCATCACCTCAAAGACGGACTCGCGACTGACCGAGGCCGAAGTCGTGGCAGACAACCTCGAGAGAAACCAGAACAGAAACACACCAGTGGTGATGGTCTCATCAGGAACGTTCCTGTCTACAAACCTGGTGAGAGACCAGTACCCAACTCTCGCTCGCAAAGCATTGACAGATGCTTAGGAGACCGAGTGGGGCGCAGGTATAGCACCGAGACGTCTCTCAGCGAGAGGCTCGACCCGAGAAGCACACGCATCGAGAGATCCATCATGGACGAGTTTCAGCAGCGAGGCCGAGCCAGAGAAAAAATGAGCCGAGAGAAACCGCTGAGAAGGAGTCAGAGCATCGACACGCACTGTTTGCAGGCCCCCCAGCCGCCGACCTTCTCCCGTCAGTCCAGCCGCACCGGACAACTCTCTCGCCAGTCCAGCATCGAACACGCCATCGTCACGCAGTCCATCCCCATGACCCAACGAAAGCTCCTTCAGGATCCGGACTCGGGACAGTATTATTTTGTAGACATGCCCGTCCAAGTCAAAACAAAAACCTTCTTCGATCCTGAGACGGGAAGCTACGTCCAGCTGCCAGTCCAGCCCCCAGACGCTGCAGTTCTTCAGGCGTCCCCCATGGAGGTTTTATCCACGCCGTTGGTGGTTTACCACGGCTTTGTCCCAGTGCCTCTGGCCCAGAACACTACCGTCCAAGTACCTCATATGGAGCAAGAAGAACTACAGAACTTGGACATGTCAAGGCAAATCCATTGCAAGGATGGGCGTCCTTATTTGGAGCCTGTCTATGGGCAGCATGAACACACAATGGGCGAGTTCCTTGCTACTGAGGAAGTGGACTGTCCCAGTTGATGGGATAAGAATTAGAATTTTGCACATAACTATTTGTTTTATTCTTCTGGTTACAAGTACTGTTTTTTATAACAACATATAATTGATGGATTTCACAGGCACAAAATAAACTGTCATGTGACCTGCTCTCTAAAGGTTCATTCTAACAGATGCCAGATCTTTGTCCACTTCAAGAAGTTAGTCAATTTAGAAACAATGCCTGTTTTTAAAATGTGGAAGGCAGCCAGAGTAGGTTGGAGCTAAGATGTGAACCAAAATACTCGGAACTGAAACTCATGTGCCAACCACTATTCCATCATCACAGATTAACTCGCTAATCCTCCTGTTTATTGTTATTGACTTACCTTTATGCCTTAAGACTTGAATGTACACACAAAAAAAATGAATGGCCTGCTGAATATGAGTTGAAGGATTTAGTAGAGAGGTCTTTCTTTTTTAAAGGAGATTTTGACAATGCTTTAATGTGTAAAAAGACAATTGTTTGAATGTAAATGTGGAATATTTATTATAAATGCAGTGTGTTATTAAAGTACGGCAGTGACGGGAGTTTGTATCAAAACATTTTGCATGCTGATGAGGAATTTCTCATTTAATATGGCAAGCAGTGGTTTTCCTCTCATGTCAATGTGTGTTGTCTACGCTGCCCTCTTCTGGTAAGATTATGTAAAGACAGAGGAACTGCACAGCTAATTGGAAATAAAGTGCAAAGAGAGCAATATAATATTTAAATCACATTTAAAATCTGCTGTAATTAAACAGTCATGTTTTAAACCTCATGCTGGGATTTTTTTTGTTGCCATTTCTATTGTACTTGTGGGATTGTAACGTTCAAGGGTGAGACCATGTTTTGATGTCATCAGCCGCTAGGGGGCGTATTTGCATGGAATTTACAATATACGGTGATGTACAGTATTTACATCCCATGACTGTTCTCAGTGCCAATTAATGTATCACTCATTCACCATTGGTAAAATAATTTTTAAACATCTCACTTGTTGTGGAGCATCAGTGGCAGCCGCAGCTCATAGCCACCATGTCATCATACTGTTTCAAAACCACATTCTCTTCGTCGTCAAAATATAACAAACTCATGGACTGAAGTTTGTCGGGCACACAACAGGGTGCCTCGACTTCATCCGCGGACAACTTGAGTGCGTGCATAATGGAGCGCACGGTGGCGTGATTGGTGGCTCGGAGACTTCCTCCGAGCGGGAAGGGACACGAGCCCTTACAGTGGTAAGCGTTGTAACCCCGTGGCGAGATGATCCAGCCCGACCAGCCTATCTCCTCAAAGTCTACAAAGAGGGAGACCCTCTGGCAGGATCGGGAATTGCCGCGGGGTAAGAGCCCTGAGGCTCCACGTCGTCTCCTAGTGGGGTGGTCATGGAGTTCCACAGCTGAAGACTGAGCGAGTCCTGGATGGAGAGAACATGATGACAGTACTGTTTGAGCTTTTTCACTATTATCTTACCAAAGTATGATTGATCGGTTGCTCCTGGCCTGCCATCATCGGAGAAGATAACCAAGTAAGCGTGAGTGCCTACTGGCTCTCCACGCAGCTTGGATGACGTAACCACAGAGTCCATCCAAGTCCCAGATGGCAGCGTGGTCACCACCAGGATGCCATTGTTATCTTGGCTGTTGCAGATCCACTTGGACACCTTGAAAAAGAAAAAAGTCAGCTGGTTTGGCTTTTATTCATATTTTTTTTTAGCAATGGTGGAAAACGAACACCACCAACTGTTTGGGTGACATTGAAGACTTCCCATCCCTGAGTGTAAAGAGGAACGAGTCTGGAGGTGATGAGGTTTCCTCGCCAAGGTTTCACTTGACTATCCAGCACTTCATACAAATCCAGCTGGATGGGAACGAGAATGTGTGAATTTGTGATATATAATTACCAAGTTGACAGATGGCAATTTTGAGCCCATTTTTAGGTTTTACGTGAAAAAATTAATCTGTATCCTGCTGTGAATTTTGAAAAGCAACAATCTGCTGTCATACATAATGGAGATCATCTACCTTATAAAAATAGGGCCTGTATGACTTTTCCAGGAAATGTTTCTGTTTCTTTCGAAACCAACGGAATTCAGCCTTAACCATCCTCTCTTCTCGTCCAAAAGAAGACAGGTTGAAAAAGTGAAACCTCTCGCCATCATGATCTGAAACATCAAATACAACTTTGGTCAAACTGTAAAACAAAATTGTTTTAATGGGTACATTTTTCATGCATTTGGGGAAACTCTACCATGTTTAGCAAATATTGGAGAAATACTCAAACAGTGCATGAAATTATCCCGCGTCCCTGTGCACGATCTGAATCAAACAATCAAAAATGTACAGCTAGCTGAAATGTAGGGATTAAAAGTAAAAAGTCAGATACCTGAAAATGCATTTCAGTAGATTAAATTGATCACCGCCCATTAGAGAGCGCACGAGTGAGCCACATCGTGGCAGAAATGATTAAAAAATCTTCTTCAAAGTATTACCAACCTTTATCTTCGAAGCTCCTCACGACATTCCCCTCCAGTATTTCTTTCTGACTTTTTCTCGTCCCGTCCGACGCGGAGACGGCGTTAAAGAGATCCAACATGAACTGAGGCGCCTTCCTGTGTGGGGCGCCGCGGAGTAGATCCTTCAAATGGAACAAAGCGCCGAGCTTTTCCGTCAACTTGTTGTCACGGTCCAAGTCCGTCCGGGTCCCCACCGGGTCCCTACCGTGTGTGACGCAGCGCAAATGGAGCGCGAGGACGAGCCAGACGCGCATCGCTCCTCTTGACATATTGGCAAAGGGCGGACTGAGCGTGCGCCACTGTGTGTGATAAGGACACTAATGTGCCGATTGATGACACTATTCAGCTAACATCAGAGGATGATCGGACCTTGATTGATGATGATGGATGGTGGGGGCAAAAACACCCCGCAAACACAAAGGGAAGGTGAAAATGGTCAAAAGTGAGAGACAAAAGAATATATAACAAACAATGTGCTCCCTTATCCATAAATCCAAGCTAATGCTTATTAATATTAATAGTTTTTAGGACAAAGATAAAATATTTATTTGATTAGAATTTTTTTAGGCAATGCTGTATTACTACTGTATGCTATTGCAAGTAACTCACACAGTAGTTTAGGGAACAATAACTAGTACAAAGTTAAACACAACTGAGCTGCATTCAAGTAGTGATTCCTTCATATACCACTAGAGGGAGCCAATGCGCTGCTGTTTGATCCCTCAGTTATTTAAATAACATGTATATCTGATATCTGCAGTTAATGCATGCATCGGGAAAGCCTTAATTGAAATTTGAAAATGGGACATTTCAAAAGAAAATAAATATAAAATAAAAGAAATTCAGGCAGCCAATTTATAAGCTAATATTTGAAAATTGAAAATTTCCATAATTACTAATACTGTACGACAAAAAAACCTTGCATTGCTACAGCACCTCATGTGTATTTATCATCAGGGTGAGGAGGGTTCAACCCAAGTAAAGTTTCTCCATCATCACGTTTATTTTTCTAGCCATCTGTCTGTTATCAGTATGAAGCCAGTCGCAAGAAAGCAAACGAAGAGCGAGAGCCATGACGCACGTGATGCGCATTGTTAGCGTGCACATGCGCCCCCCCAAACGCGCACACATTGGTCACCTCGCCACCGACGTCCCCCTCGCCCCCTGGGTTTGTTTGGACAGTGACAGAGCATGACGCTCGTGACCCCCCGGCATGAGCATAAATCCGATATGATCTCCTATCAATCAATCAATCGCATGGAATAAAGGGGATCAAATTCTCAAGACAATCAGGTTGATCAAAAGCTCTTTTCCCCCTATTGTTCATTTGATGACTTGTATTTGGGGGACCCGTTACTCATTTTTAGGCCCATCATATTGAATGTCAGATAAGATAGGATCCATTCTATGGTTATAATTTAAGATAACATAAGGTCCATATTGATTGAATTTGATGTGGACAAGTCAAGGACACGTGACAAAGTGCGTCAAGGAGATACACAAATCCTGAAATAGGGCCAGATTTGAGTCTTGTCATTCCTGTGGTGCAGGCATGTTTACCATGAACCGTGTGCAAAACACAGATACATGACAACAGAAGACCCGTGACGTCAATGTCACGCTGTATACACGCAGAAGTCATGCCCGCAGGGACTGCACGTCTTTCAATGCAGTCGTATTGGACACACACGGACACTGATACTGAAAAAATCTCTCAGCATTTTTTTTCGACAGTTCCCATCACAAACTATATTGTAGGTTTCACAATTGAACACCAGGTGGCGCCGTTGACCAGGATATGGCCTTTCACAAACCACAGTGTGTAAAAATGAATGTCCATCTGCCTGATGCTTTCATGGGACCTAATTATTTCTCATGAAGTCCATCATTACATATTTTAGTCCAATCAGCAGTACTAAACAATTTGACCATCCTACAGTATCTATTTTGGATCGGTTCAATACTTGATTGCTGAGATTCAAATCTTGAACCTCACAACCATTCGTGATCAATATTTTGGAGGAGGGTGGGGGGGGAAACGGTTGTCACATTCATTTTGGTTGGGCACTATCAGCCAAGGGCCACCTGGATTCACATCTGACAAGCGTGTGCATGTGTTAATGACCTCACCTTGTGTTAAATACCTGTACTGAGGCAATTAGACACACATGGAAGGCATTTTGCCACAAGTGCTGGAGGCCGCTGCCGCTGCTGTTGCCACTGCGATCTCTGAATGAATAATGAAGAGGAATACAATCACAGTCAAAGTGGAACCACATGACATGACTTTCAATGTGACATTTAAAATGGTGACCCCCCCCTCACCCACCTTTCCCCCCCTACTGCCACTGACTGCAAACATGTTCAGTTTGGGAGTTTGGAGATTATTTCTCCCTTAAATATTCTATTAAATTATTATTTTTATTTTTTATTATTATAATTACTATTTTTCTCTCCCTTAAATATTCTATTAAATTATCATTTTTATTTTTTATTATTATAATTACTATATATTTTTTTAAAGTGTTATTACTTGTTTAGCTATCAAAAATATGGCCACAAAATTAGGCACACCAGCACTATGCATTCAAATGGATGCCAAAAAAATAGCAGTTGTAAAGTGTGTATATTTCCTAAAAATAATTCTAAAAGTGCCCATGTGAAATATATTTGCTTATTTAGTATAGTCGTGCGCAATTTAAATACAATTAAATAGTTCTAATTTGAAATACCGTGTTGATGTTGCTTAGCCAATATATCTGTGCAAGATTTCATGTCGGTCAAGCTTTATTTTGGAAAGCCATCAAAAGACTATTTAGTTTTGGTTCAAGCTCCAGAGTCAGCTAAATTATATGTGCTCACGACCCAGCGCTGACTTTCTTTTTCTTCCTCCAGCACATGTACGCACAGCGCGCTGCACGAGTACACCTCACCTTTGCGTTATTAAGTCTGCCAGACGCTACTTCATCTGGCAACTTGCTGCGGCTTTCGGTGATATTCATAATCGGCGAAACATACTTGTTTCCCTTCTGACTCTGGGCTCATTATTATCCAATATTTTGCGGCACAAAGTGACATATGACGTTGGCCTGCTTGTAATTAGCTTGTTTGTTATGCTAAGGGCCACCTGCATGGTCTCCTTAATGGTTGTGCGTGTTTGTGTGTGGTTTCGTCTATAGAAATCCATTCACGTATAAATGCACGTTTGTCTAATTTGACTCCCTTCACTCAAGTGTAATTAGAATTTAATTTAGGACTCTTCCCAACTGCAATATTCTCTGTTGATTAATGACAATAAGCCCAAAATGAGACGCTTATGACTTTCCATTGAATTTGCAAAGTAGTTGCATTATTTGCCGCCCTCTAGTGTTTATTTACGTCAAATGTCATGTTTCAAAGAGAAGTTTTTTTTTTTTAATATACAGTGATCCCTCGCTACTTCGCGTTTCGTTTATCGCACCTTCACTACATCGCGGATTTTTTTTTCCAAATTAAAAAAAACATTTAAAAGTCAAAATAAAACTTCTTAATTGAGGAAACATGTGTCTAACCTTTAGGACAATGTAGTATTGCTCCAAATGTTCGTTTACATTCCTTTAGAAGTCTGTTTTCGCGCGATCGCGAATTAGCATCTTTCCGCTAACTCGTTAGCCTGTCCAGTACTTCTTGTTGATGACCGTACTTCGAGGATTTCACTTATCGCGGGTGGTTTTTGGAACCAATTATCCGCAATAAACGAGGGATTACTGTACATATTTTCGTTTTAAATCATTTTTGAGGCACAAAAAGGTTACATGTTGCACCGTAGCCTCGTTTTTCCCCGAAAACTAAACGCTTCTGTGACTTCAGGTGTTCTGCAAATGCGCAATTAAACATCAAATCATATCGCGTGTTTATGAATGCTTCTAGATGATTTGAAGTCACGCTTGCAACCCCATTATTGCTGAGGTTTCTTATCTGCATCGCACATCTCCTGCTACCCCTTTTTGTGGTCTTTATTTGCATAAACTGGTCACCGCGAAGAAAAATGTTGATGCTAAACGATGCGAAGAGAAACTGGAGCCGGGCCTATCTGCTTCAATTTTCTTTTTTTTCTATTTTGGTTGAAAATGCATTGCTTTGATTTGAGCTTTAATTACACCTGCTCACAAATAAAAAATGTTATACTTTTTTTTCTATTTTTCTTATAGTACTTTGCAGCAGAAGCATGAGGAATGGCCGCTTTCAGACAAGGATTTACGCAAAGTAATCCGATCCGAGGCTCCCGTCTGAGACGAGAGAGCAGCATATGGAATTCATCCACCGCACGCATCCATTTTTCATCGTCACCCTACTCCCCTTACTCTATTGTAGTGTCTAATGGTGGGCCGTTTATACACGCCAGATACACTCCACGCTCTTTCATCCTCATCACCTTCTCCCACTGTCTGGCTTCAGAAACATCTTCTAAAGTGTACTTCAAATATCACAAAGCTCCAAGGGCCCTTTGGATCATTGTGGTTTCGGAGACTATAAGTACACGCGCAAAGTCAAGGTTTCATATATTTCTTGCAAAGCCTCCCAAGAATAATCCAAGACAAGCCTCATTTATGCATAAGAATCTCAATTGCTTGCACGGAGGTCAAAGATCACATATGTGTCCACGCTCATATCTAGAAGGATTGTTTTATAATAAGTGCTAAAATGCTTTTGAGAAGAAGCTGATAACCGCTTGGCCAACATGTAATTAAGTTTCATTATTGAGTGAAAAATAAAAGCCAACCTCTACTTTTTATACACGCTTGGGTTTGGAGCAGCTAATGCTTTTTCTTTTTTTTTTTTTTTAATGGGCCATTATGATGGCGGAATGTTTATGAGCACTCAGATTGCGGCGTAGACTTTATCACCTCCAATGCAACACCTTTCAAAATATCAAATAAGGTCATGGAGGCGATTCTTTCTGCTTTCTATTTGCTTCAGTGATGCACTTGAGTGAGTGAGAGAGCGAGAGCGAGCGAGAGGTGTTAAGGGCCAACAAGTAGCAGATGCAACAAATTACAGCCAGCATTGTTTCATTTGTGCTTAAGGAATTGGACTCAACTTGTGAGATTTCCAATTCCCCCATAGCTGCAGCCCCCCCAGGATGCTCTCTAATGTGTGGTCATAAAGTTCTAAACAGTGGAACCTCTAAACTCGGAGTAAATCCGATCCAGGACACCGCTTGACATCTGATTTAAAAATACTCATTTCGTAGGAAATAATAGGAATAAAATATGATGATGATAGAACTTTATTCATCACTGCCAGCCCATAGATATAAAACTATCAAAAAACAGTATCGGCAACTGCATGCTTGCGTCAAATTTGGTCACTGCGCATTATTTGTCGTTTCAAGACCTCTATATTTACTGTGCAGTAACATTAACACCATTTTTAACTGTCCGATAATAATAATAATAATAAATGTAAAATAATAATATTGAAAAAAAAGCATACTCAAGCTACCATTGCGCTCCTTGACCAACAATGGCCTCCTGCAGGCATCAATCAGTCCAGATAGGGGGCAGTAAAGTACCACATATAAGTTAAACAAGCCCCTCAGCACACTTTTTTACAAGGTCTTGATTGACAAGCAAATATGCAACAAGATTGACCTCGATACAGAAATAAAGGAATTGTGTTTTCTTTCTATTCTCAGCCACTTGTAATAAAAGATATTATTTGTTGACCTCCCACTCAATACGCATGTGTCATCTGAGGTAGCTGCAGGTTTTTATTGCGTACTAGCGAGCTCACACCAATGCTCTCGACTATTAGATAAGGGTCATCAGAGGTCAACTAAGAAAGACTTTTTGGAGAAATATTCGCATAGTGTTAGCCTACTTTACTGGCATTCGGGAATAGATGAGCGTGTTTTGGGAGGAAGTCAATCATTGAAGACTTGGCTGTAATTTATTTTGTATGCAGTTCCAAAATATGGGGAAGTCCCAGTTAATGCAACTTCTGAGCTGAGTCAGCAACTTATCTATGATCGTTCTCCAAAGGTGTTTATGTGCAGGTGAACCTTGCAGCTGCAGTGTCACTGACATCAGCCATGGAGTTTTTTTTGTGTTTTTTTTGCACAACCTCTTTAATTAAACCAGAGTGCCCTGTCATCACTTGCTACTGTTATCATCCAAGCAGCTGCTACAGACACACAGCACAAATAGTGCTTTGCCGCAGTCTTGTGGTGGATTTGCCTCAAGGAACTAGGTTGAAGTGAGTTAAAGAGTCCAATTTAAGGGGGGAAAAAAAACTGCTTTGTTGGCAATTATTAACCCAGAACCTCTGAGGCAGATGTGCTAACCACTCGCCCCATCATGCCTGGGTATTGTCAGCGCAGGACTCAACTGGCAGGATGCTGCTGCTTCCAGCTGCTAGCGATTGGACAACACACAGGGAGCAGTGTGATCGGTGGCAACGGTCGCTCCTCCGGCCAAAATGACTTCAAGATTACGGACATTGGAGAACCTGGTGGCTCTGAGAAATGTTGTACACGCTCCAGCGATTACATTACTGTGCCGCTGTGGCAAATGGAGCACATTTAGATCTGAACCCACACACCCTAAAAATCTGGCTTGGCCACCAATTAGTCTAATCATGCATAAATAGAAAATGGCCGTGTTGAATTGACCTCATTTTGTTTGTCTAAATTGGCCTTGTTATGGTGTGACATAAGCGGGCCAGGCCAGGTCTTGATCCGTGACTTAACTGATACTATCGCAAACATGTGCTGCCCAGGCCTCTACTAGGCCGCCGTGGTTTACAGGGAGCAGAGAGAAAGTCCGTCAGATTCGTGCTTGCTGGAAATTTCAATCCAATCGATAGAAAAACAAAAGCTTGATCCTTATTTATGCTGCAAATGAATTGGCAAACAACTGCATTTCGGATCAATCATGCTTTGTTATGATAATTACGTCCAGAAAGAACCGTTGCACAATCAGATTTTCTGGCTAGAAAATTATTTTGGGGATAAACTAATGAAAATTACGCATAAGAAAAAAAACAATTGAGCAACACTGAAACTCTGTGCAATTTTGATCCATTACATTACCGAATTCAATAAATATGGGATCATATTTAATACTGTAAAAGAAACAGGAAGCAGAAGCCGAAAATATGATTTGTAGCTATAAGGAGATACTTGACAGCTATTGCGAACACAATCCGTTCTCAGAAAACTGCCCCGGCGGCTCCGCTCTGATCTCTTTCGGGGTTACAAGAAGTCCAAGCGTGAGCCAAAGCCGAGTCCAGTTGCTGAAGGGAAAAGAAGACCTTTGTCTAATTCAGAACATCTTGGCGTTGCTATGCAGAATAAAAACAATGAGCTCGTATTTGCAGAAGTAGTCCAGAAATGACATCACAAAATAAAATGGATTTAAGATCAAATATCAACACAGTGGACCCTTCAATTACGTTTTGCAATTTATGACACGTGCGAGTCTAATTCTACACAGCGGCGGGACTGACTAATGGTAGTGAGAGAAGAAAATCGGCTAAAAAACTAATGGTGGGAGGTTTGTGGGATTTAAGTGTGTCAGCAACTGTCTCAGTTTGACTCTCACTTCCTGTGAAATCCTTTTAGCACCAAGCTGAAATAACAGACAATGAAATACAGCTCCTCTTGTAAAATGGCCATGATAGGAAAGGAGAGGTGGAGGCGGGGTTGTGACAAAAAAAAAAATAGGGAAGCTCCAGATCTGATGTAAATAATCTGCGCTTATTTGTAGTATTGGAATGGAACTATGACAGGACTCCCACGATATCCCAACAGAACAAAACTTGGCTGGGACATTCTAAAAAAAACAATTAAATAAACAAAAACAAACACTGAGGTCATGTTATGTGCGCTGACTAATCTCCAATCTGATAAAAATAAAAGAAATCAAATGCAATGACGCAAAACCAACGTGTGTCAGGGCAAAAAGTCTTTCAGGGGTCTTCATTTATCATCTCTAAAATAAAAAATGAAAAAAGAATAAAAACTACTTAATTTGTGTGTGACCTGCCTAAAGAACAAACTAACAGGGGTCCTCTCTGATTTCTGGTTTACGAACTTTGCAGAGCTAATAAAACTTTGAGGGATTAGCCACTTTAAATCCAGCGACAGCAAACCTATTTGGCCCTTATTTGTCACCATAGTTGCTCCCCAAGGACATCCACATTGTTCTCAGACGTGTTGGGGCCACATAAAGTTGAAATTGGACCAGGCGCCCGACGAAAACCACTTGGGTCAAATTAAGAATGAGGGCCGCCTTTCTCTCACGGGCTTTTTTAGGGATTAGATGACGCTATAGGCGGACTGATTAAATCGGCTGATTGGGGTGGCGAATGGAGGCGTGTTTTACTGCTTTACTGAGATTATATTGGTTGATTTAGCTCTCCGAACAGCGAGCCGTGAACTACTAGTGAACCTGGAACAATGTGTGTGAGGAGCTTGTTGGTTATTTGTTGGCTTTTGTAGCCCCTCATCAACTGTTAACACACAAGTAAGTCTTATTGGTGGCCCTCAAAAAAAAAAAAAAACAGGGAAGGTAAACACTTCTGTTTACTAATTGGACCAGTAGCAGTGGCAACAGAGTGACATCACGTCTTCATTAACAGGTGCCTCATCCGGTCGGCCGTTCATGGGAAAGTTTTCATTAAGGCTTCCCGTTCCTCACCAGTACAGGGCCGGCGATTAGTCGCTAGTTAGGAGCTGTTGTCAATGTTTACGATGTGCCGGGGAGAAGGGAAGCAGACCCGTTGCTGGTGCTCGGGGTCAAAGCTAGCGGTCAGCCAGAGGCAATGAAGGGGGGGGGCGGTTGACCACAATTGTGGCCAGGAAACGATTCGAAGCAAAATATGTTTTAAGAACAAATTTCAGTCGGATCAAAGTTTTGTTAGCTACACTGTACATACTACAGATTAGAAACTCTAATGTATACTATATACCACTATATAGCTAAAACTGCTCATTTAAGTTGTAGTGGTGACATTTGAATACTAATTGTGTCATTGATTTATTTTTCAAGGCCAAAATACAGTAATCCCTCCTTTATCGCGGATAATTGGTTCCAAAAACCGCCCGCGATAAATGAAATCCGCGAAGTACGGTCACCAACAAGAAGTATTGGGTAGGCTAACGAGTTAGCGGAAAGATGCGAATTCGCTATCGTGCTAACACGCGAAAACGGACTTCTAAAGGTACGAACATTTAGAGCAATACTACATCGTCCTAGAGGTTAGACACACGTTTCCTCAATTTAGAAGGTTTATTTTGACTTTTAAATGTTTGTTTAATTTGGGGGGGAAAAATCCGCGATGTAGTGAAGCTGCGATAAACGAAACGCGAAGTAGCGAGGGATCACTGTACAGGCAGATGACTTCCTATCAATTTTTATTATTTGACTTATTTACCCAGGGTCATAAGGGAACAGAGGCAACACTATGACAAAAGAGGCAATAAAGGAACAAGTGCCACACAAACAAGCGCACGTGCACAAACACATCTGCGCGCACGCCTGGTGAGGTCCACTTGAGCAGTGCAAACAAACAAAGTCGCTTTATGACAATTAGAGACCTGCTCTGAACTTTGCTGTTTCCAGAACTTAGCGGATAGAAATAATTAATCACGACTCTCTGACACACACATTTGCGCGCACACACACATGCAGACACAGCTAATGAACAGTAATATTCAAACATGTGGGAACCATTTGTCCACCAAGCTCCTGCTCTCTCTCTATGACAACAGAGAGGAACACAGCAGCAACATAAGGAAAAAGGAAAACATGCCTCTGAATAGAGTGTGATTAGAACACAGCGCGTGTGGTGCTATCTAAATACGCAATAGAGATGCGAGGATTTTCCCTAAATAAATATTTATTGCTCATAACCATCGAAATTTAAATCCAAAAGCTTGAGGGAAATAATTGGCTATTTAAAAAGGCACACATGCCCAAATCATATGCTTGATAATGCCTGCTGGGTAGCTTTGCGGTCTTTTGCTCCATACATGAACGCAGTATGAATACGCTTATGTAAACACAGGTCTTCAAGGAAACGCAAGGTCAGTTGGTTTTGCTAACCTTTCCCCTCTGAAATGAGAAGCCTTGTTTCAACGAGGGAGTGAAAATTGCTTCATATGCACAGTCATGCGTTTGTGGCCCTGCGAGATACAAGCTTGCGAGGTCATTCAACCCGAAGGGCCGAAATGTCCTCATGTGACCTGCGGATGACACAGATCGGGAGCATACATAAAAATTTGAAAATTTATAGCAACACGCTTCACATCCAACCAAACAGCCAGTGCCCGCCACCGCGCACAATCACACACGCGAGCCTTGTTGAACTTTCTCTGGTTGGTCGAGCGCTAAAGGAGGACAAAGTGGTATCTATGCTCTGCTGTTCATATTTGTGTTGGAGGCGCCACGCCGCCTGAGCTCTATGTTAGCTCGAGGTAATTACGTCTATACACCACCAATATCCCCTCCCATTACTGCGCGGTAATGGGCCTTGCTACGCTTTCTCAGACACACACACACACACACACACACACACACACAAGGACACCGGTGACATCACTTATGTCACGTCAAAGCATCGCAATATGAAAGACTCAGTGGCATTGACACTCGGACAAAAGTAGTCCGCCGCCAGCGTGGCGCTAAATCCGACAAAGTAGTAGCATTGAAAGATCGGAGCCAGGATGTAACAAAGTAGCTTTTTTTGAGGGCAGCATGAGAAAAGGCTGACACACAGTCTGATCTTTAATGGCCATCTCATGTAAATAACGTCCACGCATTAGCGGGCGAGCTTTGGTTCTCTCGTCTGTTTAGTCACGCGTCCTTTGCTGCGAGCTCTGGTTAGAGTCAAGGAGGAGATGTTGATGGAGGTTTAGATTGCAATAGTAATAATCATAACACGCAGTCATGGAAAACGCATAAAAACATTGCTCCTTTACATAAATCAGGCGCAAAAAAACACCAGTCAAATAAAAGCGGCGGGTAAAAAACATCACTTGAAAAGTGGTGACTTCACCTTGATTTTGAAGAAACAAGCCACTCAAGTAAAATAACATGACTACTTTCATATTCAGACAAATAAATCATCACGCATCGAGCCAAAGGTCACACAATATGTTCCTACCGAGCTCCCTTTCGGAGGAAATGATGGCGTGCGGTCACGTCAACTTTGACTACTTCTTCTCGAGTGTTTGAAACAAATTAACTGTAAAATGGAAGGTCTGAAATTTGTGGAAATTCTGGCAAATATGTGTTGATAGATTACAGACAGTGTCAAAGCTTCTCCACCGCAGCAATACGCTCGAGCTCGCCGTCGTGAATTTTAATGGTCAGCCGTTCAGTGAAACCTCCCCGCCGTTTTTAGGGGGAGGTCACGTCACGGCATGGAACCTCTCACAACGCCGGGCCGGGTGTTTTAGCGGCGGGCCTCGTCTCGCTTTTCCTCATTACTTTCAGTAGCTATAATATTCTTTTACAGACGCCATGAGCGTGTAGTTAAAAGATATGAAGCACTGCAATGGTTTATTAAACAGCGTATTTTGGAGCTGGGGAAAAAGTGGGCGTGTCTAGTATTTTTTTGATCTCGTAATCCGATACTTTACTGTAATGGACAATTTAATACTTGAAATGAAATTTAAAACACATGCTAACCATTCCATTTTGATGCTCCGCCCACTACATTTCGTAGCAGACATTTTCTTGACATAAATGAGCCGTAATGCGACTTAAAGCAGGGGATCAAGAATGCACGTGTGTTTCATATTGAAGCTTGTTCATTGGCTTGCGCAAACACGTATGCTACCCGATCCCGCGGGATAGCGTACTGTATTAGAGAGGATCGAGACAAGCGACCACACGCGGCGTAGACGGAAACCCGAGCAGCCTGCACGAGATCTCGCCTGGAATTTACTGTTAGCATGATAAATAACATCTGTGTTCAGAGTGACGCCGGAGTTGTTACACTTTAAATTTTGATTGATCCATGTCTTGGAAATTGAAACTCCGCCAACAGATATCATTGATACCAAGACTAAAATATTGATTGGATTGAATGAGGGAATTATTCTCGTGCAAAAAAAAAGGGAGGGGGGCGCTAGGTAATGATAGGTAATCATTGAATTAAACATGGTGGACGCCATTGGAAGATGGCGAGGAAACCCAGAGTCAAAACCAAATATATCCAAATTCGTACAAGCTTAAATGCACGCACAAGCGTTGAATACGACGGAACATATGCTGCGGGTTGAGTTGACCTTCAACCTATCCGTGGATCCACCTTTATGCTTTCAGTAATGGGCCTCCCCTTCCAGTAAACTCACGCCTTTCTTCCCGTTACGACCGACTTGTGTATGCTTCCAACCGCAGAGCGGCTCGTGACGCAAACTGGTAGAAAAAGAAAAAAAAAATGATGATGGAGTGACTAGTCATGTATTAACTGGAAAGTAAATGATGTGAAACGTCTTAAAATACAATGGTTGGACATGGTGAACATGCTGAATTGATTACAACTGTGGTAGCGCATGCATTACCCGTGCCTCCGCTTTCTCTTTGCACGGGGAAACCAATCAAAGCTAGTTAGGATTTTTCACCCGAGCATACCCGAGAGCTGTCAAAAAGTTCAATTTCCATCATTTTCCAGTTAGGCACCGTATAAAGGCTCGGTATTAAGCTGCGGTGCAACCTGACTGGCTGGGTCATTAGTAAGCTGCGTGGCCATTGGCTGCCTATCGCGGCAGCAAAGGGTTATGGTTCCTGCTGAATCCCAAGAGAGGGCTGGAACAGTGCAAAACAACAATAGGGGTCGGCTCTCGTGTTTAGTCTGCGTCTGTGGAGGCTTACAGCAGATTCTACGCTCTGAAACCAGAGCCCAACTTTGGACCAAATACTTTAGACTCTCTTGCAGCAAGCTTATTAGAGCTCAGTGGAGTTTTCACGCGTGTCCAAACCACACACAAACACTAATACCATCACGACCACGCCTAAACAGAAGGATAACAAGCCTTTAGATTGTTTAGTGGAACCTTTGCTTCTATGGCAGATGAGCTCGGTACAAATACCACCCTTGCCACCAGAATGAAGCTTCAAAGATGCTTCACGAACCATTTGTATTTTTTTACTCCTCTGGAAGGCACTCTCTGTTCAACATTTGACATTTCTAAAATGTCTTTCTTTAAACTAATGGTGCCATCTAGAGGAGACAAAAATACAACAACTGGTTCATGAAGCATCTCGAACCTTTGTTTTCCTATATATAAAAAAATGTAAAAGAAATTCGGCCAAATTTGGAACAAAACTACCACAAATATATTGATGGGAAATAATGATGATAATAATAACCAATAATATGAACGTCAGGGAATGAGTCACAAATGAAACAATGGTAATCAGAAGCCGATTCAGGAATAACAACAATATGGAAAATAAACAGAACACGGCCTGACCGAGACAGGTTGCAGAGAAGTAGGAAGACAGAAATGTTAAAGCAATAAAGACACGCACCGGGGTTTCCTTCAACACGTTATTTTGTTGTCAATGAAAACAGATCTGGAAAGTGAAACATCCCGGCCTGTCGCACAGTAAACCTTTCTGACATTTATCAAACGTGACATTTTGACTTTAATTAGATGGTGTGAGTTTGCAGCTTTCGTTTGTCCGTCCACATGTTACTACTTTATTGTGAACTTTGCTGACTTAAAAAAAAAAAGGCACAGCAGTGGGGCCATAAGCAGGATGCCAATAAAATGTGGCTCAGGTGGAGGGAATGTTGGAGAAACTAGCATATTAGCTTTAGCCACCCTGTATATATGTTACAACTACTCTAACAATACATCCAGAATTTTTTCTTCGGGTTGAGGCGTGCAAAAAAATATATAAGGAGCTGAACGAAAAAGAGACTCCTAGACAAAGTGTCTGACAAAGTGAAGTTCAGGAGGAGGCGGGGCAGCATCAAGTAGGAAACCTCTGGTAAATGTCGAATGCGTGACGTCAGGCTGGAAGGCGACACCTTTAGACCAATGAAAATTTCCATTACACACACACACACAGAGCCGATGTTTGGGTTGCTCCATGTTTGCCGTACAGGTCGAGGTGTACGTGTCCTGCAAAAGGAGGGGCGCAGAAAATACACGGTGACCATGTCTGCGGTGTTAGGTGGCGACATGGGTGTGTATAAGGTGGAGTGTGTGTGTGTGTGTGTGTGTGTGTGTGAGGGTGTGGTATGTCAGAATTTGTGTTTATGGTCTTGGTGGCACGTTGTGGACGCCTGTACATAAATAAGAACATGTCAATGGCCGGTAATGTGATGGTGATGTCATGGTCATTTATACGATTCTCCATTTGTCTGTACCTGTGTGTATATTGGCTACCATGATTAAAAAGCAAGACCATATATGGGCATGGAGGTTGAAATTGCTTTCAACTCACATTTTCTTGTCATTTTTCCAAGGCTTCGGCTACAAATTGAACATGTGGTAAAAGTAAATTGAGGGGAAATAAAAGGAAAGGGTGGACAAGAGACGCATTGCTGGTAAATATGGCCAGTTGAGTTTGTTCAACCCAAAGAGGTTTCTGTTACTTGTTTACTGCTGAATGTCGGCGAGAAATTACGCAATAGAAGGTCATTACCTTTCGACTCTGTCGTGCACTCCGGGCAGCTCATATTTCTCTTTGGGGTTTGCTTGTGTCTGCTCACAGCTAATTATTTGTGTAAACTCAAACATGCTACTGCCGGTGGCTTTTATGGGATATATTAGTTTAAATTAACATGTAGCCCAGCAGGAAAACAGTAAAGTCGCTAGTTTAAAAAAAAAAAAAAAAAAAAGGCTGACTCATATGCATGTTTGTAGTTCCACATTTGAGCAAAACCACAGAGGCATTAGGGGGCACACATTCCTAATTATAAATAGCTCTTTAAAATCAATTTATAGCCACGGTAAGAAAACCATATGGAATGTCCATCATTCATTTTATAGCCTTAGTGTCACAATGATCGGAAATCAAGTCTAGACGACTGCGACATGACTTCTACCTGTAAATGTGTAATTGCAATTACTTTCTACCACAGCTACTCATGTTGTGCACATTCTACGCAATACCTAATCCATTTTAACAGTCCAATAAAAAGCTAAAGCTTCGAATTTTTCAATTGGATATGATCTCGGTTACAATAGTGCCAGAAATCTGTCAGTCACGTCTTAATGTTGAATACCTGAAGGCAAAATGGCCTCTTGCGGGAATCGTGTGTGTACTGCTCCGTTCAAAATGACAAATTGTCCAAAAGAGACAAAAAAAAAAAAATCATTTACATTGGGACTGAATGTACCTACACACACACATCCTGGAATACACTCGATCAGAGGATCATGTTAAGCTGTTATCAAAACACACAGGGGGAAAAAAAAAAAAAAAAAAAAGCGGCGGCAGGCGATCACCAATGAACATTAATTGCGTGTGTCGTTCCTCTTATAAAAGGAGCAGTTCACGGATGCATGTGGTGCTGTTATTAAGCGGCAGGCGACCCTTGTGAAAATGTTATGGTAGCGAGGCTCTGGATTAGGTGTCAGGATGGGGGTCCACAGCTACTGGGAGGGGGGGAGGTGTGTGTGTGTGTGGCTCAACAATACTGATGAATGGACAGAATGAATGCATGTGTAGATTGGATTGATGCCCTCTTTGGATCATCTGATTCTGATCATTCAAATGATTGAAATTTGATCCTCAAATCAACAATAAGTGATTCTATTAAATGTGTACCTGTCTGTGTGCTTTCAGTGGTCTCCCTGTTTCGGAGTCCACATGGTGGAGATGTGCCGTCAAAAACCTCCTCTCTCACCTTCGCCTCTGTGACTGATTTAAACCCCGGAGGAAAAACCTGCATGAAGCAGCCAGACTATCAGACTCCAACAACCCCCCACCCCCAAAACCCTCACCCTTCCTCCCTTGACATGACTCAAAGAGGCCTTCTTCTCCATGCCAGCTGACGGCAGAAGAGGAATAAAGCGAGGAGTTAACCGGCAGTGGAGTAATTAAAGACGTTAACTTAGGAAGAGGAATTTTTGATCACACCGCTTGCCTGACTTTTAGGTCAACATTTCCCGACCCCTCTATTACTTGTTTGCTGACTCAGCATGATGTCGTTCATTTCAGTCGGTCTCTGAGTACAGTAAAAGTCCAGTTTTGTCCACTCTGATGCAAATCGAAACTAATGTAGCCCTTAGGACTAATCATTGGACTCCGTTTGGGCCTGGTCCAGGAACAGAAAGGTCCAGTCATTTTTCCAAACTGTCAAATTGTGCAAAAGCAGAACATGGAAGCTATCATGATGCAATATTGCAATCACGCCAAGATAAAACACAGAATCTGGAAGATGGTTATTTTGATTGTGCACGAAGGTGGCCCGGATCGGCTCCAGTCAAATGGTGGTAATGAAAGATTACAAATTGCTGACGTCAGCATCCCACGCCTATTAGCATAAGCGGCACCAAGCCGCCATTTCCCTGCCTCACATCACATAACGCCTCACATGCAAACAAACATTCAAAGTGTTAAAGACGAGTCCCACCTGCTAATAGCTGAGACAGTTTGGCTACTGTAACCGGAGGGGGTGTGTGGACTTACACACACATACACACATATTGGAACAATCAACACTGTGATGCGGAATTTGAATGTATTTCATTGAAATGAAATGGCAACATTATATGAACCAGGAATTATGAACAGATGTGATGCACCGACGGGGGAAACAGAACTTGGATGGTTCTTAGGTGTTCGCTAGATGGAACGGCTGGCACCCGCTACGTACGCGACACTAAATTGACGCACTTAAGGAAATATAGTGTCGAGCAGGAAATGCAGCTAGACGGGCAGGCATCCATCACTCATTCTGCTCCTCTCTGGCGCTGGCAAATTAGCAGGAATTTCTCGGGGAGGGCTGATTGTTTTCTCTTAAAACGGGCCTTGTTTTGGCTGGGGGAGTCGCCCGCCCGCTCGCATGAATATTGTGCGAACCGAGGTGAAAGGAGGCGTTCATAAGCGGCGGGCTGGGCGGCTGCGGTCTGTGCAGACTGCCAGCCACGCGACCTCTCCCGCTGTTCAGCAGCCATGATTGTGTGTAAAGCTTTTTGAGTCGACTTGTTGATGAAAGGTGGAGAAATAATCCAATGATTTTTATATACTAAATCAGGGGTGTCAAACAAATTTTTTTCGCGGGCCGCATTGTAGTCATAGTTTCTTTCGGAGGGCCATTATGACTGTCGACCTAAATAAATGTATGAGCACCTCATATTATATACAGTATAAGCTACAAAACAAACGGACAAATAACTCGTTTTCAAACCAGACTAGTAAAAACTGCTCAAATATTTAAAAGTGAAGACAATTTGCAATTCTAGTGACGACACACGAATTTGATGCACAATTTGTCTTCGCGGGCCACATAAAATGATGTGGCGGGCCGTATCTGGCCCCCGGGCCTTGAGTTTGACACCTGTGTACTAAATGATGTGTAGAAATTTTACATCCTCTTCCTGGTTCTTCTCGAAATGGGGAATATAATCAAAGTGCACATTTAGCAGCTGGCCTATTTGAACTGGGATCTGGATCTGTTATTTTATTCCAGAGTGGGTCTTATCACCTTGACAGGGCGCGTGGCTGCAGGTGGTTCGGCTAGCAGTCGAAGTGGCAGCTGCAATGTAGGGACCAGCTGTGTGTGTGTGTGTGTGTGTCCAGCTGTGTGCGAGATCTTCTCCGCATTGGACAGCACCACCTGGGCCAACTCAGCTTCAGTCGGTCGCCATACAGTAGCAGTTGACTACAACGTTTGTCAACAATGGCAGCACCAAAACGGAATCAGATCAGAATTTGGAACGATATCATCACGGACGTCGTGGGCTTTCAAGTTACGACAATTTAATACGATCCCTTGCAAGCAGGCATCACCCTCGTGGACGTTAAGGCAGATTTAACATCATCAACAAGCCATGAAAAGGCTTGAACAGCGGCGTCACTGCCAAACGTAAAGGCCGTTCTTCTCTTACCTTAAGTAAACACAACTATTCACATCCCATTTTACCAGTAGCCGGCACCTCGATGGCAAGCGCTCCGGTGTTCGATTCCATCAATAGGGACAGGTTGCCGGTTCCCACTGCCAACAATGTCCACAGAGTGTGCATGTGTTTACTTAGAAAGTCCAAGTATTGATTCCTCCCCCCCCCCCCCCCCCCCCTCCCCCTTCCTTTCTAGACTGGCTCAGGTACAGTAAAGTGCCTGTCTATCATACGCTTGTCCCACTGGAGCTCGGAATGTTGTCTATAGCTTAAAAACAGCAACCCTAGGATAATATAGCCAAGCATGCTGAGCTGCAACGGCGAGGGATGGTGTCTATGTGTCTCTCTCTGCGTGTGTTTAGTTTGTGGGCACCCTCCAAGAAAAATAGAAAGAGACATCCGTTCTTATAATCGTCTGGTTTGGAGAATATGTCACCTACTACGAGGCAAAATATATAATATAACAGTCAACATTGTACCCTGGCCTCGTGTTGATATACGGTTAACCTTCACCGTGTTATGTTATGTAGGATATATGAAGTTACGCTAATATTTACTCCCCCGAAAAAGAGAAATAAAAAGAAAATAGATTATGTTTCTTTCTATGTGTCATTTTGCTAGCACTAACACTGCCTGGTTGCTATTTAAATGAGATGCTAGCACTTCGTTCCGAGATTTGATTCTAGGAATAGTAGCGAATATCAAAATACAGAATGCTAAAAATAAAAATAACAACCCAATGAGCTTTTTCTTGGAATGACTAACTTGAGTTAATCCAGAACATAATAATTTACCAAACAATATATCTTCCCAAGAATCATAAAATATCACCACAAAGCTTTACATTTCCATTTGTAGATCCACTTAAGTCTGATGACTTGTTTGGACATAAATATGGAGCACAATGTATTTCATATCCACACACAGGCTCAGCGCAATTACGGCGGTACAAATTGCTGTTTGGTCTGCCACTGAAGCTTGTAAACTCATCAGGCATATGTTCTGCCTTCCTTGCTTCACATTTTCCTCAATATTCGCACTGAGAACCGTTTGGGAGTCGGTCCAGAGCAATTCAACGCTAACCTTTGTAAAAAGTAACATATTCACAGGAGCTGTGACAACATCAATGTTTTGCCTCATTACGCTTATCCAACCTGTTTTCCAGACAGCATTACGAGATTTGGGTAGATTAGGTCTTAATGCTATTAACTAATAGAACAGAGAAAAAGAATAATCTCTATTTGTCGAGTGTAAAAAAAATGCTTAACAGTAATAAAAGACAAAAAGTGGAAAGAGGAGCAAGTGTGGAAAAAAACAAACTGAAACTACATCTTAAAACTGGTCAAAAATAACTCCGACTAACTAAAAACCAACTATAATTGTATCAAAAGTCTTGTTTTCAATTCATACATGAGCTTTTATGTTAAATTTTAAAATAATCATAAATGTATTTTTATTTCATTTTACTTTGTGACCTACTTTTTACGGTGCTCTAATTAACTAACAGCTCATTAAAACCAACTGAATTGAACAAAAGTTATAAATACTAACTAACTTTTGCAACTACTTACTCGATGTGTGCTATACGTATTTACGCTTTCGTATTTGGCTCTCTAAAAACCCGTCTGTGTTTATTCCAGAAGAAACAGTTGCACTGCTAACCCGCACTTGTCTTAAATAAACTCCAAGTGAGCTGAGAACACTTCAGTCGTGTCCATCGCTGGGCAGTTCCGCATATTAAAGTTGACAAATGCCGTTAAAACGACCCGTCCCAAATAACAAATCTTTCAACGGCCACACACACACACACACGCACGGTCCAACCCTTACCCCGACACACACACACAAATACACAGACAACTTTCAGCAGCTCAGCCGAAACGAGGATATGCCAAGCTCAGCGGAGGATGTCCATTGAGACGCCAGAGGCCTTCTCTGGTTTCTCTCTTGGGGCGGGCTCTGGCTAGCGCGCATGCTAATGCTCGGAATCCCTCGCGTTGCTTCGTGTAATAATCTGCCTCATCTGTGTCTCCGAGCGGCCTTTTCACCACCTATTAGTTCTCCAAGTCACGGTGGTGACAAAAGAAGGCTTTTGACAAAGCACCCAAACAGATTGTCATAACACGGCGCGTTTCAAAACGGACTTGATTGCTTCCTCCGACTTGAAGGAGCGCTGATTAATCGCCACTCGAGAGAAGTGAACGTCAGCAACGCTCTACGAGTTATTTAGTCATTCAAATGGGCGAGAAATGAAAAGTCGGCGGCCGCAAAGAATGGAGTCGAGTTCCGTTAGGTGTACTTAAAACATCTGCGGCTGCAACAAGCTGTCCGTGCAGCTGAGTGAAGCTCAGCCACAATCTGTCCAAGGCCAAAAAGTAAAAGCGGGAGCCAGCAGCGACCACGGCGGTATTTTTTGCTCTTTAAGAAGGTGCGATGTTTTGCGGTCTTCCCAGCCGCTTAGCTCGGCTTTTCTTGCAGGAACTTTTTGTCATCACTGTACACTCAGCACAATAATTCAGGCTTGAATAAATGATTTCAATGGCACTTAAAATGATCAGTGTTGGCTCAGTTTGAGGTAGTAATCAAATTTTCAAGTATTTTCATCTGTTTAACATTTTCAACAGGGTTTTTTTTGTGGTCATTACTAGAAAGTATCGGCAATACAGTCAATTCCAATTTATCACCACAATAAAAAAACATAATTAATATTGATAACTAAGGCGAATGTTTACAGCAGGGATGTCCGATATCACTTATTTTCAGACCAATACCATTACGACGCTAATACCGATACCAAGTACCGATATCATTAGTACTTTTATTTTATTTAAATTTGAAATTTAATTTAGAAATTTTAATTTAAAATCGCCCCTAAAAAAATCAAGATCATTTTGAAGCTATATATAATATCCCAATATTTAAAAAAAAAAAAAATCCTTAAATATAAATGCGGTTACTGTCAATTTGAAATTTCTCCAATTTCTAGTTCCTGATGGTAGACATAAATATAAATCAGAATGCAGCTAAGAATGGGAGGAACGAGACATGACCTAAAAGTGAGACAGCATGGAGACAAAGTGACTGCTGGCATACATGGCACAGGGAACATGCCTGCTTTTGTCAGACCTCCACATGTGTTTCCAATGGTATTAGTTTCTGGTCCGGTCTTGAGTGTCAGCTGCAGCTGAGGTGCATGTGTGTACATAGACACACAGCGCAGGAGATGTAGACAGGTTGTGATAGCAGTGTGATGGCAAGTGGCTCGCTCTGATTAAATGTCTGCGTGTGTGCGGCGTGCACGCAAGTGTGTGCGCGCAGGGCTCGGGTTACTCCGCGGCTGCTGAATGTCTAACGAGGGAAGATGTCAGTCTTGGGCGAGAAGCGGGTGTGACAGCAATGAGATTCAGAGGAAAGTGAAACTTCAGCAGAAAAGATTATGTACACAGTTTGAATAAAAAAAAAAAAAAAAATGCAGCCGAATTTCCTGCTCTGAGCCCCCCTTTGGACTTGCGTCTGTCGTTATGGCAGGAAATTAGACACTTTTCAATGCCGGAGAATTGAAAAAAAGTTTCTCAAACTTGGAATGCGGGCCACATTTGGACCCCATGTCTTCAAGTGGGACGCAACCATTTTTTTTTAGAGAACCCACACATGATGAAGACAAAAATGGCAGAAAAATAGAAAAAGTACAAGAAATAGAATCAGCAAGTGTCCCGACTTGCCGCCACACGTCAAAAACACACACTTCCATGAGCATGTCAATGGAAAAAAAGTTACACTATAGCAACAGAGAGCTAAGTAAAAGTTTATATTTTCAGCGCCCGTCAAAATAAATAAAAGAGCATGGGAGGCTGGACTTAAAGGTTGTTTTAGTACAAGAATATGGACTGGAGGAAGTGAAGGGTGCCGAGGATGATGGAGCACCTGTATATTTGCACAGACTTTCACTCTTGTGATGTCATCGCTCAACGGTAAACATTTATCTGTTTATGATGACCATCCAGAATGGTTAGCATAAGACCACCATCTGTGCTACTTGGCTCTACAAATGATTTGCTGATGATAAATTTAGCTTAAGAAACACTCTATTAGAGTTCAATCTAAATCGTACATTTTGAAGAGGAATCTAAAAATACTTTGATGCTGCACTTGCTGTAAGGGTGCCCTTTGTGTATCCATAATTGGTAATGGTTGCTAAGCAACCAAGCACATAGTAGCCAGGTGCCTTTTCCCCACTAGTTTTCAGCATATCAATTTGAACGTAGCTCCATTCTACACCATTTTCTTTTGTTTACTCTCCACTGGAAGACTTTAAACTCCTAAGCTCCATGTGGGATCTTTCCTATTCCCCAGCAGTCTGGAATGCGGCATTAGTTAACAACAAGCTCATGTTATGGAACATCTCCTTGACCACATTATGTACAAACGGGAAAGCATGATTGGCACTCCTCCCTACAACGATTGCAGCTTTATAAAATGGAAGGAAGAGCATCCGAATGTTATCTCAGATGTGTTCAAAAATGGCAACCAAGATTTCAAAATCAACTCAGTCCAGCAGGAACATCTGCAACAATCATATCTATACCAAGTGCTTTTTTTTGTATCGGACTGTTTTACACATGAGGTATGGCGCTTAGCAAGACAACAGATAATGGTGCGGAACTTGTCGGCGGCACGGGAGGCGAACTCGCTGTTGTCCTCGCCGCTGACAGTTGTTCCAGCACCGGTCTCTGTGGGGGTCCCCAGGCCCACACACAGCTTTAGTACAATCCGAGCATGGAATGAAGAAAGTCAACAGTGATGAAGCTCTCACCTCCCTCCCCCTCCCCTTCCCAGTGTGTCGTCCCACCACAGACAGAAAGAAAAACAATGTTACCGCCGCGATGATCCGTGCGAACAAAACAACTGTTGCTTCGGGTCATGACAGGTAGTCAGCCAAATAAGGGGGAGACGTGCCTGCGTACATTTGTAGCATATCTTTTTTTTTTATCATATGCACAGATGTTAAGTCTTTGAGGATGCCTTTCAGTTTTGAGCTTTTGAGAATTGTAGTGCCATCCTCTTTCTAGAGCTCTCAATTGGTTGCTGCCATGGAGGCCTCCCGGTCTGGGATCTTCATCTCCACCTACCCCCCATGGGAGGATCTCACGTTCCAACTCATTGAGAAGCTTTCACAGAAAACCTGAGAAAGAGTTATTCCGTAATTTATTCCCCATCAATCTTGTTTTTGAAAAAAGAAAAAGTCCAAATAAAAACAGGAAGTGACCTGACTCGGTATCACCAATTCAGTAAGCACGACTTTCTTGACTATTGTGCCGTCTTTTCTACATATGACGTTATCCCAAGTTTCTGGCTCTTCCCTCATCTGTTTTCGATGGGGTTTGTTTGAGGAACACTAGCTGGACCTCTTTGAGTAGCAGAGTGGTCTGTAAACACTTAGGATGGATTAGGTCTGGCGGGGCAGAGGGGTGAAGGCAGGTGAGGGAGGGAGGGAGGGAGGGAGGGAGGGAGGGAGGGAGGGAGGGAGGGAGGGAGGGAGGGAGGGAGAAGAGCGCGAAGGAGCAGGAGTTGTTGCAAATTTTACTTGCTTGCTTTACATGCCAGTATACGTACAACCATCAACAAATTAGCGAAACAAGTCACACTCGGGTGTTCCTCAGACCAGCACCTCGTCCATCATCTGCTCGATGCTAAAGCTATGCATATAAAAGTCTTGGTTTCCAGCGTAGTGCCAGAGTAAACCGGGCGCTATTTGGCTTAAGAGACATTTCCCACTCGAAGAGTAACAGTCTCAGGTCTCTGTTTGTGATGGAACGCAACGCCTATGCCCAAGTGCCGGCCGGTCATTTCTTAAGGTCTCTTTGTGGCTCGGAGGAACACTTTAAAAGCCGCAAGTTATCATTGGAGCAAGGGAAGCTTGTGGAGGTCCATCGCCATCAAGCTTCACTCTATTATCCTCTCCTCAACTAACCCACCTTGCACAAACGCCGTGGCTTGCACTTTCCATCTGTCCGTCCACTGCCAATTTGCACACCTTCCCGCTCAACAGTGCGTCCCTCTCCGTGTGCCAGCCGTCTGTCTTGCTTTCCTTCCTTCCCTCGGTGCCATCAGTCTTTTCGGACTCCCCTGACAGGATGAATGGTGGCGCTTCTCGCCAGGTACAGCATGTACTGCTTTCAAAAATATTGCTAATTATTTAAACGCTGCTGTGTGGCCTTAAACAGTCACCCACAGATGGCTGTTGAAAATTATGCTAATAAAAATGCTAGTATAAAACATGATGCTAATAAGAGAGTGATGAATACAGCTACTAATTTCCTCCACATAAAATATCAAATCCTGGGAGTTCATCTGATTAAAACATTTGTATAATTTAAAGCAAATCTAATTTTCCGTGTACATTTAGTAAAAAAGAAAAAAGTGCGCACAATCTGCTTTGGCATAGTTCTGAATTTCAGAGCAAGAGGTTAGAAATTTCCTCGAGCGCTCGACGGAGCCTAGCAAATTTCCACAACTCTCCCTCAGCTTGGTTCCATCAGCACGAGTACTCGAGCCCGTCTTTGCTCCGGGTCAGCTCCGCTGGGAGCCCGCGGGGGGGAGCGGGAGCGAGAACGGCGGTCGGCCATCAGCCGCAGAGTGCGCCGCGCCTGTTAGCGGGCAGCCCAAGCCACTGTGGATGAACCCCGGTCACATATGAAACCCAAGGTGCGTAGCGGATCGTGCACAAGATTGACTGTTTTGTAAATCAAAATGTAGATTTTGGCTGAGACCTTTGAATGATTTTTATTGTTATTATTTTTTTAACCCCCCCCTTGCTCCACCTCCAATGGTTGAGGTTCTAAATGCACTGATGCAATAAAAAGACTTTCTATATTCAGTATAAAAGTTATATCAAATACCATTAACTCTTCTTGCTGGTTAGGTTACATACACTGTAGAGGGACTCGGGCCTCTCGCCTCTCATCCACGTGCCCTCCTGCCTAAACACACGTTTGTCTTTTTCTCCACTCACCCGTCCCAACTTCCATCTATCATCGCCCGCCTTCTGACAGATGACATGTCTGCAGCTCCCTCACCTGTCAATCTTTGCTCCTCGGTTCAGTCAGAGGACTCGAGAATATGCTGACGTGGGATTGCTCCGTTTTGGTGCCAATGTTCAAATATAGACAGCGCGGTGTGCTAGTGGTTAGCGTGTCTGCCTGACAGTTTTGAGGTTTTAATATCGCCTCTGGGTTTCCTTGTCTGTTTACATTAAAAATGTGTATTAAAAAAATCTTTAAATATAAAACATTTTGCAACATGATTCAGTTTGCAAGCAAACAAATATTTTTTAAAATTTTTGCAAGGTTTGTATCTCACTTAATTGAAAAATCTAGAAAAAATCTATTTAAAAATGAAGTAAATTAAGAAATGGATACATGTTGTCCTCTTACCATGTATGATATACAAAGTATTTTTCCTGAAGTGCATATCTAGTATCATTACTTTTGAATTTATGTCAGCGTTTCAAGTTGTAGAATTAATCGTAACCATTCTTTTTGGCGCCCCCTTGAGGCCTCAACACTGATGGAATTGGCGTGTGTACATTAAACAAAAAAACAAAAAGGGAGTGTTTGCATGCAGGTTTGTCTGACTGCATGCCACATGCTGTTTTCCACTGGGTGTCCTATCTTCACAGCAGGATGATCTGCTCGCTCAACTTCCTCTCCATCAATCATTGGGCCCATTTGTTTGCACAGAGCTGCGCTGACAGCCGGAGGCTCTTATTGCAGCACTGAGGCTCACGGCGGCGGCGGCGGCAGTGGCGGCATGTGTGATGAGGAATGAAGGGGAAAGCTATCGAAGGAATACTTATGTTTTTTTAGTGTCGCTCCGTGGCTCCCCCTACAGTTGTGGCATGCAACTTACTCACAGGCGGTGTTGACTTAAAGTATGAGAACGTAAAAAATTGCAATGTACAAAAAAAAAAGAGAAACATAACATGGGATAGGACAAGTTATGGCAGATTTTTCAAATAAAATTCTATTGAATGCCAAAAAAAAAAAAAAAATGTCTTATGGTATGCCTACATCACCTTTCTTCACAAAGTGACAGACAACGCATTTTCCCAGAAACCCATTTTTGCAAGACCACCCAGTTGGCCCCGGCTGGGCAACCAGACGCAATGCTTTCCTTGTGGAGCTACAAACCATCACGCCAACTCATTTCTAAGTCCACTCTTGTACAGTTAAAAAAAAAAAAGGGGCATTTGCATGGTCATTAAAAAAAAAAAAAAAAAAGGTAAAAATGAGATCATTATTTCTGCTCGGACTTGTATTTGACTGCCGAGGGAAAACCTGTCATGTGACTCATGTGACCGGTCAGACAATTGTGGTGGTCGGTGCTGTCAAATAGTCTTTGCTCACTAAGCAAGTTTATGATTATGAGTTTTGTGCTCGGGGAGTCCTCCAGTGGAATGTCTTCTAACGCACATATGGTTACAGTCAGGGTAATACGGGAACGGTGATGATTTAGTTGCTTCACGTGGGAGTGGACGAACATCCTAACATATTAGCGGCTCGGAAAATGGAGCGGGGGAAACGACTATTACCCTTCCTTTGAGATTGATATAATGTTTCAAGAGAGAACCCCCGACCACTAAAGTTGTAGATAATGCGGTTTCGTCTCGCTGCCACTTAAGTGCAAAATCACTTAACATAGATTGAGCGTGTTGGTGGGTGGCTTTCATTGTGCAGAGGAAAGGCAGGCGTCTTTTGGTCACAGTTTGTTTGATTACGTCTTTGTCCGTCAACGGGGGGCTTTTAAGTGCTGGAGCAAAAAAACCGCGATCCCTTCGTGACATAATGTAAGGACAGGTAATGCATGAGGCTGTGCCCGTTTTTAAATAGACTGAAATGGGAAGACAACCAAAGACAACATAGCCAGGACGTTATTTTTTTTTATATTGTGGTGGTGAACATAAAATGGCCACAAGAGGGCGGCCAATATTGGTATGAGTACCGATATCGATACCTGGTATCGGGGTACTCGCTCATCCTTTATTGCACAGTGAGAAACCGACATGAAAAGGCCTTAATCCTACTTTGGCTGATGTAATCACCTCCATAAAACGGGTAGGTGGGGAAGCCTGGCTGTTAGATTTACGGACAGAAAACAAGCCCAGTGTGACACCAAGCTGAAGCTTGAATCCTTAATCACCATATTGGGAGTTATAAATTCCCGTTTTTTTTTTTTTAATAGCCTGTCAGCAGCAGCGCATGCCCATATCCCTTCTCCACATACTAGATTTTGCATGATCTTGATATGATCATACATCTGGGTCCTTTCTATCTCCATCTGATTGTATCTCTTTGCATTGTTAATGTACGTGTGGCCCCGCAGCGGCCAATGGCCCGTTACGAGTTCCCTCAGCAGCCGTGAAGAGGGAAATGACCTTTAATATGGCTCGCCTTCTCCCTCAGTCCATATTAATGTTAAT
The DNA here is from genome assembly GCF_901709675.1 of Syngnathus acus. Classification (NCBI taxonomy): domain Eukaryota; kingdom Metazoa; phylum Chordata; class Actinopteri; order Syngnathiformes; family Syngnathidae; genus Syngnathus; species Syngnathus acus. Next base: position 3,430,396 of record NC_051103.1, on the reverse strand, counting down.
CTATCAGACTTGGAGGCTCCCTCACCATACAACGCCTCCAATGTTCCCGGGGCCTTGGGGTGCAATCAGTGGCGTCAAACTAAGCACTGCTCCCTCCAAGGGTTGGGAAGAAGAAAAAAAAAAGCATATGCTACTGCATGATCTCTTGCTGTGTTTCACCAAATACAAGTTGATCTTAACCCGACCCCCGAAAAAAAAAAAAAAAAATCTTCAAAGATGCAGAGGTAGATATTTGAGTATACCACTATTTGATTTATAGATGTACTGTAAAAAAAAAAAAAACGCTTTCAATATTAGAAGAAAAAAAATGGAATTTTAGTACGGCTTTTCCGCTAAAACGAAAATAACAAATTAAGCTAGCAAGAAACGTATTTTATTTACGTTAGTTTGGCCCCCTTTTGTAGTCATCCAAGAATCTGCCTAATGCTTGTCACCAGCGTAAATACATAAACAAACACAAGTTGCTTATTGATGAAGACTTAACAAAAAACAGCCTGTTTCCATTCTGGTCTCCAGCGACTGCTGTGATTTGATTTGCGTAATCTGCCCAAGAAATGTGCTTTATCATTCTTCTCCATCTAGACCTCACCTGATTTTCAGTGAGTTCTCGTCCCAACAATCGCTCAAGTCGATAATGGGGTTAGATAATACAGGTGAAGGTTAATGCTGGGGCTATTGAACGAGGAAAGCATTTGAATTATATGCAGCTATATTAGGATGGACTACAAGTGAATTACAATCAGCATATGGGGTCATGAGACAGCTCGAGATGGAGTAATGTGGAGGAAAGCTGGTCAAAGAGATGAAGAGAATGGTGAGGGTCATTTGTGTAATCTCACTGCAGATCTGGCCACTTATTCCATGAGTTTGTGCTAAGTGCAAGCCGGGAGTCCAACTTTTAAGGGAGGCTTGTGGAAACAAACTACTAATGTGTTTTTTATTTGTGGCCGGGAGATCTTATCGAGATGCGTGGCGTAAACTGTTTGGACTATTTTCCCTTTACCTGCAATTTTGTATTTTTCTTACCGTGTCATAGTTTTTTAGTATAGACCTCATTTGGAATTCACATTGGTTTTCCGTGCTCATAAATTAGTTTCTATATTTCCATGTCTTGTATTCTGTCTCCGACTCGGTTTTGGCTGGAATGAGACTATAACAACATATGAGCGGTCACACTGGCAAGCGAGATGGTGGCATGATGGCCAAATTGGCTGTTGTCAAAAACGCTGCATGTTGGCAGTAGAGCAGTTTAGCCATTAAAATTAGCTTTAATTAGCTTATGCTGAAAAAAAAAAAAGAACATGGTTGACATTAAGTAGTCTTGTTTGTTTGCTGCTCAGGTAGGTCCGGGTTACTAAGCACCAACTCGGATATAGTGGAGTAGAAAATTCATGTCCAGAGGTGAGGATAACTTAGACGTGGACATTCAATTTATTGAATGGGACTTTTATCGGAAATGTACTGTAAATTGATAAAAATGATATTTATGTACGTAGATGTTGCAAGGTACAATTTGTGAACGAGATGTCAAGAGTGGAAACTGCTCCGAAATCCGAACAAGTCGGGTTCCTCTGTCGAAACAAGATCCAGATGGGTGTGTCCATCAAAACATTTCTCTAATTGACTGCTGTATCAGAGAACATGAAATGTGTGTCTTATTCTAGTAATGGACTCTGGAACAAGCTAAAGTCTCTCATCCAGTGGATGTAAATTGACATGACTAAGCCTGACTCATATCCTTACTTTTGGCCTTTTCAGACTCCGCACACCTCACCCTGGAGCCTGGCTATATAAAATAGATATTTTTTTGTTTCTTCAATCTTTGCTCTGAGTAATTCCCTTTCTCATTTCCATTGTTATGATTCCATCTCATACACGTTGGGCCAGGTGGTTCGATACATTAACGCTCTCATCTGCCAACACGCCGCACCTCCCGGCTGCTGTGTTGTTGTCTGGTTGTCATGGAGACCAGCATGGAAGGTCCGGCTTCACCCCCCGTCCGCCGTAGCGGGGGCCCTAATCACCGTGCGCCTGCGACGGCCAGGAGCCGGCGGTTTGTTATGGCGTGTCGCCACCCTCGGCGAACCACATGGCCTCGTGTTTGTTTGAACAAGGCCCCCCGATGCCCGAGTGTTCTCTCGCTGTGGTGGAGAAAAATAGAACGTAAAAGGCTGTCAAAGCTCAGCTGTCACCAAGCGAGAAACTGCTCGAAAAGAGGCGCTACGGGAAAACGGGGAAGGAAAAGCTGCGTTCAAATTGGAGGTTAGGGAAGACGTTAGAACTACTGAGGAAAAGGGAGTGGAGATGCCGAGATGGGAGGAAATGAGGATGGACAGCAGTAGACGGCCGAGAGGAGGAGTAGCGCAAATGTGTGTCAGGAGGACAAGTGAAGTCTGTCGCTGCTGAAGCACAGAGGACCACTCCTCTGTTTCCATGACTAATTGAAATCTTCCACTGGACTGATGAAGCCTCGCTGCTTTCCGACCACCCATCTCCGTCTGTCTTCTAGTCTTACGTCTCTGATCATTTGTCCTCGTATATTTATTGAGTCAGGGGACTGACACACCATCACCCAACTGCTACATTTTCACTGACTTACACTCCGCAATAAGAAGATACCCGAATGAAAGGAGCACTGGCGGAGCTAGAAGGGGGAGCACAGGGGCACTGCCCCCCCCCCCCCCCCTGAAATATACTTGGACCCACCAGGTGCCCGACCAGATAATTGACTATTTTCATCCGGTTTGCGGACCCCCAAGGAAGTCGAAAGGAGTGGACGATTCAAATACAGGTTTTACATTCGACCCTCAAGGCTGATTAGAGGACCTCGGCACAAGAACAAAAGTGTTTGGGATGCTGATTAATGAGTTCCTCCCTTAACCAGGACCTTAGTTCCCAAACAGTCATTAGTCACATTGCCATTGCAGATTAGACTGTTAGCATTGGACCTTACCACACACATACCATATGGATTTTGAGAAGAAATTACTTAACTAGCAAAGACAACATTTAATGATTGATATTATTATAAAATCCGTTTGGCATACAGAACAAGAGAAAACAGCTCAGCATGTGCTTTGAGTAACTTCCATCAGGTTATTCCTAAAGTTGATGCCAAACTAGCACTAATCATGAAAATTCTACCATCATAACACCCAATTTACATTTCAACACATTTTTGCAACAAGAACCCCAAAGAGTCATTTTTCAAGAATATAAAGGTGATTATCGAGAATCCAGGTAAAACAATAACAACTCACTGACATCAGTCAAAACGTATTCTCCAAGGACATGCTTCTATCTAAATTTTCCAAAAATGAAACAAATATACATACAGTACACTTTACACACTATTCTTTGACTTGTTGAAATTAGCCTGATTGAAAGGCTCTAGCAGGTAAGCAAATGGACAACCCATTTACTGCCGGGCGGGCTTGGGTCGAACTTGGGTATCAAACCAGTAAGTCTTAACGCTAATCAGTGCATCTTTCCATCTAGAATTAGCCATGAACTTTAACAAGATGTGAGTGAGGGGCCACACATGTGCGACAGTGTTTCAACCCCGCAGCACCTTGCATGCAGCAAAAGCAGAGGCCCATTACCGGGTCAGGAGCCTGCCTATACTGACACCGATGGGTCTATGTAACCCACACCCCTCGCTCCACTGAGGTTACAGTTTGATGGTCAAACTACTCGCTTGACTGACAAAGCCACACATTAATATCTCCAGCTTCGCCCAAACATGTCAGGCGTACAATGAGCCATATCCACCCAGAAAATGAATGCTTTCTGTAAATAAATGTTGGATACCATAAGCAGATTCGATTTCATCTAGCAAGAACTTGCTTTGACGTTGAAACCTAAACATGGAAGATTTGAGAGAAGCTACAAGCGCATGAAACATGATTAGCAAACTTGAGTGTTTCCCGCCTGTTGGAATTTATCAATGTAATACTGTGAGATGTGAAGTCGTGACCATGTTAGCCACTCTTCAACAGTTTTATGCCCTCTCCTGCTCAAGTCAGTGGTCGGGCATAGACATGACAGAAGATCCATCACTGTGGTTTCCAATTTTTTTTTCTAATAACCTCAGTCACATACTTAACACACAAGAAACCAAGACCACACAGAGATTGATGTCACGCGTGTCAGCTTAGGTGTTGACATCAGGTAACCTTACATACATCCCACCCACGATTGCACGACCCCCCCCATCTGAATTATGATTAGTCAGCAACTTATACGTGTGTGTGGAGATAGCCGGAAGTCTGCTATAGTGTGTGGCAGAGCGTGAGTTGTCATGATGTGGTTTGCACAACTCACTGCTCACATACTAAACTGAATCTACCACTATATAAATCTTTGGAGAAGACACAAATAAAAATGGCGTGGGAGATGAGGTGAGCTTAGACGTGGTGGATCATATTCTTGAATGATGTCGCAAGAAGCAGGTGGAAGATTTTTTGAATCTACCTGAGCGAGGCGGACTCCGGGTTTGCGAGCGACTGTTGCTGCGGCCACATGTTGTTTTATTTTCCTTAGCTGCACGCTGGAAAGAGTTTGAGCGTCTACCTGCCTCGCCTCGCGTGTAATGAGATGAAATTAGCCTCAGAGCTGGCTAGCCACTCCACGTTAGTGACCTGGCACGAAGCTGGAGAGACGCTCGGCCATTGCTCGCGTCACACTCATCACTGTCGCTGTGTTTTTAGTCATAATAAAAGCCAAAATGAAAACCATAATGCAGCTTTCTGCCATATACATATTCCTGGCTGGACGTCACCGAAGGGCAAGCCACGTTAGGGCGGAGATGCTGGCGAGGAAAGCAGACGCCGTTTCAGCCTCCTCCCGTATTATTTCGGGGGGTCATTAATTCCCATTAACCATACAGAGTGGAAGAGGTCGGATAGGTGCGAGCGTTCACCATGGCGACGACCCACACCAATTTACGTCTCCGCTGCGGTGACATTTACTGGTAAACAGTCCCAAGATTAGTTGCAGTTTGTTTGCTTTCAGGTGACTAATGCCGTCACTTTGGAAGCAGGCCGCTGGGTTACTTGCGATGTGTCACCTGTTCCACACAAGGAGAGCGCAGGGGAAAATGGAAGTGAGAGAGGATGTAGGGAAGAGTGACACCTGCGGCCGTATAGCGAAGGAGAGAAAAGGAATAGCGAGGGCGGACAGTGAGATCCCAGTTCTCCGCTCCAGATTCGAGGACAGCGACTCTCCGGCTCCACGGTTGACTACCGTACGGTGACTACCATGTTCCACTCCGCTGCCCAGTCGCCACCGCCGCTTAAGCTGCACTGACAGCACGTACAGGAAACGCAGTCACAGCCAAGACAAGCAACCGGGAGAGCGATGACAACCACAATGACAACTTCAAATGTAGCTTTTAGCTTCTGCAAAGTGAGATTGCAATTTATTAGCACGGATCGTTTTGGGGATTATGGAGGAAGTTACATAATCGACTCATAATCGTTATTATTTGAATGTATTTACTCCGCCGCTTTGCTACTGATGCTATTTTTTGATGATTATATCACTTGTGAGGAACAGAGCCAACGTTGAGCATTACTCACCGTTTGAAAACATGACAGCCGGGTTGAATAATAGCGAAAAAAAATGACACGTGCTCCGCCATTACAAATGACTATCAATTAATGCTCGCCGGGAGTCGTAATAGCAGCCGTGATTTACCACTTCCACAAATGCACTGGGAAATTAAGTAGCTCTCAAAGTGGAGCTCCGACTGAATTTAAGGTTCAAGTGTGTTTGGAGCAAAATGATGGTGGTTGGCTCCCAGAAACACACATTGTGAGTCATCCGCTTCCCCGAGGGGCCGCGCCATTTCTCTTGGCCGACCACCAGGGAAGCTGAGCTAGTTTACGGCGAGAGACCCTAACAACACTCCCGTGAACCTGAAAAACAGCCGGCCGGCTCTCTGTTTCCTCTGCTCAAGACGTGAGCGTGTGAGCTCGGGCCCCTCCAACGCCCCATTTAGGTGACTGATAGCCGGGCAGATTTTCTTAAAACAGCCACCAATTATCAGACGGGGTTACGCCCCCTCCCTTTGAATAATTACAACAAGCGTCTGTATGTTTGACATGGTGTGTTCCACTTTTACTCAGGCTTAATTACTTGTAAAAATGGCAGGATGATGAAGAATGATTGTGATCCTTCATTCTGACTTGATTCATTAGAAGTAATAAAGGGGGGGAGGAGGGGTCAAATTGAAGAAAAGGGTTGACGGAACCATTTGACATGAGGAAAATGTGGCTTTTGGCCTCTGGCGGCTCCGTGTAAACCAAAACAGCAGATGCTACGGTGGATTGGAAGGAAAGTTTGGTTCAGCGTCAACCCACAATCATACAAAGCATTAACGGGTTTTGGTTTTCTTGCAACAGCTGTGGGGGGGGGGGGGGGGGTACATTCCGCTTTCAAGCAAAACTATGAAGTGGCTGTAAAGCTTTTATATTTCCATAAGTGGAATACACAAAAGGCAATTTGATCAGAAAGCAAAATGACACTTGACCCGATTTGCTTATGTGGTCGAACCAAATCTATTTCTGTACAGAAAAACGGATTTATTGCATAACATGCAGCTTTGAGGTTTTTAAATATAGGAGAACAAACTCACTATATTATTGTTATAAAATCTCAATTCTGCCCAAGGCCGTGCTGATTATTTACACTGGATAGCCTCCCGAACAAGCACCTGGAGGCACTTGAACTCATCTCCACAAGAGGGGGCAAAACCCCCCAAGTGGGAGTCACATCATGACAAGGATGGAAATGCCTTTTAGTTTATTCCTTTCCGATGAAAAAAATGATCTATTCTCATATGCCCACAGGCATGAACATGATTACATACAGTTGGATGTATTTATCTCTCTGCCTTGTCTTCTCGCGCAATGATTGGTGTGTGTGTTTCATGTAATTCTTTTTAATTACGCTCATTTCACTGTCAGGATCCTAATGATGCCAATGAATTACTCGGGCCACCTAGTTAAAGAAGCTGTCATGCAAACTATGTCTTTATTAATGATGTATACAGTATTGGTTAGAGCGGTGAGAATTTTGTATATTGTTCAAAATAAATGTTTTATAAACATCCGGGCGCTGTGTTGCACGAAGTTGCCGTGTCTGTCGACTAGGAATTAATTGTGCATTAATTGTGTGAGGTTTGGGGTTTTTAATAATCGAGGTAGGTCTGCTATTTCCTTATAGTTAAAAAAAAATACACCTCAATAAAGATTTTGTATTTAAGATTGGATTATGTGTTATTTGAGAGCATCTAGCTAAACGCGCATTTGTATGCGTCATACTGTAAGTTTGCAGCGCAGGTATGATTTCATAAGGTTTGATTTGTGAGCCGATGTCCTCAGACCTTGTTTGGACTGAATCATTTTTCTCTCCGATACGCCTCATTTGTTTGAGGCAGAGAGGAAAGCATGACAAAACTTTTTAGAGCCTTGATTTATTGACAAGAACAGGCCTTTTTTTTTCCTTTTTTTTTCTACCCTGCCAAATGTCTGAAGCCCGTCACATGCCGGGGAGGGTATTCATTTCTTTACGTCCTCCTCTTTATCCCTTGTTTTTATTCCTGTCTCGCGGTAAGGCTTGAGAGAAAAGCCAGGGTGGCATAGACTCGCAGCTCCAAGTGGTACACGAGTGTGATTGGCGCCTGGCACCCGGCGCGGCGCCCCGGCCTGAGTCAGCGACCCGACAAAGCGTGGCAATAAAGGTTCCTTTTTTTCCCCCCCTCCTCGTTTTTGTCTAGTTTCCTCAGTCAAATAAGATTGGTTGAGCGTTTTTTTCTTAGAGGAAGAAAATAAGTAAATAAAGCACTAATTTGTCACTCAAATATCACGAGAGAGGTTTGACGGAAAAATGAGCCCAAGCAATGGCGTATTGGTAAATAAATGACATTTTGGCAGATAATATTCGAGTCAATAAAAATATTAGAGGTGCGCATTACATCATGGCCTTGTCAATCAGCCGGCAAATTGCTGTGTTTGCAGAGGCTGAGAATTTAGTTGCAAGGCTGATGACATCACTTCGTTGGTTCCAAATGGAAAAACAACCGTGAGGTCAACCCGATTTGCTTTGCCCTCCATTTGGGCCTAAATGGAGACACGTAGACCCAATTTACATGTGCGTCAGAGGCTGCGGCTCATCAGCAAAAACACAAACAAGGCGGAATGTAGGGTTGTTGTGAAAAGAGCAGAAAAAAAACACAGCAGCGAGAAGTTGCGTCCCAACGTAAACACACACGAGCCAAACTGTGTCACACAGGTAACGCGTGCACGCAAAGAAATAAAATGCCGAGTTAGCATAAATAAAAACATGGGCATTGTATCGCTTGAGTTTCCACAAGAGTGGCCACGGGTCTTACTTCATCATGTTCGGAACGTCCCCGAACAGTAAATCACTCTCCGGATCAATTGAGAAGCGTATTTATTTTGGAAGTGGCAGTGTCATGGCAGTGCTCGCTCTCACGGCCGATGCCCGATGTCAATCTCACTTGATCCGTCCTGGATGAGAGTCAGCAGTTTCCTGTAAGCACTGTTGTTTTACCACTACAGTAATCACGGCTGTCAAAGCTAAGTCACCCAAACCCCAACTATTAACGTCTCCATTCGCGCTTCTTCCATTCGCTCCATCTCAGTTTTTCCCTCGCTCGCAAGACTGGGGGTTTCATAGCAACGCTAAATCTCGCGTATGCTAGGTATTGTTTGGAAAAAGGGGTCACAAATCTGGAATCTATGTATTGGATTGGACGGCCGATTCTTTGCACAAAGGGAAGTTACGATGAATGATTTATTAAATGCATCTGATTTCAAATACAGCTGCTTCAGTTTAATTAATTGAAGTTTTGCCCCATATGTGTGAGGGCGCGCACCTCTCTGATGTGCAAATGGAAGCGTTTACATTTTATCGCCTGCTTACTTTTGACGGCATGGTAATTTCGGTGGCCTAAGAAAATAACTGACCAATTGCGGATAATTGGGAGAGATGGCTGCCATGTCGGCTGAGGGGTTAAAGGTCGGCGGTGACAGGCTGTTTGCCAGCTGTGGATGGGTCACCGGAGATTACGTTTGAAGGATGGTCAGCTAAAGTAACTGCGAGGAGGTGTCGGGGAATGCGCAGATTTAATTTAATCTCATAAAATGAAATGGATATCATATACTTGCACAAAGGATGCATTGGAGCGGAGCTGATTTTGAAGGGGAACATTTTGTAAATATGTTTTTACATTGCTTGATTCTTTTTCCTATTCAGAATAGAAATGACTCACACGCGCACCTTGAACCGAGACAATGTTCAGCGAAATAAACTAATTAGGTTTTACATTGGGGATAAACAAACTATCATCCGTGTTAAATATTTGGATAAGGCGACTGTATTGACTTAAGGCTCGATTCACGTTACTGCTATGACAATCCCAATGTTTACATGAGCAATGCTCATGACATAATGATGTAAAACATTTATTTTTGATGACCTTCCCCCCGTTAGCTTGTAATTGGATGAAGCAATAAAACGGAGAAATGGATTTTTCCAGTCACAACTTTCAACACTAAACTCCTTGATTGTCTTTTGTTTAATGCCAATATTAGCGTCAACATTTTGAGGGATTGCCAGAGCCGAATGGGCGCTGTGATGATCGCGACATAAAAATGAAACTCTCTCCGATGTCATTGCAGTGTCGGTCAAATCCGACCGCCGAGTCTCGGAGCGCTCGTCCACAACGAGCTGCAGAGTATAATCAGCGCTTTGATTTTCCTCTGGCGGCACAACATAATCACAGAGCGCCGCACCGCATCGTGGTTGCATCTTCATCGGCGGCCGCCCGCCCTCGTGACAGCTAAATACCACGTCCGTGTACTCCCATTAGTCTCCTTCTGATTGGCTAGCTTAGTGCGGTTCGACTGCTTAATTCCACATCATGTCTGAGTGGCTTGGCCTGGCTTTTTCTTGCTCTGTCTTGTCATGTCGCTGGCAATGTGGCCATTGGAAACAACAAACACACAAGTACAGTTTTCAAACGAAGTGAAGGCTACGATTCGACATCAAGTTAGCATTAGCATTTAATTCTGACTTTGCTCAACATTCAAAGTATGTCTAAACATATCTGCCAGTGGAACCTAATTCATATGAAATCACTACATGGGCTCCTGTTGAATAGAAGCCACCCAGGCCAGACTTGCAGGCCTTTTGGCATTGGCCCATTTCCAATGCTGAGGACCAGCCAGCCCCCACCAGACATTTGGCCTCCAAGGCTCCAAACGCTTCCAGGTTCACGTCAAGACTTAGAAAAGGAACAAAACGGCCCCACCCTCCATCTCTCCGTCTAAATAGTTGATTGTTGTGTATAGAGCACAGAGAGTAGGCGGGTGCACTCTCCACATTTGTGCCCGTCCATGTACGCTAGCGGTTTAGTTTCGCTGTTTAGTCACGGCCTGACTCACCTTACTGACAGGGAAACCATGAGGAGGCTTAACCGGCGCTACCGTCGGGTCGACCGGCAGCAGCGGCGGACACGAGCCTCGCAAAGTCACATGTAATCCAAACGCTTAATTGCTCTCAACGTTGAGCTATGAGTGTATGCGTCTGGGAAAGTTTAATTCAATGTATCTGTTGCATTATGCCATGACATGCCCTTATTAGCCTCGCCGATGAGTCATATCTGCTGCAGACGAAGAACATGGCTACCACGGAAAGAGCAATAATCTCAGAGGAAGCAGTCGGATGACAAGTTGTTGCTAACGATGCACTGGAGAAAAGACGCTCATGTTTTACGGATCGGTGTTAGCCGTAATGCTGCACTTCTGTTCATCATCAATGTTTGTGATCTATTTGTTTTGCTTTTTCGGAGAGATTTGGGTCCATGTAAATATTGGGACATGTTCGGCATTGCAGCTGTGCAAGTTCTGGAGGGGAGGGGCCTGCTTGGTTTTGTAAAGCACAATGGAGTTTGTTGACAATGTGGATTGACACCACTCAGGATAGAACTTGTAGACTGATTAATGATTGTTCTTTTCCGACTGACTTTTTGTATGTTTTTGCTTTTTTCCCCCTCTCGAGGCGAGGCTTACTGGTAGCGCTGTTTTCGCAGCTCTGTTTGGTTAAAGGTTTGAATTTCCTCTGGAACATTAACATTCATTGTTCTTTGCACATAGCCAAACTATTTGCATTATCAGCATTCTTCATATTCGTCTACACATTTTTGCAACAATGTTTCCAAATGTGTTTCATAATTGTTTGGATTCTAAGATCGCAGTTTTGTAATGTGACAACTGCTCATCTATTAACACTTCTTTAACAAGGCATAAGGTCAACACTGATGTTATCTTTGGAGGACAAAGTGTGTGCAAGTCTCAAGATTAGGACAAGGTTGGGTGGTGTCAAAAAAAAAATCACTTCTTGTAGAAGGCCTACTATCTGATCCAGGAGCAAGAACGGTGGTAGGCAAAATGAGTTTCCCAGAAGCCAGACATGAAGAACAGCTGCTGGAAGCATTGAGGTTTGTTGACGCTTCTGGGGCTACTTCGCAACGTCACCCCTGGGGTACCCTCAAATGGAGAACCCCCCCTTCTACAACACCGACATGCTTAAGTTTACATCCAATCAAACTGTCTGCTCTCAGCTTACTTGGGTCAAAATGGATCTTTAGCGTCACCTTGCTCATCCGTCTATCCACACTTTCTCCTCCCATGAATCACTCGCTTTGAAGGTGAAGCGAAGGGGACCCCGATGCATGGGCCATAAGAGGCGGTGGATCATTATATCTGGCTGTCAGCGATGACTGGTGTTAAGTGCAGTCTGGGGAAAACTAAGCACACTGAGCGAAACGTTCAGTTTGTCAAACTGACAAAGGACACAAAAGACACGGTTGCGCAAATGTGATGTTTCTTATTAGTGGTTTACTATTATAATGAACTGAAGCTGGTTACTATTCATCGCAGTGGTCCCTAACCTTTTTTGGGTTCGGTGGCTAGTTAGTCGTGGCTAAAATGCTAATGCTACGATGCATTATTTGTTCAAACGATTCAACGGGATCATGAACCAAATGAGATACACGCTTACGAGAACAGGTAGGCCGTTGCTAAGCATAAAAATATTCCACCAAAATATAGTTAGTAACACCTGCCAACTAAAACTGCTGGAGAATTTGGAAAGTTTTGCATATTGAGAGATATTAAGGCAAAATGGCTCTTTTGGGATCTGCTGGATATTTCTGCCAAACACGGCTTTAAGAGTTTCTGGAAAAAAACACCAGAGGGATTAGATAATTTGCACTTTATATAGCGTTGTCAAGAATAATATTCATATTTTTCCTTTGATGCAAAACAGATACTTTCAAGTTAGCCGTCACGGTCCATTAAGAAGGCCACGCTGTCCGTGTCTTTCGGTCTCTCGGCTTCCATTTGTGGGATTCTCTTTACTTCAACTTCAGTTGAAGTCGACCTCAGCGAGGCAGAATCAGGTCAAAGATTGGGAAAATATTGACAACCTCTCAGATTGCATTTTATTTCTTTGGTAAGATCACTTCGGCAGATGCTTGACAATATCTGTCACATGAGCATCGTAAAAGAATACTAAATTCTCGATAAAATAATGTATTACTATTGCGCAACTAAGATCTTGGATCTGTAGGAGAAATGTCATCGCGCAAAGCTATTTTGATCCGATCCAGATTTTGTATTCCCTCATATTTTATTGAATCAGAACAGAGCTCTGACACGAGCCACACCAGATCCAAAAACACTTTGGGTATCTTATAACATTGCACTAAATAAAACTGCCAGACAGTTACCATCAAACAAGTCGAATCCAGTGTCTTTGCCCGAATAATATGCAGTCCGTTTGCCAAATGCCTCTCTGGAAAAGCGCATTTCGCAGTATCAAATGATCGGATTGTCTGGGAGGCCTGAGGATATCATGTTGAGCAGTTTGTCAAAATAAACCTCTTTTATAGATTACTTTGAATGATTTGGACTTTCTTTGACAGAAAACGTCCAACGGCCGCACGTGAAAGTGCATACCCAAGTGTTAATCCAATAAGTCTTTGGACCCAAGCTATGAAGATGTCACGGGTGGTTGTGCTCGCGGGTGTGCCTGGGTTTGACCACATGTCAGGTTTCGGTATATAACGTGCTATCAATTTCATGGTTTCCAGTCTTTCTTCCTGAAGTTTTGCCCTTTCTAGTGCTACGAACAAACTAGGACAAATAAGGGGCGGGGGAACAGACATGACAGGTTCATCCATCAGCTTGTCTGGACTTTAACTTTGATGGCTCACGGGGAATAAATTGCTTTTTTTCCATCGAGTCCAGCTTGTTTTGCTATAACATCCTGACAAGTCCTTGGGTATATGCCCCAAATATGATCGGAGCTGTACAACGTGGCAAGTGCCAAATCAGCACGCAAGAATTCATGACTACAACATTTTCGTTGGCATTCAAGCAGCCCAAATGTAATAGTGCGACTAAACTCTAAGTCTACCGGAGTGGACGAGGAACTGTGCAAATACAGCCTCGAGCCAAGACCCCGGTATAGCAGTGAAGGCATGTGTAGTCTTTGGACAATCCTTGATAACAATTTGAAATGTATCCTTTCTCCAAGGCGCGAGCTAACGCGCCCGAAGCGGACTTTGCTCACCGATGGCTTTCGCAAACGGGGACGAGCTTTTATTCCGAGTTGCGTGAAATCAAATACATGAGAAAATGAGCACATCTGTCTCTGAATAATTGGGCAAATATTTTGAATTAAAACAGCTTTTCCACTGTCAAACACGGTATGTCAAACCAGGCACTGGCCTGACACGGCTGTTAGGGGTGTTGAAAATGACGGACTCAGCATGCAAGTGGAGAAAGTGCTGACTAGGCACCAGCCATCTCTGTTACGGTGGAAGCGGATGAACGCGGGCGCTTCACGTTGGCATCCAAGTTGATTTGTGAGTCATTTTTGCAATACCAACGGTTAAGCAGTCGAGAATAGAAAACCCATCCATTCTTTCAGATTTGCCTCGTTTGACTTATTTCATCTCACGCCAAGTTAGCAAAAGATATGTGACAAATGCACACATCTAACCACACGTTCTCAACAAGGTCAAATTGACCATGCCACCAACACGTTAAGGTTTTTCCGTGGACGCTCGATGCCCGTGTCTGCTGGAGATTTGTGTACACGCTGTCCACCGCAAGTGTTTATCTGGCACTGAGATTCACTGAAGGACACCTACACTGCTCTGCTGTTCTGCCTTTTGATTAAACATGAGGGAAATGTTTGCCTGGACACGCCAAATATTTGTTCATTGGGCTTCACCCACCGCTAAGCTCTTAAAATATGTAGTGATTGATACGAGAGCACAGGAGGTCGAAAAGCTTTTTGCATTTACGTGTCAAGCCGTCTCAAATAGAAGCCCGTTGAAACCGATTTGCTTCCGAAGAATATAAAATGAGATCCAAGGGCTCTAATTTTATAATTTGACTTAGCAGCCTGGGAAGAACCAGCGAAGAGAATATTACAATTCCCATGACTGCGGAGAAAAAAAATGTTCCAGCTCTACTGTGACGTTTCTGCAGCAAACCGGGAACGATGACGCCACCGTATACAGTCCGCAACATAAACCCCGTAACGACGACTCTCTCGACCACTGCGATGATATTTTCCTCTGCTTCAATTAAACTGATTAATTTGGGATGTTGCGGATTGTGGCGTATTTACGTCAACCTTATTTCCATCTTTATTCAAATCCCGATGTCGTTGAGCCCAGTAGGAAGCCGGTTTATTCGGATCAATTGCGCTTTGAGTAAGTACCGACGCTATCTTCCTGTAGGAATCTCTCTTGTACGTTTGAGCAAATAGAGTCCGAGGAAAGACCAACACTGAGCGCTCCCGGGTATTAACCGAAGCTGTCCATCAGGGTCAGGCTGATTATAGAAGCGGTCACTCTGGACAGCTCTGCAATCTTACATTTTCCAGTCTATTTGAGATGAAGAGGGATCACACGGGTGGTTGGCCTGCTTACGAGCTAATGACGGCAGAAAACAGGGTTATCGGCTCTGAAAGACTCATCCATCTTCTCGCCGCTTCTGTGACGAAAAGCAAATACGGGGAACAAGACGCCCATAGAGCGTGCGGCGCTAACACGCTTGGCCAAATACATCTTACAGAGATAACAAGACACTTAAAGGACCAGGAGGGTTGGGAGTCAGCCACCGCGCTGGAAAGTAAATAAATGCTGCTGGTTCAACATAAACAGCTTGAAAAATCTCATGCACTGCTCGTATTTGGAAATATTGGGCAGCAGTTAAAGAAAATATGTTGGACATTTTCACACTGCAAGATTTGGCTTAGGTGGGGAAAAAATATAACCCACATCATAATGACTATAATTTCATTTTAAATTCATGTAATGTATTTCATTTTCGACACAATATTTATGATATAATGAATCCACACAAATGTTTAGCGATGATTTCTCTATGCTTTATTCATTGGTTGTGAACCGATATTATCTGAGTTTTTTTTTTCCTTAATCAGGCATTTCCCTCTCCCCTTTGTTATTGTTTCTATATTTAGCCGCAGAGGGTGAGGACACACGTGCCACTCACAGAGGGACATATAGGGCCTCTGTTCCACGAGTCGCCGTCACAACAGGCCACTGTGCTGCCGCTCACAGTGGACTCTGTGTCCCGCTCGTATTAGCATACAGGACAGCGGGTCACCACCATGCACGCCGCAGCGCGCTGGAACTCCAGCCCCATCACTCGGTGCCAACTCATAGGATCCAGTTTGTTTTAGACCTCAGATTGTGTATCGGACAATTTGAAACGTTTTGGCTGCACAAAGCTGAGCTGTTCTCCTCCCCAGCAAATTAGAAGGTATCCTATGCCAGCATTCACTTTCTACTCTAAATATTGGATTTTTCTAACTCGTAATTTAAAAGCAAACAGTATTTTGGGTTGTTAGGCCGACAATTATTTCAGGATTTTTTTTTTGCAACTGAAAAGAATCAATGTTATCTGTTCAACAGCACCAAATGCAATTTGAAAGCGCTCATTCTTCTCGCAAACAAGTCTCGGCCCGAATCTGACGTCACGAGCGCTAAGAACACCTCGATTAATATTATGTGAGTAAAATAACTTTTGATGATGGTTCCAGACAACCATGCTAATTGCGACATTATTAATATGCTATATTTTGAGCGTGGCAAGGTTTTTTATTCCTCTGGAAAGCAGTAAGGCCCTAAAATATTAACAACCCAATTTCTTACACCTATTTTCCAGCTATGTCTGCCGGCTCGCAACTGCTTAGCGATTCTCATACGCACATCTGAAATAGTAGCAAAAGCTCTAAAAATGTCTCCCCTTATCTTCCTCTGAATATGTAAATTGTGGATTGTGTAATGCAAGCCATATAACCCAAATAGAACTAGGCTGGTGCGGGAGGAAGGATAAAGTGTGTGTGTGTGTGTGTGTGTGTTGGGGCAAAGGAAAACAAGAGGGAAGTAAAAACCCCAACACAGGAAAGAAAGAAAAAAATATGAGCAGACATTGCCTTTTTATATAAATAGAAAGAAACACGTGCCTAAGTAGAGAGTGTATTTTGGAAGTGAGAAATAGATTGTTTTTGGATCTGGCCTTTTTTTTTTCTCTCCTGATTATTTGCACATAATTTAGCACATGGAATTACAAGCCTGTGCATACATTAGAGAACTGCAAGTGAAATAACACGTAAATGTTTGCAAGTTACACGACGCGGAGGTGAAAATATAAACAAAGGTAAGAGCAGCAAATTACTCAAGTGGGTAAAAATAATGGATGGAAGCGAAATGGAGTTTTGCTCCTGTGGATGATGATGATGATGATTAGAAGGATGATGATGGCAGCGGTGACACTGACGTCTTGCTCCCTTGGGTGTCCTTAAAATGCCAGAGCAGGGGAAAAAGCGCTTTGCTTTTTCACCCGTCACTTCACCCAGGTCTATGACATCACAGGTGAGAACATGACTTTCGATTCGTCACCTCAGATACAGTTCTCCGAGCGCTCGTTTCATAAGCAGCTCCGTTTGCTTTGACGGAGAACAGCTAGGGAGATGGAGAGAGTGTGACACATCTCCAATATTTGGATGGATCGCCCAAGTTCATTATTTTTCAAAGTGTGTTGCCTTGACATTTTAAGCCGAGCCAAGCTAATTTGATAGAAAGCGTCGATCCATTATGCAATGGTTTGAAAGCTCCTTTGATGCACCCGGGGGCTCAGCGCTAACTGAGCAAGACAGGCCGAGCTTAACTCTCTATTTTCTATTTGAGTCATCAGCTTTTGACATTATTCTTGGAGGCCCGCTATGATGCAAGTATTCAAATTCGCTCCAGTTCAAACAAAGACTTTGGCATCGCCACTGTCCATCCCGCGGGCTCCATCCGCTCCCCGATTGTATCGAGTTAAAGCCACTCCCCTCTCATCTTGTTCGATTCTTGGTTCACTGCAAAAAGGTCCCCGGCCTGCAAGACCTCAGGTTGTAGTAATGACACTGTTTTCACTAAAACGCTCTCTCTCAAGGCAGACACTGCCTGGATTGGATTTCATAGCGCCGCTGGTGACTCATCAGAGTTAGCCTTGCTGTTTAGTTTTCCCCTGGTTGAACATCTGGAGAAGCCGCGGCCAAAGGAAGCCGCTATGAAATGTCGAGCTTGCTGATTTACGCATATAAAATCAATACAAAATAACTTCGAATGACTAATTATTTTTAAAGACAATATTCAGTTCCTGTGTTCTGAGCAGTCAAATGAATCGCAACATAACGCATTCAAATATTTCCTCGCTGACCTCTGTTCAACCGCCGACAAAAAATGAGCGATAAACTAGCCATTAAAAGGCAAAGACAAAGCGCCGGGAGCATAACTCACGCCCTGTGGGATCCCATGTGGTGATCTGTTACAACTTAAGCAGTGGAGCTGCTGCCTGCTGCCAGGAACTGTCACAGTGGCTTACAGTCTTGGCTGAGGGGTCCAACAAGCAGCCCCAAAAGAAGGAACATCCCGTGGCCTATTAGGCAGCCTGACAGGATTGTGGCTAAGGAGTTGCTAGTTTGAGTCCACATTGGAGCAAATCAGTTTTTTCTAAAATGTTTGCATTCTTAAGCCACATCAGCCCGCTTTGATTTGCTGTGTTCACACCCACAACGGCGCAAAATACACTTTTAGATGCGATATCACGGCTCCGCTGTTTAGTATTTTGTTTCGGTGTTGCTGTGCAAAGGTCTCAGTGAAGCAAATGTTGCCGAATATGTTTTTGCAATTTCCTTCGAGTTTTACATGGGAACACTACTGTGATGTTCTTGGTAGGCTGCCTCAAAGAGCAAAATATGATTGATGTTACCTTCTACTTTTAAATCATTGTCACAAATGTTCTCATCCTAAACTCACTTTAAAGTGGCCAAATTCACTCCAGAAATTTCTCTTTCAACTAATTCCAGCTCGCACAGCCTACTTGGCCGGACAAATTCTTTTAACCCGGGACCTCTCCTCAAGGAACAGCATTAAAAAACGTCCACGGCCATTTTCGTGCGTCTCGCAAGGCCTTGCGTGCACCTATCCAAACAACATCAGTGGATTTAGTTCAAGTTCACGAGATGGCCTCAGTTCTCTTGGTCCAAATCAAGCTCGCTGATAACAGAGCCAGAACCGAATCAAAGAAGAACAGGATGCTAAAAGCAGCGGGGGTTACCATTCATCCCAAATGCCTTCGACGTGCCAGAAAATGCAACGGGGAAACGTAATGGCAACATAAAAGTCATATGTTGTTAATTTGTATTTCTTTCGTTCGATATGACTAAATACACAGGGAAAAAAAACGCTGTAGAACAGCGTACGGATAAACGTTACGACCTTGTGTAATAAAACGACGTGGGGAAGCAGCTGTGGTCGGCGGCATTTGCACGTCCAGACACCCCAGAGAGGTGCCGGGGGTTGAAAAACGTCTTTCAGCATTTCTGCTTCACCCGTCCTGATGAAGTTAACGCGTGGAGAATTTGCCGATGATTGGCAGAGCGTACGAGCGATCTACTCCCCCTCGTACATTTTTCAACTTCTCTGAGGACGCTTTACATGTCATACCGTGATATTAATTCAAGCGTGATCAATGCCAATAAAGCAATAAAATGTCCCAAATGGGATGTCCGGGGGGGGGGGCTTTACTGAGGCGTGCAACGAATTTCTGTTTTATTAGGATGTTTTAAAGCGGCGAGTGGGATATTGTGGTTATTTTGATGTAGGGCAAAGTAACTGCGGGCCGCTTCGGTTATGATAAGTATTGAACAAACAGAGAAAATGGAGAGAGCTTTATCACCACCATTTGACAGTTTGGATTTTACTAGAGGTGTCAAACTCAAGGCCATGGGGCCAGATTTGGCCCGCGTCATCAGTTTCTAAGCATTTATTGTGTTTTGTTAATTTTATTTTTGCCAGAAAATCGAGACATTTTTTGTTGGTGGTGTTGTTTTTACCAACAATAGTTGCGACTTAAAATATTTTGAAATGAATACCTCTCTGAGAATGTCAGTCAAACATTATTTTATGTATTATGATATGTGTAGAGAGTGCAAATTTAAAATCAGCAAGTGGGGATGAAAAATAAACACAACATGACTAAATCTAATTTCTATTCAAACAATCGTGTGGGCAGACGAAGAAGACGACAGGCCGGGAAGTGAGCCTGTCCACATTTCCATGTACATCTGTTGTTTTGGACAATTCCGCCTACACTTAGCAACTCAGGAGGTTTGCTGTAATGTCACTTGTCTTCCATAAACATATACAGCTGGGCTCATTATGGAGTGTAAATCTTAAAAGTTTTATTGTGACACCAAAAAAAAATCGGATTTTTTTTCATGAAATAGGTAGGCTACCTTTAAAAAGCTTCAAGATCCTTTCAATTTGGAACCAATCTGACACTTATCCAACAAAACTAAGCAACATTAATTGTGCTTAGTGCACTTAATGTTGTGTGTCATGTGTGTATGTTTCTCCACACGTCAAATCTCATCAGATTCTCATTTCTCAACACTCCCACGAGTGGCAGGCGCATTCCAAAAAAAACGTAGAATCACATCTACTTTTTGCTTTGCGTAAATACAACCATTTCACATGGGGGCAACAAAGCGCTCCATATGGGGTCTGTTGCGTGTTCTTTGGCCACCAACTCGTATTTTAATATGCTGATTTTTAGACACGTAGTTATGCTACATGAGCGCTAATCGCGGGGATCCCAAGCAGTGAGCCGCCGTAGCCTGGCCTGCCCTTGGCATCATCAATCACGGCGTGACAGTGAATGGCAGGATAATATTGTTGCTGGTGCGTGATTGGGACGTGCCCCTCGCGACTATACGAGAATGTTTGTATTTGTATATACGCGCGCAAATGTCTGCACAAATGGACTTGTATTCTTTTTTTTTTCTGGGTGTCCGTTTCATATAGATTTGGGAGTGGCGGCGCAGATTTCATGTCACACACTGCACAGAGTACACACACACATTGCACACAGTAGGTGTACTTTAACTCCTTGGCGCCGGGGTCTTCCTGGAGCGGCGGAGCTGTGCAGCGGCGGCGCTGGACAGACTCTTCCCGTTAAGAGCCTTGTGGTTACAGAGGGACCATGTGCCCATTCACCACTGTTTGTTTTTGATGTCATTATGCGTCCAGCGCTCCTTCACTTGACCAGCGCCATCGGAATAGTCGCCTTTGTTAGACCGAGGCTCCGGCCCGTCACGGAGCCGTATAAAAACATTTGGCTAGATACACTTAGGTGTGCTTAGAGGTGTATGTCCAAATTACACATAGATGGAAGCCGGTGCAATCGACATGCGTGCACGGCATAGGTGCGCACACTGCTTTCCATTCAGCTGCTAATGTTTCTTTACCTAACATTTGAAGTTCCTCAAATAGGAATGTTAGTGAATCAAAACACTTCGACCTGCTGAAATGTGGATAGCGGCTCGATCCGGCAATGCATTCTGGGTTATTATGTTTGGGCGGACAGCGTGCAGTCAGTCAGTCGAACCAAATGCTGATTTGATTACAACGTGGCACGCGGGATACGGAGGACAGGAGATATTTTGTCTATTCAACTTGTACCTAGAGTGAAATTGGAGTTTTTTTTTTCCATTTCCTTGAGCCACGGCAAATGTTGTGTTTCAGGATATGAGGTGGCAAGTGAAGGGTAGACGTCGGTAATTACACAAATTCTGTCAACGGAGGAACGCTGGAGGTTTGCAGGTGGAAATAGGCCATAATAACGAGGGAACGGAAAAAGAACATACCCTTGCTAACCTGTCCTCTGTGGTCGAGACAGACCGACACAAGCAAACTTGAGGGTGAAGCAAACTTGAGGGTGAAATGAAAAAAAATACCGCAGCGGCAGCAGGTACAATATTTTCGGAAGGGAGGGATGAGGCTTCTTCCTGTTTTTGTTCTTCGAGTATGTTGCCAAACACAAAGTTGCTTATTATTATTACAAGTAGTCACGATGAAAACATATCCAAAAGATGTACGTGCTAATCGACGCCTGAGTATTATTAAGACAGGTGAAGGTAAGTTAAAAAAAAGCTTGATCGGAGGATATCAGAGGTCGGTTGAAAAACTACATTCCGATGTGATGAAGAAAAAAAAAAACTTGCACCAAAATGTTGAAGTATGAGTCGTGCAACTGAAACACGGTCACACACAAGCATTTTGGGGGGAGCCGCCTTTTTTCCAGCAACAACCGCAGGCGCCTTGACCTGTCTGCCTTGTCAGCGTTTGATGATATCATCCGGAGGCTTCCAGCTCGGTAGCCGTCACACGGCAGCATGACTGGCCGGGCAGGTGCTCCGCATCACGCTCACTTCACAGACTCACATTTTAAGTAAACACCGGGCAGTAGACAGCAAGACTGCCGAGCCCTTGTGGTCTACACGCACGTAGCGGATGGACAGGATGCAGAAATATGAATAAACATACAGATTTTTTTTTTAAGTATCAAACCCCACCCGGAACAGTCGCTTTGTCCTTGGCGCCATTTTGCTCTTTCAAAGTAATTTTTTCCCCTTGTGAGGAAACTCGATCGTCCCCGTTGAAACCAAAGAAACCAAACTGGAAGAAGTGAGAAACGACGAGCTCACTTTTTCAATGATACGAGTGTGTCAAAGACGAGCAGGAAGAAAGAATTGCGGAAGGATTGTTGGCTTTTCTAGGTTCCGTCAAGTCAAAAGGCTCACCGCAGCGGCGGCGGGGCCTCCATTTTGTGGTTCCCCAAGTATACATTGGGTGCTCTCCAGCGTGTGTCACCACTGTCACTCTGATTAGTCTGCCGCCAATAATCTCCTTGTGTTTGCCATAAAAAATAACAAATCAAGATGACATATAAATATCATAAAAGGGAGGCTCCACGTCAAGCAATAAGAACACCCACATATTTTTTTTTCTTTTGCTGCATGTCCCTAAAGACATTGTAAGACTTGTCTGGAGCAACTTCAATGCACAAGAAGCAATCCAGCTTTTCCCACCTAAGAATGGAGCACATAAATCATTCTTCGCAATCATAAATCATTATTATGGAGCTTCTCTACTAAAATGTGCAACTGGCTGCAATAGGTTTTGCTGTGTGCCAGTCAGCCAGACACATTTAAATACAAACAGCACAAAATGCTTCTTGTTAAATATAAAATACATTAAAAATAACACCAAAATATTCCTTTCCTGCTTAACCCGACATAAAAAAAAACACCGCACGTGTGCTGTTGAGTGTGTGCGCCTGTCTGATTAAGTGATGTGGGTGCGAGTGAGGAACCACTTGACCCCACACTTGCAACAATAGCAGCGTGACACTGACGCAGCTGCCTCCTCACACATTCACACTCTGGATGCAATTACAAATGTTTAGGGAGAAAATAAAAAACAATTATCAACACTCGATTGTGGCTAATTTCTTATACCAGGGCAATATTTACTCAAAGACTCACGCAAGCTTTCCTTGTTTGCTTTGCCACGCTTGTATTTACCTAAAGGAGATTGGCGATCATTTGATTACTCCACCGAGGTATGCAAAATATAATTACTGTCATATTGTATTTCCGTGTCGTGTGACGCAACGCCGCCGTGTCGGATACGTTTTTTTTCACCAGCCCGGGTTGCCAAGTGTATCACGTTTTTTTTATGTGTTCATTTTGAATGTAGAACAGTTTAACAGCTTTTAGCCGGCTGCATTGTCAAACGTGCGCAGCTTAAAATATCAGCACTAGGCGGCCACAATTTATGAGCCACTTATGACGCCGCAGTTAAGCATATGGCGAAGAGGAAAAAAAAAAAAGTCAGGGCTTAAAATGGAATGGTGTCGAGATTTATAGCACAAAGGAATGCGGGATAAAATCTTTCACTCGTTATAAATTACATTTTCGCCAACGTCAATCGAATAATTCGAAGATCCATTTTCCAAAATGGACTAAATAGTATTCCGGGTTATTGTTGTAATACATTCCTCTCACATTAACACATTTAACCTGATAATGATATCAGTGTTTGCATAGTCGTACAGAAGTTGGAAGTGAACTCCTTCCCACAGTGGTAAGTAATCCTCCCAGCGAGTGTCTACGCTAATCATTCCAAGATTTCCATCTCGTACAGTAAGATAATACATTAATTGCACTGGCACGCTATGCAACGCTATCCCTCAAGGGGTCAAGTCACCAAAAGCTCAAAGGCCGAAGCCGACACGGCGAGTTCACCGTTTCCTCCAGGAGACAATTAGAGACGTCCGCTGTGCATTTCTCGCGTATTGTAAGTCTTGCAAATCAATTTTATACAATCTTAGTTTGGAGAGGGGGGGGGGGGGGCAGACTTTTTCTCTTCTAGCGTCACCGCCAGACGTATTTGGATTAAATGGTCCCTTCTGGCTCATAGGTTAGCCCAAAGTATTAGGTTTCACCTAAAATTAGCCATCAGACTCAATTTATTACCTCAATTGAGAGGCGCAAAAAGTGCCCATAACAGTGTAACTTTTGGTCAGGCTGTATAATGTTGCATTTTTATTTCTCTGCCAGCGAGGGCCAGCCTATTATACGCCACACTTAAGTGTGAGCTACAATATTAGTACAAATGTGTTAGGAAAACATTAAAATCCAAGATCATTTTATTAGGGTAAGAATTGCTTTCCCCGTCAGCCACATGACTTTTACAAGGGGTGGGGGGGCGTTTTCCAATGTGGCGACAGAAGACGCACGCATGTACGCGTTAACGGAAACCGCACACACATGCACACTGGAGACAGCGGCGGTTGAAAGGAGTCTTGATGATTTATTATGATTGAGAATCAAGTTTGAAAGCTGTCAAATCTGCAGGGGTGACTTTACGGTACCAAATAAAAGCAGTGTGGGAGCTCCTTAAAGAAACGACAAAAAATGCTCACAAAAATTGTTGTGATACAATTAAATACGGTATCATGTGACTTTTTCCCAATTTCTCCTCCTCCTGCCCTTCCTCCCCTTCATATCTTCTCGGGAACTATCATCAGCCACTTTACTCTCTTCAAACTATTCTTAGCTTCAGCTGTGGGCGCTCCGGTAATATTTTGAAAGATTATTATAGTATTCGCTAACTTTTTCTTTTTTTACGTATCCATAGAGTTTCCACAGTTTCTTATTCTCCCTCCTTTTTCATTTTTACTCGCCCTCTTTCTTCTCCCCCTTCCTCGCGACAGCAATCTTTGGTTGTAAAATAATAGAGCATCAGCCAGCAATAATTTGCAGTCCAAACAGAGCAGACGCTGGCTGACGTTCATTGAAACCTCATCCCCCCGCGGGCCCGTTTCCCTTTTCCCCCCCTTCCCCTCTCAATTCCGTTGCTGAATGTTTGCACAGACAGGGTCTAAGTCCTGGCCATTGCTCTTAATAATGAGGCCTATGGCCGGCCTTGGCTTCAGCTTCGCTCGGGCAGGAGGAGGAAGGCGAGGAGGGCAGGGGAGGGGAGATGCTTTCATTGGCTCTCATTAATCCCAAAGTCGGCAGTAGAGGCCACACTGTCAAACAGACGGACAAAGCTACCTACAAGGCGGGCAGGTTCGGCTAATAGGGGCCCAAGGCTGAATCACAACTGGGAAAAGTGGGAATGTATAATTGGACTAACTCGCCATTGGTTGGACTGGCAGTGATGACCACCAGGCAACGTTCGCCTTACATTTTTATATAACAGCAAAAATATGACTTACTATGGAGGCATTCATTACATTGGCCAGTCAAATACATGACTAGACAATAATAAGGTGTCGGGCCAAAGTAAAGCAGCCTAAAGAGCCAGTCTGTGTTCTGATAGAAAAGCAAGACTAATGGAATCAGTCTGAAATGTCGCTACAGTATACCGTCGAGCATTCAGGTGGTAGACGTACTCTATTTTTGAAAATGTCCGTATTTAGGGCGAACTGGCCTAAAGGATTTCAAGAGTCCCGAAAAAATACGCTAAGCGTAATGGCCAACAAACAATCCAGCCTAAACTCACAATGACAGTAATGTCTTCATAACTCAATATGCATGTTTTTGAACGTAACCCAGAAACTGAGAACTGTGAAGCATGCTAACAAGTTTGCAATGTACTTAGCGGTCTTCTGGTTTGATACGCTTCGACTGTCAGAGGTTTAAATAAATATGTGAAGACAATGTGATGAATTGATGACTTGTTATAATAAAGAGCTCATTGTTATTCAAAGTAAAAACGAGAGGTCGAGAATTTACCGCGCTATATTTAGCATCAAAGAGGATCAAGCAATACAATTAGGTTCCAATACAAACGATATTTTGAAATGAGCCAAAAACTATACCTAGTACATAAATAAACGAGATACTTAAATGAAATCTCTGCAGCGTTGGTGAACTTGAATCCAACGTATCCCCTGTTGGGATCCAATTAGCATTAGACATGCTTGTTGAATATTTCAAACCAAAAGAGGCTGAACAGGCTAAGAGTGGGGGGGGGATCCCGTGCAGCCTTAAAGTGAGAGAAAAAAAAAACGCGGTGGTTCTCAGGGAAGTAAAACACTAATCTTCTCCTCAGTGTCTCGAGCTCCACTTACTGGAACTCCCGTGGATTCATCTGGTCAGCGGTCGGCTAAGACAAACTAATCACCACGTTGAATGGAGTGAGGTCTGACCACAATGCTGCCCAGTACAAGGCCTGGCAGACTGAAAAGCAGCCGCTCGGTTTTCCACCGTCATCGCCATCACTTGCGCGGGGCCAAAAAAGCCTCCCAGAACATTAAATACTGTATCAATAGTAAAAAGTTGGCAATTAGTTACATTTCCTTGTCAAGATCAGGGCACACAAAATGGAGGACCTTTAAGTGGAATTTTAATTTTAGAATTTTTGGCAAAGCCTCAGCCGCAGACAGGTTGAAAGAAAAAAAAAATCCATACGTTTGAGTAGACACAAAATAGTATGAAGGGCTTACGTTTCCTCCTACAGAACTTCTGTAGCCAAGAGCAATGTCGAAGAGCACTGCTGAATGTTTTCATTGTGTTTCTTGTGCTGAGGTGGGCACAGGAGCGGCTTCCTGTTTCTCGCCGAGGCTCCGTCTCCAATCTCACACCTACACACGCTTACGGAGATGATAACCAAAACCGTTGGCTGCCAACTTCCAAACTTTCTCAAGGGAGCCATCCCGGGAAGCGTGCCAATAAACTTGTGAATACTTTCATTAACTTCCAACATTATGGACAGCGTTGTAGCAAAAAAAAAAAAAAAGAGAGAGATAGATGAACCCACTTATTCCTTTATTTTCTTTCATGACACTAAAGCGCAGCAGAAAGCGAAGCGTGGAGAGAAAGAAAATAATAAAAATGTGTCGAATGATGGAAGGAGATCATTAAAAAGGCCTGCATTTTCTACCCTTGCAGATTGGTGGCGCAATTAACCCATTAGAGTCCGCCCCCCCCCTAATTTTTCTTTGAGGGTGAAGACTTTGGCAGGGGAGTGTTTACACGCGCACTCCAGTTGGTTCACTCCAACATGCCGCAACGGTCATTAATCATGAGCCAAGTTCCAAAACGGTTCGCTGAACGCTTTTTGGCTTGTTGGCCTGAAGTAATAAAATGAAATACATTTGTCAAACGTGATAGTCGTGTGTGGGTAACAATAGCCAGGCAAAAATTGGATTCATTGCACCTTGAATTAGTTTGCACATAAGGGCTGTTGGGGAAGAGTAAAGCAAATATTTGATTCATCTCAACTTGTCTAGGCCTCTTGGGGAAGAGTATATCAAAATAGATTATTTAGATTAATATATTGATGTATTAAAATACATTATTTAGATTAAATAATAGATAAATAGATGAAATAGATACAAATATTATTTATATAGTTTATAGAGTTCAATTAAAATTGGAATACAGTGGCCCTGAAGGGTCAAAAAGGCAAATATTTGATTTATCTCAACTTGTCTAGGCCTCTTGGGGAAGAGTATATTAAAATAGATTATTTAGATTAATATATTGATGTATTAAAATACATTATTTAGATTAAATAATAGATAAATAGATGAAATAGATACAAATATTATTTATATAGTTTATAGAGTTCAATTAAAATTGGAATACAGTGGCCCTGAAGGGTCAAA
The DNA here is from genome assembly GCF_901709675.1 of Syngnathus acus. NCBI lineage: Eukaryota > Metazoa > Chordata > Actinopteri > Syngnathiformes > Syngnathidae > Syngnathus > Syngnathus acus. Next base: position 3,402,749 of record NC_051103.1, on the reverse strand, counting down.
AAGGCAAATATTTGATTTATCTCAACTTGTCTAGGCCTCTTGGGGAAGAGTATATTAAAATAGATTATTAAGATTAATATATTAAATAGATAGATTAGTTCCGTTAGAGTTTGAGTACAGTGGCCCTAAAGGGTCAAAAAGGCTCACAACTGCATCACGCAAGTGCAACGGGTCAGCGGGTTGCAACGTGCAAGTTCTCGACTCATCCCGGGCCAAACTACAACACCATAAATCAAAGCGAATGCATGTTGTGATTTGTTATATTTTTGAGGATGTTAGAAATTGATGATGTGCTAGCTACGATTAAAAATGATGTCATCAAAATGTAAAGGAGTTGGAAAACAGAGCGTGACCTACAAAAAGTTGGAAAGCACATCACTCCATGATGGAAAGCGTTCTCCGGTAGTCTTACTCATCGTGTCAACCGTCGACCGCTTTTGTTTTTCAAACATTTGTCTCTGTCATTTATCCGCACCCACCGCGGAGTTGGAGCTTCCCATTTTGTGTATGATAACGTGGTTTCGCGTGATGAAATGAACGCCAACACAGTTTATTCACCTCCAATCAGGACCAAAGTGGTCTTTCATCAAGCCTGATCCAAAGAGACGAGAATATGAAACGGCGTACTGACACGAACGAGCATGACATGATTAATACATGCCATTATCAACGCTGCAGATCTTCACCGTAAAATCATCATTCTAATTATTTACTTTGGTTTTCCTTCCTTTTTGTCAAAGCAGCCAATTATTGTTTAACTGAGAGATGCCAACGTAAGAAGAAGAAGCTATGATTAGAATTAGAATTTTTTTTTTTTGGTTCAGCCGTTGGGGTGCGCTTTTCATTGCATTTCCAGTTCCTGGTTACATTAATCGGCAACAAATCGATAAAGAAATAATCAACTCATACATGCTTACATGTTAACTACCATATTCCAAACCCAAAGTTAATCAACTTTTTCCACTTGTTTTATTTGATGTTTTTCTACTGCTAAGAGGGCCAGCAGGTCTTTTTTTGAATTTCAACACACAAATCGGAAAGTTGTCAGGACTGCAGGTACCTGCACTTGGGTATATTAAAACTATGCTGTGGTAACTCTTGGCATTGTCATTGGCAGGGAAACGTCTGGCTACAGATGTCTGGACAGCAGCACATGTTGCTCCATAACCAATACGCAGCTTTTAGCATTAGCGGTGCCCTCACAGATGATCAAGTTACACGGTTACCTGGTGCCAAGCTCCCCTCTTGTGCTATCCAGATTGCCCACTTTTTAATTTTGAGCCGGTAACAATCTTTATAGCGTGCCAAGGTCACCTACGAGAATTCTGAAAAATAATTTGAAAACGCAGAATTGGATGATCACAACGTACTTTTCCAACATCTGCACTCACTATTATCATATTATCCAAAACAAATGTTCAAATAAGCAACCCTGCATACTTATAGTTACACTTGGGATGGAGAAGGCTCATCCCAGAGTCAATTAAGAGCTTGTTATTCCGGGAGACAACTTCCCCGGGACAACAGTCACATGCAATTCAGCTGATCAAACCGAGTCCCGAGCGTTGCTGTCGCCATTAGCTGGACAGGCGTGATTAATGCGTGTGAACCTGCGACCTGCACCCCAAAAGTGTTTGCGTCATGACCTCCTCCTTGCTTTTATCATTGTACTGAAATAATTTCCAACGTTGTTTGTCTAAAGGGACGAGCTTGAAACAACAACAATAAAATAGTCGGAAATACTCGTCATCACTTTTGTCATCCATATTTTATTTTATTAAGATAAATAAAAATCCATCATGAGGTCATCAGTGTAAATCTCTTTTCAAATTTACCACTGTATTTTTTTTTAATTCCGGAAATGCATGAAAATCCCTTTTGAGCTGTGACGGCTTGATACTTAAAGCCAACTCACAAACACCCTTCACTCATCTCCTTCACTGAGGTGCGATTCTTTTAATATCGTGTGTACCCCCAACCCAAATTGTTTATTTTGCTCCAAGTCAGCTTGCTTGGGATAATATTTCTTCTCCCAATCTCCCAAATGTTATCTTGCGTTGCTATGGATACGATCAGAGCAGAGTAAACATCAACAACCCCGTCATCTATTTGCTTTTGTGAGCTCTCTACCTGCAGGAGCTGTGCAGACTGCAGAGTGATGGGAAAATACCAGTAAACATCGACCCCCTGCCTTCGGCGTGACCCCGCCGGGACTCAGTCAAGTGCCCACATGAGGCTAAGTGAAGGTGAAGCACATCAGCGTCAGTTCCGCTCAAACGCCACTTTGTTTGTCTGAGACCTCCCGGTTCACAAGTTCATTAACCAGTTGGGCCTTTACACATGATGTGTGTTTACAATTTTATTGCCTATGAACATTTTAATGTCACAGAAATAAACTGCCAATGAAAAGGTGCCTAAGATCTTCTCATGGCACATACAGTCGATCTATTATGGAGGCCAAGGCAAACTTTCTGTGTCAACGTTTGAACGCATTTACAAATGGAACACGCACCCCCACCCACACAATAACCTCTGACAAATCATTCTCACCTGCCTCTATGGCCTCCTCAGCTGCTCACAATATCTTGTCATCCAGCCCCAAATTGCTTTGGCTTGTATCGTATTCCCCTTTCCACTGATCCGTCCAATTACATTGCGTGTGTGTGTGTGTGAGCGGTGCAGCGACCACATCGTACATCTCCCCTCTCTAACTATGTTTTTACAGGGACCAGAAGCAGACATTGAGGTATTTGGGTTATTCTTTTGGTATGATGTGCAGCGCGACTGGAAATCCCACCAAATCGAATGCTAATCGAGCGTCGGATTGAGAGTTAGGGTTGGATGGGGTGGCGGGGAGGATATGGACTCCAGTCTATGACCTTTTCCTCTTAATGTCAAAGTACTATGAAGTCATTCTTTATCGAGGGGAAGGCTGACTTTCTATCAATTCGCCGTCGCACGTAATATGGGATTTTGAAAGAAAGCCGGAGCTGAGAAAACAAAATAAATCCAATAATGCGGTTAGAGAAAAAAAGTCAAGTTGTGGTATAGTGGGGGCATTTGACTACTCGTGATCAACGTCCGATTTTCCCAACACGCTCATTATCCCAAATCTGTGCTTTCCGTGCGTCTCCTATACCCGCAACGCAATTTTCCCTGTGTTCCTCCGAGGTGTTTATGGAAAGCCTTCATCCATTTTGACATGCAAAAATAAGAGATGGAGAAAACTTTCAAAAAAAAAAAATCCAAATGTTGAGTTTGTCCTAATCAGATGCAAGCGTCCAGAACGCTTAAACTGAGATGTTATTCTAAGTGGTTTTGAGGGCAGCGAGCTTGTCGTTCCTGCTGTGTTTATATTTCAGATTTTGAGCAATACATCTATAACAAATTATGCACATCACCTTCTCCTATTGGGCACAGGCTGGAGCACTGCTGTAGTTGGTAAAGGTCTGCCAAGGCTAAAAACCACTGGAAAAAGTGTGTGGGTTGAGTCGTGGATTCAGTCAGGTCTTTGTAACATGTGAGATTTTTTTTTTTCTTTCTAGAACATGTCTCAAAGAATGCAGCTGAATTAATTCGATTTACCAAAGGAGTAGCCTCTACCTGTCCAAAGTCCATTAATGAGTCTTGGAATCAGACTAAATCAACAATAACAAGTCGGCACATAAAATTTGGTACTGCGGTAGGACTTTTGCCTCCTAAAACATTGGAGTCGAACTTTAAAAAGACGCCCGGGCAATGAGTATGCAGGCAAAGAGGAAGGAACGCCCCCCCTCCCTCTCCCCTTCCCCAGCCTCCGCCGCAGAGATCATTTCGAGATGACTGGAGTTGAGCTCTTCATATGTCTCACATTTCCCGTTCCGATTCGAGTGCAATGGACCGTTTCTTCACATTTCCCTTAAAGTTGACCCAAGTGTGGTCGGAATTTGGGCTATTATGAAAAAAAGGAATCGAAAGCTGTTGCTAAGATCAGACAGCCAAGATACGTGCGGCCACGATCAACCGAGGGATTCGTAAAAAAAATTTATTTTATTGTCAATATTTGAGTTGATCTAGTCCACATAAATTCATACGACATAATTAAATTATTTATTGAGACAAATGAAGCATTTTAGAAGTCATTGACAGGAGCCACCACAACAACTTTTAAATGTGCGGTAAAGATCAACGGGAATTTTCCATTGTAACATTCAAATGACTTTCAGTCAACATAAAATTAGCCGTCTTGTGTTTTTATGTTTTCTCGTTCTGCTCTATAATTTTGGGCTGTACACTAAATGTATTCTATGGAATTTGGAAAGTTGGTTTCCCAGCAGGCTGTTCCACTCACTTTGCACGTAACAAAAGATTGAATGTAAAAGGCTTTCATTTATTATGCAAAACTATTCAGCGTGGGAATGTGAAGTTGGAAAATTCTGCTCAATCATCTTCAATTTTTTCAAAATGAGAAAGGAAAATGTTGATGTTTGGGAGCAACAACAAACAACGCGAATGACTCGAAAACCAGCGTAGTGACAAACTGATCCGCCTGACTTTGAACAGATTTGCATTTTCTTCTCTGACCCGCAGTTACTTGGCAAGAAGATCAAGTCAATGCATAATCAGTCCCACATTTTTTCAAAGCGAAGCTCGACGTCACACCCTCGACCATAATTCACATGGGAATTAACGTATTCCACCGCTTGGTATTGATCTGCATCTCCACTGCCTGGCAACTGTGTTTGGTGTGTAAACTGCAGCGCAAACAAACCTAACCACATAATACGATGCTCTTTAATGAGGGCTGGTTTGTACCGAGGACAGAAAAAAAAAAAAAAAACTATATCCCATAATTTACGTACAGTGTGTGTCAAGCAATATCCATGTCAAATCTAAACAGAGACAGTTTGGCTTTTGGGGCTTTTCTATTTCTAAATGAGACCATCTTAAATGTCTTTCTTTTGACAAGTATAAACTTGTATACTGTTGTTTGCGGTGACTTGAAAATAGATAATGTTCAACTGGCAGGACCACTGAATTTTTTTTCCCTTTAGTTAAAGGCTTGAATAAAAATGTTAATAATGTGAAAATCCAAGAACGTTTTTGTAATATATCTTATGATTCATTAATTCATCCATCATGGGCCAAAGTTGAAACGTTATGTGTTCAATTTTGTTTACAAATGGTTTGCGCTTACTGTTTTAAATACATCATTTATTTTTATATTTTATTTACGATTTGATATATTACCAGCCTATATGATTCCATGGTAGCAAAGAGATAAAAATAAAATCAAATTCAACAAAAAAGATGACCAAAATGATTTGCACGCACATACACACGGGACTAAATACTACGATTTACTAAATCATGTGTAAATAGCCAAATGCAAAAAATGTCCCATTGCTGATATTTGTATAAAGACATGAGTTTGCCATCAAAAGCACATTTTAATAGATTCTGCTTGGTAGAACCAAATCACCCCACCCGACATAAACCTCCTATTTGGCAGCCTGCTTTGCATCTTAAGATCTTGTTCCTTCCTTTTTTTTTCCCAGCACTCTACCCAAGCCTTTGCCTTGCCCCGACTGCCCACGGCTACAGCTTGGCTGGGCTCGCAGCCCTGTGGTGCCCGGTGATAAATGAGACCTTTCACACTCTGAGTTTGTCCTGGCTCCTGTGTCAGGAGGAGATGTTGCCACCTCACACGTGCTGATGAGCTTTTTTTTTTTTTTGCAAAATGACAACCACCTGAGGAGATGATGGAGGCGACGCGATTAATTAAAGATGCGGAAGAAATTGAGGATACAAAAGTGGATCCTGACGATTGAGCCAAGAGTCATCATCTAAAGTGCACCGTTATGAGTTGTGTGTACTTACATGTTGGTTTTAGTCAATGTCCAGTATTTATTTAGAGGTTGTCAACTATAAAAGTGTTTACTTGGCCAGTTACTTGCAGCTCATTTGTCAGGGGGGGAATAAATTCTTTCCAAGCGCAAACAAGTTTAAATTTGAGTTTTTTTTTTCTTCCTTATGCAAAGCCAAGTGTGAAAGAGTAAAATAAATAACCTGACATTGAATTTAATGTCAATAGGCAGGCGTGTGTAGAGAAGATTATCTGACCAAAAAAAAACTAAAAATATGTCAATAAAAAAATATTGATAAAAATATAACTTCATATAAATGAAAATGAATAATCAGCTGACGATGAGAAAGTCGCTGTGGATGAAGAAGAAAAAGCCAAAGAGCAGGAACCAGTTGGTTGAGTTTTATGTTGTCTGGCTGTGTCTTGGTCCATTTGTGGTTCTGTTCAGAATTCCTTTACAGACCACGACAGGCCACATAAAACCATGTGCGTGCGTGTGTGTGTGTGTGAGATCAGTCCTTCTTTCAACAGTGCACCCGAGTCTGCTCCATCCTCTGCACTTCCACTGGGCACAGCATGGAAGCAAATTTACGGATGTGCTCTGCTCCTCCCCGTCCAGCATGAGTTGCTCACATCAGAACCCACGCTAAGGGCAGCCACGGTAATCACCCAGGATTGTCACATTGGAGCAAAACCGAATAAGGAAAACAAAAATGGAAAAAAAAAAAGCTAACAGCCAGGGAAAATGGATAATAAAGCATTGTGTTGTGTTATTCTTCCTTTCAGTTTCAATTGTTGCGTCTTGCGTCAAGCGGGCCACCCTTTAACAAATGTGTGGGTGTGTTTTGGCTTTCTGCTGTTTGCGACGCTTCTCTTTAAGCCGTCGCCGACCGCACGGCGATGTCAGCTGATGATCGTTGGCGAAAAATACCACGTATGACATATACTACGTAAATACCAAGGTTGCAATCAGTCCACAAAACTATAGATATATACTCGACCGTATGGGAGCCAGCCAAGACCTATGGAAATAGATGGGCTACACTTTTAGTTGTGATGGGAAGTGATGGCTTTCCACCACCATCGTGGCTTGGCAAGGGAAATCCGGAAACTTGAAGGAAAAAGGGAGTGTGTGGGAAAGTGTCATTTGAATGGAAACTGTCCCTAATCCCATAATTCACTGTAATGTAAAGTTTTCTGGCATCAAGGTAAAATTATGTTGAACATGATAATCACTGTTGCTATTTTTTTGCTTGCTGAAGCAGGAAGGATCAAAATGGATGCAATTGTACTCGATTATTTATTGGTAGTGGGATTAGTATTAGACTACAACTTTGTAAGCCTTTTGTCCCATTGTCCCTTCCGTACTTGACTCAAACACTTCCTGTCGCTCTCCTCCTCCATTCACCATTATCATTGTACAACCCGTGAACTCTGACCTTTCTGACTAGCGAGTTGAATCACTGGGGCCATCATCGCCCACTGCTTTTGTGCACGTGCGGAAAAACAGAGTCATAAAACACCCAAACATGGAAGTATGATGAAAGGAACCTTGTCTTGTTTGCAAGATGAATTAAAGCAGAGTACCAAGATGGAGCTTCTCCTCCTTTGCTTCCATTCATGAACTAAGTCCCAGGTGGCCTTCAGATGTGTGGCTCCTCAATTAAACGGCTGCTTTGTGTGGGATGGCGAGAACCTCACTCACTGACAAATTTATTCATATGGAAATTATTTCATGCTTTTATTCCCCGTGATCCATTTAGTATCTCCATTAATCCAAATATTATTCTATCACTGTTATTGGTACTTTCCTCTATCTACAACTCACAATTATTTTCCAAAGTTTGTTGGGTCTCTTAAATAGAAAAAGGTCACAGATACAAAAAGGGCATAAAAGGTTATAAGCCACGAGTGAGTACTCAGAGTATAACGACTGCCTCTGCCGTTTGGTTATCCACGGGTAATTGGATGGCGTATATTGTAAACACCATCACATCTGACTTCCATTAAAAAGCACCATTTAAATAAGCAAGGGCCCGAGTGGCAGTCGTCGGCGGCCGTGGTCACAGGTTGTGTCAAAGTTTTGGACCTAACCTCAATGTGCTGCTACATCATGAAGTACTTTTCAGATGTTAATTAACACAATCAAGCACTTTGCTTTCTGCCTCAGTAAATAGACAAATTAAAAAATCCATTTCCTTTTTGTGCCAAAGGTAAGACCCACACAAAATTTAAAAAAATATATTCTGAAAATAGCTATATGGACACATGATAAATTAGCTTCAGATAGATTTTATGACCCCCCCAATGTGCGTCATTGAATATCTGTATTTTCATATGTACATACATGTACTTGCATGTACTTGTTGTCTACTCCCCCCCTCCCCATGGGAGAGACATGGAGTGTCAGTCTACAAGGCTGTCAGTGCCTGCTCAGTGACAGCCTATAAGTTCCCCCTGGTTCCCTTTAGGAATAACAAGCGGCCTTATTAAATAACCTCAGTTTCACCCCCTTTAGCGAGCCCCTCATCTCCATCCAAACCCAAATGTAAGCTCAATCTGAGCCAGGCTGGACCTACTATTGGTAAATCCACGTACCTTAACCCAGCCGCTACAAATTACCATATTATGGGTCTTACAGGCATTACATTCAGGAGGCCTTGACCCAAATCAAATGCCTGAATTGTTTTTGTCTGATGGCTGCAGTCGAAAAAGAGTCCCAAATAATGTAAAATGTTTGAAATGTCTAATGATGGTCAGAAGGTCAACATCTTCCCTATTGCTCAAATCCCCAATGACAGTTTATGGAGCGGCCGTTTCCCTTGTGGTGACGTCACTCTGACTCACACTTCTGATGACTCAGCATCCAATATGAAAGTCTCATTAATTTAAGCCACTTAAGGCGATTTTCCAGTTGGGCTTGTTTTCTAATGAGGCAGGGCAGGGCAATTAGGTGATTAGTCTTATGGCAGCGCCGTGCTTTTTTAGGCATATAGTAGTGGACAGAATCTAGCTCACTGTCTAAACTGTGAAGGAGTCATTAGATAAATAGATGACAACAAAACGAAAGACTCCTCACTTAAAAGGGAAAGTTCATGTTTTAGTCCTTCACTCTCGCAGGTGTGGTCACAATCGTCATTTTAATTCTACATAAATCCAATAAAGTGGCAGAAAACTTGTCAAACACTGCCACACTCAACATGAGGACGTCTCAATGTTGGTGGACACCAATGGTAAGCGAGTCCAATTGGACCTTTTTGGCCAGTTTGACCTCGACTCAGATAATGAACTGCAGTGTGAGCGCCAGTAGAGCGAGGTAACACAGATTTTTGATTATCCTACCGTATTTTCCGCACTATAAGGCGCACCGGATTATAAGGCGCACTTTCAATGAATGGCCCATTTTAAAACTTTGTCCATTTATAAGATATATACATTTGGCCCGCGGGCCGGACTTTGGACACGCCTGCTGTAGTGGCTCAATATTGGTCCATATATAAGGCGCACCTGATTATAAGGCGCACTGTCGGCTTTTCAGAAAATGTAGGTGCGCCTTATAGTGCGAAAAATACGGTATTAAAATATATTTAAATGTGATGTCCATGGCGTGTTTGAGTATTTACTATGGCAAAGGACTTGGTTTGTGTTGGCTTAACGGATGGTGACACAGTCCTGCCCCTGATAGCCCTGGCAGCCATTTTGTCTCACTGTACCGTCACAGAAAATTCAGGTAAGGGATTTACTAAACAAAATATTGTCTTAAAGAGACTGAAGGAAAGAAAAAGAGAGTGAAAGAAACATTAGGGGACCTCTCCCTATGTTTACCTTAGCAATTTTGTCCAATTTGTCTAAATTGCTTAGCTGACCTCTGAGAAAAAAAAGAAAGCATATGCTTAATGTCAAAAAGCAGCAAAATATGACTGATCACCTTCATTTTGTCCATTTGGCTGCTTGGCGCGAGACTCTAAATTGTGTATTCTTTCCATGGCGCCAAACCGCCCGCCCTGCATTTAATTAATTTCCTCTTATTTATACGGCCAAACTTTACAGCGCTTTTTCTTTAGGCAACATAGACCTTCCTGTCTTTGGAAAACCAAGACTGCTTTGGGATTTGCTTAATCGGTCATTTAAATTATCTCATTTGTCCTTTTCCATTTTTGTCACTGCACAATTGAGGTGGTGAGGTGAGTGTTAGATATTCAGGTCCGCATCATAATTTATATTAGAGATGCTACTCAGCACAGAACACTGCACCGCAGGAACAGGATGAAAGAACCTTAAACACACAAAGAGTGAAATAATTTATACAGAGTTGACAAATTTACAGGAATTCGAGAATTAATTTACACTGCGTGTGTTTGTGTGTTCCGCGCCTCATGCAGTGGAACAAGCAACATCCAAGCCCTGTATTATTCCAGTGACCCAACCTAAAATAGCACTGTGACAGTTCATTTATAGTGGGAGCCTTGTTTGTGTGTGCGTGTGCCGCAGCGTGACACACTCTTACGCATAGGAGGAGGTGTTTCCCAGCCCTTTAAATACAAGCAACAGGATTCCCTGTTCTATTTTTGGCGACACAGCGACTTGCTCTCACTTGCTCTCTGCCTACCTAGTGGGTAAGAGACTCTATCCCTGTCATACTTTGTTCAAATTCTGATTTACTCCAAAATACAACACAATAAAACTTTATTTATATCGCTAGATATAGATATAATAGGGCAGCAAATACAATGAAAACAGCAAAGGCCCCAACATAGAGCCTTGTGGAACGCCAGAGCGACTTAGGCTAACACAAAAAGTCCTGCCAGTCTAATAGGATCCATACTGCTACAAGTAATGCTAACCTAGTGTCCAAAAGGGATTACGCCTGTATTGCACAAGTGCCTCTCGTTCCCAGGGAGTCTCATCAAGTGGCCATGGTTTGAGGCTATTCATTGGTGAGTTCAATGGGGGCTGAAGCGCATGCTTCCTGTCAGCACAGATGGAGAGTGACACAGGGACTTTCTCGGGTTCATCTCAGGCGAGCCTGAAGAGTCTGCGGTACTGCTAACGCGAATAACAAACAAAATCACAGGCAAGAAATATTTACAGCACAACTGGTCCGAATTTGTAGAGGTTTTTCATAATGCCGCGGCACAGAGATTTGCGCAACAACTGATGCGAAAAGAAAATAGATTTATTTGTGTGCCTTAAACGGGGCACAGACTTGCACTACACAGGACAAGCTTGTGAAACTTTGTCCTGTTAGTTTTTATTTTATTCCTTGACAGCAGTTCATTTACGGTTCCCATAGCATGATAAATCACAGCATCCAAATGGGGACAGTTTCATGACATAAGTCACGCTACATTTCCATCTGTGAGCCAGTTTTTGATTAGGGCTCTAAATCTCTTTTCAGTGTAACTATTGCTCACAAAACACAACGTGACACAAAGATCGATGGCCGTCGACTTACGTTTTAAGGATTGTGCTGCTTACAGCTATAGTCTGAAAAATGTCTTGTATTTTTTGGGGGGGTTTGTATATCGAAAGTGTCGGTACTTGGTATCGTGATGACTCAAAAACGGAGAACTCGAACAGGTATGGGTGTGAAAAAAACTGCATTGAACTGAAGACTGGGTTTTTTTTTTTGGTACTGGAAGTCCAGTGAAATAACGCAACCGAGCTCCGGTCAATTCAGGACTACTTTTGTGGTTTTTGAGGCCACATTACACTGTGCAGGGTTTGAAAGATTCCCATGTCTTTCAGTGAAATGTTCCATTGACAGTGGGGAATAGTCATCCACCCAGGCCACAAGAGACACCGCTATTTAGGTGAAATGTACGAACGTGCCGAAAAACGTCGGCTCACCGCATTGTGGCTGCGACCATATGTTCGCACGTAGCGTACATTTATTTGACACGCTCTATAGCATTCATTAAAAGTTTCCCCCCTTGTTACGAAAATGACTGCGAAACTTATTATTCACCTAATTACGGTTATGCCTCCATATTACCCTCTCTCTCATTACACTTAGAAAAACACATAAATCAGAAAAGTATACACCGTAGCCCCGCAACAAAATGCACGGGGGGATACCCCTTAACTATCCTTACACGTCTCCCATTTAAATTTCGACTGACATTCCAGTTCCCCAATCCTCGGCTCAGGTGTCAGAAAATAACAGCGAGGAACTCGCAGCGCGCTCTCGCCGGCATTATTCCCGCTTGAAAGGTAAACAGAGCGAGGAGCAGGTGGTTATGGGGGATTTCGAGCGAGACTTGGATGTCATGTCTGGTGGCAATTAGGTGTAATACAGGATGTCAAAGCCCACAGCCACTAGCCTTAGATATATGCTGCCTAATGTTAGCTTTGCAGATTCACTCTGGCATATGGCTTTGACTGCACAGCCCAGGGCCAAATTAGTGAAAGCTATTACCTCCTTTCCCTCCGTGGCAAAGGGCACAGCAGGGAAGAAGAAGAAACAAATGGCAAATTTAGGGAACGCCGTGCATGACTTGAGGAAAGAAAGGAAAAAAAAAACTGACACTACATGATATATAGATAAGTGGTGAAAGTAGATCTTATTTCTCGGGATTGTTTTTGGTACTCTCGGGCCGTTTTTGCTTCTCATACTTTTGGCTGCAGTGTTTTGAACAAAAACATACTTCCCCATTGTAGATCAGATGACTTTTTCAAGGTGTTATCTGAATTCCGGCAAATAAGAGTGCAGTACGAGGCCTCGCAGCAGCAAGCCGATCCCAGATGAAGGGAGTGGTACTGCTTATGCAGTAACTAAATCGCTGATCTCCTTCAGAAGGGTACAACGCTCCGGATTGCTTGAATGCAACACAGATGGAGACGGGTGGAATACATACAAGAAAGCCCTTGAGAAATGCCAACAAAGAGCAGAGTAGGAATAAAAATAAAAATAAATACTGGATATTGGCATCTTGTCCAAGGACGCAAGTTAAATTTAGCTGGCAAACTTTATCTTGCTAACTGAGTAATGATGCCAATTTACCCTTCTAGCCACAGGAATAATTCAATCTAAATACTTTGAGGTTTGGCCTATCAATGGCTCAGATGATGATGTAATATAAGTGTAAGGCATGTGAAAGAGGGGAATGTGGAGTCTGAGTCTGGCTGTCTGGCAGCAGTTTACCAAGACTAAACACTTGTTGGTGCAATCTCACCGGACTAGACTAAGCCAGACCGCAATCAATGACAAGAACAGAAACTAACTTATTAAAAAAACACTTGGGGGTCTTATCTGCCACTTTTCTTTCTCTCAATTCAATTCCAGTCTTACAGAGTTCACTTGTCTCCACGTACAGTTTTCCTCAGAATTGCGGATAAGGAAATTTGAAAACCCAAATAGTCCCCATAAATCAGCATGACCTCCATCCAGATTCGCAATGTCTACATGGCCTTCCAAAAGGCACCGTAGCGCCAGACAGATTGCAATCTGATCTCAAATAAACACTGCAGTGAATCCATTGCTAGTCCAGCCAAACAAGCAGCAGTCAGCACCACAACAAGGCCACTGAACCCAATCCTTCACGAGTCAAAGCAAAATGGACCAAACCATGTGTGCGACACTGGAAGCCACTGGAAAGACGTCTGAAGAGCGGCCGAAACTTCAGGAGGAAGTCGCATGTCAATGTTTTCCTCGTGCGTGAAAACGCTGTAGAGTTTGCCAAGCGTCACAACCAATCGAGGTTAGCGCGCCGCTCGATGGGTTTCACATAACCGGCCGGGCTCCTGAACCCGTTGCGTGAAAGTGACTGGACACGTCATCAAGGTAAGGAGGGAAGGGAGACTTTATGCAGGGAAAGGATCTGGTCCGCTAGTTGGATGTGTCAGTTTGTTTTTCGGATTAACTAGCTTCATTTTCTAGAACTTAATTATTGTTAGGTTGGTCATTATAACAAACACATGCAAGAGATTGATTTAAATCTGTACCATCATAGATGATTACTTGCAGATCCATGTTATTCAAATGTATTATTCATCAAGTAAGATTTTTGTTTAATGCCAGATCAAGCATGTTAAATTTGCAAAGAGTAACTAGACATTGCTAAGCTAACTCGCAAGTATTGAGCTTGGCATTCATCGCAAGTAATAACATCAGTAGTCTCGAGCAACGCTCGTCTGTGCAGGTTCAGTGTCGCACGTCAGTTTCTGAACACTACGACCAGGACAGAAAACAGGTTGCGTCTATATTCCAGCATGTGCAAAAGCTGCGCTTGGTAAAACACCAACTATCCCGACCAGCCAGCCAAGACTCAAAGCCGTTGAAACTTAAAAAGCCTCATTGGTGAAATGAAGACAAATTGTATACTATAAACTAAAAATGGAATATTTTTCCCCCCTTATAAAACTCAAGACAAATTGGGTTGGCGCAAAGAAGAGAGAGGTTTTTACGACTTTATTTCTTCAATACATACTATAAGGGAGTGTCATGAAAGCGGCACTGCATGCCAGAATAGAAAAGCTCTCCTATGCCCGCTTGCCGTGTCTCTCTTACAAGACCAGACAGAGGGTATTTCAAATAAATACAGGATGCCGCAGAAATGTACACTTCCCTCTTGAGAACCACGAGCCAGAACTGGATCTGTACACCTAAACACTATATTCATTATACCGTGGCGTCATAAAGTGATGACATTAGAACTTGATGATTGGGATGAAGTTGCTGCCAGGGGTAACTTTCCGTACTGAAAGCGATTTTATCACTTGCAAACACCCGATTTCATTGTCGGTGTTGCTCGTATTCAAAGTTTTGTCACTCTCTTTCAGGGACATTACTTTTCAAATGTTGTTATGGCGACGAGTGTGAATACACGGCGAGCTGAATGTTGAATGCGGTGCAGCTGGGATGCTGTTGAATGACAGCGGCATCCAATAGTGGGGATATAAGGCCATCTTTGTTCACCCCAGGTGTCCACCCGTTCAACATGCATGGTCATGCTCAAGCGCATATGTGAAAGTGGTGATAAATGATTTATATCTGCAGGCACCACAAAACCCATATTGGAGCTCTTCATTGAGATCGGATTCACGGTTGAGCTGCTTTTTAGTTACATTAGTTGGTAATAAAAAAAAATACCTGATTGAATTTGTGGAAAAATATTGCTTAGTTAGTCATTTGGATCCCACATCTCCCCACCACCAACCACCAAATCAGTAGGGGGTTCTTGGGTGTAGGGGAGGAAGCTAAAAATGTTTACCGAAAAAACATCTTTTGCGGTCGTCGGATCGAGAATCGTTTTCATTTTTTCGAGCCACGTTCCAGACCCGCTGCCACCCGCGGCCTTGAATGGCTTCTTTCATAGTCCGAGTGAGTTGACCAGTGAGGCTTTTCAGTTGCGTTTGACTCCTCTCTGATGCATCCTTACGATTTGCGAACGCAAGATGTATGACTCTTCTTAAGCAAACAAGTCAGCTGTATGCAGTCGCCCTTCCCGCCGCCCCCTGACCTCTCATCCATCGCACGTTGGGCTCCCAATTTACGGTTTCTGGTTAGCAGGCAGGACTGGAAAGGTTGTAGCATCTCTCTTCTCGGACAGCTTTGGATTTCAAACGGATGCCGGCGCGGATCCTTTTGCGAGGTGGGACCACAGTGGAGACCACCGCGGGCCCTGGCTAAAAGCCTCGTCTGTTTACCGAAGGAGGTTGGCGTGTATGCGTAGCGTGGGTGGTGCCGCCGCCGCTACTGGAGATAGCATTCGATTGAGAAAGCTATTTTAATCGGAAACGGCGACGGCAAACGGTGGATACTTTTCCGAGCTGTGATTTTTTAAAGTTTTGACACAAATTCGGTAGGCGGGCGGGAGGTGCAAACAAGCAGACTAGTTGTGTTTTAAGCCGGTTTGTCATGGGAGGAGGAGGAGGAGGAGATGAGGATGGGGGTTTACTTCAAGGTGGCCTGTGGTTGGAGGAGAAGCGGTCAGTAGATTTGTTGTCCCAAACCTCTGCTCCAGTTTGCCAAAGGCGGGAGCAAAATTATTGCAATTTTTCGTCGGGAAACGCCAATAATTGCCAAAGTCCCATTGCCAAATACAACCGCTGTTACTTGCGATTCAAAGCTTGTATAAATGCGTCTTTAGGGAGTCCATAATTACACTAGGTGATGAAATGTCTAAAAATCACAGTGTGTATAAGAAACCAAGGTTTGAAGCAGAATTGCTCACACACTACTTCAGGTAGGCTAGAATGGAATATATTTTTCATTCATACCGAAAATGGATTACCTCTCTCATTTATTTGGTAGATGACATGAACCTTAAGTGACTATTTTAAAGCGTGTCTGGATTTGGATGAGACGTGTCACATGCTAAAGTGACTTTGAGCATGTGTTGGTGTCAAGCCCATACATCTAATCTTTCACTCTTCTTCTCTTGATGTCCGGCAGAGAGGTCAGGATCAGAGAGAGATGAAAGCAGCTTTTAAATGAGTACCTCGCTGTTGGAGTGCTGACTTTTTCACCTTTGACCTTCAACCACACGACCCAGCCCTCCAGCAGTTTCACTACTGGCTGAAGAGACTGCCGGTGGGTCATTAGAAGCATCGTGAAGACCTAAGAGGGGGCGGGGGGGGCAGGTCCCTATCAGGGATGCAACCTCAATTCCTGATTGTAGGATTGGTGATCGAACAGCGAAACCTTCTCTGCTGGCCTCAAGACTACCAGAAGCACCGCAAAAGCACAAAGTCGAAACAAAAACCCGCACGTACGCTTTCTTCAGCACATGCTCAATCATTGCTTTCTGTTTGGCCACCGTGTCCTTTGGCTGTGATGTCACAGATGAGGTCACTGCGTAGGTCACCCACATGGCAATGTTGCTCCTGAGGGAGCTGCAGGTAATTATGATGTCATGGACACACACATATGCATCAGCGAACACGTACATGCACACTGACTTGGAAGTGTGTTGTAACACTCTCCATTGGCAATCAGAAGTAGCTGCGGTTAGAAAGAGTCTCCTGCTATGTTTTTGTATTAAGTATGATGTGCCGGCTAGCCACATATACACGAAGACTGAGTGACTAAAAGCTTTACAAACTCGAGGGATGGGTGTCAAGCCCATACATCCGTTTGTTTACAGACAAGCAGGACCGTTGGCGCCAAAGAGAAACGGCGTGCATGGCTAACGTCTCCGCAGTGTAAAAGATGTCCCGGTGTAAACAGTCGAAGACAACGTACCAATATGTACGCGAACGATGCGAATTAACCGCAGACCACTTTGCACGTCAAATGCAAGCAAACAAAGCGCAGTGTCGACCTGATGGACTGACGCCGACTGTTCAGTCAAAGAGAAGATTGAAAAGGCAATAAAAATAGCATTTTCTAAGTCCAGTTTTAATGTTAGCATTAGCATTTGAGTTCAAGTGACTGTACTGCAAAATATTGAACCTGTCTGTTTGCGTCTCAGCACTTTAGCAGGACGCATTGAATTTTTGCGATGTTTATTTGAAGTGTCCACTTTAAGCAACATCAGCTTGAAAAGCGTGTGCCTGACTTTTTTAAGCATGAACCAAAAATGTTGTAAATGTAATAAGAGGATACATTTTCAGGGGTACATTTTTCACCATTTTATCCTCAACATCTGTTATTTGGTAAAATAACCCCTCCAGCTATGTGTAACGTTTTGGGTAGGCGGTCTGAGTGACACGGGACCACCGGCGTACAGTGAACCAGTCAGGCTCGCCGGTCACCTCGCCGCGCCGGCCGTGGAAGCGTGTCCTCTGTGTGGCCGAGCGCGACCTGAATGTAATCAAGCCTCGATCTCAAGAAATGGACTTTACATTAAGCTACCCCACAATGCATCCTAATTGCCCACAGGAGGACGAGAACTGCATGTATGACATCATGCTAAATCACAGATTAAAGTCCTTAATGAGCGTAAAGCCAATGGAAGCAAAGCAAGATTGGAAATGCTTGCACCGCACACTTCATTTGGGTATTTCTGCATAGCAACAGTGAAATGAAGACAAATATAATCATTTGCGAACGATATGTTTTATGTATACCTGCGTGCAAGTAAAGTGGTCGTGGAGGAGATCTGGCAGCCATCCGACTCAGGACATTTGACCTTGGAGAGTTTTTCTCCCCCCTCTCTCTTTCTATCCACAAGTTTTTTTTCTTTTTCTTCAGACCCTCTCTCCTTTTCCCCTAGCAGAGGCTAAATGGCTCAAAAAGGGTGGAAAGCAAAATATTTTCTTTAGTCTCCTGGACGCCAGGTCGCATAAAAGGTTCCAAAGCCGTTTGCATCAAACCTCGACCGTCAAAACCACAAATGCTGTTTTTCTAGCCATAAAACTCCCCCCCGCCAAAAAGGGGGAAGGTAGGGGGAGGGGTCGAAGAAAAAGATTTCCATTCAGTCGATTCTTATAAATTTAAATGAACTTAAATAAATGGTTTACTCCCCAAAGAAAAACACACGATGTGTGTCTGTGCTTTGTTAAGGACAAATAATGACAGATTGCTTGATTATTTTGATTGATTTAGTGCTGCAATCAGAGTCAAGCATAACATACAAATCAGTCAACACTGTGGAGCAATTATACCTTTATATAATCGCATTTCAAAATGTAAGCTATCTATCGCTTTCAATCAAACTTGCAAAAAAAATAGTCCACTGCTGTAGTGGCAATGAAACACAACATTTTGCAAGAATATATTTTAAGTGCCAGAACTAGTCAAAAGATGGTCGTGGGATTAATATTACGTTGAAGGATTAAGAATAAAACGGGTGAAATAATAATAATGCTGTTTCGTTTAAAAAAACTTTTGCAAATAGTAATAATTAGCCCGCTGTATTCCAATAATCCATTGGCACAGAATTAAACATTGAGCTATAGGAGTTATTTTTACATTTGGTAACTAGCGCAACTTGATGGTTGACTGGAAACAGACATGCTAAATTTATGAACCGTCTTAAAAATGCACGCAAATGTTGCGCGACTAAGAAATGATTTCAATTCAATTTTCGTCTGCACTTCCTCTCGTCCGCACATTTCGCTAAATGTTGATCCACGTCAAACTGATTCATGTCCTTTACGAACCAAACGTATGTGCAACACCCAAATCATAAACTATATTTGCACGCTTGGTCGCATGTTGCTGATGTGCACGAGCTTATATTGCACGCATGTAGCACTGTTGACATGTTTACAGAAGGACCACACATAAGACGAGTGGCCGGGCTGCAAAAAAAATCCAGCTGCAAGTGCATCAACCCACACACACGCATGTAGAAGCCACAGAAATGTAGCTGGCAACATGCTATATTTTACATGAAGTGCCTCTCCCATCCATCCAGGTTAAATTTGTCAATAGAAACCATTTCAGTAAATATTCCCTGACGTGGGTTTGCCTGTGATAGCTTTTGAGTTTCATGGTATGTTGCATTCCTCACAGGTGCGCCTGGAAAGCTTCCACTCGCCGCTTCAAATGAAATAATTCATACAAAATAAACACTTCTTTAAAAACATACAGAATACATAAAGCCGCACTGTTTAGCTCAGAGTTTCGGATATTCTATATAATCTATAGGAAACTAATTTATTCAAAATTATATTCCCCCCCCCCCTCCTTCCACTCAATGATGAAAGCAGGTTTACATCGATGAACACGTCAGGTTCTTGCTTCCACTTTGACCTCTGACAGTTTAATGATGGTCAAGCTGCGACCTCTCGCTGTCGTCGCCCGGCCCCGGACGGCTTTGGACATAAAAAGACACGATGAAGGATAGGATGGGGGGACTCGGGGTGTTATGCTGATGTGTTGACACTGAGGTTCTGTCAGGCTGACAGCTGCAGTTGTATTACGCCCACCTGTGTCAAATCCAGGAGGGATGACAAAGTGGTATCGACGGACCGCCTATTAAACTACATGCTGATAAAACATAGCAGCACTGAGGTCGACTGAAAGAGACTTGAGAATTAACACCAAGAAGAAGAGGCAGAGAAGGTCCCCAAGAAGTTCTGAGCTCAATGAAAAAAAATGACTTGAGAACACGTAAATGACAAATTTGCGTGCTACTCAAGCTGGTTTGAGTGTGTGGACTCAGCTGGAGGTGACTACATGGCCTTTCGCTGCCCTGCTTCCTGCTGTAACTATAGCTCAATGTGACCCTCCCCACACACACACACCAGTCCCCCCCCCCCCTCCCATTACCATAAAGCAACACAGTGTGCACAATTAAAGATAATTTAAGACTTAAGCAATTAAGGTCACATCTCCTCTGGAAACATACGCCCACGGAGGTCCTGGTATCTGTCCACCACAGGATGAATTTGGACAGGTTTGGTGATGTGTGTGTATGTGTGTGCGTCGCACGGCTTTGTAATTGCAGCCAAGCCGTAGGGTCAAGCGGGGTCTATGGGGCTGTTTTGGGCTGAATTGCCCAAGAGGAGATTAGGACAAAATGACACACAGTGTCTACCATTGCTCCAATTCCAACGAGCGAAATGGTCATGTATGCAGCAAAAACCGATGATGCCTTTCTATAGATACCAGAGGTGTTCTGTCTTAATTAAATCTTGTCCGAGTCCATTTTACTCAATATTGTTAATCAGTGGATTCAAACATACCATGTTTGGGCCCACCACAAAGTCGTCTGCCGTCCATCATTGCAGAAATGAACTGACTAATCACAACCACCCCTTGCTCTTCTCGCTATGTGGCTACCTTTTGTACTGCAATCGTGACTTTTCACCTAAGGCGATACAGTGGTTAGGGGGGTTCCGTGCCGTGTGGGGTGGGCAGGAGGACAATGTGTTGCACACGTGACAGATCAAACAGACGGGGTGAACAAGTAAAGACCCTCTGCTGCTTACTGCTACTTTATTGCCCACTGCACAAAGCAACAGGACACCAGTTAAGAATTTGGCCTCAGGCTGTCGTATCCACTTCAGTCAAGGTTTGAGAATCCGATTGATTGCAAAGGCTATATGGCCCAAAGGTTCTATCAAAATGATGAAGCATAATCTGGATGACGTAAATGTCAGTATATTTGAAATCGCCAGCAACGATGATCAGGTGATGTTTTGGAATGGCTCTGCTATGTTTTGGAATGAAATCCTCCAGGCTGCACAGAGCCGGAGGACCAGAACACAGGGCGAAGAGACTGAAACGCAATACTGCATAATAATAACCGGTTAAAACCTGTTATCCAGCTGGAATGTGCAGTGTCAGAAATAAAGAAACTTGCACATCCAAAAACAGCACTGCACCCAGATTATTTTGTTTTCAACCAATTTTGAGGTTACTAAACTTAGCCGTCTCCGGGCAACCATGGATATGACTAAGTGCTGGGAGAGACAATTATTGAAGTGGACATGTGCTCCAACTGATGTGTGTACGTATCACACACACATTCCCTCATGGTGGCCATATCTGGAAGAACTTGGCCTATGGTCCTATGCAGTCTGCAGGTAAAAAAATGCTAGTCTGGTCTAGGTGGCTTGGAGCAACTCTGTGTGTTGACATAGACCAATAAAAGTCAGAACTGGTAGAACAATCAAAGCTATGGTTCTTAATTTGATGTAGTAGTTCAATCTCAGCTCCTCCCAATCAGGAGTTGCCACCACATGATTTGTTTGGCACCATTTTGAAGCCAGGTGCCCTTCCTGATGAAACCCAGCCATTTATCCTGGCTTGGTGGGCCGACGGCTGGGAATCGAACCCGTGTTGTCTGCACAAAATGCAACAACGGGAATTCACCAATGGAAAAGGAACTGAATACGTTTTGGTTGTGGGGGGCTCTCTTTCGTTGCCCAACATGTGCACCCCTTTCTGGGCTTCTTCTACAGTTGTCTAACCTTTTCCTTTGCTAGCTGCTGATTCATTTCCTCCTCATCATAATCATTTTAGCCATCATCCATCCAGCTCTGGTTCTCTTGCTGAATCATGAATCATACCCCCGTTCAAGGTTCCTGGTCCAAAAGTGCTGATCTTGTTCCATTCTTAGCCCTGCCTGCCATCTCTCCCTCACCTATCTCCACTGAATGTGTGGAATTGCAAACACAGTGTCTGAGGTCTGACAGATGGAGTAATGCAAATTCTGGCAGAGTCTTTTCCTCCGGCTCAACCCGAAACCGCGACCCCTGGGGCCAAGAATTCAATCCAGAAGTGAGCTCAACCAATCCAAAAAATGTGATGAGAACACATGGAACCAAAGCTTAAACACCTGCTTTGGCAAGCAAAACATCAATGGTGAATCTTTTCAATCATTATTCCACCACAAAGCAGAAAAGTAAATGGAAAAAGCATTTTTGCCTTCACCTGTTATTTTGTGCCCCCCACTCCTACTTCTACCACCACAAAAACCAACAGACCCAGACATCTGGTCCCCGAGCCGAGCCCATTAGGACCTCTATTTTCAACCTTAATTCATGGGACAGGAACAGAACCACACAAATTGGCCGAGGGGAGCTGTCCCATTCTGTTCTCACCACAGGAGGGGAAAATAAATGCATGCCAAACCCTAAAAAATCTGGACTAATAGAGCGGCACTCCAGCTAAAATTGCCCATTCGGTACACGCATGTAGAATGCCTGAACGACTCTGAAGTGTGCCCTCATGTACCATAAAAAATTATTATTATAGAACAGCTCATACTGTGTGGTGAGCTTGACTACATCAAATGTGTGTGTAGAAAATGAAAAGAGCTGCCTGAGAGTTATTGGTTACAAATCACAGATATCACACTTGTTATTCATGTTGTGGATAATGTTCACCCACATTAATGTCAAAGTGGGGTGAAATTAATCATGTCAAGACATGGAAGTGAAAAAGAAATGGACAAGCCAATGGACAGACAGAGAGAAATGGCTGTAATTCATTAAATAATATGGAAACAATTATCTCTTGGCTAGGTAGCTTCAGCTGGATTTTGCAGTTTTCTTTCCCTGTCCTCAAACATCTATGCACTATCTAGTCGTATAAGACTTTTACAGGAAGTCAAAAAGAAAAACAGGTGACTGGGGAAATCCAGAACCCAATAAAGAAAAAGTAGGGGAGACATAATGAGGTCCCTGGTGGTCCATCGGCTTGCCAGTCCAAATTCTATTTCATTACAAGATGTGGATGTGATTAATACGAAGCGAACAATCAGCACGACACATCACTGGCGTGGATTCACCGTGGCGCCACACTTAGTTTCATTCGGAGCCGTGACTGATGAACATGAGATGGCAAATTAAAAGACCACTTTGCGTCTAATCTTCATTTTTCTAATCAATCACTTCCTGGGGGAAATTTAATAAAATCTTCCCTCAATTATTATTATTATTATTTGTAAAGGATAGACAGAGGCCATACCCTGAAGAAGGCATCCTCCAACCTTAATTTCACCATCGTCCTCTATTCAAGAGGACAAGTTTAATGCATTCCCTCAACAAAACACAGAAAGCCTGTCCAGTTCATTCATACAGTCTGTGTTGTCAGTATACATGCCCACAACTCCACCATCACCACAACTATTTCCCCTCAGGAAATGAATCGGGATTCTGATTGGCTTCGGTCCCCGTCTGGCTCCGGATGAGAGCATCGTGATTGGCAGCGAGGTAACGGCCGAGCGCCAGAGTTCTCCGCGGGAGGCAACTCTGAGAACAGATATTCATCCAGAAGCACGCATGCCGAGCCACAAACCGCGGTGTCCCCAAAACTTCTGATAGAGCCATCAGCTGAAGGAAAGCACAGCAGGAATTGAATTCTTTCAAGGAAACGTCTTGGCTGGTCAACATGGATGTATGTTCACATGGAGGGAGAACATTTGGACTTCCAAGGAGAATGCTGAGTCATACTCCTCTGAAGGGAACACAATTTAAGGCAATAGAAGGAAGGCCACTGTTTAAAGAATCTCCCCCCCCACCACCAAATACCTCTTAAATCATGTGAACACTTCCTTGTGGATATGATTTATGTTCCTAAAGACACAATTTCAAAACTGAAGCAGATGTCAACAAAGTAACCACATATTCCTTCAGAAGGAAGTCAAGGACTTGTCCCTAAATTGACCCTAAGAACCTTTCAGCAGATTCAATAACTATCTTTCTCAAAATTAAATACGACAACATGACAGTTTGGGGGGATGGCACAAGTGTGTCCTGATTTATCGCCACTCTTTAAACGTCCTAAGTGCTGCGGCTGAGTGTGAAAATCATGTTTTACACCTCCCACCACTCCAGGTTTTGAGGAATGACAGACAGAGCGCGAGCCAGAAGCAGATTGGCTTTTGTTGCCAGAACATGACACATTGGCTTGGCTTTGGTGAAACACTGCCCTCCGAGCATGCTTCCACTGCTTATTATTCCACTTGTTGAATGTCCATCACGTGGAAATTTGGGGATTGATGTTGGCTCTATCAACCGACTAGCCACAGTAAAGTACCCTGAAGAAAGACTGTGAAAGTGGACCAAGATTGACTGAAGGCAAAGCAGGACTAAAAAGGTCCATCTTGATTTGTGAAGTAAGAATAGATTTTCCACAAATAAAGCACAGAAATGAATGCCACCCATGGGAAACTTCTTAAAAGCCCATAAAGCAAAAGACGGGAATGCATTTTCCTTTTCTTAAAAAAGAAAAATTCTATAGTAGTTCCATAATAATTTTTTATGTATGACTCTTGACAGGAACCATGAAGGCCCCCAAAGTGTCAATGTGTCACAATCTGCTCCAAAATACTATACAATGGTGCCTTGAGGTAAGAGTTTCATTTGACACGTGACCATGCTTCTAACTCAAAACAAATCAAATAATTCCTCCTTATGGAAATAAACTGATCTTCGTTAGAGGCTCATTTGGATTGCCAGTCCTTCTCGGTGCTACTGTGGCCTGCTCTGTGTTCAGCCTAAACGCTTATGATGGTGCTCGCTTGATAAATGACAAGCGGGTGGAAATGGAGAGCCGCTGGCGCGAGGTGTTGTTTTAAATGTAGAAGAAAAAAAAATGGGTTCCTACTCTGTACACAATCATGAATGTCATCTCGCTTATTTATATGTATTTGTTATCTTTTCGTGTATTCAAACTTTACATTAAATACAATTCCAAATTTGCATTTATCTCAACATTCTGCTCGGACCTGCCAAAGCCGCCATCTTTTCTCCTTGAGCTATGATTGATCAGCTTTTCCAGCAGGAAATGACAGGGCATCTCTCTGAGGCCTTTTTAAACAGCATGTTCTACGCTTACAAAGTTGTTCCAGGACAGCTTTCACGTGACGGTGACGACCTGAGTCATTTCTGCCTACCGGGTCCTCATCTAAGAAATGTTCTTAGCTTGGAAAGAAGGAAGCGGGTTGAAATAATCAAGAGATCGCCGGCATTGTTAACGTCGTGCTCAACTTCCTCCCTTGTCGTCCATCACGTATTTAATGCTGGCTAATTAATAGAAACCACACGGGGACTTTATGCCAAATCCCAAAAGCGGAGCAATTAGTACATTCCCGCCTTGACAATTCCAAGATCTCGGAGCCAAGAAAGAACTTGACAGTAGAAGAGAGTGGAAGAAGGAACATGGAAAATGAGTTCTTTTCGATTCATCCAAACCAGACTTATGTAAATGTCCAGCCCATTTGCGGGCAGGTCCCACCTCAGAGAACGAGGCGGGCTCGAGGGAACGAAACCCCGCAGCATTAGTCGCTCCCGACGCTGCATATTAATCAGCGTTTAATAAAAAGAAAATAAATTGCCCTCCACTCCAAATATTATGAGTGTGACGCTACCTGGAAGGCTTGCCCTCCCCCCCACCCCCCAAAAAAATAAAATTAAATAAACAGGAGTGTTGAAAGAAGGGGAGCGAATGAAAGACAGAGATATATGACTACGGATTTCTGCGCGCGTGCATGTAAAAATATAAATCTGAAATAAAATAAATGGAAGTTGATGAGGAGAGGTTTTTGACACGCTTCGTCTCACCTTGTCCGCAATTGAAACATTGGTGGTTTTCACTCCAGACACAAAATTTCCATGCTAGGCAGCCTTCCATTGCTCTCTTTTTTCCACACGCGCAATTAAACAAAAGTGCTGAAGTTGAAAAATAGCCACGATTAATTAAGGCTATGATTAATCGGCACTGGTATCGAAAATCAAGAAAATGACACATACTACAACAATTCTCGGGCTGTATTTGTATATTTGTCTGTCTGAAATGATTTAGTAGAAGCTTTGCAATAAATTCTCCTTTGGGCCTCAATAACGTTTTTTAAGCCGCCATAAACTTTCCACTTTCCATGTCGCGCAAAGCAAAATACTCAACGCGTTGAAAAAATGATTTTATACAACTTTGCAATGCGCTGTGATTTATGTACGTATATCTGACAAATATGGTGAAAGCCGACCTCGCATTAGCGCTCCGAACAGAAACACCGTCTCTGCCTTTGTTATCTTAGAACAAGGCGTTTAACGTTCCTCTGTTACGGCGCTACGGAGAAAAGAAAACTCCTGTCGCCCTGAGCAGCTCCCACGTGTCAATGAAAAAGGTCAGATTGGCCCCATTAACAATCTTAGTGCATAAAGGTTAAAATAAAGTATATAGAGGCAGTTCCTAACTATGTTTTCATCTGATGTGGCGCCAGAAGATTGACAAACTAGCACACTGGGTTTAACTTTCGACCCATAATTTCCAATGAGATTTTTGGTTTCTAATATTGTAAAATGTGTATGTAATTTTTGGCACATGTATAAACTAGAGATGGAAATTAGCCAACTGACTGATGGCGAGACGCTAACGTAGCGGTCTTTGTTGTTTTTCCGATTTTTTTTCTAGCATCTTGTGACTATGCATAAGTGAGTTGAAGATTTATTTCGACAAAACCAGTGCTTTGGCATTTAACAAATAACTATGTTGAAGTGAGTGCAGGAGTATTATTCTGAAAAACAATGTCCGCTTTGCCGCCATCTTGTGGCACCTATAGGCAATTACGATTCTTTACGTTGAATAAAAAAATAAATTACATATTTTCCCAACTAGCACTACTCTCCAAAATTTGCAACGAGCACTATAGTTCCATTAAATCTGCTCGCCAACATTCAGGGCGTCCAACTTGAAAGTTCTACTGGAACGCAGACACACGGTGAGTGTGAACAAGTCTACAGTGACACCCTGCACACACGCACGTACGCTGACACACTGCAGCCCTTTTTTACCTGCAGGCTCTGCTCTCGCTCCAAGCCTGCTCTCAAGTTACCTGTTTTCCTTCGCGTGAGTGTAAAGTGTATTCATATGCTCCTAAGAGAGCTCCGATTGGAAGGGTGACTGTTTAGCCAGAGATAAAAATCACTTGGCACCTAGCGAGGGGGCGCCATTGAAGTGCGGGATTTTCAACGGCGCATCGCATCACGTCACAGGACGAGGCTGGCGGCGCGTCGGAGTACTCTGAATTAATACCAACTCTCCAGCTACTTAACCACACTGTTAATAGGCTGCATACTTTACCATCAGGAGGGGAGAAGGTAAACATTGGAAATAAACTGAAAAATATCTTTGCAAAGGGAAAACCCAACTGCTGAAGACTCCCGTGAATGAAGCTCTTTATATTATGCAACTATAAGATATTATCAGCGGATAACATTCGGTCTTTGGCGCCATCATATTTCAAAAGTATACCAAAATGACAAAAAAATGAAAATTCAATGGATACTTTCAAAAAAAGGCTTCGAGTCGAATAGAAGGAAGCAGAACCACATCGACAACTTGACCTCTTTCCTCAGATCAACCCGAAAGACGGCAAGGGTGTCGCACAAGGGGCGCCTGTGCGATAAAACACCTTCAGGGCGCCGTGTGTCTTCTGGGAAGTTGTCTAAGCTCCCCCATAATCCGTATTACCCAGACCGACGTCAAAAGGTTTTAGCTTATGTTTTGCCTCTGCATTAACACTATGTACAGAACCCAAATGAGTTGATTAAAAAGCGGTCAATCCAAGCAAACATCACGTATTGCCAACATTTAAAATCCACGTGGGCCTTTGATATCGAGCCGCGCTCATTACTGTATATGTTTAGCTGGACGTACCCAATAACCGAGGCCTGTTCGTGAACGGGCTATAGCGAGCACTTATCCGGCCTATTTGTATTAGCTCAGCCAAAAGAGTTCTCTTATTAGAATATTAAATTTGAGTTTGCAGGACAAACGCCAAAAAGACTCAGACTGGCCACTTTCCGTGGCGACTCACACTATTTCAATGTGTAGCGTGTCCTAATGGCTAAGCGAAAGTGAATACTTAAGCCGGGGCACACACAGGCCTCCATATCTTCACCGGGAACCACCTACGTCGTCGTCGGACCTGCCAAACCGCACGACTCAATGAGCCTATGAGATAGACAGAGCGCTGACTGTTGCATGCGGTCCTGAGCTACTCCGCCACTCGCTTGCGGCTTTCAGAGAAGGGGTGGTGTGGGGGCGCATTTTCATAACAACAACTCAGTTATTTTTTTTTTTTTTTGTCAAAACAATCAATTACTGCTGTAATCAGAGACAGCGCGACAGAGCAGGCAACCCGGGAATTTAGGGCCCTGGGCTGTAGGGGACCACGAGGGACGGCCGTCATTGGCACGGTATCAATGACAAAACAATTGCTAGTTAATTAAATCCGATCGCCTCACGCATCCACGTCATCGTCTGCAGTGTCTTCCGATAAAAAGTCCCGCCTCCAAACTGCGTCACAAACAAGACCACACTGGCATGGCGATGGCGCCGTGTTTACCTGGCAAGCGTCTCGTTTAGTGGTCACATCCGCCCACCCTCGTCACCTAAGAGTCAACATCCCTCATTACTTCCCAACGACGCCCAGAACTTCATCCACTTTCCAATGCCAAGTTCCTACCGTGGATCATGCTGGCTCACGCTATCAGTAAGGCGGAATTAAATTTAAAAAAAATATGCAATAAAAGAAAATCAAGTTTTACATTATTCCCGAGCCTAAATGTCTCGGAGTGGACTTTTTGACTCAAGTTTGTAGAACTTACCTTACTCATTTGTAGAACCTACCTGAGTCATTTGCAGAACTTACCTTACTCATTTTCTGCGACATATAATGCAAAATGACAGATGTTTGTGTTTTTGGGGTGGATTTAAAAAACTATGCAATAAAAGTAAATGAAGTTTTACATTTGTTCCTGAGTCTAAATGTAGCAAACAAAGTTTCAGAGTGACGTTTTGATTCAAGTTTGTAGAACCTACCTTATTCATTTTCTGCGACATGCAATACAAAAGGACAGATGTTTGTGTTGTGGTGGATGTTTGTGTTTTCGGGGTAGATTTTTATATTTAAAGTTAATTCAAGTGAATTGGATTTCATTTGAAATAGAACATATATGTCAAAATATGTCAACTTGTCAAAGTGTTGCAACTTCCATGACCCCATTTAGTTTAAATACATTAATAAATGTCACAAAATATTTTCAAATTTCCCCAATATGAAAAATCCACAGCATAGCTGTGCTTACCTTTGTCGCTTCACTTGGTTTTTTTTTCAGTGTCCATTGCCTTCCATTTTTGTTCCATCCATCTTTCTTTTTGTCCAAGTTGCCTCATAGCAAATATTTTTATTCTCCTTCTTTCTTGTGTGTAGCTTGTTGATTTATTCTGCATTGGCAGCTGAGGGGTCATTTAACAGTAACAACAACAACAAAAATAAAAGAAAAGAAAACAAACACTCACCTCGGTGTAATCTCTACATTCGGGTACCACACTGCCCCGAGTGGCATGAAAATCAGGAAACTGTAGAGCTAAAAAGAAAGCCCACAACAGTGTCATGTGTTATTTGGTGTTTCGAAAACCCTAAAAAATATAATACAGTACCATTCATTGAAAATGGTGAATTCATTATTGGCAATTTTAGCTACAAGAAGTAGCAAACCCAAGTACCGTATTTTCCGCACCGGATTATAAGGCGCACCTTCAATTAATGGCCCATTTTAAAACTTTGTTCATATATAAGGCGCACCTTCAATGAATGGCTCATTTTAAAACTTTGTCCATATATAAGATATATACATTTGGCCCGCGGGCCGGACTTTGGACACGCCTGCTGTAGTGGCTCAATATTGGTCCATATATAAGGCGCACCTGATTATAAGGCGTACTGTCGACTTTTGAGAAAATTGGAAGTTTTCAGGTGCGCCTTATAGTGCGGAAAATACGGTAAACACAAGAGTTTAGCTTTAGCCGCAGGTGCTTCGACTCAGGAAGCTCGTCCAAGCAACTGTGGCTAAAAACAAAATATGGCATGATTTTTACTTTCTGGACCTGGATTTGCCATATTTGACAGGTTTTGATATCTCATTGCTGCTTTAGCATCCTTGCTGTAAAAAAAAGAAGAAAAAAAAATTCTATTGCCGCACCCGTCTACAAAAAAACAAAAACTACTCATTTTCACTGGTAGACGAAAAGAGAGCCCTAACATATCAAATATATTTATTTGGAGGTCAATGACAGCTTCTCTCATCATGTAAAGCTGAAAATAGTAGTGGATGCTTTAGCGACTTCTTCTCCCGCAAGTCTTATCTCGATTAAAACATTTTAGGGCTCCGGTTACCATCGGCTTGATCTGTAGACAGCGAGGAAAGAAAAGGAAATCAAACCCTTCTGGCCGTGAGGCAAAAAAATCCGCGTTGCCCTCATTAGAGCGTCGGTAAGCTGCCTCAACGCGCCGCCCCGTTATGGTTGGACATCGTCCGCCGCCGGGCCTCGAGTAGCGTTACGCTGCGTCAGAGTTTTTCCTCCTTCAATCTCCGCTTCCATCGCACGTGGGCTGCTTTTCCAGCGGCACGAGCCACCTGCTGACAACTGCCATTCTTCCCCTCCAAAACCACCCTCTCGCATACGCACGCCGTCCCTCACTTAAACCCAAACAAGCGCTCAACATTAAGGTGTGGATCTGTCATTAGTTAGCTTGGCCCGGCTGCTTGAGACCATTGTTATTGTTAAAGCGAGGCCTGTTTGCACAAGTCATATCTTCGGAGGGGAAACGCTACTCCTTTGTGGCTTTATGGACTCGGCCGAAGCGGATCGGGTTTCCCTACCGCTCGTACGGTGCGGTTTGATCGACTAATGCGCCTATTTTAATCAGCGGCGCGTCAAGCTGCCGGGGAAAAAGTGAGCAGGCATAAAGTGATCATTTGGATTTCATAGTTTGACTCATGCTGCTGACTTAATTAGGGACACTTGGTTTTAGTCAGTGGTACCCAAAATTATTGCTGGTTTATAATTGCTCATAGGGGGGAATAAGCACTACTTTTGTCCAAATGAAAGCGCTCAACTCATTTCAACCACAAGATGGCAGCAAAGCCACTTGAAATGAAACTCCTCATTCATTCCAACAAGGTAGCGCTAAAATAATACTTGGATTGCTGTGGAGGCAAAGTGAGAGGCAGACAGAAACGATTTGGTGAAATGATGGATGGTCAACAGTGTCATCCTGCCGCACGGGGAGTTGCCCGGGTCTTCTCTAAGTGTTGTTCAAACAACATGAGATGCTGAATGACGTTGTGTCAACAAACACCCGGTGCTCAGACGCTCAGATCAGGGCGGAACAGCTGCGCGCAAGCTCGAGGCGGCCATTCATCACGTCAGACTTTCTAAGAATGGCATATCGCACCTATCTGAAGGCTGCACACACCCAGACTTGAGATGTTTTCCTCAAATTCTCTCCATTTCCTAAGTATTTCAATACACGTCATATAAAGAGCCACTCGGCTTTTTCGACAGAAAACCTTTCTGGCTTTTCTAGAAGCAACGAGATGAAAAAATTGACAGTTTGGACAATGGAGCAAAAAAAGATATAAAATAGAAACCTGAGCTGCATGAGTGTAAAATGCAAAGCGGCCCTGAAAGAAAAGCAGAGAGAGTTTAGCAGTTGACTCTCAGTGTTTGCTCAAATTTTGACGCTGTAGCTTGAAGTCAAGATGAGAAGTTTCCCAAGACGTCATTCCGTCTTGCCGCCTGGTATTCTCAGCTTTGGTAGCATCCACCATTTTGGCCTTGGGGGATTGTCATCCGGCAACCTTGATGTCCAATAATTAGCCTCAAGGGGTACATTAGGGGATATAAATTGACTCCGATAGCCGCCGCAGAAATGCAGACGGATTTTTTTGAAAGCGTTGTCAAACAAATCTAATCAGTCACGCATCTGCAAAAAGTTACTTTGGAAGCAACTTTTTTTTTATTTTTTTTTATCAAAGCTGATCTGGTGTCTGTGTGGCATGTGGAGGAGGATGAGAGGAAGTATGTTCAGCCATATGTTGCTGCATTTAAACGGACGTTCTGTGGGAGGGAAGGTCATTTAAGCTGACGCCGGGTTTTATAAGCCTTGTAAATTTTGACAGTTGAGGCATCATACGCGAAAGTGTTCTCGCGATTCCTTGTTGATTTGTTTTCTTCTATTTAACTACATTTTACCTTCACTCCCACCCTGTCTGATTCTTTTCATCCCTTCCCTCCTTCTGCTTTTCTTCTTTGCACACCTCCATTAGCCGTATTTACTTTTTGGAGAGTAAACAGCGCCTTTTCCAAGCAGCTCTGACGCCTGGCGAGCAAACGGGCGTCACATTCCGACGCACGCGCGCGACGAGCTAGCCTATTTGTGTTAAACGCAAAGATCTTAAAAACGCTCGTTGCGCGTGTTAAAGTAAAAGCTCGAGGGTGTGCGTAATCTCCAAGCAGCCACGCCGAAATGACCCGACATCTGCAAACTATTAAAAGCAACTTCAGGTAGCACATGTTGTCCACATTAGCTCCAAGCCCGATTTACATTTCCACATCTCCACTAAGCATAATAAACAATCAAATGGGGGCGTGTGCAAGGCAGGTTCAATAAAGTTAGAAGATACAATGCATCTTAAAAAGCGTTTGGATGAAGAAGAGCAAATTGGAAGATTTGGTTAAAAATCTGATTTCATCTATCAGCAGGGAAAAAAAAAAGTGTTTGTGAACTGCAACTGTTGCACTGCAGCAGTCTGGGGAGCTCCATCCTCCCTCCAAGGAGAGAGCCTCCTTAGTGGGGTCTGGCTGACTATTGTCGCCCCCTATTGGCAAATATGAGGTACTAGAATTAAAAGTTGCTTCAACAGTACAATTGATTTCTTATTATTTGACTTTTTATAAATATACTAATTATATTAGGCACATTAATTATAAACATGCATAATAAAGTGAATTTAGGAAAATTGCAATTTTCTTCTGTGGGCTTCTTTTTGGATATTTGTTAGCAGCTGGTGTGCGACGTGTGGTGCATTTGCGCGTGCGCGCGCGCGCGCATGTGTGTGTGTGTGTTTGCTGGTGCACAAGAGGAGAAAGTGATGGTATCAAATTCCTTCACGTTTCCGTCACACGCTGCCCACCAATCACATTCAGGCTTTCCTGCGCGCCATGGTAACGCTCTTATAAAGTGAGTGTGCGCACAACTTTGCCGTTCAGAGCACTCACGCGTTCTGGGATTCTATTTGGAGACGAGCAAGGAGAACTTTTCCATATATTTGATCCACACAAGTTTTGGTTTTTCTGCGGATTGACGCACTGATCTTTGGATGACTGTGCGTAAAGACGTTTATTTCCAAATCCATTTTACGCAAAAAAAAAAGGGACATTTTTTTTGCAGACCAGATTTCTTCTGGTGGTTTTTAAAGAAGAAGTTTCTTCACAAGAGTCGCCAGCGGTTCCTGTTTTACGCGTAAGCTTGGCAGCAAACCGTTTTTCGTATGAATCTTCTCGACCCCTACCTGAAGATGTCGGAGGAACAAGACAAGTGTCTCTCCGATGCGCCCAGCCCGAGTATGTCCGAGGACTCCGCGGGCTCCCCGTGCCCATCCGGCTCCGGTTCCGACACCGAAAATACGCGGCCGTCAGAGAACGCGCTCCTCCGAGTGGAAGCAGCGCTGGGTGAATTCAAGAAGGACGAGGACGATAAATTCCCCGCTTGCATACGCGACGCCGTATCTCAAGTGCTCAAGGGCTACGACTGGACCCTTGTGCCCATGCCGGTGCGCGTAAACGGATCTACAAAAAACAAGCCTCACGTGAAGAGACCGATGAACGCCTTCATGGTTTGGGCTCAGGCGGCGCGGAGGAAGCTGGCTGACCAGTACCCGCACCTGCACAACGCAGAACTCAGCAAAACGCTGGGCAAACTTTGGAGGTAAGTTTGATATCCTCTATTTTTACGGCACGTTTCAAAAGAGGCTCGTGACTTATTGACTTGCTTTTTTGACGCACAGACTTCTCAATGAGGGTGAGAAGCGGCCGTTCGTGGAGGAGGCTGAGCGCCTCCGCGTGCAGCACAAGAAGGATCATCCAGATTACAAGTACCAGCCAAGGCGGAGGAAGTCGGTGAAGAACGGACAAAACGAGGGGGAGGACGGCAGCGAGCAAACTCATATTTCTCCTAATGCCATCTTTAAAGCGCTGCAGCAAGCAGACTCTCCAGCTTCCAGTTTGGGAGAGGTGCATTCTCCTGGGGAGCACTCAGGTGAGCTTGGTTTCAAAATTTCGGGGTTGAGAAGTTTTTTTTAGATGATCTATGCACAGTGAAATTGGTGACTTAGTTAATTTATAGGTTATATTAATTCAATTTAAAAAAATATAAAATACCATTGTGTCACCGCACTTTGTTACATGTTTTTTTTAATTTAAAATTAAAACATGATAAAATATAGTAAAATCAAATGTAAAGAAATAAAATAATTTCATAAAATTTAATTAAAGCAGAGACTGCAGTACATTTGCGTGTATGGTAAGAAGGCGGGGCCTAATTAGTGATGTCATAAAATGCAATCAATCCGATTTTCTTTACAACGTAATTAGTCCAGCGTTAGTCTTGTGAGTGGGTGCGTTTTTTTTCTTGCTTGACAAGTACTGCATATAAACCATGTGCCTTAACCCTCCAGGTTCACAGGGACCCCCGACTCCCCCCACTACCCCCAAAACTGATGTCAACTCAGGCAAGATGGACCTTAAGCGCGAAGGGGGTCTCCGATCCCTCCCTGACGGCACCAGCCAGCGGCAACTCAACATCGACTTCCGCGACGTGGACATCGGCGAGTTGAGCAGCGACGTCATCTCTCACATCGAGACCTTTGACGTCAACGAGTTCGACCAGTACCTCCCGCCGAACGGCTACCCGGGTTCCGTCAGCGGTCCGGGGACGCCCGTCGCCTACACCGGCAGCTACAGCATCAGCGGCGGCGCTCCGGTCAGCCCGTCGGCGGGAGCGGCCTGGATGCCTAAAAGCCAGAACCAGCAGGGACAGCAGCACACCCTCACCACATTGGGGGGCAACGCCGGTTCCGAGGCGGGTCAGGCTCAGCACAGGACCCAGATCAAGACGGAGCAGCTTAGCCCGAGCCACGTCAGCGAGAAGCAGGGCTCCCCGCAGCATGTGGCCTACAGCCCCTTCAATCTGCAGCACTACAGCCCCGGCTCGTACCCGGCCATCTCCAGGGCGCAGCAGTACGACTTCAGCGACCACCAGGGGGGCGCCGCCTCCTTCTACACCCACGCGGGGGCCGGCCAAGGCTCGGGCCTCTACTCGACTTTCAGCTACATGAGCAGCCCCAGCCAGAGGCCCATGTACACGCCCATCACCGACAACACGGGGGTGCCCTCCATCCCCCAGAGCAGCCCCCAGCACTGGGAGCAGGCGCCGGTTTACACCCAGCTCACCAGACCCTGAACCCCCCACCCCGATACCCATGTACAGCCAAATACATGCATCCCAAAACACTTTATTTCAACGAGACGTCCCGCCTGAATCAGACACTTGAAGTCAACGAGGAGGAGAGTCGGACTCGTGATTGGCTCACGCCGTGCCTTGCTATTGTACCGTGATAGAATCTTTATAGATATATATTTTTTAGAAGAGATGAAAAGACTTGAGAAAGTCCTCTGTGAGGATTTGATTGTTAATATTTCTGTAGGTACTGTTTTTGGTTTTTGTCTTCATACGCTGGTAGTTTGTAACCCACGAGGTTGTTTATGAAGGTTATTTGTCGGAGAAAAATGAAAAGGCTTGTATTTTAAATCCGTCTGCTTTCTGTTGTATTTCATTTTTTTTAGATTTCTTAATGTGCCGTTCCAATTTACATTTAATGATGTTTTTTTTATGTCATGTATGAGCAACATTAGAAAAGCAACATTGAGGAGAGTCAAGCCGTGCCTTCAATTCAGTTCATTTTCTCCTTCTTTTGTGTGTGCGAGTGTGTGTTTGCGTCCGCGTGTGTGTGCGTGTGTGCCAACAGCTGAGATTACATTTACCGTCCAGCAGCTCGTGTTTGACAGCTACAGGAAGTCACCTTTGACCTCTGGGCTGTCCCCTGCTGATATAACCCAATTCCTCAGCCGTCCCCTGTTAAAAAAAAAAAACATACTATTTATTTATTTCCTTTAATTTTATTGTGAAAGATTTTGCATTCTAGTCTTACTATTTTTTTTTTTTTATAATGTACACAGCGTATCTCATCATTCTCATTTGGATTTTAAAACCCAGGAGGTACTAATACAAAATGGTACATGCTGTAATCGTCTTTGTTTTTTATTTATCTTACTTAAATGAAGTATGTATTTGCCTTTCTTTGTGAGGTTGAGGTGGTCGCTCTTACAAAATGTGTTATTTGTGAATTGTCTTTAATTAAGGCTGAAAGAACTGGAAAATATTATATCATTTGGAAGGTTTCTACAGTGTATATGTTTTGCTTCTTTTCACCTCTCAGTATCAACTTACCCCACCCTCAACTTTTGCGAAATATTTGTACTGTCTTTAAAGAATCTTTTGTATCTGTATTTGCAATAAAAAGGAAAATGCTATTAAACACAAATTGATGTCGTGATTTGGTACACCGTTTTAATACACCAGGAAAGAGTTAACGGACAAGTGCCAAG
Organism: Syngnathus acus; assembly: GCF_901709675.1. Lineage (NCBI taxonomy): Eukaryota > Metazoa > Chordata > Actinopteri > Syngnathiformes > Syngnathidae > Syngnathus > Syngnathus acus. Next base: position 3,366,045 of record NC_051103.1, on the reverse strand, counting down.
TAATCGGCCTGTGTTTGTTTTCCCAGCAGCCTTGTTTTCTTTTTGCCTCCCACTTTATTTTCTTCCTCTCTCTCTCGTGTCAGCTGGTGAGGCTCCGTGGGGCCCGTAAGAGGCTTTTTGGGAGGGGCGGCTATTGTGATGTGTTTATTGCAGTAAGGAAAAAAAATAAAAAATGCTGACAATATTTTGATTTTTATAGCGGGGTGCATTTATCTGTACCTTCCTGCAATGAGGCTTGGAAAAAAAACGCTTCTTCCCATGATGAGAGACATTTATGCAAGAGGCACTGCAGCGTAACTTCATTGATTATTTCAATCTGCCGACATGCAGATTGAGTTTCAAATTCATCTGGAGCACAGTCCAAGTTCCTCCTGATAAATAGTGCAACTCGTGATTTGGAATAAAAAGGATTTTCCAGCATGCACTTGTATTGTTTGTTTCGGGAGCGAGTGCAAATTTGTAAAAAAAAAATGGAATGAAAACTCTCAGAAGCAGAAGAAGTGAGAGTCAGCTGGCTTGGATCCAAGGAGTAAAATCTCTTTCCAAATCCCAATCAAAATGTGGAGCTTAATTTGAAAACCACTTTTATAATAAAATTGATGACAGGCCAAAATCTCCATAATTACTCAACATTACATTTTGCAAGCAAATTTAACCACTCATTATAAATTTAATAGAAAATTTGAACTATTAAGACCTAAATAAGCAAGCTGGACTATTTTTATTTTTTTTATTGATGAGTGTATGCAGTTTTTTTTTTATCTCCTTCACATTTCTTCAGCATCCTTTATGCAGAACTGGGGACTCAATGAAAGGAGCCGCAGCTTTTCCCAGGGAAAAAAAAAAAAAAAAAAAGAGGAGAAAGACAATTAATATTCTAAAGCAACGCCTCGCTGAAAAGCCCTCCTGAACTCACGGGTGGTCTTTTCAAATGCTAAATACTCTCCAACGAGAGCAGGATGGCAAAGAATTTCTATGGAGGCTTTTTGATATTAACGTGCATTTTGGCTTCACATAACAATTGTACAGCTTTTTATTTGATAGGTCCCTGAAAATTAAGCAGAGAGGATAATCAACTCATTCACTGCCAATGACAATAATAGACGTCCATTTTAACTGAGCTGGCAATGTTTGAGTTAATAACCTCTGGAAAATCAAGCACAAGCCAAACTCGCAATGCAAGCATCATAAGCATAAAACTGTAACGAGGTATATTTGTTGACGAGAGCGAAGGGAAAATGTGATTGAGCGCTGATTGTGTGGGGTGGGGGGGGGATTTGAGTTCTTCGAAAAACACTGTTTGTATTCAAAAGGTGCTGTTTTAATGCCTGCTAAGAAGCACGATGCACTAATGAAAGTGACTTGAAAAGCTTTGGGAGAGTAAATGAAAACCACACAGAGGAGGGCTGCATTGTTTTGTTTTTTGCTGACGTTGCCAAAATATCTATTGAAAGATTTGGCTCGGAACTCACTGCAACCACTAGACTCAAAACGATTCGGTCATAAATACTTTTTAATTTTGTAAATAAACATTCACTATTGATATCTATTCCTACGTATCTCTTTGCTGTTCTCCTCCCACTGATACGCTCCCTCAAGAACCTTTGGACCCTGAAATGTGCGAACCATCCGTCTTGTGGCTCACACGAGCGTAAGCCGTTCACACATATGCAAAAAGCCGTGATAGATAGGCCGAGTTTAGCCTGGTGACATCTCGGATCCATCACTGGAGCTTATCTGTCGAGTGAGTTGAGAGGTTGGACACAACATGGGCAGATGTTGCTCCTCTGCATAACACCTGCACTGCTTTCTAAATTATCTTTTTCGACCAAACCAGATTTAAAAGAGCATATTATCATAACTTTCCATGATTGAAGTAATCGATAGGCTGTCTGGGACAACGGAAGCATTCTTGTAGTCTGACGTCACACAATGGATGTCGGTGTTGAGAAAACGACGAGTTTGAAGAGTCTACGAAATTTCAAAGTGACGGGAAGATTTGAATGATGACGGATAACGGAGGGTGAAAGAGAACAGAGGCAAGAACGGGAGGAAGCAATAGTCTGTGTTTTGTGCCGAGGAATCGAGTCCTAGAGCAATGAAATTTAAGGAGTGGAGTGGGAGAGAGCACACACACACACACACACACACACACACAGACTAACAAATGCTTCAGACAGACCTGATTGAAAGAACACTCTGCGACGCTCTGTCATCATATCACATCTTCTCATAACATTAGCAATTTTTGCTAACGTGTGGCTGTGCCGTTAAAGTAATAGCAACAACAGTCTGTCTGGCCATGGGGGAGTCATGTTTGGCTCTGGAAACAAAATAGCTTTTAGAAGGTTATACTTTGACGTAGGTTGTGATGCTACTGATAGTCACATTCAATCGCAAAACATGGACAATAAAACTTGTTTCAGATGATTCCGATAAAAATGAGCGTCAAAAACAGATAAGAACAGCAGAGAGATTTTAGAAAAGGTTTCCTATGAGCAAGCCCACCAATGGGGCGGCCATTTTGGCCAGAATATTAGGAACACCCGGATTCTTCTGTGCAGGTCTCCCTTATTGCTGCGATTCATTGCTTCCTTCCTTCCTTCTTTCCTTGCTTACTGGTTTCCTTCCTTCCTTGCATGTAAAACCTCCCCCCAATAATTAAGGTTTCCAGAATGCTTGTCGTTCCCATCGTGTATTACTAATCCTCTCCCCGCTGCTTATTCTGCTCTTTCCATTGTTGATTTGAGTTGGTCTTGCATTACCTGTGTTTTTAGGTGGGATTATGTCTTGTATTATGTAGCTCTAAATTCCCTAGAAAAAAGGCTATGAAGTATTAACTTCAATAATCTTTTACAGATGGTGATCTTTTCAAAGATTATGGGCATAGTACGTGAAACAACAACAACAAAAAAATGCGATGTTGTCGACGGAAATAAGGATTCGTATTGTTTTACGTTTTCCAACATTAAATTAATTTGCTTCACATAGGAAATTATAAATTATAAATACCATTCAAAAATGATTCGTTCAGGTTCTTCTGCATATCCAAATTTATACACATGACAAAACATGATCTTTTGGCTAAGAAGACTGTCAAGATGCCAGAAAAGGTTCAAGAGGTCCCAAGATTGAGAGGTTATGACTCATGGTTTGATGGGACGTTGTCTCGGATTATCGCTCGCTTTGAGGGATGGAGGAGGCCGTCACAGATATACACAATAGACTTCGCGGTGTTCCTTTTTCCGCCAGGGAGAAGATGCAGATAGAGCAGATATGCAGGGAGGAAGAGCTGAGGGGAATTTAGATCTTGCCCTCGTCCCCCACCCCACTCACTCCCCTTTTTCCTCAGTCAGGAAGCCCCCAACAGAGTTGAATGGAAACCAGATCTCTCATCTCAAGTCTTCATGTGCGGGGATGTCGTGGCCTCATTATTATCTCACTCGTTAAACCCCGCCTCCCCTCCCTCATTCATACTATCTCCCACGTCTTTATCTCTCTCCATCTTTGCATCCTCTTTGCGTCTCTCTTTTTGCCTGGCTAAAAGGTCCCAAGTTCAACGTTAGAGGTCCAGTGATGTAATCAAATGCTCATTAGTCATTTTGATTGACAGTTGGCATGACAGGAGGGGGGGCGGGGCTCATTTTCCAGTGAGTCCTTCACTTGCAGATTGTGTGTGTCGAGAGACAGGCTTGTCCTTCATATATTAAGACAGTGAAAGGAAACAGCTTCCTAACAGAATGTTCCCTAAGGCGCACTTGTGACATCATAAATGGCTCGGAAGCTAATTACACAAACGACTCGTTCATTCTGGGTTTTTTGGATTCTTCTGTTCTCGGTTTGAAAGGTTCCTTATGGGTGGTAAACATTTCGAGAAAAAATTATTTTTAAGGCTAAAATCCCACTTCAACAAGATCTTGTTTGGTTACATGCTGTCATTTCGTTTTACCGCTGATAAAAATATTACACGCGGCGCTAACGAGAGGCTTCGGCTTGCCAAATCTAACAGGGCTCATTTATCAAATCTGTCGTGCTACTGTCTCACCGAGGCTGCCAAGAACAATGTGGGAGCCATTATAGATGCCATTCTTTATTCTCGTGACCTTCACCCGTCAAACCGCTGCATGTTTTTTAATGGAGTAATAAAGATAAAGCCCGAAAAATAATGACGTTGAGAATGGTTACAGAAAAATGGATGTTCATGGAAACGTGTATGTTCTTGTCAACTTGTTAAATGGTCATTTTAGCACCGCTACCGCTAATCTGTCACATCCGCGCCCTTTATTGAAGACGGCTCTTCAGATTTGACACGGTGATAATCATGTCGAACATGAAGAACTAAGCACTTGACAGCAATGGACAGAAGAAAGGCAGGAAAAGATGGATGAAGGTTGCAAAGGATGGACAGGGGAAGTGGGGAGGTCTGGCATTGATTAATGAGAGTCCGAGAAAGAGAGAGAGACATCTCCAAGATGTTTTTGCTTTGCTATGACAAGCCTTTAAATAAATCATCAAAAGTTTTACATTTCAATTGCCCCTCAAGAAAGACACAACAATGAAAAACTCTGGAACAAACAAACGGTGCAGCCAAATGAACTTTACAGGCCTTGCAAATTATTTTCAAGTTGTAAACGCGCATGCCAGAAATCAAACGGCAAGTACAGGCAAACCCTTAATGATGCACAAGCTCCATGCTCTATTTCACACCACAATCAAAACACAACCACTAGTGCATGAACGTTAAATAGCCCAAATGTAGTCGGCGTGCAATTTAGGTCTCCTGATTACTTTACACCCAATGATAATATTTGTAGATGTTTGACTGAGTTAAATCAGGAGAATGGGATTTTATAGTTGCCTTACTTATAAATCAAATGTACAGAAATAGCCACAAATTGTAAAGCTCAGTAGATTTAAAAAAAAAAAAAAACAGCCTTGACCTCTGTCGAGGGAAACTTCCTGTCATTAAGCGGCCCAGATGATAACATCCTGATGACATCACTAGCCATCCGTCATTTGACTGTCTGGCTGAGCGTGTGCGGTGATTACGAGGTCATTGATAGTGATTGGGGAGGGATTGTCGTGTGATGCTGATTGTGGGAAGCGCTCACTCGGGTAATTGTGCGCTAATTGTGTGTGTGGTGGCACTGAAGCTCCGTCAGCTGCGGGCGGGGATGCCTTTGCATTCAAAGCTGATTACCTGCTGGCTAAACCTGCCGACCTTAACAATGACCCTTAAAACGACATTTCCCGCCGCCTCGAGAAAGGAGAACGGCAGGGGTTTGTGGAATTATAATGTTTATGCTTTAAATTATGACAACCGCTACTTCTACTGTGTTTGTTTTCTTCTCTCTGTTCTCCCACCCACTGCGCCATTGGCATGGCATTGCTCGAAGCTATAAATTTTTTTAATGTGGATCAGGTTAAAAGGTGCAGATTTGGGCATTTATTTTTTATTTTTTCACTATGGAAACATCTTATGTCATCTGTATTGAACCAATAAGACTGATGACACACAAATATGGCAGTAACTTCTTTTTGTTGTTGTTGCTGACTGACATTCAAGTTTCTATAAAAGCTGGCCAACATTTTTTCGTCGAAAACCCCAATAAAGCCGTAAAGCACATTTATATGTGCGATTAAGAAAAAGCCGCAGCGCTCATGGCCAGCGGTTCAAGAGCAAACGTTCAATGTTGCGGTTAGCTTTTTGGGTAACGATATCTTACCGTGAAGACACACTGGGCTCACCATAGTTGCTTGTAATTATAGTGTCTCATGTGTTGAGGGGGGTATTCAATAACTCACACTGTTCTGCCTCTCAAGAAAACATTACTTATCATTATTTTTTTCCATTTGTGCAAAGATGATTTGCAGACCACAGTCATGGTCATTTTTAAGCCTGAGTTGCAACATCATGGAAGCATGTGCGCCACAATGCCAAAAAAATAAATAAACCAAACCGATCCGGCACCCTGCAAAAGTCTCGCAAACTTCCACTTAAATGCTTTTTCAAGTATGAAATGACTGGAAATGAATACAAATCCCAAGCAATCCTCTTCGGTTGTATTTGTTTCGGGTTGCGGGGTTGCAGTTACAACACACACACACTTTACAGTCACGCAACTCTGTAAATGTCTCTTATTAGCATTGAGCATCCGAGATGAAGCACAAGGTATAATGAAAGGTTGATACAGTCGAGAAGATGAGACCCCACGGGAGAGGGGAAAGAAGAAGAGAAGACAGGAAAATAGATTACGGGGAGAAGAGGGGAATATAGGAAAATACCAGAGGATGAAAGTTTTTGGGGGGAAAAAAGGTAAGTAAGGAAAAGCAGAGGATATATCGTGTCATCTGGAAGGTTAAGAAAAAAAAAGTAACCTTATAAAGAGCTGCTCATTGTGGTTAGGAATTATTAGAAGTTTACAGTTTTAAGCCGAAAACACCCTGAATATAAATCTCCCCAACCCCAACCTGACAGAATTGACTATCTTCTCCCATAAACATCAAATTTATTGAGCGGGCAAATGGGTGTGGTGCAAAGGGGAGGCGAGAGAAGTTTGGCTTCCTCTCGTATTTTCCAAGGTGAAGAAAATAAGTCTATTAGTGAGGTGGCCTCAGGAGCAGAGTGTACCTTTTTCGTCAGTGTGGGTTTATGGGTGTGTGTATTGGCACTGACGTACTTTGTGGATCATCTCATTAGATGTTGTGCTGAAATGTTGTTGCCAATGCTAATTTAAAGGTACAGTAAACTTTTGTTTGATTGTTGCTGGGGCGAAAAAAAATCCTAGTAGAAAACTAAAGGACTAAAGGACTCACTGCTCTGTATTAAATATAAAATAAATAATGGAAAGGGAAATACTGCCACCCAGTGGTGCAATACTTGGTTCTTTGCCTGTGGCCTGTCAAAGTTAAAGATTGTTCCTGGCATAGAGAGAGTGAGAAAAAATTTGGGAGATCTAGTGTGAGTTTTGTGTTTTTGAGGTGAAAGATAATAACAGCATTAGTTTGCATTGCAGGATTTAAAAAAAAAAAAAAAAAAACGCCCAAAGGAAAATTACAGATTGATTGATGGATGGATGTCACTAATCATAACACAAAGCGTTTTGTCGTCAAAATATTTATGCTCATCAAAAATATGACTCGGTTCTGCAATATGAGACTTGAGAGTGACGGAGTAATTTGCGGGCATATTGGTGGAACAGGGTTGACAAAAAAAAAAAAAAAAAAAAGCAAGACGGATGAAGAAACCGGAGAGTTTCCAAACATCCAACCAGACAACTCAAGAAGAATTTCAAACAAGTCGACGGAGAATTGCAATGACGAGATGATTTCTTTATAATGGTTGAGATGATTGGTTATTCTTAAGTGAACATTAAAAAAACAAAATGTCAAGCCTTGGTTTAGATGGGTCATGACAGGTTGCGGTGACTCATTGGATTTTGGAAAGTGAGAAATCTCCGGGCATAAATATCACTTGGGCACGTCTAGATTTTATTTAGTTCCAATGGAAGAAATTCTGGAAAGGATGGAGCTTTCATTTTTTTTTTTTTTTTTGGTACATTCTCTCAGGTATCGAAAGGAAAAATTCACGCAAAAATTGGAAATCGTCTCGGTTGGCATGTTTGTGACTGGCAGAGTTGGCTTGTACTTTGGCAATGACTTAGGGCCATTGTTTGACTTGTGGGAAGAGAAGGGAAAACAAACGGAACATTTCTGTCCGGAGGCAATCATCTTCATCCTCATGCTAATTGCCTTCTTTCATGGCACTCGAGAGAGGCCTCTCATGTATCTTGATGATGAAAATGACTTTTGTAGTGCGGAGGCGCACGAGACGTTCGAATACAAACAGCCGAGGACAGACAATGAGGTTGAAACAGACGGACGGCCAGACAGACAGACAGGCGACCAAGCTCACCTTGTCCTCAGAGAGGCTAATGTTTCTGGGAAAGTCCCGCTCCACTTGCTGCCTTGCCACGTCCTCACAGCTGACATGGACATGTGGAAAGACGACACACACAAAGGGAGAGGAGCCAATGAGCTGATTAGAAAAGTTGGATTGAAAATCGGATTTGAGGAGGAATCGAATTGGAATCGGATATGCATGAGGCTCTTTGTCATCACTCCTACCTGCAGCAAATCACCGTCTATTTCGTAGACATAAAAAAAAAAAACTGTCAAAGCAGCTGAGACATTTCCCTGCAGTTCCTGAATGTCACTCTGTCTCTGAGAAATCACCGCAAGTCCTCGGGTTAATGGACGGAAAAGCCTGAAATATTTGACAGGATGCTTACGTAGGAAAATAAGGTGGCTGGCAAGAGCACTTTTTTTTTTTTTTTTGGTTCAACCTTGTTTTGCTTCAACGCTGAGCCCTTTTGACTTCAAGCAAATTAGGTGCCATTATTGGGCTGACAAAGCCGGGCGTTTGCGCCGTAGGGGGAGTGTCAGATTTGGACGGCTTGTCCAAATAAACACAACAATCATTTTTATTGTTACGCTGGCTCAAATTCACCCACACAGCTTGCCATTTAGTATCAACTGAATTTGGCTGAAAACAAAGTTGACAGCCATTTTATCAAACTTTATTTCCATAGCCTGAAGTCTACATTATACAATTTTCATCCTCACTTCATTTTAAGCGTTTTGAATTAAGCCCAAAACACTAATACTTGCTTTTAATCAAATAACATGTTATTTTTTTACGAGACTTTGGGGTGTTCCTGGAAATCTTAAGCGATTATCTCTTTGCCTCTCCGCTTTTGTGGTAGAGACAAAGATTACATAAAAGAACATGAAAGTGCTCCCCCCCTCCCCTCTTGTGTTTTCCGTTTTACAACTCTATTACGTTTCCTGTCGCTTGTGTGAATATCGGCGGTAATTCCGCATGAGCTGGCCTCTTTTCTGGCACCAGAAATCTGTCATTGTGCTGGTTGAAGTGGCCATTTAGAGCACAGCACGGTTGGCATCGCACGGCCTCTCCGCTTGTTAGTGGTTAACCCGGAGTCCCGCAGGGTTTCGCCACTCTTTCGTCAACCTCGCAAGCCTTCGCTGGGAATGGCACGAAGTTTCTCATGACAATGACGACGTAATCCCAAATCTCAACAAAGGCTGCATAGCAAAACCAAAAATTCAACAACACAATAACTGTGTCGAATTTTTTTGCTTGAAAGCAAAACAGCTGATTCCTAGATAACTTGCTGCCAAGGTTACACAACACCTTGCTCCCGACTAAGGGCCGAGTGCTTCCTCCCCTCCTCCAGTCCGTCTGTCCTTGACTCCACTTGCGTTTCCTGTCCTTTCTACACATTTGTCTTTTGCTCTCAACTTTATCTGTTGTTTCCCCTCCTTGTATATTTTTATCGCCATTGCCCTCCAGCTGCATGCAGTAGCTGAGATAATTGGCTTTTATTGCCATGAGATTGTAAGGTAATAGCAAAGTATGCAAATAGCAAAGTAAGCTAATAACAAAGTAAGCTAATAGCTAACAGAACCGCCCCATGCTGTGTTGCTTTATCAAATACTGAATTTCTGTTTTATTACTTCTCTCGTCCTCTGCCAGTCTATCCTCCTCCTCGTTTTTTTTTCCGATGATTATTTCTCCATGCTGCAAAGTGGAGGCTAATATTTTCTTTTGGCGATTTTTTTAAAAAGGTTGTCGATGGCCACTCGTGGATGTTAGCGCACGCGTATTGATTGAAGTATTATCTTAACATTTGCATTTGCAGAGAACCAAATCATTTATTTCTGTTTGCCGTAATATCTGATACTCTATCATTACTATTAGAGTAGTTTGTGGTATTGGCTTGATGCTTCAAGTGTTTTTTTCCGCTGTAAACGGTGCTTATGGATTGGAAACTACTGGAAAAGCAAACAAATCTCGTTTTTAGATTCCGCAACGTAGATTGTGTTGTCATGCCAAGTAATCAGGTATGTGCAGCATGAGCGAATCTCAGGGTGATACTTGAGAGTTACAGAGAAGCAAAAAAGGAATAAACACATTAACGGTCCGTTTGGTCACGCTGCACGAGCAACAGCGTTTTATTTCCATTTACCTTCCACTTGTGGATTATTTTCAATTTGTCACTTAAGTGTGGACAAGGATCCACACATCAGCCAGCCAAAATAAAAAATGACGCCATGCGAGGGAACAGATTACACATCCTAAAGGTTTGCTGTGATTAAAGAAAATGAAGAATTACAACAGCCAATGAAAATCAATTATGGGGAACGGTAGAGACATTTTTATAATCGCATCAAGGAGTATTAATAAAACCTACAGCGTACATAAAAACAATGGAGGATGAGCGAAAATGCTTTTCTCATTCTTGGCACTCGCGACAGATCAAGCGTATGGTTTTCTTCCCGAATTCTGATATCATGAATATGCGGTGACTCACATGTCCCCTGTCGCCTCCATTGCTGAGCACATCCTCATCACCAGAAACTATTAGAGCAGTGAGATGGTTGACTGAACCAGTTTCAGTGATGTCATCAGAAGAAACGTCATGCAATAGCATATCTGTGATTATTTACTAGACTTTGTAACTATGCAGCCTTTTTTTTTTGACAGTCTCAGCGGTAAGAAGGTAAAATGTTCGTATATGGATTTAAATGAGTGGATTGTGAGCAAGTCTTCCTCTGAAAGTTTGGACTAGGATGTTTGTTTCTTCCCGCAGGGCCTCATCGCTGGGTAACAAGACCCCGTATTTCTGACTATGAGCTGGAACAGATTGCATAGAAAAATCTGAGATGGTAAAAAAGTTGGAAAATTAGTGAAAGAAATACTATCTCCTTTCTTGGAAGAGTCTAATAATCCCGCACATGTGCTACCCACCGGAGATGTCGTCAGACTCACCAGTGGGGGATTAGGTTTTTGGGAGAAAAAAAACAAAAACATACTTTATTAAAAAATGTTTTGGATGGACCGGCCTAACGATCCGAACATTGGTACGCTCGAGGTGTGAAACTACGCGAGTCGAGGTCTTTCCGATGTTTAAAAAAACTCGTGTTTTATTTGCAATCTACTTTTGCAAACACGCTTTTGCATTCCTACAGGTGAAGCAAACAAATCTCAAATCATGTATCAGTTGGGAAGTCACAATGGGTCAATATTTGTCAGGCCAGTTAGGCAGTGATCAATACTTTTTTTTTTTCGAAATCGTTGAGCTAAATCGTTGCGCTAGATAACCTATTATCTATGACCTAAAGGGATTTTTTTTTTCTTTAGCATACTCTTAAGAAACTATCCGCACTGTACACGTGTCATCAAAAATTTAACTTTTCCACTATTTTCTCATCTTTTCTTTATTTACAAAAAGATATGTTGAAAAAAAAAAGGGTCATTCGTCAGAATTCCACAGCTGTCAGTAGCCACGGACAGAATGAGAAAGTGTCGACGGCAGCCGGGTGCTCCACCCAAAGAAAGGGAAGGTGTGGCACGCAGTGGCCCAAACGGGTCCACATGGCTCAAGGATTAGACCGCCAGACCGGGTCCACATAACATAGACGTGGAGGTGATGTATGACGCTGGTAGCAGGGGCATGTGGGCTTTGCGTTGATCCGTAAGTGCATAGTCATATTCCATGTGTGTGTCTGTTTAGTGTAACAGGGGGCTTGTAAATGTTGTGTGACTGTTGAAGTGTGTTGCGCAGATGCAGCTAAATGAGGCTTATCCAACAGTCTGGCTTCGAGGTGTGTTTGCGAGAGAAGGGGTGTGTGTCGTCGTCTTAAATGTTTACGCATTTCAATATGGGAAGCAGTTGCACAGACTGGATAGTAAAACAAAAAAAGGCCGCTGACCTCAAAGGCCAAATCGTGGTGTGTGATGTGAGGAGGCGGGGTTAAGGTTAGGGTTAGTCAGGATTGAGCTCATGACTTTTTCCACATTTCGAACATTGTTTATGCGGCACTCCCAATTTTGATATGTGTGGACTTATTTGGAAAGTTCCTTTTCAGGACTCTCCACGCGTTTTCCCAGAAATGACCATAATCTGGCCTAAAATTGTAGCGGAACGTAAAACGAAATTTACATCCTGACTTCGCAGCAAATTCTGGTCAAAAGTTGTACGTGCCTATAAAAAAAAAAAAAGGCAAATCACTTCCCATGGCAGCCGCCTTGCCCTCTGCACAGCTCTGTTTAGAGAAGGGAATCATTCACTTAGCCTTATCGCTTTTTTCACCCACGCTATCTTAAAGCCACACAAACACACTGATACCGATTATCGGCGTGTTTACACGCCGGACACAATGCAGAGGTGGGAAACACGGCCGGGATTACACCGAAACTGGAAATATAGCCGAGAGGTCCAAAAACAGTAAAGGAACATCAGCAAGCAGAGACCATCTTGATTTAATCGTTCTAGCAAACCTCTCTCGATTGGAATACAATTAAATTAGGTTTTAGACATTACCAGACGTGCACGGCTAGTAGAGAACATGTTGTAGGTCCATTAGAATTGGCTTCACGTTGTGGAGAAACAAGCAGAATAGGTTTGCTGAATTATTACGGGTTGAATGAAACAAACCATGTCCCGACTTTTATTCCTTTTCCAGGGTTTTTAAACTAAAAGAGGAAAGGAAGCTACATTTCCTCTTGATAATAGCAGGCTGTAGAATTTTTTAGAAAACACACTATTTGCTTTGGATAATTCTGCGAGGGGAGCTTGAATAATGATCCCGGTTGTGGAAAGCAGGTGAAACAGAGTGTAGGTGGGCGGAAAAAAGTACGTATGTGGATGGGTGAGTGGGAGGAAAACCTTGAGGTGAGATTGTGGCCAAGGGGGAATGAGGACAGAATGAACGGAGGAGGACAGCAAAAGAGTGTCCAAGTGATGATACTTGAGAACGAATAAGCACATTGCAGTTCCTTAATACAATTAGCCGAGAAGCAAGCAGTGCCAATCCAAAGATTCGTTACGCCTTTCCACCAATTTATTCAACCCGGAATCAAATGGAAAAAGTGCTTGATTGAGTTTAGACGGGAATTATTCTTGAGGAAGACTTTTGTCCTCATGTCGGTGCAAGTACATTTGGACGCCGATGCCGCCCGATGAGGAAAGACGATCCACGCCACTTATTCCTCCGAACCTCTCATCTTTCTCTCATCATCCATTTGTTTATACGTCACCTTCCATTAGTCAGACCTTTAAGTCGCATATCAGGATATCTTGATTCCTTATCCTCATCCTTCTTGCCCCTTCAGCATTCTGTACTCAATGTGCCACTCGCCTGAAGGCAAACTTAATTTAGACTTTTAATTCTAGTCAGCCCCTCAAAGTTAGCGTTGAAATACTCTCCTGTCTAAATATTGTGCACATATTCATCCCAAGATGACTCACCCCAATTCCACTCTCCTCTGCAATCTCTTCTCACACTCATTAATTCTGCTGTGAATTAATTAGCGGAGAGGGTGGAATTTTTCCAAAACAGAAGAAAGGGGGGTAAATAATAGGGGGAGGGGATCTGCATTAATCACCTCGCTATTTCTCAGCAAAAAAAACAACAAAGCATGAGAATCTTAAAAAAAACTACCAAAAAAAACACGATAAAGAAAATTGTTTACTTCGCCCTTTCCTCCGCTGCTGAAACCCCACGGGGATGTGATTAGTATAATTTTTTTTCTTCTTCTTCCTGCCACTCCTTACACTACTCATTCCACTTTGATGATGATGTGGGAGTTCAGGGAGAAGCACCTTGGCTGGAATATCGCTCAAGCAAAGGAGCAAACTATAGATGAGGGCCGGAAAGGGTGTCTGTGTTTCTTTGAGCATGCTCGCTTACTCCCCGGAGTACTGTCATGACTCATACGTATATGAACTTAAAAAAAAAAAAAAAACTCAAGACGAGGCCGCATCACCTCACTCACTAAATTACTTGTTTAGCATAAAAAAAAGCACAACAATATGAATACTTGTCAAATTACAACAAAGAATGAACTCTGGTAGTGTTGCCATGGTAACCCCGAGTTCTGAAAATGACAGGATATGATGTCAGGATGAAGCCGATTGGACGGACGCTACAATAATGTCACATTTTTGGACAACGCAACTAATTCAAAACACATTATTCGCATCGTAGCATTGAAAATAAGTGGCCAATTCAAATTATACATTTGAAGTTTATTATAGGTTTAAGAGGTGATACTAATCAAAAATAAATATGGCTCGAGAAAGATTTTGGATTGGGGGGGAGTGAAAATGTTGCCAGTGTATTACAGTAAATGCTTTGGAATAAAAACTGCAGACATGTTACCTAACTTCTGAGGAGTGTTCTTTAACTCCTTAGTTTGTTTTTAAAAATGTTATGCCACAGTGGATTCGATATCGTACATAGCTGAGCCATGCATTTTTTTTTCAATATGTCAATATAAGCAAACCAAATGTATTATTATAATTGGTGGTCCTGTATTAAAATCTCCATTTCTTAGAAATGATTCTCCCTGGATCTTGTGCTAAGTGTTTATGGTTTCATTCTGTAAAAGCCACATACCTACGTGTTTACGCTTTGGGTAATATCACTTAACTACTACCTGGCACGAGAGAGAAGCTGATATTAGGTGCTACAACTGGAACTGCATTCTTGCTTTCCCTTGCCTATTGTTTTACTCTATTGTCAAACCTCACATAATTTTAAATCTTGTAAAATTGCTTCAAATGATCGCTGTGTTCCGTAAAAAGGGGGGGGTCCACATATTTGTTTTATATTTGCACCAGTTCCAGGGAATCAATGCCAATGGAAAGTCCATTAGACTCAAAAGTGATTGGTGGTTGACTCAAAGTCATGTAATTGGAGGCAATCAATATTGTGAAAATATGTTCATTCCTGCATACGTGGAATAGTTCTGGGTGGTGGTTAGGTTCTGGTATTGGATGTCTGGGGTACATGACATTGCGCAAATTCTTTCAGAGTGGAGAATTTCTTCAACTGCTACATGGTCGATTAGCCTTAACGTACAAATCAGGATTCAAGCAAAATGGCGGCCTACTTTTAGAGCACATATAATTTCCACTGAGTATTTTACTCGGATCTATTTTTTGCTACTTCTATGTTTCTCTTTATAATTACTTGTGTGGTCTATTTGTTCTGGTCAGAGATACTTTAGTCACATGACTATTTCACCAATCCAACGTAAACACTGGGGAGTGATATTTGACTCCATTTTAATGATATTGGACCTTTTAGCAATATAGCAAAATTTTCCCTTTCAAGACTCATCTGATATATTGCACACCCAAGCACAGAATAATACGTGCAACCCGAGACTGCAATGTCTGCAGCCGCTGCTTGCACGGGATGCATTAAAAATGAAAAATGACAAGAGGCATAACAGCTGTGATGTCATTCACCATTTAAGCCCATTAGTGGTTTTGAGTGTTCCACTCAACAATGTTTAGTTCGTGTTGTGTGGGTGAAAGCATGTTGACATTTTACTATCACCAAAATGAAAGTTGAAGGCTAAGTTGGGTCATGGGAGCTCTTCCGATGAGGAAATGCGTCAAAAAGTAAATGTGTCATAAAGGTTCCAGGACTAGTACCGTATTTTCCGCACTATAAGGCGCACCGGATTATAAGGCGCACCTTCAATGAATGGCCCATTTTAAAACTTTGTCCGTATATAAGGCGCACCGGATTATAAGGCCCATAGAATAAATAACTCGACGTCGCTCAAACGTTAATGCAATCACAATATAGTAACACTCGAAATAGTGCAAACAATATATCAATAACTCAACGTTGCTCAAACGTTAATATCACTCAACACACAAAATAAACACGTAAAGCTTACTTTAATAAATTAGTCCTCATCCACGAATCCATATTGGTCCATATATAAGGCGCACCGGATTATAAAGCGCACTGTCGGCTTTTGAGAAAATTGGAGGTTTTTAGGTGCGCCTTATAGTGCGGAAAATACGGTATGTACTTTGTGCTACATTCCTAATGCAAACTACACATTTATTTTCCCTTCCATATCAGTCCTTTGGAGTGGAATGTTCTCAGGCAGGAACTGTCAGATGCTCAGGGCATTCTGAGCAAGTTTGTTGTCACAAGGAAGCCTGCCACAAGTCTAGCATCTGCAAGAAATCCCTAGTGTGGGCCAAAACCCCCAACCACAACAATTCAAAAACAAACCTCGAATTGGGCTAGCAACATGTTGCATGTTAGGATATTCCCTCCAAAATATGCTCATTTATTCCCTCCCATGGGTAAAACACGGTTCCAAAACCCATCTGTAAGTTAGATAACAGCGCTATTAAAAAGGACCCCACCTTGCCGATCCCAAACTTTACTTTCCACACTCGGGCCAAACATCTATGCATGTGTGGCCTCTTTTGGGAGCTTCCAAAGAAAATCCACAGCAACAAAGACAAATAAAAACCACACAACAAACTTGACTGCAAGCACAAAACCGTAGGGATTTTCATAACTTGGCAGAACCATCTGATCACTTCTGTCGGACCTGGAGCTTGTCAGCACCTAGCCGGTAATTCCAGCCTAAATTCCACATTGCTACTCCTACCGACAGAAGTTTTCCTAACAACCCTTAATGTTTAGGAAACTATTATAGCTGAATATTTGGAGGCAAAATAATATATGAACCTTTTATCTAATTCTTTCGAGTGTGCCTATTTGAACTATTTCTAAAATGAATCAAAACTTTGAGAATTGAGGTCATCCACTTCTTCTCCATGGCAGTCCCAGTGATGCTAAACTCTTCCACATTGGTGGTACTCGATTCACGTTGGTCCTAATTACGTTCGCTACGTCGCAGCCCGCTCTGACCGCAGCACCAAAGGTTTACAGTGCTCTCATTATACACTTGGGCTTATACTCTAAACCAGGAAACAAGGAGCCAATAAGCAGCTGCTCCAAAACCACACTACTTCCTTACCGTATGTTTAAAAAGTTCCCTCTCTTTGTTGCCCTACTGTAATGAGTGTCAAACAATTGAAGGGATGTTTGTCTATCGTTTGCTGACCTAGGCAGAGGTAGAATTAGCAAAACGTACACACTAGACAAACCGCAGTTTCCACGGCACATCACTATCACTCTAGTGCCGCTGATAAAGAACAAATAGAAATATCAAAACTCTGAAGAAGATTTTCTCAGTGCAGAGCGCCAAGGAGCCAAAGCCTTGCATTAGTCGAATTAGAGGGTATTTGAGAGCAGCTCAGCCTAAGCCAAGACTATTGGGCATACTGCTGAGGATTAGAACACGGCCTGCAGCCTCAGGCAGTGTTTTTTTTTTTTTTTTTCCAGGCCATTTCTGCAAGAGATCAGACTGGACTGGCTGTGTACCATTGCACTAAGTGCCGCGGAGGAAGGGAGTAGTTCTGAGCCAAGTCCGCTGGTCCATTGGCAACAGAGGCTGGCAGTAGAAAAGATTGAGCTCGATTGGTTGATACACAGCAGGAAGAAAAAGATCAGGTAGGAGAAAATAGAGCTGTGTCTCTTGCTGAGGGTTTTGTTAGAAGGCGAGGATCGAATTGCAGCACTGAGCCCCACCAGCCGCATTTCTTGGAGCGCCCGTCACATTATTCTGCCAGGATCGTGTCAATGGTCGGCGGTAGCGTCTCAGTCCACACACATAAACAGTATAGTGCACAAATATGCGACAAAACAGACTCTGGCGTAACCTCATTTGTGAATGTTGACGCTAAAAACAATGTTTTGGCAAGGGAATACACAATCTATACTTTTTGTTCTTTGGGATTGGACACAAAGTCATAATTTAATATTACACATTTGGGATTGATGATTCATTTTAAATTCAATTGCAAATGTATACTCAATTTGTTACTGTTGTTTATGGACGTATGATTTCCATGTTTATATCTTATTTTCGATTTCATCCATATGATTCCAACTTCCTAGCAGATCCGATTCCAGTAAATCACTGTTTGTCTTCATGTGATATCATAACTCGCTGTCATAATCTGTTCTCAACTCATCTCAATTTTTGTCCTATTCAGTGCTTATTGTAAACTGGAGTCACATCCGTATCCCTTTTCCAAGGTTTCAGCCTTAATCCAGGTCTTACTTCCAGCTCTTGTGCCAAACCTCAAGATGATCCAAACCCCAGGGAGAAATGGGGTCGAAGTCGGGCCCAATGTTTACGTGCATCTGGATTTAATCAAGGACGTTTGTCACTGGGAATTTAACCAACAACAAAAAAGTTGACTAGGATTCCAAATGGGAACAAAGAAACAGAAATTCCACAGTGGATACCAAATAAATATTGTCAAGTTATAATCCCGATAAACCTGATTAAGAAAATATTTCATATCTAACTGCAAAATGTGACATTAGCAGTTCAGCAGTACGGTCTAAATTTGCATGATAGACCTGAATTCCGTATTTTCGCAGATGCGTGAAAACACAGCTGACTTCATTTGTGCCCACTAGTCCATAACATGGCATAAGAAGAAACTGATTTCGTCTAATCCTGCGGCAGGTCAAGGTTCATTTATATCCACGAATTCCAAATTATTCATCAACTTAACCGCATTCCATTTGATTTTCCTGCATTTATTTATCCGCACGCAGAATTCCATCCGGAAACGGGCCACTGATGCCCGACTGCTTTCTGATCCGCTGGTGGTAACATTAGTCAGCTGACATTTCTGCAGAGCAACCTAAAGCCCACTTCCTGTTACAGTCCACATACACAAGCACCTCTATGTAAACTGTCCACAACATACAACTCTGGAAAAAAAAAAAAAAAAAGGAAGCTTCTGCTCAAATCTCCTCCAAGCTAACCACGAGAACTTTCCCTTTCCTATATGATAGCTTTTCCCTTGCTATCATATGCACAATTATAAATTTGTTTGCATGTGTAGAATAGCGTCACCTCTGAGTTGACCTCTAGTATAATTGCAGAGAACAAGTTTGACTTGTTAGAGAAAACGCAGTAAAGTTATGGAAAAGCTGGTACATGGTGTGTAGGGGGACGACTTGTGTGTTATGTATTTAAATATATGTGTGTGTGTGAGGCTCACGTGTGTGTTAAAAGCATGTGTGAGTGTGTGCGTAGGCGTTCGGTACGCCTGCCAGTCTGGGGTTCTCCTGGCAGCTTCGGCTTCCCACTGCAGCATCAGAAGTGACGAGGTGCGAGGGCGTACACACACGCACACGCACATGCGTACACACACTCTAAGGGTTTTCCTCAGCCTTATGCCAAAGTAGGGAGAGGAAAAGACCAGTGTGAGGTGCTGGGAAATAAGCAGTTGCCTTAAAAGAGTGAGGGCTTTTTCCACTGGCACCTTCCCACATCCAGCAAATACACAAGTGACAAGTGACCCCGGCATGGCGTGACTTTTACCAGCACACAAACATTATATTTTTTTTTTAAATCCAAATGCACTAATATACAAAATGACTCACACAGAATTGAGTTTTCAGATTACTAATATGGAGCCATAGTAAATCATTAATTTCAACTGTGAATTTTTTTTTTTTTTTAAGTTCCCGTGGGAATATTGGAGTTCTCAGGGAACATCCACGTCTATTACTGCTGCACAGACTTTTTCATTGTCGCTACATTTGAAGAGGTCACGGAATAAAGAAGTTCTGTATTGAAATAATATAACAAGAAGTCCCCGCGGGCATCGCAGTGGCGTGCGTGGGGTGAGCCAGTGACTCGTGAGGTCCTCCAGAGTGGAGTTATTAGTGTGTGAGATGCAGGCTGGTGGTGGTGGCTATGAGTCACGCTGGTTTCCTCCTCCGCTATTAATCTGTCAGTGAAATCTACACACTCATTCGGGTTCAATGCGTTAGTAATTAAAATCGGAGGAAGTCAAATGCAATATTACGTCCATTAGTCATTGTAGTGTCTTTTTAATATGCTCACCTGCTCCAGTGGCATTTTTTTTTTTATTATTATTTATTAAAGGATGAGTTCACAAACGCATGTGACAGCTTCACTGTTTAATTCGCCTATAAAAAGGCGGGCGCCGTTATCCATTAGATGGGACATAATAGGCAATATTTTGAAAAATGTATTAAGTGGCTAACAATGCAAAAATAGTATCGAGTGTCTCATAACATGCTTTTTATTGAAATATATCCCAAGGATAATAGGATACTTAACACAACCGATTTGTTTTGGAGATTTGCCTGGTCATGGGAGGAGAAATTCGCCGTGGAGGCGTATTATATAAATTAGCCCCATTGTTATGTAACAGAGGAAGTTGACAGACTTTCAAAAATAAGCAGATAAAATAATATGCGGTTGTTTAATCATTTTCAACAAAAAAAACTACCATAACAATACTCGCCAGGTCGTACCAGGCTTGAGTAAGCCGCGAAGGATATTTTAAGTGTAAAACAGGCACTAAAATAAGCTGAGGGCAGGATGAGGTGTCTGAGGTGGCGACACCATTTTTTTCGTGGAGGCTGTTATAGTAAACGCATCATCCTGCTGAGTCTATTTCTGTGTTTTATTTACAGCACACAATAGAACAAATGTTAAACGACAGGAGTCGTCATTCCTTCAAAAATAAGTCCGGGTCATGGCACCAATTTGAAAGATCTGTCATACTAGCCTTTTTTTTTTTTTAATGCTTACGATATTATGCTAGCAGTAAGGCCTGTTTGTGAGCACATATGTGTGTATGTCATTCCAGTTGCCTCCAGCTGCTCAGATGCAGCTGAGCGAACAGGAAATGTGGCGTTAAGTGGAATTTCACTACAGCAGTTCTCCGGTAAAAAAAAAAAAAAAAAGGTGCCACACTCAGAAGAAAAAGGGTTAAATGGAACCACATTGTACTCAAAACATGCACGCACACAAACGAGGACCAACACTAAGATAGACTCGACGCGTGATAGCAAACCTGCAGACTTTGAGAAAAAGTCAATTGTTTGCTTTTTTTTTTTTATTTCGGTGCACTCTGACGTCAAACCAATCGACACCGTCTGGCTGCGACACCCCTGCCGAACTTAATAACATATGTCGAGTGGCGTAACCACAAGCAGTTGTGCAACCCCGGTGGATCACATTATGTTTCTATTTTTGCCCCGTATTGGCAGCAGTCACTCGATTACACAATAAAACCTTTATTTTCATTTTGCCTCCGCTCACAGGTACCACTTTGTGTACACAATGTACATTCACCCCATCTGCAACCCCCCCCTGGCTAATTCAGCAAGCTCGACTAGGAAACAATAAGAACGAGGTACTAAAGTGTGTTTTTATCTGAACCAAATTTAAAATTTGCTCCCTACACTTTCTGTATAATAAATGAAAGGATCCATTGACAAACGAATTTGCATCCAACTTGCTGTCCGGAGGAAGTGAATACTTCAAAGGTGGAGAAATAAGAGGAAGACGAAACCATTTGCTGAAGTTTCCAGGATGCTCACTGGGTGATAGCGTTCTCCCTTTTCATCCCCAAGAATAGAGACAATATCTGCTCTGTACCGGCAGGGGGGGCTTTGTTGGTCTTGCCAAAGTATACAGAGATCAGAGAAAGATGAGTCTGCGCTCAGTCGAAAAGAGGAACCTCCATGGTGAGATATGACCTCAAACACCTCCCTGACTCATGTTACCTCGATTGAAATTAAAATGTCACGCTTAACAGATGGGCTTCATTCAAATTAGACGGACATAATAAGCAATATATTCAAGCCTACTTGGTCTTGTTCTATTGCAGGAGTGTCAAACTTACCTTCTATAGAGAGAGTAAAAATGGTTCCAATATTTAAAAAATATGAATGTAATAAAAATAGCTAGCAAACTCTCTCTTTTTTTTTTAAAGTGGAGACAATTTTAGTATTGACCCCATGAAGATGCACAATTTGTCTTTGTGGGCCACATAAAGTGATTAGGTGAGCCATATCTGGCCCCCGATCCTTGGGTTTGATACCAATGCTCTATTGCATTGAATACTCAGTATTGATTTTTCAGTATTATTCGTAAATTGACTTGGTAATTTACAAGTTTTTGGTTTGACTTGGTCACAACATCTGCCCAAAAGGATCAGATTGGAGATTAAAGCAGGTCCCTTTGACAAGTGTCTGGGCTAACCCCATGGATGAGCTCCCCTCAGGAGATATTTGGATTGCTCTATTACCTTCCTGGACACTTCCTCAGGTGCCGTGTTCCGGATGTGTGTCGCAGCGGGAAGGCCTCAGAGCAGAAGAGACTCGTCCTCGCAGCTGGCCTGGAAGTGCAGAGACAGAAGATACTAGTCCAAAAGACCCAAGCTTGCATCCAGATGCTTTTGCTACTTTGATGGTATTGCTGTCCACTCCTTAGCAACAAGTCATCTGGAAGCTCTCTCTGCCACATCTGTAGATGACTCTCCCCTTCCTCCATGCTCCACTGCCCGAGGGCTCTGCCTCAGGACCTGGCGAGGAACCCCAACACGTAATCTCCACTGGGGTGCACTTCACGTCACTACCTTGATACCAGATGCCCAATCGACTTCCTTTTAAAGACAATATTCTGACTGGTTTGTCAGTTTCTGATACTATTCCCAGAGAAAATTCCCTGCGACACGTGCCAACCACAAGTGTACCAGAAATACTTGGACCTGGTCGGTAGTTTTCCGATGCCCCCCTCTTGTGTCACATTATGCACAACATGCCAAGTGAAAATGTACATTTTTTTCCCCCCCACCTTAAAAGTCTGTTAATTTGGAAAATGTGAATGTATTCCACCTGATTGTTTGGTTGAATAACTTTTACAGTACATATACAGCACCATAAAGCTGGAGACATAGCGTCACTTTCGGGTAGTCCAAAGACTACATTTGGTCAATTGCATTTTTTTTTTTCCACCTATCGATACAACTTTCTCAGATGCCCCTCCACGCACATGTGGTGTTGTTGTTTTGAGAGGAAGAGGGGTTAACTACTTACATTCTTCAATTGGAACCATCTTTCCACTCCCCCCGCATGACCAGCTGGATGGAACTCCTGGGCAATCTTAAAAGAGAAAGAAGACCAGGAGATATCAAACGGTAGAAAGCAAACAAGGTTAGGGAAGGGAGTCAAGTTGATATATGTGCTTCCTGTGTCTGATATTATCGACCATGAAAAGAGCCTTTCTTAGTAATGAAGGAACATATTGTACATCACAAATCTTATAGCGTGGCCTCCAATTGTCATCATTGCAAATAAAACGAATTCCCCGCTGATGGTAAGGAAAGCATCTCAAGGATGGCAGGTTTGTTTTTATGTCCTCGATGTTGTGTAAAATGGTTGCACCGTGAGCTACTTATTCATTTTGACAGAGCTTTGCTGCCATCCTGTGCTTGGACTATGGAATGTTCTTCAAGCCTTTTTCTGCATTGGCCTGATTTGTAAAGCTCATTAAAGTCAATTTGCTTGCGTATAAAAGTCAGTTGTTAAAAATGCTCATTTGTTTACAAAGTATCATTTTGAGACAAAAATGTTTCACAATATAGCTGCTGCCATCTGTTCATATTTTCATGACATCATTGCGAGGAGTTTATTTCTGTTCAAATTGGCAACAAAAAAAATCCGAGCACACGCCGTTATCCAATGTGTCTATAATAAACAGCTCGCCGCGAGTATGACTCATCATCTGACCTGCCTCTTCCTCCATTGAATGATTCCAAGATAGGCTTGCATGCTGTCACCGTGTTGGTAATGGGCCTCATTAATACAAATGGACCTGCCGGCACATCTTCCTGGTGGCTGTGGAAGAAAATAAATAAACATGAATGGATTTGGCCATGATTTATAATTCAGAAGAGCCTCATTCATACTATCCGATCGTGACAGCAAAGCCTCGATTAGCTGCTCATTTACATAACTAACCTACTGTGGTATTTCCCGAAAAGCCCAAAATAGAAAAAAAGAGACAATTGTGGAAAGAAAATGCAGCCAATTATTTTCAGAGCATTTGCGAGCAACAGCGTCCGGGCAACAACCCCAATGTGTGTGTGTCAGTGTGTGTTTGTGTCAGTGTGTGTGCATGCATGCGTGGCGGAGGTCGGCTAACAGCATCTTTCGTGTCCCTAACCCTCGGACGTTCACTCTCTGCCTTTTTTTAAGTGATAACAATTTATTTGAAGACCACATTATTTATTTGGAGTCAAAATAAATCCACGGAAAGATGACAAACGATGTTTATAAAACCGCGCAAGCAATGCACGCTTGAATTTGTTAGCGTCTCATCTAAATCTTCAACCGCAGATAAAGCGTAACGGAACAATAAGTTTAATCAAAAGATGGCCGGGAGAACCAATCTATAACTTGATTACCGCTCTGGCGCAGAATACTAATGACGTAAATGTCAAAGATCGTGATAGTCAGAGAGAAAATTGACCTTCCAGACAAAGACTGATGGCATTATTTTCACCATTTATTTTGTCACAGAGCTTTGCTTTTTCTCTTAGTGCCACCATTTTGTGATTCTTCTCATCCTTAATTGGCTTCCTTGTCCTTGTCGTGCATACAATTGCCTTTTCATTTCCTACGCCTTAGAAGTGTTAGACCGATTTGGATTGTGGAGGTGGAGGGACTCAACCTTACAAAACGGTGAGAAGAACCATTGTTCCGTCAGGTGGGTGTGTGGGTTACAAGAGAACGAAAGAGCTAATGCGATAAAGTAACTCCGATTTTAGTGCTCTTCACTTGCAGTGTGGGTTGGTGCTGTGATTCTTCGCCGGCTTGCTGCTAGGTTTCAAGGGCTGGCACCTTCTGAAGGGTTTTTAATTAAAACAATCATAGTTTAATTTTCTGTGGCTTCAACTTTAGTGGTATTATAGCATTGAGTTTGCAACCCGCTTCTGGAAAAGTGAACGTCTCTCAGCTCATTACGTTTGGTTAATGAGCCAAATGCTTTGTTTTACTTAATGGATGGAGTCATTCCAGCTGCCATGGGAACCAAAAAAATTCTCTGGGAGAGCTAAAAGTGGACAATGCATTAACACTGCACGATTTAAAAATGAATGAAAACAAATATTTAACAACGAAACTAAAACGGAATCAGCCTTTGTCGAAATCTCAATTGTACGCTGTCATTTACTCACCCCCCCAAATAAAAACATTCGGTCTCCACAGCAACCAGTGGCCATGTGATGTTGCTGCCAGGTGGCCATGACAATGTGGATCTTCAATGTAAGCCACTTGACAAAACGCCTTCTCCATTCTCAATCACTTTAGATCTTCTTTCTTCTCACAGCCACCAAACCTGAAACATACAATGCAATCTCAAGTATCTATAAAAAAATCCAGAATGTATCATCTTTAATAACTGGACCACTTGTACTGCAAAATGTCACATGAACTTCATTGGTTCTAATAATTCACCGGCTCTGGCAAACACTTGTGATGCAAACAGTTTGGGAGGCTTAAAAACACGACCTTTTATGAAGGACAATAAACAACACTCCCGTTTACACCCAGTTACCGCGATTACCGGCGGTGAATGACTGCGGTGATGAATAGCCTCGTCTCAACACAATGGGTGGCATTTCCGACCAATTTGTGGCTGTCATGGATTATAGTGAATGCATGCAATTGCGTAATTAACCAAAAACAACTGGTAGTGACACCACTAGGCTATTTATTTTTCTCATTCAGAGAAGAAAAAACGGAACAAAAAAATTCTGCTGCAATTCTGGAGCTTCTGAAGGAGTCATTCCAAATTTTTTATGAAAAAAAAAAACTCTCCTTCCAGCCTTCCATTTGCATGCATCTGGGACATTTTACCTACAGTGACAGCTGGTGCTGGCCTTTTTCACAACTGTTTTTTGGGTATGCTTTCCAAAATTTTCATGCTCTTGGGCCGAGTTAAATGAAACAAATCTGGGCTTTTATGTGGCAGCTGGTTTACCTCAGGGTTTTCTATCATTGTCAGCCTCTTCCACTAACACTTCCAATTCCTTCTTTTCAAACTTCATCTTGCTCCTGTGGTGCTCCCTGTATGTTTCATAATGAAAATATTTAAAGCTACATAAATACAGCCGGTTGATTAGATTCTTTCACAAGTTTAGGTGAGTGGAATGACAGGAGTGGAATGACATCTTCCACTTCCACTGTTCCTTCTTTCAAGTAAGTTTCCTGCAGACTTTTTTACATTTTTACAGCAAAACTGATGACAAAAACAAATGTTTAAACATTAAGTGGCTAGCACTATGCTAATACGACAATGTAGAAAATGGCGGTAAACAACAACAACAACAACAAACAAACAAACAAAAGGGGGAACATACCAAGATAGTTTTCCAAGCCTGCTCCCGCGTACGTGTTGTATTTTTCTTGTATTTATCATATTTTGCCGCAATTTCTAACACTTTCGGTATTTGGTCGGCCATTAGGTGACTGTATCACGTGACATCGGCCATTACGTGACTCTGTGCGTTACGTAAGACGCTCATGAAGCTGATTGGCTGACACGAAGCGCATCTCATAACTTTATTTTTCTTACTATTTTTCCTAACTGTATTTTTCTTGTATTTATCATATTTTGCCGCGATCTTTAACACTTCCGGTATTTGGGCGGCCATTAGGTGACTTTGTATTACGTGACATCGGCCATTACTTGACGCTATACGTCACGTAAGACGCTCACGAAGCTGATTGGCTGACGCGAGGCGCGTCTCATAACTCCTTGCAGATCTTCCATTGGCATTCATTGTTGTGGTTGCCTATGTGATATAAACAAAGAAAGAATACACCATCCTTCAGTAAATAATCACTGAAGGAAAAATTCCTAGATTTGGTGAAAGAATCTTTCCAACAAATCTTTATAAAGAACAAATAATTCTAGTAATTGAGTACAGTCAAATGAACTGTTGTTTGCATCACTTTCGTCTCCATCATCGTTAACATCTGTTGAGAATTTAGCAGCTGCTATTTCGATTCTTAGTCAGTTATGCGCAACAAGCACCAACGGTGCTGTTAGCGCAAACACATAATTAAATGCCCACTGTGTAGGATGTTGGTAAATCAGGCCCTATATGTACTATTTGTAGTAGATATTTGACGATCAAGCCATTATAGAAAATCACTTCATCCTAAGCAGATGCTCCTCTGAGGCCTCTGTTAAAACGAAACCTCGGGAAATAAAACAGAACCTAGGCATGGGAATATTTTTCCTGTGCTTCACAATAAGAGGAAAGTCAGGTTGAATCTACACCCACGCTGAGGAATAAAACACACATCCACTGTCTCCCAGGGGAGGCCTGGAGGCTGCCTAATGTGTCTCACCGTCAAGGAGAGAGGCGTGATAAACATGGGCACATATTGCATTTGGGAATGTCACACATGGCGGTTGGTAGTGGTGTCATGCAGGGAATGACGCACACAATGGAGATTAGGAGGGGGGTGGAATGCAATAGCAGAGTGTGTTCTTATGTTGGGTAAGTATATTGCAAATGAGATCAATCGAATGGGTGTTAAAATGATGCAGTAGCACAGCAGGGTTTTTCCCAGCTAATCAAAGCGACATCAATCGGAAATAACATCTTTGCCTTATTTAAGAGGTATTAAGATGGGAGGACCAAAACTGCCAAAATAAAAAATAAAAAAGTTTGATTTTAGATTCATTTCCAGTGCTTATATTGTTTACATGATCACAAATGAAATGTTGATCAAATTAACTGCCACATTTATTTTTCACCGTCTCTGTGGTTGTCCCATTATTTTATCTTTTTTTTCCAGTCTGAATGCAATAAATGTCTATTTTTTATTTTATTTCATCTGCGTGTGCTACCCTTTCTCATAGCACTCATGTTCAAATTGAATAATGCACCAGCACCACTGAATGAGAGCACTCGGCTGTTAACTTCACCCAAAGCCGTCCTTCCCGAGACCTCTCGGCTTTCCGAGCCTATCGGGTGGCTGCAAAATGTCTACCGTTTCCGATAAGCCCCTCCCCTTTCTCATCTGTGATTATATAGACTCCTGGACAATGGCAACACTGATGCGCACACACGCACGCTGCAGCTCGTGCTACGAGGCTGCAATGAAGACGTGACGGACTGAGGGATGGTGACGAAATCGGGTGAGTGGATTCTCTTTGGGGCTTTTGTGCATGTGTGTTTGGAGCTAAAAATAACTCCGTCGCCTCACTGTTTTCTGCTCAGTCCACTTTAATGCAAATATGCTTTCCAGCATGAAAAAAAATCTTTCAGCCTTGTGTTTTTATTTTAATCTCCGCTCATTCAAATTGCAGGCACATGCCGGCAAGTATCGAGGGCAACAACAGGAACAAGAGTGACACAGACAGTCGTAGCGCTGTGAGCTCCGGCAGCGATCAGTCACTAACGCACGCTGAGAGGATCCCCCCGTTCCTGCATCGTTCCCCAAGGACGCTGGCTCCAAGATGGGCTGCTCCTCCGGACGCCAACCCCCTGCCTCGGTCCTTCACCCAGACCTGGACTGCAGCCACGGCAGCGAGGCAAACACCTTACCCCAGGACTCTGAAAACCAGAATTTCAACAGCTCCGCAAGTGTGGATGGAGCAGACGTCAAACCTCCGGAGTCTCACCCGACATTGGAGCGGCTGGCTCAAGCGACGGGCGGCACTGAAAAGTCCTGGTATCGCTGCGTGTTCCCTTTCGGGGTGATCTCGCTGGTTATCGGGATGGCGGGCACGGGTGTGACGTTCACTTTCAACAATCTGCTCCAGACCAAAGTGGTGTCAGTGGCGTTGCTTTGCATCGGTGTCGTGATGCTGCTGGTGGCTGCCGTTTGTTGGCGAGCCCACAGATTGAGAAGGAGGAAAAAGAAGGAGGGGGGGTTCTTCACCACTGATCTGGGTACTTTGTGATGGACGATGTCCGCCGTATCCCTGACGGAACACTTTGAGCGAGACTGTCGGTGACAAGGACAGATGAATAACAACCGATTTGGACCGAGTGTAGTTTAGCAGAAGGATTACATGACATCACCAATATGCCATCAAATTTATTGATACCCTAACCCCAAAGTTGCCTCCTCACGTCAGGGGAACTGACGTAGAGATATGCAAGAGTTCTAAATAAATGCAGATCCTCAACCTGAAACTTGACACAGCAATGTTTACAATTGTGTAGCAAGCTAAATAAAATATGAAGGCATGACAAGGTGATAGAAAATTGATGGGACAAAAGCTTCTGTGAAAAATTGTTCAAATTGCGAAGAAATGATGCCTGTGTGGACAACTTCTAAAAGCATCAAAAGTCAACACTCCCCCCCCCCCCTGCTGTTTGGGATAACAACCATCCACAATTGTTTGGGATCCATAAAAATCGCCACTATGTGAACGATGAAGCCTTGTGGGGGGGAAATAGTATTTGAAATTGCTTTTCCTGCTGTATGCTCTCTTGGTGGTGCCCCTTTCATTGTATGGTGAGCAAATCCCATTCCAGGCATACCTCAGTGAACACAAAGCAAAAAAAAAACAAAAAAAAACAGCACGGACTGTTCCCTTGATCCTCGCTAAATCAAACGGACGCGACTCCCGCTGACATACATTCTCCTAACACGTGTTTTTTTTCTAGATGACATGACAAATGAATCCATAGTTTAGCTAACGGTAGCAAAAAAAAACGCTATAGCTAATGCTAGCACCCAACGTCGAAGGCCGAGAAGACGTAATAGTGGAGCCGACATGTAGCATGTAGGTCAGCCAGTGTACAGTAAAGCACAATGTCGTGATGATGTGATGATAATAATGGCTTCTAGCAGCAGCAAGTGATGTGCTTAGAAGACCTAGCGGCACCTACTTAGCTGTAGCATCGTATTTGATCGTCAATTGCTTCGATTAAATGTTAACTGGCTGTTTAAAATGAATTTTTGTTTCTTTGTGCCGTTAAAATTCGAGATAAGCCCAAAAAGGCAACAAAATGAGTGTTTGTTCAAATACGTGATGTAAAAACAAATAAAAAAACACACATTTGAATGTACAATGAACAATAAGTGTCTTATTTGTACAGGTTGTAAAGATGTATCTTCTATTTTGAATAGTGGAGAAAAAAACATTGTGTGTTTGTATATCGCGATCAGTCTGCTTTTATTTATTTGTATTCTTTTCAGTGATGTGTTTTTGAGGCAATTGTCAAACACCTGAAATAAAAATTCTCATTGAATTTATTGACCTGACCCAGCATGTTCCCGAGTGCTTTCTTCTGTCTGTCACTTATTTCTCCTTCAAGCGCTGGAATAAAGAAACTAAAAGGGTAGTGTTGTCAAAAAGCCACTTTCTGTCATTTCAAAATGTTGTAGCAGCTCGGGTTCAAGTGTCACTATTCTCGGTTTTACTTTATATTTGAGGCTCCAGGTGTTCGCTTGACACTGCTGATGATGCTGATAACCAATTTTGTGTGGCTCAGATGGAAAACGGCTATGACAAAAGCTGTTGCTATTGGCAACTCACACAAAATGGCCATTTGCAATAGTATCATCTTTCTGATGGCCTTATGTCTAATTCAACATAGTTTTGCTTCAGGGACATTTTTGGAATGATGCGAGACAATTAACAACCAGCAGGATCGCAAATGAGTTTGCTGGTGACGTCAATTGGATTATTTGAATAAATCATCAGGCAGAAACATTTGATTTGCAGTTTTCATCAAGACTTAGAATAGTAATAACAGCCATACATTCTTTATCCTCTGCATAGACCGACTCCATTTCATCTTCATCAGGCAAACACCAAATCTGCTTAGCACCAAACGCTTGACAGGCGAGAACAAAACGGAACGTTTTACCCCAGAGAGAGCAAAATGTCTCTCAAGGAGCACAGTAAGGCCAAGCAAAAACAAAGTTTCATAAGAAAATTGAATAAAGTCATGAGTGGTCCAATTAAGTAATCAAGTCTCCTACTTAGTGAGCTATTGATTCTACCAGCCGTGTCCGTCTTTTGTGAGCACAGCTGTCAGTATTCCAGTGAGCAACAACCCGAACCCGAATGTGCCCACGCTTCCCACTCGTCCTTTTCCTCCTCTTCACATCCACCCATCTATAAGGGATTGTGTCATCCTTGCTCCCTTTTTGATTTCCCTCCCGGAACGCTCTAAAAATAAACTGAGGCTGACTAGGAAGCAAAAAAGAAAGAGGAAATGGGTAGCTAGCTATAAATCTACTTCTAATTTTTACCCTTGTGCATTCAAGTAAAGTAAAATGTTCTTATTTGTCCATTAGTAGCTTCAGCAATTATTTTAAATAAGCTTGCATAGAATTTCTTTTGCTCGCTTGAAGCTTAAAGGTCCAGTATTGAAGGTGGTTCATTACCGCAGGGGAAAAAGTCGCTGTCATGTTTTATCTGCCAGCGTCGTTGTCAGTTCTCCTCTTGCTTCTCTTCATGTCTGCTTCACATGATTCAGAGCAATTCAAGAAAAACAGCACCTCGCTTTTTAAAAAGGTTAAAACTCATTTTCCAAGAAAAGTAGACGAGACGAGGCAAGAAGCATGTTAGGGTTGTTTTTGGTTTGTTGTGGTTCTTCTGCATGGCTCACTCATTTCCTATGTCAGCATTATGAGATGATGATATCAATTATTAAGTTATGTACATGCATCAACAGAATCGCAATTGCTGATGTGCATCATCCGACGGACATTACTGTGGAAAATTGCAATCCGGATCATCCCGTTTTGCCCATCAGCAATTTTAATTTATTTTTTTATTAAGACAGCTTTAATATCTAACCAGCAAATGACTCAAGATTCTAATCATAAGAATGCTCCACAGTTACTGATAGTTCAAATGCTTTTGTCAAAATACTCCAGGACTCAAAAAAAAAAAATAGAACACTTTATGCATCCTATTTATTGTGTTGTTGAAATTAGCCCATTTACCGGGACTACAATGATATGGATATAAATGCAGATAATCTCCAGGAAAGGAGGAGATGTAAAAACGCTCTAGTTAAGAATGTGATGATACTTTAAATCAGACTATAAATTGCAACTGTCTTATATCCTGGAGAGAAGGCAGCTGATTAAAACTATTCATATTTTGAGGATGATGCCGTTTTTTTTCTGATTAATAATCACCAAGAAGAAAATAAGGTTACTTTTGAAAATCATTTTGTTCTTAATGAATATCAGTCCGCTGATTGTGGAGTACAGAATGAAGACTAACTATTGAATATTTTATGAGAGAAAGACAATATATCTAAATGCAATATTAATAATGGTCATAATAGGTAGCATATTTCATTTGCAAAATTGCTTGTTGCGGTTCCTGTGACTTTCTATTATTGGGAAAGTTTTTTTTTTTTAGTGTGCTTCCAAAAGACTGAGTGACTCAAGAAAAAAAATCAATGAAACAAATATAGCGCCGAGAGGAAGTCCGCTACTGGAGAACCTTAAACCTGTATTATGTTTAACGATCGGCCTGGATTCCCTCCCGCTGCTCTCCTATTTAAGCTGTCCTTTCCCGTCAACTCTACAGGTGACAACCGTATCAGGAGGTCGTGACCTGCTCGCTGGCATCTGACACGCTTACACTCTCATGTTTCATTTCTCAGAGTCCGTGCCAGGTGTACTTACCATATGGGCTTGATTCACAATATATTTCCACAAATATATCAGAACCAAGCTTTGACTTTGTATTTTCCACCTTGTGGGTTCAATAGTCACAAAAAGTGAATGTTTTGCCCTCCCACTGGCAACCTCAACCTCACCTTATTATTTGGTTGTCTCTTATTGTCGTCACTTGCAGCCATGCCAAACACCTGCAAGGCATAGGGATTGAAGTTCCAACAAAAAAGACACTCGGGGGAAATAAAGCTTCTTTAGAAAGAAAAAAAAGTGCAGATGAACAAAACGTCATCATGACGATATATTGACCAAAATAAAAATGTATCACCGCTCACAAGTCAGCTTGTGTCGGCCCAATCTCATGTAAATGTGTAGGAAGGTGTGGTTTGACTCATGTAACAAGAATATAAAAAGAGAATTAAAGGAAAAAAATGAAATTGTCTGCGGTGAGAAATTGCTGTACCTCCCTTACATGGTCCATAGTATCTTTTTGCCTATTCATTGGCTCAGCCTTCGGGAAATAAGTGAGAATGAAAAGCCCCACGGGTTGCCAAATGACTCTTGAAGTAGGCTTTTGTGTTAGATGAAACAAGATGGTGTTAATGAATACATTCTTGTGTCCTGGAAGAGCTATAAAACAAATAAAAATAAACGTCTAGCTGAAATAAATCGAATGTAGACACAACTAATGAGATCAAAATGGTATCGTAAATGGAGGTTGCATAGCTACCTTCGTCTGTTAGTAGGGTTGCCGTGGTGACTTAAGGAACATAGAAAACTGGGTTTTAATAATATCTCCTATTGTGGTTGCTTATGTGTTGCTTATGTGTTGTGTTGTGTTGTGTTGTGTTGTGTTGTGTGTATGTGTGTGTGTGTTGTATGCATATTATTATAGTGCAAACCTTATATGCTATTTGGCATCCAGAAGAGAAATCAGAATTTGCAATTTATATTTATTTTTGTTGAAGCACACTAGGTAGATTGGGAAATGAGATTACGTCCACGTTATGAGTAACTATGATTGGAGGGTGCTCGAATGCTGCCATAAACACTCATCAATCAATTCAATTTGCACACCAACGTGATTTTATCTTCAGAAGAGATTTTTATTTTTCATGGTTGATTTGCAACAGCTTGCAAAACAAATATAAACATAAATGTGTATTTTTGCCCTGCTGCATGGCTCTTAAGAAAGTGTGTTTTGTTTTCTTTTGTTTTGTTTTGTTTTGTTTTGTTTTGTTTTGTTTTCTTTTCTTTTCTTTTCTTTTCTTTTCTTTTCTTTTCTTTTCTTTTCTTTTCTTTTGTGGAAGGTTGCGGGGCGAAAATACGCACACTGAACTGGAAGCCTTGTAAATTGATGGTTGGCACTGTTTTGAATTGCACTGTCGCCCTCTTGCGGTATAAGTCTAAAGGACACGCTAAAACTATAAAATATAAAATATAAAATATAAAATATAAAACATAAAATATAAAATAAAAATACAAGATATAAAATATAACTCTAAAATATGAAATAGGACATGTAAATACAAATGTAATAATAATAGTAATATAATACAATGATAACAATATATGAATATAAATATGATAAAATAATAATAAATATAAACTCACTTTTTTTAACAGCCATGCTAAAACAGACACATGAACATGTTATTTCAAACTTTTACCACAAGGTGGCGACAGTGCAATTCAAAACAGGTGCCAACCATCAATTACAAGGTTACCAGTCCAGTGCAGTACGTGTACGTGTATTTTTGCCCTGCAGCCTTCCTCTTAGAAAAGTGAGCGATATTTAAACACTAAAATAAAATATAAAATTATGTTTCTATATCTTTATTCATTCAGACTGCATTTACTCATGATCATTCTTTTAAAATAGTTGTATGTTTTAAAGTGTATTTATTTGTCTATTGTGATAATCCCACACCAATCCTTTTGGTCTCATTTCCAAATTAACATTTCTAAATTAAGACTTCTCTGATAGAGTCCATTAGCTCATGGGTGTCTATAGCAACTAAGTACTCTTTAACACAGGCTGTGCATTTATAGTTCATGGCTCTTACCTGTATTTTGAACTCCACTTGTGGTTGCCAAGGAAAACTCATTATAGTGTCCTATCATAGAGAAGCACTTGTGACTGACAAAATGTTCTTGCAGCAATGAGCACTTCACGAGCAGACAATTCTGCAGGTGCGTTCTTGCAACACTTGATTCATTCTCTTCTTTAAAACTCATTATAGCATACAAAATTGTATTAGGCTTGACTGAGTTCAATTTTGTTTGTTTTGTGAGCGACAGGAAAAAGTTTAGAAAAGGAAAATGAAATGTTTGGCATTGTGGCAATGTTTCCAAGCTACGTCCAATAAAATGAACACAGTTCAATAAATTGCTTAGTTAGACAGTTTATTGCCATCAAATAATATAAAAATTATTCCCAGCTGGTAGCACGGTGCCAAGTTGACATTTTGTATTTATTGTTTTTCATTTAAGTGTACAATAATTTCATTCATTCTGTCTTGGAGTTTATTGTTCAAAAGATTAGTTTAATTTAATTAATTTTTGACAATTTGTATCACAATAACCAGATTCATCATAACTTATCCACCTCCTCCTCTTTCCTCACCAGGCTCTCTTATCCGTCCATTTTTTTTATCAAACTTTGCCGTGATCTCAGCCAGGCTCTTGCCTTTGGTCTCAGGGAACGTGATCCCCAAAAGCACGGCCGACAGTAAACACACAGCAAAGAACGGCAGCAAGCAAAAATTACCCAGACCCTTGACCATGAATGGAAAAATCATCCCCACCAGGAGCAGACTGAGCCACATGAGCGATCCGGCGACCATATAAGCTGCCGGCCGAGCTGATTGGTCAAAAATCTCCGCGGGCAGCACGCCGGTCACGCCTGCCGGGCCTAAGCCGAAGCTGAGGATGTAGGCGAACACACACGCCATGCTGAGGTAAGGCATTCCTTCGAATCCTTGTTTTTGGAGCGTGAGGGCGACAGTGAAGACGATGGACCAGCACGACATAAGAGCGTAGCCGCCAACCAGGAGACACTTGCGACCAACTCGTTCAATCAGGAGGTTGCTCAGGATGGAAGCAGTCAATTCAGATGCCCCTGTGCCGATGGTGGCGTATTGGATTTTATCAGCGGGGATGTTCGCCTGAAGGAAGATGTAGGACGCGTAGGAGTAGATGGAGTCATTCCCGCAGAGCATCATGGAACTGCTCGCCATCATGACAGTCCGGAGTTGAAATCGTAGGTCAGGATCCTTAAAAAGCGACCAGGGTGTCTTGGCAGCTCCTGTCGATTTGGAATTAGTGTACATCTGCTGTTCTTCGAGCATCTCCTTCATTTCTGAAGTGGGAGCTACGCCGCCACGGAGACGTTCAAGTGCCCGGACGCAAGCTTCCTTGTCCCCCTTGTCGATGAGAAGATATCTAGGGCTTTCCGGGAACCAGGGTAGCGTCAGCACCTGGATCAACCCTGGAAGCATGTTGCTGGCTAGTAAGTAGTGCCAGAGAGGTTCTGTTCCCAACACTTCCGTCAGTCCCACAACTTGACCTGAGAAGATCCCTAATGCGGTGAAGCCAGCAGAAGAAAACGCCACAGCGCCCCGGAGATGTTTAGGGGCGCTTTCCCCGAAATACATCGGCTGGATATTCATACTGACCCCTGAATTAATCCCCACCAGGAACCGAGCCAAGATGATCATCTCGAATGATCTGGCGACCCTACACAGAAGAAAAAATAACCCCCCAAGAAACAAAAATAAATTGTTAAAAAGTAGCGAATTCTTCCTTCCGAGGCGGACCGCCATTGGACCGGCTAGCAAAGCCCCGAGGAGACCTCCAAGTGAAAACGCTGACACTATAAGAGTCCAAACCAGAGTCACGTGAGTGGTCGCCAAGCTTGACCCACTGCGTTCTGTGTAGGTATCATTGATGAACATCTGGATGTAACTGGTGGGAGAATTAATGATGGAAAGATTGTATCCATATTGGAAGGTGCCACCAATGGCGGCCGAGCACACGGTCAGCGCAAGCGTTTTGGAACTCGACGCTTTGCCGTTGTCTTGTTCTGCAGCTCCCGCCGGCATGCTAGGACTTTGAACGTTCTAGTCAAACGACAAAAAAAATGACGACCCACATGAGGAGCAAAGTCTTTTGTGTCGGCGGTGGAATCGCTTAAGTATTCAGGTCAAGTTTAATATTTTATCGCTGCGGGCCAAGATTTAAGTTCATTGTAATGCTGGGTGGTTACATATAAACAGTGTTGCTTAACTTAGCTTAAGAAGAACTTAAATGGCTTGTGTGATGACCTTCAAGGTCCAGGTAACCCAATTTGACTTGAACAAGAAAAGTCACAAAGTAAATCAAGCAAAAAGTGCTTCGGGATATCAGTTTTATTTGCACAAGGTAGAAATTAAATGACTAATTATATATGCACAGGAAATAGGAAGTGGTGGGGGGATAAATATCTTTGGCAGGAACAATATTGACAAAAAGTAGAGAGATGTGCATCATGCATAAACAAAAACTTGGGTTGTTTGTTTTTGTTCAGAGTTGACGTTCCGCTCAGAAATAATTTAACAGCCTGAGAAGAAAAACATACAAAAAGGAGCGTCTATTTTGCACGGATGTATTTCGAACTCTGTTAACTTGAGCGTCGCTGCTCGTTCAAGTGAAAACTCGTAAAATCTTTGGTGCTGTAAATGATTACGCAAAACCAAGTACGCGGTGTTCTTAAATAACAAATGGCACGAAAAAAAGTGGAGCGTGATCATTTTAGTAAAGTGCGAATCATAAATGAGGCTGAGTTTCTGTAAACATGCTCAAGGGCATCTTTCCCTAATTTTGCGAATATGCAGCATACGATTAAATTAAAAACATTGATTTTGCTACACGTCCCTTATAAGGTCATAAATTGAAAATGATTGTGATGCAGCAAGACTTTAAGACACATTCCCTGAGTTCAGTCTTCAAGGTCAAGACCTTCTGGTAAGGAAGAGAAGCTGGTGACTTCCTCTTGCATGTTGAACTCCTCCGTTGGCTCGTCCAATCCTTTTGCCCGTATTTTCCGTTTATTCTTTTTATCGAATTCTTCTGTGATCTCAGCCAGGCTCTTGCCTTTGGTCTCCGGGACCGTGAGCCCCAAAAACACGGCCGACAGTAAACATACAGCTAAGAATGGCAGCAGGCAAAGGCTACCCAAGCTCTTGACGATGAAGGGAAAAATCATTCCTACTAAGAACAGACTGAGCCACATTAGCGATCCGGCGACCATGTAAGCCGCCGGACGAGCTGATTGGTCGAAAATCTCCGCAGGCAGGATCCCGGTCACCCCAGCCGGGCCCAAGCCGAAGCTAAGGATGTAGGCGAACACACACGCCATGCTGAGGTAAGGCATTCCTTCGACTCCTTGTTTTTGGAGCGTGAGGGCGATGGTGAAGACGATGGACCAACACGACATAAGAGTGTAGCCGCCAACCAGGAGACACCTGCGGCCGACTCGTTCGATCAAGAGGTTGCTCAAGATGGAAGCCGTCAGTTCAGACGCGCCTGTGCCGATAGTGGCGTATTGGATTTTATCAGCAGGGACGTCCGCCTGAAGGAAGATGTAGGACGCGTAGAAGTAGATGGAGTCATTGCCGCAGAGCATCATGGCGCTGCTCGCCACCATGACAGTCCGGAGTTGAGCTCGTAGGTCAGGATCCTTAAAAAGTGACCAGGGTGTTTTTGCAGAAACTGCAGAGCCAAGATCGGAATACTTTTGCTGTTCTTCTAGTATTTCCTGTATCTCCAGATCTGGATTACCGCCATCACGGAGTCGTTCAAGTGCCCGAAAGCACGCTTCTCTGTCCCCCCTGTCGATGAGAAGATATCTAGGGCTTTCCGGGAACCAGGGTAGCGTCAGCATCTGGATTAACCCTGGAAGCATGTTGCTGGCGAGTAAGTAGTGCCAGAGAGGTTCTGTTCCCAACACCTCCGTCAGTCCCACAACTTGACCTAAGAAAATCCCAAAGGCCGTGAAAACAGCAGATGAAAACGCCACAGCGCCCCGGAGATGTTTCGGGGCGCTTTCCCCAAAGTACATTGGCTGGACATTCATACTGACCCCTGAATTAATCCCCACCAGGAACCGAGCCAAGATGATCATCTCGAATGATCTTGCAACTCTGCACAGCAGAACAAAAACAGACGCTAGGAGCAAAAATGAGTTATTGAAGAGAAGAGACTTTTTCCTTCCGAAGCGCACTGCCATTGGTCCAGCAAGAAGGGCCCCGACGAGACCTCCCAGTGGGAAAGCTGATACTATAAGAGTCCAAACCAGAGTCACGTGAGTGGTCGCCAAGCTTGACCCACTGCGTTCTGTGTAGGTATCATTGATGAACGTCTGGATGTAGATGGTGGGAGAATTGATGATCGATATATTGTATCCATACTCGAAGGTGCCTCCGATTGCAGCACAGCAGACTGTCAGAGCAAGTGTTTTGGAACCTGATGATTTGCTGGTTGCTTCTTCTTGAGCATTTCCTGCCGGCTTCGTGTGAGACATGGTAGTCCCACAACAAAAAGCAATGTCTTAATATCGCAGATGAGATGCTGATCGGATCTTTGGATTTTACAAATGAACCTGCCAAGGTTGTCAGGCATAATAACGGGTGTTAATAAACCAAAGTGACTTTGTATTGTTAGGTTCCAAATGTATTACCTCATCGTTTACTGTAAGGAGAAAAATACTCATTGCACCCTCTTATAATTAGTATTAAAACATCAT
This sequence comes from Syngnathus acus, assembly GCF_901709675.1. Lineage (NCBI taxonomy): Eukaryota > Metazoa > Chordata > Actinopteri > Syngnathiformes > Syngnathidae > Syngnathus > Syngnathus acus. The sequence goes on along the minus strand of NC_051103.1, from coordinate 3,326,822 downwards.
TAACACAAGAGTATTAAATTAAGTAATGGTGGTTTACGTCTTCATTACCATAAATTAAGTAATACATTGTTTTAGCGAATATATTCTTCCTGAAAAAACACACTGAGGGATAATTTTACGTTATAATTCTGATTGGGTTTGTAGTTGTTACGTCATCAAAATGCGACTATTGTCGCACGTAGGAGGATATAAACAAAAAAGCTAATATCTTTATTTTGTTCCTCGTAGAGAAATATATAGACTAATCGCATCACATTAAGGAATGGGTCTTGATTTACAAATGTGAGTGCATCTGAAGTGTTTATTAAGTTTATGTGAAGTACTTAGTTATTGCGAGCATAAGATACAAACGTTGGATGAAAGCAATTGGTAGTCAGTTTGTCATCATGTTTTAACTTTAAGTCAAATGTATCAAAACATTTCTGTCGATTGAGTTTTATGCCTTGTCTTTGATTTTATATAATAACTGACATTAACGGTAGTTTTCTCTCGAGCAGTTTTGTCTGCATGCAGTAAATGTTTGGAACTAATTTGAGACATGCAGTGGTCCATTTCAGTATTGAAATTTAATCAGAGTTGTAATCCAACAGTGTGCCTTCGCCAATCAAAAAGGGGGATGACAAGGGTAAGCAAAGAGGTAAACGGAAATCAGCAGCCTCAAAAGATGGGGCTGAAAAAGATCAGGGCAAAGTGAAAAGCCAAACACGCCGCGGTGGTTCAAGTGGGAGCAGCAGGTCAGACATGCTTCATGAAGTTCTTAACTATATCAACTAAAACATCCTGTGTACCTGTGAGCAAAATTATTTTCCTCCCACTTGTTGGTGCAGTTCAAGTTCCAGTAGCGGCTCGGGTTCAAGTTCCAGCTCATCCACAAGCTCCTCCGGTTCCTCGAGCTCCCGCTCATCCTCATCGTCGTCGTCCTCGCCAAGCCCCAACCGACAACGACAAAACAGACGGCGCTCCCCCTCAAAGTACAAAATGCCCTGTTGTATTTTGTATTCAAACTACAGAAAGATCAGATTTCGTGTATATAGGACAAACTAACAGAGATGACTATTCACTGACGACAGGTCCAAAGTGGTCAAGAAAGACGATCGGGATCGGGACCGGCGACGGAGAAGTCCCGCTTCAAAACCTACCAAGGTCTACCTGGGCCGGCTGACAAGAAATGTCATCAAGGTTACTCAAACCAGATATGCATGTACATTAGGAGTCAGGATGTTTATTTTTTTATTTCATTTTTACAAATACATTAGTAATTGAAGACTATATTGAATCAAAGTGGTTGTTTTGTCAATGTGTGACCAACAAATGATGTCATAAGGTTTATTCGTAATGACTTGGCAGTTAAGTAAAGGATAAAAGAGTTAATCATTATCAAAGTGTCTGTTTGCTTTGTGAAGGAACATGTCCAGGAGATTTTCTCCACCTACGGCAAGATCAAGATGATTGACATGCCCATGAACCGGATTCACCCTCATCTGTCTAAGGGCTACGCCTACATCGAGTTTGAGACCCCCGAGGAAGCGGAGAAGGCACTCAAACACATGGATGGAGGTACAAGATGGCCGTGGTGGGATTTGAATGTTGAGCTGATTTCATTTTTGGTATTTTCTTCCAGGGCAGATTGACGGTCAGGAGATTACAGTCATAGCCGTCCTGACTCCGACAGTGCGGCCCCCACCTCGGAGGATTTCGCTTCCCCGCAGAATGCCACCTCCACCCCCGATGTGGCGACGATCTCCGCCTCGAATGAGGAGGAGGTGAACGGCAGCAGGGTCGTGCGCACGCCAACCCACAGCGGCATTTCAAATAAATGTCACTCTTCTTTCAGGTCTCCCCGGTCGCCAAGGCGACGCTCTCCAGTGCAGCGTAGGTCTCGATCACCTGTCCGCCGTCGCCACCAGTCCCGGTCCAGTTCCAACTCCTCCCGCTAAATACCCCCCTTCTCCAAAAAAAAAACCAAGTAAGGAATTGCAAGAGACATTTTGTTGTGTGAATGCTGAGAGGCGAGCAGCAATAAGAAAATTGCTTGTCAAGTTTTCCTTTTCATTTTTTCAATTGTTAAAAAGATCAACGGAAAAATCATTAACTGCATATCATCGAGTTAAAGCACTTATAAAATGTACAATCTGATTGAGACACACTTGTGGACCGTATCAAGAAAGAAATCCTATTTTGTTGGCTCCCACTTCATTTGTTCTTTATGGAATTGTCATTTGTCGCCCTCTAGTGGACAGTTGCACTCATTTAATTTGACATTTTGTGCTACTAATCTTAATTTATCCTACATTGTAGTGTTTTTCTATTGTCCTTTTGCATGGAAATGGTCACAAATGTCATGTGGCTAAGTATCTATCTTGACTTTTTTATTTTGATATTTGTTTGTATTCTAAGACTAACTACTGAAATGTAAATCAATCAATTGTTGAGAATTGACACAGGTCTATGCATGCTTACCAGATTTAAGGATTTAAGTACATTGGGAGTGAATGTTTTCTGTATTAGCAGACAGGTACAATTTGTGTAACCTAAGTTTGTCCTTTCTAGTTTGTATAAGTGCTTTTTTTTTTTTTTTTTTTAACTTTACAATAACACAATGCCTTGTTTGACACTGGGCAGCTATGTTTTTTTCAGAGTAAATGTGGGGAAAATACAGAAAACGAATTATTCAATTGACAACATTCAGATATTTAATATAGATTCAATTTCATGGTATTAAAATAACACGAGCAAATCCAGAAGTACAGTGCGTATTTTCCGTTCTGCTTTGAGCATTTATGGAAAGGAGTAGGGGTGAGCAATTCATCAATAAATAAAGGAAATGGCACTTTTTTTGTTTTTTTAAAAGACATTCTATAACTATTCCACCTTGATGAGTTGGCTTACAAATGACATGCAAAGAGGTTTGATTGTTTTTGTCTGCACTGGCCCACAAATGGCTTGATGAAAAGCCGGCAGAACAAATCCAATGATGCACAGATGATAAATGTCTCCTTTTCCATATAACTACTCATCCAATGACGTGGAGAAATTCCAGTCAAAACGCCAGAGTTGACAAACCTGATGAAACAGAATACGGCGTTGGTCGGGTTACAACATGAGCTAAAGACAAAAAAATATTTTTACCCAGACTGTGCCTGTCCTTGGTGGCCCAGCAGATGCTGTAGTGCTGAAGGAGTTGCTGCAAAAGTTCCCTCTCATCGAGGAACTCTAATCGCTCGATTCTGCAGTAAATAAGAGCAATATTGAAAAAAATATATATTTCTAATTACAGTTAAAAAAAAAAAGAAAATCCTGTGGTCTGATGAGATAAAGATAAAAACTACCTTGCCACATCATCCTGTGGAAGCAAACTGTAGACCGTCACCATATCTAGAGCATCGGCGTGATCCCAGCCGGACCTGAGAAATCGATCCTTCTGCAAACAATTTTTATGTGTAAAGCTTTTTAATTGTGTCTATACAGAAGTTACATTTCATAAAATTACCTGAGAGTCCAGAGATCGGCATACATCTACACCAGCCAGCGTGCACTGCCGCCGCTGCAAATTCTCAATCATCACCTGGCCAAACCGGTCGCTCATGTTCACCTGAACACGTAAAACCTTTGGATTATCGGGGCACTTGTAAATCAAACTATCTCGGCATGAATGTTACCTGTTCGTAGTTGATGAACATGGCAGTGTGAAAGGTGTCGGCAGCCCAGCGAACTAAATTGGAGGACTGAGTGGGCGTCATGTAAACCAGCACACATTCTGAAAGCAGCAATGTAGGCAACCTAGAAAACAGAAGAAGGCACGGTTTAGAATCGTACATTTTCATCTTCAGTATCAAGATGAAACCCACATTTCATGCTCACATACTCTGGGTTAAGATGGAACTTTTTCAACTTCTCATCCAAGGTAGCTACGTCTCGAAGATCCACGCCGATGATACAATACCGATCGGAGTCAAGGCTGTGGGCGTCTGAGGAAACAAATGCACATTAGGTGTAAACTAACAGTGACATCATCATAAACTTTACCTAGTAGCAAGGAATCTGTTGAATGGGTTTCGATGATGGGCTTGGACAAGTGTGGTTTGGACCTAGGTAAATTAAAAACATACAAATGTATTAACCTGTACAATACAAATGAAAATATAAGCTGGTTAGCTTACTTTATATAGTGGATTTTCCTGGCCACAACAGTAGGAAAGTCAATTTCAAAATACTTATTGGGCAGAAGGTCTTCATCCTGTTCCAAACACACCATGATCACTTCAAAGCTTGCAGAAGATGATTATGATGATCATGTCACACACAGTTGGCTAGCAAACTGACCTTAAGTCTCCAGAAGGTGGTGTCCAGCCCCGCACCAAGATTGATGATTTGACAATCACATTCTGTTTTCCTTATAAATGCATCAAGGAGATGATTGACACCTTTAACGCGGCCATAATAACCTGTTAGATAAGACAATGGCAAACAGTGATCACGTGACAGTCGCTGGATCATCATGGGAAGCATTGTTTACCTCGATTGATTTCGGGTGCCTTCCGCTCACCAATAGATCTCACAAAATATTGGATGTAAGGATCTTTCCAGTAGCCTTTACTAATGGCGAACCTAAAAAGCAGACATCATGAAAAATAATAGCAAAGTTACAGCAGGCAGTGCAGGTTCACCAAAGTTCACCTTTTGCACGCCGTGGCATCATCACACGTCGCCCTCACTGCTTCATCGGAAGTGTCCGTGTCTGTGAAGGGGTGCCGAGTTGCCATGAACGATCCTAAATGCAAAATCTCACCAATTGAAACAACTTTACCATTGCACTCTTGCAGGAGGCTAGCTGTCAGGCTAACAATGCTAGCAGATTGTGCGTATTAGACAAGAAGGGGACACATACATATGTCAGCTTACTAACAGAATAAGATCACTATGACAGTGATTAAAACAGATTTCTTTACAATTTAAAGCAAACCTTGTATCATACTTTCGGACGGCTAGTTATAACGGTGAAGTTTGGAACATAAATACAATAATGCGCAGGAGGGTTTACTTCGGTGTTTATTGGCGCTTGGCAACCAGCTATGTGTTGCATTATCGCCCTCTAGTGGACGGGCGTCTTTCTATCTCTCTCGCTCGCTCTCCCTCTCCTGCAGTTCACTCTCTCCTCTTGCACAGGGGAAAAAGCGTTTTGACGGATTAGCTCGTCGGCTAGCGGGTGTCACCAAGCAAACAACAACCGGGCACCGTCCGGGCCCCTGCAAAAGGTCGCCGCAACCGGTGAAGAGCAAGTTCTTGGACCATGCCGTTGCACCATCCAGAAGACATTTCCACTTGGGAAAGGCGAACGTAGAAGCTAGCAAGCTACCAACTCTTGTTAATTGGCTTTAGGCTCAAATGGCTCGCGCATGTTTTGCCTGTCATAGCGACAGCTGGCAAAGTTGAAAACGGGGAGAGGCAGTGCAAACTTCATGACAATCTCAAGTCAACATTTTTTTCCAAGTGTGAACTTTCGGAGGACTCGAGTGGAACGGAACAGAAAATGAAGAAGCAGTTTAATCGCATGAAGCAGCTCGCCAATCAAACAGTTGGCAGGCAAGTATTGCAACTGTGCGTTATTTATTCTTGTGTATTTTCCGTAATATAATTTTATAAGGTGTGCGCATTGTGTTATCTTTCATAACTTTTCCTTCATACAGTGAAGTCTTGCTATGGGGCTGTGAAAGGAATGTCACATGAATGGAGACGATGTGTTGTTGTTTTTTTTATATATATTTTTGCAGTAGTTCCCAAATTAGGGATTCTTTAAAAAGAAAAATCAATTGCATTACAGCATGTAGAAGCAACAGTAAGATGAGGTTCAAGGTTCGAATCCAGCCTGTTAACATTGTATGAAGCAATATAATAATTTGAGATGCAATTACAATGCTCCTTATCATACCTTATCATAAGATAATGACTTTAATATGCTTGAAGATAAGACGTAGCACATTCTAAGCATACTTTTCATGATTATTGACATAGTTGTGCCTCTATGAATGACATGCAAATTAAATGGAAGTAATTCATAGATGGTGTTTAATTGAGTGAATTTATTCATAATGTCTGCAGATATTTTTGATTATAAAAACCTCTTGTACTTTTTATGAACAGCGTGTGTAGCACCTAAACAAGAGCACGCCTATAATGTTCACTAAGTAGCTTTAAGAGCCACTGCGGCTGGTATCCTCATAATATGCTTTCATAGGCTAAACCAGTTGTAAATTAAAGCTGAGAGGAACTTAATGCAGAAAGCAGACGCATGAGAGAATGCATTACTTTCACGCACGAGCAAGTCTCCTTCCTCTCCTCCAGGTGATTTGCTGTTTTGGATTACAGCAAAAACCGAAGGTGGCGCATGTATTCGTGTCTGCGTCTCGGCTGCCCCCCTTGGGTTCCTGCGATTGTGCAAAAGGCAGTATGCTATGTCCAGCATGCGGCCTCTGAGAGGAAATCTCTCCTTCTGCTGCTTTTGCAAACAGGAAACCGCCTCCCAGAGACAAACCGCTACATTCTAGCGAGAGACGCCGAGCTGGCAAGATTGATGCATGGCCAAGCTACACGTGATTATTTCAGATTGGCATTAAAGTCCGGTGAAAGAAAAACATCCGTAATTGTTGACTTGGTTGATCTGGTTTGATTAATCAGCACGATATTGATCTCACATTCTAAACCATTGTATAATCCTTTCTGATGCCTCAGCTAGCTAAGCGTTATGCAATCCGAACTAATTCAGTCGGCGTCGGAAGGGCGACTTCCTCCTGACTCAATGTCACAATTGAATAAAGGGAAAATGGGTGTTTTCTTGAGTGTCAAGAGAATCTGCCCTAGGGACTGTAAGGTGTGTCGGATGTTTATTTGGTTTAGTGGCAAGCGAGACGAGATGGCTTTTTGTTCAACCGTAAAAGTTTGCTTTTCATCCAGTTGAAATGGGTAAGACCGAAAAAGTTGAAAAATTGGCGCTAATTCGAATATTTTCCATTCAAAATATTTGGTTCTTTAATGGTTAACTAAGTCACAGTTCAAATAGATCTTTGACGTCTATAGCCGTCAATGGGAGTGAACGAGTTTAAAAAAAAAAAAATTGTTGCGCAACAACAATTAGCGTTAGTCCAGTGCTAGATGGATTGCTCACATGGTCAGTTGCATTAGAGGAAATAACACGGGCCGAGTCAGTCAATGATTCTCTCGGTTCCTTTCATCCAGGTCCAGTATCCATTACTGTCTGCCTCAAGCTGCCAACTGTTGCAAAGAGAAAGACCCTCCCTGCTCGTCAGCTCGCTGATTGTCTGTTAACAGAAGCTCTATTGTGCTTCCGGTGGCAGGCTTCTGTTACTCCACTTCCACTTTGATAGTAAATCACCATGGTTACCATTCCCGACTGGGGATGGAACACGCATTTTCGCCCAAAGTTTATTCCCATGCGGCCAAGACAGTCCACGTTAGCTTGGTTGAGAATGCAGGGTTACAGGCTCGGCATGTTTGATGACTACATCAATTAGCATTTCACCCAAACCACATAAATATCTCTGAACGCGTACAGCGGAACAAGTAATCCCACACCGTGGCTTCACAATCCCACTTTATAATATTTTTTGCTTCCCCCCCCCCCAATTGAGCAGAAAGTTCTGTTCAGTTCATATACATTATTCCGCAGCTTCATTCTCTGCACGTCATGATTTTTTTTTTTTTTTTCCATGCATTGGCTTTCGATTACTTCAGCGCTCGTAACCCCCCCACCATCCCCGAACCTCAGTATTTGTGTTTCTTTCCATGGAACCCCCAAACTATCCTCCCCGTCTGTGTCGGTCTCGCTGTTACTGCCTGCTCTCTTCCTCCATGTTTGTAATGGAAAGCAGCTGTTCTCCAGCTCTGATGGGGTTACTACAGTTCATCAAGACCACAGCCTCATTCAAAGCTCCCGTTACCTAAATTGCAGACTCAAGAGTGTCTACAGGTTGACTTCAGTCAAACCATCTCGTTTAGCGACAAGGAAAGTGAGTGGCGGATTCAAGATGGCTGACTAAATTCTATGGCTGACTATTCTAAAGGACCACGCTTTCTGAGAACCACCCATATTTGATCATTTATGCATTGCTGCAGTCTGCTGAGTCACAGTAGCAATGGTTGAAGGTGTTAGCATTAGTTCTTTCTCACTGCGCCCTCTCCCTTTAATTGAATTTAATCTGTCTGACCTCACCGGGCCCAACTATTAGCTGACTAATTATAGGATCGGGTCGGGCACCGCTGTGTTGTTGCTCTCCACGTGTGAGTCATCACATATAAATTGGAGCTGAAACAACTCCCTGTTTGAAACTGTGCCATGTTTTTTGCAATTAGTATTTTATTTAATACGTTTTGTTTTTGTAGCTTTGTGGAATTGGTTGTACCAGATAAGGTTCCCAAATCGTTTTCATTCATTTTCATCCAACATGGCTACTTTTGCTTTCTCGGTATTGATGGATTCCTTTTTTGTTTTTCTTTCTCATTGGCAGAGCGGAGAAAACAGAAGTTCTCAGCGATGACCTTTTACAGGTAAACCATTAATCTGACTTTGGCTGTGACCACTTGTTACCTCATCCAGGGAAAGGCTGCATCTGTTACGTGTTGCTCATGCTCCATGTTTTTTTTTTTTTTTTTTCCTAGCATTTGACAAAAATCTGTGACAGCGTCCTGTTCACAAAAAAAAATCATTTAATTTTGTGCTACATTCTTTTAGTGATGACGTTCACTTGATCTATACTGCAAAAATTCCACTGGAAATTTTAAGACAAAAAAAATTTTAATTGAGAAAAATAATACTTAAAATAAGCAAAATTATCTGCCAACAGAATAAAATGATATAATATAATTTAAATTTTAAAATAAGCAAATGTGACAATTTAATTTCAAGTAAAAACAACTTAACACAGCAAAAATAAATATATAAAAAATAGGTTAAATTTAACAAACGATCTCTTAAGATTTCACTTTTTCCCCATTGAACAAAGAACTGTTGACGGACACTCGCCCAAACACTGCCACAATAACAAAGAAGCCCCGAGCCATGCGTCAGAGGTCAGCGTGATGTGTAACATCTCCTTGTGCCTGTTAACACCTCTGCTTGAGGAAACAGGTGGAGTTGTCGCCAAATAGTGGCAGCTCACCAAAGGCATTCCAGCCATGAAGCTTCTTTGTGTGCAACTGGGTGTTGTCATCCATACAGGTCAAACACAAATATGTCGCTTTGAGAAAACAAGATTGCAGCGATTGTTATATAAGCGACACATAAGCAAACGGCACATTTTTGGATTTAATGTCTTCAAAATCATTTTTCTGTTGAGCTCCCTTGAAATTTGAGCAAGCAACCTCTGCTACACTTTTCCATTGCCAGCAAATTAGTCTTGACATTTAACCTCACCCTGAGTGAGTCATTTTTTTTTTTTTTTTCACCTTTCTCTTAGAAACCAAAAAACAAATAGAGGTAACAAGACAGGCACCTTCTTTGTTTCTGGGATTCCCTGGCCTGTAGTACGTCATGGGATTGTCCCTAATTGGTTAGAACCGGTGAGACACACCCTGTGGGTACCCTTTGGAAAATTCTTTTTCCTGTTTTGAAAGGAAGCCATTTCCTAGTGATGCATAACCAATATTTCCTCCATAAAGGGAATCCCCCTTTTTGTTTTTTTGCGCCAAGTACGAACCGTGCTCAGCCCCGAGTAGCGATATAGAGATCTCGTGCGTCTGGCGAGTTTGTACTCGACCCAGCTGTTTGGGGAATGCCGGGGGCCGCCACGGGTCACGAGTGACGTAAGAGCGACGGGAGGCCAAAAGGAGACGGGGCGGTGGAATTCTGACTCGGTTCTGTTTTTGGAACACAATTGTCTGGAATTTGCTTGATCCTCCCTTTTTTTTTTTTTTTTTGGTCCCCTCCAGACCCCGGTGTTCTCATGGAACATTGTTTTAAAACTCAGCCCGGCTTTCTTCCTTTCCTGGTGCCAGCTTTTTCAGAGATAAAGCAGCCTTTTCCTTATTTCCTCGAGGGAAATGCCGCGCTACATTGTTGACGCTAACCGACCCGCTCGAGCACCTGGCATCACAAGGACCTTCACTTGGCTTCCGACCAAAATAACTGTGACTCCCATCATTGACCGGCTAATCAATGAGAGTATTATATCGCAAACACAGCGGATCTGTGTCGCCGGGCCGCAGACAGGAGAAAGCCTGTGTAACCCCGACGCCCTTTTTTTTTTTAACACAGCCACCGTTGCCATGGGAAACGCTTCCGATGAGCCTTTCAAGATAACATTCCAACGTTGCTCTGCGGGACCGGCCTTATCAATCACGGCTGAACTTTGAACTCCCTTCGAGGCAAATCCACTCAAAGCCATCAAGCAAAATATTTGTTTTTTTTGTCTTATCGAACAGATTGAGCGGCGGATGGAGTTGGTGCGTGTGGTGTCCCACAACACACACAAAAAAATGGTCTCATGTCTACAGGGACACATCGGCGCAGATGCCGAGAAAAGACACGTGAGTGGACTTTTGGTTCTGATCCAACACCAGATAGCAACTTGATCCGTTACGGTGTTTTTTTTGTTTTTTTTCACTCACTACAGTCCGTACCACGCCTCTATACAGGAAATGGTCAGGTAAATAAAAATAAAAAAAATGTCCCATCACCTTAGCCTGTTTTAAAAAATCAAAACTTTCTTTAGCTCTTTCCATTCACTTTGCATGACTTTTTGGGTGGACGCATACATTTTGCCTGTTTTCAAGGTGCTTGGAAAGAAAACTTCACTTCATCTAGTCACCTCTTGTGTCCCATTAAACTTCCCGCTCTCTTCTCAGAAAGCTCACTTCCTCTTCCTGACTTTGCGAATGCACCTCTCGATGGAAAGTCTCTGACATTTCCATCGGCCTCGACCTCACGCTTTTGGAATAGGAACACAAACTGTGGTTGATTTTCAAGTGCTTCGGATTGAGATGAATCTCATTTTGTTTTTCTTCCATCCGCTGCAGAAAAAGCTTCCCCTGACGGCGTTGTCCCAAGCTATGGTGGAAGGTGGAAATCAGTTGGGTGAAGACTCTTTAATAGGGTGAGTTGGCTCATCGCTTGATAAATCTTTTCCCCCTCGCTTCCAAAAAGTCACAAGGTTGTCCCAATCTGCACCGACAGGAAGATGATGGAGGTGTGCGGGGACGCCGAGAGTCGTCTGGCGTCCGAATTGATGCAGCACGAGCTGCAGATAGAGAAAGACGTGCTGGATCCTCTCAGCCAGCTTGCCGAGGTCAGAAACCAAAGAAGAAGCGGGTCATGAATCAGATTTTTCAAATAAAAATGTTCTTCTAGGTGGACATCCCCAATATTCTGAAACAGAGGAAACAGTTGGCCAAGTTAGTGCTGGACTACGATTCCGCCAGAGCGAGGTCTGTCTCGTCGCCATATTTTATTATTTTTCTTCCCGCTCCGACTCACTCGTTGACATCGCGGCGTCTCCAAACGCAGATGGTTGCAGGCGACCAAATCGATAATCTCAGGAACAAACACTCAAGCACTGACAGCTAAGGCGGACCTTCTCAAGGAGGAGGTGGACGAGGCCATGAACAAAATGGAAGTTTGCAAGGTAAACAAAAGCAATCAGGTGACTTTTAAAAGGAATACCGGCTGTCCTTTTATAGTCTGCGTAGGCCCCCGGCGAAACAGTACAGCAGCGAGTGAACATTCCAAGACCTTTCGGGCCTTCCCCGCCAGTTTGCTGACGCACGCGGATGTCCCAAAATGCCCCGTCAGCTTCCGCCCGCGTGTGTCGGCTATTGAAATTGGTCATTGGTGCGTTTTAGTGTCGCTCTGCTGTAAGAACTATGTCATATTTTCTGCTCGGGTAGAGTTGTGTTTCCTTACAGGAGGATTTATGACTCACGAGCATGTGCTCACTTTTTTTTTTTTTATCCTGAATAGGACCAACTTGCTGCAGACATGTATAGTTTCTTCTCAAAGGAAGGAGACTACGCCTGTTATTTCTTAACGGTGAGTTCCGGAAGTCAAGCCACGTTGGCTTCCGTGGGAATGTCGTTTGGTATGACATCATTTTCTTCTTTCCTCTTCCCGTAGCTTCTCGAAGCGCAGGCGGAATATCATCGAAAATCTCTCACTTTACTGGAGAGTGTGTTACCAACCATTCAGGCTCAACAAGGTAGAGCGAACATCTTTTTTTTTTTTTACACACAGCTCAATGTGTAGTGTTGAGTTGCGCAACACCTGCCACACAAAACAGCCGCACAATAAATCCTGCTGACTTCACCTAAACTGTTGACCCCACAAAAACGCTGCCTCGACCAATTCCAGGCCACAGCAGAGTGACAGTCAAATGTTTTTGAATCAAAAAAAAAAAGATGGTGATGATGTGCTCATGAGGAATTTCTCTGTTTGCGTTCAGATTCATGGATTGAGAAGCCCGCCTTTGGCACTGCGCTGGATGAACACCTGAAAAGGAGCGGGAGGGAAATCGCCCTGCCTATAGAAGCCTGTGTCATGATGCTATTAGAGACTGGCATGAAGGAAGAGGTAAAGCAGCCCCCCCAAAAAAAAAAAAAGTTTGTTTTGCTGCCTGAAGTGAAATAAGTGCCGACGCAGCTCATTAAAACTCACACGGTGCCGTGGACGTGATTAACCGTTCCGCTAACGGAAAGCGAGCTTAAAATAGCTTGTTTACATATGCGGAAACGCCGCCCGCTCAGCTAGCATGATGATGAATGAAAATTGACTCCTAATTCCGATTTGGTTTTGCTTCATTTTGTCTTCTATGTGGTCAGGGTCTGTTCAGAATTGCAGCTGGGGCATCCAAGCTAAAAAAGCTCAAGGCAGCGCTGGACTGTTCCACTTCACAACTGGAGGAGTTCTACTCCGACCCCCATGCCGTCGCCGGTACGAGCCAAAGCGGAACTCGTCTTTATCGACGACGGAAGTTCTGAAATATTTGTGCAATTTTAGGAGCGCTGAAGTCCTACTTAAGAGAACTCCCTGAACCTTTATTGACCCACCAACTTTATGACGAATGGACACAAGCATGCAGGCAAGACAAACACGTGACCTTCACTTTTTATTTTCCTCCAAATGATAAGGAAAACAAAAATGATCATCAGTGTGCATCTTTGCTTCTTCTGTTATAGTTTATCAGATTCGGACAAGAGGCTTCAGGCTCTGTGGCTTGTATGCGATAAGCTACCTAAAAACAACAAAACCAACCTGAGGTAAGCCAGCCCTCAATTCCCACAATGCTTCACCGATTGTAAACTTTTATCTGACGTTGTCGTCGGCGTGTAGGTATCTGGTGAAGTTTCTCGCTAAACTGGCTCAGGAGAGTGAAGTCAACAAAATGACTCCCAGTAACATCGCCATTGTCCTTGGACCTAATCTGCTCTGGGCTAAGACAGAAGGGTGAGTTTGTTGATGATGGAAAAAAAAAAAAATTAGTTAACATTTTGGTTGCATCATAAAAATGTTCTTGCTTTCAGGAGTTTGGCAGAAATGGCTGCGGCTACATCTGTGCATGTGGTGTCCATAATCGAACCCATCATCCAGCATGCTGATTGGTTCTTTCCCGAGGGTAGGTACAGGTCTTCATTACGTCCCAAAGAAGTTTGGAGCCGGTTCTGAACAATTTTAGGGCCTGTCGTCCGATGAATAGAGCAAGATGTTGTTGTTTTTTTCCCCAGATGTGGACTTCAACGTGTCTGGCATGTTCTCCATGCCCGTACCCTCATCCAACCACAACAACCATCTGGATTATGACAGTGGCACAATTGAGAGGAAGAGACCGGGCAGTTCGGTGGGCCCGGAGACAGACTCAAGCCGCAAAGACAAGTAAACAGCTTTTTACTTTCCGTTGTTTGTTTAGCTGGCCTTTAAGCACTTTGATTTTGCTTGCTTGTTGGGGGTCCCACAAACTAACCTTTCTGCTTTTTAGATGCTAACCCCTACTCACACACAGTTGGGTTCATTCCGGGTTTATGATGATTCTTCTTCTGGTGTAATCACTGCTGTGGTGTTCTCTGTTTGTCTCCTTCACTTTCTCGCCGCCGTCCTCGAAGTAGCACCTCTAACAAGTACTCGGACCACACCCTCCGTAGAGGCAGTACCACCTTAGGTAGAAAGCAGCACACCTCACCCGCCTTCCAGCCACCTTTACCCCCTGTGGAGGCTCTGGGGCAGGGACAAGGCACCGGGCAGGTCTCGCAGCCCTCGGCCGAGCCCCAGCCGGGGGCGGCGGGGCCCGACAGCCATCATAGCTTGGCACAGGGTCTCGCCGCGCTCGCTGCCGCTCAGCAGCTTCTGGCGCAGAACACGGAGGAGCTGAGGTAAGAGCTGCTTGATTGCTTCTGCTGCTCTCTAAGAGGCTGAGGGACAACGGACTTTTATTACTCCATCAAACTCCTGCATGTGTGGGAATCTGTACTTTAAGTTTTGTCTTCTTTTGCCTCCATCAAGCAACTCAAAGCCGCGAGACTCCACAACCGCACCGACCCCCCTGCTTCAGCGGAACGGTTCTGGAGCAGGGAGCCAATCCGCCGGCCAGACGGGCACCACGACCAGTCCGTATATGACGCGTCGAGGTGAGAGCACTCACAAAAGCAGTCATGAGTCAGTCCATCAACAAAAAAAATGATTTTCACCTCCTCCCACAATCCTCAGTTTTCAAGAAACAGGCCCCCGCTCCCCCCAAGCCGCCAAACCCTCCGCCAGGCCAGCCGTCCACTTCATCCCAGCCCTTAAGCCCCCCTCCGAGACCCCTGTCCAGCCACTCCCCGACCTCCACGTCCCCCAACTCTCAGGTGTACAGCACGCCCCGGCGCCACTCCAGTAACCAGCCGCCCATCCAAGCCCCCAGCCATCCTCCCCCGGAGCCGCCGACGCAAGCCAGTTCCCCCACTCAACTCGCTGGGGATCCTCTGAGCGCGGACCCCTCGCCGCCGGACTCCCCCACCCCTCCGGATTCCCCTCCGCCCCCTGTCACCCCCAGCTCAGACGTCACCCCGGCTTCCCTGTCGCCCTACCAGACGGG
Source organism: Syngnathus acus (assembly GCF_901709675.1). Taxonomy (NCBI): domain Eukaryota; kingdom Metazoa; phylum Chordata; class Actinopteri; order Syngnathiformes; family Syngnathidae; genus Syngnathus; species Syngnathus acus. The sequence continues at coordinate 3,311,751 of NC_051103.1, read as the reverse complement.
CTCGCTCCCCCGACCGCGGCCCGTCCCTAAACCCCGAAACCGGCCCAGCATGCCCCCGCCTCCGCAGCCCAACCCCATGGCCAGCGACACCAACGGTATCTGCGCCGCCGCTTACAAGATGATGGGTGAGCCGCTTCTCTCGCATCATTTTCCTCCTCCAGCTCGATCGCTAACGGTCACATGTGCATTTCTAACAGGTTAAAGAAGCTCGTGTGAGAGGTTTGTAGTTCAGTAGTTCACCGACATGTACTTTGTGTCACTGCGGCCATCCGACACCGTCTTTTCTCGGCGTATCACGTATCGAAAGCTGACACGCAACATCCGTGCGTGCACATGACTCATGACCCTCTTTTGCAACACAACATTCACTTCATGTGGAGTCACTCCCATCACACTTCTTCATCTCACCGTCCATTTGCTTGTTGTCACCCCAAAGCCAACAGCGCCACCTACTGGTGGAACTCTTTTAGGTTCACTTGCAGCACTTTACGTCACGTGCATGAATTCTGGATGAGGAGCACACATCTGGGTGGACTGACACGCTTGTCCCATGAATCATCTGTGTTAACTTTTATTCTTTTGGTTTTCAGACCCGGCTATGACCTTCAAAGGGCTGAGTCGGACTCTGGTTCCGGAGTTCAACGCCGACCCGCAGCCGGCGCCGGTCTCCTCGCCGCCTCCTTCCAGAGACTGTGAGCTGGACAGCGAGAGCACCGTCCTATAAGGGAGGACACACACTCACACACTGTTCTGCCGATTTCTTTTGCGGGGATTTGTGTGCTTGGCTTTTCCAAATATTTTACCAAAACATCCATGGAAAGAAAAAAAAAAATCCTCCATCTTAGCTCCAACTAACGTGAGAGTTAGTTGGCAAACAAAAGACAATGATATGCTACTTTGGGATTTTTGATGTGTTTATTTTTTAATGTTGAAAAAAAAAAATGGCCTTCGAAACATGAAATGACAAAGGGTGGAACCAAAAACTTAGCGGTGACTGCAGGTTTCCAGTCGTCTCAAACTTTTTTTTTTTTTCTCCCCCTTTTCATTTTTTTTTCTTTCGCTCTCTTGTATTTATTTACCTCCAAAGTTTAAACGTATACATTCCCTGTGTCTCAGCACACTTGCTGCAGTCACTACATGTAAATAAAGCCTTAATAGGATGGAAAGCATTGTAGATTTACTGAGCATTTATTCGACTGCCATTTTAAGGCCTCGTGTTTTCTTTGTTCTCACTAATAAGACAATTCAGTGACGTGCACAGATTTGTCATACTAGAGCAAAACAACACAAGAGTACATTAAATAAATGCTCCAACAGCTTTTTTTTTTTGTTTGTATTAATGCAGTATTTCCGAGAAGCTGTCTTGGTGTTTCAGGGATGTCATAGGAAGGTGTAGCTACTCCCTAAAACCTGTCGCGATTCTTTCGAGACTGTAAGTAGCGGGGTGTCGCCCTCGCCGAGCCTCAAGCAGTCAGTATTTTTTATTTTTTTTTTGCCTTTCTTCAAGTGTGATGAATGTAAGCGGAAGGATTCTTTCTGTAAAAATGCCTCTTTGTCTGAAGCTGATGTTGCACATGAGCACAGGCCACCAATTATTATTATTTTATTTTTTTTCTTTTCTTAAAAACTCCCCACTGAGCTGAGATGTTGTGTCACCTCGGTAGTGACGTGCGGGGGAAATATTTTATCGAATGGATAGGATTGTTCTCTTTAGCTCGCTTTCTTGTGTGCAATGCAGAGGTTCAGTTTTTAGGGATTGACACACAAAATGGTACCAATGGAAAAAGTCTTGGATGCTGCAGTTGCCCTGAAAATATGTGATAACCCCCCACCCACCCAACTCCCCTGAGACAATCACATGTCCTTATTTCTTCTCTCGGCTCGTGTGACTCAATGCCTTATATCCCCCCCCTCCCCTACCCACACTGCACATCAAGACCAACAAATGCCATTAAACTAGAAGTGCTGATGCTGCGTTTTTAAGCTCCATAGTTTTGTATGTTTCTCGTCCGGTCAGCTGAAATGTGGAATAAAATCTGTTATATGAATGCTTGGTTATACACCCTTTCCAAAGAAAATAAAGTATATGAAGAACTCAGGTATGTAAAAGTTCTATCTTTTGTTTATATATATAATAAATAAGACGGACATTCCCAAAGACAATTTTTTTTTTATCAATCATGGTGGTGCAAATGAGGAGGCGTTGCTTATGAGTGAAGTTTTATCAATCAAAAACAAGAAAAAAAAAAGCAAAGACTCAAATGTAGGCGGTCAAGCTATCACACAACTTCTACTAAAAACACAAAACAGACAAAAGGGGAGAGGGGGCCAACTTGCTCCATAGAATTACAATATGTTCATTTTTAAAATGGAGGTTGTTTGCTATAACCCGCACCAACATGCAACCGATTTAGACCACAAACACGGTTACGATACTTAGCAGCAGCTCTGGTTGAGTTTTACAAGAGCTAACAAGCCACTTTGCAATGCTTAAAAAAAAAAAAAAATGCAGTTTAGTGACTCTTTGTCAACAAAATCAAAACCAGAGCTCAGAGCCCCACCCGGGCGGTCACGTTGAAAACAATGAGCAGTGCATAGCCAAAACATGGGAATTTACAATTTCAATAATACAACACAGAGTACACCGCAGCTACTGGTACACTGTGAATGAGTCATGAGGTCGCCATGGTAACCAGAATAGCACTTACAATGGATCATTTACAGGTCCTTTGTTTGGTTAACACAAGCAGAACCTTTCTATTTGGAAAATTCAGGAGCTATATTATTTCTGCAATAATTGATTTTTATTTTCTTGACACCCTAAACCTAAACTTTCCTATTTTCAAACTGTCATGAATTACCTGCTAATTTCTTACATCACAAAATATATTTTTTATATTCTTACAATAAATATCTGTTGCTATCTAGGCTATCATCTGTTGTAGTATAAATTACAAAGGCTGATTTTTAGGACAGTTGTACTGAGCACCTGCAATAACAACTCTCTTCCACAAGAGGGCAACCCTTGATCTCCCACATGGATGTTGGACATTCTTTCTGCAGAAGAAGTGACTCTTGGTTTGTTTGTGGCGTCACCAGTCTCATGTGTGATTTTTGGCACTTTGGTTGTGGGAATCGGACTGCGTTGTATCTACCAAGCCAGAGGGGATGATAATCTGGGACTTTTTGGGTTCTCCGGTGTCTGGGTCTCATTGAGGGCCCTCTGGAATGACAAATCAATCATTTCCTGTATTTTGATATCCCAACAAAATTGTTTCAATTGAATCACTCACCTCAAATTTCGAAATGAAGTCTGCAAAAATGGCAAAAAATGTATCTGTGCTGGTGCTCTTGCCGTCTTCTCCAAAGAAAGAAGCCACTTTGGAGAACTCCTCCATAGCTCTGCTCTGCAGTGACTCCAGAGACTGGATTGCAGGGTGACTGTTCTCCAGAAAGCTCTGCCAGACATCACACAGTATTATTATTTTAATCTAGACTGAAATATTTTTCTGTATTTTAGATAACGTACACTCATGACAGAAGCAAAGTGGTCCTCAGAGGTGAGAGGGATTTTCAAACAAGCCGCTCTGATGTCCTGGATGGTGGCGTGAAGGTCGCTCAGCTCTGTGGTCACCACCCTCTGGTTCACTGGAGAAGCAAGAGACACTTAAAAAGCGACTTAAGAGGTAAAAAAAAAAAAATTTATATATCGTACCCTTGGCTGCCAGAAGCACCGTGGTGAGGTCTCTGGAAAAGTTAAGAAGCTCTGGGAAATGCTGGCACAGAGACTTGGCCAGAATGTGGAGGAAAGTCGATTTCCCATCCACCGTTTTGGTCGTGCTGAGCTAGCAGACGCAATGAAACCATTAGACACGATCGATCGGTAATCAGAGACGAAAGATGCTACCTCGGTGAGGAAGTTGATCTTGAAACTGGTTGTCCTGTGACTCTTGGGTTGACCGTTGTTGAGGTAGTTCCCCATTGCAAGTACAAACTGTGGGCGGAGCTTAGCAGTGTTAAAGGATGGAAAAACTGAAGAAGAAGCGACGAATGTGTCGAGTGCTGTCACCTCGAGTATTTTGGCCAATTTTTTGCTGGTCTTCAGTTCCACTGAAGCCTTGTAGATGTAATCATAGGCCACCTTCATTTCTTCCATCCTCTCCTGCAGGGTGGTCTTGAAGTGGAGACTCCTCAGACGGGTTTTATACTCGGGCACCATCAGCATCTGGAATAAAGCCCCACTTATCGTATTTCAAATTTTGGTTCTTGTCAGCATTGCGTAGTGGTTACCTGGAAAATAAATTGGTCGGGTTCGCTGAGTTTGGCCGGGTCCTGGTCGAACTGTTCGTACTTTTTGACTTCGTCCTCGTCGGGGGCGTAGAGGAGCAGCTGTTTGATGTGGGCGGGCTCCAGCCTGTCGGTGGTCATGTCCATCAGGACCTGGCGGAGCTCGTCGGGGGAGAGCTTCAGATGGGCGATGAGGATGGCTGTGAGAAAGGAAGGAGGTTGACAGGAAAATTGAGGGTTGGAAGAATGCTGGCTTGCTATGGCGGAAGCCTCGGGGATGTTCTTCAAGCCTTGAGGCGAATGGTAACAAGATTTCCTCCATCGCCATGGCAACAGTCCTAATGATTACTCACATTATGGAGTGTTAAAAATACTAAAATAGTCAGCCAAAGCACCGCTAGCGCTAATGCTAATAAAAAAAGCACTTTAACAAACCATCTTCTGTTTAAAAAAACAATGAGCACAGAAGGCAACTGTCGCCATGGCAACACAGGGCTTTCGTTGGAAACCGTTTCGCAAGATAACCTATTATGAAATCCAGATTTATTCATTTAAAAAATGTATTTCATTTTTCTATTTTTTTTTATTTAAATGAAAATTTATTTGAATGAACATTTATTTAAAAAAATATATATATATATTTTTTTATTTGTACTTACATGCATTGTAGGCTTTCTTGTGAGACAGAATTTCCACAACATCTTTCTTTTTAAAGTTCTCAGGCAGGAAGGTCGGCTCTGATGGAGACACTGGTAATTAAACAACGGTGTGAGGATGTGCTCTCCAGGCACCGGGGATCAATAAAACACACACACACTCGCAGACACACACATTCCAGGATGATAAGCTCATAACACAGTTCTGTCTTGTGACTCTCTTGAGGTCAAAGGTCACTGATTGATGACTACAATTTGTCTTTTTCCACGCCAGAACTGTGTTATCACTAAAATTGGTGCCTTATGGAGAATGGAGCAAGCCTCATCTATGTGATTGATGGGACTGTAAAAATACAAGCAAAACAAGGTCAATAAACACAGATAGTGACGTCCAACTAGAAAAAAAAAATAAAATAGTGGCGCAATTTGGAGCACTAGTGCAGTGAAATGTCGATGACGATACTCAAAGATGAGAAGACATCCAACTTACTGGATCGGCGTTGAGTTCCAAAGTGTTGATCAAGGTCCAAATACTTCACCATGTCTGTCAGCTTGTCATAGTCGGAATCTTCTCCGAGCTGAACAAATACGATATGTTGTAATCTCCACGCGGGGAATAGTTTTCTCGTTATTTGACAGCATGACAGCCCACCTGACCCCAGATGGTGCCTTCCGAGTTCTCCACCTGCTCCCAGCGCAGCCTCTTCACGCTCATGTGGTTGGTGTCCGAGGCTTGACCTGGTTTAGGCAGAGGGGGTGGCGCGCAGGGTGGGGGCAAAGGTGGTGGAGGAGGTGGAGCAGCCTGAAATGAGAATATAGGAAACGTGGTCCACTGGTGTTGTTTTGAAGGCTTATTTAGTGGTGTGGTTACCTGCTGGGAGTCCGGGTCTTGTCTGAGGGTGTGGCTGGAGAGGGTGACGTGGGATTTGTGAAATGAGGCAGGGTCTTGTTTGTGACCCTGCGTTGGGTTATGATCTTCGAGGGACGGGGGCATCGGCCCTTGGTAGCTGTGTTGGTGGTGGAGCTGATGGTGCCTGTGCAGGACTAGCTGGCTGGGCCGCAACGTCTGAGGGGACGGCTTGGGGGACGGCTGGCAAATGGGTTGGGGTTGGCTGAGCTGGCGGGGGAGGTAGCCGGGGCGGGATGATCGCAGGATTGTGGTGGTGGTGAAGGTGGTGCGGCCGTGGGATAGTGTTTGGAAACGCCGTCCGGTGGCGTCCTCCCTGGCGGGCGGAACCTTGTGGAGGGGAGAGCGATTGGACAGGAGGGTCCTCAAAGGGGGCGGAGGAGGGGGGATGATGGGGTGATGAGGATGGAAAGGCATCCGACTGCGCGGGACGTGTTCCGGGGAGAAACGGGCGGGTGGGACGGGATCTGTGAACTGGACTGGAGGCGGGAACAAGACCTGGAAGGGTGGAGGAGGCGGGGGGCTCTGCTCAGGGGGAGGGGGGATGTGCTCGGAGCCAGAAGAGTAGCAGGGGGAAGAAACGTCATCGCTGCTACTGTGCTCCTCACTGCTGCCACTACTGAGCTGCCGATGCATGAAGCCCATGTCCTGATCTTCTGGGAAGCTCATCTGAGGAAGGAAACCACAATTAGAAAAAAAAAATGAACATGACCAAACTTTTGACATTTTTCTTTTGTGTTTCTTTCCAGGCTTGCACCGCAATTGCTCTTCCATCAGTCTTCTATTCAGCAGGTAAAACACATGCACTAAATAAATACAACATATTTACGCCATTCTTGATTTTTAATATACCGTGCAGGGGAAGCAAATATTTTTCTGTGTGAAATGGAATACAACGTCAATGAGTTTCCAGTCCTTATAAGGCAGATCTACTTTAATTAAACTCTACCAATACTTGAATCATATTTTACTTACAGGTACACTTCTTCTTCTGAAACAAGCACCTTGATATATCTGTTCATGTGACACAAGTGTAGTTTGAATAATAATAGTCATGCATAGTTTAAGTAAAAAAATAATCATCATCATTTCCCACCTCCTCATAGTCGTTCTCGCCCGGCACGTAGTCGTTCACCAAATTGACCTGGTGGCCAAGTTGCTCGCTGAGGGAATCGAGGAACTTGTCGGTGTCGCGGCTTCGGGGCGGGCGGGAAAAGGTGAAGAGCTTTTTGCGGCGGCCCAACGTGCCGGGGCTGTGTTGGGGTGAAGTCGGGGGGCTCTCTAAGCTGACGTAGGGGTTGGATTCCACGCTGCTTTGATGCTGCATCCCATAGACGCTGGTTGGGAGGGGCTCCTTCCAGGTGAGGGACAAGCCCGATTTACGGTTACCTGGAAGGTAACAATAACTAGTAATGAAATCAAAGACTACTGAATCAAGGTAATAAAAATCTCTATTTCTTAAAAGTGAAGACAATTTGCAATTTTAATATTGACACAAAGTCAATGCACAATTTGTCTTCACGGGCCAAATTTGGCCCTCGGGCCATAGTTTGACACCCCTGCAACAACTCCAAAAACAAATGACTAAAACATTGGGCCACGATGGTCACATAAGTGTTTTGATTATGTAACCGTGACATCATTGCCATCCCGGCCCGACTGAATTAGAAGCAACCGCCGTCTAGATGGCAAGTGAAGCACTTTTGGAGCGTGTGGGTGTTTGGAGTACCTGCGAGAGGGGGGAGAGTGAGGGGGGAGAGAGAGCGGCCGTAAGCCTCGGTCTGTCCCGGCCCCTCGGACTCCGCCGGGGTGCCCCCGTGCAATGGGGACACGCTCTTCCCTGCGTACACATTCTCCAGCTCTGTGTACACGCCTGACATCTATGAATGGAAGCATGATTAGCACACAAAAAGGGGGCGGAGACTCCACTTTGAAGGTCATAGCAGACTTTCAAATATGAGAGGAGCAAGCTTGGCTAATGCCAATGCGGGCAGGCATGATACCTACGTGACTGAGGTCAGGAGACTCAGGGAAGGAGGTTCCATCTCCTGACTGCCTCTCCTCTTGACTGCCACATTCATCCACATGAATTCCTGAAGCACAATAAAGCATGAGGAGTGGCATCCTCTCGCATCCTTCCCCAGCTGAGACGGGGGAGAGGATGAAGCATAGCGTGGAAGAGCGAAAAGCCATGCAAGGCTGTTTTTTTTTTTTTTTTTTTTTAATAGCAACTGGCAAGGCTAAGTGGTGTGACAAAAAATGAAAGTTCCAAGGCCAGAAAATGTTGACAACATTTTAAGTGTGAAGCTTTTACCCATTCCCAAGTGCGTTCCGATGATACAGTCATCCGAACTTCTTTCTCGCACTCCGCCACGAAACGACGTGCCGGATATTCGCACGGAGCTGCTCCTCCGATGGTGCTCCGAACTGGCGTCAGGATCTAAAACAGCTGCAAAACAAAATATAACCTTAATGTCAAAAATAATCCATTCAAATCAATTCAAACGCTTCAACTCACCACTGCTTTTAAAACCCAGAAAACGCGACAGCTTGCTTTGACAACGTTCCTGCTCATCATAAGTCAGCAATTGATAAATAAATTGCCAAATCAGCTGCTTCGCCGGCGTGTCCAATACTGGAAACACATCGACGATAAGCGTATCCAAATTCCTGGCCCAAATAAAAAAATCATACAGTTACCAAGGCAACAGCGACTTTTCTTTGCTTAAGAATTTAAACTGACCTGTGCTGGAAAAAAGTCTCCAAGGCCTTACAGACTGTGTAGCGCTCCTGGATTGTCAGCAAGTGCTCCAACTGCTGACTAAATGTCCTCCCGTGGACTTTAATGCTGGGTGGAAGGATCTCCGCCACCCATTGGAGGGAGCTCAGGATAGGAGATCTGAGCGACATTTTTTTTTTTACACACTCATACGTCACGTGATCAAAAATCTGTAACTCACCTCGAGCGCGGCAAAGTGTTGGAAGACAGAGTCGGAGTTTCCTCCGGGTCTGTCGGGTCTGAGGAGTAATCAGACGGACCGTCTTCTATAACCAGGGTGGGCATGGCACCGCTGCCCTGCAGCATTGACACCACTTTTTCATGGGAACAGTTCCTACGCAGGGAATAAATAAATGAAAGGCGGCCCAAACAAATGTTCTTTGAGTCATAGCAAAGATGACTCATACTGATTATTTCGTACACTATGTTCATCCAAATAGTGAACCTCGTGTCATTAAATAGGTGTTCCTAATATTACTATTCTTTATTCTCACTCCCACCCGTGTCATAGGTCAAGAAGTTGTAAAGTACGCAGAAGAACTACGACGCCTCCCACAAGGAAAGTTATGCTTATATAAACAGTTGCAGCAGCAGCAAAAAAAAAAAAAAAGATAGATGTGCTCATCTCGCTGCATTGTGAAGTTTTGATTTATAGCTGACACTGGCAGCATATTCGGTCTCAATGCAGCTACGGTGATATAATGAGTTCGAGACGATGACAGTAACCCAAAAAAAAAAAAAAAAGGCTCTGTGATGGATTATCTAACAGCAGCAGCAGTGGGCAATACAAAAAATTTAGAGTAAGGGAAACTTGCATTAGAATATTGCTGCTGTTATTAATATTAAGAATAGAAAACATGAGCTGACCTCATGTCCAGTCCGTTGAGAAAGAGGATGCGGTCACCTGGTTTTAGTCCACATTCTTCAGCAGGACTATCTGAAAAAAATTCGACTTGTAATCCATTAACGGTATAAATATTTTGACTTTCTAAGCTGTCAACAAGATTCATGGTGACTCATTAGAATCCGTCAGTCCGTCTGACACGCGGCAAACAATCTGATGTCCATGTGACATTTTGTTACGTAACAACGTTGTCACGGGAAACTAAATATGAGTGTCCATCGGGTGTCAAAGTGTGGAAGATGAGCGTCTGGTCCTCGGCGGAGGATCTGCGATCACGATGAGAGTCACGCCTGCCACCTCCACCATCTCCATACCGACGTCCATAAGGCCCACTGAGTCAACGTGTTCACCAGCACATGATGGTGGGAGATAGTGGTGGGTGGGAGCTGTGCCGTCATCATGAAACACGCGCAGGAACAAACGCAGGCAAATAAACCTACGCTCACATGTCCAGACAGAGGAATTTTTGTTTGTTCACTGGCACAACTAGGATCTTTTTCCTTGAGGGGGGATCAGTGCCCCTACAGCCCCCCTCTAGTGATTTTTTATCTTAATTATCTCAATTCCATGGTGAATACAAAACCACTTCTTAAGTTTGAGTTCAGCAAAAATGTTGTTGCGATGGTGCTTTTATCTTTTCTTATTTCAACTCTGAGTCAAATCAGCTTCCTGCTGCATTTATTATTAACAAAAGATGGTCTTCAAGCCTAGGAACTGACAACCGCCACACACACACATACACTCACACACACTGGGCTGAAAATTGGATTCAAAGATAGAATCACACCTGCAATGACTGAATCGATGCAGACTGGAGCGTGACCTCGCAGCGTGAAGCCGAAAGTCTTTTTGCCTCTGTAGACACGAATGAGCCTGTAGAAAAAAGCGCATTGTGAAATTGAGAATATAGGATAAGTGCAGTTTTGCAAATTTTTTTAACATCTATTGTTGTTTACTCCAGTGGAGACCAACACAAGGGAATAAATATATACATGTAGGATATACGGTCTAGCAGGAACAGGGAGGTTGCCATGGTGATGAATCAAGGCAAGCTTCTTTGAGAAGTAAACAGGGGCGAGAGGCTAAAAAAAAAATGTTCTTTATAGATTGGCAGCTCTTACATAAGTACATGCAGATGGGTGGGGGGGGGGGGGGGTCCACGATGTAAAAGTGCACCAAAAGATTGCTCGAAGCCATTTTGATTCCCCAAGTGATCTTATAGAAAGCAGCTCGTCGCACTCATATCATGAACCCCCCCCCTCTCCCCTTCCTCCCTCGACTATTACGTAACATAACTCTAGGGGACTTTTTGAAACCCTTTAAAAGTACATCTGGCATTACTCAATGCCAAGATTCCATTCCACATAAGTATTTAGTCATTTTTATCCCATCTATATTTAGGATGATGGCTAAAAAAATAAAAACATGCCACAGTCACACGTCGTGTCATTGATAGGCTACAGCAATATTAATTCATCCTAGGGGGGGCGCTATTCAAATGATAGAAATTGAAACAAGTGAAAGAAGAAGTACACCAATACTAAACATCCATCTTCATTTTATTTCCGTTGTGTGAGCTTGAGCTTACCTTTGATTAGGTCCAATAGGGGGGTGTGTCTGTACCCCGGAGACCGACTTCCTGTGGCTTCTATCTCGTTCCCCCTCGCCCCTCCCACCGGGCTCCCCTCCATCCCGGGGCACCGAACTGGCCCGTTTGGTTCCGCGGTGACGGTCCGAGTGATCCTCGCTCCGGCTGCGACGGATTCTTCCTTGCGGTTCGCTGATGCTCTTACTGCGGCACAGCCTGTTGATTACGTTCTGAGAGACGGACTCGTCGAAGCGCTGCCGGTGCTTCTTGGGAATGAAGATTCTGGCCAACATGGCAACATGTGAAGAAAACACGAAGGCGAGCAGAGTTGAAGATCTCGATCTAACTTTATCCACTTAGGCAAACAAATGAATTGATAAACGTCCACCACGTTGCCCCTCGATGTTTACATCCGATGTAATCTTTCGAGGCCTCCAATTTAAAGGGAAGAGCTTTGAACAGACACGCTGGCAATCTTTCCTTGTTTGAAAGCTCTCAGAGGAAGCAAAAATTGATGTGAGTTGAAGGAGAAGTCAAAGAGATTGAGTCTGGCTAGTGTGACTGCAGCAGCCTGAATAGAGCAAGAGAAAAAGGTGTGGGAGTGTATGAGCATGGGATTCCTCTGCCTCTTTTTCACTCTCTCTCTCCATCTACAGCATCTCCCACACTTCCGCCCATTCGTCACCGTAGCGTAAATCCAAAGCGGCAAGCTGTCATCATCTTGTTGACCCGAAGACCTCGCCGCTTTTACTAATTGAGCAAAATTGCCCACCTATGTTTTTTTTTTTTTGCCGTGCTGTAAAAGACCATTTAAATTGTGCTTTGTTCATTTTACGCAAATAATAGCGACAATAGGCAATTAAGATTCTAGCCGTTGTCCATCCGTCCATTTATTGCCATTTTTTTTCCAAAACACTGCTAATGTGTGTTGACGCTAAGACCAGCAGCTACAAAAACAAAACCATGGGATTTAAATAAATGTTCTGCAGCAGCCATGTAGGTGTCGACACCCACGCAGCCCCTTGCTGTTTTGTATCTGTCGCTTGTGTCATCTATTTGTACCACGAAGCTATGTCTCTAGTGTGTATTTTGATTTTTTTTCTAATCCAAGCTGTTTTTCCCACACTGACATGTTAAAACAGCCATCTCGTCAAAAAAAAAAAAAAAGTTTCCAGCTTCTAGTCATGGAAACTAAATGAGTGTCCCGATTTGACCTCGATTATAAGGCGGGAACAATTTATAATTGTCTGATAGAAGCTTGGAGGGGAGGAAGCAAGTAGGGAAGCAGGGGTGTATTTCTCCAAAGGGAAGAATGACGAGTAGAAAACTACAAAGAGCAGACCTCGTTTCTTTTTAAGTGGAGACCCACAGATCTGACTCAGAGGAAGGCAAATGAAGCTAAACTGTAAATGTGATACATGGTGCAAACAAAAAAGCCAGAAGAAAAAACCCATTATAATAAGTGTTTCTTGGATGACAAAATTAAGGAAATAATTGTTTGATCATAAATCTGCAAAACTCACACTTAGGGAAATGAAAACACGCAATATTATTATTATTATTATTGTTTTGTCTCCGTGTTGCTAAAAATAGCTATTATATCAGCTCTACATCATTAAAAACAACTACATTTTAATTATTGATTGTATTTGTTTGTTTTTCGTCACAGTTTGCACTGGCGCTATCCATGGTGCTGAAGTTCCAGCAAACGGTAACTGCGCCTTTTCTTCCTTGTTTTGGCCAATCTATATTTAGCCTTTGTCTACATCGGTATATCTAATTTCAAGATTACATTTTATTGGAGTCTTAAACCACTCAAATGAGTTAAGATTAAAAAAAGAATAGAAGCCACAGATAATAACTGTAATAATGATGAATGGTAATTATACAGCACTCATTGCTGAATATCAATAAAAACTCAGATGTAATACAGTTCATCCAAAACATAAATATAGGCACTAGAAAGATTAAAATAAAATAAAAAAATAGTACTCACCCAAGGCAATTCATCGTTTCAACGCTCATCCATGGTTCCAAACAAATACCAAAACGCAAGCAGAACCGTCGACTAGTCAACACAGTATCGGGCACACCTCAGACTGGAATCAACGCGATAAAAGATATTGGGTAGGATCATGCAGGAGTCCTCCACCACCGAGTGTCAGGTGGGGATGGACCGCAGAGAGGAGGCGGGGGGGGGGCTTGGAGCGAGAGGAAAATACAACAGAGGAGAAGACAAATACCCCCTTGGTGAGAGAGTTGTGATAAGGCAAATTTATGTTAGTGCCCTTCATTAGCACAAATAAAGCATTATAAGTGGCTGTGCCGCTGAATTATTCATGAGTGAGCAAAGGTAGACTTCAAATGTCACCATTGTGACGTAATTGGAAAGAAAAAAAAAATCATGTTGGAAAGCCTTCTTACAGTGCACTGTAGTAGTTGTGGGTAACCGGCCAGAGTAGTACGAGAATAATTGGCCGCTTTTATTGGCTAGGAAGTGCAAGCTGTGGGAAAAAAAATAATAAGTCTCTCTTGGCCAGCAGACAAAACAGGTAATTCTGGCTGCCTGGAATGGATTTTTTTGGAGTGATTCCAGTTTTATGAATATCCTAAAACACCAGATGGTACTGACAATCAAAGATATTAAAAAAAAAAACAAGATGGACTGATTAGCTGATTGGTTGGACGGCCCGTCAATCATATCCATTATGAGCCAATCAGATTGCAAGTATGATAGGGATGAAACAAAGAGGGGGTCACTCTGGATTTAACAGATGGAACCTACCTAAATCCAAAGTGTGGCTAATCCAATCCTAAGTGCCTCAAGTAATTTGTCTGGACTTTGTTAGACACAACCATGAGTGGAAACTTCTCACCTGATACTGGAGATCAGCTGACGTTGGTCATCAGTGATGAGGATTTCGGGCAAGACGGAGGCCAACCAGTCGACATTCTTCTCCGCTGCGTATTGCTTCAACACGCTGAAAAGTTTCTCCTTCACATTTGGGTCGTCGCTTAAAAGCCGCTCAACCTACCGGTGATGAAATCACCATCCAATTGAGTGCCATTCTAGAGTGAGTGGAAATATTCCAACATGTCTGCTTACCATCCTGTTGAACTCCAGAGCCTTGTGTTTACGGTCCGCTTTTGGGTTTTCCCCTCCTATCTGATTTTCTTCGACGCCGATGCTGGCTTTTTGCTTCGCACCGAGACCTAGCACACCCAAGCGTAACGTCCTCCCCTGGGTGGACTTGATGAGCGCCGCAGCCATCTCGTGCTGCCTGACGGGGATGCCGTTGACCTCCATGACGCAATCGCCTGCCCTCAAACCCACACGGCCGGCCGGGGAGAAGGGGGAGCAGTCCTCCACCAGCAGGGGGCGATCTCCTACTATGGTGAAACCGTAACGACCATCAGCGCCTGGTGTGATGTCCATCTGTAAATAAAAAATACCGTAAAAAAAACAAAAACGATAGATGAATTAATTGATGTCAAACCTGCTGTATGCGAGACACGACTCCAATGCTGGGAGGGATGTTCTTCTGAGTTTGAGCGATGGCAATGACAGCTTGCGGCCCCAGCGTCGACACATCGTGGCCTTCAATTTCCAACACTTGATCTCCGGCTTGAAGGCCGGCCAACTGGGCACTGCTTCCTTCCTCTACGGACAAGATGTAGCTTGGTCCATTACCGCCAACCTGGAATCCAAATTCCTCAGGCCAGCCCTGGTTGGATGTCGGCATGCTGAGGACTGAAGATGGACGGTGTTGTTAGCTAATATCAGTTGAAAGGGAAAACCGCTTAAAAGCTCCTCAAACTGTAACGTTCAAATGAACAGACACAACTGCAATCACTACTCCCTCCTACTATCACCTCTAATTATACTGCAGAGTGGATTTCTCCACCTTGGACCACCAGAGGTCCCTGACCTGGTTCACAGACTGCATGACAGCCAATTAAATCGAGTCTTTGCAGAGATAGAGACCTTCATAACCCCTGCAGACAAATTCCCACTATCACTAGCACACAACGTACATGAAGTCATGAAATCAGAACATAAATGCACAAAATTGGGATTCACAATAGAACACAGCAAAAACACTCACAGAAATCTTTGGATTGACTCCGTTTGGGCTGACGCAATGACGATCTGCCTTTTTTGTTTTGCAAAAATTTCTTCATCTTCACAGTCTAATTGTAAATCCAGTTTGTCTTCCCAAATAATCAACCTGATCACCCCTTGACCCAAAGCCCCATAAATAGAATGACAACGTCCATGAAAAGCGAGTCCAGCTTCTCCGTGTGTTTGTGAAGGAGTTAGTCGTCCGTCTCATCCTGGGCCCAAGATGCTCGCCGTGTTAATCAGAAAACTGGGACGCTTGCACCCGCGCACTTCACTTAATAATTCACTCTCCAAAAAGGGCCTAATTTTTCTATAAATACACCCATGTGCCTTTTTCCGCCTCCTCTTCTTTTGGGTAGGTGGCTCTCCGAGGGACCGCTCCTGGCCCAGAATTACGCAAGGAAGCCTGATGATAAGCACTAATCGGAATGTCAGCTCACTTGAATGCTCTGCAGTCTGCCCATTAAGAAGCAGCAGGGGCCATTTAAGATTTAAAACTGCAGGATTAGATGGATTATGTGTTGAATCTGTTGCCCTACCTCCACCTCCCTCTAGTTGAAACACATGCATTATGAATAATGATTATATTTCTTTAATATTGACAAAAAAGTCGGCAATAAGCACATCTGAAATCAACAATATCAGTATGTCAGTTAGTCGGTTTTACAAGCAAAAGAGAAAATGCAAAGTATTATTTAGAAACATGCAGCTCATACCTTTGTCGTCAGCGTCAGTAGCTCCTGGACATTACTTTTGTTTTTTTACCCCCCATTTGAAACATGAGCTGTAATATGAGAGCCAGTCCGCAACCAGATCCAGCGGGTGTCTTGTGATGAATTGTTGATTTTTTGTGTGGTTTTTTTTATAATGACAGACACATGAGAAAACAATAGATTATGCCAGTTTATTCTGAAAACTCAAAATGTTCAATAATCTGATATATTAATATTTTTTATTATATTATTAATATTATAAAAACTTTCAGACCTAAATATACATGAACAAATATTTTATGTTTAATGAATTACAGCCTAGAATTTGGCCAATAATTCATAACCGTGCAATGATGACGTTTATAAAATAAACACAAAACATGTAGGTAGGATTTTGGATAAAATAAATTGGATAAAACACGAACAAATTTACTTTTCTGAGTGTATGGCCCATAAATGGTGTACTGTATGTTAATTTGCTTTCTTACGAATTACGGTAATACAACAACAACAACAAAATAATACTAATAATTGTTATTATTGTTTAAACAAATTAAATTCGGCACCTCAGACTTTCCGTACATTTTAGCCCCACCCATTGCCGTTAGCTAGCCACGTATGCTAAGAAAGTAGCAATGTTTACAGGAAGTAGTGGCGTAAACCAAACGTGAAACGTATAAACACGTCGCAAACTACAACAACTTAACCAAAGATGTTAAAGTGACATCGATTTTCAAATGATTGTGTTTGCGTTTGAGGAGAAATGAAAAAAGTAAGAAACGTGTTTGATAACTTAACTACGCGTGCCTACTGACGTTGTCCACTTTAGTAGTTTAGATGTGACGGACATTTTACTTCCGTAAACATTTATCCTTCAAGTGTAACCAAAACAACTGCGAACATTTAATTCAGGTCATACCACCGGCGTTGCGGTGAGTTTAAACCGTGAACACCTTTAAGTGGTTCAGTGAGCCATGGACTTCCTCACTTTGTTTGCTATTTACGTTGTGGTAGTTCTTACGGCCATTATATTAGTCTGCAAATATTCCGGGCAGCAACAAAGTCCATTTAATTACATTTTTGACGCCACATCAAAGGTAAGACATACTTTATTGATATTCCCGTAAACGAACACTGGGGGGCGCTGTTGGACCAAGTGATGTATTTTTGATTTCTCTTACACAGCTACTTGCGCCACTTACTCCACAATGGCTCAAGCAGTGTTTTCAGTGGACCTCGCACAGGTTCTTTCATCAAAGGTGTGTGCACAAATTAACTATACTATTACTTTTCATGCCGTAGTCACTCTTACTCTTAGTCACTTATCTCCTTGTCACTGCAGGAGCAACATGTTCATCTATCTCCACATCCTGTTGGAGGCGGCTGTATACGCAGAGTTCACCTATGAAGTTTTTGGTTTCTGCGTGGAGATGGGCACCTCTCTCATCAGCCTGTCCGTGCCTTACATTCTACTTGCGGTCAAGACTTTGTTCTTCTACATTTGCATTAAGAGCGACCCAGGTATCTTTTTTGTTGGCTCTTTGACTAATTTTGTGACTTGTCCATTCCACTCTCAACTTTTTTTGCTATTTTACAGGCACTGTGACAAAGAAGAAACTCTCCAGCCAGTTGAGCATGTATCCGTATGACAAGAGGCTGTTTCACCCGGGCATCTTTTGCCCAACATGTCATCTTATCAAACCTGCCCGCTCCAAGCACTGCAGTGAGTTCTTTGTCTGCGTTGTTCTGGTTATTCTTCCCTCCTTGTGAGTTTATCATTGTACTTTGTGTTCTTTCACAAAGACTATTTGGATCTTATCGGTTCTTGTTTGCCTCCGTGCTTTTTGTTCATTGCCTCTGGCATTGAGTGAAAGCATTTGTTTTGCAACGACTTGCATTGCATATTTTCTCAAAAGGTGGCCTCCATTCATGACAACATATTCTTACAAAGTTGGGTGCCATTCATAATCTCAAAACCTTGTATATTGGGACAATTGTAAACCAAAGACTCCTATATTAATAATGGAATAAATTCACGTTTTTATTTCAGGTGTATGCGACAGGTGCGTCCAGCGTTTCGACCACCACTGCATCTGGGTGAACAACTGCATCGGCGCCTCCAACATCCGTTACTTCCTGCTCTACCTGTTCAGCGTGTGCGCCATGGCGGCGGACATCGCCATCCTGAGCAGCCACATGCTGCTCGAAGCAGCGCTGCGTTCGGGGCTCGTGTGGGCCATCTACCTTGACGAGCACGACCAGCAACAGACGGCTGGGCCTCTATTTGTCATCCAGGTTAGACGACTTTTTTTGCATTGAAATGTAAATTGCTGAACAAGTATCTTCTGTATCATCAATTCCTGAATCTTGGATTGAAATTTTTTTTCCTTTGTAGCAACTGTTCCTGGCCTTCCCCCGAATCGTCTTCATGCTGGGTTTTGTCGTCTTCGTCTTCTTGCTGCTAGCCGGTTACGTATTGTTCCATCTCTTCCTCATGATCATCAACCAAACCTCCAATGAGTGGTACAGAAATCGCGGCTACGCTTGTCAACACTGCCAGCCAAATGCCACAGCTGACCATTCCTGTAACACGCCATCTCACACTTCTAAAAGAAACTACTATAGCCGAGGGATATTCCGGAATTTGAGAGAGGTATTCTTTCCTCGAAAAATGGGTGGGAAAAAAAGCACTTAGGACATTGCCACTGTGCTGTTTGTTGACATCCAACAATCAATTACTCGTTTTGAAGAAAAAGTGATCCCCTATCAGGCATGGACTGGAAAAGTGCCCCAACTAGAGAAACAAAAACTGCTGTATTCCTTCCATGCTGTTATATCATTGAACTGATTTTTTTACTCTTATTTAATTTTGGGGGGAATTTTCTGTAACGTTTTAGGAGATTTCGATGTGGTACATTTTTCTAATATATTGCCTTACTTGGATGAGAATGCCTTAATTTTTTGTATTTTTTTTCCTCTATTAAATGAGTTGCATTTTTAATTAGAATTCTTTTATTTTGTTATGACCAATCATGTTGCCACAACACACAAAATGGAGTACTGTAGTATTATATAGTATAATATATTTTATTAGTACTATGAATTATAGTTCGTGACTTATGTGCACATTTTCTTTGAGCAAATTTGAGTAATTTGGGGGTGTGCAAGAATTTCTAAAAATGTAATTGTAGGCAGGCACGGAAGCGGACGCTTAAGTGGGCGTGGCTTCTTCTGAGGGTCCTATATCTTAAAGCCGGTGCGGAAGTAACAACGGAGTCAGCATAGTGCTCACCGGAAGGTCAGGTTTTACGCAATTATTATTTTATACAGTTAAGTACTCTGTTTATTACAGTAAGTCTGTATTACGGGCATGTTTGAACTTGCATTTGAGTTGTAACCTTGGGTGTGTTGCGCGCTTGAGAATTTCCTGGTGTAAAAAGGGAACCACTTGCGCAACTCCAAATAGCTTGTTTATTTTTAACACTTGGCGAGTTCAGCTTGTTCCATCATGGCCGGGTCTAAATGCGTTCGACTCAATGTCGAGCTGGCGAACAAACTGCTGGAATCCGTGGACAGCATCTTGTTTGATTGCGACGGGGTCATCTGGAGGGGGGACCAGGCGATCCCCGGTGCGCCTCAAGTTATCAACCTGCTCAAGGAACACGGGAAGAAAGTCTTCTTCGTGACTAACAACAGCACCAAGACGAGGAAGTTGTACGTAGATAAAATGTCCACGCTGGGCTTCAACGCAAATGAGGAAGAGGTGTTTGGAACCGCTTACTGTTCCGCCATGTACCTGAAGACTGTGTGCAAGCTGCAGGGCAAAGTGTACCTGATCGGCAGCAACGCCATGAAGCAGGAGCTGGAGGCTGTCGGCATCCAGCAGACCGGACTGGGACCGGACCACATCTTTGGCAAGCAGACCGACTGGGCCAATGTGCCTCTGGAGCCTGACGTCAAGGCAGTGCTGGTTGGGTTTGATGAGGATTTCAGCTACATGAAGGTGAACAGAGCCATGCAGTACCTCACCCGGACGGACTGTTTGTTTGTGGGGACCAACAGAGACACCAGGCTGCCTCTGGAGGGGGGCACGGCTGTCCCAGGTAGGAAGAAATCTGTTTTTGATATTGATTTCATTTAATTTCTCCTACTCACAACTTTTTACTTCAAGTACTTCCCCCAAAATACTCTCCAAGTACCACTATTTGGACCAACATAGTAAATGTATTTGGCGCCATCTGGTGGCAAGGAACGGTTTTGAAGTTAGTTGAATTTCATTTGGACAAAAGGAGTGCTTTGCTACTATCTTGCGTTATCTGGGTGTGTCAGTGATTTTTAGATTACTGTAGTTGCATTAACAACAATGATAAAGAAAACTTTCATAAAAATGGAGTAAATAAGACATAAAATTGCTCTTCTCAGGTACGGGCTGCCTACTGCAGGCGGTGGAGTTGGCAGCCCAGCGCCAGGCCGCAACGGTGGGCAAACCCAGCCACTTCATGTTCGATTGCGTGGCCTCCAAGTTCGGCTTGGACCCCGGCCGTTGCCTGATGGTGGGCGACCGCCTCGACACAGACATCATGCTGGGTTCCAACTGCGGCCTCAAGACGCTCCTCACCCTCACCGGGGTCAGCACGGTGGCCGAAGCCGAGGCCAACCAGAAGAGCGGCTGCTCGGAGAAGCATAAGATGGTGCCGGATTATTACGTGGAGAGCATTGCCGACCTGCTCCCCGCCCTGCAGGGCTGAGACTCTAAAGACTTTTGCGGTCACCATCGTCTTCCACTTGTCTAGCTTATATTAATAATTTATCATCTTTATGATAAGGTAACAACTAAGCAGTATCTGCTGTGGTCTAACAAAAGACACAACTACTCTAGACTATATAGCTATAGCTATAGTGTCCATTTAAAGGTGCTATTTGAACCATTGAAAAGCAAGCAAAACAATCAGATGCTAATGCTAACTTTTAAAAGATATTAAAATGTGTTCTCTCATGTATATCAAATATGTTCTCTTACATAATTACAATAATTTTTCTTAACATTCTTTTACCCAAATGTATATCCAGAATATTGTACTTTTAAAATGTTTAAATATTTGAAGGAGTATTGTTGAAAGTTGAACAAAAAAAAACTACGCGATGCCAAACCCGACCTAGCTTGTTTTCGAAAGTTACAAATTCTATTTCATATATATTCTCAGTGTAACAATGTCAAGAATACTATCAGGAACCACACAGTATATTCATCAAAGATAAATATATATAATTTTGTTGCATCTTGATGAAATCTATGATGAAATATTTTTGCTTTAGCACCTAACATGCACTGCTGATAATGATTAAATATCAACTTCCATCATATTAGTTTTGTTTCTTTCACTTTCATCTTTTACTCCAGAGTGCTGAGAGATACCTTCCGTATTGAGGCTGCTTTTATGCCTTTGTCTATTGTCCGGACTGAGATGGGCTGCCAAAAAGATAGGTCAAAGGCATGAAAACAATCTCCTCAGTAAAAGTTCAGGTGATTTGAGGATTGAAGGGACCAGGGGAGGGGGAATGGGAGGTCTCGGGGGGGATGAAGGAAAAAAGGCAGCCAGGTGGACCGGATCTCGGGCAAGTATTTACACAGCTTCGTACCGACGGAGTCATGACGGGACACAGGATGATGAGGTGTTGGAATCTTCCAGAAGGAAGATGCTGCATGGTAAGAAATGTATTTTCCTGGTTCTTCATGTTGTTGTGTAAATCAACCTGCCTGTCTTTAGGAATCGGACTCCTCGTCTTTCAATCGTATCCCCCAAAAAGCCATTTGTATAAGCCTCTTTGCTTCCCTCATCCTGATCCTCCTGGCCTTGGGTTTGACCGGACATCTTGGATTTCCTCAGCGACACTTGCAGGTTTGGCTCATTTTATTTCTCAACCTGTTTTTCAACATCAATCCAAAAACTTTATTTGCCCCCCGAGAATGAACAGCATCAGACAGTCCGATTCACCGCCCCAGACCCGACCGGGGTCCTGCTCCTTAACCAGTCTGCAGTCGTAGACCAGCAGAACGGCCTGGTGACCTTTTCTGTGACCTCAGGGGCCAATCAAACATCCACGGTGCTCTTTGACATTAAACATGTACGTTCCTCAAGAGTGATGAATTGGATCCAATGGAAGAAAAGCGGCTCATTAAATTCCCCTTTTTTTTTTTTTTTTTTTCTTTTTTTCTAGGGCTTGATATGTTACCAGCCGGTCCACCAGGAGATCTGCTTCCTGCGGACCATGGAGACGTCGGACTACGAGAACGTGCGCTCCCTTCTTCAAGCGTCTGTACACAAGGTTGGAAGGGGTGTATTTATATCTAAATGTGACTCAGCAGCAAAAGTATTGGAACAGGCACCTGCTCTCCTTAGAGATGAAGAACTAATATTCAGCAGGAAATCAACACCTCTAACTCAACCCCTAACTAATTCAAGAGGTTTCATCCTTCAGCGTTTAAAATGTGGTTCTGCATGACTAACCTCGCTGCAGAAGGATGAAGAAGATCCTTTTAAAGTCTCTCTCCCGCTGGATTCCTCAGAACATGTGATCCCGCAACCTGGGCTCTTCTTACAGCAGATACAATGGCCTCACTGTGTGTGGGGGGGAGCTTTTTTAGCTTTTAAGACTTCTTTTTTTGGAGTGAAATACTGCCCGGCCAACTTAGTTGTCATTTGGCAGCCATATTATGCCGCATTTCATTTACAAACAGCTTAAATGGTTATGTTCATATAAGTCATCTTAACATCTTGTTTTGTCTACAGCAGAGTCAGTTCCAGCTGTCTGTGAACGAGACCCGGAGGCAGACAGAGTTCTTGGGGGTCCTGTCGGCCAGTCAGACAGATGTCCTGACCTTGGAGGAACCTCTGAAGCTTCTGTGTCAGAATAGGACAATCTACTGGACCAAGAGGACAGAAGGTAAGAAATGGAGAGCAGACCATCCGACATCTAATTAAGTGTAAGGGGCACTGTGGATTTTTGAGAAAATTAAAAAATGTAAAGTCAGAGAAATACGGTAGTTGCTTTAAAAGTTACGCATGCTTTATATTTTTTTCAGGGCCGGGCAAACAGAGGCTGGTCTATTTCTGCATCGACATATGCTTTCCCAACAGCATCTGTGTGTCTGTTTGCTTTTACTACTTACCAGAGTAACTATCTCTGCTGATCATGTTTGAAAAAAATTAGGAACTTTTTTGAGCTCTGTCAACAAGATTGGAAAACCAACGCTGATGCTGTTAGTGCATTTGAGGGAAATGAGATTGGCAAAATTCATGTCGGTGTTGCTCAATTAAAAAAAAAAGAAAAACCGAGGCTCTTGCCACTTTGTTTGCAGCTCAATGAAGGACCACAACTTTGGAATGTGACTTTGAATTATTTTATATTCCCACAAAACAAGAAAAAAATAAAATACAGCAAATGAATTCAACATGAGACAAACCACATATTTATTTAAATAAGATAAACAGATAGAATCAATATGTTTAGGGAAAAAAATAAAAGGTGATGGCCAGTATACCATCTTTAACTGGATTAATTTTTATGCTGTCATGCTTTCAATGTTCCATAGTCCTCCTCAGGTGAGCACGCTGTCATTAAAGGCCAGACACACCACGGCTTTCTGATGGCCACTGTACTCTCTTTTAATCTCACCGGTCTCCACACACCACAGACGTGCCAAGTTGTCAGATGAAGCTGTGGAGAAATAATGCCATTTAAATGAACCTTTTATTTGCTCAGTGGCCTAGTGGTAGAGTGTCCGCCCTGAGACTGGAAGGTTGTGGGTTCAAACCCCGGCCGGGTCATACCAAAGACTATAAAAATGGGACCCATTGCCTCCCTGCTTGGCACTCAGCATTAAGGGTTGGAATTGGGGGGTTAGATCACCAACTGATTCCCGAGCGCGGCACCGCTGCTGCTCACTGCTCCCCTCTCCCCCAGGGGATGGATTAAAATCACACGGGGATGGGTTAAATGCAGAGGACAAATTTCACCACACCCAGGTGTGTGTGTGACGATCATTGGGACTTTAATCTTTTTAATCTTTAATCTTAAAAGTACGGCGTACCAGTGACGATGTACTGCGAGTCCCCGGAGAAGGCGCAGTCCCACATCCAGCCCCTAGATGTCTCTCCAGGATTGTTGCTCTTGATGCTCAGCTCAGTCATCAGAGAGAAATTGGATGTCCTCCAAATTTTGCAGGTCTGATCCGCTGAGCAGGTGGCCAACAAACTGGAGATGACAACGACGTCATCAGCGTTATCATTGAATGCGTCATTCGGTAGGGTGCAAATTATGCGTGAGGATGCAAAATCAAAGACTCACGTGGAATCAGGGCTGAACTTGCAGCGAAGTGAATAGCGTTTGTGTGCGGGGATCTTAGTTTTGGGAATAAGTTGCGTAACCTCATCTCCCATACCTCCAGCCAGGTTCCAAACGTAACAGTTACCCTGGAATGGGTTAGGGTTCAATTAAACATATTCAGAAATGCCTTCAATGTAACGTTGAGAAACTGACCGAGCTGTTGACTGCTGCCATGTAACTGGCATCGGGATCGATGTGAACTGCGTTGATGGACACCTCCGGCTCGGGAATGAGTTGTTCATTGTGGTCCGTTTTCAGATCCCAAATATGAATCACTCCACTCTGGTCTCCGACTATTAGTTCTGCCTGAAAATATGCATTTGAAGTTCACCAAAATGACTTTAAATACACATTCGCCACTGTAATAAACATCTCGCCTGATTTGGATGCAGGCACACACAGTTGATGGGTGCATTGACCTGGAAGATCCTCTGACATTGTAAATTCCGTGACCTGTGCGGGATTGAGTCGTATGTGACATTTAAATGAGTGAAGCTTAATTCAGTCTGGCAATGGAGTACCTCAGGTCCCAGATACGAGCCATGCAATCTTCTCCACCCGTGTACATCCAGCGTCCATCTTCATGGAAACCAACTGAGGTGATGTTCTTGCTAACGCCGTCATAGTTAATCACTGGGTTGGGATTGTTGGAGTTCAGATCGTACATGCGGATATGCTGATAACCTTAAAAAAAGGAGGAGGGGGTAAAGTTTAATCCAAGATATTTCCAAGTCCATTTTTAAAAAATAACTAACCTGCAGCAGCAATCATACTCCTGTCTGGTGTTACTTCAAGTGAATTCACTTGCTGATAAAAACAATTGTTAAAGAAATCATTTCTCAGATTTACAGTCCTTGAAGAGAATTTGTAAATTATTAAATTAAGAGCAAAAAAAAAAAAAAAAAGTAACATTATGTTTTCTTCAACCTTAGGTGTGATACTCAGCTGAAGGATACAGAGTCTTGGTGCTGGACTGTCCGGGTGCAAATCCCGCTATGGGCTTGCCAAAAGCGGACTGTGTGGTCGTACCCAGCCGTGGCCAAAATGACCGGGTCGCTGCCCACAGTTCCCTGATTCACGTTCATGTTTCTTTTCTGGCTGCCACTGTCAAAGTGAGTACAGCACACCAGCACTTGTCAATGTTTTTTTTTTTACTATACAACAAAACACGAAGTTAATGGAGGATATCGACACTCCGTTAGCAAAACACGACAAGCTAGCAGCTAACGTTAGCTAAGTATGAACAATTTATCAGACTTACGAGCCTATATAGCAAACGTAGGGGAAAAAACCTTGACGTATAAGCTTGGAAAATTAAGTTTACCTTTGGTTTTGGTGCTACAATAAACCTGTGCGTCTTTTTAAATAAGTCCCAAGCAACAAATACTTCGAACATAAAGTTCCGTTATGTTAGCGTCCAGAGCTGCCATCTGCTGACTCGTTTTATTACTACTATAATTTCAACATGAATTGACCAAAACTGCCACGTAAGTATGAACACCGTGAGTAATATACCTTATATTTCTTAGAGAAGCTATATGTCTTGAAAACTTGCTTATTTGACTTTATTTGAATTATAACACTGTGTAATGCTTAGAGCATTTCAACCTGTAACTAGTACAGTGTTGAAGAACATACAGAACATTCCAAACACAAACTATCAATGTTTCTGTGTAATGCTTTGAGCATTTTAAACTTGTAACTAGTATAAAACAGAGTTTAAGAACATACAGAACAATCCAAACACAAACTGTCAATATTTCTGTGTCATGCTTTGAGGAGAAGAACATTAGAACGTCCTCTTTGGATCTTCGGTGAGTTCCTCAGTCCTCATTCAGCTGGGCTGAAGTGTGCTGCGTCGCTTCATCTGTGTCAACCAGTGAACATGACAGGACCACTGCCCGGAACCCACTCTTTGTGCGAGTGGAGCGGAACATCTAAAACAGAAGGTTTTCCAGAAATATTTACGTATTTACCTTGAGATGGAATGCGAATAGCTACCTCACCTTCACATATGTTTTGCTCGTCTCCAGGAGAAACTTCCACTTCAACGCAGACCGATCGGTCTCGGTCAAACGGGTGAACTGCTCAGTCTGCAGCGAAAGGAAAATATACAGTATGTGTTTTTTTTCCTCTGATTGTAAATAAATAATTGTGCTGTTTGTACTACGAACAGTGCATCCCAACATGGCGTCAGCCACCGGGCTTCTTAGGTTGCACTGCAGAGTCCCAGTGCGGTCGCTGAGGTCCATTAGTAGGTCAAAGCCAGTTGTGGACGAGAAGACTTGACCCTTTCCCGGACACAACTGGTTGCTGCAATACTGCATGCCCTCAGTCACCTGGAACTTGCAATTGGTGCTGAGACGTATGACAAGAAAAAAATTATTCCGACAAATAACTCAATCCACTGTGGCCGGGTGAGCGTACCAGCGAGTCTTGATGACTTTAGAAAAGGAAGAATCCAGATTGAACCCGGTGATGAAACTGATTGTGATGCCATAGACTGGCTCTGGAGACTCCTGGCTTTTTTCCTTCAGTTGAGCAACAGTGTACACGGCAGTGATTGACTCCACTGCAAAATCGTACACAATTATTTAGGCAACATAGATATGCAAAGATTTTGGTGTATTCTGAGATCGTAGGCACTGCTAGTAATTACAAAAAAACATTTTAACTGGGCTGGCAGTCAATGGGTTATGTAAGTTACGTGGCATGTCATCTTGTTCCAGAGCTCCGGATTTCAACATCTCCGCAGCATATCTGTAGAGCAGGCCGGCCTCTTGCGTGTCTTGACGACAAATGATGATTGATGTGACAGAGCGTGCAAGTTTGCAATGACTACTCTTGTTTTATTGTCGTTGATACTTAGGTGGAACGACGCAGTGACACGCTTACCAGGATTGACAGTGATAATGGTTTTGGAGTTGACTGTTGCGGTCATTCCGTTGCGGAAGCTGTCAAAGGTAATCTTTGCATCCGCTATGAAGATCACTTGGAATGAGGAATCGAGTCAAAACACGCGTAAGTTATCTCCAAAATAACATCTCAAGTCTCCACAGTTATGCTTGCCTCTAGTATGGGAATGTTAATAGGACGTGACAGGTAGTAATAACATACCGGCCCCTTTGCACACAGAAGTCTGAACTTGCTTAATGGCTTCTCTGTCCCAACTGCGAATTAATCGGAGGTCGGGAAGTTAGTCTGGAGAGGTCTCCGAGTCTAGCACAAATACACAACACTGAAGCGAGAGGCACACCAAACCAGTGAGAAGGATGAGACCAATTCATCAAAAAGCTTCACTTCCATCCTCTGTCCCGGGCATCCATCTGATTTCTGAAATAGTTTCATCTCGCCGATCTACACATAATATTGCGGCTGGTAAGCGAATGATGGTGAATTGGGATGCAGAAAAAGATGGCGAACTTACTCCTTTCACAGCAGCGAGTATGTTTATGAACGATCCGTCCAGATTATTCCCGCAGGCCTGGATATCTCCCAGATTGTAGAAGTCCTTGGAGTCCTTAACTGGGATGTGAATCAGTGGCAGCAAGCGGTCTTTGGTGACCATGTCCACACAAAGATGCACTTGAGAATAAAACTCTGACAGTATCAGCCTGTAGGGACTGACAAAAAGAGAGAGAGGAGAAATGGGACATTCCAAACTATTATTAGTATTACTTACCTTGGTGTAGTCGGACAGAATCTTTCCTCCTTCTCTAAATCTTTGATAGCCACCAATGGATTTTCTATAGTGACTGGAGACATAATAAATAAGCATGCAGCAATATTGCACCAGTTTTTTTTTTTTTTTTTTTTAGACCATTTTTGATGGATAGTGAGAAAGATGCCTCACCAACATCACCGATATTGTAACTGTTGAACATTGTGTTAATGTAACGGTCACTTCCCAGGGCCAACACATTGATGAAGAAGTCAGGAGAGTCCTTAATTGTGAAGCTAAAAAGGAGTCTGTCCACTCTAGCATCTAAACAAGAAATGAGAAAGAATCATCAAACCACGTTATAACTATTCACCAGAAGAGGGCGCTAGCGGACAAGACACGAAGATATTGTTCTATCGTGAATCAAGCAACCCGGCATTCAAACAACTAAATCAACCTCAAACTTTCAGCATGCACCATGATTAAAAATGTAATGTTACTAAAATAATTAAAACTTGCGGCGAAAGAACTTTTTTTTTTTCAGCGTTAGACAATTTGGGATCAAGCTCAGAGATGCAATTGTAGTTCATGGCGGCCATTTTTAGCACTTTTGCTAGATTACTATTTTTCCTAACAACTCCAAAGACAAGACACGAAGGTATAGATATCATATTTTGAGTGTACTGCTATTAAAATTATAATACATTTGATACATACCTTTTCTGGCGGGGGAGTGCTTAATATCAGTTTTTCCTATTATTATGCCGACCAACATCTGGAAAGAATATGCAGTAGTTCTATCGTGAATTCGGCATTCAAACAACTAAATCAGCCACAAACTTGCAGCATGCACCATGATTAAAAAGAACTTTTTTTTTTTTTTTACTTACAGGGTTAGACAATTTCGGATCAAGCTCAGAGATGCACTTGTAGTTCATGGCGGCCATTTTTAGCACTTTTGCTAGATTACTATTTTTCCTAACAACTCCAAAGACAACCAACACTAAAATGTTAACAACTACGTTTTAAAATGTCGTGTCAGTATCTCTTCAACTTTGTTCAACGTGGTCGTGGCAAAATGGCTTCTTGTTAACTTGATGCTTTCGGGTGCAGTGGGAAATATTGTAGGAATGGAAATATCAATCATATCGTAAAAAAAAATGTCTGAATATTGCTTCACATCGCTAATTTTGCAATTAGTAATTTAATATTGTGTTAAATTAATGGTGGCAGTTATACTTAAAACTGGTATTTTAAGTCTTCTTTTAAGTGTTAGCCAAGTTAATCCAAAACTCAATTTTAAAACGCAACTCCATAGTCTCGTTATTTCACTTTCTGTAAATCAACCTTTATTGACCCAAGGGAGTAAAACGTGTTTTATGTTATTTTAAATTCCCACTCCCATGCAAAATTGTCACAAAATACTGTTTAAACACATGGACAAAATTGTGAAAAATATGCTGATTTAAAAAAAAAAAAAAAATGACACCCTTCATCTCTTGCAACACATGAATTAATTGACACGAGAATTAATTCCATACATAGGTGAAATGGCAAGAGATGTCCCAATACTTTTGCCAAGATGGTTTTCATTTCTTCTAAATGTTGCAACATGGGCCTACATGGTGGATATTGCCATGCTAATCTATTCCAATCATAATTCACAGCACGGGATTCAACAAGAGACAGTTTGGCAAAGATGAATGTGACAATTTCCTGTCCGTTTGATTGCACAAAGCTAAATCTGACTCATGATAGTGTCTTCTATAGCTAAGCATGAATGAAGAGCTGTGACGGTAAACCCACAAACGCAGCTTTTTCCCCCCCCTCATCTCCATGTTTGAATAATCCTCACAGTTGGCTGATTGGATAGAATATCTCATCCCTTTCGACTAATGTTTGATTTTTACGCTCGGCTGTTTCTAATTTTAGGCCACGATGTGTGGAGAAAATTTGACACAGCATGGATAATATCAGAATAGTCCATCACGCAATAGGTTTTGTCGTGAAAACAGCAGAATTTTAACAGTGATTATTTACTGGTGTGCTGGAATTGATCTATTTTTGCACATTATTCAAATGAGATGCAATTCTACAGTCATTTGGTTTTGTCATCTATGTGCTATTAATCACAACAGCACATTTTAAATCAAGTAAAACTGTGCAATTTGATGAAATGATTTATTGACATTGATTCGCAGCCTGTGTTAACGTGACATCAATCATCCTTTGATCCGCTATTGGGTATTGAAGAAGGTATAACTTTGGTTTGTGGTGCAATCTTTTGCAGTAGACCATAAATAGATCACATAAAAAAAAAAGAAATTACATTTAATGAGTTGACTGACATAATCAGGCAAGAATACTAGTTAAAATGTGTGTTTCTTGATGATGATGATCCACCCGCCAGCATCTAAGTGTAATTATCTTGTCAGTCCTAAGTAAAAATGCAAAAAGACAATACATAATTTAATCTTATATAACACAGGAGCCATCGCGGCTGTGTCAATTTATAAGTACAGGACTTTTTCGTCTCTCCCTCGATTAGCAAAGCAGATTTGTCTGATCTGAATCCTTACGCCACCACGGTTTTTATTTAGCAACTGGCTGTCCCCAACGGCACCAGACGGGAGATTTGTGGTCCAGCAGCGTAACCCTGTGTAAAACACGAAAGCAGAGAGGATGAAATACAGACGCCAGTGACTACTTAGAGGCATGGCAGCAGAATGACAGTTCCTCGCCAAGCTCAAGTCTTTTCAGGCCTGCAGCACATTTGTTAGTCCTTACGCTGCGTTGTCTTTTTTCTAAGTGCAGGTCTTCATCTAGGAGAGCCTCTGCAACCAGGAAGTCTTAGTCTTTTGTTTACACTAAGTCCACATGCGATGCGGTTTAATGCGAAGCAGGTTTTCCAGTGCTGGAACCAAAGACAGGTTGACGTATTTAACCGGTGATTTTAGTTCACACGCACACAAGAAAAAAAATTAATTGTAGCAGCTCCTCAAAGAGCTGTATTGTCCCATTATTGTATTGCTTCAGCTCATTAAACATATAGGCTGGTCAAATTTGTTCCAGAACCTTCCCCTATCCAGGTTTAGGTTTTGCAGTTGTTGGCAAGGCAGGGAATGCACACTTCCTGGTCTGCATGGTGGAATCATACAACGTGCCCGCTCGGGTCCTCACCCAGGGAGACAGCGCCGTGCAGGAAATGTTAAATGATGCTAATAATGAGCTGTTGAAAAGCAGAATGAATAAGGAAAACAGAGGCGCCTATTGCCATCCATCATTTTACTGAGATGGGATGGAAAAAAAGCAGTAGAAATTTACAGCTGGCATGTTTTGCAGGTGTGTGTGAGGGGGGGGAAATTTAAACAAGGAAACATTTGACTAGGGTGCACATTCTGAAAATGTGTAGTTATGTCTAGCAAAAACGCTAATTATAAAAAATTTATATTTAGCTCGGTTCCGTGGCCACATAAATCATCTTTGCCCATTAAAATGAATGGAAATGCCATTAATCCGTTCCAGCCACACTTATTAAAAAAAAAAAACACTACAATATTGTACTTAAAAAAATAAAATAAAATAAAATAAAAACAAAACCACAAATATGCAAGGATTCTTTGTACCATGTCGCTCAGGCATGTTTTCTGTCTCCCGGCATGTCTACCTTCCACAATTATGGCCTCTTCTTCATGTGGCATGCCCCGGAGCGACAACCTCTTTTAACCATCACTGGTGCCATCGTGATGCATTTTCTAAATTCTGTTTCACATAATCCAAGCGACTTTGTGTTAGAACTCTAATGAAGAACATAGCCGCTTAGATGTAAACATTAACATCAGTGCTAATCTTTAGCAACTGTGAATAGTTTCTAATGGAGATCAGATCATTGGAAGGTCTCATCCTCTGAACAATATCTGGAAATAATCCCATGACTCATCACACTGCATCGCTATTATGGTTGTAGTCACATGAATCTAAATCTAAGAAGGATCAACAGAAAATGAGACGTCTGTTATTATATTTTTTTACAAGTTCATGACTCACTTTTGAAGTACCACTCGATTGCAAGTGTAGGCTATTATTTACAGTTTTCATAGATTTGCTAGTTGTGCAATATCCATTTGCCCTTTTTATTGTCCTAGCGGACCATTTGTGTACATGCTACAATATTTGATCAGTCTATATTAATTTTTTTCTCTCTCTCTACAGTGGTGTTGGTCTTCCTACTTCCTGGTCTCCAACCTCTGGGCTGAATGAAAGCTTTTGTTTGCCTGGATTGATTTCCTCTGGGTCCTGGTCCTTGCAAATGAACAGATTCCTGCCATCCACAACACTTCGTCATTTCAAGTAAGTGAAATTGTTAAAGTGTTTGCTTTGAGTAGAATGAACTGTAAAGGAGCCCAAAATTTAGCAGAAGCCCCGTCGTTGAGTAAATGTACTTAAGTTGAATTACACCACGGCTAACGTAGAATCATATGTGAGTGACTCACGCTCGCAATTTTCCTCCTCTTGGAGCTCGATATACTGCCAGTGAAAATGTATTGATGCCAAGAGAAAACTTAATCCATTCATCATCTTTACCCCGCTAGAATCCCCCCGTATTGCATACTTAAGGAAAGCCAGTCCATCAAACTGTCTTCACAGACTCAAATCTTTACATCCTTCCTTGCTCCCCCCCCCCCCCACCGACAGAAATATCGAACGCCACATTTGACCCCGAGTGTCATTCTTTTTAACAATTTAAAAGAGTTCTAAGGATGTAAAAGGGAGCCAAGACATTTCTTTAATGACAGCCGAGTGATACGTTAAGCAGGAACAATGACGCATTGTCTCGAAAGGATGGGCACAGCTTTGCTATTTTCAATTAAATGTTAGACGGAAAAATAAAAGAAGCACAAATTTGCAGTTGATTCATTCCCACACATTTTCAGCGGACTCGTAAGATCAAAAAGGTCAATTATTTATAATATCCCCTTGAAGTCGCATCTTAATACGCTTATGTGTCGTGTGAAAAAAAATAAAAAGCATTCTTAACTTGAATGATGAATGGCTGTAATTAAAGTCGCAGATGGAAGTGCCTGGAAGTTTTTTTTTTTTTCCCTGTCATATAAGTCGCGAAAAGTTAGCAATTATGTTGATGTAAAATAGAATATTGTTTTGGATGCTAACTGAATCACTTTGCACGGTTCTTCTCAAAAGATTCAGAGGGGTGACGTTCTTTGTTGCTTTGCGACTCGATGAATCACAACGACGGCGACGCTCGGAAATTTCACCGACAGAAGTTTGATGCATGTGCGTCATTGATCATCCTGCAATGAAGTCATTTCTTAAGAAGTAAATCCAAAACACCAATTCCTCATCTTTGTCCTCATTTGTCATCTGCGTGATCTCCAAAATGGGACTGTATTAAGACAGCTGAATCAAAATATGAGAGGCAGACAAAAAAGCAATTTCACAGCAGAAATGAGTCTATTATTTACTCTGATGGGATAATGTTCTGAATTCATATCGGATAACATTTGGGCCGTTCCTCAAAGCAAACGTTGACATCGGAAGCAAAAAAAAAAAAAAAAGCTGCCTTCCTTTTGCCTTTGCTAGTAACATCCCATATGGAAGGCATCAGGCAAGCTAATAACAATGCAGGCTATAAGTTTAATAAAAAGGAATGGAACCAATTATGGCCTTGTCCCAGTCGTGCACGTGGCTTCTTGTCACGAGAGGAAGCCTGTGGGCGCCGCAGAGACAGAGGGATAAAGGGAACATCAACAGCACTTCGACAATGATTGTTGATTTGATTCTTGATTAAAATGGAAGGAAGATTTATATGTGGTTTTTATTATTATTGAGAGACTGCCTGGGGTGAATTAACAAGATCCAACTGAGTGTGTGTGGGATGCTGCCAGTACCTTTTGTGGTGTCTGCGGATCCAAGAAAATAGATTTGATTACAGAAAAAAAAAAAGTTACTCGTGACTTGCGAGCTCGATTCAAATGTCGGACTTTTTCCTCATGTCGCATATCTGTCGTTGACGTCTTGGAGGTCTCTTGTACCGGAGACCACCTGGGTGTATACTTCCTGCCGTCGGCACGCTTAACGACCGTCAAGCTACGAAAAGCCAATCGAGTTTAATTAAGTGAACTTTGGGAGCGGATGAAGACACAAACAGCAGATGGCCGGGAAAGTTGTTACTGGGTGGGCATGTAGCGGTCCAAAACTTTGTCTATCAATATCAAGCCATGGAGGGAATGGAAATACATCAAAACAAGTGCAATGTCTATTAAAGTGGAATTTCATGACCTGTGTGTCAGCATTTCAGTTCTTGCTCGTGATGACTTACGTCTGGGGTGGCGGCAGACTTATACTTGGCCTGTTGGCTGTCTAAACACGTGCTTTGACTTTTTTTTTTTTTTTTTTTTCCCCCGCCTTCAGTGACTTGATAGTGACCACACCAGAAGTTCGCAGTCTTCATCTGTCTGTCTGCCACGAAAACCTGCCGACATCTGCTATATTTGGATTAGAGGATTTACCTCCTCCTTCTCTTTCCATCGGTCATTTATTTTGACCCCGAAGTCGTTTTCCTCTTCTGTGACGTCATGTTCTGGACCACCAGAGTTGGCCT
Source organism: Syngnathus acus (assembly GCF_901709675.1). NCBI lineage: Eukaryota > Metazoa > Chordata > Actinopteri > Syngnathiformes > Syngnathidae > Syngnathus > Syngnathus acus. Next base: position 3,277,123 of record NC_051103.1, on the reverse strand, counting down.
TCTGTTCCTTCACTCTGGCTACCTTTCTATGTCCAATGACTCAAAAAGGGAAACTGCTACTACTTTTTTTTTTTTTTCCCTCTATGGTTATTTCTCAGTAGCACTTGATAAATGTGTAAATGGAGAGCCTGTGTAATGTTGATATTAACAACATAGTCACCGTGTAATTGATTTCCCGCAGGCCTCGGGCCGATCGATGTCGAGCCTGCGAAGTGCTTGTTAGAAAACGCCAAATCAGGCTTGGTACATTTATGTTGTAAAAAAAAAAGAAGAAAAAAAAATTACATGCATTAACTCGCATCCAGGTGCACGCATGGCTGCTTGCGGGGAGACAGACAAGTAAAATCACATACATCTGCTTACCATCCCTGTAATTGTGCTTCCATCAATATCATATTACTCGTTCCTTTCGCTGCCTATTGATCAAGCCCCACAGCTGCCGGTCATGCGCTGGTTACGATGTGTTCTATTACCTGAGCTCAGATCAGGGATGTTTTTTGGCAAACGTGCACATTGGTGTGTGTTTGACTGATTATGATGCAGCCTGCACATTGATCCAAAAAAACCCGCAAAGCCTTCCCGGTGCAGATGGACGCCTTATGGCATGAAAGCTATGTTTTGGTTAGCTTCATAGATTAAGGTTGGATCAGGATGGATTTTCTCAAGGCGCCGGCACTAAAAGGGATGTTTTGGCGTTTAAATTACCCATTCAGATATCAATAAGAATTTCAGTTATAATACACGTTCAATACGATACGGTGAGTTGTAAATTTCAGTTTATTACATCTATCGGCACCGGCGGTTATAGTAGGTAGATAACAGTTTGAAATATTTGTACACATTTTAGCAATTTGTGGTTGCTGCATTCTAAATATTTAACTCGTGATCAAATAGCAATTCAAGGGAAAAAAAAATTCACGTCTGGAAAGAATAAATAAGCAATGGACTCTCCTCCATCTGATTTCCTCATTTGAAGTTGCACAAATTGTTTAGCTCCACTTCTCCACGACCTTGCGCCCATTATATTGGGATGGAGTTTTGTTGGATGGGAGCGTTACAATCAAGGGATGTAAGTGGGGGTATCATTTCGTTGAGGGGTGGGTAAATTACATTTCCGATGGGATCATGTAAAAAAAAAAAAAACTGGAATGGTTGTCGAAGGCCAAGCTGACCTCAATTGTATAAATTTGTCATTCCTTAGTAATTCGGCCTGCTCAATTATGGCAAAAATGGCTAATTCTTGGCTCTTGTGCTTTAGGATATTAGCCAGGTAAATGACAAGTCATTGTCATAAGGAATGAAAAATAATGACATAATATTTACTTATGGCAATTTACAGCTTTTCTTCATTAGGGTTCGTGTTTGAGCTCAACTAAGCGTCAGCAACGTATAGGCTCATTATGGCTGGAAAAACAATCTCATAATTTGGGGAAGATCAGCAGTAATTATGACTACATTGTCAGTGAATTCATATAAAGCGTGATTCTTTTTTTTTTTTTGAGACGTGCATGATGACCACATCTGTTTGTAGTTAGTATGAGGATCTTCTATTTCAGCCCATGTGTTTCCTGTCATGGAGCGAAAGGAAAAGAAAGCTGGAAAATGCGTGTGGCCAGCAAATTCTATTTTTCTTGGGAATGTCTTGTCTCTTGTCTCTGACCTGGACACTGGACCACCTCCATCTTCTCTGCCCCTAAATTCAGTCTAATTGCTGTCAATCCCATGTTTTTACTCTTATTTGTCACACTTGAGTCTTTTTTTTCCCTCCACCAGTCGTTCGCTTATACGCGCTCTCCTCCGTTCGACACTGTAAATCTCGATATGCTCTGCGCCCGTGATGAAAAACTGTAAATCTCAAACCTGTTTGCAACCTCTCAATAAAACGTCCTCTATTGCTAAATAATGAAAGTTGGGGAGGCGAAATCTGGTCCTGTCAGGTTCTAGAAGGGATGAGATGGGATATTGTTCCTATCTCTGGCTCCTATGAGGGAATTAAGTGTAGCTCGGCTTCCAGCAGCACACAGGAAGAGGACATGGTCCAATCTACTGGGGGCATTGCCGGAGACAATAAAGCTTAATGATATTTTCTCATGCTGACAGCTAATATGTGCTCAGACTGAACTACTGAAAGTCAGCGAGGACACTCAGTCACTACTAGTTTCTTATTTTTTTATTGTGTGCAGCCCTTGGGGTCAATTCACAAATCTGCAAATAAAAATGTGACTCACAATAATATGAAATAAAAATAAAATGTGATATAATATATAATGTATATAATAATAAAACAATATATAAAAATAAAAGTATGGCAAGTTTCAAGTTGAAATATTTGCGTCTCACAATAATATGAAATAAAAATAAGATGTGATATAATATATGATGTATATAATAATAAAAAAATATTTAAATGTTTTTTTTTATTGTGTGCAGCCCTTGGGGTCAATTCACAAATCTGCAAATAAAAATGTGACTCACAATAATATGAAATAAAAATAAAATGTGATATAACATATAATGTATATAATAATAAAAAAATATATAAAAATAAAAGTATGGCAAGTTTCGAGTTGAAATATTTGCGTCTCACAATAATATGAAATAAAAACAAGATGTGATATAATACATAATGTATATAATAATAAAAAAATATATAAAAATATGGCAAGTTTCGAGTTGAAATATTTGCATCCTTCTCTTAACTTCTTGAAAGGCGATCACATCCTCAAAGAGTTTCTCCTCAATGGGTGCTTAGGTGGAAACTTCATCCCACCTAAGTGAGTCCTCGGAGAGGGACAGGCGGCATAGGAGAGGAGACACGACTCCCCCGACATCTGTTATGTGGAGTGGCATCTAATTTACCCTCTGCTCGGATGGGGGAGAAAAAAAAACAAAGGTTGGGAGGTAAAAGGGAAACATACAATTAGAAGCAAGGGTCTTTATTTCTTTCAAACATAATATTAGGATGTTAGGTAAAACTGAAAAACAAATGTATGACATTTCTGAGTTGACATTCCCTTTAAATGTTTGCATTTTCCCCCCCATTTGTATATCATTCCATTTTTTCCCCCCCACATACCACAATGGGAGAGCCCCACTTACCACTAGTGGAACTCGTACCACACTTTAATAATCACCGAGTTAAGCAAACATAAAAAAAGTTCATGTTGACTCAACATCATAGTTTCGTTCATTTTATTCCATGTCATACTACTATAATGACAAACCAAGAAAATATTTTCTCGCTATTACACAGGATAACATTTCTATGTAAGTGTTTTTGATGGAACCAGATATATATATTTTGGAGTTGCAGTTGTTCTTTTTCCCATATTTAACTCAAACTAAAGCGCTGACTGAAACCTTCCGTTTATAGTTTTTGTGAACTAATTACCACGGGTCGATATTAAAGCACTTCATGGTGTTCCGTATCGAAGTCCTCCTCTGTCCAAGAACTTGCTATGCACTTGCCATGCACTTTAGGAAGAGGTCAAAGTTCATCCCTAGATATCCACCAGAGAGGTCAGTTTCATTAGGTGTTAATGATCCTCCCCGAGGGCAAGTTTACTCCTTTGCCGACTTACACATTCAATGCCAACCCGATTCCAAACATCAATAACATATTGAGCCGATTCTCCAAATCATTTATTTTTTTTATTTAGTCAACGCCTGGCTGCTTTTCCCTCCTTTCCCTGAAATGTAAATCAAGCAAACCACCAAACGCGTTGGAGCCGAAGCAACGCGAATCCTCACTTGACCTGGCGTTCGCTCGCGCCGCAATCAACGAGAGGGCCCGTTCATTTAACAAGCTGTCAGCAGGAGAGCGCTCAAACGGAAAATAGAACATACAAGCATGCAGCAACGGGGATTTGGATGTATTCCCAGTAATTATCGTATCATATGAGTCTCCAGCGCTGCCTTGATCTGCCAGGTTGAGAGGAAACGCGGGTGCAAACGGTCGACCCTTCGCAGGCGGGATTTTGCCGGAGAAGCCGCGACCAATCGCACAATGTAAACCGGTTTGACTTTGAAACTAATTAAAACGCTGCCCGTTAAAGTGGACTCGGACGGATAATTAAACCAATCTCATGCCGTGTAATTTGCTAGCCGGTCAGGAAGTTCTAATGAATAGACGGCGGCAGGATTGAAGGATTAAAGGTTTTTGAAGTTTGCTTCCACTTGTGAGCTAAGTTGGAAGCTATGCCGTCGCCTTCGTATAAAACGTCGAGCCAGTGACTCACGCCCTTCCATTACTGTCAGATACATGTTGTCATGCGTGTTTGCCAACAGTCCCATAATGATGAGAGAATTGTTTCAAGCTGTATCTTATCCCAAATATTCGGCTTCCAGTGGTTTATCCTTCAATGAGATGATTTTTGTGTGTGAGCCGGAATGCTAGCAGAAGCAACGCAATTTAGAAAATGGAAAGCCAGCAAGATTATGGCTTAAGTGAAGGGGTGGGCAAACTTGTGTGCTCAAGGGCAACGTTTCATTTTTATAGGCCAGGTCTTTCATAACGGGTAACTGAGGTTTAGAATTTTTTTTTATTTTTTAAATAATTTAGTGTATAAATAAAATAAATTCAAGTAATTCAATTTAAATAAATAAATAACAATAAATTAGAATTAATTCACGGAATATTTTTAAATATTACTAAAGGTGTAGCACCTTGAGATCCAAGTGACCCGGCTTATGTTTTTCCAGATAGGGCAGTACTAAAGTATATTTTTTCTGTCCCAATGATAATGATGAATAACCATAATCCGCTGTCTGTGTATAGTTAGGATTTATTCAACCTCAAGTGTGATGGATACCGTGCATCCTCACTGTTGCATGGAGACACACACGGACCAGCGGAATTTCAGCGTAGCATCAACAAAGCTATTAGGACCCAAGCCAGGTCTTTATGGTAGAAAGGGCTTGCAGCTCAAGCGTCTTGTTTACATATCGATATAGTTAGGCCTCACTAACATCAGTCCGATGATGAATGAGGGATTTGCTGCCACACTTTGAGAGCCGCTGATGTAAATTATGAAGGTAGGCCGATAATATTCCAATCAAACAAAAACATAAATCCCCGGGTGTGGTTTAGACTCCGTATCGATCGCACATAAATTAAGCGTTAAATAATATTCTACAATTTTTTAATGGCGACCTACGCTTGACCCTTGAGCTAAATCAAAGTGACAGTGAGACATAGCACATATAAGCACAACCTCGCTGCCTATAAACAAAGCGGACACTTATTGATCCACGTTGTCTCCCGTGCAGAGGAAGTCCTGATGATGCAATCTTAATATGGAGGCTTTCCTATTTTTTGTTGAGGATCTAGATCACATTGTGTGTGGCTCACGAAACGCGACTCCATTAACTGAGTTGGGGGTTTTGCTCTGCACTATATGATGAGCAGACTCACAGGTCAAAAGGTCAAGAGAAGGGGGGGAGGGTTGAAGATGTCAAAGATCGCCAGGTCTCCAATCAGCCGGCTGAATTGATTGCTGAGACATCAGAAAGGCTAACCTCAAATTTATAATTGACCCTTTCCCTGCAAACTTGTGCAATATTTTCATTGGCAGATCAGGGGAGTCCAAGCAGGCAAGTTTAGAAAGTCACTAAGCTAAATAATACAAAACACATTTCAGAATAAAAACTTTAGTCAGAATTTCAGCAGAATTCCCTATACAAAAGTCTCAGGAAAAACATTTCAATAATATCTTGTCATCTTATAAATTAGGATCTCTGAAATAAACTGTACAGCTAAATGAGAGTACGGGTTGTGGATGTTCCGCAAGAAAAAATTCTAATTAGAGAGTTCTGCAACATAAATAACACTTTGCAAAGTGCTTGTTTGCTCCTCTTTCCGCTGCATCTTTCCGTGCTTTCATCTTGTAAAATTGTAAAGACAGTACAGGATATGGAGTTCCATGGGAAGGAAATATAAATGCCTCTTACTGCATATACAAGGTGTGTCAGAAAATTTCCAGGGCTTGTCCATTTTTTTTTTTAACCCTTTCTTAAAACCAACAGTGCCGTTTTGAGGAGCCAAAAATACAACTGGTTCATGAAGCAAAATTGAAGCTTCATTTTCCCATCGCTAGCTTTTATCATGAACACGTTGCCCCTTTGGTCGGGTGACAAAGAAGGTTTCTCCAGCATGGGAAGTTCTGTCTGGCCAGGAACTGTCAGATGCTCAGGGCATGGTAGTGAAGCACCCACAGGGGGGCGATATTGCTTTGCTTTTGTGACCCAAGTTCTGGAATTTTTCTGACACACCTCGCGCTATGTCGTAATCTGATCATAGCACTCGAGCTAATCTATAAAATTCTCACCACATAAAACCGAACATTTATTTAGCTTGATTGTTGCATTTTTTTAAAGCTAGTGAAATGATTGCAAGGACTGTTTAACACAGTAAAAAACTTTGGTAATGCACATTGTCTCTCGCCGCTGTCAACTTTCAAAAGCTTTGGTGTCAAGCTGTGTTGTCCCAGCCAAAGTTCTGACCCGTCATTTGATAGAATTTGAGGTTAAAAGGTCTGTAAAAGTCTCTGAGTCTGAGCAGGACTTGGGAGGGGATCTGCGGATGGGGTCTGCCCTTTGACTTCCCCAAGCAGCGTGGCCTGCTGCTCCCCTCCGGTTTCTTCAGGCAGGGAAATCCTTTGGTCTGGTTGAAGTAGAAATGCTTATCTGTCACCACACGCTTCAGTCCCAGGAAATCCTGAACGCGACCCATCTCCCCGGCGGGGTCCGTCACCAGACGCTCGCCGCTGACAAACAGGAAGCTGGAAAGCGGGAAGTAGCGCAGCCAGTTCTCCAAGTGCTTGGCGTAGATGCCAATCCGCACCGCGCTCCAAGAGGTGTCAATCAAACCCGTGGTGGCATTACGGAACGCCAAGTTCTTGAAGGAAGGGAGGCCCGGCGACTTGGACACGGTCTGCGTGTAGTCGGAAACGGCGCGGGTCACCGGGTCCCGCACCACCACGATCAGCTTGGTGTGGCGACTCATGGCGTAGACACGGCGAGGGGCTTCCTTTGTTATGAAGTAACTGGGGGTCTTCTCCATGGTGATCTGACCATCTAGTGTTCGGGGCATCAGATCCCTGAGAAGAAAGCGGGGGAAGAAAATCTTAAAACCCAAACTTCAGATGCCTTGTGGGCTTCTTGATTGTTGTGCTTGGCTATTAGTGGACTTAATGTGCGATTATGCCTGCGACAATGATGGAGTGGCCATATCAGCGCCGACTACGAACGGCTACTGTAGGAAACCACAAGATGACTCACTTCCTCGCATCCTGCTCTTAAACACACTCAACTAGAATGGCTGTCAAACCGCTGATTTTGTAGCCTCATTTGAATTCCCTGGAGTATTCCACAAAAGCTGTTGTCCGCTTTCTTATGAGTCACTCGTCAATTTTCTTTTTTTTTTCTTTTTAGAATAATTCCAGGACCCCACAGATGCAATCAAGAAAGTCTCCTCGATTTTATTAAACACCGCCAGTCATTTAACATTGGTGTTTATTTTTGCTTGTAGTTTACGGTGCTGAGCAAAAATCCTGCAAATTTCTTTTTGCTTTATTTAATGACATGAGAGGGACTCGATATTAAAAAAACAGCGCAGTTGTACATCACTGCAATAGACTTAGATGTAAAGAGGTAGCCTTGACTTTTATAGCTTGGGAACATACCTCCACCTTTTTGCTTCTGGAAGAGGAGTGGAATAATTAGCCCCATGTGGCACATTATATGCTAGCTTTCTGGAAATGGTATTATCTTTGTAAAAGCATTTTTTTTGATCAAGCTCATGAATTTGTGCAGGTGTTGCTCAGGAATAGAAAAAAAAAACACGCTTGTCAAGATTTGTGGTGCCAATGGTACCCGAGGTTATCCAAGGATAATCTCACCAAGCGCCACGTGTTCTCGTTAAATCTCGGCTATTGCTTTTGGCCCTCCGCTTATTATTGTTCTTGTCCGTTCTTGAGTTTTCAAGGTTTCGGTGTGTTGACATATTTCTTGATTCATCGCTCGTATAAGATGACGACTGGAGTTCAGAGGACGTATTACTTTTAAAAAAAGATGGGGCCGCCGTGCCAAAGCAGATTGGGAATGGAATGGTAAAAAAAAAAAAAGAAAAGTGACTGGGCTCATATATTTCATGCAGATTCTAGCGCAGCGGTAAAAAAATGGAATGTCGTAACCCCCATTGTGAGCAGCATCCTGCCAACTTCCCTCACGCAAAGGGAGACAAAAGGGGGGATTTTCGGTACATCTCCGAGACATCTGACAAGCGAGAGACATCGCGGTGGGGGAGCAGCGCCAGAGTTACACGTGAGAAAGCTCTCTCGGATTATTTCAGCAAAGTTCCTCCCTTTCTCTGGAGTGAGCAGATTTAGTTTGGGCTTTGCGGTTGGTTTCTAAGTGAAAGGCGTCTAGAGCTTTGATGGAGACGACTCTGTTATATCGGGGCGACACCAAACTTTTCGTAAGAGTTGTATTACATGGGCTGAAGCGAAACAAAGTCAGACGGGGGAGAAAAGTTCAAAACAATAAAGTAGCTTGTATGAAAATGGATGAGGGTGTATTTCAAAGAGCAATGGAGGCCAAAGTGTGAGTAGCAGCAGAAGCAGCCTCTCGCTCTGAGGCCGCTTAAGTGAAACTGTGGTTCACAGATTTATTTCAGGCACCGTGTGACGTGAGTGGTGTGTAGAATCTGGAGCCAAGGAACAGTTAGCAACACTTTTAGGGAGGAAACTCCAACTGAGGAACCTCTTTCTTCTTTTATTTTTTATTTTTTTATTTATTTATTTTTCCGCTGTTGTAGTAAATTCACTCATTTAATTATGCTGCCTCATCCTCGGGTAACGTTGACACTTTTTCCATTGGACCTCTTCAAGCCTGTATGTGTGATACAAAGAAACAAATATTTTCAATTTTTTTTTTTTTTTAAATTAAATGGCCATTTCATTTTACGCAATGTTAAATGAACCAGGAAGTATCTTGCTAACTAATATGGATGTGGATAAATATTAATAATATGAACTCCCACTTTAGTTAGTAAATAGGACTGATAAAGTTCTGAAAAAAAACATGGATAATCTCAAAAAAATTGCTTGTATTGTATTTCACAGTTTAGCCAAGAGTAGAAAATCCTGAAATTGATCACCGCAAGCTTGTGTCTCCCAGCAAACATCCATGTTGCCTTTCTGGAAAGAAAACCTTCCACAGTTGACTGACCTCAAGTAGATCTGAAAGCAACCACTGGGCCCGCAATCACGAAAGAAGCCCACACAGCGATGGAGCTTTTGAAGAATGTCGGGTGGCGGTTAGCAACAAATCCACGATAGAGGCCGAGCAAAGAGACAGTGGCAGCAAAGAAAACACAAGTCACTCACTAGACTGGAACGACACTTTATCTTGGAAAGACTTTTTTTTTTTCTGTCAACAAGGGAGGTTAGGTTGTGATGTTTTTTATGGTAGGACAACTAAGCAAAGACTAATTAACCAATTTCCCTTAAATTTAGGGATCCAGGAAGCGACATTTCCTTTTGTGTTAACATATGGCAGATTATCTGGCCGTACACATGTGTACAAGTCTTGTGTGGTCTTGAGCTTTATTAGGGCCCATTTACAAGGCAGCCGGTTTGCAGGTTGCTGTTTACGACTTGAATATGAACACATGTGAGCGAGGTATGCTATAGCTAGCGCTAACCTCAAATTCATTCGAAAAAGATACTTCCAGGAGAAAAATTGTCTGTTTCTTAATTGCATCGGATCTAACGGATGAGGCTTTTTTTTTTTTCTTTTCATTATTTCCTATTTGGAAAATAACAGACATCCTAGAACAGATTGTGGTCAAAATGCGTGGTTCCGCTTTGCATGTATATAAAGACACTGGTTTTCTTGCCCGCCTTTGCTTTGTTTCCATCTTCAGGGCACACACGTTTTCATTATGTTTGTACGCAACACACTGGCACATAACCACACACAACTATCCTCACATGCGGATCCACATCTGGGAGCAATGAAAGTCCAGCCCCGCACCAGATGAGAGTGTTTGTGCGAGCTATTTAGGGGAGATGAAGGAAGTGTTTCTGACTTAGGAAGTTTTTCTCCGCTCCTGACGTTCAGTACCCCGAAAGCCGTGATCCGCGGCGACACAGACAGATCTCCGGACCCTCTTTATCCCCCCCCACCCTTCACCCAATGAGAAAATGGACTCCTCCAGCCTAAATTTCAGAGTCAGATGGTAGTGATTCACGAGGCCAAGCCACAGGGTATAATCACTGAGGATCATTTAATGCAAGTTGTCATCATGTGCACTTTTCTTCCCTACACGCTCATACACGCTTGCCCTCTTTCCTCTTCTACACAACCCGTTCTGTTTTGTTCCAATGGAATCTACTGGATTAACGCAAAAAAATATTAACATCCTCAACCACTTAAGCGCGCTTCAAAGATGTGGACGGAGGGAGACGTTTGTCATTACTGAGAGCAAATAAAAGCCTCTGTGGGTCGATTGGAAGCCGGCAAAAACTGTAATCAACTCCATGGAAAATGAGGGCATTTTGTTGCGTTTTCAACCAAAGAACTTTAATATCTCCTTTCAGTAGACCACAATTTGATTTGGTGTTTTTTTCTGACTGCGTCATTATGGTTCTTAAGATCACTCATCTTGCAGGGGGAACTTAAAAAACTGTGCACGTGTGCGGTACACAATTCCGCACACCTAAGGTTACTATTGGCAGACGCTTCTGTGTAGTGAAAAGTCTTTTTTTTTTCTCGCCATAGAGGTTTTGCATCTCTGGGGTAGGTCGGTTGGAAAAGCGTGGAAAAATGTGTGTAGCTGAGGGGAAAACCAGACCAGTACAAGGACTGAAAGCCACAAGTTAGTGAGCACTGGTCACTCAGGGTCCTTAGAAACCACAGTGACCTGAAAAAGGCAGGAAGCTGCCCTTTGTACTTGAATGTTTGATTGAGCTGTAAATAGTCACATAAGTCAAGCAGATAACGTGATTTTTGTCGGTATGCTAACAAGGGAATGAAATGATGACAGCGGTGTCAAAACAAAAAATACCGCAAAACTTGGAGCGTACACAGGCCGGTAGTTGACGACATTGTTCAGGAAAGAAAAAGTATTTTGCACCGTCAGAATTGTTTTCGCTCTTCACCCCCCCCCCCCCACCCCCCACCCCCCCTTTCACCTGTTTCATATTACCTCTCCCGATGTATTTAGGCCGCTATGATGGCTCGTCTCTGTGCCAGCTCGCTTGTTCCTCTTTGGTGCATTCCTGCTGACTTTGTCCGTTTCCTGTTCTTGCTTGCGTAATTGCTTGCCGCGTTGAACATTTCTAGCTTTGTTAGGGCAACATTGTCTGTCTGGATTGTCCATTTAGATTACGCTTTTTGTCGCTTATTGAACATGTGGCGAGCGTTTAATTACATTATAGTTTATGTACTTCGGCAATCAGCGTGCATACGTGTCGCCGCTGATTGCTCGCTTTATCGAATGGGAAAATCTGCAGCCGTGTTCTCGCCGGGCCCACATGTGGACCACTTTATCTCGACGCTACTCCACCCAGCCTTCAGTCCGCTCTCCTAAACACAGGATGGACCCGCTGAAGATGGGGCGGAGAGATGAGCAAATTACAGATTGGCGTTACTTCCCGACCCCAGTGATGTCATAGTGTCCTTACCACAGTACCATAATTGGGCTGTTAAAATGGAAATATGCGGCTGCGATATCCCTGTGGATGAGCACTGTGGAACATACACAAATGACATATTTCATCCATTAAGAAAAGTTGTTTCTTTTTTTTCCCAACGGGTGTGGTTTTTAGCCTTTATTTCATACTACAGCTTTTGTGTCACCAAGGCATGTTCGTCTCTTCCAGTAAACATAATTAGTGCGTGTTTTCCGGGAGAGGCTCAAACTCGCAACGGCGCAGCCTTATAAGGATCTTGTGCGGACTATTTGCACCCCTTGAGCATTTTAAAAGTGCCATCGTGTACTTAATAGCGATGAGACTTTGGATTTAGTAGCATGTTTGTTTACATACAGTTTGTCCTCATTAGAGTAGCGGGTGAGCTTAAGGCTATCCCAGGCAACAACAGAATCATAAAAATAAAAAAACTCCAATAAAACATGTCCTGTAAATGTGCATACGCACAGGAGACCGGTACACAGCCTCAGACAAAGTTTAATCGACTCAACGTGAAATTGGCTGGCAACTCCCCAGGAGCCGGCCAATAAGAGCGCTCGATACTGTCTGATCCTGACAAAGTCACTTCCGAGCAGTTTCCGCCTGTTGCTCCCTGCGGTTTTTCAGGTTCATTGTTCACAGCTTCTTTGAAAGGAAAATAAAAGCCAGATTGTCAGACTGGAAATAGCGTTTCACTCAATTGCTATTCGTATACCGTCGAGCAGTCTTTTTACACTATGTTCCCTTTTTGGGCTACTGTAAATATTTCTTGTTACGTTCTGCTGGATTTGAAGTGTGTCTTGTTTCGTGGTTACCAGAGCAAATTAGGGTCCAAGATATTTGACACCGCTTTTTTTCCACACTAGTGCTCAACTTCTAAATAGTCGCTTGTACCGATACCAGGTACCGATACCACTACTACTTTTGATAGAGAAACAAAAATGATAGATCAATAAAAAAATACATATACATACTAATGTCGCATTTTCCTTAAAATTGCATGCAATTAATATCATTTTTCTATTTTGTGTTTCTGTTTACACATCTTTACCGAAATTGAATATTAATGGGAATTTTCCCATGAAATTGTCTATTTGGACTGAAGTGAGGCAGTAAGTGGTTCTGGTTGTTTCCACCCTCTATGTCTTGTCCTGCTTGTCCCGACCGACTGTTGAGCTCAGGCTGTCTTCCCGGAATAATTAATCTCATTTCCCCGCATAACGAGGGCCAGCATCGCTGACAGTTAGCTGATTCTTCACTGTGTGTTTACGTCAGAGGAGACAGGACGTACTCAGGAAGAGTTCTACCACCGACAGATACAGCGGTGGTGTTTTTTTATTGCTTTCAGGATGAGGACTGGTTTTCATGCTGAGCAAAATCAACCCGCTCCTTCTTCTCAACTTTTCTTTCTATGGTCGTCAGACATTAAACAGAGGTGGACACCACTGACAGCTACACACAATCAATAATTACCTGCCCTTCCAGACACACTAAACCGGGTGGAGGCAATTTGGAAGCATTTTTGTGTGCATTTTTCAAGTGTTTTGAGTCTTTTACCTACAATGGTAATTATAATGGAAGTGGAGTGTGAAAAAATAACCTTTCAAAAACAATGTTGTTGCTCAGGCTTGATCCTGTTACCGCATAGTAATTAAAATTGGGAGGATTGCCTTCCTTCACCATGTACTTAAAATGAATTATAGCTGTGAACTTATAATTAAAGTTTTCTGGCTCATTGTCATATTTTTTGTTTGCAAACTAACGTCAGATTAAAACCACAAGCAGCCATAATTAAGTCGTCACACTTTTATTGTATATGAATCCTGCAATGTTGCAGATTGCGAAATGTGATTCAAAGCTGGTGAGGAGTTTAAACAATATTTTGCATAAAAGTGTCACCTTTCAGGGAAGCAGGAATGATATTTGTTTTTGTTTAGGTTTCATGTCAAGATGATGTTTTTCTTGCAAAGATGCAAAGGCCATGCATGGAATTTAAATTCTGACTCCATTTTGAATGGCACAGTCAGAGCAAGATTAAGTTAAAGTTAAGTTAAAGAAAAAGAATTAGCTCAAGAATTACGATCGTCCTTTAAAAATAACAAGTACACATTTCATCCTTTTATAAAAAAAAAAAAAGAGGTAATTTATTTTAGTGTGCGGTTCTTGATCGTAAATCACCAGCTGCCAACATTAGCAATACAGTACAATACAAGCGCCATTGCGGTATTTGTTTAACGACATGTTTATTTTGTGGTGACGGCGGCTATTATTTCACGCTATCCGTCTTGACGAGCGCAAGTTCTCAATACGCAGTACTAAACCACCGCACGCCCCAGTAACAATAACCATATTGTTTGATTAATACCGCTATAACAGCGTCCATCAAAATTGAGCGTTATAACAGTTGAATGCTTGATGCGGTTTCTCTACATTGTGCAGGTGTTCCTAATTTTTGTGTCCGGCGAGTGCATTTCTTTCCACGCGTGTAGCGCTGATTGCTTGTGACATGCATCCTGCTAAAAATATTTCCTTTAAGCATTGATGCAGCTTAAAAAGCATTCCCCCCCCAACCCCCCATTCCATCTGCTGCACAAAGCCTTCTTTATTGCAGCATATACATTGCTCTTTTTTTCCACTTGTGAAAAAAAAAAAATGTGCACAAGGAGGAATTCACCCAAAGATTCCCTCGCGATCGCTCGAAAACTCACTGACAGGAAATAAAACCTGGGCATTCTTGGCTAAGTAGCGCATCCCGCTCCCTTCTGAATTACGCAACGTCGCTTCCCTTAAAGCCACGAGGCAAGAAATACGGGGGCAGAAGATGAGTCGATAAGCAGACAGATTTAGAGACGCTGACCTAACGAGAAAAAAAAAAGAACTCGGCCAATGGCTTTGAATTGCACAGTTTGAGTGGCCTCAATAAGCCGATAAATCCACTCGGGTGACACCCCGACCTTGAGGTGTAAATGTCAACGACGGAGAGGAGTAACAACCCCTTGTCAACATGATTGAATATTTCATGCATTTCCTCTGTAACGACGTGATAAAAGCAAAGAGGAGAAGGATCGATACGATTTGATCGATACGGCCAAATGACAAATATTTATCTGTTTACAGTGGCGAGAAGAAGAGTTGATGGAACTTCAGGTAAGAATCGTGTGAACGGGCCCGCACACACACGTCCACACAAAACGTTCACTCTCCATCAGGAAACCGCAGAATCACTTCCAGTCGATGGCAAATCCGAGGCTTTTCCACATATAAGCGTTTGTTCTAAAACAATTTGCCAAATGCTTCCTTTAAGGATGTCCATGTGTTTTAGTTGGTTCGCAGCTGAGCACGAGGGGCCAAGGCTCTCTCGTCGGAGCTCAAAGAAGCAGACAGCGCTTTGAAAGCGGAGAGTTTAAAAGTGATACTTTCCAGTTCGCTTTCATGATTTTCGATTGGCCTGGCACGCCACAACTCTTCAAATTGATATGGGAGTCGTACTTAGCGTGAGATTATGCTAAAGGAATCATAACACATGGACGTCATGTGTGTTGAAACAAAAGAGAGCAATGAGTTTGAGTGAAAGGATGAGAAAGACTTTGAACCGGCAATAAAGTGTCAAAGGTCTTTTTTTAATACCCTTCCCTTCATTTCCTTTCATTTCGCGGCTCTGTTTTCATTTCCTTTTCATTTCGTTCAAAAAAAAGGGGAAGGGGAAATGGAAAGAAAGGATGGCAATGGAAGTCAAAGATAGGCAACAAATCACCATGAATGGGCAGGAAGGAGGAAGGAAAAGAAGATGAGGGAGTAAAAGAAGGGACGAGAAAAGTAGACATCCATCAATCTGTTTTCTATGGCGCTTGTCTCATTAAGATTGAAGGTGAGCTGGGGTGACTTTGGCACTGCATAAAAAAAAAAAACTTTCACACTTAGGGACTATCAAGTAGTCAATCTACTCAAACTGGACACAAGTTAGCCACAATTAGCTTTCCCGTTTTTCTGGCAAATAAGAATTTGCAGATTTAATTATCCCCCAATTTAACAATATAAGTAAAACATAATCCCATTTTCCACTTTCCTAACAAGAAACCAAAACTTGCTTAATTAATAAGACTCCAAATGTCAAAACGGCATCGTTCTAATACAAATCCCATCATTGTGCGGTACAAGGTGAAGTTTCGGGGGGAGGGGGAGCGACTAATGCTCCAAAAGATCTCGTTTGACTGCGGCCGGGGGGCCTAATCCTTGTCATCCAAGCAACCCCCCCCTCCCCCTGCGTGTCCCTGAGCTGTCCGTGTTAATGCCTGACCTGTCATTACACGGGTCCAATTCGCACAGTGTTGACGTGTGCTGTCAGCGCATTAGAGAGCGAGCTAAAGCGGCCCTTTCGTCACGAGAGCGATGGCGACAAATAATGAGCTGTATAAACGAGTACAAGGGACGGGGCGGCCAGTTAGAGAGCCATAAAGGGAACATTTGAAAGGTCTTCTGACATGCAACCCGTTGTGGTGCTTTCAAGAGCTTAGTCACCCTAATAAAACCTTATCCGTAATTGCCAGCGTCTCATCTTAAGTGCTTATAAAACAGTTGACATACGTATAAAAATGACAAATTAGAGTTTCAAATCAATATTTGTGATAGACAGCGGTTTGATGATCACAATGGCAATTTTGTTGAGCCGAAACTTCCTCTGACCTCCAAGTCGACGTCAATCTGGCGCGGCGAAGGCGGACAATTTACGACGTCGACGGCTTTGGTATAAATCTGACTTTGGTGCTTCTCGAAAATTTTCTTAGCTGTGCGTCTGGCACGAAAATCTAAGAGGAAAATTTATAACATTACATGAGAGTTATAGACCGGCGGCATATTCCAGTCCATTAGCTGAAATTATCATGACTAAAGTAAAAAGTGTTTTTTTGTTAACCGTAGAATGAATCATTTTAATTTGAGATGGTGACTTCAAATTAATAGTCTGTGTTTCGATCCGAGGGTGTTGTTTTATTCAAATAATATAATTAGACCTCTGATACACTCACCATTGATCATAAAAATAAATCACTTGAGCCAAACGGACCATTGCGGCAAAGTAATAAGATGAGACATGCATGGCGGGAAGTCGCCATGGCGACCACATTCCCCATGGCATCCTGTATGTGCATACATCTTTTGTATGACGTACATTTATTAATGTCAGGTTCAATAATAAATTGAGCTATTTGTGAATTCTATTGATGGATTATAGAAGCATATCTCAACAACTCCTTTTATTTTGTATTGACGCATTCTGTATTATGAAATCACCCACCTTGACAAATAATAGCCATGAGAGTCCATTTACGAGTCCACAAATGAACTAGGCGCACTATTCAATGCTCTCATCAGAAATGCATTAGATGAGCACCTCCTGGCTTTTTATTGCATCACTGTTGGGAAACGCGCTACGAACCAAAACAAACCGAGCCTTGTGCACACACACACGCTTTCGTCGACTGCTCCATCTGAGCCTCACCCTGACCTGATCATTACACGGCCGTATTGATCCGTCTTAGTGTTTTGTACGTTAGGCTTGTTCGTCCTTTTAAAAAAAAAATCCAAGCCCCTTTGTCCATTTCTGTATAAAATCGCTTCCGATTCAAAAAATTTTCCAAACTAAAATAATGACTATTATAGCGTTCACACCAGTTGACTGAAGAGCATCACTAAGCCCATCCTCCCTCTCGCCTTGGTGATGGAGGCCGCCCCCCCAGGGGGACCAACACAGACACTTTGGGAAGCAGCGTGTCAGCTCAATAAACAGCAATTTATTGGCAAGGGACTGAATACACCGCCGAGCTCTTAGCCGTGTCATATTGCCGAGAGTGTCACGCGTGATGCCGTGCAAAAAACATCATTGTGTTCAGTAATCATGCAGACCTATTTGCTCTATTCATGGAAAGCTGAATTTGAGAAGATGCCTCGGAATCAACCAAACAGACTAATGATAAAATAGTGTTCTCCATGCCAGATGATACTTTTTATTTTTTACTGCATGTGTGCTTTATGGACCTATCAGACCAACCCTTGGCTAAACTGTATTTCACTGTACTCAAATAGAAACTAAATCCCTGTAAAAATCCTCCCTCATTTCTCACTCAAGATAAAGAAAATCTCCTCATCCACATTCTAATGTTATTTTTTTGCATAATAGTATGACCCCCATATGTTTTATGTAACTATTAAATTCTGATATGAAATTAAAATCAAATTAGGCTGTCCTATGGCTCCCTCGAGGTAACATCTACACGAGGATTTAATTATCGGTCTCCAGGGTAACTGTATGCACATTTTCACATGTCCCAAATATGTAAGTATTTTATAATAGTGCAGTAGTCGTGTTTTTTTTTTTTTACAGCATTGCTTTTTATGGACTAGTGACAAGACATTGCATCACTAAAGGTACACTGATCTACACAAGTCAGCTATTTTTTGGCTAACGGTCAAGAAATACACGACCACTAGGTTTCGCAATGTGTCCTGTGCAGTGAAGTTAAACTTCACTGGTGTGCTTTTAGTTGGTCACAGATTCAAACGCACGTCAAAGCGTTATTGTCGGGCCACAATACGAGTCATGTCTGCATTTAAGTGAGTCAGAAACAAATGAGTCAGAAGACCTTTAAAAACAAAGATTCTTAGTGTGATACAAGAACCACTAGTGTTACATAGGCTCCCTCTAGTGGTATGTAAAAGGATCGCTACCTAACTACAGTTCAGTTGTATTTAACTTTTGTATTATGTAAATTTGCATTAAGAACTGTTTAAAAGTATTTAGATGCATTTTTTTAATTTACCTTCTGTCTGCAATATATTTGAATTAAATCATGAAGTATAACCGCCCATATTTAAGTGTAGCTTTAATATTCAGACTGTGTATACATTAAATAAGCATTTCATGCATAAATTGATTTTTGATGAACACATGGGCCTTCTACACTACTGTATTATAATGTTGATGATAGTGGTATTTGGAGAGCAAACATTGGCATAGGCGGTTCAAATGCATGTAGAAGAGTGAGGGAGAGAAAGAGAGATAGCTCGAGCGCTTTATTATGCCGTGAGGGAAAGATCAAATAAATGAAGACAGCAGCAGATGTATTCAAACAGATCTGAACTAACAAAGGAAAAACAAATACAAAGAGTAGCACTCAGGAAGTGTTGACTCTTGTCTAAAGCAAAAAAAAATCGAAATGATTGTAAATTGATATCGATATTCAATTGGTCAAAAACGTGTAATGTGTTTTTCCCCAAATGCAATATGTAATTTTGAATTTTGTAAAATGATCTCTAGATTCTTTATGCAACATATGAGTATAAAATTTCTACTTTGTTCAGTCGCATCCTACTTTATTTGATTCAAATTCAGTTTGCGTCGTTTCTACTCCATTCCGATTTCATTTCTGCCGGTTGCTATATGATCTAAATCCGGATCTTACCTGTACCAGTCCAGCCCTTTATCATAGAAGCGGTCAAAGAAGTGAGGCTCGGCTCCGACTGCCCTCACGTCCGGATGGATGCGCAAGCACTCCAGAAGAGCCCTCGTTCCTCCCTTCTTCACCCCGATGATGATAGCCTGAGGAAACGTTTTGCTCCCAAAGTTATTCGCGATGGAGATCGTGTTGTTAATTGCGCCGTATGGAACGTCCGATAGTTGGTCCCGTGCAAATGACGCTTGCTTCGGCGATGCCACTTGTGCGTGGTTGTGGACATTTTTGTCCTTGAGGTGGTGAGTCTGTTGGTCATAAACGGGTCTGGGCAAGGACTCGCAGAATCCGTTAAGGCAATAAAAGAGATAAACAAAAAGGATGATCATGGTCAAGAAGACTGACAGCTTGGACTGCACCTTGAGGTGTCCCAAATTGAACGCAGCTCTCCATTTACTACATCCCATGAGTCTTCATAGTTATGTTTTTGTTTTTAAAAGGCACGTTTTGAAAGACGAAAGAAGAAAAGATCTCCTCGGAGCTGGAACAAGTGGTGCCAAAGTTGCGCGCCGTGCGTCAAAACGCGCCCCATGTTCTGTCTGCGCTTCCTCTCAGGAACGATCACCCCCCCAAGACGACCCGAGTCCCCCACTGGGAGGATTTTGAAAGTCTTGAGTGTCCAACACGAATCCTCTTGTGCTGGTTTAGTGTCTCTGAGGGGAAGCGCTCATCTGCTCATCCCGAGTAGCTGCCATTTCCACGCCCTCGCCATCAAAACGCACGCCCCTCTATCGTCAGTCGCCAAAATAATTAGCTGACGCCTCCTTTGCCGTGTTTTGCAAGCATTTCAACAAAAATGTAGTTAGCAATATAAAAGAAAATAATGTTGATCTTCTTGTCACATGGACATTTTAGTCCGATTTATGTGACTTCTTAGTGGCCACCTGCTCTGTTTGAGCCCCCCTCTGACCACACGCTCCCATGGAAACACCCGTGACTCAGTTAACCTTTGCACTCTTGCCATTCTGGGACAGACAGGTGCCGTCACTTCTAGCTCATTTCTCACTATTTCTGTGCGAGCGTGCAACCTGCAGTGATCCCAACCACCCATCAGCTTTCAGTGGAAGATTATTTGGAAAATGAATTGTCATGTTTTTTGATTTTGAAATTAGAATAACCACCACCCAATTTTTTTTTTTTTGATTAAGATCAAATTGAAGCTTTCCTAAAATTAGAAATCTACTAAAAAGTTTTTACCAACCCGAGACAGATCCATCAGTGGCATTTCTGCTGCTAATTGGCACTGTAGCAAAACACACTATTTGTGTTTCAGGATAGATCCGATATTATTGGCACCTTCAAGAACACGTGAGGCGCAACACGACAGTACATCCATACGGATGACACACCCGGAGGGGGCGTAGGCAGTCTCAATCGACCCCAGCCTCCTCCAACCTGGCAGTATGTCAATTTCCAGGAGTCCCTAAACGGAGGCGACATCATTTATCCGTCTGTAGTCACCACGCATTGATCAGATGCAATGTCGGAAAAACAACTGTCACTTTTTTGTTCTATAATGAACTTTCTTGACTTTATTTTTTCGTCGGACGCGGCTGTTTGTAGAACTAGGATACAAATTTGAACAAATATCTCATTTGCATTTTAAGCACAGCGTTATACATTTCGTGCGTTTTGAAACAGAAGTATACTTTCGATTGAAATTTGCTTGGTTATCCAAGCCCGAACCCGCTTGACAAAATTCACTTAAGCTCTTTATTTGATCTGACTTTGGCAGCTAGCATTAGCTAATGACTGCTAATGCACAACTTCTGTCTCCACTTAGTCGAGTAAAAAAGAACTTGGGTTGATGTTTTGTCAGCTGTCCATTGAAAAGCAAGGCCTCACTTGCACAATGCAATGCAAAGAATCTTTTATGCACCTATTGCCATATTAAAAAAAAGTTTATTTAAAAAAAAAAGTGGATAGCCCTGATTGTGGCTTGTTAGAACACGCATGCAACTGAATACATTTGGTTATGTAACTTTCTTAGAAGCATTGGGATAGCTTGTCGCTAGTGTAGTACTCTCAAATGTTTGGCCACTTAAATAAGTTTAGCTTTTCCCTATTGTATAAAAAAAATGCTTTGTAAGTAACATGTCAAAATATGATCCACACAGGTAAATTTTTATGCTTAGTGGCATAAAATGTCAACTGCTACCACCCACATGCAAACATACTGTAAACAAGCATAAACAAACTTCCTCTGTGTTGAATACCTGTCCACCTGTCAGGTATGCATGCGGCTGTGGGAACGTCGACAGCTGTCCAAAGCTCAGCACGCACACTTGTGCTCTGTAATCCTCCCGAAATTCCCTTTGACGGCCAGCGCCGGCTGCTTCAAACACGTCGCCCGTCATTATCGGGCCTTTGAACGTCACAAAAAAAATATGTCATGAGATTAACTTGCGGCGTGTTATCAGATTAAATGTGGAGTGCATGTTTCGTGCGTGGAGTTGTGTACTTTTTGTCTTTTTGTCCACGCAGACTTTCACATTAAATCCATCAAGGAGTAGAATTGAGGAACTATGTTGAGGTGTGTTAAGAACCTTAATTAGCAAAAAAATAAAGTAGTGATTTTCTGCCATATTGTAACATCTTGTCAAGGAACTATGTTGAGTGGTTTCATTTGTTCCTGTTATTTGTAATAGCAGAGTGCCCAAACGGGTAGAGTCAGTTGCTTATTTTAATATTTTAATAATGGAAACAAAGCAAACTGTGTGGTAGAAACGGGGTTAAAAAAAAAAAAGTTGAGGCAGTCACTGAGGATACAATAAAGCAGATGTCCTACTGAAGAGCTGCACTTCAAATGGCCTGTTAGCTCACCTGCATGGAATGCACACACACACACACACACATGCACATTCACTTGTCCTGCACGCTTGTCACCGCAATCCCCCTACCATTATTATGAAAGGTCAGCATGGATTAGAGGATGAATGCTAGCTTTTTTATTATTATTACTTCATCAAAGTTCAGGTGGAGGGATAGATCCACCATTCTGTTTGGTAGTGAGCAGGATTTAACAAAAAAAAAATAGATTCACATTTTCTGTTAATTTAGCAAAATAAATACAGGTGGTATGTACATACGTCATATTTTCTTTTGTAACATCAAATTTCTTTTGCTGTCGGCAGAATTGGCCTTGAGGACGAAACAACAACACGTTTCTGTGGTATTTAACCGCGACGGCCGCATTTCACACTCGGCGTATCGTCGGAAAAAACAAACCTCTTAAGGTGGTAATTTGGGAACAATATACACAAAAGACGGACGGAGGGACGGACGGGAGAAGGTATTCTGTAAAGAGAAGCTGTGTGAAGGCCAGCTGCAAGGCCACACACTCTCCCGCCGTAACTGCAGGGCAGAGTTCTGTGGTGAGCCGGGTAAGTATAGGGCACGTCAACAGCGTGCATTACCGCGTGGGTGTGGCCTAAGAGCTCGCAACGTTTTAGCAAAAGAAAGCGTGACAAGCATGCCTGCACAGGACTGTCAAACTATTCCGTGGCAAAACCAAAATCATCTACCCATCTTTTTTTTTGCATTTGTAGTTTAATGATGGGGTCCCGTCAAATCTCCAATTTCATTAAAAAAAAAAAAGTTGACAAAAACATGTTTGCAAACTGGAAAGTGCATGCCAAAGCGACAGGTGGCGTGCAAGCCCTGACCACCACGAGGCCATTTTAGGGAATCAGGAGCATTTGCTGAAATGGAAACATGAACTGCGGTGATCTGAGATAAAAGGGGATCATACGTTTTATTTTAATTTATTTATGTGCGTTGCCTGGTTGTTTGGGAGAAAAAGGAAGAAGTGGAACAAATTAAGTTCAGATGGGCCACCGCAACAGGGTAGGCAAACCCTTAGGGATCAGACCTAAAGGGGGCCCCGAGAGTCAATAGCAATAAAAAAAACAATGGTACTGCTTTAACTCAGCTGCTTTTCGAAAAAAAAAAAATTCTAATGAGCTGTTGATTTGTGTCGAAGGAATGCTGACCAATCACACGCTTTCACTGTGAAAGGAGCCAGAGTATCTTCACGGAGGAGCAACACAGAGAGCAAAGTGACTTCATGTCAGGTGGGCCCCGTAGACACAACAAAAACACATTTGATCTCTTTACATCTGACATGTTTGTCGCGATAGGCCTTAAGTGATGCCTTTTTTTTTTTTTTTTTTTTGCTCATTGATGTCCCCAAAATATGCAGTTGGCTTTCCGGGAAGAACCTGACGCTTAATAAGGCCATATAATAAATCTGCCGGACCAAATCTGGCCCCGTAACCTTGCGTTTGACACCATCATTTTAAAGTTAAGAAAACATTTAGAAGGTACTGTAGATGATCTCCTGCATTTTTTGGCAAATTATCAAACATGTCTACATTGAATTAATAAGACCACCCTGTCCTGTCATGTATGGAGACACTCAGCCATTACATTATATGACTTCTCGATCCTGTGTGTTCTTGCACGTTGGCTCTCCTCCTCTGGCCTTCCATTTTCCTCTCTGCCAAACGCGAACCTTTCAACAAGAATCTTGGACGACATGCTACAGCTACTATGCGATTTACCGAGCCCAGTATAACCCTTCGATTCCATGATCTACAGTCGTGATGTCATTCATGCAATAAAGACCGCTCTATAATCGCTCCAGTCCATTCTCGCTGCTACCAAATCCTGCAGAGGAGCACGATATATCAGAAGCTCGGCAAAAGCTGTAAATATAAAGAGCGGGTAGACGGAGCCCAAGGCCAAGATAAAGACTGATGCTAGCGGTATAATTTTCTCAAAGTTAGACACAAAGTAGGCTAGGTGACGCCGTTCTTCGTTACTGAACTATTTAAGCTGCGTTGAGACTTCAAAAAAAAAAAAAATCAGGAATGCGTCTCCGAAGGAACGACAGGTAGCCTAAACAAACAGGACGAACCTCATCTAACCTCCCGCAACACACACGCAGGCTGTCATGGCGTATCACAGTTGCACGTGTGTCGCCGTGGAAAAGCTCCTGATTAAATAGTTTTGCCGAGTGTGTCGCAGCGCCTCAATGAGCTCAGCAGCTTTGAAGCCAGTCGCCGAAGTTGACTCTTATCGTGTGTCGTGACTGAAGATAACGCGGTTAGACAGCGCTCCGGGATGGTGTTTACCAACAGACACCGTGAGGCAGCCATGTTGGCCCAAGTCAATTGTATGTCAAGTCATATTTCTTCTTATGCGCCATCCCGCCCAGACAACAAAAATATATATTTTTTTACAAATGCCACTAAATGGTGGTGGAGCACTACTTTTGTCTAAATGAAGCTCCACAGTTTATATATGGACAATAACCAATGGTAGATGATGAAGCCTTTTTCTTGTCAGGCATTGTGAGACGCCCGCGAGCAAAACGTCACTAGCTCCTTGTTGCTTCAAACCCCGTAAAGGCTGAAAGGTGTCGATACTCTGTTGCCAGACGTATTGAGCGGCAGCTCACTGCTCAGCAACTACGTGTGTGTACGTGATGTATGGTGACCCCTGGGTCCAGTGTGTAACGCGCCGGGGTGCTGCAGCCTGCAAGGTCCCACATGCCAGAAGTGCAAGATGGATGGTTGAGATTTGCTGCGTGTCCAGAGGATTTAGCCCTAATTTAGCCCAGATGCTAAGTGACGTTCGTCATGCTGGCTGCGTAGCTTGCCTGCGGGTTGTGAACACTTAGGTTTGAACTTTTTGGACCACCAATTTGTCACCCACAGGGAAGGATGAATGATGTAACCAAAGCACTTTTCAGACAACTTCTCCATTGTTCTTGAAGCAAACTTTACGAGTTTGATTGTTTCACTGCCAATTGAGCTTTCGTAGTCTCAATAAAAATATGTCTCATGGATTACCGAAACTACCCTATTTGATGATCATTTGCGTTTAAGCACATCAATGTGACCACATTTTTTTGTTGATCTCCTTAAACCAATTTGAAAATTCTCTCTCTAAATTACATAAGCCCTCTCTGTCTGGAAACAAGTCCGGGCCTGGTAACTTGTGCATTCTGGGACATGCTAGCAGGAAGTCACACTTAGTAGTTACAAAAGGCGGATCAAATTAAATTAAACCACAGCTGCACGATTAAACTTACATCATCAAATGATTTTCTTTCTTTTGTGTGTGCTGTGAGGATAAGGGACATACACTCACGCAAATATCGCAACCAAACCACATTTTGTCTCAGACTTTTCGGATGTTTTTTTTTTTTTTTCCGGGGTGTTCTGTCAGACGGTAAACCACACAAAAAAATGTCGTTCCAGTTCAACAATTGCAAGCGCAGTCACAAAACAAAAATGGTATGTGTGTGTTGGCACCGCAATCTAAAAACAATGATGTCATACACAACACCTGCTTTTGCCTTGGAGGCTGAGCGAGATCATTTTAAGTAATCTTTAATCTGATCTGGATCTTACATTGTGTATTACAAATGCTGAAGGCCCAAAAAAAATCATCTTTTTTTTTCTTTTACGTCCAAATCAAACTGTTTTTTTGAAAACACGTTATGGTAATGAGAACCCTTGAAGACATATTAAATGGTTGCAAATTTATTTTCAGTGAATGTATTATAAATACTGCACTGCCACAAAGCAACCATGTGAAACTATAATAACCCACGAGTGGACTCACTGAGCCACACCGAGGCTGTAATTCATTGGAATACCTTGGCCTGCTGACTTTACTGTACACACTCATTGAAGTTCTTATTTGTGCCCGTTTGGAGTCGACGAGGGAACAAGAGCTCGAACAAGGCAAGAGAAAGCGTGACACCAGTGAATATATCAACAAAAGTTCAAAGTAGTAGCTCTCGTGTGCCATATCCAAGAATACAGCCATGTGTTGTCTGCCAAACACTCTTCTATGACCGTGTGTGTGTTGCTTGTCTAATGACAGCCTTTCCTCTCAAACCAGGCGGCCCGGCTACTCCTCAAAACCGCCGCGACTTTTGCCAAGCCACCACCGCAAGGAATGCGGCCTGCAGCTGAGCCAGAAAGCGCCACTCATGCAACCCAACGTTCACATTCAATCACATAGACATGGGCGGCAGATGAAGTGCGTAAGTAGCGTGTTTCGTACAAGGACACTTTTGAATCAGGTTAGCCTCAAGCTAATGAAGGAGGGATAGCTTCCTCTAGAGGACAACCGGGCAAACGGCACTCAAATTACAGATGCAATTGCAAAAGTTGGTTATGAAGTGTTCTGTACTTCACATGACAATGGCAAAAAATGTATCTAAAAAAAAAAAAAAACTGTGCATAGGACTTAAAACCAAATAGAGTGCATAGATCATGTGAAACATTTGTTGACCTTCAACCTTAAGTGGTGTATAACTATGATTAAATATGAGGTACAGTGTTTTGCTAAAGCAGTATTTTGATGTGGTCCAGCATCCATGTTGTGTGTAAGTGGTTGGTCTGAGATACTTCAGCAGACAGGATGTCCTTCTCGGGACTTTCTCCTGGCTGCGTCACATGCTCATACTGGCCAGGTACGACAGAGAAAACTCGCTCTTTAATATTTGTCCTTGCCTGGAAAGAAAAAAAAAAAGAGAAATTCACAGAATGCATTTTAGACAAAAGGTGGTGTACACCCTGGATTAGTTCTCAGCCCACTCAGTAATTATCTCGAGTAGTTTTCTCACCTTTATTGGGGACAAACTTGAGAGAGTGGCTGAATATTCAAAATCGGGACACCCCCTCTTCCGGCCCGTCGTTTACAAACTCGTGACCCAGCCCGTTGCCGCATTTGCCGCATAGAACCTAGAAACACACACACGTGATGATGAATTCCCACCTCACACTGGCAGTTAAATCCACACGGACCTTGAAAGCTGTGAGGCTCTCCATCAGTTTGGTCACGCTGTCCTCTCTGATGGTCTCGGTGAAAGCGGGCCACGGTGATGAGTGAGCAAACTTGGAGCGACTCGAGAACAGTGGAT
This sequence comes from Syngnathus acus, assembly GCF_901709675.1. NCBI lineage: Eukaryota > Metazoa > Chordata > Actinopteri > Syngnathiformes > Syngnathidae > Syngnathus > Syngnathus acus. Next base: position 3,249,983 of record NC_051103.1, on the reverse strand, counting down.
GGTTACAATTAGAGCACACGTACATACCTGTAGAAATAGATCAAAGTAATTCAATAATAAATATTAATTCATTATAAATAGATCATTCATTGGAACTGTGAACTGGAGCCTTTCCCAATTGGCAATGAGTAAAATTGGTCGCCACGGGCAACCAACTACAATCACATCAACACAATCACACCTCGTATGGTTACATAATTCTCCAAAAATATTCAGTAATTGACAATATAAGCCTACAATAGTCAACGCTGGCCTGCATCTATTGTAATCCACACGAAAGACAGGTTTAGTCACACATTATGTAACAATGCAGGCTTACCTGGTTTAAAATGATCCTTGTAGGTCTCCCCGCCAAAGAATCGACAGAAAGACATGTTGTTGGTGTGCAGCAGATCAATATTGATTCAAATTAATAAAGGGGATGTGAGTGACTATGTAGAACAGATCTAAACTGCAGCATCCCGTGTTTTGTTTTATCGTGGGATTAAACGGGAACTCCTCCCATTGCATTTGGCTTTATGGTCGCTAGATGGCAGCGTTTGACAACCTGAGCTTGACTTTTGAATTGAAATGAAAATATCCAAATATAGCATTCCGTTTTAATTCTTCTTGTAGTAGTGTACAACTGCACCAACTGGTTTTCTGGTTAATTTTACACCACAGGAAATTTTAGCCACAATCTTATTTATCCCAGTTGACTACTCAAAAAAAATCTTCATTATCATGCGTGTTGATAGTAAACAATCCCAGTTCACTTTGTCGTTGTGAATCAAAAGGAAATTCCTCCATTGCTTTGCCCGTTATGGATTTTCAGTTTTCACTCGTACTTGCAGAAGTGCTTGAGTGCCTCTGGTAGCTCCAGCCAATCAATGGCCATTCTATGGACAATGTGCTTCTGGATTGACTTCCTGCACAGTGTCTGCAAAGAAGAGACTAAAAAAAAGCAGATCATTTAGGAAAGAAATCAAACAGATAAAAACAACCAAAAATGAGGGTTGGCACTCACATCCGTACTCCACCTGCACAATCCTGACACACTTAGTAGCAGCAAATACGTCCACGACAGCGTAAAGAGGCTTTACGGTAGGGATGCCTTTTGCGGAAGCGCCCATGTCCTCCCCGTTGATGACGATGTGCATGTCACCTCGATCGCGGCCTTTCGCCACATACAAAACTCCTATCCGGCTGCGTCTAGCGGTAGGCGGCAAAGCGTTAGTTTTGTACAAGTCATCCAGAATGTGGCTGAAGCGTCCAGGCCGGCTACGGCCGACCAGCTTGTCTCTGGGGATTCGAACATCGTCAATGTGCAAATGAGAGTCTGTGAAAAACGTCTTTGGTTTGCTGTTGGCGTCACCCCGATTATCGGCCTCCCCTCGTCCGAGTCTCTGACCCCCGGCTAGTTCTCCTCCGCGGTCTTGACCACCTTCACCCGCATCGACCTCCTCCGTGACCTTATTGTGGTTGCGAGTGATGGCAAACACCCAGCTGTCGCCGAGGTCAGTCAGGTCGGGGATGGAGTATTCGGGAACCACCTCCAAGTCCCTGGGGTCCCTGGCGGTCAGGCCCATCCGGAGGTGGCCGCACCAGCCGGGCTCCTTGTCCTCAATCTCGATGAGAAAAATCTCCCCGGGTTTTAACGGTTGTTTGCTGAAGCACACTCCATTGGCGAAGCTCTCCACACGTGTGGCCTGGGTCGCCGAGTAGTCCAGTTGCACGTTGGTCCCGTGGACCGGGTGGAATTCCATAAAGTGGTCGGAAAAAGCTTCCATCTTTTATGAAGGCGTCACTTCAGTGCTAGGAATGGAAGAGCATGATTGAAAAGTGCAAGTAAACACTCAAGTTCCGCAATCGGGATAGCAACACCAGCAGTTGGTCAAGCTATCACTCACTTGGGAAGCTTCTGGTTGGGCTATTTTTGAACACATGAGAACAGATGGCAAGGTATGTGTGTCTCTGCATGTGTGTGTGTTGGTGTAAAGAGGGGCTGGCCAACATGCAGTCCCCCGCTTGAGCGATACAGAGCCCCTTGGATAATTCATGCACATTGACTTTGGAATACTTTCATCGTGATGTCACCGACCTGAAAAGCTATATTTAGCACATTGAGATCTATTTGAATTGTTCTTTCAAGGTGTGCTCTAAATATAGATCTGGGTTAGACGTTACAGAGAAATTACAGTAATTAGAATAGCAGTCACACGCCACAAGCAAATCTTATTTACGAGTGATTCTTCAGATTCTTCAGCCATCACATCAGTGACTCCAGTCAGAGAATTTTTTTTTTTTGGGGGGGAGGGGGACAGAAAATATTATTTATGTGCCTGAAATTTAAAAAAAATCAGCGCGCCACTGCCACCTACTGTAGTGGATGTGCAATTACACTTTATTCTAATCCGGCCTAAAAACTGCATGTTCCTTGGAGTCTCAAGCGGCCCCCTCACACTGTCATGAATCTTTCCTTTATGTAGGCCAAGATGAAGTGCACAACTAGAAAAAAGCCGCGACGACCAACCCGACTAATGAAGACTGATGGAGCATCCCGTACGAGCACGTCGGATGGGCGAGTTAGTTTGAGTGCGTCTGTTGGGGCTGCCCTACTCTAAATCTGGATTATCATGCTGAGCGGCCACGCTTTCCATAATCAGTTGGTGACTCTCTGCAGCGCATGACACATCTGGATACGGGCAGTTTGGCTTAAGAGGAGGTGTGTGTGAGCCCACGAGAAAGAGACAGAGAGAGAGAGATGGTGGTGGAGGAGAGAGCGCTCACGCAGACTCGGCAGATCTTTGCGCACGCCAATGGGAGATGGACGATGGAAGACCATCTCGTTTTATCCCGTGCTTAACACAAACAGACGGGTGAGTGAACCCATCGCATGTTGCTGTCTTTGTTTTTGCAGATCATCTCTCAGCAGAGCAAACAAGTGCAATATAATCCAGAGGTATTAAGGTTTAATCTTTTTTTTTCTTCTATATTATTATCATTGGCGGGAACTCATGAGAGTTTGGAGTCGAGGTACTGCACCAAACTATTCAGCGCAGAATAGTTCAAATTTGGAAGGATTATGAATGTGTATTTATTTTTCACGGTTGTCCATTTTGAGGTTTTATTCATCGTGTTTTATTAGCAGTGAGAATAAGCAACGTCCCAACTCAGATCTATCACCAAATTATTTAGTGACCTTAGAATGTGACTTTAGGTCACAGAGATGAGCTAGCTTGGAAAACCACACTGCCAAATGATGGCTTATCTATAAGCCATCCCAACGTGACTTGTCAGATTTCACAAGTTAAACCCTGAATTAATGTTAATCGGAGATTGGAACTGTTTATGTCTGATGAGATGAATTTCAACTTTTGCCTTATTGACTGAAATGGACGTTATGGTTGAGACAATATCCGAAAATAAATATGCTTAAAAAAAAAAAGATTCCCCAATAAAATTTCACTGGAATCCATGAAAGGTAAATCAAATCGCATTCATAGCGTGGAAATGTTCCGGCCCCCACCTAACCACCCCCACCCCGTGTGAAAATCTATGACGAAGGTCTAACGTCTGCATGTGTGACTCTCCGAGGTTTTATCTGGTGCATTTTGGGTGCGAGCAGATTAGTCACAACCCACCATCTGCTGTGGAATTGGTTGACATCATGCCATGCAAACCTGTAATATTGTCACATCAATCTGATTGCTCCAAGACCATTTGAAAGAACGAGGCTATGAAAAGAAAAGTCTGCTTTTATTAATAATTCTGCCATTCTTCTCTTTCAGTGTGATGTAGTCACGGAAAATGGCAGCGAGTGGAAACAATTTGGCGCGGGGATGCGAGAAGGATGCGAGAGGAGGTGGCAGAACCCCCCCGGACGCCCACAACCCAGATGTCCCAAACCCGCTCGGGACAAAACGCCATCTCCCTCGAGGGATTGTTATCCAGCTGACTGGAACGGAGGGAGAGTGGAGCAGCCTGGACGAGAGCGAGCTTATCTTCTCGCTAGATCACCACGAGGACTATCCTCATTCGAGTCCGAAGCAGATCTCCAGCGATGAGGACAGAAGATCGCAAGCGTTCCACGTTCCACTTTCACCCTCGTCTCCCGGTTCTTTGGGTAACTGCCCCGCCGCTTTCCTCTCCCCGGGCCCGTCCTCACCAACGCATCGGCCCTTGGCCAGTCTGGTGAAGTCACTTTCCACGGAGCTGGAGCTGCGAGAAGGCGCCACCCTCAGGCCCAAACCTCTCCTCAGCCTGGTGAAGTCCATCTCCACCGAGCTCTCCCGTTCGGAGTCGGAGGTGTCGCAGTCCAAATCGGACTCGCGTCTCAATCTCCACCTCTTGAAGCAGCTCACGCAACCCAAGAACCGAAGCGGCGGCGGCGACTCTCGGACAGCCCCGCCATCTCCCAGCGGAGAAGGTCTTAAAGGCGGTTTCTTCAAAATGGAACTGGAGGACACCAAGAGGAAACTCTCAGAGGCGGTACAGGAACCGCTGAGCAATATGTTCAACAAGATCAGGAGAGAAGATAGCACCGGCAGCCCCAAGCACACGTGTAAGACCACCCAGGTCATTTCCAGAGGGTTGGGCCGGGAAGCTAGCGCAGACACAGGCGTCTTGGAATCTCCAGTGAAAAGTGGCGGCAGGACAGATGGGGATGTTTTCGACTGGTCTTCCGTTCGACATCCCGGGAGAAGCCCACGCAGCGCCTGTCCCGTCCATCACCATCTTAGCGACGATGAGCAAGGATTTTATTCCGATGGAGACCCAATGTGGGTTCCTCCCATCGTTCCTCCCCAGCGAGCCCCAAAACCAGCACAGCTTGCATCTCCACTCCACGCAAGCAATCCTCCACCCTGCATGAGTTTATTCTGTGTGGCAATACTATCCTACGGTTATTTTACCCTTCCTCTAAATCCATATTTCTCCGGTCTGGCTCTTGGTCTGGCAATGGGTTTCTTGCTGGGACTCGTGCTGATTCGAATGGGCTCTTCCGGGTCCTTCTGTTCAGCTACCCCGAGCAGACCGCTTCCAAACGCTTGCTCCACTGAGCCAGACATCATGAAGGTAATAACAAAACGACACATTTTGTAAGATCCCAGGAAAAAATGGAATAAGTTGTTCCTTTGTTTGGTGTTTTCAAGGGTTGGATGAATGAGATTCAAGATTACGACCCGGAGACGTATCATTCGGCGCTGACCCACTCCGTGTTTGCCACGCTGGAGGGATCCCGTCTACGACTCGACACCCCCCAGTCAAACATCAGCCGCAGGGCCACGTACGACGAGAAACTCAACGAGCCCACTTTCGTAAAGTCACGCAGCTACCGGCTGGAACGGAGCAAAGTACGAGTACTATTCAAACATAAAAAGTGACGGTTTATTGGTTTCGCTTTTATGTCTTCCTGAGAGGGACACAAATGCCTATTGCAATTTTAATATGAATTCATCTGGCAGACATTTGACTCAAAACCACAGATGGAATGCTAAATGATACATCTGGGAATGTCCAATCCAACACATGTCAATTCATCTTGAGCCAAAGTGAGAAAGACTTGCTAGCATTACTGACACTCATGACCTTCACGTTTATGTCACATCCGTTGACTTGGACATATTACACAAATAGTCTTTATCTTCTCCCCCAAAGGTATTCTTGCTGCCATCTGTGTTGGCTCGTAAGCGACTATGGAACCCCAAATATCCAATCTGCATCCAGCTGGCCAGTGGAGGAAACTCCCAAGAGGAATCTGGACGAAGGTCGGAGGACAGTCAGGAAGTAGAACAGCCGAGAACTACGCCCACGAGTTCATACCAACATTTTTCGGAGCCACGCAAAACTCTTTACCTCTTTGGCCGCACCGGGAGAGAAAAGGAAGAGTGGTTTCGTCATTTCCTGCTCGCATCCACCGACAAGGAAGGGGGCGGGTTGAGGTCCGCCGGACGTGTGCCTCGATCGGGTAGGAGAATCACAAAGGCCTCTAGATAAGGCGATGTGTGGATTATGAATTACATGCTCCAATTCTTGACATGTCAAAGCCAATCCTATTTATGAGAACATACAGATCTCAACTGGAGTGTTTGTCTTGCTTTGTCTAAGAAACTTGTCCAAATTGAATACCTCCACAAGCCTTCTTTTTAGCTAACTACAAAAAAATTCCATTTCCCAGCAGGTGACCCAGTACTGTCGCAAGCTATCAGCCATATCCCGAGCAGCTCCAGCAAAGTGGGCAGCAGTGAGGACGACACCTCCTCCATGCCCGCAGTTCCTCCCAGTCAGATTTCCTCCGGCAGCAGAACCACCAGGGGCCTTTCACTGCTTGACTACCCCGGCTACATGTCTGGGGTTCTGTCGGTAGAAGACTCCCCCCCGCTCGGCAGCCCCGGAGTCGGCAGCGCAGAGACCAGCCCCAAAGGAAACGTAAGTCGTGCTGAAGCTGAAGCATCTTCAAGGGTGACTTCAGATTTTCTGCCCTCGATCAACTCAAATCTCATTCCCGCAGTGTACCTGCGATCTCGTGGATCGCTCTGGGATGAATTCGGCCCTTTGGGTGAACGCTCTGATTGGTCGAATCTTTTGGGACTTCCTGAGGGAGAAGCACTGGGCTGATGTGGTTTCACACAAAATCCAGAAGAAGCTCAGCAAAATCAGAGTAATTCATCTTTCCACCTTCCCTCACTATTAATAATACTTCCTAAACAATGTCGTCTCATTTGACAGTTGCCTTATTTTATGAATGAACTGAAGCTGACTGAGCTGGATATGGGCTCTTCTATCCCCAAAATCATATCTACCTCCCGACCAGAGATAAATCACAGAGGTGAGCACTGACATTTCTTTTGTCATTGGATGTTTTGGCAGTTTTTATTGAGTTGGCCACGCATGCATACACCTGCAGACGCGCCCTGCCATTACGGCGAAATGGCTGCATAACAACATACTCGAGTATCATTATCCTGTTCATCTTACGTTGTAAGGTGAGTTTTAAATCAAGCACCTGGCCTCCAAATTTAGCACAGCCTCCAAATTTGTTATGAAATGATCATGTGTTACACGGCTTCCTTGGAGTCCATCGTGAATATGCAAGGCCGCGTAATCGCAAGCTGCTTCGGCGACCCAGATTAGGTTTGAGGGAGATTTGTCTTACCCGTGCTGCACTGATTCTGACCCCTCTGCGGTTTTCCCCGCTTTGCAGGCTTGTGGCTGGAGCTGCAGCTGGCCTACAACGGCACCCTGCAGATGACCCTACAGACCAAATTCAACTTGTCCAAATTGGGTAAAGAGGGCGGCCAGGACACAGACTGGTTGACTGAAACTGGAAATGCACGGTGACTAATTATATTTTATGGACTGTGTCGGCATGGGAAATTAAAATTGAAAGAGAAAAAAAAAAAAACGATACATTGGCTTACGTAAAACATCACACACAGATACACACAGACTGTCGCACAAACTCACTTGTGGATTAAAAGTCCAGCCACAGTTCGACATCCTCCGCAAGCCCTTTTAAGTCTCTCCCTGCAAATTAGACATTCGCGCTTGTAAGATCTCCTGTCAAACAAGCATCAACTTCATTTAGCATTTTAGTGCTTTGCTAATTTTGTTTTTTCAAATTGCCTTTGTAGCTGCAAACCAATTCTAAGCGTGCTGGCAGACAGTGATGAGGAGTCCTCCAGCGCTGGCTCATCTGATGATGAAGAGTTTCTCCTGGCTGAGCCGCAAGGCCCCGCTGGGGAAAAGGTCCCTTCGTCTGTAACCGATGGGTAATTGCAAATATTCTTAGAATGCATTTTTCCTTCTCTTCAATTCAATGTGTGCCCACGCTAATACTTTCCCACCCCTCTCTCTAATCATGTCTTACAGGACAGGAGGCGGAAGGACGGGAAAGAAGATTTTGAGATTTGTGGACAAAATCGCCAAATCCAAATATTTCCAGAAGGCAGCAGAGAATGAGTTCATCAAGAAGAAGTTTGAAGAGATGTCAAACACGCCTCTGCTGCTCACAGTGGAGGTTCAAGAGCTGTCAGGGTCCCTGGTTGTCAACATTCCACCGCCCCCTACTGACAGGATATGGTGGGAGCCGGGAAACTGTCATAAATGTTTATGAAAAATGAAAAGTAGTAGCTTGATACTTGCATTCTGTGCTAAATATTCCTTTGCCCCATGCAGGTATAGCTTCTGCATTCCACCCAAGCTGGATTTACGGGTCCGACCCAAACTCGGCGAAAGAGAGGTGACGTTATTTCATGTGACCGAATGGATTGAAAAGAAACTGCAGGATGAATTCCAGGTAATGAAGTACAACCTGCCTCAGTGAATGAATTCCTCTTAGTCGTGTTTGCTTTCTCTTTCTAGAAAGTGTTTGTCCTGCCAAATATGGATGACATCTACTTACCCATGACGCACACCGGCGTGGACAAACCCGGCGCATCTTCTCATTTCTGCCAGTCCCAAAGCTCCACTGAGTCCTTAGAGCCTAATCCACCAGAGGCGACTTTAAACGAGTCGGACCTGAGGGCGGCTCCGGTGTAAAACATTTGCTATTCTCCAAATTGAAGGTGAGATAAAAAATTAAATACACATATGGAGCCATGAGGCTGTTTTGACTCTTATTGTTCCAAAGCAGAGACTTCAATCCCTCCGTCAGAACCAGGAGGTTCTTCGAAGATGGACGCACTGTACTGTTAGTGTTCACATGGCAAGTCAGATTTGTTATTATTATTTGAGTTATTAATATTATGAGGGACAATTTGAATTGGGTCACCAACACGCTTCATGGATGTAGAATTGTTGCGGTTGAGATTTTTCGTCTTCTTGTCGCAAGTCAATGTTGCTAATCATTCATATCAGTGTGTTTACAGATACATTTGAGGAATGTCTGACTATTAATAATCAGGGCCCATCAAGTAACAGTTTGGGAAAAGTTGGTGAGTGTTGATCTTTTGGACAGTAAAAAAAAAAATGGTGAATGATGCTTTGGACAAATGTTTACATTCCTATGAGATTATTTTCCGCTTTGATATTGGCCGGTGGTGATTATTAAACAAAAAACAAAGAAAGAAAAAAAAGAAAAAAAGAAAAAAAATGACAAGAAAAAGAAAGAAAAGACACAAACTTGACTTCATTCTTTTATTGAATTTGATTTATTAATTTTGCTAAAAAGCCTCGGTGAGTATCCATTTTCTCTTTCACTCTTGTTCTGAGTCTCGCTTGGCTTTGGCCAACAACCAGACCAGGAGTAGCAGGCTCACCCTGTTCCTGTTACCACAGGGTTCATTCAATGACTTGAACACTAATCATAATTACATACTGTCGCTGGCCAATGAAAAGCAAGCATCCCTAGAATTTTATTTTTCTTTTTGTTTTATTTTTAATTCGTTTCAGACGCTTGCTTTTCATTGAACAGCATGTAATTAGTTTGAGTCACTTTTGAGTCAGTCATCTGACATGCTCTATGAATGATGATGATGATCAAACATAACTCTACTATGCTGCAAAAAAAAAAAATATATATATATATTATTGTGTGGCTAAAACAGTAATTTAAGTTTGAACTTTAAAATATAAATAATATAATATCAACTTTTTTTGGAAGCCCAACGGTCGCTGCCAATGTTGTAGCTGGGCGCTAACCAAACAACTTGAATTACATTAATTTTTAACATTTGGCTGTAAATTAGTTCCACAAAACAACAACAAAAATGACCTTGAGATCAGTAAGTGTTTACCTTGCTGTTGCGAAACTTTCACTGTGAATAGTGGCAATTAATTCAAGTCAACTGAACAACTAATAATTAGTGCACTCATTAAGCACACAAAATGAAATGCTCGTACGGGAAAAACAAATTGCCGAGTGGTTGAGCCACGGCACCTTAAGTCGCTTCAATAAAACTACGTATGACCGTGTCACCAAGTTATTGATAGCTTGTTCGGTTGTTATCTTTATTACTTTAGTTTTTATTTCTCCATCTAAACACATGAAACCTTATCTCTGAAGTCATCCGTCAAGAGTGTTGGGTAGTCTGTTTACATTACCGTGCACGCATTCTCAAGGACTAATGTTTAAAAAAAAAAAAAGAACCTTTTTCCAGTCAGTCTCATGTTTTTGGTCAACCATTCTTTGGTTATTTCCTTGTCTTTTGTCAGCAAATTCAATCCGTGCTTTCCCGGCTGACGATAGCTCCCTCCCAATGCAAACAGAAATGTGACTAATGACCTATTGTGTGCGCAAAACATGAATTAAAGCATTGCGTTTCTTTTATTCAATTTGTCACCATTATTTTTCTGAAACTAAAGCTGCCGTTTGAGCAACTACTAAAACCTTTATGGTAGCTTTTAAAAAGAGTGTTTTATTTCAGTTAGTCATAAATGCATCACCTTGAGAAGATAATTAAAAGTTGCTCCTCACTGAGGGAAATTGTTCTGTGCTGGGAATTGGAATCCAAGGTCATAAAGCTGATTATTGCATCAGATTCAAAACTTTTGAGCAACACATCATCTCTCGGAGCTGCATCCTTTCAATGGGCATTTTTTTTGTCATCAATTAAGATAGCCTGCATGTTTTTGGAATGTGTGGGGCAAATATGCAAACTGCACATTTAGACCACAGCCAAGTTTCAGACCCCGACCCCGAAAACTACTATTTCTGCGTGCTCCAATTCCAAAATAATTTGTCCAAAAATATAATACAATGTTGCCACAAAAAAACGTGCATCTCAAATCGTCTTTTCCCATGGAAAACAATGGAAACGCCATCAATCCGTTCCAGTCCCCCTTCAAATATTCACATTCTACAGGCTTCTTCCCACAGTCCAAGACCATGTACGTGTTCTCGCCCGTAATTAGCCGAGCTGGGTTGGCTCTCGTGCACCGCAGTCCATTCAAATCATTCTTTACAGACTATTGAAGTGCAATAAGCAGCCTTTCATATTTTGAAAGTCGTTACAAAGCCAAAACGTGATTCATGGTTGATGATCACACTTGCCAAGTGTTGCTTCACATGCAAACAAGGGTTTGTTTAATCTTTATCTTTAATAATTTACTCAAATGTTTTTGTTCTTTAAACAAAATTAATGTTATAGTAAATTAGAACACGTACGCACGTACAAGGCGTACAATGGCTTTCAATACGTATTGGCAATGTATTGTGAAAAGGTCAAACCTACCAATAGTCCACACCTTAAATTAAAAGCCAATTCTCACTTTCATTTGGACTACAATGGAACCACTGTACTTGTTAAACACACAAACAAAGCCAACATTCCAATCAGTTCATTCATTGGGGCCTTTGAAGGATTAGCAACCTTTGTTGTGGAAAGAATTGAAAGTTGTCATCAAGCCAAAACAGGAGTCATGATTGTTAACTTCCGATGGATTGTGTGTGTGTGTGTGGGGGGGGTGTCACGGAAGAGTTGCTTGTTTTTGCGGTTCAGTCTGAGTGCAGTGGAGTGAAAAACGTGGCTAAATAAATGTCTGTGACAAACATCGTCGTATATTGAAATTTACAATGAATAAATATTCAATATAGTCACCTTCCTAAAATGACAGCAGAAGTCATTTATTTAATTTATTTCTAAATTCATTCCAGATATATCACAGAAGACAGACAGTAAAGTGTGTGGAGTTTATCAAATAATCTTTATATCACATATAATACAACTTACAATAGTAATTATTCTTCATGCTAGTAAAATGTACAACATTTGCTAACAGCGTCTCTCGAAGCAGCTTCATTATTTGAAGGAATCAGGAAAGCGTTCAGTTAAGCCAAAATATTGAGATCCAACGATCCACTTTAACATCTCAATTATTATTTTATTTTTTTTACCAACAATGTGTTGTTTCTACTGGTTCGTTCTCGTGCTTCATTGAAGCTACATGACACTTGTATTCCTTCTCTTCTCCAGTCAAGTAATTCTGGAATCACTGGATCGATGACTTTGGAGCAAAATACGTACGTGTGGCTTACTTGCTTAAAAGAAAGAGTGAATGAGAGCTAGTGTGAGTAAATCATGAAGAACTCCTTTGTGTGTCACTTGGGAGGTGTCCCTACAAGTAACTTTCAATGGTTGGATCGGCCCACGTCTGGAGCCGAGATTTGGTCTCCAGAGCGGCTTTGCGGGTCATGGTGGAGCACCGGTTCAGAATCTCCTCTTTCTTGGGTCTGGGCGGCACTGTTGGGGTAATCGGGCTTGTGTCGCTGTCTCTGGAACTGAAGCTCCCAGAACTCCAAGAACTTCCATAACTCATATAACTGGTGCTGGAATTGCGACGTCCCCGGTCACCGCACTCGTTCGGGCTGACGCTCGACACGTCCGCTCTGGAACGTGAAGACGAGCTATAGACGGAGGAAATGCTGGACTCTGTGCTTGTGCTAATGCTGCGAGTGCGGTTTTCTAAGCGGGCGTTATTGACCTCCACCGGGGAGGGCACAGCTGACAGGTTTTGGGTCTCTAACAGTTCTATCGATCTGGCTCTGGACAGATAGCCAGGGCCGCTAGACCGAGAACTGGGCTGGATCGCAGACCTTTGCCCTGTGTGGGGTTCCCTGACGATGCGGGCTGAAGAAGAAGCATCCAGAGGAACCCCGCTGATGGTCAGGTTGTGGGTGGATTTACTCATCTTCTTCTGTAAAGTGAAAAGACCCGAACGAGGGTTGCTGTAGGGCTGCAGGTACATGGAGGGCACGTGGCCCACCTTGCCATTGAATCTAAAATCAAACAGAAAAGTTTCAGAACTTTTGTTAACCTTTACAAACCTTTTAATAGAGTAAAAAAAAAAAATATCTGGAATTTTAAACCTTTTTTTTTGTTTTTTTTATAACCATATACTGCAAGTGTTTGCCAATGTGGCAGACCAGCCACAGCCAAGCCGGGCAGGCCGGTGTGGCAGGCCGGTGTGGCAGGTATAGTCTTGGAACAATGCCGAACTAATTTAAATGTCATCAATTTTCACTGCAAGTCACCGAGCCCTTTTTTTTAATGCAAAGCACAGACTGGTGTCTGACATAATGGTAGCAACTCTCCCATTAATTTGAGTTGGATACAGAAAAAAAATGCCATTCCATAATTAATTAATACCTATATGTCTTCCGACAGATCAAGAACTGGTACTGAGAGAGCTGCTGTTAGGGTTTACAGAATATCTTCATCGTATGATTATGTTGGAATGTAACCTGTAATAATTTACCTAGCTTGTCCTGTCTTAACAAAAGTAGTAGACCAAAGTGCGAAGATCTTTTGAACTGATTGACTAGCTGCAGAGGAAGCAATCAAAGTTGCTTTGTTTACACGTCGTAAAAGACCCCCTGCTATGCTTTTATCAGCAGGCAAGGGGCTTCAACCCCATCCTGTCTTCCCACACCCCCACTCTGTTTCTCTCAATAAATATGCTCCTGCATGAGGCCAGAGTCGGATCTCATTCGAACATTGCTGTATGCACAGCGACGAATGAACTCTCCACCTGCAGGTGTCTAAAACGACTAACTTGTCTCCAGTGTGGTTCTTGCAAAATAAGTTAGAGTGAACACCACCCTAACAGCTGCCATTGCTTCCATTTAAATTTGACACATTTGTCCGCAAAATAAAACAGCAGCATCAACTCTAATCGTGTAAATTCAAGGTTATTATTCTTAACTAGGTTACCTGGCAAGCCACCAGCCATCATCAGACATCTTAAGCACCTCCACAACAGAACCAATGGGCACAGACAGCTCATCAGCTTTCTTGGTGACGAAATTTCTCACGGCACAGTAGAAAGCACCTTTATGTGACAACACAGAGACGACCAGCTTAGCAAATTTTTCATGAATAAATTGTCTGTTGATTTTGGTCAAACTGTGCAATACGTTGACGCAATAGGCCATTCCAAAACAAGCCATTTTAAGAATTGCTTTGTTTCTCCGTACAGGTTGCACTTGTTGATTATGACTCATTCCTAACAAACATCTTTGTTGCTTTTTCAAATCTAGGTTATATTTAAGAGTGGATGGCGCACCTAGTCTAAAATATCCAATAATACTCTTAGAAGTAACACAAATGTCATACCTTCCCTCTGCTGTCCTCTCTCATCATCTTCCTCCTTTTCCAGGTAAGGAGCCGGAAACCAGGCAATGTCCTTGTCTTCATTCTCCACCAACCACCAACCTGATGAAAAAGTTGACAGACAATTAAACAGGTAGGATTAAATCCCTCCTTTCCAACAATGCTTATTTAGGCGGAACTACCAAAAACTAGTTCAACTTTATGGAATGGATTAAAACTACAGTGCAAATTCGGAAAAAAGTACGGACCAAAATTTTCCGACGTGCCTCTAATTCACTCGAGAATATGCTAAGTGCATGGGAAAGGGCGAGGTGGTAATAGAAGAACAGTGTGTAGCGGTAATTAAAATATCTTCACGTGTTGGTGGTATGTAGAAATGTACGGTATGTGTGTAACTGTCAGTGTGGTATGGACACTTATTTATAATTTATAACCTGGGTGTGCAGACTTTTTATATATATATATATATATATATATATATATATTAGTACTGAAAGGTTGATTAAAAAATAAAAAATACAGCTAGATTTATAGTCGTTGACTGACCGGCAGGGTCCTTGATCAGGACTTGGAGGGTTTCATCCGTGGCTACTTTGAAGGGGCAGTTTTTGATGTCTTTGGTCTCGTAGGCAGCAACGCAGCGATACGTCTCGGTGACAAACGGTCGAGTGACCGAGGCACTTTCGTCACCTCCTCCTACCCCTCCTCCATCTGAGTTGTCATCTGACAGCAGCATCATGAGGCTGAATAGCAGAGGTCAGCGGGTTAGTTTGCCTTCACGTGACCAATGATTGAGGAGTAATTTACCTGTTCTTGGTAAAGTCTCCATCCAAGTCGCGGTCGAGCGGCGTGAAAAATTGGACAAACTCTGAACAATGGGTCACCATTTGTTCGCACGTCACCAGCTTGTTGCAGTAACTCTGCAAGTTCTTTATGCGTTGAATAGCTCGCTTCGATCCTCTCTGCTGGAGGCCGTTCTTCTGAGAGTCCCCTGAGGAGAAGACATGGCTTGATTTTTAATTCCTGCCATCTATGACCTTTTCTTATTGTGATCTATGGATTTTCTTTTGGAAACTTTGATGCATGTAATCTTACCGCTAAATTTGGGGATCATTCTGTTGTTATTCTGCGAAGGGTTGAAGTAAGGAAAGTTCTTCTTCAGCTGCCTCTGTTTGAAGAATATATTTTTTAAAAACTTGAGAAATTGAAGAGCTGTTCTTTCCCAATGATGATTCCAACTTACATGAAAGTTCTTGAAATCATCATAAGACCTGTAGATAATCACTTCATTCTCATCCGACCACAGCACTGATAGCACAAACATCTGTAAAAGCACCACCCCAAAATAAATAAATAAATACATTTATCAATCCAAACGCAGTTCACTTTTGGAGCTTCACACTCACCTTGAGTTTTGGTGTCTCCCTGCGCATGGCTCCTATAATACGAACGGAGAACACAAAACGCTTTTCTCCCGGCATCTTGACTGGTCACTTTGGTGGGAATAAAAGCTGCCAACAGTGATGCTTGGGGAGTGTTGCAGTGCTGGCTGGCTGCCTGCCTGCCTTGTTTAAATAGTAACCATGCGCCTAGTGGGCGGAGTCACAAACTCCTGGCAAAACAATGCCTTGCGAATCTGACTTGGCACGCAGACTGCACGTATACGAGAATGACGTAACATGTACAGTATGTGCTTACAACCAATTAGATGTTGTTTCAGAAGATTTATGTGATAGATGGATAGAGCGTGTGATTATGGATGGAGAGAATCATAAAGAAATGATTTGCTGTGTAATATCAATAGCAATTCTCCTGCCTTTAATTCAGAAAGAAAGAAAAATCACAAGCTTTTGTTGTTTATGGCAAGATGAAGGGAAAAGTATGTCACAAAGTTATCTGCCATGTCAGTTGATTTTGTGGTTTGCGTTTGGCTCAGGGTGCGAGAAGAGGCGACAGTAGTGCATCTGACAGTTCCTAGCTGTGAGCAATCCTGGATCTTTTCCGACACACTTTATAGTTGAATTGTGACTCAAGAAACTTAAATGGAGTCGAGGTGATAAAGCTTACTTTGCAGTTTAAGCCAAGTCACATGACTTGAACTTTGTGTTTGTGATTGCTGGTGTACAACATGCAGCAGACTCTGTAATTTCAGACGATTCAACATGACAAGTTGTCTCTTTTCATTTGAAATTTGCGTGACAAGAGACACTCCTGTGCTAGAAAAAACCATGACGCGCAAGGGAATGGTGTTTTATTATGAGCATGCATGTTTGCATTGTGGAATGTAAATTCCAAATTTGACGTAGTCATTTAACGCAGGGTTGAGTAATGATTTTTTTTTTTTTTTTTACCCATCATAAAGTTCTTGTGTCTACATTGCTGTACAGACTAAAAAAATGCTCCAGGGAGGTATGAAGCCGTGTGTGTGTGTGTGTATTTAGACTGAGGCTTTTTGTTTTTATTTCTGCAATTAAGTGAAGGATTCCTGGATTCCCTAGCGGCACGTGCAGTTGTCCCAGACTTGTCATGTGGCAGCAATATTCCTTATCAGCAACTCAAGAGAACTTTGCCTGTATACGATTGTGTGTGTGTGTGTGTGTGTGTGTGTGTGTGTGTGTGTGTGTGTGTGTGTGTGTGTGTGTGTGTGTGTGTGTGTGTGTGTGTGTGTGTGTGTGTGTGTGTGTGTGTGTGTGTGTGTGTGTGTGTGTGAGAGAGTCACAGGTGTCTCTTCAAAGACGCTCTGTGAAAAACTCTTGAGTGGCTTATCTCAAGCCCTTATATGATGTGAGTGTGTAGTTCCTGTCTGAAGCAATGCCAGGATTTCTTCTGTTTGACACGAATATAAACAACACACACACACATAGCATCCATTATTCAAACAGCATCAGTGAAAAGGTCAGTGAAGATGTCAACACCTGAGTTGAGGAGCCACGTGAGTTTTCCCAAATTAAGCATGGGCACGTTTTTTTTTTTGAAGCACAAGACAGCATAACACACTAAATCACCTGGGCCTATAAAGAGGATTTAAATATTATATATAATATCGGCTAAAGCATGAAAGATAAAAGTGATGCAGATTATTAAAATATGCATGTCGATGTAATTTTGTAAAATATCTTTGTCAGGGTTCCGCTGTGTTGTTGCAGGATCATGACAATTATTCTGACTACAATTTTACTAATTGCAGCGACGAGGAAGTGTATGAAATTCGATGAGGAAGTTTATGAAATTGATGGCACGCTGTGAGGATGCCACTAGTGCTAAGGAAAGTGAAATATTTTATTTAATATTTTAAATATTTCTTGTAAATATTACGACATTAAGATAAGTTTTTATGGCGTAAATTTCCCACTAGGGAATCCCCCCCCCTGACACAATATTTGCTTGATTTTTTTTCCTGCTTTCACAATCATCCCTTTGTCAGCCCCCCCCCCCCCCCCCCCCCCCCGGCTCGCACGAGCTGTGCAGGTGCACAGCATTTATTTCATTGAAATCCATCTGCTCAACATGTGCAACGTAATATGTCAAATCCCAACAAACCCGCACGTGTACGACTGCAAATATCCCGCTACATTATTAATAACTAATAAATATGGGAGCTGTTGATCTTTGAATGCCTTAAAAATAGGAAGATGTCGCAGAAGTGATTGCCAAAGTCCTAATCTCTTTTTTTTTTTTTTTTACACTGCCATTTGGTGATGACACACCACAGAAACCAAACAAGGAAGCTGACGGAGAAGGAAGCTGAATTGTCTTTATTCTGCTTCTTGTCATAAGGAAGGAAATCTGAGCTGATACTAATGTAATTCTTTTATAAAATGAAATGAATTCACTGAACAGCAAAACCCATTTCATTAAAGCTATTATTTTATATAGCTATATATTTAGCTAAATTGCCATTTTTAATTGCTCTTTTTACATGAAATGGTCCTGATTGGAAATTCCATGCCAATAAAAGAGGCAGGGTCACTAGAAAGGAATGTAAGATGATAATGAGTCATAGAGAATTTATCACTAAGTCTTGCCTCTGTCGGTAAAACATAATCTTGGCATAAAAAAAAAAAAAAAAAATCTAATCTGCACCATATGGGAAAGCACTGATTCTTATTATTATTCAAATGTATAAAAAAAAAATTTCATTGATTTGGCATGTTCGCAATTGAATCCACTTTAACTGCATTGTTGGTTTTAAAGTAAATCTTTTAGTGAGTGGAAACTAGTTGTGCAAAATAAACACTAAATTATTTCTGAATGAGTGTGTTTATCTAATACGTGTCTACCCTGACTCTCAGTCAAAGTCAGATGGGAAAATCTCTAGCACACCCGTGAGAATGAATGAATGAATGAATGAATGAATGAATGAATGAATGAATGAATGAATGAATGAATGAATGAATGAATGAAATTTTCATTCCACTGCAAGAACGTCTGTTTGGTATCAGATGATTGGAGTTTGCCGATTCATTGTCAACTCAGTTGAGTGCATTAAACAGTATTGCACCAGCCGGCACCATATGACATAAGAATTTTACATAAGCGTGTACCAGTGACTCAAAAATACAAACAAAACAATTAGGCTAAGTCTCTTTGACTTAAACGCCTGAGTTGATGCCTTCACATAAGAGGAACATGCTTGTCATTCATCCAGGGCATTTGATTCGCAATGTATTGAGTTTTTCACAACTTTTTCTTCTGGTTGGATATTTTGTGTCTCGTCCAATCATGCGTCAAGGCTTATTGATGCATGAACTGATGGAGCCTGCTCGGACGAGAAAAGATGACACCACTCGTTATCAATTCCATGCCTTGTACACTGTCTGTTGCACAATTAGGATTAAAAGTGCACTGATGTGGATGTTCATAGCTCAAACTAGTTTCACAAGGCATTCCCCTATCATGGACATGCATCATCAAACCTATTTGTTCTCATGCTGGAAAGTAGTACGTGCACGGACCAGGATTAAATATTATCAAGAAATAAAATGGATGGCATTCTTAGTTACTGTTATTTATGCATTTTTTAAATAATTAATTTTTGAATCAAAATACCCGGGCTACATATTCTCTATTGCAACATGGCTATTAATAAAAAATAAGTGATGAGTTACTTTCCAAAGAACCTACTTTTATTTCATTAATCTAGGTGACCTACAAACTTGGCTACTTATGGGTTAGCATGTACCATTTTCAACCACTAGGGGGAAGCAAATGCATAAAAAAAGAAAATACAGAAGCACACAGCCAGCAGGTCGTTTTGATATTTCTCTTTCTTTACAATCAGTCAATCCAACTCAGGCTCAATCGGAAGCATGATCTGTTATAATACAACTCTGATAAACTTTAAAAACATGGCACAGTCACATGATTAGGGACTTTGTAGAGAATTTTAACAAAAATATTTACTTTTAACGAAGATTTTTTGTTGTTGGTTTCATATACTTTAAGGATAGGATAGAATAAAATCTCTTGACAATGGAGGCTTGGTGTTTGGAGAGTGCTATGTTGAACACGTTGCATAGTCAAAAGGGACGTCGATGGAAGGAACAGGATGGGATTTATAACTTAAGCGGAACACTCAAAAAGCTCTGTTTAACACATAGTGGCAGAGCCGGGTAAAAAAATACTCTGTTATAATGTGATTTGTCTCTCAACACTCCAACACACAAAAAGTAATGAGCAAGCCTCCTCCGTACAGCTTTGAGCTTGTGAACCAGGGGCATGTGAGCATTAGCATTAATATCATATTCATCTTTGTGCAAATGGTACAATAAAACAACATCCACGGCAATCACTTGTGATTAAAAAGCATATCTGACAAAACATCAAGGATGGGAAATGTTTAGCGTGTCTCCCGCTAGGGGTCATAAAAGTGCCGCAAAGTGTCCCATCTTTTGTGATCGAATCACGAAAAAATATTCTCTTGGCAGGCAAACAAAGAAGCGGCTTCAACCAAATGAATGTACATACTGCCATGTCAAAACCTTTGGGCTGATTAAAGCTCCATCTCTAAAACCTGAAGAGCCCCAGTTGCTTCTCCAAGCAGACCCCCCCTTGGAAGGAATCCTGTTCCAACCCCTGTCAAATGTCTGGAAAGCTGCGGTCCCGACTTAGCTTATAAAGTGTCTTGAGAAAGTGTGCCAAATTTTACACAACAAAAACCAGACATTTAAACATAAGACGGGTAAGAACCACATCCGGGCTTTGAGGCTGGATCGGACTTTACCCGCCCCAGCCAGGGAACACAACGGCATTTCCTTTTCTTTTTTTAAAAAACCTCATTTCATACACATACATTCAGAAGTCCTTTCGCATCCACTGGTCCGCACTCTATCCGCCCAACTGTTAACCCACGTTGGCTTTTTTTTTTTTTTTTCCTTTTCCTAGTCTCAGTAGCATCTGCAGACCTCTGCTTCGCCTCAAGTCCATCCCAACAGGATCCACGATGCCAGCCGGGGTCACCGGAACTCATAGATGGCGGCACTGTGCTCGGGGACGTGGGTGAGGTTTAGAGACTGGTACCTGAATGAGGTGACACAGCGTACGTTTTGAAATGTGAGCCGCTACGGCAGCAAAGAAAAAAAAATGGCGATGATTACCATTCAGAGCTTCGGTGGTAGTAGTAGCCCTCGATCGTTGCTGTGGATTTCTGGAAGCAAATGTAGTAAAATCCAGCAAAGGAAGCGCCACTAATGTCTTTGATTGTGTGATCCGGAACCAGGAACTGCTCCTAATGAAAAGCCGATATGCCCGACATTATTACCAGTACAGCATCAAGCTTAGGCAATGAACTGATACCTTACCTTCCACCTCATAAAAATATAGTCGGAATTTTTAAGATCCTCGTAGTCAAAATCATCTGAGTTGAACGTCTTTGCATACTGGTAGAAAGCCTGAAACTTGCCCTGATGACAAAAATGAAATGCTGGTCATTTTAAAAGAAAGCTGAAATTAAACATCTAGTTGTAAATGATTACCCAATGTTTACGATCCACATCCTCATCTGCATCCCACTTCCGGGTGAGAAATGGTCGTTTTCTGCTGATAATCTCTCCAGCGAAGAACGTGGTTAGAGTCGGGTATTCCTGCCACAACAGACAATTAGGTTTTTGTTTTAAAATTTCCAGGGGGATCGTGTGTGAAAAATTTTCGATGAAATTGCTTCTGGATTAAATGGAGCATACTGTTGATGAATGTCATTTATTTCACATGTCAATTCAGATAGTGATAATAACCCGGCTCACCTCCGTTAGTCCTTTTATTTTCAGGTAACCACATAGGTAGGAGTCCTCCATCGTGACGTGCTTGAGGGAAAACAAAACAAACGTGATCATGTTGACATCAGCCTCAAAGCAGAATTGCCAAATGAATATGCCGCCATTCCGAATATAACGCACAAAAATCATGCAGTTGTGCAAAGGAGGACTTAAATACATTTATATCTGCAAATGCAAAATCAGGGTTATGAATGAAATGTGTCGTAATGTTTTAATTGCTATGCGATTGCTAGCTTAGCGAGCTAGGCCCATGCTCATTGATTCTCCAACTGTCAATCATCACGCCCCCGTTTGACAGCTCGATCACCATTGCCCCTCGTAGTTCACCTTTCACGTGAAAAATACCACACCGATTGCCCACCTGTAAAACAACTTCCACGTCGTACGAGTTCCCTTTACTCTTTTGGTGTCCCCTAAATTTGGAGCCGCTATACAACAGCGAGGTGACAACACCGGGCTGCCGGGTGTTGATCGGGGGCGGTGGAATAAGCGAAGCCGAGGATGCGAAGGCCGCGCACTGGGAGTCGCTGATGAATCCAGCGGGTACAGGCATGGTTCCTGCTTCGCTGGCTGGTTATCCACACTAGTCAATCGCTGTCTTCGTGATCCCGGCGTCCGCGAAGAAGCGTTGCAGGGACTGAAGCTGTCCTCCAGCCTATAAAATCCCCTTGGAACCTGAAAGCTGTACTTTGCCAGGGACCGAGCTCCCAGGAAAGTAGTGGACTTCGTCGCAGCGACGAAGGCAAAAGCATCCGCACCACTCATTGGCTAACCCTAATCAACGTGCTTACATCCTACATTCTCATTGGTTCGTTTGGAGGACCGCTTCACAGGTTTACAATGTAGTTTTTTCGTGTTGTATAAGAGTGCAAATAGTAACTTGGAAAACTACAATTCCCTACTCTTAAAAACTCACTACGCCAGTGCTGTCAGACTACGTAGAAGGTCACACGCGTGCTTGAGAACTCAGAGGCTGCAACTGAGATAAAAAATTAAAAAAAAACTCTGTCAGTCGACTTATTACACGGGTAACCATTGCATTGTTAAAAAAAAGCGATGTAAATGCTCCCAAATATGCAAGTAAAAACGTGGCGTCTCGTTTACTAATAACAACAACAACCCGTTGTTTATGCTCCTTAGCTAACCTAGCTTAAGATTTCACATCATCGCTGCAATGTTTAGAAGCCTTGCAAGACTCCACCATCAGTTCGGAAAAGCACTGTCGCAGTGTAAAACACGCACGAAGCCTCAAAACTTCGAATGCTCGTTAAAATACTCCTCATCGGCCGCGACAGGTAAGATAATTACCTTATAATGTTTTTGATCTGTACTGTGAACACTCAACAAAACATTATTTGCCTACAGAGAGAAAACGATTTTATCAGGACGTCAGTATATCTCAAGGTGAAGGTATGTGAACTTCCTTTTTTTTTTATCACAAATGTTACAGTAAAATATAATAATGTATGTTGCCCAATCGTCTCCTTTAGGAGGTTTATTTGAGATAAACCTAGACCGAAGGAAGCTGAAAACTCCTGGAGGAAAGCTGTTCACGGTGCCAAATGAAGCCCTCGCCATCGCCGTGGCAACTGAATGGGATGCTCAAAGGGATACGCTCAAGTTTTACACCATGCACATGGTAAAGTTTGTCACCTGACATTCAAGAGAGTGTCATTCAGATATATGATATATATATATAAATCGATTTTTCCTGGTATTATTTTTGCAGACAACACTTTGCAACACTGCTTTGGACAATCCCACACAACGCGACAAGGACCAAATGATCAGTGCGGCATTGAAGTTTCTGGAGACAGACACTGTTTGGTATGTTACTTACACTTATCACTTCAACCTTTAAACATTTGTACCTTAGATTGAAACTAGCTATCGCCATGCTGCTAGTGGTAATAAAAAGTTATGGAAAGACATAAAAGAGGAATTCTTTTTACGTCAAATCTATATTTATCTGGTGTAGTTACAGAGTTGAAGAGCCCTACGGTTTGGTTGATCTACAGAAGAATGAATGGGACCCTGTATTGCAATGGATTGAGAACAGGTAATCATGGTTGAAGTGCATGAACTCATCGGCCACAACATTAGGTACATCAGTCGGAATGGAATTTTTGAGTTTGTCATTGCAGGTGTAATTTGTGATTGATAGAGATGAATAAGGTTACAGTGCTTGACTTGTAAAGGCCTTTCCAGATGTTCATTAGTATGATGTGCATTTCAGATATAACGTAATTATCGGGTCCTCGTCCAATATTATGGGCCCAGACATCCCTCAGGCTACCAAAGAGACATTCTGCCAACATCTCAAATCATACAACTTCTGGTCTCTCACAGGTAATGCATGTGCAATTGTTTACTTAATAACAAAAGCTGCTTTTTGTCAAATCACTAATATAAGGTCCAGCAGCTTGACTCAACTTTCACGTTGTTATTTTACTAGAGTAGAGGTACATAATAATGTGATTATATCCGTGTAGGACTTGAGTACGTCATCACCCAGCTGAAGTCTGTCGTGTTATCACTTGGGATGATTGACAGACATTTGAGTGTGGAGCAGGCTGTGCTGCTCTCTAGGCTGGAGGAAGAATACCAGGTGACAATTGTGTTTGCATTTTTGCTCAGCGACAAAGACAAAATTGTTCCGTTGACTCAACTAATAACGCATTGGTCTTCCTCCCTCGCAGATTCAGTGCTGGGGAAACGTGGAGTGGGCTCACGACTATGACATGTACGAGCTAAGGGCTCGCACTGCTGCCGGCGCTCTGTTTGTTCACCTCTCGTCTGAGAGTTCGACTGTCAAACGCAAACTTTTGCAGGATTGAGAGGAAGCTAAAAGAACAAAATGCAAGCTTCCAGATCAAGTGACTCAACACAATGTATGACTCAAATAGTATATATCCTGTTAACTTTATTCTGTATTGACAGCTGCTCAGTCTCTCACCCATTGTGCTCATCTCCACCCTTCAAAATACATTCTTTGTCTGACAGACACCAAATGTGTGTGTGTGAGTTAGAGGAGCCCATCCCAGCTAACCTTTGGGTTTCCAGCCAGCTGTCTACTACATTGAAACATGCTAAATGTGTGGAGAATGCATTAAATATTTCTGACCAATAGATTTGCAGGAGCTACCACAATATGCATATAAAATGCACATCAATACAGTCAAATCGTAATGGTTATTTAAAGTTGCAAAGCAGACAATTAAAAAAAACAGTAATACTTTCTTGCTACAAAATCAGAAAAAGAAACACAACCATAAAACAATTTGCGTTTTATTGTCTTAACCTTTGGAGCCTTTGTTTATAATTGTCTAACCTCAGTGAGTGAAATCACGACCTGCCAATCACAATAAAGGTCAGAATCTTTCGGCCAATGAGATACATCTAGGGGCGGGGCATAGAGGAAGTTTCCCGATGTAGGAACAACACTATTCCCTGACCTGACTTGTTTGTTGACGAGCAAAGATGGAGTTCCTAATGGGAAATCCGTACAGTACCCCAGTGGGGCATTGCATTGGTATGTAAAAAGACATCACATTAACTGTATTGTGTTCAAATATGCGCTTAGGTTTCGAATATGCATCGAATCTGTGCTCAAGTTGTTTATGTACAAGCTAGCACCAAGCTAATGTCAGGGCGTTTTAAACCATATCCGTTAGCCGCCTAGCTAGCATGTTATCCTATGTTGTCGTTGCTTGTATTATTGGTGACAACACCAAACTGTTTGTAATTCATAATCCCATAATGTGCCGTGTATGTTATCTGCGAAAACATTCGCTCGTTCTTTGGAGCATTGACTAATCAGAGCTAGAGCTAAGTTAGCCATTTGTTAGCTAAGCATTAGTCATCACCTAAGTGCATTCGTTGATAAACGGTGACTTAACGTCTTTCCCTCCCTCAATGTATTTATATTCTAGAAAGAGCTACTGACGGATCCCTACCAAGTGAAGACTGGACGCTTAACATGGAAATTTGTGACATTATCAATGAAACAGAAGACGGGTGAGTCAGGGAAAGTCAACACATTGATCTCTTCTCTGCTGCTTCAATTGTATTTTGCATTTGAAAATGATCTCCTCTTTTGCAAATACGATTTATACCGAGCTCCACTGCTTGCTTAGCTGTAGTTAAGCTCTTGTGTGAAGTCCATAGCGTGTTTGATTAGTGGGTTGTAATTCCTGTCCGATGGGTTAAGCTTGTGCATGTCACTTTATAAAGAGTCTGCTTGGATTTGCTTTTCTTCCTTTTTGTATTCATTGTATGATATTCTTATCGTATTTAGTCACAGTCCATGAGTTAATTATTACGGTCTGTGCACTCCAGCTTTGAGGAAATCATTGACTTGTTAAATGGATCGCTCCATGTTTAGGTTGTTTTCCCTGTTTGAAAATACTCCAGGCATATTTTTATATTCGGTCATTGTTAATTTTTAGTGTGTGGTTGTGCGCAGGCCAAAAGACGCAATAAAAGCAATGAAGAAAAGACTGAATGGCAATAGAAACTACAGGGAGGTGATGCTGGCTTTAACGGTGAGTGCAAAGCTGAGGTGGATGAAATTGCATTGTACCTCAAAGTTTGGCGTCCTGCTTGTTCGGGATAGTTCATATGAAAGCTTTTCCTCATTTTACAGTTACAATGACGAGAGGAAGATATCTGTTCAATTGACAATCGTTTTGACACCCCTGCTTCCATCAGGTGCTGGAGACTTGCGTAAAGAACTGCGGCCACAGGTTTCATGCGCTGGTCACTAGCAGGGACTTTGTGGACGGTGTGCTTGTTAAAATCATCTCTCCTAAAAATAACCCTCCCACCATCGTTCAGGACAAAGTATTGGCGCTCATTCAGGTAAGATCACAACTAACTTGCTTTTCATGGGCGGCACTCGACAAATGTTTTTTTAAAGGAGGTATTGGAAGAGGGGTTTTATGACACGTTTATGAGGCTGTGCAGCAGTCAGATAAAAGCGAGTATCTCTCGGGCTTCACCCAGTGCGGCTCATGTTACCGGGCTCGGCTTAGGTAACCTTGCAATGCTCTTATTTCCGACTACAGCGTGGAACATAGCAGTGTTTGTCGAGCCATTAGGCTAACCAGTTTTCTTCCACTAGCATCATGCAAGAATTGTTACCATGTTAACAGATGTACATATTATACTAATGCATATTGGGAATCAATCCAGTGGTTTTGTTTTGTTTGTCGTCTCGTGACTGCAATCGCAGGCATGGGCCGATGCGTTCAGGAGCAGTCCGGATCTCACAGGCGTTGTCCAAATCTACGAGGAGCTCAAGAGAAAAGGCATCGAGTTCCCCCTGTCGGACCTGGAGACCCTCTCGCCCATACATACACCTCAGCGGGTAGGAGGACATCACACGGTGGCAAGCGCGGCTCGATGCTCCTCTCATGTCCTTATTTGTTTTGTACCCAGACTGCATCGGCACCAGAGGGAGACTCGACTCTGCAGTACAGCAGCCCCCCTCAGCCTGCACCTGCACCGCATGTTGTTCCGGCAGCCTACACCACCCCTCAAGTTCCAAACGTTCAACCGTCCGGAGCCATCAACCCAACGTCTGAACAGGTGCAATAAGACAGACGTACAAACTACTGGAAATGTCAAATGACTGTGCTTTGTGTTGAGGAGGGAGCCATCTACGTATTTTTTACATTCTGTGGGTTTTTTTTTCTTTTCCTTGTCAGATTTGCAGACTGCGCAGCGAGTTGGATGTCGTTCGCGGAAACACTAAAGTCATGTCTGAGATGTTGACTGAGATGGTCCCGGGACAGGAGGACGCTTCCGACTACGAGTTGCTACAGGCAAGGAAGCCCTCGTGTTTGTGTGCGTCGTAATGCTTCTGCACTCGTCCCATTCGCATATATTCACACGGTGTGTGTTTTAGGAGCTGAACAGGACCTGCAGAGCCATGCAGCAGAGGGTAGTGGAGCTCATCTCTTGCGTCTCCAACGAGGCAGTGACCGAGGAGCTGCTGCACGTAAACGATGACCTCAATAACATCTTCTTGCGCTACGAAAGGTGAGAAGACGCAGACGGTTGTCACGGGCTACACACGTTGTTAACGTGCCTTGGGTGCCGTTGCAGATACGAGAGGTTCAGATCTGGAAGGTCTACGGTTCAGACTGTCAACAATGGGGTGAGTCAGCTTATTTTTCTCTTTGTTGGGTTTCCTTAGAGTAAGGCACTGTATACATTTCACTTTTTTTTGGGGTCACTCTCACCCTTCGGTCATGTCACTTTATTCACTATCTTTTTTCCCGTTTCTTTTCTGTTCTCTGTTTCTGTGGCTAGCTGAGACAGGCAAGTATGAAACCAGTGTCGGCCTCCCTTAGCTCAGTAGCCCGTTAAGTAGTCTTTTGAATTTTCATACTGCCCTGAAACTGCATCAGCTCGATTTCATTTCCACACATTGTCTTGTGCAGCATACACAAAATTCCGGGGGGAAAGAAAAGATAAGCTCAAGTGTGATTTATTCTTGCATTGACTCACAATATGTAATATTCTCCCTTTCCCGTCAGGTCTTGAGCGAAGCGACAGAGGATAACCTGATCGATCTGGGCCCCGCCTCGCCAGCAGTGGTCAGCAACATGCCCAATGCGGCCACGACAAGCTTGCCCCCGAGCGTCACCGCCAGCGCCGGGAGACCATCCTCTCCGGCCTCCCTGGCGTCTCGCCTCGCTGGAATGGGTACGTCTACCGCAGTAACCCCCTCAAGTTGAGCATGTAGTAAGTTGTGAGGTGTCTTACTTACAGATGTTGGCGCAGACACTGTGAGCAGCACTCTGAGCTCTTTATCCAGCAGCAAGCCTCCACCTCCCCAGGATGACTTTGACGTGTTCGCCCAAACCAGGACCGGATCTCTCCCTGAACCTAATAAGATGTAAGGCAAATCGGCAATCTGTCAAAAAAATAATTTGTGTCAAACCGGCCCATACTGCGAAAATGGTTTAAATGACACATAAATATATATTTCTTCCTTTCTTAGGACTCCGGCAAAGGACAGTCAGGCAGCTGCTGCTGCTGCTGCTGCTGCTGCTGCTGCTGCTGCTGCTGCTGCTGCTGCTGCTGCTGCTGCTGCTGCTGCTGCTCCTCCAACTCTGGATGTCCAACAACCACGTGCAGCAACGGTGAGTCTCCACTCTTTCAGTTGTGTATGTTTGAAAGAGACGTAGAAGTATGCACCCTGGAGCAAATGTTGCCAGATGCCACGAAGCCAAATTGCAAATCAAGGTAGCACCTTGTTAATTCACTCATTTTTACACGAATCATTAGAATAGCAGTGTTAAATGATTGTTTTGAAATGAACGCATCACTAAACAAGCAGGGCTGGGCTCAGAGAAATAAAGCAAAACTCTCAAGGGGTAAAACAAAATTTGCCAAAAGTGGTTGAAACGGAGTCTCTGTGGAACGCCTTCATCAACTTTTTTCATCACTTATTTTAAGTTGTATTATTTCATTCCAAATTAGTCATAATTATTTTTGTGTTTTGGGCCTGGGTTTTGTTTTCTTCTGTGGCTTTGCTGCCCCCCTCCCCATGGCCACCCCCTTTTGATGTCGCCCTCTAGTGTGTCGGAGGTCAGTCCTCTGTCATGGATGACATAGAGGAGTGGCTAAGTACTGATGTGGTGAGCCCATCATGATTTTGTTTTGTATTATTTATGCCTCCTCTTTACTTTGTTCATTCCGCTTCATCCTTTTGTCATGCTACATAACATTTTATTCCCTCTGATCATTCAATTTTAACATCTTAGAATGTATTTCTAACACTTGTTGGGAACCAGTGGCAGCATATTGTAAAAATGAGCATCAATGAAGCTGTGACTACCCCCATTTTCAATGCACAAATTACTTTTTAGTCTTATGCTTTTTTTTTTAGATACATTTTGAGGGCCATATACTAATATTATAAAACACAATTGCCAGCATCTGCTTGTGCACGCTTTCTGCTCATGCTCATTTTACCCAAATATGCAATCCTGTCATGTCTTTATTATAACCATCTGTAAGTTTGTGGCTATATAATTCATATTGGTGTATTTTTTATTTTTAAGTGAGTGGTAATTGAATGGCAGGGGGGGGCGGGGTTCCTTGTATGATCTAACAAATGAGTGTTTATAAATAGTGAATGCTTGCATGCTGCCTCTGAGAGTGCCTCTACTGTGAATGGGATTATTTTTCCTGTTTGGTCAGTATCACAAGTAAAAAGCCCGTCTCCCATCTACAGAAAGGAGATGAAGGTGAGGAGGGTGTGACAAGTGAAGGTTAGTACAAAAACGTGAACTCGCATTTAGCCCAGGGACACCTATTTTGCACGTGTGGGATTTTCATCGACTCGTTTGCTTTCAGAGTTTGACAAGTTCCTCGAGGAGCGAGCCAAAGCTGCAGAGATGGTCCCCACCCTGCCGTCCCCCCCGAGTAGCGACCCCGGCGCAGCGCAGGGAAGCCCCAGCCGCAAGAAGTCTGACAGACCGGAGGACGCTTTGTTTGCCATGTAGACTTGTCGGCCGCTTACCTGACAGGATGGCCCGGACCAAAACGCGTCCACTAACACTATTTCGATCAGCGGCAGTGATGTATCCTTATTCAAAGAGAATCTGTCTGTCTAAAAGGGAAAAACCTAACAAAACAGTCTATTTTCATAGGTTTAAAAAAAAAAAAAAGGGATTTCAGTCCCTGTATGCGTGTCTTCATGCTAGCATGTGGACATAAAACCTCCACGCATGCTTTTTTTTTTAGCTTTTGTTCTTAAACCATGAGAATTTTGCGTTTCCGCTAGTGCCCCTTCAGTAAGCCGGCATGAGTTCTGTTGTAAATGTGTAAATGACAAATGATCCCGTGTGTATATTTCAAGCTTCGTATGTACCAGAGGAATTTATTATGCGGTGGGATTGTATGGGGGGGAGGAAGGGAAGGGCCAATGAGCTCAAATTTCCTGGCTGCTGTCTGCTATGGATGCGCCCCACAATGCTGCACAGGGAAAGGGAACCTGTTGACATTAAAAAAAAAAAAAAGTTGATATAGCTGTACAAAATGTGTTTTATTTGGGGTCCAATCTGCCTTTTTTGTGTGTGTTTGGCTTAGTATTTGCTGAGGTTAAGTTTTGTGCGGTCACCGTAATGCTGAAAAGAAAGTTGAATGGCAGTTGTATTTTATTCTCATTTTTTTTAGTTGAAATTACCAAATGTGTTTTTCACAAGTTCAAAACACAGCTCGATATCAGTCTCATGCGCTTTTGTGCTGCTTGCGCAATATTTGTGTGCATTTCCTCTCCGCTGATGTTTTCAGAAAAGGAGCTGACCTTTCCAGCGCCACTATTTGTTCGTCAGAAATGAGCTCGGGCGCAACAAACCAGACCTTTTACGCTCTTGACGGGCGTGAACGTGTTCCATGAGCTCAGAGCAAGAGTGCGCTTTTGACTGTGGCGTGGCATTTGAACCTGTACGTTTTGTAAATCAGCTGTGTGACAAGCAAGCACTTGGATGTAATTAAAGATTCAGGAAGTGTAGAAATTATTTATTTGTAATCACCCCCTCCCCCTTTCAGATGAGTATTTTATTTTTGCGCTCAAGGAAAATATATGGGGAAATGATCTATGGAAGGATTGTTTATTTTTGTGGCTTTTTATGGAGTCTTTATGTTTTATACATTGCTGATGTGTGTTATGTTAATAATTCCGTTGGTGTTCTTGTGGGTTGAATGTAAACATGGAAAGAAGCATCACGTGTCATGAAGGATCCATCTTTTATTTTATTTTTTAGGTTGACTGGCGCATCCTCTCCTCCCACAACTTAACATCTTTGTAGACTGTCAGACAAGAAGTGTGGCAGAAAAGTTCCAGGACTGATGTCACAAAATTTCAAGCAAGCAGTTCCTGGCTGAGAACATCATTGCCAATAGGTAGCTATCAAGATTTATTTATTTTTTTTGGGGGGTCCATCAGTCTTGGAACTTTACTGACATACCTCGTACATTGCTGCTGTCCCGTAAGCCTCGTGAATCCGTCCGTCCATGCCAGTGTGTCATCTTTGATGTGTAAATGGGTCCCAGCACTTCTCCCTCAGAGGAACCATTGTGTTTCTGTGTGCATCACTGGACACTTTAAGAAGAGAGACGCTAATGTTTGTGTGTGGAGGTATGATTTTCCGCTTTGTGTTTTGACATCTGCATGAACTAAATAAAACCTTGGAAGTGTGATATTCTCCTTAGTGTGGGTTTTATTGAAGAGTTAAATGAACAAAGCTGACCGGTGGTAAACTCTGGTGATTAACCCCCCCTTACGTCCCACCCTTACACACAGGAAGACTGTGGGCCCCACACCAAGGGCCTCCCAATTGGTCAATCGCCATATCCTGCAATATGCCTTCGTCTCTGGAGGGAGCTTTTTTTTTTTATCCTAGTCAAAATGAAAAGTAAAGTCTGTGGCTGCAGTTTGGTGGTTGTTTGGTATGTTTTTCACAATGGAGATTTAAAACAGAAGCTTGCTGAAGGAGACCATTGACTAATGCTTTGCTGTGTTGTTATTTAAAATCATTTTGTAAAAGTATACCCAAAAACATTTTTATTGTTGTGGTTAACAGTGCTTACTCAGTGAATAACCACCTATGGATTATTGCAGATTTCCATTCATCTGTGGAGGCACAATGGAGAGCACAGTTTGCCAGCGACCTCTGGTGGTAAGATGAAGTGACGTCATCGCAAGTGGAAGAAAATCAATTATGGCCAGCGCTGAGGTACATTGTAGTTATATTGCATGTTTATTCCACTCCAAGTGTGATGCTGTTCATGTTTCAGTAGACGCCGAAATCAACACTAGAGCGGTCTGTTTACCTACCTGGCAAACAAAAAGGCCAATATTCAAGCTGTATTTTGATTTAAATGTCACCCATTTTTTTTAAACTAATACAAAAACCCTTCCAGTCACTCCAAATCACATTTGTGCTGTTGCCAACCAACCACCGCAGGATCTCCATCACAAATCAAAGTAAAAAAAAACATTTAAACACGTCGCCTAGCGGCCATTGATTGACAAGTAGATTTTCTCATTACGGGACTAACACCACGTGCCAGGTCAATGTAAAGACGACTTTTTTGGGTTGCCATTTAATGGTAAAGGTCACGCGTACATGTGTCTGCGTGTGTGAGAAAGACTTAAGGGTATTTCAACAAAGCTCATTACCTGGCGGCGCATAATGATTTCACTCAATCGCAATAGAAAGCACTTTATGCTGATATCAAGAATATAAATGGCTTTATTTAGATAATTCTTTCGTTCCCCTGCAGCACTCTACAAAGGAAACATCCTCTTCATAATAAATCGATAATATAAATAATTGTCAAATATTTATCCTTCCCAGTGCTTTCACGAGCCTCATTATAATCACTTGAAACTAAATGACCCATTTGTGTTTATGATTTTATAAGCGTCTCACATCAATGGCTTTCTCAATGTAATCCGACCTGCAACACTACTTCGCCCAAAGCTGCTCATTTTACGCACTTAATGAACTTATCAAAATCTATTTAAATGGGGAAAGATGGTCGGCGTCAGCAATTATGAACCACTGGCTCAAGTTGAGGATTTTGAGCGAGTGTTGTTATTTAATAGCCCAGTAGCTTCTCGCAATCTCTCCCAGCACAGCGACTTTTCTTTGTTGCTGCTACGAGCCCCCCTCCCCAGTAGCCTCGGAGCACTTTATGCTAAGTTAATTTACCCAAATATAGCCACGGCGTGGCCCCCGCTATTCGACATCAACAACTTTCTTAATGGAAACTTGCTGATCCATAAACACTGGCGCCGCTGCAGACGTTTGCTGGGGGGCACCTCATGCAAAAAAAAAAAAATAAAAATCTCACAGATCGATGAGGGGCATTTGCAAAGGAGGTATAAAGTGTTTAATTAGAAGTGGTGGAAGTGGGGGGACGGCGTTGTTAAAGCTCAGCCGCAAGCCCCCCCACACCTATTTAAATAAGGTCACATCTGGGCCTCACCTTGCAAGTGTTATGCTATATTAAATGCCACTCATGTTAAGTGTGTTCTCTGATGTAGTCAACACATTATATAAAGGTTAAATTGAAAAATGTCCCTTCAGCGGCACACAAGTATGATTGATCTGCCTCGCGCAGGAAATATGTGTTTTGTTTTTTTCCATTAACAAAAAGGTGCATATCATGTATTCTAATAAGGAGCGGGTGGATTAGGATTTAAGTGTCAGTCAATCAGGATTTCCAAAGGTCAACGACAAAGAAAGAATTTAGGCAGGCGCTTGGAACACGTCTCCAGCCGTCATGTCCGCTTTCACGCTACATGCTAATTCTGAGCCGCCTTTGTGCAATATTTACGGCATTCCGCGTTTACGTTATTCAAAGAAACAGGCTTGAAGCTGTTGATTGCCACTCTTGGTGGAGGTTTACTGTCAAACTAAACATAAAACAATGAGCATTACTGTTCAATTGAAACAGTACTCAGTCATATATTCTTTATCCTCTGCAAAGAACGACAGCCACATGAGAATAAGCAACCATTGTGACAATTAAGTCTTAGTGTTTTTGTAATGAGGCTAAGTTTGTTGCGTGATTTCAAATTTATTTTGTATGAAATACTTTGGAATCTCAGTAATGTTTTCTAAATATTTAATGTTTTTTTTTTTTAAATCATCTGTTTGAATCTGACGGGTACATCAACATCTGACAAAATATGCTAATTATTCCTTAAAGCTATATTTTGGTTAAAGAAAAGATTTTGGATTCAGCAATGTAAAAAAACAGACAAAAACATTACCTTATTTCAATTCGTGTATTAGTATATATGACACGATAGTTGTTGTTTTTTTAATATATTTCTGTGTTCCAAGCCAACATATTAGTTTGTCATCTAATTGCAATTTAAAGTCAATGGAATTATTATTGTCTTTGGGAAAAAAAAAAAATCCTCACAGTTTGCCCCAGAATCAACCAGGCCCGCCACCCTCACAGGGTCCAGAAGTGCAGGTTCAGGTGCTGGGGCTCCAGAACATGTAAGGGCGGTCCTGGCGGGCCTACGTGTGAGGATCTGATCCCAGGCACGGGCGGGTCCGGGGTCGACAGGATGTAGTCAATGCTGAACTTGATCTCCGACTCGGGTTTTGGGACGGCGGGGTTTGGCGTGGGGCACGGTCGAGGTCTGTAAGCGTTCAGAGGGCGAAGGTCGGAGTCTGCCTCGGGGTGGTGGACCGCAAGCGCGCGCTGCTTGCCGGGGCTCTCGGCGGGCCGGAGCGAGGCCTCTCCTGGGTCGCGGAGGCCAACTTTCACGTTCCGCCTACGCCTGCGACGTCGAAAGTTGCCGTTTTCAAAGAGGTCAAGCATGGATTCGCATCCTGTGGCAAAAGTCCAAAAGTTTCCTTTTCCTTTCTCGTTGCCCTCCGTCCTGGGAACCTATGAGGCATTAGGAAGACGCTTTAAATGGCCACAGTTCCGCATAAATGCTGCTTAAATGACTTGCGTGTCCACCTTGATGAAGCAGCTGTTGAGCGACAAGTTATGTCTGATGGAGTTCTGCCAGGCTCTCTGGTTGGAGCGGTAGTACGGGAACCTCCTCATGATGAATTCATAAATGCCCGACAGCGTGACCCTCTGCTCGGGGCTCTGCTGGATCGCCATGGCGATCAGGGCGATGTAGCTGACAACGCGCATGCACACACATATGTAAATTTAAATTAGGCAACGGTTCCAACTTTCTGTATTTATCAAAGTTCATTAGAGTATTTAAAAAAAAATTGCGCATTAAAATGTATCTTTTTGTCGATATTATTATTGTTATTATATCAACATGAATTTGAGTCAACATTTTGTGAACTTAACATTTATATTTTAATTAGAGTGACCCTAAAATATACTGAATCTGTTTAAACTATTTAACAATCTAGACTTGGCCTGTGTTGATAATCTACATTGAAAAAATAAAAAGGGGTTAAAAAAAAAAGAAAAATCAAATAACTTGAAATTAGTTTTTGTATATTTCTTAAAAGGAAATCAAATTTTTCAAATGTTTTTCTTTAAAATATTTCAAAGGCACCAAAATAAAGTCACTAAATGTATTTAGTATGTAAAACCAAATTATAAATGTGCCATAAACTTAGTTTTTAATAAAAAAAAATTAACCTACACAATATCTTTTATTGCACAAAAAATGTCTTGACATAACTTTTTCTTGCAACAGTGCTATAAAATAGAACGAGGAAGTTTTCCTACCTGTAGGCGGGCCGACACATCTTCTTCTCCTGTTCGCTGCTACAGGAAGCGTATGCGTCTCCGTCATAGTTGAAACAGTTGAATGGATAGTGAGAAGCGTCAAACATGTCTACGCTTACACTTGTGTGATCTTCCCCCCCCCTCGGGAAAATAACTGTGTGTCTCCAGCAGCTTCTCCTTGCTCTCCTGCTGCTCTGCTAAGCTGGTTGTCATCCACTGGGAGCTCTACCGTTGACGGCCTCCTCCACCGGCCCCTCCCACCTTCAACATCCCCAACAGCCCCTCCACCCCTTCGTCTTGCCCCAGATGCTCTCCGGGAATGGCTGTCACCACTCCTAACAACAAGTTAGTGTTATTCTAAATTAGAATATGTTGCGCAAGTGCATTTTTGTTTGTGGAAGCTTCGACAAGTTTGGTGTGGAAGAACTTGACCGAGCCCTGACCTCAACCACTTAATGCAGATTTAGGATGGGAAAAAAAAAATACACACCATAAATCATCCATCATTTTTTAATTTTTCTAGTGGAGGACATTGATCATGGCGCTAGTCAGTCCAGACCATCTCACAGTAGCTGCCTGCTTATCCAAAGGGAAAGAAAAACACTCCCGTGAGCCGCATCCAAGAAGGTTCTGGGTGGTCCACATCTCTTGCTAGCTGCTTTTATGTTTTATTTTGCTTCTTTTTATAGTCTAATCTCTGCTGCTGTAGTTGAAACTGCTAAGCCCAAACCAACAAACAAACGCTTTGCATCTTTGTTTTTTTCTTTCCTCCCATTTAACTCTTTTGACTGTATTGTGTGTGTGTGTGTGTGTGTGTGTGTGTGTGTGTGTGTGTGTGTGTGTGTGTGTGTGTGTGTGTGTGTGTGTGTGTGTGTGTGTGTGTGTGTGTGTGTGTGTGTGTGTGTGTGTGTGTGTGTGTGTGTGTGTGTGTGTGTGTGTGTGTGTGTGTGTGTGTGTATGCGCGTCCACTCCGGCAGACATTTAGTCAACAACGGGAAGTTTTGGAGATGCTATCTGTAATGATCTGTAATGACCATAAATTGTTTCCGTGTCTATAAAATAGAGGGGATGTGTATTTTTGTGGGACTCTTAACGGAGCAATTGGAAGGGTCCCGTGAGGCGGCCGAGGCGGGGAAAACACCCCGAGGTCTGCGAGGGCCTCTGTGTGTGGGCCCGTTGGTGCAGGAGATGACGACGCGTGGCTAATCTTGGACAGTACTAGTGTGACTTTACAAGGATGCAAATCTTTGTACACTCTTGCTTGTTGGCACTAACATTAGGTAGACCTTTAAAATCTAATCCAATTTTTAAATCCAATCCAAGACCTTGCCAGAGATGTGTTTAAATCTACAATCTTTTTTTTTTTTTTTTTTTTCAAGTTTTCAATGCCATATGTTTGTCATACAAACAGGATTACAATAAAACATCCATCAAATCCGCTGCAAAATGCAAACATGACCTCTAGAGGGCAGTATTCGCAATGCTGCGGTAATGATCGAGGCAAACTGAATAATTGGTTCTTTGAGAGACTCTCATTACTCCATACAAGAATCTCAGCCTGACCCAAAAAAAATAAGTTGCTTCCATCTTGAACTTTCGGGCGAACCGCGCGCATTGGAACTCTGTTTTTGTTGCCATCTGAATTTCCACCTATCCATGCATTATCTGTACCGTTTGATCCCACGGGGGTCGCGGGCGTGCTGGAGCCTATCCCAACTAAAAAAAAGAATAAATAAATAAATAAAGGGTTAATTGCCCAACAAAAGCACATCTAGGTATATTTTCACACCTGGGATCGAACCAATTTCTTACCGAGCAAGAGCCCGAGTCACTAACCAGTCAGCTATTTCGACTGGCAGGCAAGCACTTGCACTGTTTTGTACTACTCATGTGCATTCCAGTTCTTAGCAATCTAGAATCGGTTGTGTGTTTAACGAGGGTAACTTGGAAAACATATTGGAACGCGGCCCCGAGGACTAGAGCTTGACACCTGTGACCTTTGACCATGATATTTCCCTAATAAAGTGGCCTGTTATTAGGTACACTTGAAAATGGCGGTGTACCTAATGGAGTGTCCGTGTGATTCCCTCGTTAAGCGCACCTGCGTGAAAAGTTTTAGCTCCTGCAGAACGTGAAAATGACCAAAATCTTTTCACGCAGGTGTGTTTAACGAGGGTAACTTGGAAAACATATTGGAACGCGGCCCCGAGGACTAGAGCTTGACACCTGTGACCTTTGACCATGATATTTCCCTAATAAAGTGGCCTGTTGTTAGGTACACTTGAAAATGGCGGTGTACCTAATGGAGTGTCTGTGTAATTCCCTCGTTAAGTGCACCTGCGTGAAAAGTTTTAGCTCCTGCAGAACGTGAAAGGAGCTAAAACTTTTCACGCAGGTGCGCTTAACGAGGGTCACTTGGAAAACATGTTGGAACGCAGCCCTTCGAGGACTGGAGGTCGGCACCCCTGGTTTAAGTGAAAAGTACCTAATAACAGGCCAGTTCATTAGGGAAAGATCATGGCCAAAGCTTAACTGAAAGTGAAAAGTGCCACACCCGCCCTCACCCCCACCTCCTGATTGGCTGGTTGATCTGTGACGTCACACAGACTACATTAGGTACACCACCATTTTCAGGTGTACCTAATAACTTTATGCATTTTTTGTACGTGTCAAGAATGTGTATTTGACTACTTGCTCTTTATTTGGGGGGACACCAACACATATTACACAACGTAAAACAACATATTGTCATATAAAGCAGTTAACCAAATGTCAAATTTTTGTTTTCATGCCCAAAAAAATAAAAACAAGGAATAAAACACCAGACAAGTTTTAACAGGTTTTTAAAGTTTATTAAAATAATAATAATAAAAGTAAATTTCAGACCAGCAATCTAATGTGAAATTGCAGTAGATATACATACACATATTGTCATAT
Source organism: Syngnathus acus (assembly GCF_901709675.1). Lineage (NCBI taxonomy): Eukaryota > Metazoa > Chordata > Actinopteri > Syngnathiformes > Syngnathidae > Syngnathus > Syngnathus acus. The sequence goes on along the minus strand of NC_051103.1, from coordinate 3,211,492 downwards.
AAAGCAGTTAACCAAATGTCTGATTTTTATGTTTTAATTGGCGATTATAAAAACAAGGAATAAAACACCAGACAAGTTTTAACATAAATGTTTATTAAAAATAAAAGTACAGCAATGCTCAACTTGAAGAACTTTATCAAGCTGTAGGAAAAAAGATAATCTGCAAAAGTATCACATTTTTAGCATGTGGTTTAGTGGAAGTAAGGCAAGTTAATGTTATTGCTTTGTACTTTTTACACACATGCGCACTGGAGAGACAGCGGCAGTATTTATGTTGTATGTTTGTTAGGTTTCAGGTTGGGCAATACAAACCACGAAAGATGTGTCGCATTGACCCAGCCGTCAAATTAGGGCACCTAGCATTTTTAATAGTGTAGTTTAAAGTGAAGTATTTTCGCACATAGTTAAATGGAGCGTCAGACAGGTTAGGGAATTTGCCGTCACTAGATGGCAGCACTTGGAATTCATCTAACCTGTCTGAAAAGGCCAATTTAATAAAGAAGCCGGTAAGGAGTACCTCTCTGGCTCACTTTTGAGCCACCTAAGCAGGTTGCTGTGTGGCCTAAAGGGAAATGTGCTTTCGGCAATTTGCAAACATATTTTATTAAAGCTGCGTTAAACATATATATAATCATATCAATATAATTTTCAGTAGTAGTGTACTCGTGTGGTCGCATAAGTGGAAAGGAATGTGCAGGCTACATGAACTTGTTTTCTACAAAGTATTGTGGAACAGGATATCCAGACAGGGAGGACATCTCAAGGCCGGTGAGGATCGCGAATAACAACTCGTCATGGTGATCCAGACCCAACCGCCCACAACTGAGACCAGACACCTGCGCTGAGCAGTGGATGACCATCAACCAATCACCACACAATATTTTGCATGCTTGAATATTCATATTGTGTTTCTTTAAAACTGGGCAACCCGGAAGAATGTGTTGTCTCTTGGTCACAAGAACACACGAATCTTAGTGTGAGGGACCCGGAGGACCCAGGCACCTGTATTATCTTGCTTTGTCAGGATTAAACAATTGGTAAATTCGGCCTCATTGATCTACTGGTCTTCTCTTTGACAGAACGAACTCCCAAAATTGTTAGGTGCGACTGTGTGGCTTTGGACATAATTCTTGTGTTAAGTGTTGATCGCAATTTGGAGTCAGATCAATAACTAAAATCCGTAGCCTAACAGGCCTTACATGTTTTTTTGCAGGCTTAACTCTGAACTGGGTGGTATCACAGTACTGGTACCAAGGTTGGCGGTGTTAAGCAACATGCGACTAACAAGTGCTTTGAATTGAAGGCCGATATTCTGGAAGTTACATGTAATGTTTGGAACTTCAAACTACTTTAACATCGCTCTCGCTTGTACAGCAACAGGCCTTCGCAGTCGGACAGCAAATGAAGACATCAAGACCTGTAACAAAACATGCAAGAAGTTTCATATTCAAGAGATGCCGCATCAACTGAGGCTCATCGTGAATGACTGACACCAAAGTTGACAAAGACCACCCACAGGAACAAAACGCACCAAAGTCTACTTTATTCACAAACACCCACATGACGATTCAACCACAAAAAAAAAAAAAAAGGCTCAGACTTGAATAAAATAAAGGCTTTTACTCGTACAAAAAAATGCACCGAGTTGGCGCAAGATTCTGACGTCAGTGGCCATTTTACAGCACACTAACAAAAAAAACAATATCGTGCAATGACAGCGCCGAGAAGAAAGAGGCATCATGCAGACCGTGTGCAGACCCAGTGAAAAAGTGGAGGGAGGGAGGGAAAGCAAGCGCGAAAGGAAAAGCAAAGTTATACTCTCCCTAAATGCTGGCTGGGCACTTTGCCCTCCCGGCCTCGCCGCATCTGCACCCGCCTCGTGTGTGCCGCTCGTCACGGGCGAAGGTCCGCCGAAGGTTCGGGTCCGCTCCGGGCCGGTATTCGACGTTTGACGTATTGACCTTCAAAATTAACACCGTTTTGTAGCAGTAGCACAAAATAGTAACACTTAATAGCAAAATGTCGTGATTGATTAGAGTCTTTAATGAATTTGTGTCAAAGAATTCTGAATTTGTTTCAGTATGAGGCCCTCAAAGACGTTTGGACACCACTAGTGTGAATTAAGAATAAAAAATCCAATTCACGCATTGACACCGCGCAGGTCGACGCCTCCAGGGAAGCGGGTCTCCCTCAGAACCCGGCCGGCTGCAGGATACTTCAGAGTGATGCCACAGAGGTCCGTCCACTTCTGATCAGATCGTGTAGTGTCCCGATCGCCATCTGCAGAAACAGAAACAATGTCAGAAACTCAGAGCACCCCAAGTTGGAGGTCACTTGCTTACTTGATCACAGCGGCTAGCTACTCTCTTGGTTACCGTCGCCGGGTAGGGCCGGGCCGTGCCGGGCCGTGCGTCCCCCTTTTACGTCCAGCCTGCAAAAGGGAGAACATGCAATGAGTTGTGCGCTGCTCGCGACAATGTCTTGAGCACCCTCGACCGGTGGTACCTCGTGGACCGGCATATTGCAAAATTGGACATTTGGGACCGGCTCGCTCCAACGCCGCCCTACACCGAGGGGAGAACAAAGAACGCAAGTATGACAGTGGTAGATTAGAAAAAGACAAAATGTTACACCAAGTCATATTGCAAAATTGGACATTCTGGACCGGCTCGCTCCAACGCCGCCCTACACTGAAGGAGAACAAAGAACCCAAGTATGACAGTGGTAGGTTAGAAAAAGACAAAATGTTACAAGTCATATCGCAAAACTGGACATTTGGCTCCACGTCAAAGTTTTGTTTGTGTCCATCCACATGACCACGTCCTCCCTCAAATGCGCCATCAATGGCAATCCTAGCACAAGACAACGCTGCTCTGGATCCAGACAAGCCACAACCCAACCACAGCGCACCTCTTAAGCAAGTCCAACCATCAGACCCCCAAACACCTGCACCCTTTCCGTCAAAGGCAACCAGAGCGCAACACTGCCCCCTCCTGGTAACATGATCCGCACACATGTTGGTGCTTGACTTGATACGTATGGCATTGCTCTTTTTGGAATGAAATTGCTCCTTTTGATATGGTATTGCTCCTTTTGATATGGCATTGCTCCTTTCGATTTGGCATTGCTCCTTTTCCTCATCCCATTCGGCTATGCTCCTTTTGATTTGGCATTGCTCCTTTTCCTCATCCCATTCGGCTATGCTTGCAGCCTGCAAAAACACACATACACCATTAATTGTGTGCTGGGAAGCTGAAACTTTACACAAACGGGTTTTTCACCTGATTTAGGACTACTCTTCCTCAGTGTCCTCAACATCACTGAGATGGCTCAAGAGCCTCCTGCTTGCTTTGTATAGAAGGATGCTGGCTGGGCAGCTTTTTAGCGCTACAAAAGACATATTATTGCAACAATAATGGACATCGAGTAGAGTGGCAATGGCATGATATTTTTGCAACAATTATACATACTAAGTACAGTTTTATATTTAAAAAGTTAGAACAATTACTATAATTATCAGCATTATATTGTAATTTTATCATCATCAACTCACCTCACCTCAGACAGATGATCCAGGTTTGCGGCGTCGCACGAATCGAGCAGTGTCGTCCAAAACGGGAGAAAATAACGCTCGCAAATGTTTATTGCGTAACACAACGCGGGCGGGCGCCGTATTTGAATATATTTGGGTCATAAGGGTCTGATTTTGACACGACGTAACAAAATTCGTCATATTCATAAGTTTGCACAACACGGATATGGCACACACATTTCAACAGAACCAACGATCATATATATTTATTTGACTATAGTCAAACAAACATTTCCTATAGTCAGACAAACACTAGCTTATCGGCGGCGTCATTTACGAACCTTCAACAACAACAAAAACGAATGAAAAAATGCTGGGCAAAATTAAAAAGAAAAACACGAAAGAGATTTGAAATACTGTAGCGACAAAACGACAATGCGCGCTCAACGACGCGACGCAAACACTCTTGAGTCCCTACACATTTGTTGGCCGTATTCGAAAACTCTCCTTGCGGCCTCCAATTAACTTCAACGCCTACAGTCGCGGTGGCCGTGACGCTGCTGAGTGTGAAAATCCTGCAACAAACAAGGGGTCCGTCGTAAAAAACGGCAATAAACGACAAACATTTGCTCGCTTACCTGAAAAAGCGCCACGCGGTCGGTGGCACCTGCATTTGATAACTCTTCTTGAGCACACCTGTCTCCAATTCACCTGAAGACATGACGTCACATCCGGCAATTCAAATCTTCTCCTGCTCGTCCAACGGCGCTTTGCACACTAGCGCCAACAGGTGACCAGTCATGGTGACTACTGTAAAAGGGTTACTTCGCTGACCGCAAAACCAAATCTGCTTTCGTTTCCGAACAGCGCCATCTCCTGGTCAGTAATGAAATGCCATCAGTGACAATTTTGTTGAGTTTAATTTGGGAAATTGGAAGAAATTCGTTTAAAAAGGGGGGCATGGGAGTTGAGTGTTTATTATGAATGTGGTCCTCAAGGTATTACTTTATTAATTACATCAAGTAAAATCCATTAAATGTGTAAGTTTGACAAAAGAATACCAAACAGTACAACAGTACAATTAATTTATTGGCAAAAACAGTCAGACCACCAAAATAACTTAAAAAAAAAAAAAGATGAAAATGGAGCAACAGTTATTTTTGCTTTCTCTCAGCAAGCACCAATTTTTTTCTAACAAGAACAAAACAAGTGGTCAAAGATTCCATTTCAATACTTAACAAATATTTAAATAGTATTACTTCCAGTCTCTTCTTTATTGGAGCGGAAATAATCAACAAAACATTTTTGTTCAGTTGCTGTGGGTTTGTACAGTGACCGTTTACATCTATAATCATGTACATGAAACATTTCTTCAAAGAGGATGGGATAATATTCTCCCAGGGCAAAATGAATGACTGTCTGCAGTGTCGTTTTGCATCACCATATATTTAATACAAAACAATTTTATCTAATAATTCTTGTAGCTTCAAGTTTTACTTCCCAAAAAATAAAATTAAATAATATATCTATATATAAAAGACAGTTTTTCCTTGTTTTTTTTCTCTTTTTCTTATAAAATAAGTCTCAAGATATATTGCCACCTGGTCCCCCCCCACCCGCCCAGCAACCTTTGAATGAAAAATAGTGATCATGTTACTGTTGTCTTTGTAAAAAGCTAAATAACCACTTTTGAAATCCTTATGGTCACATGACTAGAAATCAAACCCCGCGGCGTCGCATAGACTTGGCGCTTTTCACATCCAGCTTGTGGGATTGTTCATGTGTGACTAAACGTATGCTTCACTCCAAGCATTATACAAGGGGAGGGGGGGGGGAAGGCGCATCGGTGCAGGTTGCCTCCAAACATCTATATCGAACCTTGAAGGTCAGCCAAAACCTCAACACTGTACAGCTTGGGTGTCCTTGTGTGTTCTTTTGATATACATAATTATCCAATCTAAAGAGGAGAATTGTAATTGTTTCGACTATATACACAATGTTTTTGTCATTTCATTTGCATTATAAAATACAGTATCAAATCCACCACTTTGCAACTTTGTACAATACTACAATGAATTAAATTTTGTGGCTGAGAGCAAGTTGTGAGGATGAAAGAGGGAGTTGGATAAGCCCGACAGACATTTTTGCAAAACTCTGCAACATTCAAATAAAAATACACACAAAAAAATATAATCTCTTCTCACAGCTCAGAAGCCAGGATGGAAAATATATGTACAGTACACAAATTTAAATTAATCACAACCCAAACTCTAAACCTAAATTGGCCTTGCCAGTTCTTTGGAGGGGGGAGGGTGTAATAGTAAATCTATAAAACCACCCCCAAACATCTTATTTTAAGTGGAACGTACTGATGAAAAAGAGCTGAAATGCAAAATCTGTTGAGGCTTGTTTTATGATCCGCTGACTGAAAAAACAAAGTTCAGAAACAAAATATACTTCTCATCCCTCTGCAAAATGGATACAATCATGACTGGACATTGGAGGAGGAAAACCTTTAGAAAAGGGGGGCGGGTAGGGGAAAGGTACAGCTTGTTAACTCTAATTTTTTGCCACATTTAAAATCTTAAAAATATTCATAAAAAGGCAAAAAATTATCCATCCCCAAAAATATTGTGTAATAGACTATGGAAGAAATATCTTAAACCTGAAATGTTGCCCTTCCACTATTTGTACACAGTTGGCAAAAATAGATAGCTATATATTAACAGCAATAACTTACCATTGTTTTTAATTTATTCATTTATTGACTTCTTGGATTTTCTGCTGCCTATCTCCCATAGGAAGCTTGAGTTCGATTTTATACATCACAAAAATATTTAAATAAAAAACGGAAAACTAGTAAAATCCTTAGTTGGACTCCCCTCTCTGGTGGCAGTTTATCATGAAGACACACAAATGTGTGCTACATGTGGTCCAAACTGTTGTGGTTTATGTTTGGTGCCAGTTCCTGGTTGTTGTTGTTGTTGTTATTGTTGTTGTTATTAGTTGGTGCCAACATGTCTGGCTGCCCCCCTTGGTTGGCATGCATGGCTGCCATGCCACTTAGCTGAGAAATGATGGAGTTCTGGTCCGAGCTGAACTGTCCGGGATCTACGGTACCGCCTGGCGTCGGCTGCTGTTGTGGTTGTTGCTGCTGTGGCGGTTGGGGCGGCGCCATATTGGGGTGATGCTGGCCAATATGGGCGGGGTGGGGCGAGCCGCTCTGGGTCTGCGGGGAAATGCGGTGGGGCGACGGCTGCGGCTGGGACGATGATGACGACGACTGCATGCGCGGGGACGGGCTCGAGTGAGGGGGCTGCGACTGCGGCCGTGGTGACGGCTGCGGCGATCTCACCTGATTGCCCAGCGCCCCCGCCGGGCCCAAGCCGGCTTGGCCTTGGAGGTGGGGGTGCGGGGACTGGGCCAGTTGCTGCTGAGGGCTCATGGGGCTGCTGTGCTGGGCCGGGGATCCGCCGCCCAGGTGCTGCTGCTGGAGGAGCCTCTGGTGGATGTTCTGGTGAATTAGAGCTTGAGAGGTCTGGGGTAGCACGGGGCCACCTTGCTGTTGCTGCCCGGGTACGGTTTGTCCCGTTGGAAGCTGACCGCTCCCTGGCGCGCCGCCGCCCGGCCCTCCGTCTTGCACTTGAGAACCTCCCATGGAATTTTGCGACTGTTGTTGGTGCATTTGCATTTGGTGCAGCCTTTGTTGGAGAGCGGCAGCCACTTGGGAAGCATTGCTTGGGTAACCTTGCTGCCCCAGAGCGCCCTGTGGGCCTCCTTGCTGCTGCTGCCCCGGACCTCTTACGCCACCCCCTGGTTGGGGTTGGGAAGAAGGGGGCATTCCTGGCTGCCCTTGGCCGGGCTGCATGAAGCTTTGCTGTCCTTGTTGGAACTGTCCGTGGTTCGCCATCTGCTGCTGTCTTCTCAACAACAGTTCTCTGAAATGAGGAGTCATGCTGGACATATTGTTTTGTTGGCCCGTTTGCATGGGCCCTTGCTGCTGTTGCAGGACTGCCATTTGCTGTTGCTGCAGGTTGCCGGGCAACATTGGGCGCTGTTGCTGTTGCAGTTGCTGAAGTTGAGCCATGGTGGGCACACTCCCCCCAGCGCTGCCCCCCTGGGCCATGTTCATTCCCGGCTGGCCCGATTGATTCACGTTCATCTGCTGGCTGTCCATGCTGGCCAACTGGTTGGGCCCGGGTGCTCCTACGCCAGGTAGCCCACCGGCAGACCCTTGGAACCTCACGCCTCCAGGACCTTGCGGAGGCACCCCTTGTACCCCGGGTCCACCTTGCACCCCCTGATATCTGGCCGCTCTCTGCCTGATGAATGCCGCCATGAGCGTGGGGTTGGAACGAAGGATGTTGAGGACTTGCTGCTGCTGGAGGGGCGAACTTGGGGAGCGCAGAGTTCTCAGGAGATCCTGCAGCGCCCCTTGTGGCAGGTTCCCAGGCCCCCCTGCACTCGTCGCCCCTCCTGACATCACCTGCATCAGCCCACGGTTTCCTGGCTGGGCTTGTTGCTGGTTGAGTTGCTGCTGCTGTTGCTGCTGGGCAACCGCTGACTGCTGCTGCGCCGCCATGTGACCCATCATGGCAGACCTTTGCTGCGGGTTCATCCCCGGTCCCCCTGGCCCCCACTGCTGGTTGGCTTGCTGTAGGTGCTGCTGGACTTGAGGGGGCAACTGCGACTGGGGCCCGCCTTGCTGCATCCCAGCCAGCATCCCCTGCTGCTGAGGGTCTAACATAGTCCTGCCTACCATCCCTTGAGCCTGTGGGGGAATTCCCTGAGCTCCCATGTGAGGCATGCCCATCTGGGCCGGGTTGTTTTGGTGGTGAGGATGTTGGGCCATCATCCCTCCCTGTCCTAAACCTCGGATCTGAGCCTGGGCCTGAGCCATCTGCCTCTGGGTCTCTGCTAGCCGTTGGATTTTTAGAGCCGTCTCGACGGCCGCCAAAGGGGGTCCGTGCTGCTGGCCTTGAACGGGCATGGACCCTTGAACCTGGCTGGCTGTTTGTTGCTGCTGAGGTGGGGTGGTGGGGCCCAGTCCAGGTTTGCCCAGCGACTGGTGGAGAGGAGAAGCTCCCGGTGGTCTGGGATTGTACGGCGGCAAAGCGCCAGCATGCTGCTGCAATTGCTGGAGACTGGGGGGCTGCTGTTGCTGGAGCTGAGGCATCCCCATCTGCTGCTGGGGGGAGTTCATCACCCCCCCTCCGCCACCTGCGCCCATTGACTGAAATTGATGGTGTAGATGATGCTGAGGAGGTATGGCGCCGCTTTGCTGGGGAACCTGCTGTTGCTGTGCAGCAGTGACACCCATCGGGCTCACCCCGACTCCCTGCTGTTGAGGAAGCGCCAGCATATTTCCTGGGGTGGGTGTCTGCGGCGTGGTCGGCTGCGTTCCGACAGACGTTGGCGTACCGGGACCGGTCGCTCCGTTGTTGGCTCCCGGAGAGGGCAGGCCGTTGCCCCCCGGAGCCGGTTTGCCCACTCTCTGCATGCTGGCCATCCTCCTCCTCAGCATTTGGGCCTGCTGGAGCCTGTGTTGCAGCTGCTGCTGACAGAGCTTTTGCTTGATGTTCAGGCAGAAGGGCACCGGGCACTTGTTCTCCTGACAGTGCTTGGCGTGGTAGCAACACAACGCGATAAGCTGCTTGCAGATGGGGCAGCCGCCGTTGGTTTTTCTCTTGCAGCCTTTAGTGTGTTGTACGACGCGCTTCATCTTCTGGCAGGAAGGCAGAGAGCAGTTGGCATTTCTGCACTGGCAGGCGTGGACCAGCGATTGGATGCAGCGCTGGATGCTGAGGCGACGTGAGTCTCCCGGGCTCTGAGTGGCGGCGCCCGTCTGGTTGCTGCTCTCGTCGTCCAAACCAAGGCCTAACTTCTCCATCTTGTGCTCGTGGCCCTTAGTGTTGTAGCACGTGATGCAAAGGTCATAATCCTGCGAGAAATGACATGACGAGAAATTATTTTCATCATTGTATTAATCGACCTCAATAAAAGTTAGGAATATTGGCACTACAACCCCATTGAATCATGAGACGTAAATAAAAATAATTTGCTTTTTCCAAGCGAAAAGATGTTTTAAAGAAAGAAAAAAGTCCCGCAACACTTGCCTCCTTTCCATAGCTCACCTCGCACACGGTACAGTGAAAACGAGTCTCCACGTGGTGTTTGCACATGTTGCAAGTGTAGACAAAGCGGTCTTGGCTTTGGTTATGCAACTCCACCAACATGCACATGGAGCTCCACATAGAGCGCCTCAGCGAGCTGAACTCCAGGTGTTTGTCCCGGGCTAGCGTTAGGAAAGCGTCTCGGCCGTCCATGAGGTCGCAGGCCATCAGAGGATCGGGGTCGACAATGGGAGGCAGCGCGTTGGCCATCGGGCCCGCGATCAGCCGGATCACAAAGAAGACCTACGGTGAAACAAACGTGTAATATTAAAAAAGCCCATTGAACAGTATCAATAAAATAATATGCTAACCCAGCCCTTATGTGCAGTGAGCTATTTGCTCGTACCTCTTTGTGTTTTTCCATAGTGGCATAGAGCTTCTGTGAAAGGTCATTGGACACGTTGGGCATCCCTGGCTTCTTTTTATTGGCTCGACTCAGGCTGCTCTTATTCTTACTCGTCTTCTTATTGTTCTTCTTCTTGGCATTTTTACTGTCACCTTTACTGTCCTGCGCACAAAAGAAGTGCGGGGTGTCAGTGTCACTGAGCACAACTTGATGTGTTTACAACACTCCTTTACTTACATCAATACTCTCATTAGAAGTGCTGTTCTCCTCCCTCTTCCGCTCTTCCTCTTCCTGCTCCAGCTCTTTAATGCTCTCTTCCAGCACATTGGGCCAAAAGTCACCTTCAAAGTATGGCAACTCGTTGGCGCTGGTCAAACGATCCTCTGTCGCCTGCTTGAAGATGTCCTACAAGAGAAGAAAAGTCTTGTGAGTTTTCAGTGAATAATGGAGGTTTGGGAGTGTGCAATGTAGCGAGCTTTAGCAAGCCAAAGAAAAACGACATTTGTGCCTCTCTACCTTGTAGTCGTGCACTATTCGCTCAGCCACAGCTTTGTCCAACATCTTCTTGTACCACTCTTGGAGGCGTTTTGGCTTGGGAATCTTCTGATCAGCTGGGTGGCAGTGAAAGATGTAGTCATCCCCTTCACTGGGCGGACATGCCCAGATGTGGCCCGTTGTGTAGCTGGGGAGTAAAGGAAAAAAATGTGAGCAGACGGAATTTGAAGAGAACCTATGCTTGATTGTTGGAGCGACGTGATTTCTGCAAACTTCTGAACAATAAAGACTTACCCCAACTTCTTGGCATACTCCAAGTAGCCAATGAGAATTTCATGGTAAACAGCCGTTCGTAGACTTCGCGGTCGAAAAAAATGCACACTGTCCAGGTAGGAGATGTAAACTCGTCTGGGGGGGAAAAAAGGTTTGAAGAATTTCATTTGATTAACTTAGCGGCAGCAGTATTTGATTTATGAAGACTTGTCTACTTTAAAAAACAGAAATCATTCACAGTTGCTCCCAATCTTACTTGCAAAATGTACATACCTCTGATTAGGCTGCGGGCAGTCTGATCCATACTCTTGAACGTGCATTCCAAAAAAGCAGACATCTGCGCCGTCAATGTCTTCAAATGCAAAAAGGGCTTTTGTCCTGTATGGGAAAGACTCCGACATCTCTCCACTATCCACAAATCTGCAAAGACAATCAAGAAAAGCCTACAATTTAAAACCGCAGCCGCAAAAAAAAAAAAAGGAAGTGACTTTTGGTAACAATTTGAACGCAATGCCTCCTTGTTGTTGTTGACATACCTGGACTTCATGCCAGGTTTAACTTCCACAATTTTGTCCGAGACATGCACCATGCGGATGAAGACCTCCCCAGCTTCTGGGTGGTTCTGACGCTTCAGAAAGTCGTTCACCCTCGTCTCTAGGAAGCAGCCTAACTTTGTCTGAGGCAACCCTGAGGGGGGAAAAAAAACAGGTAAGTCATTTTCATAATTCCACAGAATAACTCAAGAAAAACAGCGACTTACGTTTAGCGGAATACTTGTTCTCCCTCCTTGTCTTATTAGACTTCTTGAGGCAGCCATCGCATACAAAACTGAGGCATAACAAAAACAAAATGGAGTTTAAGCCAACGACATCATTTTCCTTGTGATGACAAGAAGAAAAAAAAAAAACACAGTCCCCTTACCCCGATGGCCAGATTGTTTCATTGTGCAAGACACAAATCTGGTGCATCTTGCGTCCACAGTCCAAACATTCAACAAGCCTTAAAATCAAGAAGGCGTAAGACACACATTACATGCGACTTGGTCAATTTGATGCCTATGAGTGAGCGGTTTGACTTACAATTCAGGGTCCAGTGTGTCATTCTTCTTCTTCTCAAACTGATCTTTGTTAATAGAGCTGAAAGAAATTGAAGGAAGGTGAGCATGAGAACACTTCAGTCGCAAAATGAAAACCAAACAAAGTGCCCTGCGAGGTTGGATTTTTTTACTCACAACATAAAACAAAATTAATAAATAAAAGTAACATCCGTTAACCCAAAAAACTTGAACTCATGGTGTAATTTGTAGCAGATGAAATACAGTTGAACAGTTTGGCTTGTTCATTTGAAGGTCATTTACACTGAGGTTAGCAGCACTTTGAAAATAAATGTATCCTACTCATATTTGTTAATGAATACAATACTTACGTCTGCGGCTGAGTGGGGTCATCGCCCAGGGACACGGTCTCTCCCTGGATCTCGTTGAAACACTTCTCACAGAAGTGGTACCTGTCAGCGATAAGCCCAAATTTTGGTGAACTACACCATTTTCCCCAACAGCACAGTCAATGACCGACAGCGCATGGGAGGGCAGTCCCCAGGTGGAACATGGGCAAGGCAGCAAGCAGAAGTGGCAGCACAGGACAGGAGGAAGTCGTCAGCGCAAAAGCCAGTCATATGTTTGGTACATTGGGGTTGGGGGTTCATGATTGAGCAGGACAAAAAAAAAAAAATCACAACCATTGGAAGGGGAGGAGAGACAAGTCACATGGGGCCAGGAACATGACAAGACAAACATGGATGACAACACAAGAGCAGAGAGCCGAGGCAAAGCAAAGATTAGCTATTTGGACACAAAATAGGATGAGCATAAAAAATAAATCACCAACAGCTAAGTGCAGGGGGGGGGGAGCACAAACAATGAGTGCCTTAACAGGGGAAGCGAACTGCAGCACAAGATATTATGCACACACATGAACAAATAAACACAAATGATTGCTTAATTGCAGTCATTGAAAATCCTTAATTTTAATGTTGGTGTGATGAAAGTATGGAAACTAGGCAAAAAATGTTGAGTTTGAGAAGAAGTAAATGAACTTGTCATTTCTACAATATTGTCACTTATCAAAACGATACTAGAAGATTGATTTATAGAAGGCCAATGTATAAGCTCCCTCGATCGGAAATTCCTTCCTCTGTACCTGTTCTGATAGCTGAAGTAAGCAGCGTCTCGGGGAATAGTGCACAGCTGCTTTCCATAGCAGCACAGTGTCTGAGGGGAGAACTCCAGCTGATGGGCACAAGCACAGAAATTGGTTGTGACAATATTTTATTATTAAACAAAAAAAAAAAACATCATTTTGGAATGTATGATTAAAAATGACTTGCGACTGCTTATTCATTTCTTGGCAGATCTCACCTTTCTTCCACAACAGTAGCCAAGTCTCTGCATGACTGGGTCAATCTCCTGTTCGAAGACTTCCGCCAGTTTGGAGCAGCACTTGTAGACTCGAGATGTCTTGCGATTGTACAGCCAAGCGTTGTTGAACATCAACCAGATGTCATCCACATACTGCCAGGGATCTTGATATTGACCTAGAAGCAAAACACTTGGCGTCATAAGAGAAGACCTACAGTAACATGCAAATGATCCCAACCAGTAGATGTTTCTGCAAGATAAGAAAAGAAAGAAAAAATCTTTAAGAACAAATACTGACCTGTATCGAGCTTCCGCTTGATAGTGGACAAATCCATAGGGTTCTTCACAATGTCAAAGTAGTCCTGTAAAAAACATCCTGATTATGTATCATATCCGATTAAAGTGGATCAAATCAAAACATTGTTGACCAAAATGGAAAGCCACAGAAGAAGTGTCTATAATTTGCTTACGTACAGGTATGCACAGCAGTTGTGGATCAACAGGCATCCTGAAGGGCAGCGACTCCGGTTCCTGCCTGTAGAGGGACTCCAGTGTTGGCATTAGGGCCTGGCGAAGCTCTTCTGGCTTGAAAACTTGAACAATGGAAACATATTTTGGTTATGATACAAAACAAGTCATCAGAGTAGATTTAAGATCAACTTGTTCATACTCTTCTTTTTTGCTGGTGCTTGTGATACAGCTGAGTCGGATGATTGTTCTTCGTCTTTTAACTCCTTTTTCACCTCGGGTTTCTTGTCCTCACTTTTGACCAGCGACGTTGGAGGGGCGGCTGATGTATCCATTGGTACTACCTTGCCTCCTTCTCCAGAACACTCCTTCTTCACCTCAATTTTCACAGGACTTTCCTCCATTGTGACGTTGCCGAGCTTCCCCCCCTTGCCGGCGCCAGAGTCGCTCTCTTCCGCATCATCTTGTAGCTTGACTTCGGACTTATGGTCGAGGGTGGCGGCCGTGGAGTCCGACTGTACGTGCTGAGAGGAATTATCCAGGCTGTTGACCGAGGCTGGAGTCAAAGCCTGGCTGTCTGCTTGAAACGAACCTTTTTGGGACAACTGCAGGAGAAGAGAGAGAGAGAGGAAAAAAAAAAAAGGAAATAACTTCAGTTAAAGGGAGGGGAAATAAATGCAATAATTTAATGTTCTACTGATAAAAAGAACACAGTCAAGGACAGTTGCTCTTTTACAAGTAGCAATTCTCAGAGACATATTTTGAGGACAATACAAAATTCCAGTTTTTGTTACATAACACAAAAAGGCAACGACTAGAAGATTAGAACGGTGCAGCGAAACATGGAAAGACTGTATCTATCAAATGTGTTTATTTTAGGGCTTTAGTGCAAATAGTTAAACAACACTGACCGGAGTGCGTGGCAGCTGAGCCCCATGTGGTGTTGAGCCCGAGCCAAGTCCGGGGTGGGATGGTGTAGTGGAGCCAGCCCCAATGTGCGGCTGCTGGAGGGGCTTGTTGGAGCCAGGACCCTGGCCCAGCTGGTTCTGCTGGGGGGCTTGCAGTGATGCCAACTGCGGCGCGTTAGGGGTGTGAGGCTGAGGGGTTTGGGAGCCGGCGAGTCTGGGGGGCGTTTGGTGAGGCGTGGGCGAGCGACTGTGAGCCGGAGAGGGCGAGCTGCCGCGCATGGCTCCTAAATGGGGGATGGAGTTGACTTGCTGGTTTGCATTCGGAGTCATGGAGGAGGTAGGGGCTCCAACGGTGGAGTTGGGGCCTCCGCCACCAACACTCTGAGGACCCATGGGTCCCACCGCAGAGATTCCACTTACAGAACCTGGTTGCGCTAATGGACTAGCAACTGGGAGAGAGGGAGGAGTGCCCATCTGCGTCTGAGAAGAGGACACATACAATAAAGGGTCATGAAAACATCACAACCATTTGTTGATATGGCAAAAATATTTCTCCTTAAATTCAAATTAAGCAAAAAAAAAAAAAAAACATTCAGCGCAGAGCCATAATGAATATGAGAAGCAAGCAAGTATTGTGTTCTGAACCCAGCTTTTATGACCTTACCTGTGCCATGCCTCCCTGGAGTCCAGACTGTCCCATCCCAGGAGGAGCCGTTCCGACCACAGGTCCTGCGCCAGGAAACTGCCCCTGGGACAGATACTGGTTCTGGAGCTGGTTGACATTAGGCTGACCCATCCTCGGTCCCACCATTCCCATCTAGGTGTAAACATAGAAATCATGGAGGATTTTGAATTACAAAATATATATTTGAATGTGTCCATCTAATAGATGATTAAACAGCAGTCGTCTGCCACTGTGGTCCTAATCAAAACAACAATCGGAAGAGAATCATCCAGTAATAAATCTGTAGACACAAGTCAACTTCACTTTGCACTGACCTGATTGCCAGATGTTCCCAAGGGGAGAGGAGGAGTGGACCTCTGGCCCATAGACTGCATCCCCATCTGATTGAATTGATTCATGCCTGGCAAAACACGTCAACTGTTAGCACAACACTTACCGCTTCAATCGCTTTGGAAATAATGTGGGCTGGTCCCCAGTGATTTTATACCTGGGCTTTGCATCCTGTTGACCATCTGATTGGGTCCGGTGGGTCGTACCATAGATGGGTCAGGGAGGGGACCATCTGGGAAAAACAGAGGTATGCTTATGTACGTGCCGAAGAGGGTCCAGCAACACCCTCTTACAAGCTATTTCTTAAGAAACTATTCTTAAGTTGTTTTTTTCCTTTAGTAAGATTCTCAGGTAACAAATGTGGCATACCATCCCCAAACTCACTTGGAGGCAGTCCAGTAGGAGACTGACCCATACCAGCAGGGCCAAGACCCAGACCCTGCTTTTGGAGACGAGTCCTCCTCTTCTCCTCCAGCTCTTTCTGGATTTTGTAGATCTTCTCAGCTAGCAAGTGATAGTACTCAGCCTGCCGCAAAAGAAGTCAAAGAAAGCAAAATTCAAATAAATACCAATACGCATCATCAACTGCTGTGGTAACTTACTCTATTGTTTGCCGACTCGTACATGTCCCCTTCAACCTTTCTGGCGTAAGCCACCAAGTTCTCCATCCGGCGGTCTTTTAAAGCTGCGGGGTCCGGAGTTGGAAAGATGGCCTGAACACTGCGGGTGAAAAAAATAAATAAAAAAATACGATTAACAAAGGGTCAGATCATTCGTCAGTATCCTATAGACAAAATGAGAATGAGTGGGAGGGGGGGGTGTCGGTACTTACAGCTTGTGTACCAAGTGGTTTCGCAGGTCCTGCGTGATGTCCTCGTGCCAACTCTTTCTCATTCCTGTCGTAGAAGGAGGGCCTGCTGCAGGCATGGAGCCGATGACCCCACTGGCATCATTCATCAAACTGAAGAACAAAAAGGGAGGGCGTCTTTCAAATCTTAGCTAACGTTCAAAACTATGTTGAGAAATAAGGACTAGTTTAGTTTGAAGTGATTCAGGAGGATTCTTCCTGCGTACCCCTGGCTATTCACATTGAGATGCATCATAGTGTCTTGCAGTAAGTTGGCTTGCTGATTCTGAGAAGGACCACCCACGCCTCCATTAACTCCCATAGGATTCGCTCCTAGACATGGAGAACACAATCACTTTATACATCTGCATCACTCATTAACACTAAAACTGCATTTAACTTCACTGCTGTAAATTGAAAAGTCTTCATACAGCCAACTTACCCATCGGGTTCATGGGCCTCATACCAGGCTGGCCTTGGAGGGCCTGGTTGACCATGTTAGACTGAGAATGCTGACCCTGGATCTGGTTTCCCTGGTAGGTAAGACCCAGTGCTGCGTAGGCTCTTTCTATCGAACTAGGGTCAATCTGGCTCGGCGGATTGAGGTTTGGAGCACTTGGTTGGCTACCGGGGACTGACCCGAGAGAACTGCTCAGACCTGCGGCAGCTGCGCCCAGAAGAGCTGTGAGGGCATATGAAAATTGAGGACTATTAGATACACTTGAGCATAAAATTCGCAATGACAAATTGATAAATAGAAATACGAAGGAGCCCATATCTTCCAATGATGGGACAAATGTTGGAAAAAAAAAAGGTTTGGTCAGATACAGACACTCACACTGCGGGTTCCTCTTGTCCCCAGCATTCTTCAGTGGGAGGCAGACAGGACAGTCCTGTCGAGTGCAGTTCTTCCAGTGGGAGATGATTTGCCTTGACGATGCACAGTGAGCGACTGAGGAAGAAAAGGGATGAAAATAAACTTTGTTGCTGTGGCTTTGCTGTTTGTCTTCCCAGCCATGAAAAAGAAATCAAATTGTACAGAAACAGACACATTATTTTCAATTGCACATTAAATTGTACACTGAAGAGTGTTCAACAAACGACAGAAATAATCCTTTTCAATAGTTGTTTGAAGAGTTCATTAAAATACATGGCGGTAAAAAATTGATAGCGGATGACTAGGAAAAGTAATTCATGTTGAATTAATGAGTGGTGCTTCGTCAACTGACCCTGACAATTCTTGCCGGCTTGGCAATGAGTCATGTGATTGAGGACGTTCTTCATGGTGCGGCAATGGGGCAGGTTGCACTGTCGGACCTCGCCGTTGGCCTGCTCGCGCCGCTGACATTTGTGGGCGTGGAGCAGGAGAACGAGCTGCTGCTGGATCAGTTTACGCTTCTCGGGATCAGCGGTGGGCGGTGCTCCGGCCGCGGCGGAGGCCGCCGAAACCTGGGTGCCGGGACCCACCAGGCCTCCCTGAGCACCGGGAACCATGCCAGGTGCCCCTCCCACAGATGCAACCGAGGGCCCGCTAACACCTGACTGGGACTGCTGTGAGCCCTGCAAGAGAGAAATAAAAGGGCGTGAGCAAGGTGCACAGGATAAGTACACAAAGACATAAAAGGTGATGAATTCAGTTCAATGAAGAGATAAAAAAAAAAAGAAGAAGGAGGAGGCGGAGAATGAGAAAGACAAGGCCAGATACAAGATTAAAGTCAACGGTCACCATTGAGTCACATTTAGAATACAACAGCCAGATAGCTGAATAATAAAAAGTCAAGGTTACATGGAAGCGAAACATTTGAACTACAGTACAAAGCAGTTTGTTGGCAGTATTTCTTACCATAGTGGCCATTCCTTGACTCTTCTTGTCCATGTTGAACTGAGCCAGGCTGTTAGCCATTGGGCCTTTATTGGGATGTTGAGGGCCCATTCCCGCTCCACCGAGGCCTTGATTCCCCTGCCCGGCATAAGGACCACCAAAGGAGACCCCTTGGTTGCTCATCATCGCCATCTAGACCGACACATGGCAAAACATTCAAGCGCATGGACGATGACAAACCTCCTGCCAGCCGTTGTGCACTGTTAAAAACTAAGCCTGAGATTGCAATCTTGGCCAAAAGTCAAAAGAGTGTTAAATGATCAACTCATAAAACCACAAATGCAAGAAATTAATTACAATGTCTCCCACTGGGCATCTACCAACCAATCATCGCAAATGGTTCTGTTAACTGACTTCTATATAACATCTACCTGATGAGAAGGGGGAATAAAAGTGTGACCAACATAGTTGAAAAACGAATGGATATATGCCCTCAGGCTCACTATGTAATTTCTAACGACCATAACGATTCGGACATGCCACAAGTGTCAACAGCCTACCTGGAATTAAATGACTGGATCTTTTGCGGTTAACAGCGATTCAGATTCTCTCACTAGACCGAAGGCAGAGATAGATCTATTTATCAGCAGCTCCCGTTTCTATGATTTTGCCCTAGTTCCATCCGTCACCAGCTTCAGAAGCTCCTTTTGCAATTTATATTTATGACTCTTCTCAAATTTGAATCCGATCCAAAACAAGAACATGGGTACGCAAACGCTCCTGATTTTACTTGGGCTATTTTGCTATTATGTTTTCACATATACAAAATAACCTGGGATTGTAGAGGGGGGGAAAAAAACAAATGACATTTATAGATGGTCTGGGACAAGATATTGCTGTCGATGAAATGCCAACCAAGCAAACCTCGCAACCTCTACCACGTATTCATAACATCCGATGCATGCGACTGTACCAGTTATTTGTCAAACACATGAGCAGAAGAAATTCTTGTCATTTCAAACAGGACACACACACACACACACACACAACAGATGCACTTTTAAAATTCATACCATTATGATTGTTCAGAAGAGTTCTCACCTTGTTCAAAGCGCCAGGTTGTTGTCCTCTGATGCCTGGCTGGCCACCGCCTCCCTGTTGCTGTAACGTTTCAGCCAACAGGTTGCTGTTGCTGCCCATCCCTTGATTCCCAAAGCCCATCCTGGGAGAACCATTCATCATGTGGTTGCCCATCATGCCCGCTTGCGTCTGTCCGTTATTTCCCTTCTGCTGTGCCGCAATCATGGCCCTGTTCATGCCACCCATCATTCCAGCCACGGCATTCTGCTGCATCATGTTTGCCTGCTGCTGGGGGGAGAGGTGTTGCTGTCCTGGCCCCATTATCTGCTGAGGTACCTGGCCAGGGCATGCCTTCATGTTTGCCATGTGTTGTCCAATGGCGCTAGGGCCTCCCGGGCTCCCCAAGGCCCCTTGGTGCCCCTGCGGGGCGGACGTGGGCGCCCCTGAACGCAACAGCTCCGACAGCTGTTTATGCTTGGCCACCGCATCCTGACCTCCGCCGATGCCCCCGGCGCCTCCTCCCGGACCGAGCCCGAATCCCATCCCTCCTCCTGGGCCCCCACTGCCTCCTCCGGGACCGAGACCTCCGGGGCCTCCCCCCTGGGTGGTGTGCAACTGGTTGAGATCACCCCCATTGACAAGGCCCGGATCATTAGTGCTGATGAGCTCGTCTGGAAGGTCGTGCTCCAAGTCAAATAGTGAGCCAAAATCTGAAACGGATGACAAAGTTTGGATAAGTCATAGCATCGTAAGCATAATAACACTTCATTTTTTTATGCGTGACATTGAACATACAATGAACACACTTAGCTCAACGCCTCAGGTGAGGCTAGTTTGTATGTGCAAACACACACCCCTCTTGTAAATGTGCGCAAAACGGCATCATAGCTAATAGAAACAAAGTCAGTAATTATTGTTTTGCGTTTTACAGCAAAATGAACAGGCAAAAAGAAAAAAAGACATTTATGTTGACCAAAATACATGACTGAATTGCTTCTTAATAATAGTTAATACCACAACGTGAGCACGCTTTCGGATTTTCTTACTACAGCTGATCTACTTTACTTTTTCAGCTTTGTAGATATTAACATAAATCAATCAGAGGTATTTTTTGCACTGCATATTTCGTATAGTTGACTTCCTACATTCAACATTCCTTACTTTGCTGCTTGTCTATATGGACCATAACTACCTTACTGCCATTTGCATTGCATAACTTTGTGTTCTTTGGTGTTGCTTTTGCTTTATGTTTTTTTTATATTTTCTTCTTCAAAAACCAACTTGAGGCTGTTTCTGCTATTTCAATGACGATAAAAATTATATTCTGTTAAAGAGTCACACCAATTGACATATCCAATGGTTACGCTTCCATTTCATTTTCCAAAAAACAAACTTTGAAGTCATTTTGATGGTGCCAGAACTATATCAAAGCAACTTAACACATAGGGGAAAAAATGCACAACACTTTGAAAGACTGCCCTAACATAAGACAAGTCATTTTAGTACTTTGAATGTACAACACAAAGTATATTAATTGTGTATAATGGCAAAAGGTTGACACTGAAAACTGATTGCAGGTGTTTCACATAAGAAAACATATTCAGAAAATAAAGTGAAAGGAAAACGACAAGGTTTACATAAGACTGACTTTCCTGCACGTTGAAGTGTCTCCGTGCCAAACTTGATTCTGATGCTTTGGACATGGCGCTGTCCATACTCCATGCTACACAGTTTGACGATGAGGCCACTACCAGCTATGGCAATTAAAGCTTAAGCACCAGTTTAAAAGAATAGCTCGAGTTCGACCCTGCTTTAACGAACACCTTTAACTGTTGCTAACTATCAAGGGAAACTCGGGTTTTTGATTTGTTTCAAACGCTTGCAAAATATGACTTCAGTAAGACAAGGCCGGAAGCTATTGGTTTGTTGTCAGTGTAATGTAGTGTCCGATCGTGACCACTTGAGCTTGGTTTTAATTTGTACCGAAGCCCGGTTATAAAGGCAATTAAACACGGGAGTCTTCGGTTATGTAGCTTAGCAAACGGCTAACAGTGGCTAGCTCCGGCTGTAATGGTTGGAAGCATGCGAGCTAGCTGAGAGGGCTCGTCCATGGCTCCTCCGCAAGGCTAACGTTAGCCAGCTACGACAAAAACACAAGCGGAATCCCTCGTCTTCGCCTGCTTTCAGGCGCACAAAAACAGGCGAAATGACCATGTTGACAAATTAAACAGTCCCGGGTGATATATTGAAGCCATACGTACCGTTTCCATCGCTGGCAGAGGCTGAAAGTGCCGGAGAGGAGAGTTTAGGCCTCTTGGCTGAAGGCGGGCCAGAGTCCAGAACGTTCTCGGCCATATTTTTTCGAAATAAAAATATATAAAGTATCCACAATTGCAGACGATTTCACACCGTCAGAAGCTCATTCCTTTCCGTTTCCAATATTGCGACTTTTCCCCCTCCTTTAGGGGGATGAAGAGGGGGAAAGTCCCGTGTACAAATTACTCCTCTTTCCCTGGGTTCGCCTCTCGATTTCAGCCTCGGCGTATAATCAGCCCCCCTCCTCCCTCCCTCGTCGGATTTTTTGTTCTTTATAAATTTCTGCCAGCGGAGTAGGAGGAGGGGGTCGGTGAAAGTAAAGAGGGGAAAACGCACGTAGCGGCTTCCCCCCTAAACTTGGACAGCTTCCTCGGATGTAAATAAACTGTTCCTGGGTCTCACGTCCATGGCTGCATCCGTCATTTCAGCCTCCTTTCCAGCGGAGTCTGACTGGAGATAATGTCGGGTAGAGACGGCTCGTTTGCCTGCCAAGTGATGGTGGTTCCGCTGGTGGGAGCGGGAGAGGATGAAGCGATGTCAATTGGAAAAAAATAGATATAAAAGTGAGCATACAACAAAATAAATTGACTCGTCTCAATCCGGCGGTGGGGTAAAAAAAAGTTTTCCCCCTTTTGCATTCAAAGTTGATTATAAATAAATCCTTTGCCCCTTCAAAACCTCTGCTTTTGATTTTTGTAATAAACAAATTCCTTATAGGTGCATAGAATATATACATTAAAGTAACATTTACATTTTAGTGAAACAAAGCAGCTCGACTTTACACCAAATAGAATCCACTTTGGAGATAATGTGCGCAACTCTCTCAAAGTAAGTTTTGTTATTTGTTTTGCACGAGCATTAATATTATGTTGATAACGTTATTTAAATTGTAATTTACTGTTTGCTTTTAAGACAATCGCTGTTTCCAGCACCTCAAATGTATGATCATACAGTATGCGAGGTCTGTCAGAAAATTTCCAAGTATGATGTCACAAAGGTATCCTTCAAACCCAAATTGCATCCAACAGTTTTTGCTTCTATGTTGGCCAGATTATCAACCAACAAAGAGAATCGGATGAATTTGCTTAGTTCAATGCGCAAGGAAAGATAGGCGTTCTCAACAACCTGAGCCAGTTCCTGGCTGGAGTGAGAATGGCGTAACACCAAATCGAGGGGGTGCTATGGCCCCATCAGAAACCTGTGTCACCCCAGTTAAGACATTATTTAACAAAATTAATTATATCTTACAATTATTTGTTTAAATTTAATTACAAAATACCATAACCTGACCCAAAACACAAAAGAATGAGCATGTTGGACGAGGTGGCACAAGAACAAAAAGATCAAAAATTGGTTTTGAAAGAAATTGTATTTGATAGATTGTATAGCTAGATAGATTGTAGACAAAAAGTAATGCTACAAAAATGAGACACACTCGACAAGATTGACATGCCAGCACAAAACAGACAAATATCAACACAACGGCAATTCTGTTATTTCATGTTATCTAGAAATTTTAATATAATCTCCCTTACAACAAACCATAAGACAAAAGGCAATATACTTACCTTTGATCTTAGGGTCCAATGGCGAACCAACAGGCTCCTTCTGTCCAACTAAGTCCTTTCTGCAGACTGAAAAAAAAAGTAGTCTCCGCATATGAATCATTATAACCATACCTCGAATATATTTTTATCATTCAATTCTATGCCATGTATTTTATGAGGATAAATTGTTAGAAAAATAATGCACACGTACTGTTGCATAAATAATGCACAAATATACTATTGCACGGAGGAACGCATATCATGAGTTTTGAAAAGGTGCACAAGACTTACTGATGGTGACTAGATGAGGTCTAAGTCCAATAGTTTCCTCAATGGGCAGCTTCAATCCCACTGTAATTGATGAGCGCCACTGTGTGCAATTTTGGTGGAACAGCAACTCGATTATCTATAGGCAAATCTTGTCACGTTTCTCGTTGAGAATAAAACAATTACACGTGTTGACAGTGAAACTATTTTTGATTGATTATTCAAACCATCAGCACGTTGAGGTATTTTCGATTTTTATCATTGGCAGGGGCTATTTTAAAATTTCACAAATTCTGGCATAAATCACCTGAGCCACATACTCGAAGGAATTTTATAACTTATGCTTTTATTCCATATATTTCTCAATTTAACGTAAAATCTCACGCCCCTCTGGTCCCACAATACAGGTGAACTCGCGAGAACACGGTCGAGAGTTAATGATGACGTAGAATGTAAGCGACCGTCGTTTCCTCTGTAAACAACTTGTATCGTCAGTGTGAAAACGTGATCTGTGAGTGCAACTTAAAATATCCATTCAGCGAATTATTGCAATATTCGGAAATTTTTCGTTCTGATACAATCGTTTTATTGAATTTACAACGACGTAAAACACCGTAACGTTTCATTCACAGAACTTGGAGGACGAAGTAGGTCTGCTGCAAACCGTGTTAGATGAGCGCAATCGGGCTTGTCACAATTACCACAAAGTTTCCATTTTTAGAACAGCGAACTGCGCCGCGGCCGCAGCGTGGTCGGACATTTACTCAAACAGGTAGTAAACAATAGGAGCGCAAAAGGACCAACTCGCTATTTTTGATCAAAAATAACTAACGGACCTATCATGGTAACAACAAAACACTGCTGCTTTGGTTTCTGCCGGAGCGACTCGCGATATGCTCACCGGGATCATATGAGGGGAGTTTTCTTCATATCTTTTCCAAAGCCGAGGAGGAACAAAGAGAAATGCATTCGCTGGGTAGAAGCTTGTAAACGGCAGGGATTTACAGTAGAAAATGTCACCAAACACACATATATATGCTCTCTGCACTTTGTCGGTAGAAATGGGCCAACGTCTGAAAATCCCGATCCAATACCAGCAACGTCTGAGGAGGTAAGTTTATGGTCTGCTTTCTGAGTCGAAAACACGCTATTGCTAGCCATAACACGTGGGACATTGACTCCACGAGTTTACCCATGGAAGCCACTGCTGCTTGTATGAACTTGAAAATTAATATACATTAAATATGGAGACAAATTCTGAGATATATACAATATGCTTGGATGTCTTAAAGGAATCAAATTAAACATTTTTCTGTTATCTTTTTGAAGAAATTGTACATCTCAAGTAGCTTCATCTTACAGTGTTATTTTCTTTTACTTTTATTTGACAATGTATCATTGTCTTCCAATGTTTTGCTAATAGATAGAGCGGATGGCACGCAAAAGGAAAGTGCCAACCCAAAGAACCGTAGACACCCCTGATGCATCACTGAAAATGCCTTACCACTGTGTGGCGTACGGATGCGGCAAAACTGCGGAAAACAATGTCACACTATTTCCATTCCCCAAAGACCCCGAGGAATTTCGTAAATGGGAGAAGCAAGTTCAACGTACTCGCAGCGACTGGTTGGCCTCGCCCAACTGTCACCTCTGCAGCGAGCATTTTGGCAAAGACTACTTTGAGTCCATATCACCCTTAGGGGTTCCGAAACTGCGACCCGGTGCAGTTCCCACTGTGTTTGTCCGTCCGCACTGCACTTCCTGTTATGGCACTGGCTGCGATAAATGCCTTGCTACCGTCAAGCACTGGAGCACTGATGCAGAACCAAAAGAGCGTAATATTACAGTGAGTAGTTATTGTTTTTCTATAGCAATGTACAAGTGCATCAACATTTTCAGTCACTTAATCAGCATCTTTTTCACAGAGTCCTTCGCCGGCAAGAATTGTTGAAATAGTACCATCACAGTCAAAAGATCCAGATGGACCAAGTGATGAGCAAAAACAAGGACAACAAAACGAGCAGTCTAAAGTAACACAAACAGGTCAGTGCACAATAAAATGATGGAAAAAGAAAAAAAAGTATTTAGATTTGCTTCTTTTTTTTTTTTTTTTAACAGTGGCGTGTGAGACGTGTGGTATACGTGGGTGCAGTAGCAGCTTTTACTCAAAAAGCAAACGTTTCTGTAGTCTAACCTGCTCACGCTCTTTTGCATCTCGCTTCAAGAAGTCCGCCATGCGGACACGCCTGCAGGTAAGAAATTATTGTGTTTCTCTAAACAACAATGTTATACAATCGGCACTCATAAGTTTTTAAATGCCCACCTTCAGTCGGGTATCTTAAAATGCAGCCTGTACTGTACGGTGTTTAATCACATTTGATGGACTTTACGTCCTTCTCTGCAGGAAAATCCTCTTGCAAAAAAGGCCAAAATATTTTGCAAATTTACCAAAGCTCGCTCGGCAGTACTGGATGGTGAGGACTACACACACAAACACATAATCATCTGTTGATTGGTCAAACCGTTAATTATTTTCATGCTTTCTCCACGAATATACAATACCGTGTTCAGAAAAAAAAGTTGCAGATGACTCGATATTTTTGTGAATTGCGCAACTCATTGTATTGTTTGACTCAATGTGTGGGCCACATTTAATCCCAAACGTTATCGAAGCAAGCACTGGAATGGCGGCGTGCAACATGTTTTCTAACTCAGCATTAAGTGTAGAGTTGGAATTTGAAGTTGCAGACAACCAACAGTCCCAAGCTGAAGATATTACAGAGCTGGAAATGATCATCATCTTCAGACTCTGTGAAAAGGCTCAAGCTTCCAGAAAAGTCTGGTGACAGATGCTTTTATTGAAAAAAGGTGTGTTTGTGACCATGTGTACGTTTACTCAGTGTGTGTTGTCGCTTCTAAGTGAATGTTTTAATTATCTGTGCTATGATAAATTTATGCAAAAGAACATTCTGGCAAAATAGTGGCAAACTGACGACATATGTCACACATTAGTTGCCATGACATCAATTTCTTAACTGATTCGTGCACAGCTCCAATAAATCCTGATTCCACATGTCCTTAAATGTCGGCAACAACTGATATCTGCAACTCTTGTACATTGAAATTATTGTAGTTTTTGTTTTCGTACCCATGTCACGATCAATATAGGGGGAGGCGTACGTCATCGGGCCACATGGTTGTAGACTTGCTGGCTGAAAAGTTTTTTCTCCTGAATTACGTATTTGGATTATGCCGTCACGTTGCGTTGCCGGCTTTTGCTCGAACGAACGGAAGGATGGCGTGTGCCTATATCGGTTCCCCAAAGATGCCGCTTTACGCAAGATTTGGACACAGCAAGTCCGCCAGAGAAGGCCTCGATGGAGACCCTCATCCACGTCGATATTGTGCAGCGCACATTTCGAAGACGATTGTTTTGATCCGCTCCCGGCACGGAAGAATGCGCCTGGGTATTACGTGCAACACCCAAGGGTACTTTTGAAAACTGCTATACCGACATTGTTTCCACGGGGAATCCTTAGTCGCCGATATAGAAAAACACGTGGTGTAAAGAAGAGTGCGTCGAGGACCATGGAGAAAGCACAAAGAAAGCCGGTAAAAATTCTAATCTGGTAACACACACGTGCAATCGTACTGTGCTTTCCTGATAAATCGTTCGTATCATTTTTATTGTACATTGGTCTTTATCACACCTCTATCAAACTAAAGGCTCAGGGGCCAGATGAGGCCCGGTAAATAAATTTTGGTGGCCGGTGAAATCTTATATCGACTTTGTTTCTTGCTAAAATAAATGTAATATTTGAAACTAATTCCAAACGTAACTTATTGATCAATTTTGAGTGTTTATTTAATATGATAGCGGCCCACCGATGGAAAATATAACTAGTATGTAGCCCGTGACAAAAATGAGTTTGACAATCCTGCTTTCTAACAAAAAGGGGGAAGTATACATAAATTTAATAAATCACAGCTGATGAACAAAGTTGTTAACCTAATCCCAGTTTGCTACGCTGAACTGTGAAATTTTGATTGTCAGTATATTTCGAAGATTCCATGCACGAGTCAACAAAGTTCAAACTTTCTTTCAGCTGGTGCTTATTGAATATGAGCAGATCAAAGGTGATACACAGATGACACGTGTTGAAGATGACTTAGGTGATGAAACTGGTGTGGGCATGCAAAATGTGAGTAAATGATGAATTGAGCCAATTTGTGAATCATAATTTGCCCTCCACCTTTTTTGCAAATCGATCATGTACAGAAGGCACCTGTCGACGGGCCTGAATTTTGTAGGTCTGTTTGCTATGAGTGCAATTTAACATTTATTATTCAAATATGTTGTGCTCATGCTCAACTTGTGCAGGTTGAGGCTGGTTACAGCCATCTTCAGAGTCTGAAGACAAACCCGGCCCAGGATATGCACAAGCCACGTACTTCAGATAGGTCTCAAACAAATACGGCTGGATACATAACAGGTCCGAAACTGTTGGGCATCTGCAACTTCAAATTGCAACTGTGTTCGATGCCAGGCACTTGTTTCAGCTGACTGCCGGATAACGTGTGCCCAATAACTTCACACATGCAACAGAGTCAAACAAAGCAACGCTGCCATGTCTTGAGCAATTCACAAAAATATTGTTTTGAGCCTTGTTTTCTTAGACCTTTTTATTGGGGCCAGGGGGGTCGATTTATAGCCTGAAAAATTTTACTTTTGTTCCCGTACAAGTTTAATTTACCTTCTATTCTCTAGCACCTGTTACAGTTTTTAATTGGGGTGACTACTTGGAGAAGGAAACGTCCTTGGGGGCATCTCTCTCTTCCTTCAGACATGTGAGTGTGTCAAATACTTTGTGCTACAGTGCTTGCAATTTTTGGGTTTTCTAATTCTTTTTAAACAAATTGTAAATGTGGCATTTAATAAGTTGAAATGTGTTTAAAGTCTCACTATTATGGATTTGCACCTATTGCGGAAGGGTCTGTATTTTAAGCTTGAAGTTTACATTAGGTGCAAATATCGAGAAAAAGGTTTCAGCTTTTGAATTGGATTAGTACTTAATTAAAGATTTCTGGCTTCCACAGGCTCCCATGTGTGCCCAATGGGACGACATCAATGTGGGGATGAAAGTAGAAGTCTTGAACAGCAACGCAGTGCTGTCGACTAAAGTTTACTGGATCGCTACTGTCATACAAATTGCAGGTGCGTATATGTTCCCATCAGTGCTGTAAATTTCTAATCTTCCTTAAGATTGCATAATAGTACACTAAAACTGTCTAAAAAAACGGTCTGCTCCTGCTAGGATACAAAGCCTTGTTGCGATACGAGGGCTTTGAGCATGACAGCAGCCGTGATTTCTGGGGCAGCCTCGTTTCGGGCGAGCTGCACCCCATCGGGTGGTGCGCCATGACTGGCAAGCTCCTGGTGCCGCCACAAGGTGAGCAGGCACAATTGGGAAGTGTGAAACTTCCAAATATATAGTAGAACCTCAAACTTAAAAATAACAAGTAAATAGATTTCTTGAAAAGGCAGCATCTTTGATGATGTGTGTGTTGTAGATGTCACCAACATCCTTGACTGGAAAGAATATCTGATGAAAAAGTTGGTGGGGTCCCACACTTTGCCTGTTGAGTTCTACCTCAAGGTAAAACTAGTAAAAAAACACTTTAGTATAATTAGAATTAAGCATCCATAATTTAGCATGTAAACAAAGTATGATGTGGGACTCGATTGCGCAATGTGCGTCACCTTACTTTTAGCTGAACGAGAGCCTAAAGCAGCAAGCTTTCAAAGTGGGCATGCGCGTGGAGGTGGTTGACCCCAAATACATCAGCCGGACCCGCAAGGCCGTCATCGCATCCATTACTGGTGGGCGCCTACGGCTGTTATACACGGACCAGAGCGACTCCCCTGACAACATTGTGACGGATTTCTGGTGCCATCTGGCTAGTCCTCTCCTGCATCCGATTGGTTGGTCCAAACAAGTGGGTCACGACATCAAAGCACCCGGTAAGTCACCTGTTTTAATCAGTTGTTCTGTTTTCTGTTCTGAATTTTAGGGAGGGGTACTTAATCCTTCTTTTTTTGTCACAGGCGTGAAATCACCTGGTGCTGGTTTGAAGGGTAACTGTGACAGTACATACAACTTCTTTAAAAAGGTAAAGTGATAAAGCTACATGGACTGCAATGTGTTATGCAATAAAAATCATTCATGTTGTTGCTGATTTTTGGAAATGGAATTGATGGACCGCTTAAGTCATTCATATGTCATCACCAGCCCAGATATGTCTACATGGACGGATGTTTCTTTGAGGAGGAAATGAAGCTAGAAGCTATTGACCCTCTAAACCTGGGCAGCATCTGCGTGGCAACTATACACAAGGTGGAAAATGTCCTACCTACTTAAAAAATGAAAATTACGCTCAAACAATACGGCAGATGTGTATTCTATCCTCGATGTACACACCTTTCTTTTCACAGGTGCTGTCAGACGGTTATCTGATGGTCGGCTTTGACAGTGGGTCATTGCTCCTTTCCGACCGGTTCTGTTACCACGCTTCCTCTCACGCAATCCTTCCCAAAGGCTTCTGCAAAAAGAATAACATCCCACTCACTGTGCCACGAGGTAATTGGAATAT
This sequence comes from Syngnathus acus, assembly GCF_901709675.1. Taxonomy (NCBI): domain Eukaryota; kingdom Metazoa; phylum Chordata; class Actinopteri; order Syngnathiformes; family Syngnathidae; genus Syngnathus; species Syngnathus acus. The sequence continues at coordinate 3,181,336 of NC_051103.1, read as the reverse complement.
TGTGTGTGGTATGTTTGCTCATCACTGGAAAAATCCAGGATCTTGTTTCAGAATCTTTCTATAATAGCAGATCTATCTATGATTTTAATATGGAAGAACATTTCATGTCATGTCATTCAAGCAGTGATGCATTAATCGAATATTTGTTTCTACCAAATCCATACATTAAAAAATATTAAATATAGTGATTTTTAAGTTTTGAGATAAAGTGTAAAAATGAAGTGCTTGAATTTAGAAAGTCTTTTAATGGTCATTTCAATATACTAATCTGGAGTGTTAATCTGACAGGTTTCGATCCCAAGACCTTCAACTGGGAAGATTACCTGGAGCAAACCAATTCAAAAGCTGCACCTCCACATCTGTTCAACACTGTAAAGAAAGATCAACTTTTAATAGATGAATGCGTCATTTCTTTCAATTTGAATTCATGACAACGGAATGTACTTGCGCACCTGGGTAGGACTATCCAGGTCACGGCTTCTCCCCTAATGTGAAACTGGAAGCGGTGGACCTGATGGAACCACGACTGGTGTGCGTGGCCACTGTGAAGCGTTGCGTGGGACGCTTGCTCCTCATCCACTTTGACGGCTGGGATGATGACTTTGACCAGTGGGTCGACCACGAGTCCCCCGACATCTATCCCATTGGCTGGTGTGAGCTCACCGGCTACCAGCTTCAGCCACCCCCTGGACTCGGTAAATGCTTATATTAAAAAAAAAAATTTCATAGTGGTGAGGGTTTTTCTTTTAGGTGCATACAAAGAGAATTAAATTGTACGTACATGGTGCTTTCTGTGTCCCCAGCAGTTGAAAACCACGTGGTACAGGTCAAGAAGACAAAGGTACCCTTCTTTAGGGGAAAAAGTAAGTTCTCCCTCTTGCCATCACACGCTTTGTTCATACATGTTGTCATACCAATTCTTCTGTTACTTTAGAGAGGAAGAATGCAAAGAAGCGCTCCCACCTTCTTCATAAAATTAAGGAGGACGACGGTGATGACTATCAACAATCACCTTTAAGCAACGCTTCTGCTCAACCTCCATTCAAGAAGAAAATGACTTCTCCTCCAAACATGCTCCTTGTTCAACCCAAAAGAGAACCAGAGGAGCAAGAAAGTAAGTGATTAGAAACTGGATTTTTTTTCTATCATATTTATGGCCACCATCTGACTTTGTTACAAATCTTTAGTTGCTGCAGTGGAGGTGAAGGTGGAGGAGGTGGAAATGGAGACTCTAATCGCCAGTCCAGCTCAAACATAACACTTCAGGAAACCTCGGCAAAGAGACTGCAGAACATCAAGTGATGCGTGGTGACTATTTATTTCTTTTGTGTCCAGAAGAAACCTTGTTTTTCAGCAGAGGTCTAGAAGTGGACACGGGAGACTGGGATAGAATCAGAGACTTGAAGAAAAAATTGAAATGAGGTTTTCCTGTTTTTCCTGTTGTTGTTTTTCCATCACTGTATAATTTGTTTATAATTCAATGTCTTAAAAAATCTTGAGATCAATTGTATTGTCTGTGTCTGATTGTCTTGCACAGGGTGCAATTCAAGCTTGATTCATCGCTGCTTTCAGCAAAGTGAGAGTAAATATCCGTTCCCTCTGAGACTCATTTTCCAAAATAAGCAGATAAAAGATTTACTTGTTTTCTTTTCTTTTATTTCACACTTGACTATTTCTACTTGCAAATCAATTGAAGTGCTTGCCAGCAACAGTGCAATTGTCAGTTGTGTTTAGATGACTTCAAATGGTCAAAATTTTAAAAAAGCATTACCTTCACTGAGAATGTCCATCTAATGGCGCTATGAAGATTGAACACCTATTTTCATCCGAGCACATCATACTGCAAACATGAAACTAAAGTAGCTTTGGTTAAGGTTTACGCCATGCTCAGTCTCTTTGTTTTCTTGGTCCCTTTTGTCTTTGGAGTCTTGCGAAGATTGGATTTGCTTTTGTGCATCTTACCCTGCTTAACTCTGCTGCTGAGGTGCATCGGCTTCGGTTTGGTGGCCTTGGGCGTCTTGCTACGCTTTGTGGCAACACTGGGAACAGAAGGGAGTGAATCGCCTCCTGGACATGCCTTGAAAACATGGACGTCTTTGACTCTGCGGCCCCTCAGCTCAGGCGGGTTGGCACAGGTGGCTCGCACCTTTAGGTTGACTTTCTCAATCCAGCTAGACAAAGGGTGTCAAAGATAACCACACATTAACCACACATTTATGAGTAATTAATAATAAACTTTGCTAGCCCCAAACAATGAATAAGTTATTCATTGACATACAGGCGTAGTGGCAGCAGAGGGCAGTCACACATCAAAGGGTTGTCCGCCAGGTTGATGACCTCCAAGGAGGTGAACTGACGGAGGTCCGGCACCTCTTCCAGATGGTTCCCCTCCAGGAAGAGACTCCTCAAACCTGGACCCAAGCCTGCCAGTGAGCTTTGAGACATCTGCAATAAATAAACAAGGCTAGTCATGTTCATAGCCACACATGAAGTCATAGTGGAGTAAATAATTGATGAAAATGAGCATTTTCCATTACTATGAATTGCAGAACTGTTGAGTTTGATATTATTTTTGAGAACTGCAGCATTTTTTTTATTGTTGTTTTTTAACACAATTATTCTGGACATAACTGTAGCAACCAGCAAGGTCCACCTACCTTCTCCAATGCCATATTATCCAAATAAAGCTCCTTCAGTGATTTTCCCAAAGGCTGAAAAGCATTTGGGCCAACCCACCGAATGGCGTTCCCTGACAACCTCAGGTCCTTCATGTTCCCCAGCTTGCTCAAGGCTTCAGTGGGCACTTCTTTCAGCTTGTTCCCTGCCAGGTGTAGCGTATCAAGGTCGGCCACGTGCTCCAAAGCCTTGGGTGATACGTGGTCAACAGCGTTTCCGGTGAGGTAGAGGGCTCTGAGGTTCTTAGCGCCATCCAGGGCATTCGCCTCAAGTTTGGAAATAGAGTTGTTCTCCAAATGAAGCGCAAGCAGTCCCGGAAGCAGTTTAAAGGCCGCTTTTGGGAAAATGGTGAAGTTGTTCTTCTCTAGGTGAAGGTAAGTCAGCTGAGGGAGTCCTGTGGATTACAGTACACCCAATGAAGAAACAGGGGGAAAGTGCAACATGTGTCTTCTCATAAGGAAATGAACAATGCAGACAAGCACCATGTAACGTGGCAGGAGCACAAAGTAGTCAACATTTTCCCTTTTTTATATTTGCATAGTTTCAATACCTTTAAATGCTTCAGGCCTGAGGGATGAGATGAGATTCTCTGAGAGGTACAAGTAGATGAGGCCCTTCATGCCATTGAAAGCTCCGTCCTCCACCTCTACAATTTTGCAGCGCTGCAGGTGCAGCGACACCACCTGAGAGACGGCGGGGAAGCTGTTGCTCCGGACGTAGTGGAAGTTGTTGCCGCGCAGGTCGAGGAGGCGTGTGTCCGGAGAGAAACCCCGAGGAATTTTGGAGTGACCGCGGTTCTCGCAGGAGGAATGGTATGCCTCAGCCTGATATTATGGAGGAGATGGGGAAGTTGAACTCATTCGCTAACCTCGAAAGGGAAGTCAACTAAAAAAAAAAATCTTTACAATATATTATTGTGGAAAATGAACTAAGCAGCAAAGTCCACCACTTTTAAAACAACTGCCATCTACACTCACCTCACAGGCGCAGTTAGTGGGACACTTGGCTTTGTTCTCCGGCGCCTCAGTGGGTGGCGGCGCTCTTCTACTAGCTTCCTCAAACTCGGCCTTCAGCATGGCCTCCTGGCTTTGACAGCGCAGCTCCGGAGGATGGACCGCTTCGAGGATTTCTCCGGAGAGGTGTAACGGTCCTGCACATGTTCCTATCAGCTTCACCTTACTACGGATGGCCCACTCCCTGTAACACAGTGAAAAGACAAGTCGAATGGAGTCCACTGAGATTTGTGTGCTGAGCGAGGCTTGCTGGTACCTGAGCGGACGCATGTAGCAGTTACAGTAAATGGGGTTTCCGGCCAAGTGGAGTCGGGCCAGCTTAGGGGTGCCGTCCGAGAAGGGTTGCATGACACGCAGCTGGTTATGGCTGAGATCCAAGTGGATGAGATTGGGAGACTTGGATATGGCCGTGTTGGCCAGATCCTGCAGGGACATGTGATCCAGGAAGAGGTGGCTCAGCTTGGCCATTGACACAGACTCTTCACCCAGGTACGTCATGGGATTGTAGCTCAAATCCAGGCGGGTCACTTCTGGCAATCTGTACAAAAAGGCTTCTGTTGATTTATAAATTCAAGTTTGTGTTTTTTTTTATTATTGTTGTTGAGAAACCTATCCGCAGGTATTTATGGAATCTCAGCATATATTGGGGGGCTTTCTGTGATGTCGTAAAATGACGCCGAAGCCTAACAGGAAAGTCCCAATTTTTAAAAAATAATAATAATACATAATTGTGTTACACAGGGCCCCAATATATTGGAAGAACATTATTTTTTCATTTATCTTTCTATTTTAATTAACGACTGATGTCAGCGCTAATGTTGTCAACCCACCTGGTCATGGTCTCTGTTGGGAAAAACTGCAGCTCGTTATGGTCCAGGCTGAGCCGGTTGAGAGTGAACAAGCCGGCGAAGGCTTCAATGTCCAAGTAGTTCAGGGAGTTGTGACTGAGGCGAAGCCACTTGATGTTCAGTAAGCCCTGTTGGGAGAAGGTACTACATATAAAATCTCTTTTTGCAGAATTCACCCATGGCAGAGTGTGAGGCTGCCTTATGTTTACCTGGAAGGCCATGTTAGGGATGTAGACAAGATGGTTGTGCGTAAGCGAGAGCAGGTTGAGGAAGCCGAGCTGGGAGAAGGCTCCGGGCTGGATCTCCTCAACGCGGTTCCGGTCTATCATGAGCTGCTTCAATGAGGACAGACCGTCGAAAGACTCCTGTACGTCACACGGCAAATAAAAATTAATAAAAAAAAATATTATTCAAATTGGACTTTGTATAGTTTCTTCTTAGAAAAGAAGGAAAGACTGCATGGATTGGTTTTAGCGGGTTTAAGAAACTGTGGTTGAATCGTGACAGTCCTCTAACAAAAAAAAAAAAAAATGGAAACCCCTGCTGCAAAGTGATCATTTTGCATACAAAGCCAACATGTCATAAATCATTGTGTAAAACCACCTGGTACAAGATGTCAATGTGGTTGCTTGCCAGGTTGAGGAAGACTAGGCGGCCGAGGCCTCTGAACGCGCCCTCCTTCACCCTACGGATGTTGCAGCGTTGCAAAGACAGGTGAGTGAGATACGGGGTTTTTCGGAACGCTCCGGTGGGGAGTTCTTGGATGTCGTTCCCTCGAAGGTCAAATTTCACTGTAATCTGCACAGAGAGGAAATCAAGAAGACTGACATGAGTCAAGATGTCTAAATGAAGCTCTTCAACTCAATTCAGCAGTTCCTGGTCACTATTAGTACCTCGTCCACAGTGGGCGGAATCTCAGTCAAGTTCTTGTTGACACAGGTGACGGCGAGCTGGATCTGGTCGCATACGCACTGCTCTGGGCATTTTGCAGCTTGCGCCACGAAGAGGAAGAGGAGCGTGAAGCTGAGCAGTGGGACCCACACTTTGTCAGGAGAGAGCGGGGAGTACATCTGAAACGTCAAGCACACAAAATGCATTAGTAGGAAATACATAATTCTTTGTACAACAATATTGGTTGGATGATCGAGTATAATCGGTGTTGCTGCCATTCCATTAGCTTTAATATGAAAGGGGTGGGGGCTTCTCAGGGGGGGCTTAGTTCCACTTTGGCAAAATGAGCCAGCCCCAGTGCTCACTGGAATGCCTTAAAACCACATTCCCATGTTGGATCAACCGTCTAGATCCGCAACAATGGACTTGGAAAGCTCCATGTTATGAAATTTGGAGTCTCCGACGGGGTCGCTGATGGCGTAACGTTTATTTGTCTGACTTTGGTGTAAGGTGTGTGTTGGATTCTCACTCAGTGATAGGTTGTCGGTCTCTATGTATAACCACATACGAGATCTCTAGATGGTCCCACTTGAGGAAGCTTTTATTACAGTGTCCATAAATGATTGAAGCTAATATGCTTGTTGGAACTGAATGGTTCTATTCAATGCTGTTACAGCAAATTTGACTTTTCAATATCCTCACATCATTTCAGAAGCATGTAAGAGAGAGGCCCAAGAAATTAGAGACGGGAGAAATTTCCTCCACCAGGACGACGTGTATGCATCCCCCCTTGAGATCAACAGTGCTGACCGCAGAGGAGCACGCATGCAGGATTGCCTGATGTACACAAAGACGCCCTGTGTCTCTCCTGAGTGGCCGGTGCCAAAATGTCTTTTCCACTGAAGGTGTGTGTGTGAGCAAGATGTTCATCAACTCTAGGCTACCAACTACGCAGAGTCCTAAGTGACATACACACTCCCGTAAACATAACTCAGAGGTTATAGCCAACTAAAGAAATACACTGAGTTAAACACATTTACAGTGCATGACTTTTTAATGGCCACCGATCATTCGTAATTGAGTACTATTATTTATACTATTTGTAGGTTTATCATTGGGCTCCTTTATTCGTCCTGAAATTGAATTAATTCCAACTTTACTACTGCCCCAATTTTTCTAGAAAGTGTCACAGAAGTCCGTCAAACAGTTTAGTGTCGTCATATCATCAAATCAATAATATGGCGATGAAAGCAAGATGACGCACCTGCACTAATTTAACGTAGTACTAATACAGTAAAATAGTATTTAAAACACGTTTAGGCTATAATTATCAAAAACAAAGTACTGATTGTGCGGTCATGTGTCGCCGCTGTGTAGTTTACTGCGCACCGTTCGGAACCTCGAAACGCCTTATGTCGGTACAACCCACTTTAATTGACGTAGATATCCCACATGCAATGGCTCTTAACTTTAACTAGTTCGGTATTTAATATATATTTCCAATAGTATAGTAAAGTGAGCTCACCTTGGTTCCGTCCAGTTGCTGGTGAGTTCTGCCGGCTGTCTAACATGGGCTGCTGCCCCCTCCCCTCCTCAGAAAAAAAGGTTTATCCCCTCCATTCGCAAATACAGTCACTTACACTGACATAATACACACAACCAACACTATTAGTTAGTTTATTTTAACTCCTGAAGTGAAATTTTAACATTTTCAGTGTTAATTAGTAGTAACAGTGTTTACACAGTTCGATGATGTAATTATGCTTCGCACCTGCACTTCCGCGCCTTTTTCCTCATTACTGAAAAGGACAATTACATTCGAACAAATGAGTTTGGTACCATAAAGTAATTTTCACTCACCGAAACCTTGTGTATTAATGTTGGCATTTTCATCTCTGCTGTTAATTAAACACATTTTGATTCTATAAGCATTCAGTCTTGAGGTTGATTGACGCGTAGACGAGTCGCTGGCTGCGTCCAAATTCACAACCTGTGATTTTCGGACGCATGACGTCATCTGTGGCGCGACTCACCGTGTGTCCAAATACGAATTAAGACACAGCCATTGTCATAGCAAAACATTTGTTTAAAACAAAAAGTCAGGCCTGTACGATTAACTTTATTTTTGAGGTTTTAGTACAAGTCGAGACAATTACAGAACACTCCCTTTTCCTTTAAATGCTCACTTATATTTTTAAGAACTTGAGGCAATTACGGAATTGTACATGCATGTGACCCCAATAGAGTAACACATTTTTTAATTAAGACTGATGGATAATAAAAAGGATCATGGCATCACAGCCCTTTCCTTTAACATTAAACAATTGTATATAATTGTATTGTAAAGTTATTGTTTGTTTATAAAAACAGTAACGACCAACCGTAGTGAGGAACATTTGTTTTGGAGTGGACAATTCTTGTTGCAACACATATGACTCAAATGGTCAGATAATAAGCAAGGTTTGGCCATATTAAGAGTAGCGAGAGTTCCTGAATGAATGAATCCCTTTTTGAAACAGTGTTTGAAAAAAGAAAGTGCATGCTTTCAAAACAAAAAAAGCTGCTGGTTTACTGTAAACATTCTTAAACTTACTGTAAACTGTGTATTTCCTATAAAAATATAAATTCCTATCATGAACAAAAATATCAAAGTTAGAAGATGCCAGACAGCCATTTAAAAAAATATAATATGGTTGGAAATCAGTGGTTGAAAAAGCCTCTATTTTAGAGAAAATCTATCCCGGTACATCCCAGTGTATTCGTGCGTAACCTGCTGTTGGTTAATCAGGTTTAGTCAAGACACCTCTTCTCAAGCGCGGACCTAAACCTGTCCATGCTTCCGTTGCATGACTTGAGAGCCTCGGGGTTCCTGTCGAGGAATAAGCACAGTGTATAAACAACCGCTCCGTCGTGGCGACATTGTGAATGTGTCGTTCCTACTTAGACAGGATGGTGTGAAGCAGGGAGATGTGGTGCTTGGTCAAGTAGTCCTGCTGGACCGCATGCTCCAAACACAACAACAAGCCTGGGGCTAGAGGCACCTTTTTCCTCTTCTCTTCTCCCTGAAACAGACGAAGAGAAACAAAAATGTATTCCTTCCTCTCTCTTCGACATAGCACTCTGACACTGCAATGGTACCTTGAGGACTCCTATAAAGACCAGCAGGGTGGAGAGGGCGGTATACGCCTGTAGAGCTGAACCGCAGAGAAGCTTCCTCAACAGCATGTCTGTGAGATGAAAACACATTTTTAACACATCTTTTAGAAGGACAAGCGGTGCCAAAATCTTACCAAATGTTTCCAGCACTGTAGTCTTCACCATTCCTTCCTCACTGTACAAAGAAGCCACTTTGAGAAGGACTTCAACGGGCTTGCGTGGATCCAAAATATTCACCTGATGAGAAGGAACATTGTCAAGTGCACACAAAATTATGCCCCCACCTTTCTTACCTCCAGTAGCAGATGTGTCCTCATTTCTCCCAGCTCGAGAAGCTTCTCAGCAGACGGGCAGTCGAGAAAAGAGACGACCTCTTCCTAAGACATCAAAAAATAGCTGCTCTTTATGATATGCACAGACCTGCCACAATATTAGGTACATCATAGTGAACTGCAATGCATGACCCACTCAAGTGAACAACTAAGGTTTCTAAATTGTTCGACAAAAATAGCATCTTACAGGACACTGAGATTTAGAAGGACTCTCTTCATTTGTTTCTGTGCCATTTTCTTCAACAAAGTCCTCTTCGTCACAACCATTACATCCATTGCTTCCATCGCCGTCCTCCTCCTCCTCATCATCATCATGTCCTTCATCATCATCATCCTCTTCACCAGGTTCTCCCTCATCATCGCTACAAAGAGCAACAATCAGAATCTCTCAGTCTGAGCAAACTGCAATTCCTCCACAGTTTTACCTGAGTGAAGCCAGCATGTCTCCTTTATCCTGGCTCTCCATGGTTTCTCTTAGAGCCTCACAGCCCTCCTCCCCCAAGCAGTTGCCTGGCATGTGGAAGAACATAGACAGGAAGTACTTGCCATAGACAGTAAAACAGAAAACAACCTCCTCTGTCTTGTTTAAGCGGGTTCGTGCGTCTACCGTTCAGATCCACTTTCTCCATGTGCGTCTTGTCCATGAGAGCCTGAGCCACCACGAGGGCCGCCCCCTCTGAGATTTCGCCAAATGACAGATTCAGCTCCTGTAGGCAGGAAACATTAAAGACAAAATACTGCAGAGAAAAAAAAGACAAGAGCCCCTGAGTTTGCTGGACTGACCTTGAGAACTGGCAACCCTTCTTTGAGGACCGCCGCCAGGGCGATGGCGCCTTCACAACGGACCAAGCAGTCACCAAAGTTGATCACTTGGATGTTTCTCAGGTGCCCCAAAGCCTGTGGGGGCCAACAGGAGTAAAAAAAAAGCAGCATGTTTTTGCATTTTGAATGTGTTGAGCCCTTACCTGAGCCATAGCCAGCGTTCCCCTCTTTGTGAAGGTATTGTCGTTAAGATTGAGCACACGCAGATCTGGGTTAAGTCGCATGGCTGCAGCTAAAGCTGTCACGCCCGCGTGGTTGATGCCGTTCTGTGGCATGTGGACCTCCTCTAGGCTGCCCATCATCTGAAGTGTCACATAGAAAAGAATGAATAAAAATGATAAGTGAATGAGTGTACATGATGATGATATCCAAAAATGAATCAAAATTGTTTTTCATGAAGATATTTTTACTTGAAAGGCCTTGGCCAAAGCGCTCGCTCCTTCATTTTCCAAGCGGTTCCTCCCAGCGACAAAGACTCTGAGTCTGAGTGGAGTTCCCGCGAGTGTTGACTGCCTGTGGCACTCCATCAGTGCTTCAGCCAGGATCTGCAGAGACCACAGAGCATTTACATTCTCACTTCCGCAGTGTAAAACTTCCTTGTCGTGAATTCTCATTTTCTCTGAGCTCACCTTTCCTCCTCCGATTCCCATTCCGCAATTGTTGAGCCTCAGCTCCCTCAAGGTGTGACAGGCAGCGCTTCTGAGCAACTGATCGATCCCCTTCACGCCATCTGGTCCAAAAGCATTGTCACTCAAGTCCAACACCGTCAAACGGGTTCCGGCGATCATTAATCCGCTGCTCAGTGATTTCTGTGAAAACATACAAAGGAATTTTGGAAAAGTACTTGATGATAGTGTCGGGAATATTCCAGATAATGTCATGAATTAGGTGGATTCTCACCAGGGCCAATGGGATTTCAGAGCGTAGTCTTCCAGTAAAAATGTCACTCCAGTAACATCGCTTTAGAAAAAAAAAAAATACATTACTGAATTAGTGATCTTTTCAACAATATTATAATGTGTTGACATGTTCCTGGAATACATAGTGTCTGGATAATATGTACCTGGAGCTGATCTTTTCTCTCCAGTGCCTTGGAAATGGCTCTGGCTGCATCTACACCCAAAGTGTTTCCCTCCAAGCGCAAAACTTTCAAATCCTGGCTCTGTTCGATCTCCTGAACCAGCTCTTCCACTGTAGGCACAAATAGTGTCAAGAAATAATACAACAGGCACCATTCAATTGATATCAACCAAACCTGATTGTGCATTGTCCAGTTTAAGTCCCTGGCCTTTATAACTTAGCTCTCCATCTCCTAAATGGGTCTTGGAAAGAACATTAACCAGCTGGGCAATATCATCTGCAGCCATGATGTCTAGGGAGAAATCCATAAACAAGCGTGTGGTCATTGTTGGTAAGTATTGAAAAACCTGAACATACAAATCCGCCAATTTGACGTTCAATTGAATAACTAACGTTCTCGAACGTTTAAGTGACGTTCAATACAAAAATAGTAACAAAGATGCTCGGATGGTTAGCTCAAGAGAAGCTAGCAGGTGCTACTCTGGACTTATGAACAACCCGACAAACTCTCAAAAGTATTTCGTTCAGTCTTCGCCGAATAATTTTTAGGTGTTATGAACAGCCACACATCACAATCGGAAAATAGAAGGCGCTTACAGCCGACAGCGAATTCCTCGGAAATGATGGCGAAAGAAGGCACGCCGACCGGTGAATGCGAACGAAGCCCGCCGGTTGCTCAATGTGACGCCACGACTTCCGGGTTTTCTTTTTGGTCGTTCTACGTCACACTTGTGGGAAAACACAATTAAGTTATTTTAAACGTTTAATTTCACCACGTTGGCAAGTAACATAACATATAACATTGTATTTAATGTATAAAGCTTGTTGTTATGTGTGCTACATATGACGTTTAAGCATGACGTCACACCGTTTCGGGTGGCAAAAATTGTGCTTTTATGAATAGGTTTTTTTAACGATAAATGATGACTGAAATATGTAGTTCATTACTACTAACTAGTTAATTACTCCTCAGTGCCTGAATGAGAACAGAATAGGGAATTACTCAATTATCCAATGAACCCTAAACGTATGAAAAGACGTGGCTTTGCTGCCCTCTAGTGGCCGCTTTGGATTGAAACTTGTTGCGATACTGCACTAGCCAAAACAGCTATAGAGAGGAGGCTAACATTTAGCAAGCAAGCTGTTAGGTAGCAGCTGAAGCTTGTAAAAAAAAAAAAAAAAAAAAAACTCGTGCTCCATCTACAAATCAATGACAAGAACATCAAATTTATAAATATGCTGCCTGGATCATAACTGATTGTTGTTTATTTCAACCCAACTTATTACCTTTGACGCTTCGTGAAGTTACGAGTGATCCGAAACGCTTGAAACTTAAACTGTGGGGTAAGTTGTGCTAAAAAAGAGGGGCTTGACTATTCACACTAGCTTGCTACTCGGTATCGTCAACTAATTTGCTGTTAATTATACACAACTACAGCCATGTTGAGTATAAAGTAGATATTTAACGACACGATCCAAACAGCCTCGTTATGGCATATAACATCGAAAGCTCAATTTATTTTCACTCAATTTATTTTCACTCAAGTCAGACTGTTAGCTTTTAGCATGTTAGCAGGTCGGACAGCGATTACCTCTTGATAGCTTGATTAACATTAAAATCGGTTAACCCAAAGCTTAATGTCCATTTAAATCAGTTTTGTCGGTGCAGCGTTCAATTGCAGCGGGTATTATTTTCGATTGACGCGAGTTAGCATATCAACAATGCTAATCTACCGTGCTCACTGACAAAACGTAGCAGTTTAGGCATCATTCAACATGTCGCGTGTGTTCAATTTTATTTTAAAAATGAGTAATATTCTCGTCCCGGTTCAGATTTTGCGTCATACTACTTGTAATTGAATCGGCGTTTTTATTTTGTTAGTTTGTTTACGCTAGGCCCTGCCGATGCATGAAGCCAGCTAGCAATTTTGACACTTTTAAATATAGCCACCATGTAATGTAGAGGAATTTAAGGTGGCACTTTATGTGGGAATATTCAGATCATGGCAAATCTGAAAATAAGTACATTTTCCATTTGCTTTTATCTGCAGGCAATGGACTCAGATAGACTGAAGCGAAGAGAGGAAATCCAGAAAGCAATGAGTTTTATTCAGTAAGTAAAACAATAGTGGACAGCAGTGCCTCACAGATCTGAGGTTCTGGGTTTGAGTCTGTGAGGAATTTGCATGTTCTTCCCATGCCTGACCGTGTGGGTGGTTTTTGTACTCCAGCTCTCCAACTACAACCCCAAAAAAAAATCCTAGGTGGAATTAAGACTCAAATTCTTAATTGAGCAAAGTGTTGACTTGTGATATCCTTTTACAGGTCTTCATTACCTTTCCCAGAGCCAGAGAATTATCAGGTTTGGTTATGTCCATATTTCCCCTTCATTTCTTAATTGTTCCTGACATCCCCAAATTCATTTTGTAATGTGCTTGACCTACACTGGGTCGCTCTGACACATGGCATTTTTATTTTGTACTGTTCCTTTTAGGCTTTTCTGACCCAGTTGGTGTGTAACCTCCTGGATGAGGGCAACTCGTGCTTCCGGCGAGACAGCGACTGCCGTCAGGCAGCTCAGCAATACGGAGAAGGCATCAGCGTAGCCCGTTACGCCCAAGCCGAAGCCCTCGTCATCCCCCACAAGCTGATGGAGAGCCTCTATGTTAACAGGGCGGCTGCCTTTTATCAAATTGTGAGCGGAATCACTTCTTATTGTCTGCTCACAAATTATTATTGATTCGAATTTTTTTTCCTGCACTGGCTTGGTTACAGTTTATTGATTGTTCTGTTTTTGCAGCCACAGCTAAATGCTTGTTTTTTCTCCTCAGAGGGAATTCGAGCGCGGCGTTCAGGACTGTGATAGCGCGTTGTATGTATCCGAAGGCAGTCGAAAGGCTCTCTACCGCAAAGCACTATGTCTGAGGGAAATGGGACGACTCAGAGAGGCGTACGAGTGCGGCACCAAATGTCTACTCACTGAGCCACATGTATGATAATGCATTATTCCCAATATAGCACAATATATTTTTTTCTCTGTATCAGGTAACGTTCAAATTGTTTTATCTTATTACATATTGTTTCTTTTGTGTTTACTGCTTTCTAGGACAGACAGGTATGTGATCTGGCTCAGGATCTGGCCAATAAGCTGGGCCTTAAGGGCCGAAAAGCTTACATCAGCCAGTCGGAGTCCACGGCCGCGGAGGGGGAGAGTCTTGGCGAGACATCTGCACCCACTGGAGAGGTGTGTGTAATCACATCAATATTGATTTGGGAATTGTTTCTTCAATTAATATGCAGAATTAATTGGTTTTCTTCATTTAGTTGTCTTCCAATGGAATGGAATCGCTGGGTGAGATGGGAGCAGGTGTGGCAAAAAATTTGATCTAACCGCTGATCCTCATACCTATTTCTTGTATCAATTCTTTTTTTTTTTTTTTTTTTGCACACCCTCAGAAGACCTGTCCAACGCTCAGTGCATCCCAGCACCTCTGGCCACGCCCATCCCAGTCAGCGACGATCCCTCGGTCCTGACCCCGTGCGCAGACTTGTCCGAGAGCCCCGGCAGCCAATCCCAGCCACCGATGCCGTTCTCCGTCCCCGTGTCTGAACATATGGACGAATGCGGCAGCGTAATTAAGGACGAGCACCACAGTCTCCTGGAGTCCATTCCCAAGAAAGTGAGTGAGGTGAGGACATTTCATCACAGAAGTCAACCTCCGACACGTTTGAGACCAATAGTGCAGAATCCTGTATTGCGAAAAACAAAAACACTCCACTTGTGTTCCCGTTTTAGAGTCCCGCAGGCGCCATTCCCACCAACCTTCCAAACACAGCGGTGGGTCTGCGGCCTCCATACTCCCCCAACCTCCCCGCTCCGTCAACCCAGCTCGCCCCCACCTTCTTCAGCTCCTCCATCAGTGACCTACCCGAACTGGAGCCTTTCTCGCAGCCAGACCAAGGCTCCACCCAAGCGCAGGACGCTTTGGGAGGCTTCTCAAGTGGAGCCACGGATGGAGATGGCAAAGCTGGGCTTGTTTCTGGCGGGCTCGACTCTTTATCCGAGTACACTTTGCCCGGTGAGTGGAAGTTTTGGCCCAACAGTTGAATAAATTCCCAGTTGTTTATTGACAAAGGAATTTTCAATCTTTTTTAACATCATATTACATCTGTGCTACACTGCTAGTTTTTCAGCTAATACATCTTTTATAAAGTGCTCATCACTGTTTGTGGTCTTTAAGGGGGACGAGTGTGTCACAGCTTCATCCCCGGGATGCGCAACCACGGCTCTGCGCAAGCAGTGAGTCCACTCTTTGCGAATTTCTCTTGCGTCTGTCAAAGCATTTTGTAAAGCCAACCGTAAATCTTAAATGGATCCACTTGGCATCGTTACATCTATTTTTGGCATTTTCTCTCCAGAATGGCCCAGCGGGAACAAACCTCTCCATGCTGTCCAGAAATCCTTTGGCTGGCACACACGAGTTTCGTCAGGCCTGCCACGCCTGTTACAGTCGAATAGGTTAATTATTAAAATGTTTTTTTTTTTGGGTCGTGTTCTTTTTCTATATTTAGATACATTCAACAAACTTTGTTCTCTTGCTTACAGGTCCGCGAGTGATGGACTACAAATACCAGCCAGAAGCAGCACATCGATGTAAGCGGGACGTCCTGCTGTGTCGCCTTAAAAATAATGACGACCACACCTGGAAGAGGATTCGGCCCCGTCCTGCACGCAACAACTTCTTAGGGGCCTTTGTACTGTGTAAAGGTCTGTGTTCTATTTTAAGAGGGCAGAGTTGTGTGTGTGTGCGTTTGCCCAACATCATCCCCCTTCTTCATTTGGGTGTTGCAGAGGTCCAGGAACGCCAAGAGTGCCAGTACGGTGAGAACTGTACCTTTGCATACTGCCAGGAGGAAATCGACGTATGGACACAGGAGAGGAAGGGCGCGCTGAGCCGAGAGCTGCTGTTCGACCCCCTGGGGAGCACGGAGAGACGTGCTCTCAGTGTCACTAGACTGCTGCAGCTCCACATGGGCATGTTCATGTTCCTCTGTGAGGTGAGATCAGTTGTTGAGGCGTTCCGAAAAGAGGAAGAGTGATTTGTATGAATTTGTTCTTTCAATAGGAATGTTTTGATAGTAAGCCCCGCATCATAAGCAAGCGCAGCAAAGAAAACTTGGCGGTGTGTTCCAACCTCACAGCTCGACACCCTTTTGATGACAATAAGTGAGTGGATGATTTTTTTTTTTTAAAGGGGGGGGGGGTTGTTGACCACAGCGGCGATGACATCCCATAATGTGACTGCAGGTGCCTGGTGCATGTGGTGCGGTCAGCCAATGTGCGCTACAGCAAGGTGCGCCCTCTCCACCCCCTCTGCCAGTTTGATGTGTGTCGTCACGAGGTTCGCTACGGCTGCCAGCGTGAGGACAGCTGCTCCTTTGCACACTCGGTCATAGAACTCAAATGTTGGGTGCTTCAACAAGACAGCGGTAAGTGGACAGAGCACATGTGATTTTTGTGCAGAACCACAGATTTTGTTATGATGAAATTTTGTTTTTTATGGACATTTTGCTATGTCGCCCATTATTTTCTTCAGGCATTACCCATGAAGAAATGGTGCAGGAGTCCAAAAGACACTGGCAGAGATTAGAGCAGAATGCACAGAAGCAGCAGAGGGTAGGCTGGAAATATCAGTGAGAGGTTATAGGGGGTCTTCTGTGTCCTGCGGGATTTATTTCCTACTGTAATTTACCCTGTGCAACGAACTTGTTGTGTTCTCTTCCAGCCAATCCATATTCCCCACCCGAGCAGCAGCATGCCTGTTGGCGGACTCGGGGCGATGGGTATCGGAGCGGGCGGCGCGGGTGGTGGCGACGGCCTCGGCGTTGGTGGCATCCCTTCTGTGGTAGGGATGGGGGTAGGAGCGCTAGGAGGCGGGGCCGGGCGGGGCCGCCCCCTCAACCTGAAAATGAAGTTCGTGTGCGGCCAATGCTGGCGGGAGGGGCAGGTGAACGAGCCTGACAAGAACCTCAAGTACTGCACCGCCAAAGCACGGCATAGGTGCGGGTTGCACTTTCCAAGCACGTGCTACCCCCCCCTTAAGTGATAAGCCATGTGACAATCTGTTTGTTTTCCAGCTGGACGAAGGAGCGTCGAGTGTTGCTGGTGAAATCCTTTGAGAAGAAGAAGTGGGTTGTCGTTCGGCCTCTCCCTTTCTCCCGCACCTATCCACAGCAATATGATGTGAGTGGCCCCCCCCCCTCCCCGCCTCTCATTGGACAATTAATAGAGGAGGTGTTTGATTCTCGAAATGTTTTTCCCTCTGCTGCCTTTTGATCTAGATGTGTGTGCACGTGATGAAGCAGAAAAAGTGCCACTATATTGGCAACTGCTCGTTCGCCCACAGCTTGGAAGAAAGAGACGTCTGGACGTACATGAAGAACAACAGTTGTAAGCTGCACGTTCACAAGCCAAGACTTTTTTTTTTTTTTGCCGTTTTTTGAATTGATAATTGCTGCTCAGGTGACAATTAAATCCTACACAGCAACTAATTACACGGCACTGATTATTATTACTCAGTAAGATCAGAATTGCCCCGTCACTTTTTTTTTTCTTCAATAAATAAATAACCTCCACTTTCTCTATTTCTAGTGAGGGACATGCAGCAGATGTACGAGCTGTGGCTACAGCTAACCAATCAGAGTAGACGCGCAGACAGTACCGCCATGACCCCGCCCCCGGATGACAAGCAGGTCACCATAACGGCCGACTACAGCGAGAGCATGGTGAGTGATTGTTTCCTCACGTAAGATGATTAAAGACAAGTAAAAAGGCTAGAAGGTCATATTTCATGTTTGTAATATAATTGTGCGTATTGTTCCAGGGAGGCCGGCGGTTGTCCAACGGAGACGACCTCTGAGAATCGCCCAATCGCCGCCGAGACAGGAGATGAGCCAGCCGTACCGGCAACAACTGAGCAGCCCGTCATCTCACTAGTCCGACCTCTTGCCTTGCGGGAGCTCATGTAAACACAATTTCTACACACGCGCTCACAAACACACACATTTACATAACACAAAGCCACAAATCTCAGCCATCAATCAAAACTTTGAAGAAGCTTTGTTTCCGCAATACCTGTAGGTTCCCCTCTGTCGGATTTCCCTGCAGGGTGCATTTCTCGTTGACTGAAGTAATAATCGCAATAACGTAAGAACTTTTTTTTTTTTCTTCTTGTTTTTAAATCCTCGCAGCACCTAAGCAATTCTCCAATGAGCGCGCTGGCCGCAGTTCTTAACGTTTTGCTTGGCAATAATGGAAAATTCTCTTGAAGAATGGAGCTGTCATGCTAAAAGTTGACCTTTTCAACTCAATAGTGCCAAAAAAAAACACTTTTTGAGACCCAAGTAAGCGTAATTAAAACAAAGGGTCTGATGGTTAGTGTGCTGCAGTGTGATCAAATTCTGGGGTTTTTTGTTTTTGGTTTTTTTTTTTCATCGGGAGTTGTACTTCCTCGTTATATTGTCTGCCATATTGGTAGGGCACTTTGAATGTAACGCCTGAACGGGCCTTTAAAATGGGGAAAATCGATCAATCAGCGAGGAAAAAAAAAAGCGTTGTGGAAATATGCAATTCTGCTTACCATTCTAAAATCATAAGCACAACAATGTTTTCCCCTCTTCTTCCACACATTGTTTTTTTGAGAGGTGGCTGCATTTCAAACACACACACACACACACACACACACACACACACACACACACACACACACACACACACACACACACACACACACACACACGGCTATAATGGCAT
The DNA here is from genome assembly GCF_901709675.1 of Syngnathus acus. Lineage (NCBI taxonomy): Eukaryota > Metazoa > Chordata > Actinopteri > Syngnathiformes > Syngnathidae > Syngnathus > Syngnathus acus. Next base: position 3,162,705 of record NC_051103.1, on the reverse strand, counting down.
AGAAAGAAGACTGTCCTGGTATAAAAAAAAAAAAAAAAGACCTCAATTGGACTGAATGAGTGTCAGTGCTGCCATAGCTGAAGACTTGTGTTGTATTTAATTAAGAAGAAAGGAAAATCATTTGCATCTAAAAATCTGGACAAAGATTTCATACATTTGAATTGATTTCATCCAATTAAGAATTTATTGCGTTAGAATAGTGAAGCTAATTTGAAAGTAAAGGCAAAGTGATACCTCTTCAGTCCCACTGAGGTTTTTTTTTTTTTTTTTTTAAATCCAGTGGTCCTAAATGAAGATTCGCACATTTCTTTGGTGCCTCTGAGCAAAAACATATGCATATGCAGTACACACACACACACAAGTAGGATACCCGCCTGCCATCTCATGCAAGCCTTTAATGCAAAACACAAACACAAATCACACACACACGACATATTTACATATAAATGCTATACTACTACTAATTATTGATAACTTAGCAATCAAGCTTAATAAATATATAACCAGAAAACTGTATTGATTACATAGAACTTTTCTGTTATTGAGGTATTGCTATATGACATGTATCGCTGAACTAGATAGTGATTTAAGAAAAAGAGAAAAGAAAAAAAACTCTTCTACTTTTTACGTTGTCATTTGTTCTTTTTTGTGTGGGTTGTTCCAGACAAACGAGTGGGTTGCAGCTTTAAATGGATGGAGCCAGAGTTGAAGTGCTGCACACTCTTAACGTGTGTTTGTGTGTCATCTTAGCATCGTTAGCTGTGCCAATGCGCCCTCATCTGGAACAGCCCACCGTTTAGCTTCTTTGAGGGATCGTATTATTACTACTACTACCCTTAGTATTATGAATATGATAATGATTGCTATGGACTATTTCTCTCGTATACGCTATTGATTATATGTACGTTTATTGCGATGTATACCTATATCCATGTATGAATATAATAACGGTAAATACGCGTCTGTGTATGCAGCCTGTTGGGGGAGGTTGTAAGTGGGCAACAAAATGGACGCCACAATCTGTCTTGAGGCCTTGGGATAGCTATGTGGCTGTAAACACGCCAGATAAGATGTGATCTGGGAATCGTACACAGATGCTTATATACTCCTGCATAGCGCCTTATTTGATATAGCACACGTATAAAAATAATACATACCCTTATTGTATAACCCCGCTTACTATATACAGTACAGTATATGATACCTGATAACCTATGATAATACTTTAGCACCCCGGTAAGGTAATTTAGATACGTGATGGTGGAGCTGTGTTTTTTTTTTTTTTTTTTTTTTTTTTAGTGGCTTGGCAGAGTTTAACTGGGCTGGGTAGATTGAACCACACCTACTTATTTTAGTTCATCGTATTTCAATTGAAACTCCTGTGCACTGATTTGCAATCATCCTATGGAGGTATGGATAATGTTGTTTTACTGATATGCCTTTTCTCCCAACCAACTCTCTGTGATTTGTTCAAGTTGACAGCACTTTGTTGGTAAAATGATCCATCTGCCTATTTTTGCCTTTTTTTTTTTTTTTTTTGGACAAAAGAAGGTTGTGTGTTTATCTCTTTAATGATACGTCTCGCCAAGCCACACAGTACAAACGTCACTGCTATTCCTGTAAACAACCGCCACCTCCCCATTCCATTTGATCCCTGCTACAGAAACACGTAAAGAGCCCAAATTGAATCATGTTACCGGTCGAAGAAAGTATTGGTTATTTGAATGGATTAATTTCAACAATCAGAAAATGGAAACCAGGGTTGTAAAGACTTGGACAAACAAGGCCTCTCATTTTGTACTGTACTTTTTTTTTCCCATTACATTGATTTTCTTGTTTTTATGTTTTGACTTTGTTTTCTCTCCTCCCTGGTTGGACGTTAATAAATACTCAAGTGGACCAAATCTCTTGAAAGCATTTAATAAACACTTTTAGAAAAACAAGTATTTTCAGTTTTTATTTTAATTCAAGTACTTCAACCCTTTATTATAAATGTAAATAAAGTGTGCAGCTGTGCAACAAAAATAAACCAATACTGGTAAATAAACATAGTTTAGATACATTTACGTTATTGTGCAGGGTGGGACAATTAAGTGGTTGATGTTCAACAGTTCAAGGATTCCATCACGAAGGTCTTTATGCATTTTGACACATTGCACTGGTTAAAGCTATTGCATTAAAGTGTTAAGTCGACTGTATTGTGCAACTCTACGTTTAAGAAGTACACGCAATTTATGCAACCAGCATGTGTTTTTTTTTTCTTCCTTAAGTAATCGACACACATTCGCGATTGGCCCACTGTAGTTTGATTGACATATGTAAGAGCCAATCAGCGGTCTTTCCGACTATCACGTGATAAAACACAAGCAACAGATTGGCCGTGAGTGAACGTTTTGGGCGGCCGCTGTTAGGTAACGCGTGTAATTTGAGTTTTCAGCCCCTGTTTTATTTTTCTAAAGAGAAGAGCTGTCAGTGTTGAGTGACTGACTTCTCAGCGATTCTGACGTTTCTCTGCTCACTTTATTTTCATATTTTCTAGCCAAGTATCGTTTTGTTTCTTTAGTTGTGCAAAAGTAAAGGATAAAATCATGTCTACAGCAGACATACCAGAGATATTCAGGGCTTTTCTGGAAACACCATTTACTTTACCAAGCTTTGACATAAATGGTAAGTAAAACCCATTTAGCACTGTAATATGGCATTCCATTTATTATTTATGCTACATATGGTGTCGGCCTATGTATATGCTTGCATATACCATTAAATTGATTTATAACAGAAAAAAAAGAAAATATTTTTAGAGAAATACGCAAGACGAATAAACTCAATGCATTTGCACGTGCGCACACATTTAACATTCATTTGATCGATTACTTCTGAACATAACTCCGGTTTCCTCCCACATCCCAAAAACCTGTTTGGTAGGCTGATTGAGCACTCCAAATTGCCCATAGGTGTCAGTGTGCGTGTGAAAGGTTGTTCGTCTCTGTCTGCCCTGTGATTGGCTGGCAACCAGTACAGGGTGTCCCCCGCCTACTGCCCGATGACTGCTGGGATAGGCTCCAGGATGCCCGCGACCTCAAGCGGTACAGATAATGGATGGATGGAATATTTTTTAACATAAACACATATTCAGTTGAACAAGGTGTGTAAAGTATATGTGATGCGTTGAATATAATAATGTTATATACTTTTTAACTTTTTGATTATTTTCATGCTCATTTTCATTAGTAAGTTGATTGATAAAATTGGATAATATCGTCAGCTTGCCTGTGTTCTATTGTGACCCCAATTACAATAATGCAAAGACTTGCAGTAACATTATGATCAGGTCAGATGTTCTGCCTTTACCAAGCTAATAATGTTACGTTTTAATCTACGCCATCATAGCAGGATCTATTTAACATATTTATCTTTGTAAGGCTAGTTTAGTGTGGTGTACATGACACGGTTTTTGTATTTGACCTTTTGACTCCTTTGGTCTTGTTATTGTCTTGCAGCAAAATGAGAGTCACAGTGACTCAAGTAAAATTTGAGAAACACGTCCCTCCCTTCCCAGTTCCAATATTTGTTTATCCTGACAAATGCAGCACAAAGGATGTTATCACAATTTAGGTTCTGGGCTTCAAGTCTCAGCTTTGGCCTTCCTGTATAGAGTTTCTATTGTTCATAGATGTGAATATGAGTTTCCGATGGTTGTTTGTCTACATACCTGCACCTATGACGCTAATGAGGACAAAAGTGCTATAAATTATGGATGATTTTAATTTAGTTTGCAGATTGGAAGGTATAGGAGACATTTTGTTATCTCTGGCCATTAAACTGTGCTTCCTGGCAACTGTATTTGTAAGCTGGTGAAATGTTGCACTAGTTGACCTTGAGAGCTCCTTCACTGTGCGCTACAGCCCCTCCTTTCATACATGCATGACACCATTGGTATGTTGACATGTAACGCAGACTGCTGCACATGTTCTCCCATGTGATCGCTGCTCCTGGCCTACCCACAATAAACAACATATGCTATGCAATTCTAAGTTTCTTAAAGTTTCTTAAAGAATGAATGAGTAGCAGATCGCTAAAAAAACATTTAAATTAGAATTTAATGAGTTGTTTTCCTCTTGAAAACGTTTTTCTGCACTATATAACTCCGTCAACCAATGACAAATCTGCTAATTGATACCACGTCTCACATTGGCTCCTCACATAAACCCGCCCAATCGGAGTTGCTCATTAATATTTATGATTTCCAACCAATCAGCGCAAAGATAGGATGTGGCTTATTCTGCTTACCAGAACCTCCGGCTCGCCTTATCTTGTAGAAACGCGGTTGGGTGGATTGTAGGTGGTTTTCTATTTTTACGGATAACCGAATAAGAAAACAGTTTATCTCGAGTCGACAGTGAGTAGATAGAGCCTTTTTCTCAACGCGAGTAAAGTACGCAAACGGCGAGGGGAAAATGTCGGTGGAACCGATTGTCGTCACGTTGGAAACGGCCACTTCGTTCCCGGTTGTTTTGAAGAAAATTATGGAAATGCCTCCACCCAATATTTTAGCTGGTGACGACGGTAAGGTGTCTTGTAAAATATGACTAGAATCATAGGGCGGGTTAAATAAATGAACATTAATGCACGTATTGCACGTCCTGTTGTTGTTTTTTTATTATGACGCTTAATATAGGACACAATGTACATTTCATTCTCTTGGTTTTAAAAATGTCTTTAAAATATCTTTTTACTTTTTTTTTTTCACTCTGACAACAGGCTGCCATGTCCAAATTTGTTGAAAGGCGTTTTGACATCGCACTTGCTGACCTTTATGTCCTTTAGGTTGTTTCCAGTTTTCACGTATTCAAAACGAAAATGCCTTTTTTTGTCCTCTTGCACAGACAAAAAAAAATGTTAGTCATTTAAACACATAATTTTGTCGGACAAAGTAACACTACATGAATATTGCTAATATTCAGATTTAATATATCTGACAGATTCTCCAAGAGCACATTTTAACCACAAATATGCTTTCGATAAATATTTACAATATCTAATATGGAGTCTTACTGTCTTAATTTTCATTGTATTAGAAACAGACAAGGAGAAGTTAGGATTGGACAATGATGCCGACCTTAGCGGAGGAGGCAGCGGGATGGAGCCATCAGCCGCCCTCACCCCAGCCATCTGGGACAAGACCATTCCCTACAACGGTGAGAACTTCCACTTGGAGTACATGGACCTGGAGGACTTCCTCATGGAGAACGGCATCGCCGCCTCACCCGAAGAAGAGGTCACAGTCAAGACGGAGCAGGTCAAGTCGAAGCCGACCGACCCTGCGTCCCTGACACCTGTCAACGAGCTGGTCAAGGGTGATGAAGAGATAGTGATCATCACAAACAGCGAGACTGACATCACATGTGACGTTACAGCAGGTGAGTGAGAAACAGTTGTAAACATAAAAGCTGTCGTTACATCTTCCTGATCTTCTCTCCACAGAAGTAACAACAGATCCTGCCACCCCAGACCCCATAGATCCCGACGACATCCAGGTTGACGTCAACTACGAGCCGGACCCCACCGACCTGGTCCTATCGAGCGTACCGGGGGGCGAACTGTTCGACCCTCGCAAGCACAAGTTCACCGATGAAGATCTCAAGCCTCAGCCCATGATTAAGAAAGCCAAGAAAGTGTTAGTCCCTGACGAGCAAAAGGTATGTAATGTACAAAAGCACAACAAATGTTCCCTTTCAAAGTGTATTTTTTTCCCCTCAATTACTGTTTATTGATCGATTATTATTATTTGCAATGCCTATTGCCACATTGATGTGAATTGCAGAGAAGGTGGTCGTTCGATACCTAGATAATCCATTTTCATGTGTCACAGTGACTCGACAGTTCTTTCCAGTCAGTGAGTGACTCTTTGTTGACATAAATTTAGCCACTATGTTGACAGGAATGAAATATTTTCCCCAAGAATGCTGCTGAAAAGGAAATTGTTAATAGCTGGAAAGAATGAGTCTGCCCAATTGGAATTTGAAAGCATAAACAAGTCATTAATGTTAAATATTGTCTATTTGTGCTATTTTTTGAGATGACAGTTTAGAGAACTGGGTTGAAAATAAAAAAATAAAAGACAGAATTGCATTTTATTGCTGACACATGATCACACGACACATTATCATGATTTTGTCAGGTAAATTTTAAGTCTTCAACTACATGAGGTCACACCGCCACGTGTAGCCAAATTACTGAATACAGCATGTTCTTCCAGGACGAGAAGTACTGGCACAGGCGAAAGAAGAACAACGTGGCTGCCAAACGCTCACGTGACGCCCGCAGGCTAAAAGAGAACCAGATCACTGTGCGAGCGGCGTTCCTGGAGCGCGAGAACTCTGCGCTGAGGACTGAAGTGGCCGACCTGCGCAAGGAGTGTGGCAGCTACAAGAACATCGTGGGGAAGTACAAGGTCAAATTTGGAAAATTGTAAGGAACTGGGAAAACACTACACTATTGTGAATGACACAAGGCTGCAACGGCTTGGAATCTTTGTTGGCCATGTTTATCAAAAAGGAAAAAAATGCCCAGGAAGGGAAGTAAAAAAGCGTGGGTGGCATTTGTTGCCTAGTAAACTGTTCCAAGTCATGACATAAACACAAAATGATGCATCTTACTCCTTTCTTCTCTTCTCTTTCAAGTGCGCTGCCAGAAGATGTTTAGACTACGCTTGAATTATTTGACTCAAGTTTGAATAAATAAATCGAATGGTGAGGTTTTAGTACTGACAAAAAGAGATTAAATCTGATGAGGAAGAAGAGGAACAGAAGATTCAACATTTTTGAGGCATGTGCTTCTCATGTTCTGTACTTTTATCATATAAGAGAAATGTTTTTTTTATCTTTATCACATCTCTTATTTTTAGATCAATTATAAGGCTTAGTTTAGCAATAGTTTAACCTCAATTTATTGGTCGTTTTGTAGCATGGTAATTATTCCAGGTTGCTTCCATTTCTTTTCATGTTAAACAAAATGTATATTTTTTTTCTTTGGATAGAAATGTAAACCGTTAGAAAATATTGAGATTTATTCAGGGAAATACATTGTCCTGGTTTTAAGTGTGTGTGTGGTGTGTCTGGATTGGATGTGTGACACTCCATCATTTCACGTCATGTAAATAGTTTTTGCCATAAAATAGTACTTGTACGCCATGCTCAACATTTTTGCATCCTGTTTTCCATGTGTAGAAAAAAAAATTAGCTTTCAAATAACGATACTTGGAGATCATCTTGGAGGAAACGGAACTTGCATAGTTTGCAAGTTTGTTATTTGACCTTTTTTTTCATCATTTCAAAACTACACAAATGTTAAAGTTGAAACTATTAGTTGTCAAAAAATGTTATGTAAGTATTTCCAGTGTTCTTAATTCATGTTCAATTTCTCTGCCGCTTCCACATCGGCATTATTTGTTAGCAAGGAACATGTTAATGTATATAATAATTTTGTGGACTTAAAACATACCTCAATATATCAAAACACTTCCAGCCTTATTCATAATCAAGTGCAGTTTCACAAGATCTCAAGCATCACCTATAAGTGAAATATCAGGTTGACACCAACAACAGGGCTTCCTGACCTGTTTGTAGTTTTCATGCTTTCTGCTACGGTTCAGGTTGCATTGCTTTTACAGTTACGTCTTTGTAAAGTACTATCTTGACATTTTCAGTGGTGTAGTTACATTTATGTATATACATTGTGTATAAATAAAGCCTTGTTGAGAGAATTTTGATTTATTGTCCTTCCGTGATATTCTGCAAGAGAGCCACCAATAACCTACAAGATTTTAACGTACTTGTTAGGGTGTGCAATTTGCAAAGTGTTAAAACATTCAAACCCAAATAAAGGCAGGAAAAAAAAAAAAAAAATCTTTTATTGAAATTATGTAACAAATTAAGGTCACATTTTTTTTGCGTGTGCCAAAAACATAAAAGAGAATTTGGCAGAACTACTATTTGACCGACTAAAAATGAAGACTGGTGTCTTCACCTCTTCTTGAAGCCATACTTCTTCCTCTCATAGAACAGATCTGTTTTTGAGCTTCCTAAATTCACAATCTTAGGGCAGCCATCTCGCTGTGAAAGAAGAGAACAACAGAGTATCAGTGGATGTGGCGCTTTCCAGTTGCTTAGAGATTAAATGAAATGTATGACAACTAACATCTTTCTCCTGGATGGTACACTCTTTACAGTAGTAGGCGTCCGACACTCCCGGCCCTCCACAGATGACGCATCGTCCCTGGTAGGAGCCGTAGTTGCACTCGTCGCAGATTCGGACCAGGGTGCACGGCCTCACATACGAATCACAAATGACACACTTGCCATCACCTTGAGAGTGAAAAGGTACAGATATGCATTGGTTAGGCATAATTATCTGTCGTTTAAGAGGAGTATAAAAAAAATATAGGTACTGTATTACTATTTGAGAAAGCAATTGTAATTAGTAATGTAATTATGTCGAATAATTAATGTGTGCAACAGCATGTTAGACACAAATATATTTAACTGATAGTTAGATACAAAGAATAAAGGGGAAATACTCACATTTTTCGCAAAGCCTCCCGATTGCTGCAAAATAACAATAAAAACATTTAGTCAACTGTACATTTTATTTTATTTAGTCGTATATATGCTTTATACGCAAAAGTGCATTCAATAATATTATAATGTTCATTTTACAGACATTGACTTCATCACGCTAAACCAGGCGCTAAGTTTCAATGAAGTCCATGCTGCAACTGTTAGCAAATAGCATTAGCTGTCTTAAAATTTGGCCAAGAACGGCCAGGTAAGGGGAAAAATGAAAAAAAAAGATGCTGTATAAGTCGTAGCAATATATAAAACATACCAACACCAGCTTGTTTTCTGCAGAAGATCAAATCTGGATGATGCTTTGCCATTGTTGGCTAACGTACTCCGGTCGTAGAGTCAATTTTCACCTTTGAACCCATAAAACACATTACCCAGATTTTACATTACCGCCACCATATGTCTAAAATAAGAATTGCAGAAAAAAATAAGAATCGCAGCTACTTGAGCGACATTTGAAGCTTGCACTTTTTACCCACATTTTTGTGTATTTATTCCTGTCACTAAAAATAAAAGGATATTTTTATGTCGTTTTAAAAATAAAATGTAGCCACAGAAAACCACAAGTATAAACGTGTTTATCCTTTCAGCTACATAAAAACCATCACCACGTTTTATTTCTGCCAGTAATTTATCTAAAAGCATGTAAACTGCTCTACTAAAATTAATGCATAAACAAGTTGCAAATTATGTTATGATAACGATATACTTTCAAGCAAGCATGAATGAACCTATAGCAGTGTATTTCTGTTCTTCAAGGACTAGCAGCCCTTGCCGTATAAAACATGTGACGTCATTAAGAATGGCCACATCTTTGTCAGTGAACAAAATGGCAACTTACTGTCTCACCGTCGCGCGACTTCAGGTATGAGACGCATTTGCTTGTTTTCGTCCTGTCACTGAGGATGTGGTGACTGTCATTTTGATATTTTGCCTTATCATCGTCTATCGTGTGTGTGTGTAAGAGACTTCAGGGTCGCATTCTGTGGCTGGTAGCCGGTCGCTGCTAGCTAGCCGGGTCATCGTGTCCCTCTTTACGCACATCAGAGGGCAACAACTTGCATCGCGCTGACATTTTCCCTATATCATACCTTGCACTTATTTAAGACGTTATTACTTATTACTATTGTATATAACAAGGTATTGTATTGGTTTTATGTCGTGCGAAGATATCAAGTTGATTTGACAAGGTTAACCACAAGGTTAGACATAGCTGTATAGCATGCTGCATTTTATAGTACATTGCATTTTTTTATACTCTCTGTATGAACTTAATATGGCATAGCATGTACCAAATCAGAAAAACGTAAATGCAGCAGGTTAGGTAAATGACTTTTTGTTTTGTTTTTGTTTTTTCCAAGGAAGAAATCACACTATGTCGATGGAACGACAGTACACATACATATATAATTTGCAATATTGGTGCATTTTTTCCTCTCATAGTCAATCTGCAATGTTACCCTCTCATGTAGTTATATTTCTGGTGACGTTAACTTGTATGCTATAATTGATATGCTTTTATTTTCAATATGTTAATGTCTTTGCCATCTTTCCCAGCTTGCTCTGGGCCATGGCGCACGGCGCCTGCATGTGGCAGCCGCTTACAGAGCCAAGGCCCAAGTGTCCATGAGTCGCTTTGAGCCTACCTCCTTCGTCAGCTACGACAACCTCCAGTCCAATGTTGACGTCGTGCGAAAGAGGTGTCTACCTGTATTTTTCTCACATGCATCGCTGCCCTGCCAACTTCATGTTTGTTTGCCCTTTGGCACAGTTATTCCGCAGCAGCATATGCAATTTTTGTCAAGCCGATTTAAACACATGGGTAAGTGGTAACGCCTGCTCTCATATTCTCGCTCAGACTCAACCGACCTCTCACGCTGTCAGAGAAGATCGTATACGGCCACCTCGATGACCCCCATAACCAGGAAATCGATCGCGGGCGCACCTACCTTCGCCTGCGTCCTGACCGCGTGGCCATGCAGGATGCCACAGCGCAGATGGCCATGCTCCAGTTCATCAGCAGCGGCCTGCCGCAGGTGGCGGTTCCCTCCACCATCCACTGTGATCATCTGATCGAAGCCCAGATCGGTGGCGCTCAAGATCTGGCCAGGGCCAAGGTGAGTTTGGGCTCGGCACATATGGTGTTCGAATGAGTGGATTAAAGAAAAGCATTCTGGGTGTTCATCTCAAACCAGGAAGTGAATGAAGAGGTCTACAACTTCCTTGCAAGTGCTGGTGCAAAATATGGAGTCGGTTTCTGGAAACCAGGTTCTGGAATCATCCATCAGGTAATAAATTAGAATGTAAACATAAAAGTACATCTGCAATTTTCGCTAAGACATTTTTATCTGTTCAGATCATATTGGAGAATTACGCCTATCCAGGTGTGATGCTCATCGGCACTGATTCCCACACACCAAATGGTGGCGGACTCGGTTCCATCTGCATCGGAGTGGGAGGCGCCGATGCTGTGGATGTCATGGCGGGGATCCCCTGGGAGCTTAAATGTCCCAAGGTCAGAGAAGCATTTATACTGCACATTCAAAGAAGTCCAAGAAACAAAATGCTGCTCTTCATAGCATTCTCACTCATTTTTGAAGGTGATCGGGGTGAGGCTGACTGGTTCCCTCTCTGGTTGGACATCCCCAAAAGATGTCATTTTGAAGGTGGCTGGCATCTTGACGGTGAAGGGCGGCACCGGAGCTATCGTAGAGTACCACGGGCCTGGTGTTGACTCGATTTCTTGCACTGGTGTGTCTTTTAAAAAAAAGAAAACAGGCTTCTTTATCCCACCACAGTTGGCCTTTTTTTCGGATGACTTTATGATCTTTGAAACATAATTATCCTGTGTAAAGTCGTTCATGTTTGTGCATAGGAATGGCCACCATTTGCAACATGGGAGCGGAAATCGGCGCAACAACTTCCGTGTTTCCCTACAACCACCGCATGAGGACCTATCTGGAAAAGACTGGCCGTGGACGTATGTTATTTAAAAAAAAAAAAAAAAAAAAACACAGAATTGAAATTTTGAGTTCAGAAAGTAAGACCAAAAATAATTATAATGATGAGATATAAATCCTCCTTAGAGATTGCTTCCCTGGCTAATGAGTACGCCGATCTGCTGGTGCCGGATCAAGGCTGCGAGTACGACCAGGACATCGAGATCAATCTCGATGAGGTCAGTCTCCATTTTGAAGATCATGATACATTTGTATCCCTCAAATGACTAAGAATTTCGCTAGATAAATGTTCTTTATAAAGTGACAAAATCATACGCTGAAAATTAATTTCTGAATTTATTCATACAAATATTTGATATAGAACGCTGAATAAAGTATGAAAAAATCATGCAAATCAAATAAAACACACATTCCTTTCAGCTCCGTTGTAAATGTGCCTATCTATTTTTTTTATTTTGGCAGCTAAAGCCCCACATCAACGGTCCATTCACCCCCGACCTGGCTCACCCAGTGTCTGACGTGGGTTCCGTGGCTGAGAAGAACGGCTGGCCACTTGAGGTTAAAGTCGGTAAGAAATCATTCATTTGTTTCCTCGCATGTTTATAAGATTTGGCAAAAAAAAAAAAAAAAAAACTGCTTTTCTGTTCCTATTAGGTCTGATCGGCAGCTGCACCAACTCCAGCTACGAGGACATGGGCCGCGCCGCCTCTGTAGCAAAGCAGGCTTTGGACAAAGGCCTGAAATGCAAAGCTCAATTCACAGTTACACCCGGATCAGAGCAGATCCGGGCTACTATTGAACGAGATGGTTACGTGAGTGGTGCTACAGGAAAAACAATTGCTCTTTAAGATTGTAATCTAAAATGATTCTTTTTATACAGTCCAAGATCCTTGGTGACGTTGGAGGTGTAGTCTTGGCCAACGCTTGCGGACCCTGCATCGGACAGTGGGACAGGTGGGATGAAACCCTGCTGGGAAATCCTTAACACTGGGTCCTTTTGGCGCTAACACTCTTTGTTTGTATGAAGACGGGATGTGAAAAAAGGCGAGAAGAACACCATCGTCACCTCATTCAACAGGAACTTCACAGCTAGGAATGATGCAAACCCTGCAACACACGCCTTTGTTACATCCCCTGAGGTAAGCTCACTCAAAGCTCGAGTGTGTTATTTGATTGCTAGATTTTAAAAAAAATTCACTTTTTCATTTCCTTTTAGATTGTCACAGCGTTGGCAATCGCCGGGACTCTCAACTTCAACCCTGAGACCGACTACCTGACAGCCCCCAACGGTGAGAAATTCAAGTTAGTGCCCCCGACCGGAGACGAACTCCCCGCCAGAGACTTTGACCCGGGTCAGGACACCTACCAGCACCCACCCGCTGACGGCACCAGCCTCAGGGTGGACGTCAGCCCTCAGAGCAACCGACTGCAGTTGCTGGAGCCCTTTGACCAGTGGAGTGGCAAAGACCTGCAGGACCTCAGGGTTCTCATCAAGGTCAGATTGTCATGCTTGAGCAAGCTGCTGACACCTTTTTTTTTTTTTTTAATGATACCATTAAAGGAAGATGTTGTGTTGCAGGTGAAGGGAAAGTGCACCACAGATCACATCAGCGCCGCCGGCCCTTGGCTGAAGTTCCGAGGCCACTTGGACAACATCTCCAACAACATGCTGATCGGTGCCGTCAACAGCGAGAACGACGCCATCAACTCGGTGAAGAACTACCTGACGGGGGAGTACGGAGGTGTGCCCGATGTGGCCCGTCACTACAAGGTGAGGACTTCCAGCATTTTCTTTTTCTTGAAGGACAAGGACGATGTGTTGGCGTTTTGCGCAGGCCAACAATGTGTCGTGGGTGGTGGTGGGAGATGACAACTACGGCGAGGGCTCCAGCAGAGAGCACGCCGCACTGGAGCCCAGACATCTTGGAGGAAGAGCCATTATTGTAAAGAGCTTCGCTAGAATCCACGGTACAGCACCGCAATTTGATGCACAGCTTTTTCACACACCCCTCCACTTGGCTGACAATTTCCATCCTTTGTAGAAACAAATCTCAAGAAGCAGGGCCTGCTGCCTCTGACCTTCAGCAACCCGTCAGATTATGATAAAATCTGCCCCGACGACAAGATCTCCATAAAAGGACTCGAAACCTTTGCTCCCGGAAAGGTTAGTGGCTACATTTGCATTTACATAGAGTGCCATCTAAAAAATACTTAAAAAGCTTCATTCAATGTTATCTTTATTTAAGTCAGTGATTCCTTCTTTTACCACAGGAGGGCGCAGTTTTAATAAGAATACCTAAACTTTGCATTAATTCCTAAAAGACCACTTTGAATGCAGCATTACGACCAAGACTTTTGTCTTCCTTTTCAGCCTTTGAAAGCCGCGGTGAAGCACAGCGATGGCAGTGAAGACGTTCTGGAACTCAACCACAGCTTCAACGAAACGCAAATCGAATGGTTCAAGTCCGGGTCGGCTCTCAACAGGATGAAGGAGCTACAGCACTAAGGGATGAAACATGGAAAGGGGCGGTGGTCGTGAAGGAATATGTAAAGATGGTTTCATGATCTGCATCGAACTGAAGCGTCGGTATACTACGCAGACATCCTGACATGTCACACACGTGTCCAATCAAATGATGCATAGTAGTCCTGATTCTTGTTTTTCAACATAACATTGTTATGTGTGTGACGCACATTATGTACAATGGACACTCTGCCCCGTTAAGCTTTGAACTCACATGTGACCGCTCCCTAATGTTTCCCATATTCTATTAATGGGTCAGAACGTGAACACGGGACCTTCTCCAGCTCGATTAGGTTCAACCAGTTTGCTGTGGGGTTGCACACGCCGTGTTATTTCATGTGTGTGTGTGTGTGCAGAACGGTTTATGCCAACACAACAATTCTGATATTTATTTTCCAGACTTATTCAACATGGAAAGGTTCCTGAGGGCTTAGGAACTCACGTTACCACTGTTACCACTAAATTATGTATGTATGTAAAAATAAAATCATCAAATTAAGCTGATTTTATTATTATATGTCCATAATGGCAAATAACTAAATCATTAGTAGTCATGTTTGAACATATGGCTATCTGCTCTCTGTCTATATGATTTGCGTTTGGAAGCTCAGAATGGGTTGTAGAATAAATTGTGACAGATCTCACTTCATTGTTTGTATTTGTGTGATTCTATTTGTGTGCAGAATGAAAAGGGGTTCCAATATTTTGCCCGCCTTATTCATGAAGAAGAGGGAAATTGGAAAATGTGTGTGCATGTTTTGGAATGTGAAGTGTCCAAGAGGGAACTCAGGCCAATTTTGAACGTCAGTATGCAGCATTACATGCAAATACAACAATAAACATTAAATTAAAAAAATATTGCACATTGCAGAGTTTTGTGCGAGTGTAATGGTGAACATTTTTTTTTTTTTAACCCCCACCCCCTTTTATCAATCCTCCCCTCCCTTCTCCCATTTTGGTCTGCTCCAGCTGCGTGAGTCGCATCCACACACACTCCAAAACACAAAAGCACGGACTTTGACCGCCGCGGCGCGTCTGTCCACTGTGGTCGGACTTTCTAAATGACGTCTGTGCAGCGCCTTTGATTGACATCAGATCGCTTATGATGGTAAGTGCGACAATTGCATCAACCCGGTTTCTGCAAGATAATAATAATGGGCGGAAGACATCCCGGATTTCTCGGAATTGTCGCTTTTGTTACGTCACTACTCTTAAAACAACCTGCACAATTTTAATATGCGGTTTTTGCTTCTGTTCTGTTCAATATAATTATCTATTTGTGTGATGGGGAAAGTGGCACAGAGAATGTTCTAGAAATAAAAGGCCTGAAGGGGTATAATGGTGTAAATTATTTAAACCGTGTAAGACATATGGCGCTATGGTATGAGGGCTCCTAGTTGGAAGTTTCAAGTGCGTGTATGTGAGTGTTGACGTGTCTTCCATACCAATGAACAGACAACTACAATGACATGCTTTCTTTCTCAAGGGAGGAAGCTGCAGAGATTTTTTTTTTTTTGGCCTCGTCTGTGTTTCCTCCACCCAGCCAGACACTTACTTGCTTTTCAGCTTCTGTTATCTGGCATGATGATGATGGAATATGAGGAACCCGTCATTAAAAAAAAATCTTTGGGAGTTTTTTTTACATTTGTTTTATTTTTATTTTTACTACATGTATATTTTTTGTTATTTTTATTTGGATATATATTTTAAAAAAAAGACATTTTTATGTTTGTTTTTATTTTCAATTTGATTTATGTTTAATTTTGCCAGTTTTGCTCCTCCATCGTCAGGGCCATGACAAGCAACAGAAGAAAACGTCGACTCACTTCTCCACGGCCTTAATAAGCTTGCTAATAAAAAGAGTTGAGGGTCAAGTTGTTCAATTATTTACATTACTTATCAAACTGGGGCAGCTAACAGTGAGTGTGCGTGCCATCTGCTTTGAAGATAATCAATTGTTCGACATTTACTGCACGTGTCAAATTTAAGAATGAATAAAATTTGATTGCCATGTTTTTTTTCATCTCTTGTTCCAAACTAGTTATCAATTGCCAAATAATATAATCATTATGTAATTTGTTAGGGCCGATTATTGGGGTGCCTTTTTTATTAACCGCTTGTCTTTCTTTGTCCTACTTCAGTCATTCCTGCCTACCATGCATGGGCCTTAACCTGCGCCTCACACAACATGTCCGACAAAGACGCCTCGTCACCGACGGGCCCCTCGCCGCCTCTGGCCTCTCCTCCCACCCCGTTTCGGATCTCCTTCCCCTTCCTGCGGGAGGGAAGCAGGGTTTGGGAGCGAGAGAGGAAGCCCCCACAACCTGGAGGAGAACTGCCCAGCCCACTGCCCACCAAACGCACTCGCACGTATTCGGCGTAAGTTTTTTTTCCTCTGGAGAAAAGTAAGTTATGCAAAAAGTTTGAGAAGGTCCAGTAAGGTGATCATACAGTAAGTTGACTTAATTAGTGCTGTAGTCCACAAATTTCCTCACTTGTCTCCATCCTGGATGTGTGCAGGACAGTACGAGCTAAATCAGGTCCCGTGTTTAAGGGCGTGTGCAAAAACTTCTCTCGCTCGCAAGGCCACGGATTCATTCGGCCCGTTCATGGAGGAGAAGACATCTTTGTCCACGTCTCAGAGTGAGTGAAGACATCCGTTCATCCAAAGTACTTTTATTTTGCTATATCCATCCACTCGCATTTTAATCAAATCGTGCCCTCTCTGACAGCATTGAAGGTGAGTATGTGCCGATGGAAGGGGATGAGGTGACGTACAAGGTGTGCCCCATCCCGCCCAAGATGCAGAAGATCCAGGCGGTGGAGGTAGTGATAACCCACCTGAAGCCGGGAAGCAAGCACGAGACTTGGTCAGGTCAGCTCATCAGCTCCTAGATCTTTGGAGAAGGGTTGGACTGGAAAAATTCGAGGATCGGTGAGAGGAGCATGACAGGTAGAGGTGAAGGTCGAGACGGTGGAGTCGCAGCAGGTAGAAAGAAAATCACAATTGAACTGAATGGAAACACAATTAATTCAGTTTAAGTCCCACAAAAAAAATATTTTGGTTTTTGAATGAGGAAGCACACTGCATTATTATAGTCATCAAAACGCATTAATAACAAAATAAATAAAATACAGTATCATTTCAAGCATCAATGCCCAATGATATTGTACTTTGGCCACCAGGGGGCAGTACGATACATTCATTTCAATTGTAGGTCTGCTTAAAGTCGAGGTGCCATTCTGAAACAATTCAATGAAAACAAAAAATATGAGCCACTTGACAACATATTCTTATGCTATGATGCAATCTATTTTATTGGGCTCAAAATGTAATCATTTAAGTAAATATTTGAATGACAAACACTATAAATAGAAACATATCGAATGGGAAAGGACGGCATTACCTGACCGTGTAAGGGAAAGGAAAAGGGTGACATGAGAAATGATGACAGGATAGTCAATGACTATTTATTATTTATTAACTTATTTATTTTGTTACTATTTAAAGGCTGCCTTTTTACGTCTTTGAGCAACGTTAAGCCTTTTGGATTATTGCACTGAACTAATCGGCATTAAGACTAATTACTACCTAATCTATCGTTATGAAATTTTCCAGCTTTGCTGTTTTAGCAGCTCTTCACTAAATGTTGAGTAGAAAATGTTCCACGATGCAGTCGGTCGGAATTTCTAGCATAATGTGTCGATTCTCACTTGTCTGTGTTATAGAAATCAAAAGCACTTTTTTTTTCCATTTGTGTCTTATCACTGTGATTGTGTCTTTTGACACTTGGATAACATGTGTGTGATAACATGTTGGAAATAAATGGAGAGATTAAATTGCGGTGACTATTTTCATCACTCCTTTTTTTTCCATGGGATTTCTTTTGTCAATCTTCTTTATTCTTTAACCACAGTGCTTCCACGCTTATCTCCGATGTGCCCCTGTTTGTGCTCATAATTTACGCAGACCTTGGCATGACAATAAACCAAGTTATATGGCCTTCTGCCGGTTGTATATTAACTAGTTGCTGCGTGTAAAGTGGAGGTGAGAGACAGAGAAGTGTGTTTTCTTTTCCTCGAGACACACAAAAGCAGATGAAGAGGTCAGTTGCTGGATTTTCTATGCCTTTTCTTTTTTACAGTTTGTAGAACATACCAAAAGTGAAGACCCAACTCCTTCATGGATTATTTTCTTCCAATCTAAGAGGCTAAATCCAGCGGAAATGGCTTCTTGGAGATGGTCCTTGTGCTTGTTCATTTTTCTGACTCTCATGGGATCACATCAAGGAATCAGACAGTGTTTAAGAGGCGTCTCCATGAGTGTGATCCTTCTGGATGATGACGAGTCTCCCTGGAGCTTAAAGTTTGTCGGGGGACAAATACTGAAGGCCTTGGCGTTCGAGTCGGTGCAAGAAAACAGTAAGAACCCATTTGAAATATATATTTCTATATTCAACAATAAGACTGAGGAGCACAAATTCAATTTCCTCATGTTTTCTCTGTTCCCACCCAACATATTAAAGACACTACATTCAATCTCACGGTGACTTTTGGTGGTTTCAACACAACCTACTATCGACAAAGAGGCTGCCACAGTAGCGCGTGTGAAGGAGTGGCCAAATTAAAAAACCTTATGGTGAGTACATCTGTAAATCATATTAATATTTTCTATTTAACAAATAAGAGTAATTCCAAGAGTCATTCTCTTTTATATATTTGTAGGGCACCTCAGATTTGATTCATTTATGAGTATAACTATCTCTGATAGTTTTATCATACCCCGGTTAGATAGTCTTGTCCGACTTTGTCAATCTCTGACGTAAGCAAACAGGAACTATACCCCAGTCGGAACATTCTAATCAGTCAATATAGTCAACAAGTCAGATATGGAAGCATAAAAATGTCAAAAATTTTGAAGAGGGTGTGCACACTTTTGCTACCACACGTTGTTTTAACTTATACTCTCATTTTTCAATTGAGTTTTGAACGGATTAATAATGTTGGGAAATGTTTTAAAATTATTTAGGTTACTTTATTTTGAACAGGGGTGTGTAGACTTTTGACATAAATTCAATGGAAATATTTGAAGCATATGAGGTGATGGTGTAATTTCTCCGCAGCATTCACATAGCCTGGGCTGTGCTGTGCTCGGCCCCACTTGCACATATGCCACTTACCCTTTGGTTGAGTAAGTGCATCTCCGAACATCTCACCAAGGATGTTCCTCATCTGTGTCCTAATTTTGATTGATACCCTCTTTCACTCTCTTTGTCAGTGCTGAGAAAGGTCTCAAATTAAGCACGCCCATCATCTCGGCTGGCAGCTTTGGACCCGCCTGTGACAACACGCTCAACCTGCAGCGCCTCCTGCCGCCTGCTCGCAAAATCACCGATTTTTTCGTCCACTTCTGGAAAGACAATAACGCAATCAAACCTGTGTGGGAGACAGCTTATGTGTATAAATTACCTACACACACAGAGGATTGCTTTTGGTGAGAGACCACAAAGTATTTGGGATCTGTGCTTCGGAATATTTACGGTGTACCTCAGGGCTCTGTACTCGATCCTCTTTAAAAAGGAATCAGGATTTTTTTTTTAAGTCCTCAATCAGTTTTACAAAACTGATGTCCTGTAATATGCATGATTGGAGTTATGTCATTTTCCCCAGGTATATAAATGCACTGGAATCAGCCCCTCACATGTTTGCTCAGAAGGTGAAAAGAACGATGTTGCGCAAACCAGATGACCTCAAAACAGTCCTTTCTTCGCACAGGAACCGGACAAGCAACTGTGAGTCTTCACTGGGACAAACAGAGTCACGCTGACTTTAAAGAGACTGATCATTTCCATTTGCAGTATTCATCATGTGCGGCTCTGTGAAGGATGTCGTGGAGATGAAGAATCTCTCAGCAGAAGCAGACAGCAATGAGATTCTCTTCATCCTAATCGATCTCTACAAGTCAGTACTTGGTCAATGTGCGTGCACAGGCTGAATTTAAAATGAAAAATAATTTCCACAGTGATCAATACTACATCAACACTACGTCTCATCCAGCTATGAAAAATGTTCTGGTACTCACCATGCCCAACACCAGGAATTATACGATCAACTCGGACCTGAAAAGCAACAACAAGGTAATTCGATTTATTATTTGGAAATCAATCAAATCACAATCATTTGTCATTTTGAAACAGATGAACGACTACATGGCTGCATACCACGATGCGGTGATATTGGTCAGTCGGGTGATTCGGGAAATAATCGCAAAACCTCACTCGGGAGCTCATCAGATGCCTTACGTTACTGTGCAATACCTTCGGAACACCTCGTTTGACGGTAAGCGACCCAATTTAATCGAGTCATTCTTATGATGGACAGGAAAAGAAGCCTGTCAATCATTTTCACTGACATGACAATTGGTTACCGTGGCAACATACTCTGTCCTCTTGTGCAGGCATCGCTGGGAATTATCGGCTGGACGAGCAGGGAGACAGAGATGTTAATCTCTCTGTCATTTACACCACTAATGATTACAAGGTATTGTTTTTTTTTTTAATCTAAAGATGTCGAAATCTATACTTGAAACACAACCCCCTCCCTACAGTATCGTACTTTATTCGAGTTTGACACGGAGCACAGCATGACCATGCTGCTTGATGACCATCCCTCCTTTGTCTGGGGGAAAAGACTTCCAAATTTCAAGCCAGATGAAGGTAGGGTCAGTGGCTTTTATATTTGCACACTTTAAAAATTGAGCATATTATTTAAAATAGGAACTCGTTCTTCCTCCAGAGCCACCGTCGCTTGATACCGTCGTGATTGTTTTGGGTGTGATTGTGGTGGTGGTGGTGGCCATTGCTTTCATCTTCTACAGGTTTATTTTGAATTATTTTAAAATGATTTGATCATTTATTGGTATTGACCTGGAGATATTTGATTGCAGACAGAACAGGAGAGATCGTCTCCTGCGGTTGTCCGTCTCCCACATCCCCTCTGATCTTGTCACGCTGCTGCAGGACAACACGCTCAATGAAGTCTATCTGAAGGTATGAAATAAAAAAAATAAAAAATAAAATTGTCCTTCACAATCATCTCTTTTCAGATCGAAGAGAAAAAAAAGGATTTTAAGATCCGCCGTGCGCTCTATGATAAGAAGGTAGACGAACAAGCGAACTACTTCTTGTGTTTATGATATATTATTGATCGGAGGTGCCACTGCTCATTTTTCAGGTTGTCATCCTGAAGGAGCTCAATCACTCGGATGGGAACTTCAACGAGACACAAAAAGTGGAACTTCACGCGGTGAGGCACGCACAAGTGGGTGTGCAAATTTTCTATTTTGAATAAAATCGACCCATTTTGATCTGCAGCTCCTGCAAATCGACTATTATAACCTTACCAAGTTCTACGGCACGGTGAAGTTTGATCAGGGCGTGTTTGGGGTCTTTGAGTATGGTGAACGAGGGTCGCTCAGGGTGTGTATGAAAATATCAAACCTTAAAGCTGAGTGTATTTAATTAAATAAGAACGAGCTTCTATTCTTCACTGCATCCAGTATGTGCTGAATGACAAGGTGTCTTATCCAGAGGAGACGTTCATGGACTGGGAGTTCAAGATCTCCGTCATGTATGACATCGTTAAGGTGACACACTAATGACGATTGAGCCTCATAAAAAAACAGCACGACTTTAGTCCAAATTAAAAGGGTCATTTCAAGAGGCAAAATGTTATTGCAATTCCATTTTCTCCCAGTAGAGGGCGCCAAAGCGTGATTAGGCTTTTCCAATTTTCCAATGTGTGTCTGTACAGGGTATGTCCTACCTCCATGCCAGTGACATCCAAGTCCATGGGCGCCTCAAGTCCACCAACTGCGTGGTGGACAATCGCATGGTGGTGAAGATCACAGATTTTGGCTGCAACTCTTTCCTCAAGCCCGGCAGAGGTAAAAATGCAATGCATCATTGAATTGATTGTCAGGCCATTTCGATGATCTCTTTTGTGTCTCCACTCAGACTTGTGGACGGCGCCTGAGCACTTGAGGAAACAGGGCACCTCGCAGAAAGGAGACGTATACAGTTTCGCCATCATCGCTCAGGAGATCGTTCTGAGGAAATCAACCTTCTACACGGAATGCTGCTCTAACCGTGCAGGTGAATCACAAACATGTTATTTTATTTTATCCAATTATCATTTATTTTATTATTTTTTTATTATTATTATTATTATTTTTAATATATTTTCTTTTATATTACACAAACAATGCATTGTATGTGTGTGTGTGTGTGTGTGTGTGTGCTCAGAAAAGTTATCCAGGGTCATCATGTCCTACTTCAGACCTGATCTGGACTTTGACACAGCTACAGAGAAAGAACTTGAGGTATGAGGCCGCGATTGCAAATTGCACCTTACACAAAAATTACATAATTATTGCAACATACACTACCGTTCAAAAGTTTGGGGTCACAAAATTGTTTGGGTGACCCCAAACTTTTGAACGGTAGTGTACATTTTAAAAGTTATATTAAAACTATTTATTGCCTTTACCGGCTATCGACACTTTTTTTTTTGTCCTCAATATACCCCTCTAGGTATACATATTAATAAAAAGTTGTTGGGACGAGGATGCTGAAAAAAGGCCAGATTTCAAAAAGATTGAAAGCTGCTTGGGAAAAATTATCAGGTAATTGTCACGTTTGTTGCATTATTATATGACGATCAATGCTTTGATGTTATTTCTCTTTTTTTTATCCCCCGCTAGTAAAATACACAACAAAGACAACGAGAGCTACATGGACAACATGATACGTCGGTTGCAGATGTATTCCAAGAACCTGGAGCACCTGGTTGGAGAGAGAACGGCTCTTTATAAAATGGAGAGGGACCGGGCGGATTGCCTCAACTTTATGCTTCTTCCACGGTTTGTTCAAATCAAAGTTACATTTGAAGCATTGACCTCAAAATGGCGGCTAACAAGAACTTCTTCCCATGTTTTGTGTCTGCAGTACTGTGGTGAAGAGCTTGAAGGAGAGCGGGATCGTGGAGCCGGAGCTGTACGACGAGGTGACTATTTATTTCAGCGACATTGTGGGCTTCACCACGCTATGCCAGTACAGCACGCCCATGGAGGTGGTAGACATGCTCAACGACATCTACAAGGGCTTTGACAGCATCTTGGACCACCACGATGTCTACAAGGTACAATTCTGCCTCATATTTTCTGGACCTGGAGTTGATAGCTCTGATTCTCAGGTGGAAACAATCGGTGATGCCTACATGGTGGCTTCCGGACTTCCAAACCGGAATGGCAATAGACATGCGGTGGATATCTGCCGCATGGCCTTGGACATTTTGACCTTTATGGGTAACTTCCAGCTCAGACATCTGCCCGGCATCCCCGTGTGGATACGCATCGGTGTGCACTCAGGTAGACCAAATCTGACATTTTTAGATCTAAATTCCACAGTTGGCAGAAAATTAATAATTTAATTTAATTTAATTTAATTTAATTTAATTTAATTTAATTTAATTTAATTTAATTTAATTTAATTTAATTTAATTTAATTTTATTTTATTTTATTATTACAGTGATCCCTCGCTACTTCGCGTTTCGTTTATCGCACCTTCACTACATCGCGGATTTTTTTTTCCAAATTAAAAAAAACATTTAAAAGTCAAAATAAAACTATGTAACAATGTAGTATTGCTCCAAATGTGCGTTTACATTCCTTTAGAAGTCCGTTTTCGCGTGTTAGCACGATCGCGAATTAGCATCTTTCCGCTAACTCATTAGCCTTCCCAGTACTTCTTGTTGGTGACCGTACTTGGCGGATTTCACTTATCGCGGGTGGTTTTTGGAACTAATTATCCGCGATAAACGAGGGATTACTGTATTATTGATTAATTTATTTAATTATTTATGTATTATTTTTAATCTGTTCATTTATTTGTGTTTCAGGTCTGTGTGCAGCAGGTGTGGTCGGCGTAAAGATGCCCAGATATTGTTTATTCGGAGACACGGTCAACACGGCGTCTCGAATGGAGTCTACAGGCCACCGTGAGTGAGCACGTTCTTTAATGAGCAAATTGATTTATTTCGCCATTAACCCAGCGTGCCAGTCGGCTCCTGCCCTGTGACGTTTGTAATTATTTATGTGCAATTAGAGCATCGTCATGGTCACACTAATGAAATGATTGTGACATTTTGCACCGCAGCCCTGCGGATTCACGTCAGTCAGCCGACTATTAATATCCTAACCAGGACAGACTGCAAGTTTGAGTATGAGTACAGAGGTGAAACATATCTCAAGGTAATGGAGGAGACTCGGAAAAAGTTAACTTCTGGAGTAGGGCAACAATTTTTGTTTTCTCAGGGTAAAGGAACAGAGACAACATACTGGTTGACGGGTGAGACGGGTGCAGACTACGACCTCCCGACTCCACCCACAACGTATGGGTTAAATGTTAAACCTGCAAAAAAAAAAGGCAATTCGATATTAACCTTGACTTTCTTAGGGAGAACTTCCAGCGGCTTCAGCAGGACCTCGCCCACATGATCCTGGCATGTCTGGAGCGGCGTTCCAGAGGCTCCGTGCGCCGAAGGGGTCGTGGCGAGGACGCGGACAAGGGGCGAGGTTCTGAGGTGGAACCTCCAGAATATTTGCATCTGGCCACTGTGGATAACACCCTGAGCACCTTCCTCTAGGACCAACACTGGAGAAGACTTTTCAATATGTACGTACAAAATTGATCTTTAATATTTCCATATTGTTAGGTACCCATCCATCATACAATATAGTAAAATAAAACAACACTTTAAAAATAACAAAAGGAAGTTTTATTTTATTATTTTTTTAGAGTAGAGTCATTCATGTACATAAAATACATTTCTTTTTTTTCAGAATGCTTCCAAAGTCCCGAAAAGTTAGCGTGCCACTTTATTCTTTATGTTAAAGACATTCGCAATCTTATTCATATTTTGACAAGTGGTAGCCTAAAAAAAAAAATTCCCCTTTAAGTACATTGAGGCAGCATACTCAACTAAATCCACATTTCTTAAATTCCACTTTTGTTAATGTACAGAAATAATAATTTGCCCTTTATAGGTTATACACATCAAATACAGCAGGAAGCATTTAATGTATGGTGTATAAATTGTGAGGTTGTCGCAAAGCACTCTCGCCATGCAAACAGAAAAGGTTGAAAGGAACTAAAATTTAACACGTGGCTGTGTTGTTCCAAACACACCAGCATATTTTGTGTCATATTTTTGTGCGGGTCAAGATTATTGAATCAGTCCAACATGACAACTATTGAGTATAGAAAAAAAAAGTCAAACAAAACCCTGATTTTTTTTTTTTTTTTTAAGGGGAGAGACATTCCAAAGAAAGCTTGATAATAAATAAGTCAAATATACAAAAGAATATAAAAAAAAAAAAACGACTCTCTTGCAATCAAAACAAAACTCGACAAGAGATTGTAATGTACGCGTGAAGTGAATTCTAAAATGCATATAAAAACATCCATGACCATTTTGACATGTCAGTTTTTTGCCGTTTGAACAAGGCACTGAATGTTAAAAAAATAGGTAAAGTCACCGAACAAAAATCGTCGTCTATACCACCGACGTGATTATCGTCGGCTAAACATTTTATGCTAACATTAATCCCGCTAATCCCGCTACAAGTGTCATTATAAGGATCTTATCGTTTTCAGAACATGCATTACAAAAAAACGTAACATAAGGTGCGACTCCATGAAACGTTTCTAAACAAATTTTGTAATACTTCTCATTTACTGTTTTGCATTCCATCCTACATGATGCAATAATAACGATCATTTTGTTCGTAACTATAACTGCTTCGATGGGAATTCAATATATCGTATTGTAATTCAGGTTTGCCAAAATCTTTGGTCATACATGTACTAAGCTTCGCTAACCTTGTTTGCACCACAAAACCTATTTGCAAGGTCCTTGGAATATACTTTTGAGAATATTGCTGTACTGAACTAAAAATGTCTTGTTTCACTTCATCTTCTTAAGTTGGTCAATAAAAATGCTACAAATCTATTTCCAGCAACCACACATTCCATATACAGGATGTTGTTATGAGCCTAAATAAATAATTTAGGGCTCTCGTTACGTCTACATCCGGGAGCCGTGGATCTGGAAAAGCTGCGGAAGAAAAACAAAACAGTTAGCGACTCGATCCGCATTCGATGGCAGTGCATCATTGCAGTTATCGTCTGGTTGCCATGACAGCGATGATGTTGAAAATGGGGACATACGTGATGGCTAAGAAAGCAAAAAACAAAATGTGTGTGCTCTTGTGTATGAATGTCTGGGAAGGACAACGTAACGTCAGAACTGCCGCACTCAAAGGTCAAGGATATTTCATGTCACAGCATCGGAAATTAGAAGCCGCCGATTGGCTGCGTTGTTATCTCCAATGATGAAGACAGAAGACATCTTGATCTATTTTGAACTAAACCCGATGCAGTGGCATGAAACCCCAAGGTCACACACACCAGTTCCTCACCCTTTCCCCAGACTGGCTTTAGAACAAAGGAACATGACTCCCTCATTCTCTAAGCCACTCATTCGGTGTGGTTTCTCTCCCTCCCTCTTCTTCCTCCTCCTTCGCTGCTTCCTCCTCCTGCGGCTCCGTCGGCTGCGGTCAGCAAGAAGGACGAAGGGTGGGAAAAAAAATAATAAAATGGATAGAAAATGGGAAAAAAAAATGAATGCTGATGAGTGTCAGTGAGTAGGCAGATATATATTTACACTATATATCTTTTATGAACGAGAAGAGTTGAAAGGTCACTTGATGTGGATGAAGTGGATGACATTTGTAGGCGAGTGACATTTGAAGCTTTTTCAAAGCATGAATACACACACACAAGCATAAACACTCAAAAATTTACAACCCAACTATGACACACTAACTCAAAATATTTCTCGTTCTATTATGGTCATGTTTATAACCGCACTTCGGTAAACACATTCACTGCCAGCCCAGTTAAAATGGATATAGCTGTCAATGGCAGTGAATGAGTTAAAAAAAAAAAAGACATATTTAGCTAGTCGGAATTTAAATGAGATATTTTGTAGAAAATATATTTATTTAAAAAAAAATAGAATTAATATGAATTAAAAAAATATGGCAATTTAATTGTATACACATTGAATGCTTATTTGTTTTAAATAATATTATTTTTAGCGTATTCGCTTTCTATTTAGTTGTTTATTTGGAATGCATGGTAAAATCCCAAAGAGCTTCAGTGGGACAAATTGTGGTCCACCCTGCGCATAAATTCTTCGTTCTATTTAAAACCCTCACATGAAGATAAACATGTTTTTGTTTTTTTGGGAATCAAAAATTCTAAATTTCAATTTGTGCACATGTGTGCCAAGGAGAATTTCACCTTTGTTTTGTGGCTTTGCTCTGTACCCAGTCCAGACCCAGGCGTGTGAAGCTCCTTGGAAACGACGCACAGAAACTCGGCCTGATCTTCTGTTCCGTAGCTGTACGACGAGCCGATGTTCACCATCTAGACACACACGCGCAGGAAGAGAAGATTTATCAGCAGGAAGTAAAGCTCATCGAGGAAGAAAAACACGTGAGTGAGGAGAGACTCTGGTTTTCATGCATGCTGGGTCAGGTCGGGGAGCGGACAGCCGGTTGTTGCACACTTAGCGGTGGACATTTATGTTAAAATTACAGACAATGTGTGCTAAGCAAAGCTGTATTGTGCGTATTTGAGCAAGGTGGCAAAGCAGGGAGGGGAGGGGCTAAATGTGATAGCTACCCTGATTGGTTGGAGAGAAGCCTGTGTGGAAAAATTGAAATAGGAACTGTTGTGTTTCCATCTTTGGTATACTGTAACTTACTAGCGGACAAATTTAAACCAGTCTTGCCTTATTCCACAAACTTCTCCAGTGAAGCCGCAATGACTAATCGATTAATCGACGACTAGTCGATGATTGAATTAATCGATAATCATATTGATAACTGATTAATCGTTTTGAGACGGCGTTTAACTAAATATTGTCCATCCTCAGAATTTCAGCCTCTCATAAAACATTTGCAAATATTACTTTTTACTTTGGGAAGATTTATATTTAGAAATGTTTACGTATCAAACCAGTAACTGAAACACAATCATTTGTTTTGCATTTTTTGCACGGTCACTTTGAAATATGTTGCCGTTCTTGAATAAACGAATGGAAATGAAAAATCCGATTCATCGATTGGCAAAATAATAACCGACTGATTCATCGATTATTAATACAATCATTAGTTGCAGCCTACTCGCCAGTAAATTGCATTGCATCTGAAGAAATAAAATAAATAAATGAAACCACAATTGTAAGGCTTCTTAACAGAGGCACTTGTGGCTTGGGAATGTGGTTGCTATCTGCATTCTCTGGCGCTTCACAAAGCAGAACCTAATGGAAGTGCAGCGAGTAGGGCTTGGGTCAGGGGTCTTGGGGGGGTGGGAGCGGGAGGGGGTCAAAGTTGAAGGGTCAGCAGCAGCGTGAGTCCAACCCACAGTCCAGAGTAGTCCAGTGCGGGGCTTTCTGCAGGCGCGCACGCTGACCTGCTCAAACTTCCAGCCGTCGGACATTGTGGAGACCATCTGGGTCAGCTCCTCCTCCTGGCACTGTAACACTCGATACACATGCTTAGGGGGAACCTGCTGATATAGTGCAGGGGGGGGGGATAAAGGACATGACAAATTAATTTGAATAGTCGCATGAAACCAAAAATGAACGCAAAGTGATAAGATCATCTTTAAAAGAGAAACTAATTGAATTGTCAGTAGTAGGCCTTTACTATTTTCAGAAGAGTGTGCCGCATGTGACCCCCAGGCATGTGCAGTTAAGTGCAGTACAACACAACACAACACAACACAGGGAGAGAGTGGGAGTATGCTTAGGGATGGTGCTCTGATTATATAAGTGTGAGTGCAATCACCCTGAAAAAAAAAAAAAAAAAGAGAAACAGTGGCAGCAGCAAACTCTTTACACAAAAAGCTCGAGGCAGGAACAAAAGATCTTGGAGGAGATACAAAGTGATGTGATATCCATCACAAATAGAAGCGTTGTAGATTAAAAAAAAGCTCTGACAAAAAACATCAATTTGTGTTTTACCTGCGTGGACTTGGTGTCCCTCTCTATGATGCGATCTTTGATGAGTTTTATAAGAGGAGTGATGTTATAGAACTCAGCCTCCTCCAGGACTCCTAGAAACCAAAAAAGGAACACACAAGTTAGCTAAGTGTGTGCCGCGGTAATGTGTTAAATTTTTCCCTTAAAAAAAAAAAAGTTCAATAATTTGTTAATAAACAGTCATTACGTAAAAAATATTTTAAACAAATACATTTTAATACAAATAAAACAATTATTAGATGAGTCACTAATCGATTGTATTAGCGATAGCGTTGGCACCTTCTTCAGCTAGTTCCTTGTTGTAGACCAATTTGCCGTGTCGCAGGTAGTTGAGGATGGGTCCGAAGTAGGTGGGGTCTCTGTCAATCACGTAGGCTCCTGTCTCATCCTGTTCCATAAAAAAAACACAAAATTAGCATTGCCGTCAACATTTGATTCAATGCCTTCTCCAAACAAACGTAATTTATTGCTCTTCGGGCATAGAAATTAGAAGTCACATGGAAAATAAGCAGTTTGAGAAGGACATGAAGCTATTAATAACACCCTCAAAAGAACTTTGAAGGGGACGGAGGATGAAGATGGCTAGAGAATAATCACATTAGTGTATTTTGGGAGTGTGGTGTGGGCAGAAGCTTCCTTGGTGCGTCAGTGTCTTGAAATAAAACGAGCTAGGGTGTCATTTTGGGGAAGGAAAACATTTAACGAGTCATCCCAAGTCCTTTAGTTATGATGTAATAGTCGTGTGTCCATAAATGTTTTTCACCTCGACTGTATTGTTAAGTAGATTACGACTCCCCGCAGAGGTTAAGTACACACAGCGTGAATTCTACTTGTCAAACGATAATATCAGCCTTTTTTTTCCCCCCTCATTAAACATTTGTCCTATTTGTTATATCGTCACATAACACAGATGAAGCGAGTTTGGACTTGTAGCGGAATCCACATTGGCACCGTGAAAACACTTCCACATTTCAAACAGGGGCGGGAAATAGGGCAGAAACGTGCACAGACACGCCTTGATTCCAAACAACCTGTGTAACCTGATGAAATATTTAATCAGTATCAAATACTAAACAGAATCCGAGTTTCATAAAAAGGATTATAATCTGCAATCCTGCTACACGTTGATCATGTCACATCATCCAACATTAACTTTGTGTAATTAGCTCGGATAGATATAATCCAGATTAGGGAGTTAGATTTGCCGTTAAAAAAAATGTGTGGCACAAGCAAAATGAATCGATTCATATTTTGACCTTCAATAATATGAGACAGCAAATGATTGTCGCATTGAATCCTCCTCCTGATGTTCAGTGGCAATTTTGAAGACGAGGCAATGAGCAGCACCATTAGACGACCACTTCAAGCGTCCTCTCTTCCTATACTTATCAACATATCAAATTTTCATCCCATTTCGCTCCACATAGGATGCAAGTGGGATTTCGCAGCCCCTTGCAGAAGGAAATTGGCACGTGTTCTTCCATCTGACTCCAGCTACACTCACACCATGGAAGGATGCTGAGACACGCACACACTTCACTATTCATGCCGAATATAAAAAGGAGCGTATGTGATAAACTGGAAAACCTTTTACATTGTACTTCTTTTTCAGCTCACTCACAATAGCAAGGAAATGAAGCATTTATTTGATATTCTACTAGTGCACTGAATTGTCTTACTAGTGAGGATATAAACTGGACTAGTAAATAAATGCTCATAAATAAAAACCAATGACCGCATATTTAAATAGGACAAATGAGGACTTTCAGGAGGAAGATTTAATTTGAGTATACTCGTTATAATGGGTTACTTACCCACATTAAAGGGACAATATATTAGAAACACCTCTCATTGCATTGTGTAGGTGTGCCTAATGAAGTGTCCCGGGAGTATGACGGGAGGATCGGATTCTATTACGCCGTACTAAACACGCATAATGCAGGTTTTTATATTTACTTTCGTCATAAAAAGAATGCTCGATTGTGGACCAGGGTGTCTTGGTTGGGCTCACCGTGTCCGAGTGCAGGTCTTGCTGTTGGCACAATCGGTACAGGAACGAAGTTTGTTCTTTGAGTAGCGTCTGCCTCGTCGTCAGGAACACGGTGCCACCGACGTTCAGCCGAACCCACTTCCCATTATTTCCTCCCCCGGGGTTGATGACCGCCGAACCGTTACCGACGCTATGCGACGTCTTCCCACCGGATTCAGTGGAGCTGGTCGGAGAGGAGGTCGCGGTCTCCCCCGCTTCGTTGTCTTTGTTATTGTTGTTGTTATTGTTGTTGATGTTGTGGTGGCATCCGTGGAGTGCGGGATCCCACTCGTCGTCCGCCGTGGTTGCCATTTGGGAAGGGACCGCTTCTCCTTGCAGAGTGGAACCCAGCGAGTTGGTTCCTCCGCGTTTTCTATGGGTTGCCAACCCGCAGCGGTTCTGGGCGTGGCCTGGAATGGCCCCGGTGCATTGTGGTCTTGGTAGTTTTTCTTCTGACATTTGCTTCCAAATGCAATGGTGGTCTGTGCATTTAAGACCCTTCAATAGGGATTTAATTCGCCCTTTTACTAGGACCACTATGTAGCAACTAGCTATATCAACCCACTTACGTCATCTGCAGCTCAGAATCAATATTTAGCTAATCTAAAACTCTTTAAAATATAAAAATATGCATACACTGTATTGTACTTTGACACATGTACAGACTTTTTGAATATAAACTGTGTTAGTACATGGCTGTTCTATGATGCTTCTTTACTATGTTGCTCAACTGGGTGTTCACTGTTTAATATCTTGCTCAATGTAAGCAGGAAGTGAAAATGAAACCTGCAGACAAAACAATGGCCCTATGCAGACAAAGGCAAAAATTCATTTCATGTGTGGGTCAGTGTGTTACTTCATTTCAGATTTGTCTGTATTATTTGTTTCATCCACATGCATTGCCTTAACATTAAAAACTAAACAATATACATTATATGTTAATGATTCATTTATCACTTTTATTACTACATGTACTAATCTGCATAGAATCCACGTAGTTGCGTCCTTTAGCATCAGCGCTACATGTCAAAATAGCCCTCCAGTGGTTAAACATTAACATTTGCGGGTGATGCTGGAGGAAAAGGTCAGCCACCCCCCCCCCCCCCCCCCTCCTCCGGGGAATAACACTTTGCATCCTATCCAAAGACCTGCAATCTGCAAACAGCCTGTGCCATGTCTCTTTGTGTCGAATGACAATTAGCAAATGTTAGCATAAAAAAAAAGACAAAACTATTCCAAACTAAATATTACAGAGGTGATGGTAGGTGCGTTTAGGGCCGCTGGAGAACGTGTTTCATTGTGACAAAAGAAAAGTTATACATGGGAGGAAGACCCTGGTGGGCGGTGATGTTAAAGGAGTCCCACGAGAATGGTCGAAGACCCCCCTGGGTTGTAGGGCCGTTTATTGCCTCTGCAACGAGCTGGAGAGCCATCTGGTAGTCAGTCACCTGTGTCATGTGACAGGAGTGAGAATTTGTTTTTACTGCACTCCCTCAAACGTCATTTTGAGTGAAATTGCACAACGGATAGTTACAAGAACACATTCACCTTCGTGTCATAACAACCTCCGGGGCGTGGTCTCCTTAGGCGCAGGTCGTTCCGGCAACAAATGGTTTTACACGGATGGCCCTTGGCATAAGGATCCCTTTTGTAGTCTGAAATATAGTCAATATACGTATATAAAATAATGAAGCTGTAAATCCACTATGTGTGCGGACAAATGGAGTCAGCTATGTCCACGCCCACAACAACGCAAACTGCCCTTTCAAAAAAAAAGGCTAACATGTCTTCGCACCGCTAATGGTAATAGAACCCATTTTGTATTGATATTATATTTTAACACCTACTATTGTATCGCATGATGTGCTTGAGGGACCTGAGGTCATACACCTTAGCCTGGTCCCTGCGGAGAATTTTGGCTCTGGGACAAAGATCGTAGGAAAAGTCTTCTCCGTATCGCCTCCACATCACATCGTACCCACTCAGGTTGTAGATGTCAACATGAAATGGAATGTTGTAGGATGGCCAGTAGCCTTAAAGAGTGAAGCAAATATTATTACGAAGATGACTTTGACTTGAGTCCTATAATTCAAAAAGTACTCGTAACCTCCTCGTAAAGCTTGAGTCTGGTCAGTGTGCATAATTTTCCCGGGGATCTGCTCCACGACAGTCAGAGCTCCAGTCCTGATACTCTGCCTCAGCGAAACCTTACTCAAGTCCACCACCATGTACTGGCTGTTATATGTACCTGTATTACGAGAAGAAATGTCACTTTGTTTCCAGCATAAACATTCTGAGCCTGATCACACTTTGCTTCTAACCTGAGTTGTATTTGGAGAAGATCTGCGCCCACTCATGGCCACTGTGCGCCAGGCTGTTGGCTAATCGCACTCTCTGCCAAGCCAGAAGGCTGTGAGGGCTGATCTGAGAAAACAGCGAGGCGTTGAAGATACCGATAGAGGTTTGAGTCAGCAGCAGGCCGCTACCGAGCAGGTAGAAATCATCCAGAGATGAGAGGAAACCTGCGGAATGAGGATGAAAATAATGAGGTGTTCTGAGGTTACATGCAATTGTTAACAACCAATTTCTTTGAAACATTTAATAAAAATCTGCTGCTCCAGACTTTTCATGCATTTTAGTTGAAGTTGTCATAAAAAAAAAAGAAGAAATCTCTTCATTGTAACACAGTGAAGTCACATCCTTCCCGTTCTAAAAATAGCACAAGTTGTATTCAAATAGCAACAGAGCCTGTAAGAGGATTTTTGTCCGCCCTGAGCTTTGACAAATCTTTGCTGATGAAATGACTTAGCCTGATTTGACCTGACTGTGAGGTCAAAACACGAGATATTATGGCTCACATTTGATTCTTATATGTACTGTATTTTTCTCTACCAGGGTAGCTGCTGAATGACATTTTTCCAGTGGCTGAATGTGACGCCCTGAGGTCCCAATGTTTATAGATGCGCATGGTGGTTGCATAATTATACCAACTGGAATGGCCAAACAGCAGATTCTCAAAGCCAGATGTCACCTGGCACACAGAGAAGAGATGTTTACATTTTGGTCCAATTCCCCCCCCTGACTCAAAAAATAATTTTCAGTGTGAGGGGGGAAATGAAGCTTCAAAATTGCTTCATGATTCATCAGTGCTCGCTCACAGCTTGGGCCAAGTGAGTCAAGCCTGACCTTTATGAGAGCCGTGCAGTGGCCCATTCCCGGCATCCTGAAAGCGGTGGGCCCAGTAGACTCGGGGCGAGGCGTCAGCGCAGGGACGAGATCCAAGAGGTCACCGACACTATTTAAAAACTGCACGGCAAATGCAGACATAGGCTGGGAAGGGAGGACAGCGAGGTGAGTACAATGACATGGTGATGATGAGAATATTTACAAAACACACTTCAATGTGTTTGACTTTCGCCCATTGTCCAGCTCCAGCGATTAAGCCGTCCAGTTGGGCTAGGATCAGTCCCAAATGTTTCCACAAAGGGTCACTAGTCTTCCTCAGGTTTACTTGCTCTCTGGCCCACTGGTCCTGTTTGCTGTGTAGAAGCCCGTAGGATTGCTTCGTGAGAAATTTAGTTTATTTTAAATACTAAGGGAGAAAACATTTCAGGAGATTTTAAATATTTACCTTAAGAATCTTTTCAAGGGATTCAAAACCCTCTCATCCTTTATTAGCTGGGGGTACATGTTGGAGTAATGGTTAAATATTTGTCTGCAATGAAAAAAAAAAAGGACAGTATACTTGTATCAGTACATGTACATGATAATTTTGCAATTTCATTTGTTGAAAGTTTCTTAAGGGTTAGTCCCATCTTCTCACCCAGCAGTGAGGTAGCCTTCCAGGTAGCCAGCCAGGAAAAATGTCGTCTCATCTTCCTCTTGGACGTCTCCATAGCCAGCGCAGATCTCCAAGATGCCCCATCCAGTGAGTTGCAGGCTGTCATTGAAGTAACCATAAGCACCACCCTCTGTGTCCTTCACCCCCTCTTTCAGGATCACCCTTTTCCGGGCTGCATCCCAATACACGGTGGCCTCATTGAGGTCTGTCATTATAAGAGGATGGTTCAGGGTCACGTGGTTGAGGTTGAATAACAGACATTATGGAACACATGTAATAATTATTTAAAGAACATGTTTCTGTGTTCCTCTTGCTTGAGCTGTCTTGCATGCTTCAATTTGTATTGGCGAAAATGAAGGCTATAAAAAATATGCAGTCAGATGTATACATTGTAATATTTGACAGCATTTTTTTGTGTAAACTATCGTTTTTCCAGGAGTATAGTTAGGAGAATAATTTAGATTTGACTTGTTCTACCAACAAATTCTAATACTCACGCCAAGTGTGCACTGATGCAGCCAAAGTGTTCAACAGGATGCACAATTTGATGCCATGCTGCCCCATTTTTTTGCTGATAAATTCCTGCTGTTGTCCCGTATTTCCCAAAGTAAATCTTCCTCGCGGGGTGGCCGTTGGAGAGTAACGAGGATGAGTTAAATGGAAGGAAAAAAAAAAGTAACCACCCCAGATGGGACTCGAACCCACAATCCCTGGCTTAGGAGGCCAGTGCCTTATCCATTAGGCCACTGGGGCTTGAACATTTGCTGGTTGTAACGTTTCTTTTATTCGCTTTGTTAAACGTCATTCCTGCCGTGTTAATGGTAAAGTACATAAATGTTCATATACCAATAAAATCGGAGAACATTTTTATTATACACAATAAAAGCGAATCCCATCACTATGGTGATGCAAAGTCGAACGTTCCATTTTCTCGTCTTTACAGGGGCCCTTCACTTTGGCTATCAACCCTAAACGTCACAGAATAACATACAAAGAGTGATGCATGCATTCTAAATTTCTTGCCGTTCTAATAATAGACTAAGGGCAGTGTACTGTTAGGCGTTCAATGTTTTTGTGACCAGATTGATGTGTTTTCGAATGGAACATTCGCACTTGCGCGGTACTGCTGCGCTGTTAAACACAGAAGTCGACAGCATTAGGGATTTCGCTAAAGTCTGTATGGAGGTAATTATACATATATAAACTCAGTCAGTTATCTGCCACCACTAACCCATCTAACAACAAGTCAACAGTATCAATTAAAGGTCAGGTATGAGAAGTATCCTAGTAAGCGTGTAACGGTTAGCAACCTAGCATTAGCTAGCCGCATAGCGTACTAACTACTTGGTAACCATAAACACGCGCTGGCGTGAAAAGCGTTCTTGGCATTTACATTCACGGTAATGTTCATCTCGATCTTATTTAGGATCTAAAAATGTCCCTGAAGCTCCCTCGATTTGGGAAATCATTCAGTCCGAAGAAGATTCCTCCGCGGAAATCAGCATCGTTATCGAACCTTCACACAGTAAGTTTATTCGCCTTCAAAATAATAAAAATGTGGATTTCATGGATTTGTGGAGAGTAAACTGATCTAAGAAGCTAATGTCCTTTCTTTAAGTTGGACCGTTCCACACGGGAATTAGAGTTGGGTCTTGAATATGGACCTCCTTCAATGACCATTGGAGGACAGACGTTGAAGTTTGAGGATGGACAATGGATATCAGGTGATTACTAACAGTGTTGTTACATAACAAACCAATGCAGAGAATATCACAATGTAGCTTCTTCTGTACATGTTCTTGATTTAAAAGCCATCATCTTTCTCATGCATCATGCAAACTCCACTTACGAAGGCTAATACAGATATTATCAGATCTTGTCAAACACCAGTGTGCTGCTGCAATTAAAAATGTTAACCCCCTCCATATATTATTTGTCTGATCAGAATCAGGGGGAAATGTATCAGTTCGAGAAGTCGAGCGAATTAAGAAGAAAAACTTGCAGCTGGAGGAGGAGAACAATACCCTGAAATTGAAGATAGAGATTCTTATTGACATGGTGAGAGCAGAGGTTTTGGTAACAAACAGTTACTCTGTCTTCATGAGTGTTATTCTTCTCAATTTCTTCTAATCCTCTGTATTCATTTCTGTGTAGCTGACAGAATCGACGGTTGAGTACCACCTGATGGAGAAAGAAGTGGAGGACATAAAGTCTCAACATTAAAGAAATGAAAACGATGTAATGCCTTCCTCATAGGAAGTTTTTACGTAAAATGGTGTATTTTCTTCACTACATTATAGACAAAGTGTGTATAAAAGTCAAGCCTAAGATTATTCGTATCCCAGTGGTATGAATAAATTTGGGCATAACTCTATCTAGTCTATTTGCAACAATGATAGGCCTGCAGTCATATTTTGCAGATTTTTTTAATTTCCTATTGTATATTCAATATTGATCT
Source organism: Syngnathus acus (assembly GCF_901709675.1). NCBI lineage: Eukaryota > Metazoa > Chordata > Actinopteri > Syngnathiformes > Syngnathidae > Syngnathus > Syngnathus acus. The sequence goes on along the minus strand of NC_051103.1, from coordinate 3,125,094 downwards.
TTTGGGCAAATGTTTTTTTAATTCATCCTTACATTAAAGTGAAAACTGTAACAATCAAAGTCACTGGATTTATTTTATTGGGGTAATTTAATAATTTGCCAATATATTAGCAGGTTCACATGTTAAAAAAAGGTAATCATAGTAAGCTTTGGTCACCAGATATTACGGAGGACTAGAGGTGCTGTAATTAAATAATTGTGTCATGAAATATTTATTTTAATGTTCATTTCATTCTGTGACTATTTAATTATTTCAATATTTAATTCGTAAATATGTATTTGTACTTTTATATATTATTTGTTCAAATTTGTAGCTTCTAACCCCGCCCAAGAGAGTCAGTACGTGAAGCTGATTGGCGGTCGTAGCTAGACGTCATCAGCCAGTGACTGCGCATGCACAGATTGCTGTGAGCGCTTTTTTTGCTTAGCGCTTTAGCTGACGGACGTCAAGTTCGAACTGTTTTAGCTGTGTTTTAACGGCGTGTCGTAGAAAACCTTACGTTTACCAGTGGTATTTAGTTACATTGTTGTTGGTGACGTTATATTCCATCATGCCCAGAGGCGGTAAGTGTCACCGCTGAAGCGTCGTAAACAAGTTTAAGCTAACAGTAGTGTCGAGAGGTAGCTTTTACGCATGCTTAGCTTGTAGCATGCTAATCGAATTCTACGTAGGCTGTAATATTGGGTTTTGCGACCCAGGCAACATCACTAATCTGCATATTTTAGTACTATTAACGTTACCATGTTTATCGTGGTTGATAGTTAAACTTTTATTTTTAAAGACTGCTATAGTCAAGTACTTTAATCAATGTTTTCTAATATGTGTACTCAGTTTTAACCTACTGTATGTGACGCAAGACTGTAATATTTGTGGATTTTAAGATGATATTTTGGAAATTAATTAATTTAAATAAATCCAGAAGTCACATATATGCAATTAATTGACAACCGGAAATAAAAGGCTTTTTTTCCCGTAATTATAGTGTGTTTTATAACCGTAAAATGTATATTATTTAAAGCACAATAATATTCTTGTATTTATTGTTATTGGCATGCAGGAAAAAAGGGCCATAAGGGCAGAGGGAAGCAATTCAGCAATCCAGAGGAGATTGACCGACAAATGAAAGCCCAGAGAGAGCTGGTAAATAAATCAATTCATTTTTCAATCATCAATTGTCTCAGTCTGATGCACTAATGTGTCCCCTCCCTCTAACAGGAAGCAAATGATGGTGTCGCGAAAGAGAGCGGTTCAGAATCCGAGGAGAGTAGCAGCGAGGAAGAGTCTGAGGTCAACATCATTGCTGTTATTTTAGTTGACTGCCAGCTTTCATCAGAGCAGAGATGGGGACTCGAGTCACTGTGACTTGGACTCGAGTCGCTGTTTTGATGACTTGTGACTTGACAAAAATAAAAAAAAACTTGAGACTCGACTTGGAAGGTAAAGACTCGGGACTTGACTTGACTTGGGACACGATGACTTGAATGACTTCAGTGTTATTTAGTTTATGTTTTCAGTTTGAATATAAAATTAATAATACATTTAAAAAAAGTAATATCGATAACACGGTAGGAGCGCAGGCTGAGAATGGCGTTGTCATGATTGGATCGCTACCCTGTCAATCAATCAGTTGTGCCCTCTCTACCTACCTAACGTGTTTATTGGAGAATCACGCCCCTTTATATCAGACATGCACAAACATGTCAGCGGGACGGGACCGCGAGTCATCACCTTCGGCTATCGTAATTACCTTTATGACGGCAAAAGACGGACAGCACAGTGCAAGATATGCAACAGAAACAATTCAGACAGCCAGACGACAACTTCAAACTTTGTCCGTTTGAAGTTTATAGAGCTCTGGTGTCTCCAGATGTTACAGATGAAACATAAAATGTTTCTAATGCTCTTTAATGTGTTTCTTCTTTCAGATTTTTTTCAGATTATTTTTTCATATTTGCAACTCAAATGTGTCAGACACTGTCGGCAGACGTTCATTTGTTTAGATTGAGCTGTCAATCATTGTATGAGGTAATTTCTTTTTTGTTTGATTGCATGGTGTATTTTACTGAATATCAGTAATTACAGTGCAAATCCAAATTGTCATATTTTTTAAACAGGTTAGACACATTGGACAATGATGGTTACTTAAAGTTACTTATATCTTGTCTTTTCACACTACTAAGATCAGATTCTGCGGGTAAAATTGCAATAATAAGGTGACTTGACTTGGACTTGACTTGACCTATTTAAGGACTTGACTTGCCCAAGAAAAAAATGACTTGGGACTTACTTGAGACTTGAAGGTTAAGACTTGAGACTCGAGACTTGCACATGTGTGACTTGGTCCCATCTCTGCATCAGAGTAATGCGAACATGTTTGTTTGTGCATACAGCATAAGAAGAGGAGTGGCGTGGAGGGACTTATAGAAATTGAGAATCCCAACCGCATTTCTCAGAAAAGCAAGAAAGTGACCGAAGTAGATGTCGAGGCTCCTCGAGAGCTGTCTCGCAGAGAGAGGTGGGTCTTTCATGAAAGATGACCTTGCCTGTCACAGTAATGTCATCGTAACAATGAACAAAAATGCAAATAATTGACACACCTTTTAAAAATGTCTAATGTAGCACCACTTTTTTCCTCAGTCACTGAGTTGACCAATTTGTGCAGTTGAGTAGAAGCTCCTCCCTTCACTTCCGCATAGCTCTTTAGCAAGGTTCCATAAGTTGATGCCGAAGCCCTCCTTTTTAAAAGAACTCTAGCGCCATCTTGTGGCACTTAATGGCATTCAAGAAATATCACATAAATGAGTATTAAATGGTAACTGGACTGCGCTGATGGCAATAAGCTCACTCTTTTAAAAACTACACGTTGCCATATTCCTGGTTCGTAACCTCAAAATGACTTTTTGATGTTGTGGCGTCCACCAGGGAGGAGATCGAGAAGCAGAAGTCGAAGGAACGATACATGAAGCTTCATCTTGAGGGGAAGACTGACCAGGCAAAAGCTGACCTGGCCAGACTTGCGATTATTAAGAAACAGAGAGAGGAAGCTGCTAGGAAGAGAGATGAACTCAGGAAAGGTGAGACCACTTTGCACAACCTCCTGGCAGGAACTGATGAATCCAACATTGTAAATGCTGGATTCTTAAACTTACTGGATTTCCCATTTTAAAATGTCCTATCTCTTGTTTGCTCGTTAAAGATGCAGAGGACACCAAAGCAAAGCGTTAGGCACCTCCTCAACAACTTCAACATGCACATCGGTCTCAGAGGGACAGACAGAGGCAAGGGAACACATTTGAGTAACGTCAGAACATGATATGGCTGCCCCCGAGCTCCACCCAAGTTCTTGGCGTAACAACAGCAAAGAGGCCGACGTGCTCCACAGAGCCCAAAAAAAACCCCGAGGTGAAAACATCAAGGGATGAAGACAAATGCAATATTTGGGATCCCCCCTGCGTGGGTTTTCTCAGTCTCACTCTTTACTCTTCTTCCGCCATCTTAATGTTGCTAATCATTTGCATTCCTTTTGCCATTTTTACAAAATTTTGTCGGGACTCACAACAGCAAGGAGTCGACACCGGGAGGCCTTAGGTGCTTTAACTTTTCTTTCCGCCTGATTCGTTATTGTTGGATAGTTAGAGAATTGCACGCAAATTTGGAATAACAATTTTCATTTCCTCAACACATGACAAGTTAATGAAGTGGACATTTCTTGTAATGCCTCAAAGCTGAAGGACTATTACTGGAACTACCTTTTTGTTGTAATAGATAAACACCGTCTTTGGAAGCCTTGCGTCAAAGTGGCCTTGGTGCAGTTATACTGGGATCCTCTCGTTTCTTTTGTTGTACCTCGACTCGACACCCTCATTGTTTACAAAAGACCACCTCACCTGTGATTATAGTTATTTTTTTACAGCATTCCATTTCAAAACAGAACTTCCGTCTTTTGTATCTTCTAAATTCGACCAGCAAAAAAATCTAATATTGTTTACAGAACACAAATTGGATGCTGATTTAAAATCCAGCCTGTCCCTGAGCAGGTATAAGCTTCAATAATAATAGTCACACGTTCGTATAAAAGAACCAAACCGCCAACTTTTTAGGAAAAAGGAAAACAAATTGCAGCATAGAACGAATCCCTCAACTTTTCCTTCTTGTAGTTGAAGTCATTTAATAAAGAAATTGATTCATAAATTGAAATTTGTTTTGTATCAATGCCCCATGTGTTGATTCAATCAGATTTTTTCTTATATATTATTTTTTTCCTTTTTAGTCACCAAAAGCTACATCAGCAATAATACATTTTATTATATAATACGAAGTAGTTGCAAGTACTGGGACTTGGTAAGTGTTTGCAGTCAACTGAAGAGAGAAGGAAAAAAAAAAAACCCCACATCTCTTCTAACTCATATTGCATCTGTGCGACTTCCTCATTAACCGCTTCAGAGCTTGAAAGAGCGCATTTGAAACGAGAACTAAAAGACGCACACAAAAAGCTCACCGTCAAGTAGGTCGCAGCCCTTCAAGCATCCGGAGACACTTTAGAGAAGACCAACAAGCGGCAATGCTCCGACAATCTCTGAGCATTCTCAAGCAGCTTGGCTCTTCCGCAAAGTAAGTTCCTTTTGTTACTTAAGCCACTTTCAATATAACGCTTGTTTGAATTTGGAAGTGAATCATTCTGCTTAGGTGAAATCACAACTTTTGCAATGTTGTGTTAGCATGTTGTGTTGTCACAAACATGCAGCATGTCACAATTTGTGTTATTGTGTCACTTGGGTTCTCACTCTGGCACATCCTGAGTGAGAACAGCAATGTGCATCTGCAAAAGAGAAACCGCACGAGCACGCACAGTCACAAACAATACAAAAAATACACTTTTGTTTTCCCTCCACAAGCTAGTAATTTGAATGTCTGGCTGTATTTCCCCTTTTCTTTCATATCAGTTTCCTGATTGAGAGTTAATTTCCAAAAGTGACTTTTATAAAAGGGAACAACATGAAGGCCATTTGCTTTTTGTTACTCATCAGTCAGGCCTTCGGGATGTTTTAAATTTGCATTACGATGTCGACGCTTGATCATTTTGATTTATCAGACGATGTGTGGCGATCAGTTCAAAAAAATAAGAACAGTTCTTGAATAATGCACACGTGAGTAAATTGTGAAAGGAAACTCACAATATTGTACGTCTGATTTATAGGTCACAAGATGTCAGCGAGCTTCTCCAATCAGACCTGGTTGTGGTGAGAAAAATCAAATGTTAAGATGGCATCATTTGACTTCAGCGTAGTTGACAACATTTCATTTTGATTGAATCGAAGGTGGAGCAGCGGGTGGGAGCCAGCCAAAAGAGCAGCACAGATGCTCCACAAGAAGCTTCAAGGTTGCATTGCAGAGTCAGGCGGGGCTAGATGCTGAAAACGGATAGTACGAAAACCCAAAAAAAAAAAAAAAACTTTCCTGGCCTTGACCGCTCACCCGCCGCCTTTTTACGGCTTCTCCACAGAAGAAGCTGCCTCTAATGCTGCTGTCAATCAGCATGGCGGAAAGTTTCAAAGACTTTGCGCCAACCTCGTCCATCAGGTGAGCCTCTCTGAGCTAAGAGTCATGTGAGAAGTTCCTGATTGGGGTTTTCAGTTCTGTACCAACTAGGAAGAGAGACAAACCACACAAGCTTGTGGTGAAACATGCGTCGGAATGCATTTGAAAGAACAATAACCAAAGCTCTTTGTGGCAGGAGGGTGTTGGAGATGTGTTGCTTCATGGAGAAGATGTTGGCCAGCCTCTTGGCAGACTTTGAAATAAAAGTGGAAAAGGAAGTTTTGGAGCCACTGAATAAACTCAGCGAGGTGACGTCAGGGACTTTTTAATTATTATGTCTCCTTTTAATGTCTGCATACATCAAATTTACTTACTTCCTTCCTCTTCTTGTTTTTAAGGATGATTTACCCGAAATTCTCAAAAATAAGAAGCAATTTGCAAAGCTAATGCCGACTGAACAATGCACGACTCAGGTGTGTTGTTATTTCCTTGAAATGACTTTCTGTTCAAGTTGATACATGACAAGTCTGATTCCAGGAGCCAGGCCAGCACCGGTCCACAAGCCAAACAAGACGGTCTCAAGGAAGAGGAGGAAGAAGCTCTGAGGAAGTTGGAGACCATCATGGTACCATATTAGTTCCTCTCAAACAATAGAACTTTTAACAAAATGTTGTTTCTTGTCGCCACAGAATAATATTCGGCTGACTTGTATCACTTGGCAACGAAAGAAGACGACTATGCGAGCTACTTCATTCGCGTAGGTTGCTTTAAACTACTTAAAAAAAAAAAAGGAATACAGTAAACCTTCATTTATTACATTATCCTATGAGAAAAAAATATTGTTAAAAAATAGCAATAATTGTGTATAGCTGCACTCTTCTTATTCCTTTCTTGAAGCTTTTGGAGCTGCAAGCAGAATATCACAACATTCACATGAGTTCCTGGATAGAATATTCAACAGAACTCAAGGAGATCACTGGCAGCAAGTGTAGTGCACGCATTTATTTGCCACACGGATTTGCCCTCGACTTGACCTACATATGTGATGAGCAACAGGGCAGCCACCAGCGAACCCCCTCGGACCCAAAGTTTTCGGGGAGCCTCTTTCCTCTCACCTGCTTCAGAACAAGCGAGAAATCGCAGCACCCATTCAAGAATGTGTTCATATGCTGCTCAGAACAGGGATGAGGGAGGAGGTAAGACTTTTAGTTGAAGTTTATCATTTGCGTGATAGCTGAAGGGCCTTCGACTACACTTCATCTCCAGGGTCTATTTCGTCTGGCGGCGGCGGCCTCGGTGGTGAAGAGGCTCAAGATTTGCATGGATCAAGGAACTGTCGACCACAGCGAGTTCAGGATAGATCCTCACGCTGTGGCTGGTAAGATATCTATTTTTATCTCACATGCATCAGTGTAAATTTATGTTAAATTACTCCAATAGGAGCTCTGAAGTGTTACCTGCGAGAGCTTCCTGAACCACTAATGACCTTTGAACTCTACAATGACTGGTTTAAAGCTGCCAGGTGTGTATGAAATCCACTCCACACATGATGTTTTCATATCAGTTTCAAATCTATGACTTTATAGAAAAGTGACAGATTTTTTTTCCCCACTTCTTTTATATTTAGACAAATTTACATGCCAGAGCTGCGTTGTTTTGTTCGTAGCTAATAATTAGCTTCTGATTTAGTGGGATTGTGGTTCTTGACTCTTTGTGTAATTAGTTTGTGTTTATATGAAGACACTCGAAAACTGATTAAAAGCTCATTTGTTTGTATTCACAGTGAAAAAGACTGCACAAAGAAGCTGGAGCAATTCCGAATACTATTGAAGAAACTGCCGCCTGAAAATTACAACAACCTCAGGTTTGGAATGATTGGCTTTTCTAATCATGTGGAAATTAACATCTCATATATTTTCAGGTACCTGGTGCAGTTCTTGTCGCTTCTGTCCGAGCATCAGGCTACAAACAAGATGTCGCCCGGTAACATTGCCATCGTGCTAGGGCCCAATCTCCTCTGGCCACAAGCTGAGGGGTAACTACACGTGTCCACCCTCACGCTTTATACCCTCGGTCAATCTCATCCTATCTGCTTTCCCTTTAAGGGAGATCACCCTGGTTGACATGGCGGGCCGCATCTTCAGTGCAGGTGGTGACGGTTATTGAGCCTCTGATTCAATACAGTCAGAGCTCTTCCCTGAAGGTTTAAAAATACTTACAGATCACTTCAGTCTTCCTCGACGATGATTTCGATTCATACTGACACCGAAATTTATTCAGAGGTCTCCTTTGAGATTTCCGGAGCTTCCCAAGGGCCAAGAAGACCAGTCCATGATCTCAGAACAAACACAACTGTGCAGAAAAGATTCCCACAGCCTCTTGTTCTTCAACTGCGACAAGACCAGCGGGTATAGCAATTAATTCATATTTCGACATTGACTATTACTAATGTAGATTGTTTCTGTTTGCAGCACGTCATCTCAGGACGGGAGAAGCGTCTCCTCTGTAACTTCCGTGAGACGCCAAGCGTGGGCTGCTTCTGCACACGACGCCGCAACCACCAACCAAAAACACATGACGATACTGAGCAGCTCAGCCCCCGCAAAACCAAGCTCATTGCCAAATCAAAACCCAGCACCACATCCCAAAACCGCAGGGTTCACCTCAGGACAGAGCAAGGACCCCGTCCAGACGCAGCGCTCGGATCTGTTAGAACCTGTTTCAGAGGCACGGCCCGTCTCACTTAAAACAGTCGTCAAACGTGAGTCAAAACGCACTTAATACTTAACTTGCTGTTGTTTTTGTTGTGCGCAGACATTGCATTCAACCCATTTTGTTGACACATTCTTGACATCTAATCTTTTCCTCCCACAAGTAAGTTAGTGCAAGTCTACAGAGGGAAGATAAATACAGATACAAACAGGATGTTTGGCACTACCCACTAATATATCACACCTTCAGATCATCTTGCATGTTGTTCTAACCCGGGCCCCCATGGCTCACAGCACGTCCCCAAGTACTGCCTTTTACGTTGTCCTGGTCTGTGTTCTTTCGAAAGATGTAAATTTGCCATTGATCTTCCAGTCTGTACATTGTCTCTCCTTTGCAGCAAAGAGGAGCATCAGTGTGAGAAAAGCCAACGAACCTCACGAGCCGGTGACGGCTCACTCCAGCACGCTCAAAACGTCAGCGCCGCCAAAGCCTCGGCACCGTCCGGCTCCCACAACAACAGACGGGACCCAGGTGACGCGTCCGCCGCCTCCAGCTCAGCCGGTTGGTCATAAAAAGCCGCCGATTAAAAAACCTGGTCTTAAGCTCCTAGTTGTCCTCCACCTCGTCCCCCGGCGTTACAGTCCAAAGAGGCTCCCTCAATAGCCCAGTAAGATGAGCTCTATACGGACTTTAACTTTGACACGTAGATAATATTTAATTTGAATATGTCTTCATATCAAGACAATTGTATGCTTTGCCGAAACACTTTTCTGGAAGGTCTATCGAGGCCATGGTGGATTAAAAGCCGCTCTTTCCGATTTTTTAAACAAAACAAGTTTGATATTCTTTCCATTCTATTTCCTGTAGGAAGCTGTAATGATTACAAAATCCAACATTTGTCCACAAATAAAAATATGCATCTAAGATATAACATCACTTCCAAGTCTTACGGTTGAATATTTAATTTGTTTGTTTTATTAGTTGTGAGCTTACAAAATATAGCATCGTTATTCCCAATTAATAAAGTATAAAGTTGGGCTGCACTATGTTATTAAGGTGCTTATGCGTTTATAGTGTCGTCAGCTGATACGTTTGTGTACATTTGGAGGCGATAACATAGACATTACAATTTGTCTATTTTCGTTCAAGGTGCACAGAGTTTATTTAAGAGGTCTGCAGCATTCAAGGAGCAATTACTGGAGTTCATAACACCAAATACTGGCGTCATTGGTCATATTACTCAATTTGATGCGATAAATGTCATTCATTAGAGTTTAAGTCTTGACTTGAAATGTTCTTAACTGAAGGTAAGACTTAAATGCATCAGCACAGGTAAGTTGACTAAACATTTTTTTTTTGTCTATGTTTGCTATTAATGACTGAGTATAAAGTGAATGGCAGGACCTCTTTACTGAGAAATATTAGTGTTTCAGCTTTTGCTTAGTCTTCGGTTCCTCAATTAATTTCAACATAGTTCCTGCCACAAAGCTACCACAAGATGGCGCAGTAATTGTTAATCTGAATGCTAAATATCCTGAACTTTTTGTACATTGAAAATACTTCAGTCCTTCTTTTTAATCAATTTGTGGCAAAAAAAATCATTGCACTTTTAGTGGAAAAAATATGTCACCTTAAAAAAAAAAAAATCCCCCATGTGCAGTTTGAATGTCGTTGATTTGATTATTGGAGTAGGATTATAATGGAATCAAAGAGTATATCCGATAATGAGTTTTAGTTTCATGTTAAAACAACTCAGACTTTGATTTCTTCTTCATCGTCATCATCATCGGTGTAGCTGTAAGATATCTTGTTTATCCTCTCCGAATCCACCACCTCCATTCTGTTTTGACCGCCGTAATGGCGTGCAAGCATATTCACAGCACTCTGGAAGCGCTCGCTGTCCATCCTCATAGCTAACCTCACTCGCTCGGGTGAGGCTCCCCTTGGCACATCAGGAAATTTCCCACACACTGCGACTCCGTTGACCTCAATGGCGCTCCCCTCGTCGTCCCATTCTGCCCCTTGTGGACTCTTCCCCCCCGTGCAGTCCTCTCTCAGCAGGGAGTCCACGTAAGAGATAGTAGCCGAGTCCATTTCGGATCCTTCATTGGTAAGCCCACACGGCGATCCTGTGTCATCTCTCTCCCAGTTGTGATTGTCTCCGTCCAGTAAGCCAAACACTTCGCTCATAAGGGAGGGGCCCAGGTCAAAGTTGAAGGTGTCCAGGGATGTGAGGGAAGCAAAGGAGCTGGAGAAGGCGGTAGGCTTGGGGTCATAGGTCACAACGGCGGCAGAGCGGGCGGTCAAGATGTCGTCGGCGGGGTCGGTCAGAGAGCCACGGTGCACGTTAGCCGGGTTGGAACCAGAGGGCTGTTGACGTTCGGAGCGGGACAGGCGAGGGAGTGTGACGAAGCCCGACTCCAAACCTGGGGAGAGAAAAATGAACATTAAATATTATTCACGGTTGAGTAGGACTATCACGATTTACCTAATACATCCAACAGGGGGCAGTACAGACCATCATGTCTAACAACTACTAAGCTTCAACTTTAGGAGTTTCCTCCAGATCACCGTCATGTAACTGCAAATGTACTAAAACTACTCTAAACAGAACACGTAGTATGTTTACATTACATTTTTATTTTTTTAAATTTGGCATATTTCTAGTGCAAGTCATTTCAACTCCCATCATCATATTGCCTGCTGTGTCAATATGTCTGTCTTTTATCAGCGCAGGAGCAGCTGATAATGCGCCAAAATGTCGAAATCATTGAGTAGACCTGATGGATGATTCGTACTGCAGGCCCGCGCAAGGTCGCCAAGACTTCGCAGAGTTTACAAGGGGGGGGTGGGGGAGTTAACTTGTTTGACCCCCGCTTGATGTTTTACTGTGTTTAGCAACCGTGATTTATCGTTTCGCCCAGTCGTAATCATAGAGCTCAAGGATTCGGTTATGTGCATATGACTCTTGGAATTTCCTGTGAGGATATCATAGATTTTTCAAATGTGACCACTCAAGAGAAAACAAATATATTGCAAATTCAAATTGTACATAATGTTACACTGGCTTATATACTCAGCAACCCCTGTAGGAAAACACTTGGCCTTTCAGCAGTTCACCATTCCAAATGTGCATCTTAATGGATTGGAATGATGTGCTGACACTACAAAAACACAGTCAATGGAAATTCAATTGGGGTCATTTTATTGCGGTGGATTCAAACGGTCTGCTTGAACAGCGGGTGATGCTGATGTTATTTCAATGTACGAGCGTCTGCTGCTGGAAAGCAGGTCGCAGTGGTTGGTGCAATGCGCACACGACCCGGCAGCAGGAGATCACTTTTCACCATTTTTGTGCCTTAACCTCACCAGACCATAACCGTAATCACACATTGTAAAACATTTGTTTTAAAAGAGGGAATTATTAGTTATCTTTCCAGTAACTTGACAGTCTGGCGTTGTTATTGTTATGCCGACATGTCATTTTAACAAATGATCACTTAATGTGGTATATCATGATCTGGGGAGATTAATTCAGTGACATGATCCGAAGCTAAATTGCTGCTAACAGACGCCTGCTGCGTGAGTCATCAATGCTGATGAGAGCCCAGAGAATCAACCGCAAAATCCAAATAGTCAGCAGATGTTAAAATGTTCAACAGAGCAGAAGGAAATTTGGAAAATTGTCCAATAGTTTTTGTTGTCTTTCCCGGAACCTGAACCACAGTAAATGTTGAAAATTGACTCGATAGAACGTCTTTCAGGCGACTTGCCCCTGAGGTCACACAGTTTGGAATTTTAACCAAAATTTGGGTGTGCTTCTAAAATCACTTGTAATAAAAACGCGTAATATCAATGCTAATTTCCGTTCGCCTGTCTATTGTGTTTCACATTATATGTTAGCATTAAGCTTAGAAGCGTTTTAAATTGTATCACTGTGCTTACCGTAAGAACTCTTCCTCTCCCCTGGTGTGCTTTGTGAACTGGGGAAGAGCACCTTTGTGGTGGGGCTCCCATTATACATGTCCACGTCCAGCCTTGGAAGGGAGACTGCGTTCTTGATAATGGGAGAAATGGCCGGAGGAGGCGGTGACACATCCTTGGTTCCTTCTCTGATTCTGTTGTCAGAGCCCCTCCTGATTTGTCGGATTGTCCTGGAGAAAAAGGCCCCGAGTTTGTTGTCGGGGGTAGACACCGAGTCAGTTTCCCCGTGGCCCCCTTTAGCCGATCCGCCGTGGTTGCTGAGGAAGGAGGTGTCCCCGAACACCTCTCCGCCACGGCCCACGTGCATCGTGTGGCGAAAGTCGCCTAGCGGGGGGCTGATCATGTCCACCGTCAGATCAGCTTTACAACGCCGCTTGCTGTGAGAGTGTGTCACCAGACCTTTAAGGCCAGAGAGCTTTTCTTGGAGATTCATGTTTACAAAGCTCAAAAAAATGTTGCGTTAAACGTGAAACTATTTGGAAAGTAAGACTTCAGTTCACCCCGACTCTTACAGTTACCTCAAGTTCTGAAAACATGTAATCTACCAATCTGAGGGCTGCAGCACAAGATACTTCAGTGGAATATTATCTATGTTTATCATGCGCTAGCCAAAGTCTATCCCACTCTTTGCCGCTCATCGTTATGCGGCGCTGGCAGAAACAAACCAACATAAATTGCAGAGAACACTGTGCAGTTGTGTCCCTGGCACAAATAAGGCCAGTTGGACTGCAGTCAAGTCCCTGGTTTCCCTCGCTTTGGCTTTGTCGACATCGGCTCCGAAATAGGTCCGGGTCCAGCTGCAAATGCTTCTGTGGTCGCAGCGTCTACAGAGGGTAAAAAGAGGGAGAGAAGGTCTATCTTTAAAATGGAGGCAGGAGAAAGTCATGGATGGCAGTAGGAGTTCCTGTTGTGGTAGTTGAGAAGATTTGGGGAGAGACCACGACACTTCCTTATACACACAAGTCAGAACTGTATTTGACAAAAGAGGCAAAAGTACTCAAACTGCTTACGATGCAGACTCTGAAACATACAAAAGTAATAAGATATATATTTTTGTAACTTTTGCAGTTGGATAGAATGAGAACTGGCGGTTATTGTGTATACGAGACCAGAGGGCGAAAAAAAATCTGATGATTACATGTTTATTTAAAACAGTCACTTAGCTTTGCTTTAGGAAAGTCAGCTTAGCTAAATGCTAACAAATAATGCAAAACGCCATTGACATGCTAACGGTTATCATTGATGACTGCGATTATAGAAGCAATATGTGACAATACTTTTTTGATAATTATATTTATGAATAGTTTAGATAACTTTTATAATTCATAATCCTCCAACTGCTCTGAATTTGAACTTCTCAATTATAATTATTTTTGCTTAAAATGTCAACTCGTCTGGAGGAAGCTAAATTTAGTCCCAAGTCATTTTACATAAAGGTCTGCAAGTCTGCTTCTGGAACACAATAAAAAACTTGCAGTGTAATTCTTCTTCTATTGTCCTGTTTTAACTCTCGTAAATATCACCCGGAGGAGTTCGCTTTTTGGCCCATTCGTCACGTTCGGACAGTTTTATATCGTACGTGTGTAGGAAATTGTTGTTGCTGTTCTTTGCCAGCAGCAGTAATAGATAGCTAGTTCCTAAATATTTTGATACCGAAAAAGACCCCTGACAAGCTCCTCTGGTTCTCTTTAAAACTCAATCAGGACTCCGTCTGGCTTCCTTAATGACTCGCTACGATGGCGATAGCGTCATGTCCAAGGTTCTAATTTGCTGCTGACCGCAGTCACCAAGCCCTCCGTTCCACTTCCCCCTGGGCCGGCGTTTTAAGAGGGGCATCTGGAAGCCCGAGAGGGAGGAAACAAGCCACATACCAGTGTTGAGCGGAGCCATATCAAGCCTTGCCAAAAATAAAAAAAAGATGGCGATGGCATAGGCCTACAGGGAACTGCTGTACATTCCCATGAACTAAAAGGGACTTTTGTAGACTCAAAAGGCAGGGAAAAAATGTCCCTATCAAGATTTAACAAGTCGAGATAACCCAACGGATTACAGGAACACACATGGGGTCGTGAATTACCCCGACTGTGATTTTACGGAAAGCTTGTGATGTATCATCTTTGCCTGTAATCCATTGGGAAACCTTTGACCGTAGCACGCAGGCGCTTGCTTCACAGTTTCGGACTCCCCCAGGCCAAAATACTGCCGTTCACATTTGTACTTGTTTATGTGTTTGCGGGGTTACATAAACACACTTTTTGGGTGTCAGATAAAACCCTGTTAAGCACCACAGGCTGTAAAAAACATACGGTAATAGCTTTAATGCTATAATCTTTCTGGCGGTCTGCCTGAGGGATGGGGGGGCTAGATAATCCTTTAAATCTTCATCCCTGGTACCCCTATATATGCATGTCTCGCTGGCATAGGTCTGGGAAACTAAATCGGAAAGACACGAAAAGAGACTTGGAAAGGAAATGGAAGGGGCATTTTCATTTTAAAACACAGCTGTGAAATTTAGTCGATATTCCAGTAAACCGAGTTACCAGTTGAGTCATAGAATACTTTACTTCCAATTTATTTACCGTATTTTCCGCACTATAAGGCGCACCGGATTATAAGGCGCACCTTCAATGAATGGCCCATTTTAAAACTTTGTTCATATATAAGGCGCACCGGATTATAAGGCGCATAGAATAAATAAGTCAACGTTGCTCAAACGTTAATATCACAACACACAAAATAAACAGCTTCGTTAAATAAATTAGTCCTCATCCACGAATCCATATTGGTCCATATATAAGGCGCACCGGATTATAAAGCGCTCTGTCGGCTTTTGAGAAAATTGGAGGTTTTTAGGTGCACCTTATAGTGCGGAAAATACGGTATTTATATTTCACTCACAATTTTGTAAGTCAATTATTCGATTAATCTAACTGATACGATGTCGGTTTATTATTTATTAATAACAGTGTTGTAGTTGCTCCCCCCCACCACACTGAATGAAAACATCTATTTAAGCACATTTGGAGTTCCTCGACTCTGCTGTAGGTCCACACGAGTGGACTTTAAGCGTCTCTATGCTCATGTCCTTCAGACTCTAACCAGGTGAACAAACATGCAAGATAAAGCAGCATTTTCCAAACTCACGCTTTGGCTTTCTACTCTGTTTCTATTTTCGCCCAACACACTCAACCTTAATTCTAAACACAGCACTTCCTCTTCGCTCGAGAAAACATGTTGGACCCTTTGATAAATATCCACACTGACTTTAGCGCTCCGCTGTTTGTTGTATCTTCTTGGAAATCATATTAGATTGCCAATAACCATGCTTACAGTCGTGCAAGTGTCCAAATCGCATAATGACAGTATTCTGTAGAGGAATGCTGATGGTTTTTTTTCCTTTTCTGTCCATGAAGACATTCTTGGATGAGGACGAAAAACCCTCCAAACACCTTTGAGATTAACTGCCGCAAAAATTGTGAGCCGGGCTTTGTTGTCCCAAATGGTTCCTCTCCATTCTGAGTGCAAGCTGCCACAAAAGGAGAACCAGTTGGTGTCGGAGTTGTTGTTTTAATGTCCAGGTGTCCAAACAACCTCTTTTTAGACCGGTGTCATTTTTCAATCAAACTATCTTAAGGTACCAGTTTACTGCTCAATAATTACCGAAAGACTTCTTCTGAAGTGAATCATGTGATTACTTGGCTCTGTCTGATTGGTGAAATGGAGTTATGTGCACTGGCAGAGTTCAAGACATTAAAAAAAAAAAAAAAAATTATAGTAGCAGTGATTGCGTGGGAATGGCCTTGACTTGTAACTTGAAACACAACATATTCACTTTCCATGCTGTTGAATTATCTTGCCTCGGGAGGGACTTGCAACCATTTGGTGATGACAGACTGATTTTTTTTTTCTTTTCTCACCAACACCACCATGTGTGGTTTTAAAAAAAAAAAAAAAAAAACGGTTGGGAATCCAGCGGTGTAAAGACAAACAAAGCAGCCGGAATGTCAAATTTTCATAGTTAAAATAAATAAATAAATAAAAAACAGGCTGTGTGACTAACTAATAGGGGAAAAAGCGCCTGCGCCTGCATCCATACAGGAGCAGGAAATGTCTTCTGCAACTTGAAACAATCGCATTGTGACGCAATACTAGCACGTATCAAGTCTGGCGCCACATTCAGCTTCCGGGCAAACTGCAATTTTATTTTCATCGATTGTGTTTGTCTGTTAGCTTTCCAGCTGGCATGTGCATGTGTGTGGCATTTCACACCGTGGTTTCCCTCAGGGTGTGGAGCTCATAAGGCTACCGCTCCCAACATAGTGCAAGCATGCTCCCTAATTAAAAGACCTAAAGGCCACCAAACGTCAACACTAAATCCCAATGCGTCCTAATTGATTTTAGGTTATGTGGTGGAGCTTGTAATTACACGATAGGATGATTAAAAAGCAAAGCAGGTCATTCACAACCAAGTATCATAATAATGATCTACAGTATTGTTACTGCTGGCAATGGCGGTGTATAAATATATCAACGAGTAGGGTTGAGTTTCACCGAAGAACTCCGAGGAGACTAGTTTTGACACCGCAGAAAAGGCCCACTGCAAACATAGCGGACATTAACACCACATTGAAATCATTTTTGCCTTACCAAGAAATTCAATCTGGTGTGTTTACTAAGATACGCCGAGTTAGCTAGAAATAGGCTTTACGCTAAATGTGGGTTGGCGCCTGTTTCTATTATTCTATGATTTTTTTTTCCTTGAATAGGCCTAACATCCTGCATTCCCTTACCTTCCTGCTTCCTTGCACTTGTCCACCTTTTCCCCCTTGACAGAATAATAATATATATATATATATATATATCATATGGTCCAGTGCCATGATTAGCTGTGCTGATTGACCTTGTATATTAAATTATCAGTTATTTTCGGATGCAAAAGACCACGTGACAAATGTTTTAGCGTGACTTGCTTTTACATAATGCTTTCTATCGCATTATTATTCTAGAACACTAAAATATTATTTCTATCCAGCTGCTGAATTTGGGCAAGATGCTAAGTAAACTGATCGCCACTCAATTACAGGGCACATAGACAAGCAACACATATGGCAATTTAAAGTCGACCATGCATGTTTTGGTAAGTGGGAGGAAACCTGAGGACACCTAAAGCGAGGCCTTGAGCCTTGATTCAAACCCAGGACCTCTCTATTATGAGGCAGACATGCAAACCACTAATGCACCGTGCTGCCTCTTTCGAAAAATGTTAACCTTAAGCCAAAAAATAAAATAAAAATCCAAACCCCATACAATTTTAGATATGAAGCTTTAGAATGTCCCTACAAGCCATGAAAAAAAAGACCACAGTTTCTGTTTATGACAGAAATAACTATTTAATCCTAAAAAGTTCTACATGTATGCCTGGCTAATTAACAAAGAATAGCAACTCACCTAAAAGCTGGATAAACTCTTAAAAAGGTGACTTTAGAGATCTTTCCTGAAAGGATAGAGTTGAAGTTGATCCGAGTGCGCTGTTTGCACGACAGGACGGCCCCACTAGTGTGCGCGTGTGTGCAGAAGCGCAGCACGGAATACAAGGAAAGGGGCGGGCCGTGGGTCCGATCACCACAGGAGTCCCCACCACTCTCCTTCCATTGATGTGCGCCTACAAGTTGCCAAATTGACTTGTCAACACTATTTAAAAGCATTCAAGCGGGACTTAACACTGCATGTTCAAATTCCCAATTCTGATTTAATGACCATATTGCACAGAAATAAATAACTAGTGACAGCAGTGGGCAGACATCATGCAAGTAAAGACAGAAATAATACAAATCTGAAATTTAATAGTTGAATGTGGCAGCGAACGTTACGAGCAGTAAATTGTAAACATTTAAAAAAAAAAACTGCCATTCCGTTTTGTTTACTATAAACCTGTGATTATTAAACTAGCTCCCTCTAGTGGTAGCTAAAAGAATTACTCAAAAAATACAACCAATCAAATTAAAGCTTGTAGCCATGCTTACAAGTATAAATCACTCGAGTATCTGCTGACTGTAAGGAAAAGGGGAATAGCTGGAAAAAATAATTTTCCTTGATTTCTTATTCTTTTGCCATACATAAAATCGCTCGTAGGAATCAACAGGTCTCAAAAGGGCAATGAAACGCTGACCAACAGGAAATCGGGCCTTATCAACAGGAACCCAAGCATCCCCGCCCCGTCCTCTTCAGTCGTTAAATCGCAACCTAGGACCAGTGACACTTTGGCCACGCGACTCTTCATAATGGCCTCACCTAACTGAGGTCACTGTGATAGCGTTTAATAAAAGAACTGCTTGACCTCTAAAGACAGATAATGTTTGATACGTCTAATCTGTCGAGTGCTGGTAGAGGACATGTCAGTATGTCTGTCCCTCCAATCTTTATATGGGACGTATCAAAATCGTCACCCTCTGATGGAAATAATTGGGGTGAACGGAACAGCAGTTATTTGAGCCTCTCGGCAGCTTGTCAAAAGCAACACAAGTCACACTTTGACTCGTTCCAGATCAGCATTTTTGCTTATCGGTGACATTTTGTTTTCCAGGATGATGATCTGAAGACATTCCACTAATGTCGCTGTCACATGTAAAAAGTGTTGCGTGCTTGTTTTGAAAGTCCAAATATGGTGATAAGATGTCTGGTTCACACACATCCTCGTCTGCGGGTTTCAACACAATGGCGCATTGCTTGACCGCAGGAACGACCCCTGTAAATCATTTAAAAGCACAACACATTCGTTTTGAGCTGCCCCACACACACACACTAAGTTTTAAAGACAGACTGAAGGGAAAAAAAAATATTTTTTAAATTTTTAGTTTGAAAAGATCTGATTTAAAAGAATGTATGCTTGAGCAGAAAAACATATGGAAGAGTTCTCCTGGAAGTTACTTTTACACATTTCTGTCTTGCTGCCAAATACACTGAGAGGAGTTCCAGCGGCATGAAACGCGATTCAATCCATTTTCAAAGATGTTGAGACCGTGGAATCGTTTTTAG
The DNA here is from genome assembly GCF_901709675.1 of Syngnathus acus. Lineage (NCBI taxonomy): Eukaryota > Metazoa > Chordata > Actinopteri > Syngnathiformes > Syngnathidae > Syngnathus > Syngnathus acus. Next base: position 3,105,825 of record NC_051103.1, on the reverse strand, counting down.
GGAAGAAACAACACTGCTCTGAAATTATATCCAATGGTTTGGAAAAAGTCTATTGTGCAGCAGCATTATATAGCGTTATAAACCGGCGTAATTAGTGCACTTACAAAAAAAAAACGAAAAACATAATGATGTGTTTTTTGTGGTTTTGGCATTTTCGAAAAGAAATGGAACTACGACAGGCTAATTGAAGTTTTTAACATGGGCTCAAATGAGTAATGTTGGGCAGAAAACTGGAAACTACACTTCTGGATTTGGAATTAAAAAAACATTTTCTTTTTTTAACCCGAAAGGTCAAACCCGCAAGTCTCTCCACAGGGTTCCTTTTGAAGTTTAGAAGTTGATTACATGCAACAAATATTTTACTAAAACTTGGTTAAGGCAAGAAAATAAAATGGTGAGGCTGAACGGCAAAAGTTTTAATGGACTAATACTGTTTTATTTTATTATTTTTTTATTTTATTGAAATTCCAGATGGAATTATGGCCGCCTGACGCTTGCTCCCCGCAAACCAGACGGCTTTAAATTAGAACTCTATATCTTTTTAGTGTGCTAATTTGAACCCCTAAGAATAACAGTGGCTACTGTGGTTTTTTTTTCTTTTTTTCATGAGTCTGGCACCAAATGTCCGTCGAGGGAATCCGCAATGGACACAGGTACTTGTTTGCCCTCTGTCCTCAATCAAGGATTTTTTTGTGTTCAATCATACATTCACAAGTCAATGTTTTATTGAGTGTGCTATTTTAGTGGTTGCCTTGTTTTCATTCACTCAAAACTCCTGATTGCATGTTTTTGTAGCACTATTGACGCTGATAGAAAAATATTTTTGAACGCACTGAGAGAAAAGAAAATGGAATTGACAGCACAGCTCTGCCACATAGCTCTGTGTCTGTAAATAGCTTCCATCTTTCCTTTGGATCATCAATCATTTGGCCTTGATCCTAAATTGAACGTGGTCCAGGTCACACGCTTTGGATGTGGACGTCATAGTTAAAATAGTGGAAGATTTTTTTTTTGGTTCTTAAAGAAATTGATGTTTGCTACATCCTATCTTCTAGTGTTAGCACATTTTCCATTCCGTTATGATTACATGCCAAATATCATTTTAATAAAGACCAAATGTCTCCAGACATCATTTTAATATGTTGATTTAAGAGTAATAAATCAACCTACAACATATTCCCGCAGTTATTTCACTTGTGCTTGCCACCCCTTTTATGGCTATTTTTCAATGCTGATTTTTTTTTTATAATGGATGAAGACATTCTTGTTTTCCTGGCACAGGAACAGCATGCCTTAGTTTGCCTTATTGGTCAACGGGTCAGCGAGCCGCAGAATTTGCAGAATAGTTCTCAAAATGAAGCACATGAGGAAAGTGAATGGGAACATTTTAGATTCTTTTGTAATGTTTAGAATTGCGTGTGAGTCCCTGATGAGTGTGCAGACATAGCAACAGTAACTGGATGGTAGCGTGTGTGCGTGTGTCCGTCTTGGCGCCCTTTCCTGTTTAAGCCTTGCGAGCACATAAAGTGCGGCTTTACAATAGTCCATTGTCCCATCCAGCCTCCACTCTTCCTGTCAGGTCATAATTCACGGAAATAAGGACACGGTGCAAAACAAACAGAGGCGGCCTAGGCTCCTCCACCCACCTACCCACCGGTGGGCCCTCCGAGAGGAACCCATTGCCGCGGTTTTAGCGGGGCGGGCATTCCTGCCAGGAAGCTAATCACCATCGCATCCCAGTTGGAAATGTGTGTAAGGCATGTGAACGTTGAAAAACGACGACGTGAGGTAGCGGGAGATGTTGAAGAGATACGTTGGGGTGTGGAAAATAAAAACCTTGATTTCCTTGGTCCTTTTCTATTTGTATCTTGGGATGTGAACAAATTTTTAATTATTTAAATAATTTTCCTCATAGTTAACCAAAAAGGGTTCATATCAGGTGACTTCATCTATAATGTTTGTGCTTTGTAAAACTCTTGAGTATCTTCTCAGCTTGAACTATTTTTATCTTTTATCTGTTTTTTTCGGACTCTCCCTGAACTGATTTATTTCCCCGACTCTTTGTAGCTTCCCAGCTTTTTGTGAGTGCTCCAAAAAAATGCTCATTCTAGCATAACATATATAACCCCACTATTTTCTTTCCGTGGGATTATAAAAATGTCATCTCTTAAATATAAATGCTGCCGTGTTGCTTAGGAGTAGAAATAAAAGGATTTGCTGAGGAAGCAGAGTGGACTCCACCCTGTATTTCAGCTGTGTGTGTGTGTGTGTGTGTCAGTGCTGAGGCTTGTAAGAACACGTGAGTACATATCGTGTGGTGGAGTGTGTGTGGCATCCACTCGGAAAGCTGCTGGCAGATGCGGGAGTCAGACTGTGGCCATGGAGCGGCCGGACGGATAATTTCGTCTCGAGCCACGCTGACCAAAGCAGACTGGCCATGCAAACACGAAACTAACCTGCTTTGTCACACATGAGAAATAAAAGTAGAAGACAATGTTAAAATTGGGCTCAGCATTTTCTTGTTTGGTTTCTCAACTCTGCTCGCTGTTATGTAATAACGGGGGAGTCGATTCATCACCGATTTCGACGTTATCTGGCACGTCAGTTAGTGCAAGTCATCATCTTGTCTTAATTCAACAGTAAGATTTCGTCACTATTTTTTTTTTTTAGTTGCAATTCCCTCAGTGGGTATAAATCTTGTCGTAACAGTGAGAGGCCATAACTTAGCTTTCACAAGTCGTTTACATCATAGTTCGGAAATAAACCTACATGGTCTAACCAAAAGCTATCTGGAAATACTTACGGCGTTATATAATCACATCGGTGGTTTCAGGGTACGGTGGAAATATTTGTAGCGTAATAATGCCGGCAAAGAGAAGAAAAAGCCTCAGACGGTAGCGGGGCAAGCTCATTTTTTATTTCCCCAACTGCATTTTGTTGTGCATACCTTCTCTGCAAAATGATTCATTTGAGCTTGAGGAATGCGGGCTCACTGTTTAGTCTTCAGTGGCCCGGAGTCGTCGGCCTATGACCCTAACGGACCACCAGACCACCTCTAAAGACCATCAGATGTCACCTTATCTAAACGGAGCACAGGAGAGCAGCCTCCTCCCTCTTTCCATCCTGTCCTCCGTCATAAACCAAATTCAGTCTTCTCTAAGAGTATTTTGATCGCTGCAGACTCCGAAAGGGCCCGGATTGGCATTTCCTGTGGGCGGAGCCGGGGAGCAGACACATTCTTGGGCCAGTCACCTTCACTTCCTGTCTCTGCTAACAGCCCACCGAAAGCCGTACAGTGTGGACTTAACTGAACAAGGCCACCATTTTACTTTCGTGATACTGAACGATAACATTTTTAATTCAATGTTTTATTGTAGATTTGAAAGATGCCAACTGTACCTGAGTCAATAAACACAAAATATAATAAATAATATTGCAAATCAGGAAAACCCAAATGCCCGACCGACTCCTCGGGTGTCTTCTGGCCTTTCGAGATAAAAATCACTGCAGGATTTCCTCATATTTTCTGGTGAATAATTGTTTAACTTAAAATCCACACAACCGTGGGAAAAGTTTCAACTCGGCAGGAGATACGGCTGAGCATGTCTGGTGTGTAACATTATGAGTCACAGGGGAGCACCGGTAATGCATTCTACTGACTCGTGCCCCTGAATCACACTTTTCTTTTAGCCTATATTTTTCATTGAATGTCATTTTCCTGCTGTGTTCACAACTCAATCTGCATGCTCGCAATGCTTCACTGTCAAGGGATGTGTTCCCCAGTGTGGAAATGCATATTTATGCACACGGCGGTGAGTCTGAGGAGGTGCGACAATCAATTACAGTCCTCCCAGGGGTCGGCAGCTGCACCGGTGTTAATATTCGACAGCTGGACCTGTCAGTGGGTTTTACTATTGATGCAAGACCTCAAGCAATCAGTCAAGCGCCCTCCACTAGTAAAAGGAATCATTGTCCATGTTGAGGATTTTGGAATGCGGGAGTAAGGATCTCCAAAAGGGAAGGTTGAAGCCGAGATTCGAACCCAGAATCTCATAACTGTGAGGCAGATTTGCTAATCATTATCAAACTATGCAGAACGTGAGTAACTAATTTCCATTTCAGAAATGTTTATTACCTTTAACATGGAGCAAGTCACAATTTCACCATTACCTTAAATGGTGGGGAGGCTTTAATGAATAAAGAGATGCAATTATACATGGTAAACAGCTAATTTATTAAAATTTCAATGTGGGCGATGGAATTTGCAAGTGTACGTATTTTTGTAAAATGTCTCCCTCTAGTGGGTAAGTGTGATCAATACGACTGATGTCAAATTGATTAACTTTATTTTATTTTTTGACGTAAAGCAGAAGATTTACTGGAGAAAGTCCATGTAAGTTACATTTCAAAATAATTACGCACTTATTTCTGGTGAATTTAATTTTCATAATTGTACTGCTCAGATCAAATTTACTTTAAATACAACTGTATTTAGAGGCGCATTTCAGAACAGCTGTAGTTATAACAAATCGCTTTATATATAACAAAAATAATGAACATTTTTAATTAATTCACATTTTCAGTATTTGGAGTACTTTTACTGAGTGCATCATCTGCATCTGCACCCTCAATACTCAACCACTCCTGCAGAAAGAACCTTGCGAGTTTTCCTTCTCCAGGCTCCTACAACTTGGAAAAATGTGATCTTTGTTTGAGCAAGTGTCTGGAAGTTTATGAAGGTCAAAAAAGTTTTTTGATGCATCCCTCCCTATCACAGGCAGCCAGTCAGAGCGCTTCCACGCAGCTGCTACTGGCTGCTGGCCATTGGAGACTCTTCATGCTGAGCAGCAAAATGGCCGCCCGTCTACCGACTGACTCCACAGCGCTTTGAAATTGAAACATTTCTGCATATTTTGCTTTAGTCGGCAACAACCACAGTACTTCTTTACCAGCCTGTGACGCGTTGCGAGTATATTTTCATTATTGTACAATTACTTGACGTATCCGCTCAGGCGTCGCTGTTCTTGTAGCTTCGACGAATGCCTCAGAAAGCTAAAAAGAAAAAACGCACTGAAGCACTTTAGCTAGTTAGCACGCTAGCTTTTTTTCATATGTGATTGCTGAGGTGAGTGTTGCGATGTTTCTTCATCGTTTCTCCTTTTCTTTATTGCATGCAAATGCAAATTCACTAAACGTTGTGTTGTCTTGATTTTGTGTCTGGTAAGCTCTCATTTTGTGCTCAAGCTAACGCTATTAGCCTGGGCTACTTGTAGCTGTCAATGTGTAGCATTAGCTCTATGTTTTCATATTCAGAGGTCAACATTTGCTTCATAGCACAGTGCATTTTAATAAATAGCTGCTTTATTTACACAACAAAGACCAGCTAGTTTACTTAGATGGGTGAAAACTGATAAATGTGTTTTCTTGCGGTTTTGAGCACCTATCTAAATTCCACCCACTCCTGTTAGCCACCAGCGGAAGAGCATATATTATGGCTTGCTTGTACCTGTAAACACATTTAGACATCACTCATCCACTTTAAATTGTGGTTTGTGAGGATCAGTCTTTCACTTGAATATTTTTCCTCCAGCTTATTCTTAACCGGTCGTACGAAAACGTAGCTATTAGCAAACTGCTCATGGCACAATGACTGGAAGGTTAACACATAATGCAGCAGCATATTTTATGTATATACTAGTGATTGGTACAATTCGTTTCAAGAATCAATTTGGGCTTGTGTAGTATGTATGGTATATGTGCAGTGTCTATTCATATAGTATTCCTGCCTATTCAGGACATAGAATGAATCACAAGCATTGTGCTAGAAATGGCCATTGGGGTTTTGCAGACAGTCGTTTGTGCTTTGTAATCCCTACATTGTGTCCTCTTTATCGTTGTCATCCACGGCGTTATTTGGTGTTGTCAGCTGCTCCTGAATATTAATGCCCGTCGAAGAAGACCAAATCACATCGGAAGATTCAGTTCGTTCTTTGGCATCTGTTTGTGTGCATGCACGCACAATTCCGTTTAACCAAATGATGACTGTATTTTGAAATAACCTGCTTATTTTCCCAGAAGAAAGGAGTATCAACGACTGGAGCGGTAGTTCATGGAAGACAAGAAAAGGAAAAAAAGAAGAAAAAAGGAAAGGGAAGCCTCTCAGAAGGTATGTTCAATGTGTTTTATTTAGTTTTCATCATGTTTATGACAATCACCCGCATTTCTTATGGGCGAGCTAAACTAATCAATACGGTCTAGCATACTTGTTAAATATAAGACAGTTTAAAACCAGATAAAAAAAAAAAAAATAAATCATTGTATGCTGTGACTGACTTTATAAATTGTCGTCTATGTTACTGAAGCTGACAAGTGCATCATCATAATGTGAATGAATGAATTTGGTTTTAAATTATGACGCCAGTTCCAACTTCATGGAGAGATTTAATATATCTGTTGTTGTCCTTTTATTTTAGGTGCAGAGCAAAAGAACAAAGGTAAGCTGGACAATAATGTCAGAAAACAGAAACGTTTAATTGCTTTGAAATTAAAACCTCATATGCTCTCATGTCATCAGATTATTTTTTACTCTGATCTTGTATTTTATTTTACATTTGAAAATATGCATGTTTCTTTTTATACAAATTAATCATCAACTTGTCTTGATTTAAAGATTTACCTTGTTGATTATTAACTGTTGAATTTTCTCTCACACGTCTCTGTCTGTCTGTTCATTCAGTGCTAGATTGACCAAGCAGGCGTCTGCCCATCCACCTGCAACTCAGAGCAGCTCTGCCTCTCCCAGCCCTGGACCCACCCCCTCTGCATCCCCATCCCCAGCCACTTCAGGCCCTGGCAGTGCTGCCGCCCAGTCACAGGGTGGTAACAATGCCAAGCGCCTTGCTGTGGCCAACGGACAGCCCGCCTCCAGCGCCAGTTCTTCCTCTGCCACGGGCAGCACAAGTGTTCCAGGGAACGGAATCAGTAGCGGAGGTGCGGCCCAGGCGCCTCAGCAGCAACCCTCGCTATATGCCGAGAAGAAGTGCCGCCGAGATTCCGCTGCCAGCAGGACCATAAAGTGCTACTGGAAAAGGGGTCAGCCGCCCACTGTCCTCCATGCTGCTGGGAGGGGGAGGAGGAGGGGAGCCCCCCAATGCAAACATAGCTGCTAACATCAGGTATGAGTTACTCACGGTTTGGTTGACTGCCTGCCTGAAATTGCCATTTACAAGTAAGTCTCTCATCCTTTCAGATTCTAGTGCAGCTACCACCTCATTGGCCCTCAACCCTCATCATCAGTTGCTGCTTCTACCACTACTTTCTAATTATGCAAATTCCATGTGGGGCACAAGCTTAGGCAGCCAGGCCTCCTCTCAGGGCAGGGAGAAGGTGATTGTAGATGGAACGACCTGGATGAGTGGCCCAGCATCGCTGGAAGTGATGGAGGAGGAGCTTCTTTCACTGTGGCTGAGCTGGAGGAGGGAGCGGCGGCGGCGGCAGCAGCAGCAACAACGGAATGCCTGTGAACAGCACGAGTGCCTCTGGCAACCAATCCTCATCCACTTCCTTGTTCTCTTTGCCCAATGAATGTATGCAGTCGTCCGGTAGTGTGGCATGGGGGGCGGCTGCCGCCCAGGGCCATCTTGGAGGAGGGAATGCAGTAGCTTCAGCTGGGCCTCTATTACAGCAGTCCTCCTCAGTTTCCAAAGCCGCCGCTGTGCCAGGAAGCCATGATGCCAGTGGCCTCGCTGATGGGAGCAGTGGTATTCCGGGTGCCAACTTTAATCCAAACGCCAACCCTTCGGCCTGGCCTGCCCTGGTGCAACAGGAGGGGCCCGGCGTTGTCGGGGAAGGACCTTCGGCGTCCTTCCATCACCAGGGCCCCGGAGGGGACTTATCTGCCAACCATTCTGCTTCCGTAGGGCTAAAGGCGGGGGCAGTCGGGGTGCTAGGCGGTCACCAAGCTTTGTCTGTGAATCAATCAAGCACTCATCAGCACCAACTTCACCAAATGCAATCTAGAGACCGAGAAATGGCAGAGGGCAAGTGGGATAGTGAATCAGCGGGACCAAAAAATTGCAGGAGACGAAGGAGCCGCGGGAGGAACGGAGGCGACGGAGACCACAATCCTTCTTCCTCGTGGAGGGGCCAACCCTCTTACCCTGCATCCAACTCCAAAACGGGTGCCTCAAGGACTGATGGATGGGAGGGCAGAGAGGGTGCCACGGGGGCATACAGAGCTGCTGAGGGTGATAACGGGTCTTCGGGTTGGGGTTATCCGGGGCCCTCTCGTGGGGTTAATACTTGGGGGAGCGCTGGAAATGATAGTCAAACTGGGGTATCTCAGGGAGGGTGGGGGACATCTGGAGTAGAAAAAGGGGTGTCTAGTGTGGACTGGGGTGGGAGTTCCTCCAGCACTGCTGGAGTTAATCCTGGAGAAGTGATGGGAGGAGCCTGCAGCAGTAACAGCAGCAGTAGCGGATGCAGCACAGCCGGCAATCCTCCCGTCACCTCAACGGCAATGAACAGAGCTTGGGACAATCAGAAGGGAGAGGGGGAAACGGGGGAATGGAGCGAGGGAGGACACGGAGCACGGGGAGGGTCTTTATCCAGCGGTGGGAATTCCAGATGTGAAAGGGAGCCCAACGGCAGTCGTTCCCGGCGTCCGCCACCCGATACTGAAGCTGCCTTACAAAACCTGCTCAGCCGTCCTGATCTCGATCCAAGGGTACTGTCAAACACAGGCTGGGGCCAAACGCAGATCAGACAAAACACAGCTTGGGATCTTGGTGGTCAAGCCGAATACAATAAGAGCGCACTCTCATCAACCTCTTCCAAACACCCAGCTTCTCTCGGCAATTCTTCTCAGTATTCTTCTGGACCCAGAATCCCGATGGGTGATTCAAATGGACCAGGGGTCCACCCTCCCTTGCTTTCTTCTGCTGGCTCTTCCGGGGAGGCCTGGGAGACCAGCAGCAGCAGCAGTAGCAGCGGTGGGGCCTCTTTATTCCGGGAGAGCCCACCTCCTTTGGCCCAAACATGAGTAATCTTGGCGTCTCGCAATCTGGTCCAGTCATCACAGCAGGTACTGGTGGTGGGTCAGGATCGCTGGGACAAAACCAGCAAGGGAAGCCTACTGGCTGGGGTGCAGGAGGGACGGCGGATAATCAGGAGACCAAAGGGTGGGGTAACGAAGAATGGAGAACCAATCGAGGAAATGGTGGCGCTTGGAGTGCTATGGGGCAACAAGGTAACCTTGCGAGTACAGGCTGGGGAGGAAATGATGAGAGGGGAGCAGTCGGGTGGAAAGAAATGGGTGGGGAAGGACGAGGGGGTGGTTGGGGCTCAGGGCACAAGGTTGGGGCAGGTCGGGACTGGGGCGAACAGGAGTCCAATCAATAGCGGCGGCGCGCAGGATGGGAAAATGAGCCGAAGAATGGCGGAAGGAACTCAGGTGGGGGGGATTCAGGCGCGGGTGGTGGGGAAGCTGGGACGAGGATGCTCCGCGGAGATCCTGGGGTCCAGGGGGCACAGGGGCGGAGGGAGTGGCGCAGTTGGCGTCGCTGGGTCCAAACCCCATCAGAGTTGGAGCGGAGGAAATAAAATGCAACAGATGCCAAACAGCCAGTCAGGCTCTATCACAGGCCTACAGGCACAACTGCAGCAGCAACAATCACAAGCCCGCAATCAGACGCCACAGCTGCAGCAAGCATTGGACCAAGGGGCTATGCAAGGGGCCGGTGGGAGAAAACCAATCACTCAAGCCCAGAACCAAAGCTCAGGCTGGACCTCAGGGCCCATCCCTGCCAGTCATGGATTAGGTGGAAGTGGATCTGACCAAGTGGTGGGAGGAACCTTCCCCGCAGTCTTTAAGCAGGAAGAATGAGATCGATGACGGAACGTCAGCATGGGGAGACCCCACCCATTACAACTACAAACCGGTTAATCTGGGGATAAGAACAGCACCCCTGCTGGTCAGCACCAGCAGCCACATGCTCAACAACCCTCCAACACAGCAGCTAAATAGACCTGGTACGGGACCCGGAGGAGGCAGCATGGACTTCAACACTAGTCATGGACAAGGAAAGGTTCTCCCATGGGTAAGACACCAGCTACTAAATAAAAAAACTGTGCTATGTTTGCACAAGTCTAACCGTATATGTGTGTCTGCAGGTTCCTCAGGTTGGGGTGGTACACCTCCAGCTAGTCCCACAGTAGACAACGGCAACGGCTGCTTGGGGAAAAAACTACAGATGCCCCTTCTGGCTGGGGGGAACCTGATGACCTGGTGCCAAAACGGCTGGGGAAACCCTCCCCCCAATCCCATCAAATCTGGTTCGCATATATGTTGCCTTGAACTTGCATGATCCTGCTGCAACGTGACAACAATATTGACGTCCGATGATCTGCTCCGACAGGGTTCCAAGTCTATGCAAGACAGCTGGGGGGACAAAGAAGGCTCCGTCACAGCTTCGCGTCATTCGAGCTGGGAGGAAGAGGAGGAGGGCGGGAGCATGTGGAACAGCACCGGCTCCCAGGGTAGTGGTCGTCTTGGGGACAGGGTAGCAATGGCGGCTGGGGACAGAAGCCACAATGTCAAGAAGCCTAGCAACAAGGTGGGTTACCTCCATGGAATTGTTGCACTCATCAGTATTGCATCATCACATTTGATTCCTGCTTACAAAGTGTAACGCAATCTTATTCAGGGTCCGCTCAAGGTTGGCGGGGATTCCTGGATGAGCCCAATCAACAGACAGTTCTCTAATATGGGGCTTCTGGTGAGGCACTTCAAACACGCCGTGGTACCTTGATGACCATTTATGAGATGGCCGCCCTTGGTGATAATGTAATGTCCTCATGCGTCGGACAGAATGACGATCCGAGCGGTCTGAACATTGACCTGGCTCCAGGCGCTCTCCAGGAGAAGAAGATGGAAATGGACAAAAGAGCCATGGGAATGATGGACTACAACGGAGACATGAGGAAAGGAAGAGGGAGGAGGGAGGGGGCGGCAGGCTTATCGCTCGCCCATTCCAAAGAGTCAGCACCTGGGGATGCCGCTTCTTTTTACGACAAGGTACGTCCTCACGATACAAGAATCTGTTTTCCTCCTCCTTTGCCTTTATTCCCTCCTTGTCTCACTCTTTCCCCCCCCCCCCCCCTGTGCCACTCGAATTTGTTTCCCCTGGGCTGTCACTTGGGCAGACCTTGCTTTTGAAACAATCAGGATGGGTACCTTGGGGAGGATGGTCCTTGCTCTCTTCTTCTCACCACCCACTGCCTACAAGCCCCATTCCCTCTTCAATCACACTATCCCCTTTAGACAAGTAAGAAACCTGCTCCTCTTGTATCTGTCCTCCAGTCTCTTTCTGTGTTCACTTCAACACACCCTCAAAAGTTTTATTTTATTTTAAGGCCTTTCCGTTAATGTTTTTTTTTTCTCCCCCATATCGGATCACAGGGTGGTCATAGCCTCCTCGGCAGTAGTGGAGGGATGTCTCAGCCCAGACACCAGCCCAATATTCCACCCATGAACCAGTCCCCAGGGATACGAGCACAAGTGCCTCATCAGTTCCTGTCACCTCAGTACGCTTACTTGAAGTAGCCGTTTATTTTTAATTTTATGAGGGTTTCATGCAGCAGATGTTTGTGCCATTTGTCTGCGCAAAATATGCAGTTTTATTTTTCTAATAGATAGTATTACATAATCACTCGTTCAAACAACGCTAACCCCTCCTCAGGTGCCAGGCTCCATGCTGAAGCGATGCCCCCTCCCAGCGGGAGCGTGGGGGGTGTTGGCGGTGTGGGAGGAGTGGCAGGAGTCGGCGGCGGCGGCGTGTTCCCTCCTCAGCTGTCCCCCCAACATATAGCCATGCTCAGCAGCATCTACCCACCGCACATCCAGTTTCAATTGGTGAGAACGAGCACCGCGCCCGCCGTCGCAACGGTCTCCCTGTATTTTCATCGGCCGTAATGATTTGCGTTAGGCTTGTCAGCTCCTCCTCCAGCAACAACAGCAGCCACAACAGCAGCTGCTGCAAAACCAGAGAAAGTTTCCGCCGAATGTGCGGCAGCAACCTGACCCTCAACAGGTACGCACAAACGTTCTATAGCTACGATTAGCACGCTATTGACAAAAAACTGCTTTCTGGCTTTCTTCTTGACTTGACCGACAAGGCGGTTGCAGACTTATTCTCTTTTGTTTTGTACACCTTGGCAGTTGGCCAGGATCATGGCAGTACTCCAGCAGCAACGGCAGCAGCAGCAAGTCGGGAGTTTAGGTGGCAGCATCAAGCTCTCACCCTCCCACCATGGCGGAAGTGGTGCCAAATTACACGGGGCTGACACTTTGCCCCACCAGGGCCTGGCAGGTTCTGTGGCTGACCTCCATCAGAAAACGCTTGGACCCTACTCGAGTGAGTCAAATTTGCTATTCGGGCCTTCTATCCACTTTTTATTACAGCATATCATAAATATTTGCCACTTTATTGTCTCTACCTACAGGCTTTAGTTCTGGTATGAACCTCACTGGTATGGACCTGGGTGGCTCTGTGGTGGGGGGGCCCGGAGGCATGAAGGACATGGGAGCTCAACAATCTCGTTTCAAATGGATGATGGAGGGGCACTCCTCGCCAGACACACCCTCACCTGAAAATGCATTCCACAAAAATGGTAAGACTCCAGTTTTATTTGGACCTTTTTTTTTGTGTGCCTTCTGTTGTGTATTGACATGAATTGTCATGCAGGTCCTGTCAACCCCATGAAGATGCCGGGGGGCTCGCCCTACTCGCAGTACGACATGCTTGTTGGAGACGCGCAAGGCAGCACCAATTGGCATCGCACCCCTGGCAAGATGAGTGCCAAGCCCACCACTACGGCCAGCTGGCCCCCCGGTAAGTTTTGACGCTTTATGCAATCCTTTTGCCACTAATTGCTTGACATGTGGAGTTGACGCTATATGAATTTTTAAATGACGAATGACAGTTCCCAGGTGTATTAATTAGTTTTCATGGTCATAATACCCCAAGGACAACTACATGACACAATCAGGCGGTTTTAAAGGTCTCTCTTTTTTTTTTCTCTTTCTCTCGACTGTCAGTGCTCACACAACGCAAATACCGCCCCTTCCAAATCGGGTTGCTTATTCGTTCGTTTTGTAATTTCATATGTGACGAACCTGTATTTCCGTCTACCTCTTTCTCAGAGTTTCAACCTGGTGTGCCCTGGAAAGGAATAGATCGGGTCGACCCCGAATCGGACCCCGACATGACTCCGGGGAGCATGATGGGGAACACCGTCTCTCCCGGCCTCAATGACTCTGAGCACCAGTTGTTACAAGACAATACTGGTTTGTACCGGACATCTGCTGTTTTTTTATTTTGCTATTCCAATTTGTATGTTTAATTTGTATGTTTAATGAGCCAAAATGAGGGAATTCAACACAAGTCCAACATCAGCTATTCTCTGCTGCAGATTCCATCCCTCCCCTCAACACCTTACTGCCTTCACCCGGTGCCTGGCCCTACAGTGCCTCAGATGCCCTTAACAACGCACACAACTCAGGTAAGCACAAATACACACCCGCGGCCTCAGACAAGAGGGTCTTTCAATCCTTTCAGCCACCTCTCTGTCCTCCCTTTGAATAGCAAAGTACACAGACTATAAGACTGGATGGCCCCCCGAGCCCATTGGGCACAAGTCCTGGAAAGCCAGTCGCGGCAGCAGCCAGGCGCAGCTGTCCCGCCCACCTCCAGGCTTGGCCAGTCAAAAGCAGATATCGCCTACCCCATGGTCAGGCGGTGCTCCTCGACTGGCTGGCAGGGCATGGAGCAGTGGCTCAGGCACCGCTGGTAAGATCCAAAGTTTTTTTTTTTGTCGTGTTGTAAATCTCTGATGAAGAAACGGTTCCAAGCGGCCCAGTTTAGTTAAGCTAATTCAAATGTGTTTTGCTCTCTCAAGGCTCAGCTTGGAGCGACGGCAGCTCTCGTGAAAGTTGCTGGCTGGTGCTCAGCAATCTCACGCCGCAGGTATGCTCACAAGCATGTGCAGCTGTTGAAAGCCATTGGAGTTGCTCGTTTGCCATCAGTGCTCAGAAAAGCTGTCAGATAGTTTGGATTCATATTTCGACCTTTGCCAACTGCGCATCTCTATTTCTGCAGATTGATGGCTCCACGCTTCGAACCATCTGCATGCAGCACGGCCCCCTACTGACCTTTCACCTCGGCCTGACCCAGGGTAGCGCACTTATCCGCTATGGCTCCAAACAGGAAGCAGCCAAAGCCCAGAGTGCCCTCCACATGTATGTCCGGAGATTGTTTTGTGGGTTGCGGCCTTGCATGTGCGTGACTGTTTATGATTTCAACAGGTGCGTTCTGGGCACACCACCATCTTGGCAGAGTTTATGAGTGAGGAGGACGTGGCCCGATACATTGCACATTCCCAGGCTGGAGGCTCGGGGAGCGGAGGCGCCGTCTCTGCCACCGCCCCGGCGGCATCTTCGGCGGTGGGGACAAACGGTAGCGGGACCACCTGCGATCTCGCTGCAGGAGGAGGAGGAAATGGCACAGGCGGAAGCAGCAAGGAGGGTCTCCAGCAGGGACGGTCGTACCCGGGGCAGCTGGGCATTCCGAATCCACGTGGCAGAGCCTGGAAGGCAGCGGCAGCTCATCGGACCAGTCGGCCCCATCCGCGCCCGGCTTGGGCATCTTCTCCCAGTGGAGCGGCAACAGCGGCGGGGGGGGTGGAGGCTGGAAGGCAAGGTCTGTGGGGGGGTATGGGTGGCATGAGCGGGGCCGGGTACCCCGGTAGTAGCCTCTGGGGTTCGCCAGCACTTGAAGATCGTCATCAGATGGGCAGCCCGGCCTCGCTGCTGCCCGGGGACCTTCTGGGCGGGGGCGCCGACTCGATCTGAAGGGCCCTGCTTGACACATTGAAAAAAAGTCATTGTCACAACCTCCCGCTCTATTTATTTCCACACACACATGATGTGAATTGAAGCTACACTGGTCTCCCGTCACACAGGCTACATGCAATACATTCGCTATTTCACTCATGAAATCATCAATATTAAATGAAGACCACAGTGAAACTTGAAGCGGAGGGACTCTCGGACCGAGCTGGGTATTTCTGTCTTTTTACTCCACGACCAGATCACTCAGGCATGTACTGTAGACGGGCTCAGCCGAGTCCCACATGTCAACGCGTTTAGCTCTCGCTGTTCTTTGTGTGCCACACTCGTCTTCCCCGCCGCCTCCCCTTCTCGAGCCCCACCCCCCTCCTCGTCTTTTTGTATTTAATGTCGACGACTTGCAGACTGAGCCCTCTTAGACCCGGTGTACTTCTCTTAAGTTCTCATGTTCAGAAGTTTGAAAGTGACAAAAGGAATCCGGAGTGTGTTGTGGCAAATGCGGGATGACCTCGCTTCGCTACCGCTTTCAACTGGACCAGTGGCAACCTTTTTAGAGAAGTAGAGGAGCATTTTTACTCTGTACCAACACCTCTACCTTGGTGGAAATGCCATCAACATGGGGCCCAGGGTTGAGAAGAAGAAAAAAGAAAAAAAAAGAAAAAAAAAAACCTAAAAATTAGCCAAACTTGCACTATATGCCTCTGGGGTTTGTTGTTGACTCGTCCAATACAAATCCTTCCACAACTCGACATTGACCTTACAGGATGACTTGTAATGTTACATCAGCAGTGGCCTTGGCCCACCTGCCCTCACACATACACACCAGTTACACACTGCTCTTAGGTTTGACAAGCAAAACTCTTATCTCCTCGTGGATGTACATCAGTCGTCTCGGTTTGAAGAGAAACGTGAAACTTTGTAGAGATCTCTTTGTTCCCCATTGAAACACTGACCTCGCTATTGTATTTTTTTTTTTTTTCTTTCTTACTCAAAAGAAATCAAGTTGGTTGTTATTATATATTGTCCTGATGTTAATGCTGACTTGGGTCACTTATTGACTTGCTGTTCAAGGTGCCCTCCTTGCCTGCCTTGTGTGTGTGCATGACAGGAGAGTTGACGGTATGACCGAATGGAGGATGAAGAAAGTATCAGGAGTGTTTATGTGAGCGTGCGTGCGTGCGTGTTATTGCTACAATGTTGAATGTTATTTTTGTGCGGGAGAGATTCATCCAAGCGTGTACGCAGGCACTTGCTTTTGAACGCTTACCTGCTTCGGTCAGGGAAGTGAATAGATGTTTATCTGACAGCTTGGCTTTTCGGAGTGTTTGTATGTGCGTGCGTGACCACCAGACATTGTGATAGCTAAAAAGTTCAAAAATATTGGCACTATTGCATATGTCTCTTAATTTTTTTTTTTTTTAGCAGCATTTTGTTCATGTTTGTGTTTTTTTTTTTTTTTTTTTTTTTGGTTATTGCAATTTGAGGAGCATTTGTTTTTAAGACGAAGCAACTAACTGAAGGCATTTCTATTCAAATGCCCAAATCCTACCATACCAAGCTCAGCTGGAAACAGTGTTTTACAGACACGTTAAAGATAGTAGCTGTTATGTTTGACTGTTTTCTTGTTTTGATGTTATGTGACAATTTAAATTAAGTCGGTCTTTATCACTCCTGTTCAGGATGTTTTCATTTATTCAGATGTTACAAAAAGGAGATGAAATTAATTTAAAGTGGAAAAGAACAAGATAATAAAGGTTCAAATGAGGTAGTTGATTTTGTCCTTATTAAGCAGTTTTCTTGCTAACATATTTTTTTTTATTATAATTGTTTTGCCTGAATGAAGAAACTAAAATTTCCCTTCAGACCTTTTTTGATTTGATCCTATCATTGCTGACATTTTTGGCCATGTACACTCTGCCTACATTCCAGTGCTTTTAATGTATTAGGTTTTCTTTTACAAATTCTAATTTCTTTTCACAAAATAGGATTGATGTTAGAAGTTGCAAAGACACCCCCTCCACACACACCAGTCCCCCCCCCCCCCAGTTTTGCTGTTTTTGTTTTATTTTTTTTATTTTGTTTCCCATACTCAGTGGCCTCGCAGCACCTCCCATACTGTCCACACGGTGGTGCTGTTTTACCTTTATTTATTTATTTTTTTATTAACTTGTGACGTTCTCCTTCACAACCTCCGAGGACAAACAAAAATGATAAAACACACGTCCCCATTCGTAGTTTACAGTCCACTACATCTTCAAAGTGCATTAAGAGCGAAATAAAACATTTGACGTGCACTTTCTCCTTCATTCATACTCGAACGGATGACGTCATAGGCTGTTGGCGTAAAGTGGGAGGGTGTGTGTATGAGGAAGACGAGTCGGAGGAAGAGGAAAGTAAGGGGGTTACTCGTGTCTTCTCCGTTCTCTTCCTCCCCACACGTCAAGATCGTGACAGCGGGTGAATCTTGCAATCTTGCGTGGACGATGAGCCGTGAGTGTATGTCGCTACCCAGGGCCCCCGAGTGAGACCGAAGTATCGGCCCAGACGACCGGTGAGCTCATCGACGTGCTACTCTGTATGTCAAGGTGTCATGTCCTAAATAAGCCTTTATGGACTAGTTCCAATTTTGCAGGAATTGCATGTCTTGCTGATGTTGCGGCGTTTTTACTGCAACACCTTGTTAAGAGGAGGCTGAGCCAATGTGCAGCAGCAGTGTGTGTGTGTGTGTGTGTTTATAGCGGATTAAGATCCAATGCAACGATTATCTAAACCTCACCTTAAAAAAAATAGATTTACATTGCTTCAATGTTGGGTCATGTGATATTGCATCCATGCATGCATCTAGCATCCATCCATCCATTTTGAATATAGCATAGGTCCCCCACAACCAGGCCATGGACCAGTACCGGGTCATTCGGTACTGGACTGAACAAAAAAATGTGTTATTGATTATCAGAGTGTGAAAGAAATCTCGTTTTGATAATTAGGGGTATCCACCTGTGTGTCCCTCATGCCTAGAAGCCAGCAAAATAACTTGAGAAAGCTTCTGCAAAAAACAATCAAAAATTCTCATCTCCAGTATGTCTTGTCTTTCATGAACCTAATATAAAAGATTTTGAAATGCACAGGTGATGTTTGAGCCTTGAACCTCAGGGTTGGACTTTTAAGGTCTAATCACTGGTGACGAATCACAGCGACTGTGTGTTCCAGTCAGTTGGAGCAGTTAAGAAAGCCATGGAGTTGCGAGTGGGAAACAAGTACCGCCTCGGGAGGAAGATAGGGAGCGGTTCCTTTGGAGACATTTACCTCGGTGAGTTTCCCTGTTCTTCTCATCCTCCTAATAAACATGCAATATTAGAATTTCAGTTTGATCATGTTGCTCCTCTTTAGGTTCCAACCTCACCACGGGAGAGGAAGTGGCCATCAAGCTGGAATGCGTAAAGACCAAACATCCGCAGCTTCACATTGAGAGTAAATTCTACAAGATGATGCAGGGAGGAGGTGAGGCTCACAGAGGCCAGTCAAGCTTTGACTATGTAATATTGAAATTATAATCCTTAAATATTCCCCACAGTGGGTATCCCGTCCATCAAGTGGTGTGGAGCTGAGGGCGATTACAACGTGATGGTCATGGAGCTGCTGGGCCCCAGTTTGGAGGACCTGTTCAACTTCTGCTCCCGCAAGTTCAGCTTGAAAACCGTCCTGCTGCTGGCTGATCAAATGGTGAGCTTGAAAAATATTAAATATTAATTTTGTATAAATACAAATATGAGAGAGTGCCAAAGCAATTATATATAATTTCCTATGTTTTATAATATTATTGTTTAAGCATGTGCTATAATATAATATAATATAATATAATATAATATATTTATTGGCCATGCAGCAGGGCAAAAATACACATCCACGTAAAGCACTGCCCTGGACTTTGGAACCATGTGAATTAACGATGAATTGACGTTTGCAATTGTACTGTCGCCCTCTCGCGGATTTGGTATGAAGTACATGCTTAAACCATTATAATACTAAATACACTTTGGAGCCATGTGAATTAACGATGAATTGACGTTTGCAATTGTACTGTCGCCCT
Source organism: Syngnathus acus (assembly GCF_901709675.1). Taxonomy (NCBI): domain Eukaryota; kingdom Metazoa; phylum Chordata; class Actinopteri; order Syngnathiformes; family Syngnathidae; genus Syngnathus; species Syngnathus acus. The sequence continues at coordinate 3,086,830 of NC_051103.1, read as the reverse complement.
TTCGCGGATTTGGTATGAAGTACATGCTAGACCATTATAATAAATACACAGACACGATATTATATTATATTATATTATATTGTATTGTATTATTTTATAGCACATGCTTAAACAATAATATTATAAAACTGTCTAATGATACATAAATAAAATAAACTAGACTAAAATATGATAACATAACATTTAATATAATTAACATTTTATCAAAATAAAATATAATATAATATAATATCGTGTCTGTATTTTTTATAATGGTTTAAGCATGTACTTCATACCAAATCCGCGAGAGGGCGACAGTACAATTGCAAACGTCAATTCATCGTTAATTCACATGGTTCCAAAGTGTATTTATTATAATGGTTTAAGCATGTACTTCATACCAAATCCGCGAGAGGGCGACAGTACAATTGCAAACGTCAATTCACATGGTTCCAAAGTGTATTTATTATAATGGTTTAAGCATGTACTTCATACCAAATCCGCGAGAGGGCGACAGTACAATTGCAAACGTCAATTCATCGTTAATTCACATGGTTCCAAAGTGTATTTATTATAATGGTTTAAGCATGTACTTCATACCAAATCCGCGAGAGGGCGACAGTACAATTGCAAACGTCAATTCATCGTTAATTCACATGGTTCCAAAGTCCAGTGCAGTGCTTTACGTGGATGTGTATTTTTGCCCTGCAGCATGGCCAATATATATTATATTATATTATATTATATTATATTATATTATATTATATTATATTATATTATATTATATTATTATATAGCACATGCTGAAACAATAACAATGATACATAAATTAAATAGACTAGACTAAAATATGATAACATAATATATTTAACATTATACTTTTATTTCAAATATATTTATCATATAGTATTTATTAGTATATAGTCATTATATATTATAGGATTTGGGGTGAAAAAAAACCTAACAGGCTCTAAAAACTAATTACAACTAACTGAATTCAAAATACAAAACTAAATAAAACCAAAGTGGAAAAATCTCATGCCACATATGTCTCCACTAGATCAGCAGGATCGAATACATCCACTTGAAGAACTTCATCCACAGAGACGTGAAGCCCGACAACTTCCTGATGGGGCTCGGCAAGAAGGGCAACCTCGTCTACATCATCGACTTTGGCCTGGCCAAGAAATACCGTGACCCCCGAACGCACCAGCACATTCCCTACCGAGAGAACAAAAACCTCACCGGCACCGCCCGCTACGCCTCCATCAACACCCACGTGGGCATTGGTAAGACAACATGAACTTCTGGACGACGGCAATATACACACAAAGTTACACACTTTATTTTTCCGCCTTCCGCAGAGCAATCGAGGCGGGACGACCTGGAGTCGCTGGGCTATGTCCTCATGTACTTCAACTTGGGCTCGCTGCCTTGGCAGGGGCTTAAGGCCGCTACTAAGAGGCAGAAGTATGAACGCATCAGCGAGAAGAAAATGTCCACTCCTATCGAAGTGCTCTGCAAGGGCTACCCGTGTGAGTATAGCAGAAACCACTACTGATACTAATAACACTGTGGCAGGCTAAATACTATAAATGCATTGGAAAAATTGAAATTAAAATGCTTCGTTGTCTTCCAGCTGTGTTTTCCACCTACTTGAACCTTTGCCGCTCCCTGTGCTTCGACGACAAGCCGGACTATTCGTACCTGAGGCAGCTCTTCAGGAACCTTTTCCACAGACAGGGCTTCTCTTATGACTACGTCTTTGACTGGAGCATGCTCAAGTTTGTGAGTGGGACAGTGTGCTGATGAATATTAACGTTGAAAAGTTAGTTGGACGATAATTGGACGGTTTTTTTTTTCAGGGGGCCAGCAGGACGGCGGAAGATGGAGACAAAGAACGTAAGGAGGAAAAAGATGAAGAGGACCATGCAGGAGAAGGCCAAAGGTCAGCGGAGGTCGAGCTTTGCCATCCGGACCCAAACCTACGGCGGCCAACCGAGCCAAAAACGAACAAGACGTCATCCAATCCAAAGCGGTCACACGCGGCGTCCAGCAGTCGGGTTAGGACGAGCGTCACTAAGTTGTCCTTTTTTGTTGTAATTAATCGTAGGTGTTTGCATACAGGTAACCGCTCTCCTCAGGTGGGCCGGGCGGAACGGGTGGAGCGAGAGCGCAAAGTGGCCATGAGGCTGCATCGCGGTGCACCTGCCAACGTGTCCGCCGGTGACCTCTCCACACGCCTCGACCAATCACGCATCACTGCGTCGCAGGTAGGACGAGTCATGGAAGTCAGATTCCCCCCAAAAATATTCTTTATCTTATTTGATTTATTCCCCCTTCCATGTACAGGTCAGTGTGCCATTTGAACATTTGGCAAAGTGAATTCTTCCCTGCTGGTCAGAAGCAGGTAAGAAAACAAATCATAAAATCAAATGTACCGCACTATAAGGCGCACCGGATTATAAGGCGCACCTTCAATGAATGGCCCATTTTAAAACTTTGTCCATATATAAGGCGTTACCGGATTATAAGGCGCACCTTCAATGAATGGCCCATTTTAAAACTTTGTCCATATATAAGATATATACATTTGGCCCGCGGGCCGGACTTTGGACACGCCTGCTCTAGTGGCTCAATATCGGTCCATATATAAGGCGCACCTGATTATAAGGCGCACTGTCGGCTTTTGAGAAAATTGGAGCTTTTTAGGTGCGCCTTATAGTGCGGAAAATACGGTACACTCATTTAACATGTTTTCTCTATCATCATCCAGCAAGTGGTGGGAATCAACTTCCCCTCGCTTTGAGTTGGAGGAGCAGGAAAGAGGATGCGTTACTGGCGTCCAAACGGGAAGGTCAGCCTGCCAACTCTGGTGACCAGAAGGAGCGGAAGTAACGCTTCAATGATGGAAACCAGTCGGCCAGGAGAAAAAAAAAAAAAAAAACTTCAATCAGACTTTTACTGTTTATAGGGTGCAGTCTGAATTGGGAAGTGACGTTAAAACCAATTATCACGTGTCAGACTCAGAGGCTCAACTCACATGGTATATCCAGTTGCACAAACTTTCAGGTTTCTGTGGTTGAATAAACTACAATTGAATGCTAATGTTAAGGAGTTAAATAAGCTGCATATTGATGTCTTTCATCTGAAGATAGAACAACCGGCGTGACCGTCAAACATGTCATCGGTGTATTTTGGCCTTTCTTCGAAATAGTCGAAAATGTTATCATTGTGTTTCATCACACGGCTTTGCCTCTGAGTCCAAAATATATAACAGGAGAATGTGTTTTCTCTCTTATGAGGTACTAAAAATACGAAGGGGGGGGGGGAGCCTCATTGAATGAATGTTATTCTGATTCCTTGTTCCAATGTGTAAGTAAAACAATCTTGCTGATGTACATGTCTGTTTTTTTTAATGCAACTTGTACAATGTGTACAGTATGTTTTATTTGGGCAGAATGTAAATGACAATTGCCAAAATGTACAAGATGAAAATGGCTATCCCTATAATGTCAAACAAAAATTAAATTCATTATCAAGGCTGATGTCTAGATCTGGTGATGTCATGTGTGTTTCTTTATTGTGCTTCAAATTTGTTTCTCTGATAATTGTATATAATTGTAGAATCAATAAAAGAAATATATACAGGCTGACCTGTAGTCAATATTCCACGTTCTTCACTCGCTGTCTCACAAATTTGAATATTATTTGAGTATTTATTTAGTTTATATTCGCATGACATTTACTCACTGCATTTTAAACATACAAATACAGTATATATGCACTTATTCAGTATTGTATTTTTTTTCTATTAGCAAATGCAGCGTTTTTGTCCGAATTTAGCTTTTTTTCCTCGAAACGTTTTATTGAAACTTTGGTGTAAATATACAAGAAAATAACTCACTGTAAAAAAAAAATCTTATTATTTATTAGTTCTTATTTTAGTTTATTAGTATGTACAAAGTATGTATTCTGCAATATATAATGTATTGTTAAAAATAAATAAAAATATTAAATAAAAACTTTTCCACGCCTAGCTCACCTACTTCCGTGTTATTAAATTACCCGGGCCGTGATTGGCTGCGTGCTTCGCTCCCACTCAATGGGCGGGGCCCGCCTGATTTCCACAGTCGATCCAAAGTCTTTCAGACAGACAGGGCGACGGGGAACGACAAGTTTGACGTCTCCCCTTACGGAGCAATCTACGGACTTTAACTGGTGCAAAAGTGGGGACGATCGCGTACGATATTGCTCAAGTTGTTAAACATGAAGAAGAAAGAGTAGGTGAGAAAAACGTGGAGGTTAACCGGTCGGTGTTGGCGCAACAACATGGATGTCCTCGGGGGCGACGGTGCAGCTCTGAGCTGGAATTAAGGCCGTTTACGTGCTATTTCTGGTCGGCACAAAGCATTGGATGATTTTGTTTTGGTAAGCGTAGCCTTTAAAAGCATATGTGCACCCGGATTACGCATGTCACTAATAATCAAACATTTGATTTGTTTTTGCATTGCAGGATTTAAAGCTCCACGTTGTCACGAGTAAATATTAGCAAAGGTGAGACTTTGTTTTATTGTTTGAAAGCATTCACATTTTAATAACCTGTTCGGGAATTAGCTGTCGTCCCACACGTTTAATTTGGAGATAAACACAACCCCCCTTTGTATCCCCCTCCCCACCCCCGTGTGCCCCCATTCCATCTGTTGCAAACTCCTGACCTTATGACACACATAAATTATTATTCCAGCGTGATTTATTTGCCTTTTTTTTAATTGAAACACGCAGCTGTTCCTCGCCTCAATGTTGCTGATGCCTTCACTTCACCTCTTTTATGTGTACATCTGCTGATCCCTTGCAAACCAATACAAATGACCTCGCGGTGCACAAACAAGAGAGAAATCGCTCAATCCTCCATAGAGACGTGAGCGTAACATCTATTTTAATAAAATGCCGAATTCAATTGGTTAGGTCCACGTTGTGTGTTAATGATGTGTGGTCGGTTGCCAGATTCCATCTGATTGAATTTCATAATCTTGTTTGACTATATTAGCAGCAAGCTCTTTGTATAAAAAGCCAGAGGGCAAAAAGGATTACATGATCTCTTTTTAGACTCATCATACAGAGTAGAAACCTATAAAAAAGCAACTTTGGACCATGCCAGTTAAATAAGACGAGAAAATATGGCTTCCTTTTAAGACAATGATGTCATTTCAACCAGTCAAATCATATCATGCTTTATGGTGTCATGAATGAAAGGCTTAACAGTTTTGGAGAGTGCATTGGGGTTGCGTGTTCTTCTGACCAACAGCTCAAGCAACCAAGAATTGAGGTATGTTGTTAGGTAAGGATTGGATGGTTCCTGAAAATGATTTCCGCTGTATATATTGAAACACGGGTTCCATTGTTTGTATGAGTCACGCATTCTTGTCCACATGACACTCATTGATGCTTCTGTTTGAGTTCCTGTGGGGTTTTTTTTGTACACGATAACTCGTTACACAATGATAAATCGGTAATATTTAAACCAGGTTGAAGATTAAGTGTGGAAAAGGTGTGTCCCCTTTTATGTCCAAATTGAAAACCTGAGCTTTTTTTTTTTTTTCAGATGCAGAGGCTGTGGAGGCGAGATGTGCCCTTATCAGAGAGGTTGGGGGTGGACTCTCTTTTGGCTGAAGCGGCAGGGACGCCGGCGACGCCACCGCCGGGAGGGCCCAACATCTCCTGGCTCCCCGAAGCCCCCTTGCTAAGCCAGGACCAGCCCACATTCCTCATGACCCCTATGGCCCAGGCCGTGTCCGGCATCTTCGTCTGGACTTCCCTCATCCTTACCTGCCACCAGGTAAGTAAGCAGCCGCATGTTGTAAATAAATAAATAAATAATATAATTAATCTCGTTAAGGCCTACATGTTTTGAAGTCTGTGAATTTAATCTCAAAGCTGTATTATCTTTTTTTTTTCTTCCAGATCTACATGCACCTGCGTTTCTATAGCTCACCCCGGGAGCAGCGGCACATCGTACGGATCCTCTTCATCGTCCCCATCTACGGCATCGACTCTTGGCTCAGCCTCCTCTTCTTCACCAACGACCAGTACTACGTCTACTTTGACACCATCAGGGACTGCTACGAGGGTAAGAACAAACTTGACGCTCACTTCCACAATACACACTTCAAAAGGCGTCGCCGATGATGTGACTTTTCCGGTTGAGTTGAAAAGCATGCTGCAAAACTGGAGAGCTACAATCTGCCCATCCATTGCTAATTGATTACTTTGCTCACAAAGATCTATGATCTAACCTATCTAGCCTCATATTTTATCTCCTTGTCCAATATTTGTGTCATTCTATTCAAAATACCAAGCAAGTGAGCCCTGACCCAATGCTTTCCCCGAGTAAGGTCGACTGGCCTGTCGCATGGCAACAAGACTCCGAAACGGTTCTGCTACTGGACAAGCTGCCACAAGATAATGAGTTACCCGCTCAACCCAACTTGCAAAGTTCTCATTGTATGCACGCCTACTGTATCACCGTGGCAACCGGCCCCGGGCTGACGAGGGCATCCGCGGGGAGATGGGAACGCGTGGTAAATAAGCCAGAGCGACACAAAAGCAGATCAGGGGAGGGCTCATTCAAAGGCAAACCGATGGAGGGAGAAGCGGCTAACGCATGATGTAACACCAAATGCTGGCGGGCGGGGAGTGCAGCTCAGCCATAAAATGCGCCACACACCCAGTGCACGTCACAGTTTCACACTTTTGCATTGATTACACAATCATCAGCCGTGATTATACGGTGCACAAAGAAGGAAGATCCTAGGGGGAAGGGGGGGGGCAAAACAGGATTAGCACGCTGGTGTTTATGAGCCGCTTTGCTTGTCGTCATCCACATGCTGAGAAAGCACACAGGAGATTTAATCCACTTCCCACAGGAGACATTTGGTGACCATCAAACAATGTTTTTTTTTCTTCTTCTAGGAAATAGAAATAACAAATATCTCTGTTTGTTTGCCCCCCCCCCACCTAAAGCGTTTGTGATATACAACTTCCTGAGTCTGTGTTACGAATACCTCGGGGGAGAGAGCGCCATCATGGCCGAGATCCGAGGGAAACTCATCGAGTACGTCTCGCCCTTTTTTTTTTATTTACAAGCATTGATTTATCATTGCGATAATCGATTTACAATGTGTTCCGGCGCCACCAAGGTCCAGCTGCATGTTCGGCACGTGCTGCCTGAAGGGAAGGGCCTACTCCATCGGGTTCCTGCGCTTCTGCAAGCAGGCCACGCTGCAGTTCTGCGTCGTCAAGCCGCTCATGGCCACCATTACCGTCATCCTGCAGGCGTACGGCAAATACAAAGATGGAGACTTCAAGTGAGTCAACAAAAACCGCCCCCAGGTGTCAATTCAAAATGGCCTTGACGTTTGTGTGTGTTTTGTCGCTCCACAGCGCCGCCAGCGGGTACCTCTACGTCACCATCATCTGCAACGTCTCGGTCAGCTTGTCTCTGTACGCCCTCTTCCTCTTTTACTTCGCCACCCGCAACCTGCTCAGCCCATACGGGCCCGTGCTCAAGTTCGTCATCGTCAAGTCGGTCATCTTCCTCTCCTTCTGGCAAGGTGCGCCACCTCGAACCAAATTCATGAAACATTTGATAGAAGGTTGCTTTGATTTCTACTCAGGTGTGTTTCTGGCCATTATGGAGAGGTGCGGCGCCATCCCCCAGATTGACTCCGTGGAGGTGTCCGTCGGCAAAGGGACCGTCGCCGCCGGTTACCAGAACTTCATCATTTGCATCGAGATGTTTTTTGCCGCGCTGATCCTACGTTTCGCTTTCACCTCCAAAGTCTACAAGGACAAAAGTATCAGCGCGCAAGGTGAGAAGATCACGTCAATGGCGAGCATTCATTTTAAAATCCACTTTGATTTTATTTGACACTTTTATGACTTTCTGGCTTTTTCCTACATATTTGTAAGACAAGAGTCTTGCTATTCTGTCCTGTGCTTACACAAACCTTCATCTTCCCTTTTCTTTGCTGCCTTTTGAAGGACCCCTCCCTACATACGGAGAGTTTGGTAGGTTCCACGCTGACCGTTTCGACTCTTCTTGCATTGTCCATTGATGTCTGTTGCTCACCACAGTCACTTATCAAATCCTCCATGAGTCATTTTTTCCACATTGTAGTATAGCGTCCTTCCTTGATTGTAGCTAACCGATTGTTAGCTAAACCGTTTTGCAACTCACTGCCGTCTAGGCAGCTGCGCCCCGATGAAGAGCATCTCCAGCAGCCTGAAGGAGACGATGAACCCGGGCGACATGGTCCAGGACGCTATTCATAACTTCTCGCCGGCTTACCAGCATTACACCCAGCAGTCCACGCTGGAGCAGGGCGTGCCGCCGCCGCCTGTGTCGCGCACGCTCAGCGCCGTTAGCAACCACGGGGACACCGAGAAAACCTTCCTGCTGAGCTCGGACGATGAATTCTAGACAGGCGGAAATGTGATTCATCCTCCCGGCAGCAGTCGGCCGCCTCTCATATGTGAGAATGTTTGTTTGCCATTTCATGAGAGCATGAATGTAAGTATAAACACGGCACGTTTGTGCTGGACGCTATAAGCTAGTCTGGTGTAAAACACCTGCTTGATTAGTAAGTCGTTTTCAAGTTTTACTCAAAAGATTTGCTGACTTTGATAGACTGTTCATTTTTTTTATAGCGCAACTTCAAGTTTATTCTGATAATGTTGTGATTTTTGTGAAATTTGATACGTTTCATGACAACCTGAGAAGGACTTAAAAAAATGTTTTATTCGGTTTGCAATAAATTGACAAGTTACTACAAATTTCCCCTGCCAGCTCCAATTCCGCATGTGTACACTAGAGGGAGCCCTATGACAGCTCGAATGCGCATTCTTAAGTATCGATTCATCGAAACACCTGTCGAGACATTCCTCAAGCGTTTTATCATCAGGAAATGCAAACCAGCAGGCCTTCACACACACATGAATCATGTGATATTTTTTCTTCTCTGCTTACCTGTCGTTACGAGAAGCCATGCTGACCTATTTTTAAACGCTGACTGGGTAAATAAGTTTGAGCACTTTTGACATGGATACTGAAGAAGATACAAGAAGACTAAGATTTAATCTATTGGTTTTCTTTCTCTTTTTTAAGGTCAAGTTTCAGAAGCAGCAATCAAAACGTAATGGTTCCAGAAATAACCAAAATTTAAAAATAGAAAACATTTTGTCCAAATGGCCTATTTCCCATTCATGGCTTGAGATAAATATATTTTTATTGAACAATCCAGAATATATTTTCATATTTAGCTGGCTTTAACTAACCTCGATCTAACCCAAAGCTTATCTGATACGTTCAACACATCCTGCACGTAAAACCTCTTCCTTTCCTACTGAGTCAGCAACCACAGAAGCACACCATTTTATGTACAATATGTACAACATTTATTATAATATATATAAAATAGATGATGTACTTGAATTTTCACAATAGAAAAAGTACAATAAATACAAAGACCATTTTTGTTTTGCAAGTATCACAAAACATCCAGCACAATTTGACAAGAGGTGAGACATTGGAAATATAGATAAATGCTTTTTTTCTTTAAACCACACATATTCATATAGCTAAATAGAAGCTTTGTATATCTGAATTATTTTTCCAACACAAGTGTAATTTGTGTCACGACGTTTTGAACTAACATTATGGTTTTTCAAGTGAATACGCTTCACACCTTCGTTTCCTTGTCTTTTCTTTACCACTTGCTTTTTCCGTCATTCATCCATCTCTCGACCTCTTCCCTCATCTTCTCTTCCTCTATCTTTCTTCTCAGTCTTTCTCCACACGAATAACATAAAAGAAAAAAAAAAATCCCTCCAAGAATCCACTATGGCAAGCCAGTACAAATATGGCAACAAAAAAAAAACACGTGCACGAATCATCACACAGCAATATGGCCGTCGGCTTTGAGCATATTTCTACGTAGCTAATAATTAAACATTTTTGTGAAGTAGGAATCGTTGTCACACAATACAATTAGACATGAAAATACGCCCGACCTCCCCCCCCTCCCTCAACTATGGAAGTACTGAACCCATACATAACATCACAGCACTCAGTTAGCTTGTCTTGTCAAAATATCTACTTTTAAATACAAATAAAATATAGAATATATCTCTGATAAATGTCACTCAACATTTGCGTCTTGACGGCACGTACAAACATTACAAATAAGAAACACGTAAAGAGGAATGTGCGCGTTTTTCAGCTAAATGTCCAACGCGTGACGTTGGGGAGTCGAGCGGACTTGTCCCGGAATCGTTACTGCACAGTAGGAACTGTAGGACAGGTAAGCTGTGTGCTATTTGAGCCGAGACAAAAAAAACAAACAAAAGTGTGATGGACGGTCAGCAGGTTTGGTTTGATACCTCCCACAAGTACTGAAGGCACTGTGTTGGTGTACAAACCCTGAACATCAGTCATCCTCTAGCTCCCAGGAGTTCCGAATATCACCCCCGCAATAATTCGAATCTGCTTTGAATACAGATCACGGCCTTCCACGACCCTGTTGTGCCATTGAAGGGTAGTGATAACCAAAAAAACAAATATACGGTAACAGAACCTGGAATGCAGAAGTTTGTAGAACCTGCGGGGGAAGCTCAACGGTAAAGTTTTCTTTTTTTTTGCTTGCGTTTCCAAAAAGCAGAAGCAGAGGAAGCTTCGCTTTTTCGGCCGCATCAAACAAAACAGTAAGCAAGGCTGGATTGCCAATGTACAGTACGGTGGAAAAGTCTTGTTTCAACAGCTACATTCTAAGGATTTTCAAAATTGGAATTTGGGGATTTTTTTTCTTAGACAACTTAAATTCAATGACATTATATTTTAGCTGCTGATTGACTTGAAGACATGCAGACCTTACAGTGCTAAAATGGCAAAAATCCACAAGTAATTGACACTACCTGTGTTTTACTGTAATTGCCTATATATACTTCAAAATAGCAGCAAAGGACTATCCATCCATCCATTTTCCGAACCGCTTAGTCCCCACGGGGGTCGCGGGCGTGCTGGAGCCTATCCCAGCTGTCATCGGGCAGTAGGCGGGGGACACCCTGAACCGGTTGCCAGCCAATCGCAGGGCACACAGAGACAAACAACCATTTGCACTCGCACTCACACCTGGGGACAATCTGGAGTCTTCAATCGGCCTACCAAGCATGTTTTTGGGATGTGGGAGGAAACCGGAGTGCCCGGAGAAAACCCACGCGGGCCCGGGGAGAACATGCAAACTCCGCACAGGGAGGGCCGGAGGTGGAATTGAACCCGCACCCTCCTAACTGTGAGGCGGACGTGCTACCCAGTGCGCCACCGAGCCGCTCCAGCAAAGGACTAGTTTTGTCTAAATTAAGATCCTCAATTCACTTCAGCAGCAAAATGGCAACAAAGACAGCAAATCGGTGAGTTTTTAGTGGGGACCTGATAAGAGTTTTCCACAGTACTGTACAATCCAACCTCGCCTAATATAAATGAACATTGGCCATTATTAAATAGCGAGCACTTCGACGGAGAAGTGGCTCGTCTGGTCCTGGATGACGTCATACATGAATGACTCGTGTGTGGGCGTAGCACTGATGTTTAGTATTATCCTACCGATATAGTTCTCGTGTTCCAATATGTGTATACGTGTGTGCCACACCCCCTCAGTCAGTTTACAGAGCCTAGGAAGACTCGTGGCCCCTCTGAGGCGGAGCTTGCGCTGGACTCTTGACGATGGTGATGACGGAGGCAGTGTTAAGGCGCGGCGCAGTGGCCAGCAGGTTGCCCCCTCCGGCCTCGAGGCCTCTAGCGAACCTCTGCAGCGCGGCCAGGCGAGCGCCCAGGCCTTCCAGCTCTTTCCTCATGCCGGCGTTCTCGGCCCCCAGTCGGTCCACCTCCCTCTGGAGCTCCATTTTCTGCTGTTCAAGGGCTTCGCGCTGTGACACTCGCTTGACCCGGCAGCTGGCGGCGTAGCCCCGGTTCTTCAAGGTGCGTCGGCGCTGCTTCAGTTTCTGGATCTCCTCGCGGGACATCCCGCGCAGGTGCAGGTTGAGCTCCCGCACAGACAGCGACATGAGCTCGCTGTCGGACAAGAAGGGAACGTTCTCGCCGCATTCCTGCTTCACCTGAATGAATAACGGAAGAGGATTAGATGATCAATAACTTGTCTGATAGAAAACAAGTGCTCTGGCGCCCTCATGTGGCACCTATAGGCAATTACAAGCGGTAAAATTCGTAAAAACATTTTTGTATGGTCACTATATTGCAAATTTTCAGAACATTACAAAATATTTTAAGAGTCAAATGTTTTTTTTTCCTTTCATTCATATCTATGCTTGTGCATGTTACCTTCAGGGCTTTGCTGTTTCTCTCCGTCGTCATGATGCCACCACTCTCCTCAGTTTCCCCCCCCGCCCCGTGAACCAGTCAGCACAGATTCAGACACTCTGAGAAGAGACAAAGAGGATTGCAATTTTATTTTTTTAAAGGTAAGTGGTCACATGCGAGTCAGGACATCACGCCATTTTAGTTCATTTATAGCCTGACATTTGCGTCCGCTCACAAGACCGCCTGTCATGCAAGGCAGAGAAAAGGAGAAGCCGCACATCTCTCCCTCTCTACACACGCGCTCTCGTCTAATCCCGCGGTTTAATATCAGAGGAAGTTTTTTTTTTTTGTGTGTGTGAAAGTGACAGACGTCTTTGTTTGTTGGCTGGTGTGCTAAGGGGAAGTTACCAAGACTTTTTGGCCTTGCTCTTGCTCAAAGCAGGTGTCCTAAGCAACACTTCCTCCTGTCAACCGCCCGCAGTTTTTGTTTGGTGCTTACTACAGCAGAAAATGGCAATTTAACTTTAACTTAAATAAAATAAGTTGAACTAAATACGGACATTTGCGTAACATGACTCTCATGCTTACATTAGCAGAAGTGTTTGTTTAACCGTGCGGTGTCTTTGAGCAGCTCTATTTAGAAACGTTATCGTCATATCTAACATTAAGTCCATGGAGGCGGTGTGTGTGACTTCCTACATTCCTCTTAAGGTCACTTGTTAGCATGAGTTGGGGTGGGTGGCATGCTGTGTATGTCAGGTCACTGTCACGATGACTTTAACGAGAGGTTTTATGCTAGGCTAGAAAAAGCCTGCAAGCTCATCGTGGCGGCATGGCAACAATACTTCCTTTCATCGTGTAAAAATGTTGATTTTTTTTTGTTCTCATGTTTAGCTGAGAAGGAAGTGTGCTGCGTGTGAAAGAACTGTCAGCGCACACTTCCTGGTTGATATTGCCCTTCTGTTTTTTAGCGTAAGATAGCTATTTGATCCCCTTGATAGCGCTAAGTGAAGATTTGGATCAGATAAATATGTTGTTGAATTGTTATATAAGGACACACTTTCTGCTGACATACTTTGTTTACAACGCGGCAGAAAAACATAACATTTGACGAGGTACGTCAACCACATTTGTTCTCCAAGGTGTGTCGGAAAAGTCCTGGGACTGCTCAAAATGCTTCTGAAATTTAGAAGACATGGATAGTCATAACTCACGAAACAATTGTTTAAGGGTTATTACACTTTCACTTTCTTTTTACGATAAATACCTCTGAGCTCATCGGGTGTTTAACCGAAGTACATGTTAGGTGTTCTGTGCCATTTAAAACCACATTCCAGGAAGCAAAATCTAATTAGGGATAGAAATAAGTCAATTACGATTAAGTCAATTTTCTTCCTTAGTGAACTAACTCAAAAGCACGTGTTGATTTACAACATGAGGAACAACTACTGTTTATAATAGGAAAATTACAACACTCTGTAATTTTGACTACAGTTAGTGGAATTTCCCGAAAAGCGTGGGGCGTGAAGTGCCCGCAACCGCACTGGCGTCCCAATAGCCGGTGGAGGCTGTAAACCGTCGTTCGTAAAGTCATGATGATTCAGCAATACACCAATCGCACCGCTAAAAGCTAAACCGGCTACCGCCAGTCAAAAATCCAGGCAAAACTAGCCCGTTGCTATATTTGTCACAAGACTCCAGGATATCCGCGTAAATGCTCGGCTAAAAATACCTAAGGTCTGCTGGATTTTGCGTGGAAGCTTACCGAACCCGAGAGCAACAAGTGAACGCAACGTCGCCACGCAACAGCAACAATCTTGTAAAAAAGCCAAAAATGTCTATTATGGATCATGGCAAAGGACTAAATAATAGTTTTGATTGTCACAAAATGGCAGATAAAACGGTCAGATTAGGGTAAAATAAACGCTGTAGTAAACAGCCGTAGCGGCTGCATTCGACATCCATTTTAGCATGACTGTAAAAATGTGCTGCTGTTAAATATGTTTAAACGAGTAGTTACACCCAAGACAAAAATGTGTTATTCAAACAGCGCGATGTATTAACAATATTACTATGGTTATTAACGTGGAATATACATCAGCCACACCGTTTTGAAAATGCTAGTAATTCGAGCTGTTAGCATCTTTAGCATCAACGGTGTCGGCTACGAGGGATTAAAGTAAACAGCTGCCCACTCACTTGTCCTTGGCTTATTAGGCAAATTCCAAATGGTTACGGTTCTTCCGATGTCGCGTCGTTGTTCCTATCGATTCGCAAATACCTCTTCGGTAGCTTGGTAGTTTCCGATCTGTGACAATTTTACCGCTGGCTCGAAGCGACAAAATGTCAGTCCGCCTTTTCCCGGAATGACTTCGCTGCTCTCTGAGGTGGGATTCTTTCATTCATAAAAAAAAAAAAAAAAAAAACAAGCGACAATGACGTCAGGGGCAAAGAATGAAGGCGGAGTTACACCCGCCCCCGCCGCGTACTCCGAGAGGATGTAAACAAGGAATCCCTGAGTCCCTCAAAAACAACAGGCATAAAATACTGGCGATTTATGTAAAAAGTCAAACATGCTTTCAACATTGTGCACGTTTGTGAGTCTAAGTAAATGTTGAGTAACTTTGTAAAGTTAATATATTACAGGTTATCGTTTTAGTCAGGTCACGTGTTGGTTGTGCTGCTTTAAAGCAGGGTTGTGCAAACGTTTGTGATTTTCCAAACAGACAGATAGGCTAAGAGGTCATTCGTAGATATGGTTATAAAAGAAAAACAAGTTCAAATGTCATTAAATTGTATTATTTGTAAATATTTCTAACCAACCAATTTAAATAAAAATTCCACAACTGCTAACTACACACGTGGAGAAAACTGTCGGTATCCCTGTTTATGAAATAATAAAATAAAATAAATGTTTATGAAAAGAATTTCTCGGTGTATGTGTGTTCCAGGTTCATAAGCACGGACCTATTGGACAATGGAGCGACCACCCCCCCTGCTGGTCAAAAAGCATCTTTAGTTATAGCAATAACGATATTGCGCAATTATTTCAAGCATTTTGAAATAATTGAACTCAACATTTATGGTTTGGTGTATGGATGTTTTGTTCCTGACTGAAGGAAACAAAAGAGACGTGTGTATTTTATTCAAGACGTCAGTGTTTGCAGTAAGACACCAGACGCTAGACGGCGCTGTGCAATTTATGCGAAGTATCAAATGACCTTTGTCACCTGACGTCACCCGACACGGAAGTGCACACGCGCATGCGTTCCGCCGGTGACCTCAGACTTGCATAGATGCACGCTTCTTAGCATTAGCAGGTTTTCTTTTGAGCAACTTGGCAGTTGTTAAAACTACGGCAATCTAGCAATCGACATTGTTATATCGTCTGGCGAGCTGAGTTGTCCTGCCCGCTGCTTGACTGACGAGACATTCTCCGAGCGGGACTGAAGAGGAGCCATGCCCGGAATCGAAGAGCTTTCCCCGGCTGCGGGCCCGGTGGCTACCCGGCCCCCCGAGGATGAAATTGACGACGACGACGATGATGATGTTAGTTCTCAATTTAAATCTATTTAATTGATCTACTAAACATAAAGTTTCATTCATTTGCTTAATTGTTCTTGCTAGAACTGTTGTAAAGATGATCAGCTCCATGCTTGAGGAATATCAGATTAAGTTACCATCTCCAACATGTATTCAGTCATTACATACATAATATTTCTACGTTACAAAAATACCACGTAGCACTACCGGGAAACCCCCCCATAAAAGTGGATATCTAATCTTTAATGGCACATTTATGTTCTTACCAATGACTGAAGTATTACGAATTAACGACTAAGTGCATTAGACATTATTTTTTATTAATATTATATTAGATACTTATTTACTGCTTGTAAATAAGATTTAGGTGAGCTAAAATGTGCTTTTCTCTTCTGTTAGATTGATGAGACCTTGGTGGAGAGGTTGTGGGGCCTGACAGAGATGTTTCCAGACACAGTTCGTACAGCTGCTGAGTTCTCAGCACAGTGTTCGGTCTCACTGGCCAAAAAGTTTTACAGGTACACTTGTGTTTAGTTAAACCAAGCGACAACGGACCCATTTTTTTGCATTGTTGTTCAATATCCACCCTTCTGATGGTTTCCATTTTCTTATTCAAGTTTCTCTCGCTCGGCCCTCTGGGTGGGAACGACTTCCTTTATGATCCTGGTGTTGCCTGTCGTGTTTGAGACAGAGCGGCTACAGCTGGAACAGCAGCAGCTACAGCAGCAGAGACAGGTGATTTGCTTATAACAACATAACATCTAAACATGACAAGAAATGGGATTATTTTCATATTTCCTCTCAGATCCTATTGGGACCCAACACCGGTATGTCCGGTGGGATGCCAGGCATGATGCCATCGGCCCCGGGAAAGATTTGAGGAACGTGTGGACCAATTATAACCTGGAGTCTTCTTCCACAAACACGGTGGAATCTGGTGGCCGCAAGGGGAGACAGAGAGACTGTGAAGAAATGCAAAGAACTGCTGTAACGACAAACAAAAGGAGGCCTAAGCTTCACACCAGTCATGCAACTTTTAGGTCACTCCACCACTCATGCCTTGTCTGATCCAGTGGTAAGGTGATGTGTTTTAAGGCATCTGTCTCACTGTCTCCCCTTAATCACAGAGACTGATTTTCAGGATTACCGGTTTCCATCTTTTTTTTTTATCTATATAGTTGTATGAATAAATATATCATCCTGGCCATTTGAGGGAAAGCAGGAAAAGGAGGTTTCACTGAATGAAAAGAAGAAATAACACAGGAAAAGGTTACAGGTAGTGAGTCAGCTGTTTGTGTTCTAAAATGTTGAACATTTTCTGAAACGTTTCTGCACCTGTAGGATATGTTTTAAGTTTAAACACTGGTGTGTGTGACATTATTGACATTCACTCGTCACAAAAAATGCCATAATTACATTCAATATTTGTTTGTAGGAAATAAACATGTCTGAAGCATCTGTGAGATAAATGAAGCTTTTCTGTGTGTTGCCTTTCTGTCCCAGTTCAACATTGCACTGTATTTTGAAAATTATTGAAAGGTCCTTATATAGGAAAAAAAGAATGTTTAGTCCTTTGAAACTACTAATGATTTACTTCAATGTGTTGTTAAAAATGTCAGCTTTAATGCTAAATAGCTTTACTAAGCAGTCTTGTGTAGCTGAGAGCACGACAATGCAAAAAATGGCTACAGGTATTTATTTACAATTAGAAGCAACAAATTAAAAATAATTGGTCAAGAATGCAAGTGGTAGCTAAAATATACTGAAAAAAGATACCAAACCAAAATTATAATCGAAATTGTGCTGTCCAAAATTGTATACAGTGGTGTATTTAACATTATGAAAAACTACACCTATTCCCTAATTGAAACTATCAATCGGCACCTGCACTTGAACTCACCATTTATTCTGTCTGGTGGCAAAACTAGTTATTAGTATGTGAAAATCCCATTTCACTTGAATACATCATCACTTCTCTCCGCGAGGTGTGCTTATTAAACTTTCGATATTTAGTCATTTCTAACAAATCCTACAATAACAGGATGAAAAAAAGTCACAAATACTGCTTACATCAATAATATTTTAGTATTTACTCATTAGACTTAGTTCGTTGTTAAACTTTGGAATACTGTGTAGAGTCTTTTGCTAATTTCGTAATATTATCTCGGCTAAAGCTAATTGTGCTACAGTGGCTAAATTCATTTCTGACCATTTCGATTTGGTTTTGACAACACAGCATTCACAATGAAAGTCTCCGAGGACCAAAATGTCGAGGACGGTGTTTCATTTCAGGATGAGGTAAAATGCAATTTTACTTTTCGAACCTTTACAAGCGGTTCTGAAAATGGATGGATGTGTGAAGCTAAGCAGAACCGTTGTCCCGCTCTATATGAGTTCAACTGTATATATATGTATATATAAAAAAGTCATGTCATTAATTAATTTCTCATAACTAATGAAAACTTTGTCTTCCCTCAAGCAGGATCTCATTTTCCAAGACATTGACCTTCTACAACAACATGGGATAGTAAGTAAATATAATAGTAACTACAATTCTAATTTCCTTCACCAAACCAAAGTTTAGATATGAAACAATGCCCTCAAACCTGTTCCCATTTGTCACCACAGAATATGGCAGATATCCAAAAACTGAAAACCGTGGGCATCTGCACCGTCAAGGGAATTCAAATGATGACACGCAAGGCTTTGTGCAACATTAAGGGATTGTCTGAAGCAAAAGTGGAAAAAATTAAGGAAGCTGCTGGGAAAATGCTGGTAAAAATCACTAAGCGAGTTTTGCAAACTGTGGGCGTGATTTTGATCGAGCAGTTATCAATTTTGAGATCATTCTTGTCCTCGTAGAATCACGGTTTCCAGACTGCCTTTGAATACAGTGTCAAGAGGAAGATCGTTTTCCACATCACAACCGGGAGTCAGGAGTTTGAGTTTGTATTATATTCAGTCATCATTTTACTAAGAAAATATGTTTATAAATGGGTCACAATCTTGCTTTCTACTAGTAAATTGTTGGGTGGAGGAATGGAGAGTATGGCTATCACAGAAGCCTTTGGAGGTGAGGTATTATTTTTTAGGCTCATGTTTATAATTTTGTCCATTTTTTTTAATATCTACTTTATTAAAATCTTGCAGAGTTTCGTACAGGAAAAACACAGCTTTCCCACACACTTTGCGGTGCGTAAAACAACAACAAAAAAACGCAAATGCTATAACAATAACTAATACTGTGTTGTTTTTGTCCTAGTCACCGCTCAGCTGCCAGGAGAAAATGGCTACTCGGGTGGGAAAGTCATCTTTATTGACACAGAGCACACTTTGTATCCTCGCTGGAATGAATAAGAATTTTCTTCTTTCTTTTTTTGTTTCTATTGCCCTTAATGTCTTTTGCAGTCGCCCAGATCGACTGAGAGACATTGCCGATAGGTTTAATTTGGACCACAATGAAGTCCTTGACAATGTTCTATATGCTCGGGCTTATACCAGTAAGAATATGCATCACAAATGCTTTACATGAGGCATAGGTGTTTCATCTCATCCAGGTCACTTTCGGTTGTTCCTTCAGGTGAGCATCAGATGAAGCTATTGGACTTTGTGGCAGCTAAATTTCATGAGGAAGCAGGAATCTTCAAGCTTTTGGTAATGAAAACTTTGATCAATAGTTGATTGTTTTTATATTCTAATAACATGTGTCTTCATTAGATTATTGACTCCATCATGGCCCTGTTCAGAGTTGACTTCTCGGGTCGAGGTGAGTTGGCAGAGAGGCAGCAGAAACTGGCCCTGATGCTCTCCAGGCTGCAGAAGATTTCTGAAGGTCTGAACCAACACAGTGTCGCTTCCAGAAAACTACACAATATAAAATAATGCATATTATGAAGGTATTTTCTATTTTCCTCCTTAGAGTACAATGTTGCTGTGTTTGTGACCAACCAAATGACTGCTGATCCTGGCGCAGGGATGACGTAAGGAAAGACACATTCTCATTTCGTGAAACTTTGACGAAGCAGATTTGCCTATATTCCCCCCATTTAGATTCCAAGCTGATCCGAAGAAGCCGATCGGCGGCCACATCCTGGCCCACGCTTCCACCACAAGGTTGAGCTTGAGGAAGGGACGTGCTGAGATGAGAATTGTCAAAATATTTGACAGGTATGCATTGTTTTATAATCAGTTCTTATTCCATATGAATCATTTTCAATTTTCTGGAATTGTTTTTGCAGCCCAAATATGCCTGAGAAAGAGGCATCTTTCGCCATCACAGCTGGAGGTATCACTGATGCTAAAGAGTAAAAGAGACAAATAATACATTATTAGCACAGTTAGCTGTTTCCTTTTAGTCACATTATAGTTTTTTACTACTCTATTTATTCAATTTTCATGAATTCCAAGGAGTTTAATGTTTTTGCTTTGAAAAATGATATATTTATTAGCACACTTAGCTATTCAACGCTAGTGATATATTTATTAGCACAGTTAGCTGTTCAACTCTAGTCATTTAAATGTATTTTTTAGGAATATTTAAAAATTCTATGTCTTGTTCCAATGTATTTATTCCATTTGTATTGTTAGTAGTTTGGCACCTTGTTAATGGTTGGACAAAATAAATTAGAGATGATGTTCAACGTGATCTCATATGACTCGACCTACGCCGAGTCCCGTCGTAAGCCGAGGTTCACAGCCAGCAGGGGATCGGTGGTCACCTCTAGCGGTGGTCTACCCGAATTACAAGGACTAAACGCTACTCCGGTCAGCTGCGCGCTTCATATGCTTGTCAAAGCAACATAGCAATGGGAAGTTCACCAACAGCGCTGTCAAGTGTTTAAATTTACTCGCAACGAACCGACTTTTTAGCAGAACAACAAACATTCATCAGGTCTACCGGTTCAGGTTAGCTTCTCAGCTCTAGTAAAAGGAGCGATGGACCCGAGAGACACGGCACCGGATTCGTGGGAGCTGGAAGAAGACGCCGAGGCCCCTGCCGCCTCGGCGGCTCTCCCGTGCGCCTTCGCCGCACTCAACGTCAACGCCAAGCCGTTTGTTCCCAACTTCAACGCCCCGGTGTTCGTGCCGAGCTTCCTTCAAAGCACGCCCGCGGGAATTCCTCCATCCGACGGTAAGGTTACGCGAAAGCTAGAAAGCATTTTGGAACTTAGCCTAACTTGCTAACTATCTTGCTAACGTAGCTAAAGTTAGCCTTTCAGTCGCACGCTTGCAACACGTCGACTTCGTGTCGTCAGCATTCATGACAGTTAACGTGGCCAACATAATGTGATGACGACAAATGATTATTGAAAATGGTTTTATTTTTCTCTCCTTTAAGACACGCCTGATCAAGTTGGCAGCATGGAGGTGGCACAGACAGTCGGTATGCATCCACAATGAATGAACTCTAAAGACGGAATGTGCTTGTCGTCAGGTTACAAAAACGCATGACGTTTACACGGGCGGTGTGTAGTCAAGCACCAGGGTGCGCTGCTTCCTCCCAGCAATGTTGGAAACATCAAACTATTCCGGAATGCCATGGGGCTCTGTTCAAGTTTCATATAGTGAGCCTTATTTGGATTGCTCGTATTGGGGAACCACAAGCACTGCCTTGTGTGAATGTTATGATGCAACGTTAGAAATAGACTTCCCATTGCACACCCGAGGATTTTGTTTTATTTCAAATCAAAACGAAAAGTTCGCACAAATGTGGGTTTTGTTTGTTCGCAGCTCCTGTGGAGAACGGCGGCTCAGAAGCAGACATGGCAGCCGACGAAGAGACATGGGAGCAGAACGATGAGCCGGGAGGAGGCGGGGGAGGCGGCGGACAGGAACGTCCGGGGGCGA
Source organism: Syngnathus acus (assembly GCF_901709675.1). Lineage (NCBI taxonomy): Eukaryota > Metazoa > Chordata > Actinopteri > Syngnathiformes > Syngnathidae > Syngnathus > Syngnathus acus. The sequence goes on along the minus strand of NC_051103.1, from coordinate 3,065,088 downwards.
CGGGCGACTGTCAGCCCTATGGTGACAGCCAGGAGGATGAGGAGATGATCATGGAGGAGGAAGAGGAAGAGATGCCTGTGCCGAAAGTGGCGCCTTCCACGCCGGACGCCCCCAAGAAAGAACATGTGAATGTTGTCTTTATCGGTCATGTGGGTGCGTAACGTTAGCTTGCTGTTAGTTGGATTCAAATTGACAGTTTAATATTATAACTATAAATTTTTTTTTTTTTATTTGGCTGTTAGATGCTGGAAAATCAACTATTGGTGGACAGATCATGTGAGGAAACATTGTGAAGTTGTCAACTTGCATATTGTGCAGAAAATCTGCACTTGATGCGCATAGGATGCATTCTGTCTGAGGGACGTGAAACTACCTACATCATTTTTATTGCATCTTGTGCTTGTTCTTCTCAGGTATTTAACTGGAATGGTGGAAAAACGAACTTTGGAAAAATATGAAAGGGAAGCGAAAGAAAAAAACAGAGAGACATGGTGAGGGTGCATTTTTTTCCTAATGCATAATCATGTTTAGTTACTAATTTGATTAAAAAAAAGCTAAAAAATTATCAAATAGATTACCATCATGAATGTGTCTTCATTGACTATTCATGGTGGCTGCAGGTACTTGTCGTGGGCTCTGGACACAAATCAGGAGGAGCGAGACAAAGGCAAGACGGTGGAGGTGGGCAGGGCATATTTTGAGACAGAGAAAAAACATTTCACCATCCTGGATGCTCCTGGACACAAAAGCTTCGTCCCCAACATGATCGGAGGGGCGTCGCAAGCCGATCTGGCTGTCCTGGTGAGATACACTGAAATGTTAATTGAAGTTATATTTGCATGATGCAAATGTGGACTTTGCTTTCTCCCTGGGCTGTGTTAGGTGATCTCGGCAAGAAAGGGCGAGTTTGAGACAGGCTTTGAAAAAGGTGGACAAACCCGGGAGCACGCCATGCTGGCTAAAACGGCAGGTGTCAAGCATCTCATCGTCCTGGTCAACAAGATGGACGACCCCACTGTCAACTGGAGCCTAGACAGGTAAACACGGCGTGGCTGTGATTGATGCAGAAGGTGGGCTAGCGGCTAGCCTGCCTGGCTCTTGAGATGATTCCTATCTGCTGGCAGGTATGAAGAGTGTAAGGAAAAGCTGGTGCCATTTTTAAAGAAGGTTGGCTTCAACCCCAAAAAGGACATCTACTTTATGCCTTGCTCCGGACTCACAGGTGCCAACCTCAAGGAACCCGTCACCGAATGTCCCTGGTACACGTAAGTGGAACTGTTTGCATGATAGCTACAGACATTTGACTCACTGAAATTTGTTTTAAAGACCACTTTGATGTTTGCTCTCCACCAGGGGTTTGCCATTTATCCCCCATTTGGATAATTTGCCAAACTTCACCAGATCCATCAACGGTCCAGTCAGACTTCCCATTGTAGATAAGTACAAGGTGAGCAGATGAATAATTTACTTGATAAGATTCAGATATTACAAATAAGATGACAACCTTACTGTAGGAAATTAACAATCAGCACAAAGGAACAGCAAGAAAGTAAGAGTATGGTGTGTGTTTTAGGACATGGGTACTGTGATTCTTGGGAAGCTGGAGTCTGGAACCATCTGCAAAGCCCAGCAGTTGGTCATGATGCCAAACAGAGTGAGATGTATTCATGTTCTTGTCAAGTCTTCAGGAATATTATGTCCATTATGTCTAATTCTAACCCCATTTCCAGCACATAGTGGAAGTACTGAGCCTCCTCAGCGATGAAGTAGAGACTGACGACGCATGTCCCGGGGAGAACCTGAAGATGAGGCTCAAGGGCATCGAGGAAGAAGAGATCCTGCCCGGTTTCATCTTGTGCAGCCCCGACAACCTTTGCCACACCGGCCGCACTTTTGACGCTCAGGTGACTCATTTGATTACAATGACGAGGAGTCCTCCATTTGCGACGGTCGCAACCTTTTGAGGTTACGAACAAACTAGTAACTAAACTCCTTGAATATATCTTGAAGGAGTTGGTCCGGCAAACCTTTTGCAAGTTTTGAGTCCTCTTTCATTTCAGATCGTCATCATTGAGCACAAATCGATCATTTGTCCTGGTTACAATGCAGTCCTTCACCTCCATACTTGCATTGAAGAGGTGCAAATCTCAGTAAGTTGCCGCACAGGCTGCCTCAATGAAGCCCGTGTTTTATATTCTGGCAATTTGGTTTTATCCAGCACCGTAAGATTTGTTCTATTGAGCTAACAGCAGAATATTGGTACTTTTTTAATATTTTGGTTTTACTTCCATCCCTATCACAGGCCTTAATTTGTATGGTGGACAAGAAGAGTGGGGAGAAAAGTAAAACACGGCCACGCTTTGTTAAGCAGGACCAGGTTTGTATCGCCAGGTTCCGGGCGGCGGGAATCATCTGCATGGAGACTTTCAAGGACTTTCCTCAAATGGGGCGATTCACGCTCCGTGATGAAGGTAAGGACACTCCACTTGATGAGTTTGCCTTTTTTTAAAAAAATGTTTAAAGTATTATTTATGAGACCTTTTTTTCCCCCCTCCAACCAGGCAAAACCATCGCCATCGGAAAAGTGCTGAAGTTGGTGCCGGAAAAAGACTAAATGCAACAGTGGCCCAAGTTGTGTGATTGTTCTGCTTGCCACCAGAGGAGGAATGCTGCCAGGGACAACCACAACAGCGACTCCTCTCTTCACACTAAACTATGCTAAAGAGAAGAATGTCCAACAAAGGAGCAAAGAGGGGAATTAATTGCGTCAAAAGAAAATAACAAGACTGGATCAGTTTTTATGATGAACATTTGAAAGTGAGAGACAGTGTCCAGTGCTCTCATATTGAGAGCTCTGCTATGCCACTAATGTAGCTACAGTACATAGCTGAAAGCGCTGTCGGCTGGCTTTTACTATCGGGATGGATGCAGTGATAATGAGTCTGAGGAGGAAAAAAAAAACTACAAAATGATTTTGTTTCCTACAAAGAAAAACAACACCGATCAATTCTAATTTGAGGAATGAATTTCCAATTTTTAAGAACGAGTGTGTAAGTCCTTTGGATATTTTATTTGCTAGGTGTTGCCATGCCAACAGTTTGTTTAGTTTCTCACACTATCATAAACCAAGGACGAACAAACGCTCACATAAACAAACATGCAACTGTTGCATAACAAAGCCACATGAAAGAAATAAAATAATCATGACGCTTGAGTTGAAATGTGTTTTTTTTTTTAAATATATTTTAAACTCCAAACTTTTATCTTTTAATAGTTACCATACATTTTACCAATGATCATTTTCTATTGTAATTTAATTATTTTTATACTTTTTTTTTTGAGTGATTTTGCCATTTACAAAGGGTTTATTTCTCAAACATTTCAACCTTCTTGGGCAATAATACTGACATGTGAACCAAACTTTTGAAGATAAAACATTAAAATTAATTGAAAAGGATGAAAGTAAAGGACATATTTGCTAAAATTATAGTTAGCATAGTTAGTTTTATGATAATTCGCGTTACGTACAAATGCACGTTACGTCTTTGTCGTCGGAATTTTGTCGTAAACCGAGGAACATCTGTCAATATTTGTCGTACGAATAAAGTTTTCAATAGCATTTTGAAAGTTTTCTGACGTCAACTACTACGCAGTACGCATGCGCGTGTGTGGGCACACGTGAAGGCAACATGGGCGACAAAGTAGTTGAACTGGACCGGTCGCAGGTAAAACTTTGAAACTAATCGTTTTTTACCATTACTAGGTTGTTAGGTTGGATGCTCCGTTTACAAGTATGTACAGATTTGTGATAATATTGGGCTTTCGTGTATTTGTTAGCTGCGAAGCTAACCGACGAATGAAATCTTGACCAATGCAGGCCTCGAATATGAGTGGTTGTTATTTAACCAAGTGATTATTATCCAAAGGTGAAAAAGGCCGTGCAAGCTCTACAGGCGTTCCTCAAAACCAAGTCATCAAAAAAAAAGCTTTTCACGGATGACTTTCATAAAATCAACGTACTCTTCACCCTATGGAAGGTCCCCGGGGAGGCGCAGACCATTCGGATGTAAGTAGACCCATCAGCGTGTTTTATCCACACAATGTGCAAAGATGCAAAAACGCTCTCGATCTGCACTGCATCATTATTTGGTGTACCTATTGTAATGTCCAGTGAGTGTAATTTACTTACTAAAATGCTAGCATTGCAAAAGAAATCTTAATTTTATGTTATTTGAAGATTTAACAGCGCTCTTTTGTCCTCTCATCAGTCCATTGCCTCATAGCACACGCACAGACTCCGAGAATATCTGCCTCTTCACCAGAGATGAGCCGAAAATGACCACAGATCAAACCGTGAGGTTTTATAAGAAATTGTTGGAAGAAAGGGGAGTTAAAAATGTCTCCGAGGTATAATCATATTCACTTCGTAAAGTCCTTATGGATAAATCTGGATTGACATTTAATGAGTATTCTTTATCAGATAATCCCCTACAAAGTCCTGAAGACGGAGTACAAACCTTTCGAGGCTAAACTACGCCTGCTGGGGAATTTCAACATGTTTTTCGCTGACAGCCGCATTCGCCGCCGTCTGCCGTCCCATCTCGGGAAGCACTTCTATGAGAAGAAAAGGTCAGCTTTAAAAATATTTGAGGAATTATTTTCCCAATCTTCAAAAGTTTTAAGCTGACAATCTTTCCTTGTATCCAGGGAGCCACTTGCGGTGAACCTGCTGAGCAAACAGCTGGCCAGAGACATCCAGAAAATGTTCATGGGCACCACTGTCAAGGTCAACAACAACGGACCCTGCTGGTTGGTTTAAAATGCTCACCCAATTTAAAATCTATAACCATGCATTTCATTAACAGAAAGGAAAATTGCACTACATTGTCTGTAATGTGTTTTTCAGCATGGCACGTGTTGGCCACTCCGCCATGACTGCCGATGAGTTGACGGAAAACATCGAGGCGGCTGTCCAAACGATGGCGGAAAAAATACGCATGGTAAGTATAGCAACAGTGACCACCTTATAGTTTCACAAATCTTTATTTTATGTTGAGAGATTTCCACCACAGCACTCATTTTGTCTAAATGCCTGTTGTAGAAGGGACCAGTGCTGAAGATAATTCACTTAAAGAGTGAAAAATCCGTGGCCCTGCCCATCTACAATTCAAATCCGAGCCAGCTTCCGAAGCTCGACGCTACCGAGGCAGAGGTGAGGATAGATTGAAGGTCAAATACTTCAGAACGTTGTGTAATAACTGGTGTGTGCATGTTGTGTTTCATCAGTCTGCTGCTGAAGGAAATCTTCAGGACACAAAACAAACCCCTGGAAAGGAGGCAAAGAAAAGGAAGGTTGAGGAAGGTGATGAAGAAATTCCCCAGCTGGTCCCCATCGAGGCAGAGAACAAAAAACCTAAACGGAAGGTCAGTGTTTCACACAACCACAAAATTTCAATTGTCCTAAAATGATTTCTCACATTGATTTTTTTTTTTTTTTCTTATTTTGTCTTTTTACAGCAAAAGAAAATCAGACCTGCTGATAAAAAACATGCAAGCAAACAGCTCAAAATGAAAACTGGCAGGGCTATGAAACCAAAAAGAAAATCTAAAATGAGATGATTTTTTTTTTTCTAGACTGCGCAATATGTTTTAACATTGTCAATATGTTGAAGATTTCCCATCTCAGAATAAAACACTTTTGATCTTACTAAATGTGTGCTAAAAATCAATCGTGGCCCTTGACTGCTTGTTTTTGCCCATCTTGCACTAATGCAGGCATGTATGTCCAAAGTCCGGCCCGCGGGCCAAATCCGGCCCCCGATCAGATTTCATATGGCCCGCAGCTTCGGTCTTATAATGTATTATTATTTATGGACCGCCTGCACTGTCAAACTGAATATAAAAAAAAGAAAAGAAACTTGAACCTGTAATTCCTCCTATTACCAAAGGGTGGCAGCACCACCACTCGCCGCTCATTTCTGCCATGGCGACTGCAAAGAAAACGAGGACAGTTGACATTGAGGAACGTCGCTTTCAAGAGAAATGGGAATTGCAATACTGAAAATCGCTGAAAATCAAGGCAATTGTGTTTGTCTAATTTCTAAAGAGACGGTTGCCTTGTTTAAGGATTTCAACCTAAAGAGACACTAGTAGACTAAACATGCTGACACATACGACAAGCTAACAGGGAGTAACCGCGCTGATAAAGTGAAGCAGCTCCAAGCTGAAATGGCATCACAACAGCGATTCTTTACGCGGGGCTGTGAGACAAAATTAAATAAAAATTAAATATTACTTAATATTAAATATTACGAAGTGGCCATGTTAATACTGTTGATGTTATAAACCTGTAGACATGACACAAACTATTACTTTTTGAAGGATATTGTGAATGACAAGAGCAAAACTCACTTGTTTTAAATTTTAATAATAACAGACAAATTTGCATGACTTATAACTCCTGTTTAAAATGTTCATGAGGCAAAAATAATTTTAAACTCATGTAAATGTAAGGTATTTCAAACAGTTTGTTCAATGTTATCTGACTCTTCAGATATGAATGAAAGGCAGAATTTGTGTTTTTAGAGTTGTTCACATCTGCCTGAATGGCTTATATTTGGTTATTTTGTCATTTGAAAAATAAAGACAATTGTGACAATGAAATTTGTTTTATAACAGTGTATTTGCATGAAATTTTTGTAGTTAAAAAATGTCTGGAAAAACTATTGCCCCCCGGGCCCCTTCACTTTATTAAATCTGGCCCTCCTTGCAAAAAGTTTGGACACCCCTGCACTAATGTCAACATTGCTCATAATGCTTTTTGACACCTTTCTTACGTTCTCCCCCAAGTGCCTGACTGAACCTCTTTCAAGCCAATGATGTCATTTGACCTGTGTACACATAGCAGCTGTTGTGTGTGGCGGGCGACTCCTCTATTGTCAGTGGGCTTCGTCTCAAGCTTGAGCAGTTGCTGCTTGTCATGGCTTTGCATCTTTTAACACCTTGCAGGTATTAATATTAAAAAGAAAACGAAACATGATGAAGATGGAGCGAGGTGACCAATCATCTGTCATGGAGTGGGTGTGTCTTGTTCATTCATCCATGGTGAGCTGTTTGGTGTGGGTGTGGTGTGGGGCCATCTGGAATTACAATGTGTCAACAGCTTTCTGGGCAACACATGACAGATGATATCGCTCTCTATCGGGAGGCGGCTGGATGATTCTGATAGTGACCGATTATGATTCAATTTGAAGCTTTTTTTATTTGTGTAGTGGACTCAATGGAAGGATATGATGAGATGCTGTTTTTTGATGACTCCGGTAGATTGTGTCCGAATTTGGACTCGCCGGCTTCCTCGGATTGGGCCTACCTTCATAAGTCTATCATCTCCATTGTGATGGGGTCTCTGATGTCAGCCGCGGGAGTGGTTCTGTTCTTGTTGCAGTTCTGTAAGGTGGTCCAGGCGGGACCTGTTGCTTCTGGCTGTGTGTCCGTGGGACTGATATTTGTGGTGGTGGGCTTGGTTTGGATGCCGATATTGAAAGAGAAGCAGAGGCGTCGGTGTTACTACCAAGTGGCTTGACTATAATGGCATGTATTGATAAAAAAAAAAAAAAAAAAAACTCATCCGTTAGATTCAACCAATAGAAATGATTCATAATGTCTTTTCCAAGATCTTAAGCGGCATGGTGGATGAGTGGTTTGCACATCTGCCTCGTAAAATTAACACAAGGATTGAACTCAATGCATTTCATGAAATGTATACACACCTTTGTTTTGACTTTCCTCTTTTGAGTGTCGGCCCCACACTTGCTTGGAAGTCAGACGAGTGAACCATGACGCGACTATGATGATTCAACAATTTTTTTTTTCTTCAAGTCAGCTGGCCGGTGCGATTTGTTGATAACCACATGTGCACACTGAACTTCGACCGTTGTTACTGCAGAATTTGTGAGAGCTACAACGCGACTCGCAGCACACATTGCTGCTCGGGGGATCCACATCTGGATTGATTCTGATCTTCTCAAGGATCATGTCGATGACCTCCGTGCAGATGGAAGCGGCGGTGGAGAGAAGGTACACAGGAGTGGGCCGTTGTAAGTGCTCCTTCTGGTTCGCCGTGGCTCACGACATCCTCGGCGTGCTCATCATGATGGTGGGGGTCTTCGGGGGCCTGGCCATCCACGACCTTTTCATCTACGCCGGTGGCATCGTCATCTTCCTCAGCCTCATCTGGTGGGTCTTCTGGTACTCGGGCAACATCGACGTGCCGCCTGAGGAACTGGAGGACGACGTGGGGCTCATCAAACCGAGGAATAAAGGACTCAGCCGAGTGGTGAGGCGCGTGTCCAACCAGCTTTCCAGCGGGATTCGGAACTCTCTGAGAAAGAATGGCGGTTCGACCAGACAACCCCCGGCGGGAAAGAGAGCCCCGATCACAGAAGAGTCATCACTTTTCACGATCTATGACAGCAACATGGCCTCGTCGTCAAAACAACTTGTGAGAGAGACACTGTCAATATGAACTAATCCTTGACATTGGCATCCAAACCTTCATTGAGCCATTTCGAGCTATCTCTGTTATGTATAGAAAGAAGAAACAAAGCTTACAAATTTTGGATTTGCACCCTTGTCAAGCTGAATGAGGTTTCTTGTTATTTAGACTATGCTTCACTGTTATTTTGTCTTGATCTTGAATTTTCATTTGTATTTACTTTGATTTCTGATTGTACCAATTTGCAAACAAAGTCATGCACTCGTCTGAAAACGTCTCGCCTGTTCAATATTTTAACCCAGCGGTGCAATTTATTGAAAGTCATTGGAAGAGTATTTTGTTGTTTTGCCATGTCTGTGACATAGAAAGATGAACAAAGATGCATTTGTAGATAATTTCCCTCATGGCACCATAGGAGACTGGCCAGGAATTACTTATTTACAGTTAAAAGCGGGTAATGATTATACAACACGGTCCAGATAAGTTCACATGGTCTTATCTCGCTGATAAGATACCCATCTTGGACCCTTTAACAAAGTGCTCCAGAAGATAACAAGGCAAAGACCAGGCAGAGATATTATGAACCATTTTAAATGTAAAAAAAAAGATAATGGGTTTTTATCATGTTCAAGTATAATATATTTATGTAACTTTTCTGGTGGTATTAAAATCTTCTGGGCACATAGACACAAACAGCCGTACACACATCAACATCTAAAAGCAGTTTAGAATCTAATAAATCAAAATTTTCAGGAAATATTTTTGATTTAATCCAAACGCCCCGTTAAAATTGTTACGTCACAAGGACTGCGAAAAACTACATTTCCCATGATCACTTAAGCGAGACCACATGACAGCTGCGTTTTATCACGTGACCCACACACGAATTGGCTCTCATTAACAGAGCCGCTTCCGGTTTTCGCTACTGTTATTATCATGTAATAAAATTTTACTTCGTGACTTCGACATTTCACTGGGGCTTTCGACAAGCAAACTTTGGCACGCTCAACGCTTGCATGTCAATTCCGCGGAGGTCACTTAAGCCCGGCGACTCACCACCGGTAAGGCCTCTCCACTTACCGACAGAGCATCGCTTTTCTATCCGCCGTGGGGCGGGTCAAGCTAGGCTACGGAGACAGCATGAGCCCGGTCCCTCCCTAACTAAGCCGGTGGGTGATAAACGGCACAAAAAGGAATGAATAATACCGACGGAGAAGCGTCAAGCTTGGATGTTACTACGCCTGAAGTCTTGTCGTCATAATGAACGGTAAGTTTAGCTCGTGTTTTTAAAAACAGTGTTTAACGTGTTTGGTCATTTTACACGGGTGTTTCAGCACTACTAATTAGTATAAATGATTCTAGTTTCTACTACAAAACACCGTTTAATTTGTCAAATTTTGAAATATGTCTGCATTCCAACGCTACGGAATTTGAAGATGAACTTGCTGAAATGAAAATATATTATCATTAAATGATGTCTGAGCTATTTCTTGCTTCATTAATTCTAAACAATGTATGATGGGCCCATAGATGACACTGCAGTTTTCTTTTTTAAAAGTATAACACAGTTTAAAAGATAGCCTTTTTATTCTTGTATTTATGAAACATTGTTTTGGTGCATTACATGATACATATTTTCTCCCCAATGATGAAAAAAAAAAAAAAGTATGTGCTTAATACCAGCCTGCCCAAGACTGTATTTTCAATGAGGCTGTACCTATCAATTGATTATTCCATTGGTTGATTGACAAGTCTAATGAAATTCTGATAAAATTAATAAATTTTTCACTGACATGTATCAGCATTTTTGCAATTACTTTTTGTCCACCAAATATTGTAACTAGTATTAATTAATGTCTTAGTGGTTTTATGTCATGAATGTATTGCTTTAACTTTTAACCATTGTATGACAAATTTTTACTCCATGTACGCTGCTTTGAATACAGTGGTGGGTGTTTTAAAGTGCTGTATAAATGAGGTTGACTTCTCAATTAATTGATTTCATTTTGACCTTTAAGAAATTAAAAAATCAAATGCCACAAAATCCAATTTTGCCTTTGTTCACCTTTTGTAGGCACTGTGCAAAGTGACGCCAAGCGACAGAACCTCTTGGAAAGGTTACTTGATGCTGTCAAACAGGTTAGTACGCATCACATTTCCAAAGTCTGTTTTATTTTATTTGTGTTCAGCGCTGTTGTTTTTAGAGAAATGACCTAACTAATCAAAATCTGTAAAAAAGTTTTAGACATGGTTATAGGCACTAGCAAAAGATTGTTTTATTTCACACTTGGTTAAGTGGGTAGAGACATAATAATCACAAGCCATTAAAAAAAGTCATTTTGCATTTGTATATCCTCTGTTGGCTAATATTATGTGGGCTACATTTATCATTCATCTCTTTTCGTCCCAGTGCCAAATCCGCTTTGGAGGCAGAAAAGAGATTGCAACGGACTCTGACAGCAGGTGTGTATTTGCCATCCCCCCAAATGACTATTTACAGCTTTCCATCAAATTGCGTTTGAAGGCACCAGTGTATTTATTCGCGCTAAACCATCCTCTCCTTGCCGCTGCAGGGTCATCTGTCTTTGCGCCCAGTTTGAGGCGGTGCTGCAGCACGGCTTGAGAAAGAGCCGAGGTCTCGCCCTCACCGCCGCCGCCCTCAAGCAGGCTGCAGGCTTCAGCAGCAAGGCTGAAGCAGGTAGAGTTGGGCAAGTGTAACGACACTAAAAAGATGAGCAGACAAATGAAAACTATATCGAATTTGGGGTATTTGCTTTCGTGTTAATATCATTTGCATTCAGTATGTTCTTTTTTATTTTTATTTTATTTATTTTATTTTTTTTTTTAAAGAAAGCAGCTGTCTGGGCACCTTGGCAGAAGTTTCATGTGGGTTATATTTATGTAGAGTACTTTTGTTTCCACTTTCCACTGCTCAGCCTTGTGGCTTTCTCATGAGGAAGTATGAATAATCCTCTTTTGCTTGTCGTCAACCAAGCTCGCCATTTAAGGCACCATTAGGGCCGCGTAAAACTGCAGAATATTTACGAATGCACTTACTGTTAATTCCACTGTAATGGCTGCCAGCTCATTGGTGATGATTAGCATTTCTAATGTTCGCCTGTGTTTGAACTTGAGGCTTTGCAGCTGTCTAATGAAGCCAAACCCATCACAGACGTAAATTCCACGGTGTTCTGGAGTTGTATGCTAATGATATGCAAATGAGTTGCATTGTGCCATTAGGAATCACTTGTCTGAATGTTTAAACATGTCATAAGGCGCATCTTAAGTGAAGTGTATGTTAATGGAAATTATATATTTTTCTGACTTAATCAATTTGTTGATTAATTTGACTCTTCGTGGGGTCCTAATGTCTTTTCCCCTCCATTCCAGAGTTCACCTTCTGGTTTTACGTGAAGGAGCATCTCAACCGGCACGAGCTACAACGCTTCTATAGCCTCCGTCAAATCTCGACCGAGCTGGGCCGGGGTCGGGCCTGGATGCGCTGTGCTCTTAATGAGCATTCATTGGAACGCTACCTGCACACACTACTCGCTGACCGACCGCGCCTCGGGTTGGTGCACCGTTGCTTTATGGGAGCATTTCTTTTTTGGGATGAAAACTCCATAAACTTGTTTCTCCGAGTGTGCAGGAATAAATAGGAGATTTATGTGCGTCCTTTTTAATGCACTCTTTTGATTTGAGCCATTTGCCACCTTTTTTTTCTAGCACTTACTATGAAGACTGGGCCTTCATACTTGATGAAGAGAGAGCCAGTATGTTGCCTACGATGGCTGCAGGTGAGTTTGGGAATGTCATATTTCATATTTAACGTTTCCCGCCTTCGGGGCACTTAAGTACACTTTCTGGCAAGTGGAATTCAGGAAGTCAATGAAACGAGAGCAGACATGAGTAGGGACTTTTACTCTTGTAAACCACAACAATAGGTACTTCTGCAAAATCGAATGAGATCTTTAGAGGAAAATATATAGTTTTTCAGATAGCCAACCCATCTTTTCAAAAATAATGGGCGGCTAGACTGTTGTTCATTTTGCAGCACAAGTAACTGCTATTAAATGACAGTGTGCTAATAAAATCTTTGTATTTTTATTTTTAAGGATTAGTGAAATTGATTTTTTTTGTGATCCATCACATTACTGCAGCATTGTGGTATTAAAGTTCTGTGACTAAAAACGGAACTAGTTCAAACCGTTTGTACTGTTTTATGGGTACTGAAGATGAATGCTCATTTTGTGCTTCCCCTTTGAACTATTGATAAGTAAATCGCATGCAAGTGAGGACAAACTTTAAAATATTCATGTGTTGGACTGATCTTATGCTGGCTTTTGTTTTAGCTTACTCCCAAGTGCCGAGCAAGCGCTTTTGAGCAAGTTGAAAAGTCGCAGCCGTTTTAGCAAGAACATTCGGTAATGACTTGCTTTTTCCTCCCCTCCCTTCTGCAGGTTTGAACTCCATCCTCTTCGCCATCAACATAGACAACAACGACCTGAACGGTGGGCCGACAAAAGGCGGCGGCTCCACCATGACGCACCTCCTCAAAGAGTCCACGCAGGGCATCGGCAGCCTGTGGAAGGAGTCCACGCAGGGGGTCAGCAGCCTCCTCCGAGAGATCAGCACCGCCACCTCTGTGGTGCCAGGCTTCAGCCCCAGAGTGGACGGAACCTCGGACCCTCTCCCTGTCCTGCCGCGCAGCACCTCTGCCGGTAAGTTTGCAAATCTGTTTACATTATCCAATAGAAAACCGGAAGATATATTGCTTGACTAAATCCTAGTCATTACGGATTTAGCCCACATGTGGTTAGCGGCATGTGACTTGTCTTCTGACAGGAAATATTCATTTGCACTCGTCTCCATCCTAATGCTGCAGCGGGTAGCGGTGTCCGCAATAAAGCGTCCAACCGTCCAGACCTTCGTGTTTGACCTCTTTTAGCTGTCTGCCCGATTCCATTCCACTGGGCCTGGCTGACACCGTTTCCCTTAATGTGTTCTACTTAACAGCATGAGCGGCGTTTAAAATTTAAACTGTGGTTGAAAAATGGCGGTTCGTAATTCTTGCGAATACACAGGAGAGATTTTAGGCTCGGAACGGCAAGTGTTTTTGTCCAGTTTTTTTTTTAAACTGAGAAGTTCCAGAAGTTTGGGAATGACCCAAATGTTTGTAAAAATGTCTTCAATGAGGCCCTTTTGTCTTTTTCCACCTAGATTCTGGGCTAAGGAAGGAGCGGCGGAGGAAAAAGAAAATCACCAACATCATTTCCTTTGACGACGATCTGGAGGCAGGGGATGAGGAGGAGGGCGACAACGATTTCCCCAAGATTGGCGGAATTAGCAAAGTTCAGGCCGATCCCGTTCAAAGCAGCGTGGAGGAAGGCATCGATCTCCTGGAGCCGTCGTTCCAAGAGTCACCTTCTCACAACGGGCTGGATGACATCGCTGCGCTGACCTGGGTGGGCTCGCCCCATCACTCTCGTACGCCACCCTTGCCTACGCCTCCTTTGCCAGACCGAAAGAGCATAGATAATGAGGAGGAAGATGAAGACGAGGAGGATGAGGAGGAAAAATACAAGGGCAGAGCTCAAATCCAGGAGGATCAGAGAAGCAATGACCAGTGAGTTGTATTACTTGAGATGAATAGGACGCCAAGAAAGCTCACCCCCAGCTTGACTTGAGTTCCAAATGTTTCTTTAGGATGGTGGTTGGAAGTCTGTCCAGCGTGTCCCCGTGGAGCCCAGTGCAGGTACTGATGGACCGCAGCAGCTCGGACATCCTCATCCCCCTCAGTCCCACCACCCCACAGCCAGGTATTGTACCTAAGTGCTTATTTATGGCTAGTTATGAAATTGAACATTTGTGCCACAACTCCACAGGCCGCACAAAATGACATCTTGTTTTAATTTCAGTCAACTCCGTGGAGGACTCGGCGGCCTTTCCCGCTCAGTGCGCGTCATCGGGTCCAGTGGAAGACTGCGATAGCCGCGAATCGCAGCCGCCACTGAAGTAAGCATCTGCTCTGCTGTATGTACGACGTGTTAGTGCGAAGATGGAGTCTCGACACTTATTATAAGCCACTTTAGCCATCTGCATTCGCAATATTGACGCATTGATGTATTTCAGTACGGAGTCCAGTCCACTGGCGCTGTCGGTTCCGCTCAGTGCTACACTGCCAACATCTGCTCTGCCAGAGTCCATGACAGTTGGTGAGTATTTCTATCATTCTGTCGGTCAGCGCTCGCTCATCCCGTCTGCCGTGTGAGCAAGCCTCCCGATCGTGTTTGTTCCAAGGCTCTCAAGCCAAAGATTTGTGTTACAAAAAATATCAAGTGTATTGGATTTGTTATTTTGCCCATTTATTAGTTAGCAGTATTGTTTTGCGACACTGAGATTTGGCATCGATCCAATAGCAAGAAAATTGGACAGTATTGAAGACACTGATACATTTTTTTAATAAAGTGGAGGCATCGTTGTTGAAATGGTAAGTCTAAATAGATTTTCATGACCTTTAAGTTTCTTTTCGGTCATTTTAATGAATATTCCAGATTTTGATGCCAACTTTTCAGTTTAATAGAAAAACATTATTCAGAAACAATAGAACAGTTCCAATAGTTTCCCATATGTTGTCTGGATTATTTTCTTGAATTAACATTGTGCAACATTATCATAGAAGAGATTTCTGGAACAAATTTAAACATCTCCATTTGTTTCCCCTTACATTAGTTATCATGCGACAACAAATGTTATAAAACATTAGAAAGAAACATGTGGTCAGAAAATGCAATCTCTCTAAAATTTACCCTTCACTGCAATTCATTTATGTTAAAAAATACATTACAAAAAAAAAAGGAAAAAGATTCTCATATTTCCAAGATGTTTTGTCCACCTGGTGGCACTGCTGGTCCAGTGAATAGGCCATTGACAGAGCCCAATGGCTTTCAACACATCCTTGAGAGCAATGTCAATGAATGGAGTGAAATGAAAGTTTGGGAGGAAAAAAAATTATTCACATCACACTTGTTTGGTGGAATTTTACTCTTAGTAAATGCTGAAGAGACCAAGTCAAAGTGTTTAATTGAAGTAGAACTATTCTGAGTTCATTTACTTTTGTGATGTGTTTAAAAATGGTGCGGCACCAACCACCACTGGGGTAGACTGCCAAGTAAACTGCAATTGCACTCCAATTTAATTTATTACACTGTCACAGGACAAAAAACCCCCCAAAAAAACTAGCGATTGCTCCCATTTCGATGTGACCACTTGTTGTCCGTAAAAAAAGGAACAAGACTGTGTACACAATATCTCAGTTGAATCACTTTTTTTTTGTCTCGCATCAAATTTAATTGCATTAGTGTGCCGTTTGATCCACACCTTGTTTTAAAGAACTGCGTTTACCTATATGGACAAGCGGAAGCATTCATTTCCTATCCCTCGCCGTCTTAGAAACTGGCAATGTCGTGTGTTAAGTCCCCTCTGTGAAGACCGAGGGTAGTCTGGCTCGACACAAGTCCCCAATGGCTCGTCTGTGGCACCCACTGTGAATACGTGGTCGTACTAAAGGTTACTTTTATTTCTGGCTCACTGATGTCGAGCTGTATAGACGCTCCCCACGTCCATTTTTTTTCCTTTTCTTCTTCTCTTCACCACCACACACCTCCTCCTCATCGTCAGCCTCCCCGAGCCAAACCCGGCACTTAGGCCCAGGGCTGCAAGGAGACCTACTTGTATCTGGGGCGACGCGGACACCCTACATTAGTTATGAGACCAAACTATATAATTTGTAGCATACAAAGAAAAAAAAAAAAAAGTACCGGGTAGTTAATTTCTTGTCTCATGGTTATTTCCGGACATCTTGCTGCATTAAGCGAGTGCATAGGCGAGCCAGAGTCCAGAATTTTGTGTGTGTGGTGTCTTTCCAGCGGAGCTGCGGCAGGCCATTGTGGCCATGATGAACAGGAAGGATGAGCTGGAGGAACAAAATGGGTACGTTGGGGATATACGGCCTCCTTATCTGCCACTTGCAAAGCCAAACGGGGATGTAGATGCTCACGTACACATGCATAGTGAGAGCTGTTGGATAACCTTTCCATTTAATACGCCGCTCTTTTCACAGACTTGAGGCATTTTCGTGCTGACTTTGCCACAGACTGATTAGATTTACACTAAGTGCCAACAGTTTATAGTTTTGGTGTTTTCACTGCAGATGTGATGAATGATGCAGATTTCTCTTTCATTATTGTGTACTTGAAAAGGTTCAGTTGGACCATATGAGTCGGTGCGAATTGTACATGGATGGTCCACTTGGTGCATTTGGCAGGTCTCTTCGTAGTCTGCTGGATGGGGAAATGGAGCATTCAGCGGGTCTGAGGCAGGAGATTGAGCTGTTGAAGAAAAGGCTGGCTGAGCTGGAAGAGAGACACGCGGCTAAGGTCCAGGCTCTGGCCAGGTAACATACACGAGCGTTCTTAAATAAGACAACAAATCACCCAATGGGGGTGACAATAACGCCTAAAAGAAAAAAAAAAAAAATCTATATCGTTCTATTATAACCAAAAAAACATATTTGATGCTTCTTAGTCTTGAAATAGCAATTTAGTCTAAAATGAATGCAAATTTGATTTAATGCTCATTCCAATAAAATCCTTTTTTAAAATGTGAAATACCCCAGCACGAACCTTGAAGCAAGTTTTCTAACTGTCATATTAAAATTCTTACCTCATTGTAAAGAATTTGCCTCGTCGAAGTCAAATAAGCTTTAATGTCATTACTTCCACGAATCTCTACCCACTTGAACCACCTTAAGGCCTTTCCTACGCATTTCAAACACTGGGCCTGTGATTTAAAACGAGTGAATCACACGCTGAGTGTTACATCAGCCAAAGGAGCCAAAGATCATAGCTACCTAGCGATGGACCTTTTCCTCTTCCACGCTTTTAAGATTAACGCCTCATTACATCGCGATTTTTTTTTTTTTTTTAAACAGAACTCAAGCCTAGATTGGAGGTTTTGCTGTAGTCGCGCCGGAACCATTATTGATAAATACTGCTCGGCCGTAACCACCGAAGGGCGCAAATAATTCAGACCCAACTGCTTTGCTCTCTAAAAAATGAACAGAGTAACAAAAAATAGGGATGAGTTAAACGGCCAGGAAGCAAACGAGCACCTCCGTCCGCAACAACATGACATTTGTCCACAGCGGGACGAAAAGCCATGAGCCTCCAGCTCCAAAGACCGAGTCATTACAGATGCTTGTGATGTGTAGTTTTTCCAATAAACAAGCACTGTGCGCTGTAATAGCCCACTGGAACTTTACGGAATTGATTAATCGGTCTTGTTGTTGTGCCACATTGGGGCTCATACTTTAGCTGCATCATTGATGTTCACATAATCACAATTACTCTCCATGCAAAAAAAGTTTATCTAAAGTCACACACACATTTTTTAGAAGCAAGCACAAAAGGCTATTTAGTTCGATTAATTGCATCCAGGCTGCAAGTCTTCAGGCTTCCCATTAGTCGGCCTAGCGCTGTCTAAAGAGAAAGTCTCGGCATGTCTGTTTTCACACGGTGGACTCCTATAAGTCAATGCCAATTGATCGGTGTCAGAGTGACTCCAGTTAAGCGACTCGGGGGCGCCAATGTTTCCTTTTTCATTGTGATGCTTGGAGCTCTGTGTTGTTCCCTATACACTTGTAGATTTCAATCCACGTCTGCTCCCCGCTGTTGTCTTTGATTTTAAAAGCTGGTCTTTTTTTGTCTTATATTGCGAGGTCATTGATTCGTTGCCACATGGGGGAGCTCAGATGTCGAACTTGCCTGCTACTCAGATTTTGTATGAAAGACATTTGAGACGTGAAAGTAGATACTAGATTTCATTCTCCAGATTTTCTACCCCCCCCCCCGAGTGTGTATAGAATCATCATCAGCAGTTTGTGGAAAAAAAAAAAAATTTGGGGGGTTTATTGAAAAAATGTTTTGCAGACCCCTGAGATATACTTGGCACTCCCCTCAAGGAATAAATCCTTTCCAGGTTTGAGCCCGCTGCAAAACCTAGCTCAGCAATCTTGAGAGGGCAGTGCGTCAGCTTTTTAATATGCGATGATTTTCGCATCGGCACGGAACATCTTAATGGAGCGGAAATAGCAGGCGAGGTAGAGATGGCCTCAGGCTCGTCTCGCTCTCGCTGCAGGTGACTCTGACATGCAATGTGCATCTCAAAACTGGCACAGACTCACAAATCCGATTCTGTCGTCAGCGGCTAAATCTCAAGTGCCGCCTTTCCTCCTCGGCTAAAATCCGTCTCGATCAATAGCGGCTATAAATACCAGCAAAGGAGCAGCTAGCCATTGAATGGAAGCTGGAAGCTGTCAGTTTCACTCGGGGAATGAGGCTATACTGGTAGCGCTTGCGACCAAAATCTTTATTTTAGTCATTCCATTAAAAATTGCAAGACTAAATAATTACATTTCATTTTGCTTCTGTGAACAGCAAGTAAAATGGAGGACAAAGTAGGAGTTATTCAAGAACTACTAATTGGAGCTATTTTACAGCACTGTCGTAAAACACACCTTAAGAGCCCACCAAACCAATCTTAAAATGTGTCTGTTGGGCTTTAGTCAATGAAAAATAACGAGTTGCCAGATGATGCCGTTTTCCTCCAGGACTGTAGGTAGTCTTAATTACAAAATGGGCAGCTAGAAATCACCCAACGGTGGGTGGGAATAACAAATCAAGCTTGGCTGTCAATCAATCGCAATATAAACTACTAGCAGCCATTCCTTCACTCCTGTAAACATCTAAAATGCATGTCACCTTACCATGGTGGTGAACCTCTAGTAGGATCCAAACCAGGCAAAGCAACCAAACGACATTTGTCACTGGGACCCCAATTCTATATAACGTCGACTTGAAAGAATATTATTTAAAAGCTTTACGACTCTTCCACTGTATTACGGATGACAGAAGGCAAGTGAGTTACCATAAATAGAATTGAGCAGATTTACTGTAGCCTCTCCTGCTGTTCACTTTGTAAGTTACTCACAGCCAAGAGATTAGATATATAGGTGAGGTATTACTCAGTCACGCACCCAAATAGAACAGAAAAATATAAGATCTTTGCTCACACATATCAACCCACACTCAGAAACCCCGTCTTTGTTTATATGACTACAACACATCTGCTCAGTCAGTATAGAACTCTTTCAATATAGGCAAAATGAATTATCTCCTGGACATCTCACTTGTCAATGTTGTGAAACAAAGTGAGTGAGCTTGATGACATTTTACACACAATA